>NW_028324166.1:5000-2405000 GCF_054372755.1 Phalangium opilio | reverse complement strand
AAGACGGGATGTTCGACCTCACCCATAATCACATAAACAAAAAGGCGGTTAAAAAATTTAAATATATCGTCTGCTTAAATAGAAAACGTTCCGATTCGCTGCTTTTTTACCTCCAAAGTCGTCTACTCAATACCTTTACCATGGAGAAGTGATTTTATACTGGAGTTTTATTGTCTATTTTTTTTTTTATAAAATAACCGTTTGAAGTTCATAAACTGAAGTAACATAGTAGATTTTGAGATATAAACAGGGATAAGGGAGTCAGATGGATTGGAAATGATGATGGGCGACCTGCGGCACCATATCTCTCCCAGTGTACCTCGCGCACGCCCCTACCCTTCCGTAGGCGATTGCTAAGTGCTGCCGCGTAGCGCCATTTTATTTGAATGCGAACTAGCTTCTATTTTTGAGATAGAGGGAGCGTCCTTTACAATTTCGTCCGGCACGACCCTACCTAACCGCTGGGGATAATGGGAGGACTATGGTGCCGTAGGTGGGGGTACAAAGGCAACGCTTAAGGTATGGGGGTTTCCACTCCATTACTCTCTCCTTCAAGATATAAATTTCCCAAATTTTTTATTACCCATAATCACCAGTCTGGGAAATAGCACACTTCCTCTGGTCCAAAACCAGTTTATTAATTGCTTGGACTAGTTTTTTAATTCAAGAAGTGGGGGTTACTGGTCCTCAGGACCAGTTTATTAATTGCAAATCTATAGGAGAACAAAGGCTGGGACCAGTCCGGAGACCAGTTAATTATTTCGGGAACTAGGGGGTCACTGGTCCCAAGGACTAGTTTAAAAAATATCCTTATTTCCCAGACTGATAATCACATAAACACTCCAAAAAGGCGGTTAAAAAATTTAAATATATCGTCTGCTTAAATAGAAAACGTTCCGATTGGCTGCTTTTTTTACCTCCAAAGTCGTCTACTCAATACCTTTACCATGGAGAAGTGATTCTATTCTGGAGTTTTATTTAAATTTTTTTTTATAAAATAAAGGTCTGAAGTTCATAAATTGAAGTAACATAGTAGATCTTGAGATATAAATTTCCCAAAATTTTTATTATATTATTTGAAAGGCAACAGCCAATTTATTTATCTGCGAGTTAGCTATCGAAAATGCTAGGACGACGGTGCTTAAAGTGTAAAAAAAAAAAACAAAAAAACAACGAGTTTATTTTTATAATGGCGGAAGTGTCTCCTTATCAATGTTCGCACAGTATAAAATTCAGCTCACTTTCAAGCTAATAAGGTAATTAGTGAAATGACTGGCAAAAAATGATTAATTTGCGAAAGTTGACGGTAGCTCGCTTTAGGTAGAAGTTCAACAAAATCAACATATGAAGTAAACTATTGCAATGTCCTTGGCTAATTTAAAATTACTAATACGTCACATTACAGTGTCATATTTTTGCCAAGGTTCACAGCGCCATCTCTACAACATAAATTAATTATAACAGACCAGAATATTCGCCGCGGCGGCCATGTTTGTTACCGATTTGGTTTTAACACAAACACTGATTTTTACCATCTTTACTTCAACAATACTTAAGTTCTACTACACTGATTACTAATCGCACTTGAAATGCTAAAATAGCGCACCTCAGGATGTTTATTAATGGTTTAGGCTTTATTTCTAAAATATTTGAACGAAAGATGGCGCTAAAGTATGACTTAAAACAAGAGACATACGAGAATTCAGATTGACAGCTGGCACTCTACAGTCAGGTTTCGACTCTATACAAAATCTTAGAAAGTTAAACCAACTGAGGCGCTTTACCGGTAGACTTCTAAGGATATTTTTTTATGAACTTCTGTAAGGGGATTTAACGATGACTACAGGGATTTTCATAAAACAGTCACGTAATCGTTATAGGAGCTGCAGGAAGGCTAAGGCCGTGTAGGGAATTACGGTAACACGCGAAGAAGCTCTACCTACTAGGGGAAATGAAAATCACTTCCTTCCGCTTCTGTCACTCCATAAAAAAAGAGTAAAGTGATGCGTCAAGCAAATGTCCATGAACAATTTCCGCACAGAACAAAATTAATTACGCGTACCATAAAATGTACATAATGAACAGCTCATGAGATATTTAAGAAAAAATAAATGTGTAGTTAATTTCACCATCTATATGGCCTACCAGGAATACATACAGCTAATTGGAATAATATTGTCCACATACCTCCAACGATAATTTCTATGCGGGTTTTGTAGGCTGGGCCTCATAATTGTAACGTCTTTTTAACTGTCATTTCATTGGTTGGTTTAAAATTATGGTACAAAGCGTAGTTATTGTAACATGATACTTCCCAACATCACAATTAACACTTACTATAGCAAGGTTACTAAACCGAATCACATACGCGATCTAAATAGTTCCCCCTCATCATTACTCTATTAGCGCTGCTTAACTATTTGCCAAGGCGCATGCGCTTGCGTGTTTTTGTCCCCCCACGTCAAGACAATCAAGGTTTGTGGGTTGATTGCATGCTTGGGATTTAGTAAATACCAAACACTTATAGAATTCACAATATAGCACGGTGTAGCGCTACCCATCTGATAGCAAACAAAATGGTGCCATGAGCCCGGGAAGAATCATGGAACTACATAACTAAAGTATTAAGAGAGGAAACAGAGTGTCATCCTTCTTCTATTATCCCCTTCTGATAATGATAAGTGTGCCTAGATGCGTTTAGAAAATGGTACGTACACAATGATTACAATGTGCTGTATGCATTCCTGTTTCACAAAATAAAACGGTATCACCCGAGTGCACTACAAGAGTATAAGTTTTCAATTTGAATGAATAACTTCAGGAAGTGTTTCTCAAAGTTGCAGATAAGACTAATCTTAAATGTTTCGACACGTTCTTCATTACATTTGATAAGATGCATGCCTTGCCCCTTCCTTCCTGTTAACAGTTAGAGTGCGATGCACAGAGAATACCAATAGACCTTTCATGGTCGGGTTCAATAAGCTTACGATTAGGAGTAATATTTCTACTGAAGACCATTTGCGGAACTTCAAAGCCGGTAGGTCTAAATGATTGCGGCTTTTAACAACAACAGCGCAGTTCACAAGAACATCATAAGTGTCTTCAGATAATTGAGATGTTGACTGCACTTAAAATACTGCGATCATAAATTTGACTGAAACGGTCGGTGGTCCTTAGAAAAAGAGGTTATATAACCTTCTTCGACTCAGAAGGGGATAATTGAAGAAGGGTGACACTCTTAATACTTTAGTTATGTATGTAACATGATTCTTCCCGGGCTCATGGCACCATTTTTGTTTGCTCTACCGTTCATCAAACTTCAGATGGGCATTGCACCGTGCTAGGGTGAATTCTATAACTGTTTGGTATTCACTAAATCCTCAGCAATCAACCCACAAACCTTGATTGTCTTGACGTGGGGGGACAAAAACACACAAGCGCATGCGCCTTGGCAAATAGTTAAGCAGCGCTAATAGAGTAATGATGAGTAGGGAACTATTTATCGCGTATGTGATTCAGGTTTAGTAACCTTGTGCACTCCAAATGTAAATTGATTGATGTTGGGAAGAATCATGTTACAATTACAGTCCCCGCTTTGTACGGTACACACACTTCTCTCGAAGAGAAATTATACTATATACTTCTGATACCACCCATAGAACCCAACCACCCTCTATTAAATGACAACCTAACCTGATACAAGTGTTAAACATTTATGGCGTTACGAAGTACAAGAGAGAAGCAAGCCTACCTCTTTTGTTCCTCAACCGAAACTGATCTAGTAACGAGAGGTGGTTCGCTGTAAAAAGCTGGCAATGAGTTCTTATCCAATGGACTCTTGACCACGAAACTGTTTGGAGAAACGCCCCCGTTTTCTATAGTGGCCACTTTATGAGTTTTAAAATTAGTACATCCCGACGAAGGACCGTTTCCGGTAGGGGAATTTGTAGCGGACTTGGAAGACACTCGCGTTTGAGCGCAATTTGGTAGTTGACGCGACGACGTCGGACTACTTGTGAATGACAATGGCCGTGGGTTCCTCCGTTTCTCCAACGGCTTAGTTGGGGTAGTTACGGTATTACTTGAGGTCGTATTTCGTCTTGGTACTTGCGAATTCCCAACACCGTTATTTTTCACAATGGCGTTGTTTTGAGTTCTTTGAGGGCCTTGGCTACTAACGGAGGCGCGCATTTTTCCCGCCAAAACTTAAGAAGATAATACGTAGATTGTAAAATAAAAACGCAACTAAAATAGCGTTGAGAGTTAAGTAGTTTATGGCTTTTTCCAAACGGCGGCATCAACATGATTATGTTCAGCCTTTTTAGAGTCGTAAATGTCATGACCCGGCAGATCAAAAGACCAGCCAAGGCTTAAGTTTTTAAAAAAAGGCGCCAGATTTTAGCGGTTAAAACGAATAGCTGGTAAAAATGAATACTGTTTATCGATTATAGCCAAGGCTTAAATTAAGAGTGAATTAAATGCTGCTAGATTTTTGTGGTTGAAACGATAGCTTGTAAAAATTAATAGACTGTTAATCGACTATAGCCAAGGCTTAAGTTTTTAAAAAAAGGCGCCAGATTTTCGCGGTTAAAACGATATGGCTAGTAAAAATTAATAGACTGTTTATCGACTATAGCCAAGGCTTAGATTAAAAGTGAATTAAACGCTGCCAGATTGTAGTTGTTGAATCGACAGCTTGTAAAAATGAATAGACTGTTTTTTAACAAAGAAAAGGCGCCTAGAGTGCAGGTAGAACTAATTTTCTTTCGACAACAGCAGCTCCAGAAATGAATGTATTTAATATTAGTTTCTCATTATTTAGTTCTTTCGTCGTCTTTCTTATGAGGGGGTATTTTTGGGTAGGCGGTAAATATCTTTAATAGGGAGGTTTTTTCCAGCCTACGCTCTTATCAAAGACAGTTCTTTATATTACTTGCACTCGCCGCCAACTGGCTCGGCTCACGCGTTATGACCAAAAATATTCCTTAACATTAAACAGACCAGGCTGATAAATACTTGAATGAATGTATAATTAATTACTCATTCAATTCTCTGACTATACGAGTTTCATTGACGTTTCCACGTAATAGGCCTTTGAGAATATAATGGATTTATTAAAAGCAAGATATTTTAGATATTATCTGACTTATCCGTTACTTATAGTCACCAATTATTCGGGTTAATTATCTAATTAGCGTCTTGTTCGGTGTCTCAATTATCTACGATCTTTAAGCTTGTTTATCAGTTTGAAAATATAGTAATATTACAAGTATTTGTTCAAGAAATTGTGAATTATCTATTTTAAAAATCAACGAATCTGGGAGCACGGCAGTGCTCCCAGCCAAGTCGAGCACTGACATCCTTTTCTCGAAGCAACTCGTGGCACTTTTAACCCCACTGTAACTTCGTGATGGGTACAGGTAAGAGCCTGAAATTTTGCATGCCGCGAGGACTGTCAATCGTAGCTATAGTTTCCAAAATTCAAGTTCCTACCCTATATACTTTTCGAAATATCGCAGGTGAAATTTACCTTATTTTGTCACTCACTCACTCACTCACCGATCATCAAAATTCTAAGGTACTTCTAGAGGAGATAGAAACTTAAAATTCAGGATTTAGTTTTCATTTATTTTATAAAGCACAGAAAAATTAAAACATCCCGAAATTTTTATAAAATTGTTCTTTAGTTCTTTATTTTAAAACTAGATGGCGCTGCCGTCTTTTCAACAGAATGTGTTCTTGATGAATGGACTTAATGGTCCAAAGTTAACCGAAAGTTAAATATATATTAAAGCTAATAGGAGTAGTAGTTTAAGAGAAAAGTGTCGTAACTGATGCTACATTCTTTTATTAGGATATCGCGCACAATCTTTATTGCATATTCTCTGCGGGTCGAAAGGGGTAATTCAGCGTAAATATGGACAAACGTTAGCGATTATATTGGCAAACGAGAGGGTCTTGTTTTAATATAACTACCGAAGTATAACGAGAGGGTCTACAAAAAGAAGTGAGATCCTATGAAAAACATTAACATGTACAAAAATGGGCCAAGCCTCGCTTCGTGCCCTTTCCGCCGTAAAACGTTCTGAGATCCCATGTAGAGCCAAGTCTGCCTTTGTTCTCATTCAATCGCCAATTGAACAATTATGTTATAAATTAACTCCTTTTCCTAATTAATAACCAATATTCTTTGACTCTATCATTATTATACATCTTTGTTCGTATCAAAAATATCGTGACTTGGCAAGCGCAGGTGTACATAAGGTTATGCATAACTCGCCTTATAAACTTGTAAATAGGGTTATGCATAACTTATCTTATAAACTTGTACATATCCCCTCGACCATAAACGATTTAGTGAATATCCCTTCGATTATTTTAAAATCGGCAACGATTTAGTGAATATCCCCTCGACTTGCTTTTAATATTACTTATCTGCGATTGCCAAGTCACGATATTTTTGATACGAACAAAGATGTATAATAATGATAGAGTCAAAGAATATTGGTTATTAATTAGGAAAAGGACTTAATTTATAACATAATTGTTCAATTGGCGATTGAATGAGAACAAAGGCAGACTTGGCTCTACATGGGATCTCAGAACGTTTTACGGCGGAAAGGGCACGAAGCGAGGCTTGGCCCATTTTTGTACATGTTAATGTTTTTCATAGGATTATCTATTTCTAAATCCGATGAATTATCTATTTCTAAATCGAACGAATTATCTATTTCTAAATCCGGCGAATTATCTATTTCTAAATCCGGCGAATTATCTATTCCAAAATCGAACGAATTATCTATTTCTAAATCCGACAAATTATCTATTTTTAAAGCTCAGGTTATCTGTTTCAAAATATACTTAACATATATTTGTTACAGAAATTACGAATTATCTATATTTAAAACGAATTATCCCCGTATAAAAAGATACAGTTAGATATTTCTAAAAAAACCTTCACGAATATCACAGGTTCAGTCAGTCATATTTCAATAAATTATTCACACACACAGACTTATATTGACTAGACCCGAATTATCCACGCACATCGAATTATCTATACTGTCATAAAATCCATATTTACTTCATATAAATAACTACAACTACAACTACACAAAAAACACACACGGTATAAAAACGATACCTTAAAATTAATTCCCAAACCCGAATTATCCACCTACTTATTACAATTATCCAATGGATAATTCAATTGAAACCCGATAAAACGCGAATACCGAATAACGGAGCACATTTTCGGTACAATCGAAGCACACAACACTGACAGTCTGACCTGACACACTTTCGATTCAAACCGTTCGATTTTTTGACCAATTATCTGCGCACGTAGATAAATCAATTTTTCGGAATTCTATAGAATTTCAGCACTTCTTTCAGTTTAGGTGTAAACTATACGTAATAGTAATTTGCTTAGAAGCCAAATGTTAAATAAAAATGGTTCATGGCCCTCGGTTCTTGGAACTGAAAAAGCTTAAAATTAGACACGATGAACTAAAAGGGACCGCGTGTTCTAACGTTACGTTTTACGCGACTGAGAACAGTGAGAAGAGACGCTGTGCCGCTCTAGCCGAATGCCGAGTGCCAGCAGGGTTGCCAGTAAGCAGCAACGGGAGGATGGAGAGGAAACTAGGGCTGTCGGGGGTCAAGTATAAATGTCGAAATGAATAACGGGATCAACTTATATGCATACCGTTAACTTAAAGGTAGGGTGAAGTGGATAATCAAGTGATATATATAAATCGACTAGCTGTTACCCGCGGCGTCGCTCGCGTGTATTAAGAACTTCCATCAAAATGATATAAAGAATGGGTAGATTTTACTGATTTGACTAATATTTTTGTAGCACCCTAGGAGCGAAGGCACTCGGCGTTGCCCGTCAGCCCCTAGGGATGCATTTTTTATTACTTTTCACGCGGACATTATTCCATAAAGAAGGGTTTTTAAGTTTTTGGCCGCGATTTAAAAAGATGGCAACAAATCGAACGCAAAAGACCATTCAGCCCATCTATAGGTTAAAGTAAACCAGTGTACTAAATATTTGCGAAATCGGTTGAAACGCGCGGACTTTGTTGCATAGAGAAGATGTTTTTCCATTTCTGGTCGCCATTTATTAAGATGGCGGCGGATTGGAAAAATCTTTCTTAGTATGCGCCTACTGCTTATGCGTAACGTTCCTGCAAATTTTCAGACTTCTAGGGCAAGCGGTTTGGGATGGGCGTTGATTATCAGTCAGTCAGGACTTTGATTTATATAGATATAGACTAAAAATGGTTTTATTTATTTATTTCAATCTCCCTTTGAGAAAAGATTCGAGTGTGTTTAAAACTCGAACTTTATCTTTCAACGCTAACTCAGCGGAACGACAAAAATAAGATTTGTGAAAATGCCAATCTTGATGTCTAAAGAAAAGGTTTTCCGTTTTGAAATTAAGTTTAAACCGAGATTCACACGGTCTATCAACTGAATTCAAGCGTTGAAGAAATGCACAATTTTATACTTGCAACAAACAACAATTAACCTGTACTAAAAATCAACGCCTTAAGCCTTACATTTACCAGGAATAAATAAAGCTATTAGGAATAGTGTGTAGCCATTTTTACTCAACGTACCTTGGCGGATTTTAGTGATAAGAGAAAGACAACCCCGCCCTCTGACAAAATTTAAATTCTGTAGACGTTGAAAGTTAAAGGGAGGGTGAAGTGGAAAATCAAGTGATTTTCTATCGATTCTTCTACATATTATAAGACCAGTCTGCGTAGTGAAACATCCCCTGTAGGAGATACCAACTCCGAATGATTTTAAAATTCAAATTAGGTTGAGATTTTATGGATAACTTGAAATAAGCACCTCTGACCAATCGCGTAACGCCCCGCCTTCCAGTTAACAAAATTTCCCACGTGGCACGCTTCATGCCGAATGAAATTTATCGCGAGATTTGATAAAATTTGCACGTGATGTGATAATCGTGGCGCGAGACATAGAACGTGCCACGAGAATTTTGTTAATAAAAAGGCAGGGCGTTACGCGATTGGTCAAAGGTCCTTATTTCAAATTATACTTAAAATCTGACCCTAATTTGAATTTTAAAATCATTCGGAGACTGTATTTCCTGTAGGGGATGTTTCACTATGCAGACTGGTCTTATAATTAGTATTAGAATCGATTAAAAAAATCACTTGATTTTCCACTTCACCCTCCCTTTAAATATTAACTTGAGATTTAGCTTATTTAATAGATCATTTAATTAAAAATTACTATCTTATCGATTTTAAGGGATTCAAAGAAAATACCAGCTTCTAAATTTCCCTATACCTTTTTAAGTACTCCGAATTCATAGTGAAATTGAGCTTTATGCGTGACCCCTAGAGGAATATAATCTCTGTTCCCGCATCACCCTCATCTGGGAGCAAAGCATCCTTCCTCATCCCAACCTCTACCAGCTCCAGCTCGAAGCGTTCTCTTCCCATCCCATCGTAACGATCCGTACCACCAACCAATCCATATACTATAGACGCCCGCAGCCAGCACAAGCAAGTACCATACCCAAGTCTCTATCTCTCCCTCTCTCTTTCTCTTTGGCGTCTATCTATGAGGGGATCCTGGAGGCGACCTTTACAGTTAGAAAAACTTGTAAAGATACAGTCTCATACTATCATTAATTTTTTTGACTCAATTCTAAAGTCATCATACGGTATTAAAGGCACAGTTATAATAATATATAAATTTTTTTCTACCAATAATTTTTCACTTTTTCTCTTCTATGGAAGGCGCCATTGAGTATGGAAATTTGAGTGGTTGTTTTCAAGGTCATATTTATTGTTCGCGTATGAAATTTTGGGATTCAAATTGCCAAATTTCTAACATTATCCCCGAGAAGTTTTTGCCAATATCCCTGATTAATTTTTGACCAATATTCCACATTATTTTTTGGCCAATATTCCACATTATTTTTTGGCCAATATCCCTGATTATTTTTTGGCCAATATTCCACATTATTTTTTGGCCAATATTCCACATTATTTTTTGCACATATTCCACATTATTTTTTGCACATATTCCACATTATTTTTGGCACATATTCCTGATTAATTTTTGGACCTTATCCCTGATTAATTTTTGGCACATATTCCTGACTAATTTTTGGACCTTATCCCTGATTAATTTTTGGACCTTATCCCTGACTAATTTTTGGACCTTATCCCTGACTAATTTTTGGACCTTATCCCTGATTAATTTTTGGACCTTATCCCTGATTAATTTTTTGGACCTTATCCCTGATTAATTTTTGACCAATATTTCACATTACTTTGGACCTTATCCATTATTAATCTTTGGTCCATATTGGTTATTAATTTTGGACCTCATCCGTGATAAATTTTTGGACCTTATCCCTGATTACTCTTTGGTCTATATCCCTGATTACTTTTTGGCCAATATCCCTGATTAGTTTTGGCCAATATCCCTGATTAGTTTTGGCCAATATCCCTGATTAGTTTTGGCCAATATCCCTGATTAGTTTTGGCCAATATCCCTGATTAGTTTTGGCCAATATCCCTGAATAGTTTTGGCCAATATCCCTGATAATATTTTGGCCAATATTGAATATTCAGCATCAATTTTTGACAACATCCCTGACCAAACTTTTGGCAATTTTGCTAATAACACAAACCGATGTTTGCCAATATCCCGGACCAATTTTAACATTGCTCGACAATGGTTTGATAGACCAAAAGAATTCCCTGACTTATCCAGCAGATTAGCTAGATTTCTCATATATTACCCAAATAAATTGAAACAGTAAAAGTCTGTAGATAAATCAACAGATTAGGCACCAAAACTAAAACTTATCGAGCTCTACAGATTGCTTTCATTGGAGAAATATATCTTTTAAGGATTAACAGTAACGTTACGTAATCAGTATCAATTTACAGGCGTTGATTTGATTACAAACTAGCGGCAGTACGGCACTAGTCCTTTAAAACAGTGTTACGTTAAGTCTTGTTTACAAAAGGCCCCAGTTTCTATTTTGGGAAAATGCGACGAGAAAGAAACTCTCTCCCAAGTTTGACGTAAGCAAATACACACGCTCGCGTACTACGCTACAATGTTTAACGAGTTTGAAACAGTAAGTGAAAGACCTTAGACATCTTCAAACGAAATAGACGAAAGAAGATCACTTTCTTAGCAGTTGCAAGTATTACTTTCATTTAAATAAACAATCTTTCTTCTCTTTTAGTTGTGAAATTTCACGTAAGGTTAAAGCAATAAAATAAATAACAGAATTACAGAGGATTATCTACTGTTACCGTTACATGATTGTACCATGGATATGTATAAATATTACCGTGTTGTGGATTCAAAACTAAGCCACCAAATACGCGATACAGTCGCGGATGTGAGACGCCTGTAAATTGAGGGGGAAATAGCTGGATCACGTGGGGGAAAAGGAACGAGGGTCTATCTCTCCGGAGGAGGCTCCTGAGTGGTGCGTTTGAAATATCGCCCATGCGCAGAGAGAAAATAAAATACGAATTTCCCTCTAACTCATAAGGTTGGGGGGGGGGGTTAAAAATCATATTTTATCTCTCTGCTAAACTGGCGCCTAAGAGAAATACTGTAACTTTGATGGGGATCCATAATACGTTAGTATTTATACATATCCATGATTGTACCCTTCTGTTTTCGTACTTAAAATTTGAAAGGTCAATTCTTAATCAAATTATTGTCATTAATAAATAGACAACTCCTTAATTAATTTAATTATGTTATGTTCATCAAAGACCAAAGAAGAATTAATAGAAAAAGTGAGTAAGTTAAGTAAGCAGAGTAAATGAAAATAATCACTATTTCGAGTAGACTTGTCGTAGGCGATTAATAAAAGTTAATTTAATTCCCAGACGTTTGACATTAATTTTCCAATTCAATTCCGGGAATGATTTTTCTAGATTTTCCAGACAATCTCTTAAGTAATAATAAAGTCATTCTTTTTTTTTGGTTAACTGCTAGTCTATGGTTCCAGAAAGTCGACGTCTAGGAATTTCGGGAAAATAGATCGATAATGAGGTTTTCTATCAAAGATTTTTCGGGTCAAAGCATCTGGATTGGAAGCATCGTGGAAACGTTTTTTAAAAACAATTTGCAAAATTTGGCGAAAAAAAATTGGAACTGAATATGTATTTGCATTCTACACCATAAAGATATTAAGAAACCAGGGATAGATTTAATTTTAGAAGTAGGAATGGAGAACAGAGTAAGTCCCGGACCCCCTTCCACGTGACAGGGGGGATTGCGACAGAGGTAAAAAGGAATTACGTATTTTTCGCCGTCACCGTCAGCAACGTCATCAAAACGTACTGTTTAAGTGAGCAGCCAATAAGATAATTTAAACTTTTCATTACATTACGTGTTGGAGGGAGGGGCTCTATGCTGCGTGGTCTATGAGTCGGAATAACTGAAGTAAATACTAACCGTTCCGTTCTCCATTCCTACTTCTAAAATTAATCTATCCCTGTTTAAACCAATGTTTATCGTAAAACTTTAACTGGGAAGAATCATGTTTCAAACATAACTAAAGTACTATGAGGATACAGAGTGTCATACTTCTTCTATTATCCCCTTCTGTTTATAACTAATCTTAAAGAATTTAATTTGTTTATAATGCACCCTAAAAAGACTAGTATTTGGCGAGTACTGTACTCGGCAAATAGGTAATGTGTGAAGCCGCCTTAAGATTTGAAAACCGAAAAAAAAAAACGCAAAAATTATTCTGACAAAATGAACATTGCTAATTTGCTATTCCGACTAAGAAATAAACTTTCTCTGTACTAAAACTAAATTGTTTTTATTTATTGTGTAAACTAGGCCTTCCTAATAAGGGAAAATACCAAGCCTCCCACGCTCGTAAATAACAGATCGGGGCTAGAAAACACAACACAACAGTAAATCGCCCTATAATTGAAGCAAAGGTTTATAGATAAAAAACCAAAAGTGTACTTCATTGAAGCTTCCTCGCGCCGTGTAATGTGAACCCCCCTTTACCCTCATAATAGTGTCGACCCCCCTCTGAGTATGATAACCTTCACAACCGTAGGCTAGCACAGGGAACACGCGAGAATAGGCTTAACATAGTTGCCGGTGCTGGCTCTAGTACCAAGAATTAACGTTAGGATCGCCACCAGAGTAAAATTTTCTATAAGCCTTTGACCTCAAAAAAGTATTCTCTAATCCACCTTATTCCCTATCGCCCGGAAGTTAGGCTTATCTCAGGATTTGTGGAGAGGAGTAACGGGAAGAAATTAGTCTGTCGTCTGCTACAGTACATATTTTTGGCTTTTCTAGCAGACGACAGACGAATTTCTTCCCGTTACTCCCCTCCACAAATCCCGAGCTAAGCCTAACTTCCGGCGATAGGGAATAAGTTGGATTGGTTGGTTCGTGTAGGGGTTGAGAGGAGGGTCGTTTGTTTCTCTTTTTACTTGGCGTCTACAGTCAAAAGTAAGTACACTTTTGGTTTTAATCTATCAACTTTTGCGTGTAACGGTCCTTGAATTTTCGCCAATTAAAATGCGCTGTGCCGTCGGCTTTTCCTCAATTAACGTTTTATCAAAATATAAAAAGCTGTACTCTTAGAATTTTCTAAGGAAACGACTAATTAAACTTGGAGTGCTAATTAACATGCGCGCCTGAGTACAATTAAAAGTGGAATGTTTTAGGTTAATTTTTAATTATAAAAACACAACAATAAGTACCAACTAACAAATTAAAATAATTGTTAATTGAAAACTGGGTTATTTATAAGCATTAGTACTTAATTGGTGCCACTATCGTCTTAGCAATTCCCACAATAGTTGTGAAAACAAGTGAATTAAGAAGGAATCTATTTACTTCAATTTATGAACTTCTAGTGAATACGGATGAAAAAATTTCCCTAATACACTTTCCCATTCTGCTAAGCATTTATGCATCCTTGGGATTTGACTAAAAGTTGTTGTTCATCTCTAATGCGTTAATACGTAGAAACCTTGGTACAATATACTTTAAAAACCAAGCCTTAGCCTTTTGACTAATTCTCTACTAGACCTGAACAAAAATATGCCTGACTCGGTAGTTGCTATGGGAACATTTGTTTGGAACTGCGTAATTGCTATTTTGCTCAGTGGGGGATGACATGTGACCTCGCGGTAAATAACATCGTTAAATCGCAAATTAAAATTGTTATGTTACAATGTTACGGTACAATCATTTAAATTTTTAAATAATATTGGGTGTATATCAAGGTGTAGTGTGGTGTGCACTAGAGAATATTTTCAAAAAATAATAAAGACATTTCTTACCTGCTAGGATTTTCGGTATCATCTAGTTCTTCCATAATTAGTTCACAAATTTGTGATAATTGTTCTGAAGATGAACTAATACCGTGTCGAAATTTATTCCATGTGACACAAAATACTTTGAAATACGAATTTTCCGCCAAATAGTTCTTCCACGATTTCAAAACAAAACTTCCGTTGCCGCGGGCCTCGTTCTACATTTTGTAACGTCTGCTTCATTTAAATAGCATGGAGTGAAAAACACAGGAGTAGAAATGCTTTCCATCATTCATTCGTGAATTTTTGAACATATATAAGCCTACAAATAGCAAAATTTATATAGGAAATGATAGTTGTTCAGTAAATATTTTTATTAAAATTCTGTACAATTTGAAATGAGTTTTTAAAAATGAGAAAATGCTTTTAAAACTATGTGGCTTCTTGAGCAGTCAGCACAGCACGGTTCAAACAACTCCAGCGTCGTCTGCTTCTGCTTCTGTTTCATGTATAAGCCTTTGCTAATACCGTTCCATGTGTTTTAAATAAGTTTAACTTTGAAACAAATACATTACGACTGCAATTAAGATTAAAGTTTAATTATATCTGCTTAGCACAGTCACAAAACTTCATTTCACCAATTATTTTTCAAAGATCAAGACTAATAGAACCTAATTATAATCAAATTTGAACTCAAAACATAATGTACTCGGAACTGGACCATATTCTCGGTTTAAAGACTGACTACTTACCAAACTCCGTCATATTATTATCGGATGACTTTGATTCAGACGGCAGCTTCATTCTAACCCATTACATATCCAAATACCTAAAATCTAACGGCAACGTTTTGTTAATTAACAATCTCCATGGTTTTAATCATTACCATCAAATATGTTTAAAATTTGGCTTAAATTTGAAATCCCTTCGAGAAAGTGGTCAATTTTGTAATATCGATCTATTGAAACGTTGTTACGACGAGACAACGAGTAGCCAAGGCTTAGAAAACCAGAGTAGCCAAGGCTTAGAAAACCAGAGTAGCCAAGGCTTAGAAAACAAGAGTAGCCAAGGCTTAGAAAACAAGAGTAGCCAAGGCTTAGAAAACAAGAGTAGCCAAGGCTTAGAAACAACAACGAGTAGCCAAGGCTTAGAAACAACAACGAGTAGCCAAGGCTTAGAAACCAAAAAGTCTAACTCTAAGAACGAGACATTAAAAGAACTATACTTTGAAATTAGAACAGCGGTACAAACTCTGAATGCAACAAACGAAAACATTCTGATTGTTATTGATAATTTAACTACGTTTATCAATTTGGATTATAATCACAAAGACGTGATCAACTTTGTCAACTATTGTTCAAGTTTAACGGCAGACGGCAAAAATTCCTTGCTAATTAGGGCTACAGTCTCGTCCGATGATTTAGAAGAAGATCTATTCGCTTTCAAAGCAACGTATCATAGAGCCAATGTCAGAGTTAAATTAGCAGGATTGTCAACTGGGTTTAGTCGTGACGTGATTGGCAATATGGAGGTTGATTTTGATACCGAAGTTGACAGCAGACTCTATCAATATAATTTTCAGAATTTCAAATTGAAATTGTTTCCTTATGGGTCAATGAATACGATTTTGTAAAATTTTGAGAAATAATAAAGTTATTTTGTTGTTTGATCGCTTAAAGCTGTGGTTTAGTTCAAATAAATGCCACTAGATGCTCCCAGAATCGCCCTCTAGGCTTAGCAAAGGCTAGTTTTAGCTCCGCCCCTTTGAGTTTTGATTGGTTCCTTCCCTTGGGCAAGGTAAAATTGGGTGTGCCGAAAATTAACCATCATCACAGGAGTCAACATTTGCTTAATTTAAAGCAAGTCTCCGTGGTGGTTTAGTTCAAATAAATGCCACTAGATGCTCCCAAAATCGCCCTGTAGGCTTAGCAAAGGCTAGTTTTAGCTCCGCCCCTTTGGATGAGTTTTGATTGGTTCCATCCCTTGGCAATGTAAAATTGGTGTGCCGAAAATTAACCAGCATCACAGGAGTCAACATTTGCTTAATTTAAAGCAAGTCTCCGTGGTGGTTTAGTTTAAATAAATGCCACTAGATGCTCCCATAGTCGAGGGGTTTGGGACCAGGGCCGGAAATAAGGAAAATTTCTTATAGGACATGTGTCCAGTGACCCCCACTTTGACTAGATATTTTATAGGACATTGTCCATTGGAGTGTGCAAAAATAGTATCGCATTTCCATAGTCAAGCTATCAAAACTTCGGAAAATTTATTGGTCAAACTGTCCAGTGACCCCCTTAGTTTTTTAAAAGGTTATGGGACATTTTAAAATTTTATTGGACAATGTCCAGTGTCCTGTGCTTATTTCCGGCCCTGTTTGGGACCACTAAGCCATAGCCCACTCGATCACGCGACTCTATGCCTAAGCTTAGCAAAGGCCAGTTTTAGACTTTTAGCTCCACTCTTGTAGAAGAGTACTGATTGATTCAAATTAATACTTGAATGTTAACAAAAGCAGACAAATTTTTTGTATAAAACATTTAATGGAACAATTATTTTAACAAAATTCATGATAAAATGGCGATATTTCACAAATGAACAACATTTTGCTTCATCAACAAAACGTTCTTTTATTGGTAATAGAGTTCCAGATTCATTCCATCGTGAATTTCATCTGGCAATCTTAACTAAGGATAATAATTCCTGTGTTCATCTATAATTTTCTAGCATTAAATAGACTAATGGCACCCCATGTTATTTCCCCATAGAGCTTAATACAGTCGAAGGCAGAGGACTGCCATTACTCTATTATATGAAAGGATACAGTCTTCTAGTTTAATGTGGTCCTTGAAGATGGTGTACCATTTTTTTAAGACAATTTTGTCCCATCTTGTTCCAGTTTGAGCTGCAATTAATTTTTTCAAGTCTCCTATTGTGTCATCTGAGCTGATTTTAATTGTATTAAGGAAATTATATTAAAATGTTAATTTTTAATTACTAATTAATGTTTTTAAGGTTGTAAATGGATCGTTCTAGTAAAGACTAATGGCACCCCATGTTATTTCCCCTAAGAGCTTAATACAGTCGAAGGCAGAGGGCTGCCATTATCCTAAAGGATACTTGCACTTGACGCGAACTTTTTTACCAAGACGATCGTTACACGTGACTTCAATCATTATTATACAATTTTAAGCTAACGAACTGAGGACTCTGGTTGATATTACTAGTTTTTATTGGACTATAATACCGATTTATGTTCAAATATTTGAAACTAAACTCGATTAAGTTTAATGAAACAAATGTATTTCAGTCCGGAGTTCCAGACTCCAGTACTTTGTTGTGTAGTCTGCTCAATACAGCGTTCAGTGATGTATTACAGAACAACCAGAAATAAAACGTTTTCGCAATCGTAAAACAATTCGGTTCAAGGTACTGAACGCCGTCTCAGCTTTGGGTATAAATTCCCCCATGGAGTAGTATTATTGGAGTAAAAATAGGCTTCGCTATGTTTTTGATGGGTTCGAATTTTCGAATTATGGAGCAAAATTAGAGATTTTCACGGGGAAATTCACGCAACGGAATTCGACGCCAGGGCCGGAAATAAGCACAGGACACTGGACACTGTACAATAAAATTTTATAACGTCCCATAATTTTGTTAAAGCTAAGGGGGTCACTGGACAGTTTGAGCAATAAGTTTTGATAGCTTGACTATGGAGATGCGAATCATGCGATACTATTTTTGCACACTCCATTGGACAATGTTCTATAAATTTTCCAGTCAAACTCAAACAGGGGGTCACTGGACGCATGACCTATAAGAAATTTTTCTTATTTCCGGCCCTGATTCGACGCACGGCTATGGTTGGACAGAACTCAAGCCCGCATAGAAATTAACATATGGAATATAGGGGGCACAATGATTCCCATTAGCTGTATTTATTCCTGTCAAAACAAAATTACTTTAAAAGTTTCTGTCGCTTTCGTGTCGTGTCGAAATGTTCGAAACTACGACGTCAAAAGCAAAACAGTCCAAAAATGAGCACCTGTTACTTTCTCCGATCAAATGGTTTCGAAACTGTCTCTAGTTGTAGCATAACTATTGTTTTGGGTTCCCATGCTCTATATACCAATCCGTTAATGGATTTCTATCGGAATAACAAAATAACGTGTCCGCAAACTATTATTGTATTTTTGTCTGGGGTTTTTTTTCGAATTCCCCAACATAAATTTTAAAAAAACTTCGGCACTCCCCAGCAACACAAGATTTTATGACACGTCACCAAAATAATTTTCACTGTAATATTGCTCATACAAAAATATAGTAACATAACCAAAATTTGTCAAACGTCTATTTAGAAATACCAGTAGGTTGAAGTTCAAACGTATCACACCATTTGACCAATACCTGTAGGATTCCATAATTTTGTTCTACGTGCAATTCGATTAAATGCCATTTCTCTCCTCTGTGTACACATTGACCTAATACTGCGCTTATTGTCATCAAGTTCCTATTTCTTACAGTAGTCTGCTACTACGAACTCACTCGTGACGTCACGACCTCCTATCTCCAGCCTAGGTTTTAGCGACCATATTGTCATAAGTCGTCAGCTCAGGCCATACAGTTTAGACTACCAATTTTTACGTCATGTCCCCGTAGCCCCTCCCCTTTCAGTACTACTATGTATAAGCGCTGCAGCTTGCTGAGATTCGTTATCTTGTTTTCCTTCTGAATGGTCCTCAACTTCCGGTACATCATCTTGTCCGATTTGGCTACTGTCTTAGGCTGAGTTTTTTTGGGGGTACTTTGAATTTCGGTTAAAATACATAAAGCGAAGGAAATAGAATCCAATGGTGGACCCGCTACGCCTCTGTGTGTTAGTTTCTCTGCAAGCATTTAATGGAATGGTCTTTATTTATTCAAGATTCGACCTTAAAAATCCATTGTTTTGAAGGACAACAGGTGTTGGGTTTTATCGTTTGAACATTCGGTAGTTTTCTCACAAAATTGATTTGGAAGATTGGAAAAGTCATTGCGGCCAAACTGTTTAAATAATGCTTTGTTGACGCACATCACCAAGTTTGAAAAGACAGTAGAAAATCTAGTAATGAAACGCTCCGCCTTGGTGTCAGATAATCGATAACATTCGAGTTCAACTCTCAATACTCGCATCCAGCGATTTAGTTCGAGCCAACTCTTGCGACTCACTGACTAACCTCATTGTCAAAACACAAGTTACTCTTGCGAAGATCGGGATGAGTCGTTGGGACTTCTACGAAGGGTCCAGAGTTCGCTTTGCAACAATTGATGTAAGAATTTTAAATTAAAGAAATTAGTGTACCTGAACAATAATTAGTTTCAAGAAACACTAAGGCTGGGTAGAAGGTGGTAGAACCGAATTTCAGTGAAACTGTTCTAAATGCGATTTTGAGTCGAAAATGCAACGTCTGCATCAAACAAGTCATGATTACAATGTTTTACAGTGATCCCTTAAATTTATTTAAGAAATTGTAGGTCAATGCTTATTTATCCCAAAAACTCTCCAATCATAACTTGTTTACCGTGACCCTTGTTACGAAAGGTCATAGGAGATACATTTTCGAATCATAATCGCATTTCGGTTCTACCATTCTTTTGGGAACGAACCCCTTGTGTATTTTACTCTATTTACGTAGTTAGTGTTTTTCTTGGAGACAAGTTGGAATGATTACTTTGAAGTTCAAATTGAAGGTCATATGCGAGAGGTCTTTCATCGTATTGTACAAGCGTTAAATACTAGGTATAACTTGAAATAGGTTAGAATTGGTACATCATTTGTGTAAATTTTCTTATAATTACATAAAACATGATAGCTATACAATATATCAAGTGCTGGATAATCAAATTGGAAAGAAAAAGGGTGATTTGTACACTGGGCTGATAGGAAACCTTTACAATAATGTAAGCCTTAAATCTACAAATTGTAGCCATAAACTCTGTGTCCCAAACAGTTGAGTCTATTTACAGCAGTGACCCTTCACACTGAAAATGTAGTTTCCTTTTAAAAGTTATATTGTAGCACTCGTTTGTCAATCACGTCTTGCGCTTTGTTGCCACGAACACTGTCCCAATACTCGTTAAACTAGACTATTTACGCACATTCGAATTTAGTAACCCTACGCACTGAAAATTTAGTTACCCAATTGCATTTTGAATATGTGAGCGTCAACCCTAGGGATGGGATACGAAGGTTTAATAGGGACTTGGAAATTCGGGCTTAACTTCGCCCCCAGCACCATTATGGTATGTTTTTTAACAGGATGCATGCTATATAAGCCCTTCCTCCTGGTATGTTTTTTAGCACTAGTGTAAGGTAGTCTGACGTTGCATGACGTAATACTGCCAAGTCCCTATTGAGAATTACGGCGTTGCTTCTAGCACACGTTTAGTACTTCTTAAGTCAAAATCAAAAAATAATCCTTAATAACATTGACAGCAAACGGACATATCGCTTTGTCCCATACCGGTCACTGTCGATAACGTTGGGATTTTGGATTTCACTATACCGGTAATAATTCAAAAATGGAGCATGCTTTCTGGACAACCTCTACGAATTGAAACGCATTTATTGGCGGCGTTGTACATCTTCGATTATCAGGTTTGCAAGTCCCTCTATTCATTGTTTTCTTTTGATTCGAAAAATCATCAAAGTAATGAACACCCAGCATATTTCGAATGAAACGAAAAAATGCTAGTTTGGTCCTTTCCTCCAATGTAACGAAATATATTTGAACAATCATGTTGTTGCAGACATGGATTTACTTGATAGCGACTTTCTTCGCTTTGCCATTATTTGGAACAGCTGCCAGAATTCTAACTGCCGAATTATTCTACAAACGTGCTAAATTTTCTCGACTATATCTTGGATATTTGTTTTGGTCTCATACCATCTTGTTTAAGCAACGTGAGTAGTTGACTGGTTTTCGCAATAGGACCAGTCTTTCTTCAGAAATGGCAAGCAGATACTCTATTAAACTAAAGCAATAGACGGTTCCATAAGTTCCAAAAGAGAAGCAAACACCATAGGGGCGGGGCCACCTTAGGTTATTTCCAACCGCTAGAGGCAGTGAGAGTGCGCTAGCCTCCCTACGCATGTAGTGAATTCGGGCTACGTCTGACGTTGCCTCTTGGTACCACTGAAATAACCTAACTCCCGCCTGTGTGTTGGTTTTTCCTCAAGTAATTATTGGAATGGTCTATTGTTCTGTAGTATCTGTACTTCTTGATTTACTCTTAGTCCATTTTATACTCCCTTAAACGCAACACATGAAAATCAACATTCACGTACCTACTTGTACTTGTTAAACAGCACCTTTTGACGTAAATTTGTAATAGCTTCGTTTATTACATTATTTAAAGCGTGTTCTATTGAACCTCATCCGATTTCGAAACGAGTGGCTTATTTTCCATGGATTTTGGCAACTTTTCTTTTGACCTCATCGTACACCGGAATTCTTTTGTCTAAATTAACGCTACCGGAACAACCTCGCCATATTCGAACGTTGACCGATCTTATTGGACATTCAGGAATTGAAATATTTGTTCTAGTGGATACGCCCGTTGAATCGTTGCTTGACGTAAGGGTATCGCATCCAACAGGAATTTACATAGATTTCTTGTACAAGTTCTACTTGAATACTAACGTACTATGGATTCCAAAGTAGGCCAAAAATATGGCCAGTGGCCACCAAATACGCGTGAGATGATTGCAAATCGAGGCACAAGTAGCTTGGTCACGTGCGTGGGGAATGGGATTTATCTCTCCCCGGAGAATCCAATCCTGAGTGGTGGGTTTGAAATTTTGCCGATGCGCAGAGATAAAAAATATGAATTTTCCCGTTCACTCACAAGGTTAGGGGGAGGGGCGTTTAAGTCATATTTTTTCTCTGCTAAACGGGTGTCTGAGCAAAATGCCTCGTGGAACGTATTAGAGATGGGAATCCATAATACCAATACGTTAGTATTTCAACGTATTCATGGTTCAACAGGGATATTTTTTAAAACCATAAACCCCGACACAAATATTTACTAAGTTGAAATTGCTATATAAACTTAGAATCCAAACAATCCAAACATGGTAGCGATCCAGCCCCAAGTTAGAAGATTCAAAAACTTGGGTATGTCTGATCAATTACTGCCTGAACTTATGGATGGCGTCACTAAAGTTTTCGACGGAGAAGCCGTAGCCATCGGCCTGGAAGACATGATACTCCAAGGATCCCGATATTTTCTAACGGCCAGTGATGATTTGAGCTCATTCTATTTGTCGCCTGACAGCATTCTGGACGAAATCTATTCATTTGCCTATCGAAAGGATCTCGATTCTGATATTAAAGACAAATTTGATCGACTGTGAGTTTATGCGCTTACAATGCGTCATGTAGGGTCGTGTCCAAAAACTATATTTTGAAGTAGTAGTGTTACTATTTTCTGGAGTAGTGATTGATCAAGGTCAAGTGACTGTAGGCGTGAAACAGTCTAAGCCCATTCGGCATTCCCAATGCATTGATAACTCTACAAAATTCACGCATGCCCAGTAGATTATGTACATTACAATCCGTTATGTAGGGGCGGGGTCTATATCAAGGTTATCTTCCATCAAATAGAACTCTGTCTACTGGGCATGCGTGAATTTTTTGGGGCGTCGTCAGTGCATTCGGAATGGGTATCGGTATTTCAGTCAAATCTATTCTCCAAGTCGTGTCACATGACATTGCCCAATCACTACTACAAGAAATTGTAACACTACTGCACCAAAATGTAATTCTAGACACTTCCCAACATAACGGATTGAACTTTCACCCCGTTAACGTAACTCAATCGTTATTCGACAGAATGATGGCGTATTCGGGATCCGGCATCATTCCTCGTGCCATTTTGGAGCACACTTTTGTGGCGAAACAATGGCAAACCAAGTTTGATACTGACGATCTTGACGTCGAAGAACAACCGTTGCAATGCAAATCTCTGTATTTCGCTTTTGGGTTCTGGTGTGTTGGCTTGATTCTCTCGTTAATGAGCTTTATCTACGAAATGAGTTTTTACGTCAAAGCCAGGAATGGAAAGTGCGACAAGAAATATTTTCAATCTAACAGGAAACCCACTAAATTCACTAAATCAGATTCGCAACACTCGAAGGAAACAAAAATATACAATAGCTTTACTCTATCCAACTACGGAATTTATTTGTAAAAACATGATTGTGTAAAACACGTTTATTTCCTGGCTTAACTCAGAAGTAAGACGAGACTAGAAGTAAAGAGCTCTAGCATTGGTAATAGATCCTGGCACTAGTGAACAAATTTGAGGATTTTATGCCGCTTCCATCGCGCCTACACTAGAGAGAAAAAAATTGGTCGAGTTCCAAAAACATTTCCTACCCCCTTCCCCTCAACCTACGGCAGCGGAACACGGACGCGGGTGCTTGAATCTAGTTCGGCCGTCTACCGCCACGAGCGTCTCACGATTTGGAGAGGGAAATTCAGAAACCGCTACCAGAGGGCCAACCGTTGGTGTCTTATCAAGAAGATTCGCTTTTGCCGAGTGAAGAATTTGGTTACCTCGATCCTTCAAGTCTCATCTTACTTCTGCTTAAATGCTTAGGATGTAATTCTTATCTGTCTCTATTTAAATTGTACCCCAATGTATTTCAATTGCACTCCTATCATTAAAAGTATTTTAGAATTATCTTAATGTTTAAGTTGACATAAATAAAATATTTGGAGGTCTGTTTTCACGTGTTATGAGAGCGGGTAAATGGAATTCGCCAAAGTGTTAGATACATTACTGTAATTCAGTTTTAAATATATGTAGTGCACCAATATTTGTAATATATTATATTGTTTTAGTAGTTTATTCCATATTGCAATACCCAACTGTTTGATGTCATGAAAAATACCAAGTTGTTTTTCACAGAGGCTCATTATATTTAATTGCACGAACTGAACCGTTTACTGTAAGAACGTAAAACGCATTTGAATAAATAAAGTTTCTTAAGGTTAAGTCACGAAATACTTAAACACGGTCAAAGAATTCACGTTCAAACTCAACTTATTTTCCGGAAGCAATTCAGCGACCTTAAGTTAATTTTTTTTTATAATAGAAATAATAGTTTAGCCAGGAAAGCATAGAGTTCTTCTACTTCGAATCTGGACCTTTCTGCTTGAATTAAAGGGAAGGAGGTGTAAAACCTGTCACCCATGACGTCATGAAAAACGTATTTGAACTTAGAAACCACGTGATCTTGAGGTAGCTAGCAACCTTTGCGACCACTGCTATGAGCGGCGAACCCGAATGTAAACATGTTCTCTTTGTATTTTCTGAACGAGTAAACGTAGGGAGGACGGTTGTCCTATATATGTGAATAGTCAATGAAAAACGAGGAAGGAGGAACTGGCGGTTTGACAAAGTTTTAAGCCCTTCCCCTTACGTTCAATCAGATGTTAGTGTGTTAGTGTGGGGTTTATGACTTCTTAAATATTCCTAGTAGAGGAAATCTACGTATTCTTGGTTAAAGTTACAGCTACACCTTTTAATACCACTTTAGTTATTTATAAACGAATTATATTTCTGGAGTATTTTATTAGCGTCGGATTCAGTCTTAGAAAGGACTGAAATTCTATTTGCGAAAAGCGACGCTCTACGCTGATGCTATTAACTTCTTACATTGCGCCTGGAATTAACCCGAGATTTCACGGTTGAAATTATACGTAATGACGGGTTTTGCAAAATAAAAGTTTCGCCGTAATTGCGCTGGAGAATCGATTTCACTGTAATTTATGCGGAAGAAATTGCGCTTTCATTTACCAACTCTTAAAGAGCTAAGATTAACTATATTAGCATAAGCAGAAGTATATAATACTTCTCCTCGAGAGAAGTGTACATGATCCTGGGAAGAATCATTTTATATAGGATACAGAGTGTCATCCTTTTACTAATATCCCCTTCTGGCATAAATAACATTATGAGATAAGTGGGACGTTTAAGCAAGCAAAGCATTTATTGTTTAAAAATTTTGAAAATAGGTTCATGGGAAATTATTTACATTAAAAATTACATAAGAACGAATGCTATTTGTTTGTGTTACTTCTGAGGTGCGCACACGAATTGCGTCAGGTGAAATTTTTCCCATGGATATTTTCATATGGGGGGGGGGGTTATCAATTACATTTAATTTGCTTTCAAATTAATTAATTTATAGCTCCTCCCTTTTACATTTACACGATGGACGATTTTATGAAGTGACAGGCAAGTTAGATAGTAAATATGATTTGGTAAGCGAAGGTCTGACGTATTGTAGGCGGAGTTTATCCCGTATTGCCGTTTCCCCTACAATTATTATTGATTAATTGAAGTAAAACTCCATTCGTTGAGATAAAATCTTCTCACTTCTACGTCGCCTTTTCCTTAAATTAAACAATTAATATTTATTATACATAATAACAGCATAATAGGGAACCATTGTTCCCCATATATCACATGTTAATTTCTGTGTGGATTTTGTTAAAAATAAAATGATTTCTCCCATTGTTACCTGTATTTCGGTTTGAGATAAAAATAGCCAATTCCGAGTTCGATAATAAACGTTGCTAAAGATAGCGAAATTCCCAGGAATGTTAAGAAAATGATAGGGCTTAATTGCGACAAATCCATTGATTTGATTTCGATGTAATTTTGTCCTAATAAACTTTGAATATCGTTTCTAATGAAGGATATCGCCAATTGACGAAGACCCGCTTCGTTTACTCTCAGGATTCTAAAAACAAAGTGTGTTTAGCAACCCAAATCAATTTGATATAATCAGAAGGGGGTAATAGAAGAAGGATGACACTCTGTATCCCGTCTTAATACTTTAGTTATGTAGCATGATTCTTCCCGGGCTCATGGCACCATTTTTGTTTGCTCTCCCCTGCTCATCAAATTTCAGATGGGTAACTACCGCACCGTGCTAGGGTGAATTCTAAACTGTTTGGTACTTAATCCTCAGCAATTTCTTGACGTGCGGGACAAAAATCCACAAATAGTTAAACGCTAATTGAGAAATGTTGAGGGAACTATTTATCGCGTATGTGATTCGGTTTAGTACCAATACTCCAAATGTAGAATATGGAGTTGGCAAAGGGTTGAAAATATTCCCTACTAAGCCAATCAGGAGCTATCCCCCACTAGCCTTTCACCCTGTGAATTAAGTTTGTGGCCATTTTGGTGGAAAGGGGAGGAGTAATTTTAAGCCACACCTCACTGGCAGCCCCCAATTATGTTGGGAAGAATCACGTTACATTTACCCCCGCTTTTTGGTACAGTACACGTCTTATGCTTACTTTACGTTCAAATTGTCAATCAGTTTGTGTCCCAAGGCGCGTCTAATAAGGAAGGCTGTTTGAAACTTATTGAAACGTTCTTTGCCCAAGTAAAATGTCCTTTCGTCAAAATCGCCGGCCGACATTTTTGTAAAGGACGAGACCAGCAGTTCCTCGTAAATAAGTACCGCATCTCCTTGTCCAACCATTGACAACGAATTCAAAGCGCTCATATGATCGATGATGCCTCCATGTACCCTACTTTGTTCTAGAACCCTTCTTTCAATCTCATTGTCCTATTAATTTGAAAGAGATTTAATTAATGTGAAACGGATTCGGGATTAATTTTATACTTCGTATTCGGCTTGAAAAGCGTCAACGATTAAAGGTTTGATTTTAGGGTATTTTAGTATATCTTCGATTTCCTCTATTCGGTTTGGTTGTCCCTGAACCGTGATCTGGTATACCATGAATGAAGCCAGTAAACGGGTTACTATCAGCGGAAGAATTAACCATACACCGAAGAGCAGTTGACTCGTTGAACCTTTCAATCGACTTGGTATCACTTGTGAAAGGACAATAGAAATATGCTTTTGAACGATAGAATTGATATGAAGCCAAGAGTAAATCCGTGATTGAAATCAAAACAAATCCTTATACGGCGAAATTCCATACAGGTTTTTGCAATCAATGTCAGACGAGGGGTCGGGCGCTTTGGAGAAAGCCTATACGGGATTTCGAAATCAAATTTGATTTCTTCGGATTTCGTTTGATTTCTTCGGATTTTGTTTGATTTCAAAATTTTAGAAAAACCAACGGATATCGTCGGATTTTCGTTTTCATGAACTTCGCGATTTCTTTACTGATTTTGTGATTTCTTGATTTCTTAACTGATTTCTTGATTTCTTAACTGATTTCGTGATTTCTTAACTAATTTCATGATTTCTTAACTAATTTCGTGATTTCTTGATTTCTTAACTGATTTCGTGATTTCCTTTCTAATTTCGTGATCTCTTAACAAATTTCGTGATTTTTTAACTGATTTCTTCATTTCTTAACTTATTTCGTGATTTTTTACTGATTTCGTGATTTCTTAACTGATTTCGTGATTTATTTACTCATTTCGTGATTTCTTTACTGATTTCGTGATTTCTTTACTGATTTCGTGATTTCTCTACCGATTTTGTGATTTATTTACTGATTTCGTGCCATACCTTTACTATAAATTTCTAAAAAAACTCTACCTCAATTTACTCTTGGTCGACCTTAACAAAAGATGTTCGTTTTCTTACCACCAAAGACCATTGGTACTGTAAATAACCACAGTTGTGAATTGTAACTAGTGTCTTTATTTCTGAGAGATACTTCGGAAAGTTTCTTATAGAATTTTTCAGAATAGAGTGAAATTCTGGAGATAACCACGATGGAAATAATCGAAATGACTATTACCTAAAAATTAGGAAAAAATGTTTCATCATTGAAGTAAATGAATAATTAACAGAAGTAATAGTGGGTATTTTACTATTGGGTGTACGAGGTTCATCAAAGCGAATACATTATTGGTGTGTCCCATGGGTGGTCCGGACACTATGGCCATTTCTCCTTCCATAAAGGTGTGCGAGAAAGTCCAGCATTCGGACACTGTTCTCAGTGGTACTGGCATTACCCATAGATCCAATAGCTAGCGACGTTAAGGAAGAATTAAAATTATTTTCATATTTAGCTTTTTTTTTGGTCAGTTGGTCAGTTATGTTAAAATTCTTACTCCCTGCCATCCTAATTGGTCATAAACCACGGCTTCCTTCCCATCAAGTATTTTTTCCAAGTCAATTTGGGTTACGTTGACACTGTTAAATAGATTTACGCAATGTTTAAAATTAAGAGTCAATTAAATCTGGTTTAACTTTACCTGAATTCAGTATTATTTGCGAACAGGATATTGGTAATATCACCCATCACTAACGGGTCATCTATGGTACTGGCACTGAACTGGTTTTGACCGTATGCCATCCAATTTGGAACCTTGGATTAACGGATTTAAATTAGAATAACTAATTGCGTAACCAAAAACTCGTATTTACACTTACATCAAGGTAAACAGTATTCAAAATTAGGGCCATGTTTGAATTTCCTACACCTTTTCTTTCCAATACGAGATGACAACTCAATTATAAATTTATCAGTTTGAATAAATATTTATTAAAACTGATTATTCACATTGAAATTGATTTTGAGCACCAGGTAAACTAAGCCTAGTTGCAGTTTTATGGAACAGGTTTTCGTCCTTGATGTTCTGGTTACCCGTTACGTTTGTGAAGAATGGAAACTTAACCAACAGAGAGCTTGCAGGTTGTTTATTTCACTGGGCATGCTTTGCGAAAGTACTTAGTTAAGACCACAAACCGCAGCAACAGTTTACTAAAGCGTTTAAATATAACTAACGAAATTGCAAGGTTAAAAAAAAAACGTACAGTAACGATTTTTCTTCAACGCTTTATCAATGGCATATAGAAATAATAGAACGTGAGGCAGAAAGGAGATCAACGTCTGAGTGGAGTAAGGAGGATGTATATGATGGGGGGGGGGAGATTCGGAGTCAGACAAAATTCGTGTAGTCCCCCGTTCATAAAACGGTACTGTGCCGTTCCCCGGTTACCATGGTTACCACTACCCTCTCACGGCAAGAGAGTTCAAGTATTCTTGCTCTAGCCTCATGAGCTTGTTTATAATTTTGAATATCCCTCGTTTATACACAACGATCACGTGACGCTCGCCTTTACCAACGGCTTGCGCGTGGAAGTTGCGTGCCATTGCATGCGGTATCAGTCTTGTTTTTTTTACTAGTCTCTCCTCTCATACATCCTCCTTGACTTGAGTGAAACAAAAACATATTTGCTACCCCCACCAGGTGGAAACTCTCGTAATTAGTACAAGGGCAAACTTAATTATATTTACCACTAGTTTTGCATTACAAAATATATGATTATTAATATTCAAGAACCAAATATAATTTCGTTGGAGAGAAATTAAAAATGATGAGGCAATATTAAAGTAGAGCACTGATTGGTCGACTT
This sequence comes from Phalangium opilio, assembly GCF_054372755.1. Taxonomy (NCBI): domain Eukaryota; kingdom Metazoa; phylum Arthropoda; class Arachnida; order Opiliones; family Phalangiidae; genus Phalangium; species Phalangium opilio. Next base: position 2,375,267 of record NW_028324166.1, on the reverse strand, counting down.
AAGAAGTTAGAGAGAGAACGAGACTTCGCTTCGTAATCAAAATACAGGGCACTTGGGAAGACTTTCAAAAAATTCCAGTGTTTCCCTCTCTGTTATTTTCTATTTGCTTTTGGATTATTGAAGTGTATGAGCTTGAAACGTTTTACTCAATTAAGAAAACGTGACTAGAAGGCAAATTTTGACAAGGGAAAAATATGAAGCTCAGTGAGTGGCTCAAATAGATTTTTTAGCGAAGCTGTGTCAAGAGTTATCGCTTTTCTGACTCCTGAGTATATTAGAATAATTCGTTAAAGATTGGCATGCTTTGAACTCATTTTTACTTTGCGTACTTTGATGTCGCAAAAGTATTAGTTCAACCCCATCTGGCTGGCAAATGAAGAGCCTTTCACGAAGTTATTTATAATTAAAACGCTTTGTAAAATACCTTAAATTCAAATACCTCTATAATTCGAAATCTGCATATTCCTGATAATAACAGTAATTAAGCCGAATGTCCAGACAGCTTTTGTAAAATATTATTTGGATTTTTTTTAATTTAAGTGTTCTAATTGTACGTGACTAATGGAAATTCAAGAATTTTAATTTATTTGTTGTTATTGAGAAACCTCTAGGTTTCATTGTCATGTCCCAATTTCAGCCGGTTTGGATAGAGTCATTATGGATCAGACTTTATAAAAACAAATTGACTCGATCTGTCGGCTGTAATGATATCAAAAGCGGCCATTTTCAATTATCTAAACTTTAAAAGGAAAGGGTTACACTAGAGTTGTTTAATTTTATTTATATATGATTTATAGACAGATATCAACTCGGTGATTAACATCATAGCTACAAAAATTAAATTAGTAAATTCCACTATAAGCCTTGTACAACGAAAACAAAAATTATAAGGGAAAGCGCAGATATATAATAAAGACAAGTAACACCTTATCATTAAGTTCAAACGACTACTTTCTTAACTATATATTGCATTGCGTATTCTTACGCCTCAACTTTCCCCTCAAAAATCGAATGAGGTTAGAAATAAATACCATTAGTTAAGTTTGAACGTTTTTAATGGACTTCTAATTACAACAAACAGTTAATTATTTAGCCTAGAATCTGAATATTTGAAATACAAAGGTCGTATTTAGTAATCGTAAACGGGTATTTTTCCTTCTGGCAAGTTTAAGAGATATCTCCAGACTATGTTTACGTTACTCTATGGGCGTTAACGATGATAATTGAGGAAAATTATGTTCGCTAAAGTTGTGTATCAGTTATTTATTCAATTTAACCAAATCATTAACGAAAATTAGAAATGGATTACGAGTTTATAAGAAATGAATTTGACTCTATCTTGAGTACAAACTCCGCGAGTCGATCGATCAGTTGGTCTTTCCATCAGACAACAATCATGTCGCTGAAGATATTACTTTTCGCGTTTGAAGTAATTCATAAATTAAGGGCATTTATATCGTCTCTGCTTAAACTTATTCCATTACCGCAAATTTGGGATTCCTACCCAAATTACGGTTTCAAGTCGGTCTTCGCCTTTGGTCACGTCAGATTTCTAAAACTATTTCCACCCGTTAAAGACATCACCACTACAACTTGTGAGTAATAGACTTTTTTAAATAACTAGTTTCAGAAGTAAGATGAGACTCGAAGTGAAGGGCTCTAGCATTGGTAGTAGATCCTGGCACTAGTGAACAAATTTGAGGATTTTATGCCGCTTCCATCGCGCCTACACTAGAGAGAAAAAAATTGGTCGAGTTCCAAAAACATTTCCTACCCCTTCCCCTAACCTAAAGCCGTGGAACACGGACGCCTGTGCATGAATCTAGTTCGGCCGTCTACCGCCACGAGCGTCTCACGTTTTGGGGGGAAAATTCAGAAACCGCTAGCAGAGGGCCAACCGTTGGTGGGTTATCAAGAATATTCACTTTCGCCGAGTGAAGAATTTGGTTAGCTTAGTACTTCTAGTCTCATCTCACTTCTGTTAGAGTTTTAGATAGAGTAAAAATACTTCACTGTGAATACCCACTAAACTTAAAATTCGAGTTTTATCGGTTACGACTTTATATTTCACTCCCATATTTCACAGACAAAATATTTGTGATTTTTAGTCGTGGAAAATCTGCGCATCGCTGATAATGGATTCTTCTATTTTTAGATTTCTTGGAAACCCTTACGGGAATGGCTACGTTATTTCGTCAAGAAGGACTTTTTCATTTCAATATATTCAATAAAAAAATCGTAGTATTGGTTGATCCAGATTTAATTAAGGTAAGGCCTGTAGCGTATGGGGCGACAAATTTGGTTCGACCTCGCTAACTCCCGCCGAATTGACCACTTATTTCTAGGTTATACTAACCAGCAGCAAAGAAATCAGCAAAGCCGACCTTTACAAGATATTCCACATGTTTTTAGGCAGTGGTTTAGTAACGAGGTAAGATTTAAAAAAAAATTTACTTCCCATGATCAGAGAGAATTTATGATAGGGAGTCGAAGCTCTTGCCCTTGACAGTGCTATTTACAATGTAGCTCAAACAAGTAGGCTGCGACGCAAAACTGGCCAGGTAAATTTCCGGTCACATGACTCTCTTTAATTTTAAACTTTTCCCTCGATCACTGTTGGTTGTACAATTACCCAGTACGGGTTCGCGATTTCGAGTGCGACTGGCGCCATTTGGAGTTATTTTAGTCAGACCGTTCCCTTTCCCTAAAAAGGTAGTGTCCATCTCCCCTAGACCCTCCCGTAACATTCTAGACCCACTCTAGAGGGAGGGACCACAAAAAATAGTACCGGAAATAGACCTGGCTAGTTTTGTTGATCACGTGATTTTTGAGCTACATATTATTCCTCAGTTTCTACTCCCTGTTATAAATTCTCTCTGCTATGATTAGGTAAATTTCAAGAAAGGAATTTAAGAGACTATTTCGGAAATTACATACAGAGAATCCAACACATTGGGGCGAGGCCGCCATTTGGGGTATTCTTCTCACTCTCGCCAGGAAGCACCGCTAGAGGCAGTGCGAGTTGGCTAGCCTTCCGCTTCCGCTTGTAGTGAACTTGGGTTCCCTCAAGCTTTGCGTTTTGGAGAGAGGGAGAATACCCCGATGGCAGCTTCGCTCCTGTGTGTTGAGTTCTCTGTATGTAATTTTTGAAACGGTCTATTGACGAATTTCCAGCACGGGAGATCTTTGGAAGAAACAGAGGAAACTGCTAAATCCGTTGTTTCATCTTCGGTGCATCAAGGAGTTCGTTCCCATGATGAACAAGCACGTCAAAATGATGATCTCACAATTTGAAGAAGACATTTCCAAATCTGATTCCGATATTTTAGACATATCGGAGTCAGTCGAGAAGTGCACATTTTACATAGTAATTGGTAACTTCAGAACCTTTTGATATTTAACATTGAAGCGATATACCGAAAAAGTAGTTACAAACTAGACATATTTTAGTTTGAAAAGTGTCGCGTGACCGTGGACAAGCAATTTTTGCGACCGTGCATGTTGCAGTGAACTTAGGTTAATGGGTCTCATTTATTGCCCCTTTGCAATTTTGAGTGTACAAAACAGGCTCTTATCAAATTGGACCTAATCCAATGTCCCATTGGGCCGCATCCCATTAGACCGAATACCGCCAAAATGTGAAAGTTCATTTTCATAAAATTTGGGGGAAATTGCAAGCCCTCAATTTTAAGATTAGTTAAATGTTAGTTATTTTATAATAATAATTTACTTTTTTAATACCTTTAGTTTTATATTTTGAAAAAGGTCGTTCTTTTAAAGTATAATATTATGGCACCTGAACTTTTCATTAAAAAAAAGTGTAATATTTTTCATTCTGCCACCACAAAATGCATCGTTTAACCAAAATGAAAATTTAATTTTTATTGCGATATTTTTTAAAGTCAACCCTCACATTTTGGCGGTATTCGGTAATGGGACATGAGCCTGTTTTGTACGCGAATGTTTGAGCTTTCCTTGAAAAATAAAGCCAACAATAATTATTTGTTCTTATAGACGCTGCTACTGACGTAGACTATCAAAGTAACAAACATCTTGGCGATATCTTTTTCAAAGCCATTAAAAGGTACCAACAAGAAAACTTAATTCATTCCACCATAAACCCAATTCCTCTTGTAGATTTAACTAGTAAGCCACAGCTTTCCCTAGTTTAAACTATTTTGTTCTTCATCTGAATTTCATTTATTGTAAGAAGGATCAAAAATAGGTTAATGTTACATAAGAAGAACGACGTAGCGAATAGACCTGTTTCAAAAGAGGACTGAGGATGCCAGTTTTAGAACCTTGCGCCCAAGTATCGTAAAGTTAAGACTGAACATCTAGTATGTGCATCCAAAGGAGATAGATGGGGCTTCAAAGTCCCTTTGTTTGATTCAATATCTAACGCCTTTGTTGCCCGCATACCAGATCTTCAATTATATTTTGGGCTTTAAAGACGCGGATACGGTGGAAGAAAAGTTAAATGTTTAGTTCACAGCAATTACAATTATACAGGAATTAGAAACAGGGAGTTAATATAATTTTACGTGAGGAACAGTTCAACAGTTCAAGAATCTCCAAAAACCAATCAGTTCTCAAGCGCCTAATTACTATGATTTAACTAAAATATCATTAATTTTTTAGCATAGAAGAAACCTTAGGTTACCGGTTAATTCGACCATGGTTGATGTCGGACAACATATTCAAAATGACAGCAAAGGGAAAAGAAGCCATAAATGCTTTTAAAGTGATAGATGAGACGTTCCAAGTAAGTAGACACTTTTTGAATTTCGGATTTGACACATTGCGAACAATTAAAACCACGAATTCATTCGCAGACGGAGACGACGAAACTTAAGGCGAATATGGAAGAGCCCGACGATAACGTTCGAAGCGTCAACTTCTTGGATATCATTCTACAATTGCTCGAGAAAAACCCCGAATTAATGAGCAATAAACAATTGCGAGACGAAGCCCTTACTATTGTTGCGGCGGTAATAAATAACATAATGCCGCTTAAATGGAAAAAGGTTATATTAAATTATTTTCGTAGGGTTTCGACACCAGCACTACCGCTACAATATTTACCCTGTACATGCTCGGTCTTTACCCGGAGATTCAAGAAAAGGTCTACCAAGAGTTGACGTCCGTCTGTGGAACGGACATCGAAAGAGACATTGAATACACCGACTTAAAGCACTTAACTTACCTCGAAAAAGTCACGAAGGTTAATTTTAGATCAATAGCTAAAGCGACTGCATTACAAGTTTTCCAATATTAAGTGAAAGCCAACTTAACCCTTTGCAGGAATCGCTAAGGCTGTGTCCTCCACTTCCTTTCATTGCTCGCGAGCTAACAGAAGACTTACAAATGGGTTCGTTTTCAGCTTACTAATTTTTATCTTATTAGAATTAACATTAATATGTTAATTCAATATTTTACCTTTCCCCTCGCAAATGAGTGATTAAAAGTCTCCTTCTCTATTTTTAGAGAACAGATCATTTGGCTTTAATCCAATATCATTTATATTTCAAAACATTTAAATAAATTAATACCATTGCAATTTTAGGCGAGAAAATTCTTAAAAAGGGTACGACGTGCGTCACCTTGATACCAGGCGTTCATCGTGATCCCAGACATTTCCCAAATCCAGAAGTATTCGACCCCGACAGATTCAATCCGGAGAACAGCGAAGGAAGACACCCATTTGCCTACATCCCATTTGCAGCCGGTCCCCGCAATTGCATCGGTTCGTCAACACCTTTCGTTCTATAATTACTAATAAGTTCGTTTAATTTCAATTGTTTTTCAGGACAACCATTCGCCGCGATTGAATTGAAAATATTTGTAATTAACGTTCTTCGCCATTTTCGAATCACTTCCAAATTACCGAGAGATAAAGTAGTTAATGAATTTGGTTTTGTCACAAAAATTCATAAAATGCCCCTCCATTTCGAGCTCAGAAACCAGAAGAATTGAAAATGTTTATTTCACATGTTCAATTTATTTTTACATTAACAAATTTTTACACTAATATACTTTACCTAGTAATTAATGACAATTAAATGCACGTTTATTTTTGTAAATACACGTGCTGAAATGTGTTAATAAACACTCAAATATTAATTGGTCTGAAATTATATTAAATAATTTGGGAGATAAATACAGCATAAGTAGTAATGCTGTCCCGACTAATAAACGCTATATTCAATCTCAAATATTATCACGTTAAACAAGGAAATTAAAGTATTTAACGAGTTGGCATTTTGTGAAACGCGTGAGAAAATATCTGTAAGTGCGTGACAATTTTAATTCAATAGAGAAAGTGAAAATATGTGTTTTTTAATGTTTTATTGAAAATAAAATTTTATAAATTATTATAAACATACCTTCTGTTATCATCGATGTAAAATGCTTTACTTTGTTTTTGTCAAACATTAGCCATGAATTGGACTATTCCTATACGTTCATCGATCGGCTTATAAATTATGTTCAAATTATCTTTACCCATATCTTTAATATTAGCTGGTAACGTAGCATAATGACAGAAAACAGATTTTAAGCTATGATATTTTGTTGTATATTTTAATTACAAGGGAATACTTTTAACCAGAGACGATACAAATATCACTAATTTATGAATCACTTCAAACGCGAAAAGTAATATCTTCAGCGACATGATTGTTCTTTGATGGAAAGACCAACTGAGCCATCGACACTTCGACCCACGGTGTTTATACTCTGGCTCGAATCGAATTCATTTATTATCAATTGTTGTCAAACCGTTTAAATTTGAATTTATTGTTGATTTACAATTTTAGCGAACATATTTTTTCTCAATTACTACTATAGATTTTATAACTCTCTTAAATATGCCAAAGTGAAAACAAACGATTACAAGTACTACTTACGGGCTGTTCATTTTAACACGTGGCTTTACAAAAAGACGAGCATTTGTGGTTAATTATTTCTTAAGGGTTTAGTTATTTGTCAGTGAAAAAATAAATTGAACAAGTGAAATACAATATATAAAGATTTTCAACTATTCTGGATTCTGGGCTCGAAATGGAGGGGCATCTCATGAATTTTATTGAAAACAAACACATTAGGAATTACTTTGTCTCTCGGTAACTGCGAAGTGATTCGGAAATGCCGAAGAACGTTAACTAAAAATACTTTCAATTGAATCACGGCGAATGTTTGTCCTGGAAAGCAATTGAAATTAAAGTTATTAATTATAAAAAGAAAGGTGTTGACGAACCGATGCAATTGCGAGGACCGGCAGCAAATGGAATGTAGCAAAACGGGTGTCTTCCTTTGCTGTTCTCCGGATTGAATCGGTCGGGGTCGAATACTTCTGGATTTGGGAAATGTCTGGGATCGCGATGAACGCCTTGAATCAAGATGCCGCATGTCGCACCCTTTTTGAGAGTTTTCTTGCCTAAAATTTGCAACAGAATTAGTTTATATAAAAGGGTGAATATTTTGAAATATGCTTCGTAAACTAATGAGTAGTGGATTAAAGTCGGTGTTCTGTTTGTAATTTTAGATTCGGAAGAAATATTGGCTTGAGCCACTTTGAGTTTTGCCATGGAAACCAACCCAATCACAACTTTTAAAATTCTACGCAAGGGTACTTGGTAAAATATTTTATAATCAATGTGAAAAACTGAAAATCTTAGAAGTAAGAAATAAATATATAGTTCCAAAGTTCACTTGCAAAGGAGTAATTACCAATAACAAGCAGAAAACGAACCTATTTGCAAATCTGCCGTAAGTTGGCGACCAATGAGTGAACCTGGAGGACACAGCCTTAGTGATTCCTGCACAAAAATAAATTTTATTTTACTTGAAATTGTAAAATTTGTATTAAGTAATTTGCGTCTATATTTAATAAAAAATAACCTTGACGACATTTTCGAGGTAGGTCAAGTGTTTCAGGTCGTTGTATTCAATGTCTCTATCGATGTCCGATCCACATACGGAAGTCAACTCCCGATAGACCTTTTCTTGGATCTCCGGGTAAAGACCGAGCATGTACAGGGTAAATGTTGTAGCAAAAGAGGAGCTGTCGAAACCCTGCCAAAGTAATTTAGTATAACCCCCAAATTTAAGAGCGCTTTATTGTTTATTACCGCTCCAATGAGAGTTAGGCATTCGTCTCGAAGTTGTTTATCACTCATTAATTCGGGGTTTTTCTCGAGCATTTCTAGAAGGATATCCATAAAGTTTACGCTTCGAACATTATCATCGGGCTCTTTCATATTCTCTTTCTTTTTCATCAACATCGTCTTCGAATGAATTCGTGGTTTAGTTCGAAATGTGTCGAGTTCGATTTTCAAAAAGTGTCTACTTACTTGAAACGTCTCATCAATTACTTTAACTGCGTTTACGGTTTCTTTTCCCTTAGCTGTCAATTTGAATAAGTTGTCCGATTGCAACCACGGTCGAATTAAACGGTAACCGAAGCTTTCTTCGCAACTATATTAATGAATATTTTCTGGTAATTATAAAGTATGCGCGTTTTGGTAGAATTAATATATTATGGGGTTTATTTGACTAATGGTTGGAAAATAATTTCCAATAGCCAAAAATTTTAACCACTGTTTGTCTTCGGAAACCATTTTGAAAATAAAGGGGAAGGGAAAGCTGAGTGGTGTTCAATATGTTAATTCTGTTTGAACGGAAAGATGTCACAGTTGAGGATTATATTTTGTTAATTGAAAAAAGAAAAGATTACCTTATTATAGCTTTGAAAAGGACATCTTTGAAAATATTCTCATTTTCATATTCATGGTCAGAAACCGCGTCTATAATAAGAAAACGAAATTACACCTTACGGTGTATTATGCCACCTATATTTTACTGAATTTCGTAACTTTTTGGTCTGTGATAAGCACCCATAATCAAAGCCTAACCTAAACTAAACATAGCAGGAAAAAAATTTGTTTAGCAGTGAATCATTCTTAAATAATAATGCAATGAGTTCCCCGGTTGATTTCATAGAGTAGCGCATCATCTGCAATACAGACTTTTAAAGGGATAGAATCGATGTTTTGGCTACTAATGAAAAGATTTCATATTTTAAAATCAGATAGAACCTAAAATTACGTTTTCAAAAATATATATATATTGATACTTTTAATAACTTAACTATTTTTAATTAATTTTTAAAAGTATTGTTTTTTGGGACTGCTCCGATCACTACCCCCTCCTGCGTCGTTTGGCAAAAACACGGTTGAAACATCTACCCACCCCTCCATACGCTCCTCTTATTTGAAGATATGGTAGCTTTACGACTAACAGTAGTTTTCATACTATTTCACTTGTGGATCACAAATAAACTTGGCCTTAACTTTTATTTCGATTTACGTGTTTTGAGAGGCGTGAAAGAAGCTAAATAGTTTCATAGCAATTAAATCGTTTAAGTAAGAGGTTTAGCACATTTAATTTGAAAAATAAATCTTAAAAGCTTGAATTTAGGGCCACTTAGAATAAAAAAATCGATCATGGAAACTAAGCCTTTGCCAAAATGTCGTAGAAAGTGCGTTGTTTTTGACTGTACCAGGAGCAGATGACAAAGGAGTCTCGGACGCTAGCTTCCATAATGTAGAGGGCAATGGGATCCGCGAACGTCACGGTTATTAACCAAAATCATTACGCCAGTGCCACCACTCGTAGGAAATTTGAGCTTTATTTTCCAACCAATAGCGTGGCTGCAAAGTCTCGAAAGGAGATCTGGGAAATAGCGTCTGGAAACTCTTTTTAAAAATACGTATCGTCTGCTTATAATTAGCCTAGGCTTAACGAGTATTAGAGTTAAAAAATGGATTTCAACGGCTTTTTAATCTTTTTTGGGACTAAAATTGATAATGAAAAACCCAGCGAGTAACGTATGTACACTATTAAAAAACTAAAATGTGTTTCAGTGCCAATTTTTTCTAAATTTCTTCTTGAATTAAATGATAGCTACAAGAGGTTGGGAAAAGAAATCACTCACGATCTTATAAAACCCAAAAAGTAAGAGACAGTGATTTCGTTTCCAACCTCTTGTAGCAGTCAATTAATTCATAAGAAATACGGAATATTTTGGCCCTAAAACACATATATTACATTGTGTTTCGGCATCTTTTAAAACCTTGCTTTTATCTTTTGAAAACCCGACCCCAATCATTCCAGTGGGCACAGATTGTTAATTAAGCCTTGGCTTACCTGGGTTTCTCTGCTAGTTTGGACTTAATTTGACTATTTAGTAGGTTGAAGTCACAAAATGTAGTCTTATCTTTTATCTTAATACCAACGGTTACAGCTGTTTGAATAAAGTAATTATATTGTGTATATTTATGTCGCGATCGGATAAGACGAACCTCAGTATCCACCGTTAGCCCGTTATTACAAAAAAAAATTCCCAGCAGACTTTGGTGCCAGATATAGTCCACCAAAAACATCGTCTGCTATAATGTCTGATAGCGCCTCTATGGCAAACGATACCGCTACAGCTGTGACGTACGCGGGTGCCATTGCCCTCTATATTGTGGAAGCTAGCGTCCGAGACTCCTTTGTCATCTGCTCCTGACTGTACCAATACAGACTCGGACAAATCTCTGTCATTTCATAGTCTACCAAGTAACGAATTATCCGAATTTGAATTTTCCTCACTTGACTCACGAATTTCGAAAGATTCAACCGAGTCTAAACTATCGGATTCTACTACAGAGTCAGGCCCGTCTGATATTTCGGATTCCGAGCTACGACTCGACGTCGACGATGACATTTTCTATTTGGCTCCTGTAGCAGACGACGAAAAAAAAAACTACTATCCTCAACTTGAGTTCCCCTCTATATCCTATTTCCAAACAACCAATGAATGAGTGGACGTTAGCAACGTCACTAGGGTAACAAAACAAGTTGGACGGTATTCGCGGCTAGTTTGAATTTCAAAATATCTAACGTACTTTTCTTAATTTTAAACGTTTTAATTCGATTTTTTTTTTGGCACACATAATTTTAGGCACATTTTTTTACCTAAAACTGCCCTCATCTTGTACTAGTCGGAAATCCTTGATTCTATCCCTTTAATAAAATTGTGCTCTCCTTTTAGTCTTTCTTCTCTCCACAAATAGCGTTCCGTTGCATTTTTACATGAAATAAAGCGTGGGAAAATTTGCTTTCTCTCGCCTCTAACCGTGAGAATAAAACGATTTCTTCACATTTTACCGAGTGGGTTGTAGTGAAACATTTCATTCCTAAACATGGGATAGCATTTCTAGTCGTTCTCAAGTCTTACGTTGGTAGTAGAAATTTTTGTTAAACATATGTATGTTAACCCGGCCAGCTCAGCTCGACTCGTGAACAGTCTTAAGTAGTGACATACTTATGGAACGTATCTTATACGCTTATGACGCTTATGGTAAAATTTGGTATTTAAAATAGTCTATTACTCACAAGTTGTAGAGGTGACTTCTTTAACGGGCGGAAAGAGCTTTAGAAATCTGACGTGTCCAAAGGCGAAGACCGACTGGAAACCGTAATTTGGGTACGAATCCCATATTCGCGGTAATGGAATACTTTTAAGTACAGACGATATAAGTTCCATAAAATTATGAGTCAATTCAAACACGAAAAGTAATATCTTCAGCGACATGATTGTTGTGTGATGGAAAGAACAACTGAGCGATCAAAAACACTTGGACCCGCGGTGTTTATACGCAGGATGGAGTAGAAATAATTTCTTATTAACTCGTAATGCATTTCTAATTGCCGGCTCGATTTCATAAATTGAACTTTTAATTCAGGTAAAACATGTTCGCTTAAGTTGTTTACCGTTATAAATTCATTTGAACCGGGTTAAGTTCAGTCAGCCTAAATGAAAACTGTCTCTCTCGGGACTACTTGATCATTAATAAGCAGCCTCAAGGGCGTAATATGAATAAATTAAAACTTTGTTATATAATTTTTCCAAACGGTCTAATAAACCCTTTTTTTTAACTAGTCACCTAAGAGTAGGATGTTTCTTACTAACAGAGTGTTTCGATTCATGACATGAATATTATAACAAGATATATATATATATATGATTAATTAATGTTTTCGCGTGGATCTACTTCGGCAAAGAAGCCGTTTAGCCATTGTAAGTTCGACAAGTGAAATACAATACATAAATATTTTCAATTCTTCTGGTTTCTGGGCTCCAAATGGAGAGGCATTTTATGAATTTTTGTGACAATATCAAAACCAGGAATGACCTTATCTCTCGGTAATTGGGAAGTGACTCGGAAATGGCGAAGAAAGTTTGCTAAAATTACTTTCAATTCAATCGTGGCGAATGGTTGTCCTGGAAAACAATTGAAATAAAATGAAGTTATTAATTATAGAAAGTGTTGACGAACCGATGCAATTGCGCGGACCGGATGCAAATGGGATGTAGGCAAATGGGTGTCTTCCTTCGCTGTTCTTCCGGTTGAATCTGTCGGGGTCGAATACCTCTGGATTTGTGAAATGTCGGGGGTCGTGATGAACGCCTTGAATCAAGATGCCGCAAGTCACACCCTTTTTAAGAATTTTCTTGCCTAAAATTTGCAATGGTATTACTTTATCAATGATATATAGTCCTAGTGGGTTAAAGCCAAATGCTCTCCTCTGAATTTTAGACGTAGAACAAATAGACAAGGAGACATTTAATTAGTTCACTTGCTTCTCTACAAGTTTGGCAAAATAGTGAATTATTAATGTTAATCTAGTAAGAAAGAAATTAGTAGGCCTGTGCGAGTCCAGTTTTTTACGGTTCGAGTCGAGTCTCGAGTCCTAAAAAAAGCTCTTATAGAATCTCGAGTCGAGTCTTTTAATTGGTTTCGAGTCCTCGAGTCCTTAAGTCAGCTTAAGAACTAGGCTTCAAGTCCAGTGTCGAGTCCTGATAAATTATGTCAAGTCCCGCTCGAGTCCTATTAAATTAATTCTATTAATAATAACTTTATTATAATTTACTTAGTTTAATTTTACATAGTTAATCATACAAGAATTATAATAAATTAATTTCTAATAAGGATAAATTTTACTCACAAAGTATAAATTTCACGACGAAAATGACGCGGAGTAACAATAATTTTAACTTTTGGTTCTGGTTTGCTTAACTCCTTTAGCTGAAGTCAAATTTTTGTCCAATCACCGGTCCATTCTAAACTTTAAATCGATTAAACCCCACTAGATGCAGCACTCCACTTAAAATTCCGGGTCACCGAGTAAATATTTTTGGACTTGATAAGGCGTCCAGTCTCGGTTCGAGTCCTCCTCGAGTCCAATAGTGAAGATTTTTAAGGACTCGAAATAATTTTCAAGTCCTAAAATTTTGATTTTCGAGTCTCGAGTCGAGTACTCGACTAGAGACTCGATCGAGTACTCGCCTTCGTTCGAGTACTCGCACAGGCCTAGAAATTAGTAAGCTGAAAACGAACCTATTTGTAAGTCTTCAGTGAGTTCGCGACCAATCAACGGAGTTGGAGGACACAGCCTTAGGGATTCCTGCAAAGGGTTAAGTTGGCTTTCACTTAATATTGGAAAACTTCTAATACAGCTTTAGCTGTTGAACAAAAATTAACCTTCGTGACTCTTTCGAGGTAGGTCAAGTGCTTTAAGTCGTCGTATTCAATGTCTCTTTCGATGTCCGTTCCACAGACGGAAGTCAACTCTTGGTACACCTTTTCTTGAATCTCCGGGTAAAGACCGAGCATGTACAAGGTAAATATTGTAGCGGTAGTGATGGTGTCAAAACCCTGCGAAAATAATTTAATATAACCTTTTTACATTTAAACGGCATTATGTTATTTATTACCGCTGCAATGAGAGTGATACATTCGTCTCGAAATTGTTTATCACTCATTAAGTCCGGATTTTTCTCAAGCATTTGTAGAATTATATCCCCGAAGTTCACATTTCGAATGTTGTCGTTGTGCTCTTTCATATTCGCCTTCTTTTTCGCTAATTCCGTCTGCAAATGAGTTGGTGATTTTCTCACGATTGGTTTCGCTTTATCGTATCAAACAGTATCAAATTTACTTGGAATATCTCGTCAATTACTTTCATTGTATTTACGGTTTCTTTTCCCTTAGCTGTTAATTTGAATATGTTCTCCGATATTAACCATGGTCGAACTAAACGGTAACTGAAGCTTTCTTCGCACCTAATGTTAATGGCATTTTTAGTTAAGTCATAGTAATTAGTCGCTTAAGAACTGATTGGTTTTTGGAGAGCATTGAAAGTTCGAATCTCTCCTCACTTAAAATAGAATTATCACACGCTTGAACTCTCTGTTACAAATCGGAACCTCCGAAATGATCTAGACCCGTGCATGTCGAGTTTCATGGAGAAAATATTTTTACCCTATATGTGTACTAGGTAGGTGGCGCTTTTATTACCGTTGCGACCGGGGCCTTCCATAAATTATCGATGATACTTTAGGGGCCAATTATAAAACATTTATGAAAGAGAAAGGTTTCACCCTTAAATTAACGTAATTGGTTTAGGGTCTTTTCACTTTTTATTGACAGGGGTCTTCCTTAAATTATCGTTGATATTTTAGGGGTCAGTCATAAAATTTTTATGCTAGAGAAAAGTTTCATCCTATAATTAACGTAAATGTTTTGGGGGCTGTTCACTTTTTATTGAATCTTTCGGTTAGATTGTATTGATGACAACAAAATAAATTATTTCAATTAAAATAATTCAGTAAGAGTAATAAAAACGTATAGTTACAATCCGCGACCTTGGCCCAAATACTTAAGCAGTCGACAGGGTCACGGGGTTGAACTTTGTTTATTTTAACGGTAATATAAGCGCCCCCAAGCGTGAAACCACGGCGAACTAAATTGGTTAAAAAATATTCTGGCTTCGCGACACGCATGGGCCTAGTTCATTTCGGAGGCTCTGGTGGAATGAATAAAGTTTTCCACTTGGTACCTTTTAATGGCTTTGAAAATGAAATCTCCAAGATATTTGTTACTTTGATAATCTTCGTCAGAAACTGCGTCTATAAAAACAAATAATTAACTTCGCCGCATCGCTTCAATATCAAGTATCAAAGGGCTCTTCATTTACCAATTATTATGTAGAATGCGCACTTCTCGATTGATTCCACTATATCTAAAATATCGGAATCAGATTTGGAAATGTCTTCCTGAAATTGAGAGATCATCACTTTGACGTGTTTGTTAATCATGGGAACAAACTCCTTGATACTCCCAAGATGAAATATCGGATTCAGCAATTTCCTTTGTTTCTTCCAATGATCTCCTTCCCTGGAAATAGATCATTTCAAATATGACATACAGAAAACACAGGCACACAGGGGCAGGCGGCCATTGGGGAGGGGGGGAATATACCTCGCGTGCTAGGCGGAGCACGAGTTCACACCAGCGGAGGGAGGCTAGCCAACTCGCTTTGTCTCTAGCGGTGCATGCTTCTTGGCGAGAGGGAGAAGAAAACCCCTGTGTGTTGGTTTCTCTTTATGTAATTTCCTAAATAGGCTTACCTCGTTACTAACCCATCTCCAAAAAATATATGGAATAACTTGTAAAATTCGGCTTTGTTGATTTCTTTGCTACTGGTTAGCACAACCTTGAAAAAAGTGGTTAGTTCGGCGGAAGTTAGCGAGGTCAGTTCTAAATTTGTCGTCACACTTGGGAAATTTCCTACCTTAATTAAATCTGGATCAACCAATATTACGCCTTTTTTATGAAATAAATTGAAATGGAAAAGTCCTTCTTGACGAAATATCGAAGACATTCCCATAAGGGTTTCCAAAGCATCTAAAAGTTGAAAGATTTTTCAATTAGAAATGCGCAGACTTATGGGGGCTGAAACCGTTGTACTCACAAGTTGTAGAGGTGATTTCTTTAACGGGTGGAAAGAGCTTTATAAATCTGGCGTGTCCAAAGGCGAAGACCGACTTGAAACCGTAATTTGGGTACGAATCCCAAAATGGCGGTAATGGAATACCCTTAAGCAGAGACGATATAAATGTCACCAATTTATGAATCACTTCAAACGCTAAAAGTATTATCTTCAGCGACATGATTGTTTATTGTTTGATGGAAAGACTAGTTGTGAAGCGATCAACACTTCGACCAGCCGTCAGGATGGAGTCGAATTCATTTATTATTCACTCGAAATGTCGTTAGTGAACCGGTTAAATTTAATTTTTAACTAATAAAAAACTTTAGCAAACAAGTTTTCCTGAATTACCATATACGTGTATTTAATTACAAATTGGAGAATTCTCTTAAACGTGCTGAAAGGAAGTAAATGATTATTTTCGCGTTTGAGACGTTTAAAAATAATTAGCGTTTCTTAAAATAACTTAACTAGAATTAAGATAAATTACTGACGATTAAAATAAATTCATTATTCCTAAAATCATTTTAAACATAGCTTTAGTCGACGTTTGAATTCTAGCGTATGCCTCTTTAAATTTTTTTTTGGAAATTTAGGGTATGTAAGGCAATTAATTCACAGTAATAATAAGAAAGCCCGCAATTGCGTGAATCGTTGATGGAAGCCCATAAATTGGAGGGCTAGACGTTTCTCGTAACCTTAGCCAATCACCGCTAACGATGAAAATGGAGTAGAACCCAATATTGATTTCTGCGAACTGCGAACGCGGTCCGGATACTGCGAATACGTTTGCTCCTATTTGCTAACAGCGAACGCGGTGACAGACACAAACACACACACACACACAGACACGTCCAGTGTAATACCTCTCCATGAAGTCAGTGACGTCACCGCCACTCGGAGAGGTAAATACTGAATCAGATCTAGGGTCTAGCCACTCTAAAATAGAATACGAGCTAAAGAATGTAAGTTATTGCCCGATCAGACGTAATTTTGATCATGACCCTTGGTTCTCATAAAGGACTACGTGTATTTAACTTCCGGATCACTCTGAACCGGTAAGCCTCTTCATACAGAACATGAAACAAAACGGCAATTTCAATCGTATTTATCTAGGCATGGGCCTTGGGTCTCTTCACAATTCGGTCTAGTCCGAACCGACTAAACATCCATGGAAGGAAAACAACTCGGCATTACACGATTTTATTTACCATTTTTGAAATATTTCAGATTTTTGAAATTAAAAAAAAAACTTTCTTAATAGGCTTAATCGTCTCACATTCTTGTACTGTTAAACTACCAAAACCTGATTGAAATTAAATTAGAAATAATTTATTCCTTTAAATATAACAGGAAAGAATTATAAGTCGGTTTTTAGTTTTCTTTAATACCTGCTTATTATTTTGTTTGTAATAAGAATAAGAATTAATTTTAATCATTCCATCCTTGGAGCAAGGCCATTTTAGATTGCGTATTTTATTTCATAAACAAAACGCTTAAGAGAATTCTGAAATTTACAATTAAATAGAAAAGTTCGATGGTAATTGAGGAAAAACATGTTCGCTAAAGTTGTATATCGGTTATTTATTAAATTTAACTGCTTTATCAATCTTAATTACTCTCATTATAATATTCATATTAAAGTTTACCGTTTATCTAACACCATATCCCATACGTTTTATTTTAATTCTATAAAATAGATCAAGATTTTATTTTATTTAAGTAGAATGTGAATAGGTCTATTCATAAACTCTTTTGTAGGAGGGTAGAACCAAGAAGAAATATACTTATAAGAAGGCCTAAATCAGCCTCTGGTGCTCGCGTGATACTCTATAATCCCCCTTCATTTTAAACAGAGGTGGGACTTAATATTTTATCTTACACTATGTTTTCCACCTTCTATCTCTTTTACCTTTATCTTAAGCCTTGGTTGGTTTTTTTTGGAACTCACGAACTCATAACTATAGTACACCTGATTCGACTTAGAAATAATTACAGAACGATTTTCACGTAGAGACACATGTTCCAAATCCATCGAGTTAGGTTCAAAAAATTTTACTATGTTGTTAATGGCAATTAAAGTAAAATTGTTTACCGTTTCATCACCGCGGGCAGCCTCCATTTTCTGCTTACTTTGCTCGAGTTCTTTTTCTCTACACTGAATACGTCATTCTCGTCTGTATGACCTATACCCACGCAGTTCAATGGGAAATGACGGACATGAAAGGGGTGGGGCCAACTTTTCCACTAACACCTGCGTAAGAGTATAGGCCTATGTCTGTCGAATGGTTTATTTCTTCTTGGTATAACTAAGGGACTGAGACAATCTGAGCTCTGTTGTCCTTATCATTAAAATGTGGTGTTATTTATACAAGAATTCTGAGAAATCAGGAAACGATATCGTTTATTTTAGTTAACATCTTTATCGTTCAGGATAGTAAAAATTATATAAGATCAATTAATTGTTTTGAGTGGATCTACAAAAAAATGTGCTTTCTTTATTAATTACTTTGGCAAAGTAGACGTTTAGCCATTGTTTGTTCAACAAGTGAAATACAATACATTGGTACTTTCAATTCTTCTGGTTTCTGGGCTCGAAATGGAGGGGCATTTCGTAAATTTTTGCGACAATATCAAAAGCAGGAATTACTTTGTCTCTCGGTAATTGGGAAGTGATTCGGAAATGGCGAAGAACATTCGCTAGAAATAATTTCAATTCAATCGCGGCGAATGCTTGTCCTGGAAAATAGAAGAAATTAATTGAAGTTATTAGTTATTGAAAGAAAGGTGTTGACGAACCGATGCAATTGCGGGGACCGGCCGCAAATGGAATGTAGGCAAATGGGTGTCTTCCTTCGCTGTTCTCCGGACTGAATCTGTCGGGGTCGAATACTTCTGGATTGGGGAAATGTCGGGGGTCGTGATGAACGCCTTGAATCAAGATGGCGCACGTCGTACCCTTTTTAATAGTTTTCTCTCCTAAAATTTGCAATGGTATTATTTTATCAATGCTAGTGGATTAAAGCCAAATGCTCTCGTCTAAATTTTAGACGTGGAACAAATAGACAAGGAGGCTTTTAATTAGGTTATTTTCAAGTGTACTTGGTGAAATAGTGAATTATTAATGTTAATTCTAATTAGATTATAATTAGTAAGCTGTAAACGAACCTATTTGTAAGTCTTCAGTTAGCTCGCGACCAATCAACGGAACTGGAGGACACTGCCTTAGCGATTCCTGTAAAGTGTTTAGTTGGCTTTCACATAATATGGGACAAATTGTCATACAGTTTTTTTTGCTGTAAAACAAAAATTAACCTTGATGACTTTTTCGAGATAGGTCAAGTGTTTTAAATCGGCGTATTCAATATCTCTTTCGACGTCTGTTCCACAGACGGAAGTCAACTCCCGATAGACCTTTTCTTGAATCTCCGGGTAAAGACCGAGCATATATAAGGTAAATGTTGTAGCGGTAGTGCTGGTGCCGAAACCCTGCCAAAGTCATTTAGTATAACCTTTGTACACTCAAAGCGCACTTAGTCGTTTATTACCGCTCCAATGATAGTCAAGCATTCGTCTCGTAGTTGTTTATCGCTCATCAATTCGGGGTTTTTCTCGAGCATTTCTATAAGGATATCCGCGAAGTTCACACTTCGAACGTTATCATCGGGTTCTTTCATATTCTGTTTCTTTTTCATCATCATCGTCTGCGAATGAATTCGTGGTTTTGTTCGCAGTGTGTCAAGACCAAATTTCAAGGAGTCTATTTACTTGAAACGTCTCGTCTAATACTTTAACTGCATTTACGGTTTCTTTTCCCTTAGCTGTCATTTTGAATATGTAGTCCAATTTCAACCACGGTCGAATTAACCTGTGACTGATGCTTTCTTCGCATCTAATAATAATGATATTATTATTTTTGGCGCTTAAGAACTGATTGATTTCCGAATAACCTTGAACTGTCGAACTTTTCCCGCTTAAAAATATATTTAACTTAAACTGGAACTCAATGGTCCTTATTCCTTTTAGGTAACTGATGTTTCTTACTTTAGTTAATTATGTAGTTTTCCTCTCAGTGTATTTAAATATTTAACTTGCCTTCTACCACCTCCATCTTTAAACCCAAAATTCAAGGGAACATCGGTTTGTGGACAACAAAGACGGTAGATATGGCTTCAAACAAAAACGGATTTATGGGATAAGAACGTCGGATCGTAGCTTTAGCCTCTAGTACCATCCTCGCATACTTTATTGAGAAACTTCGTCTGCTTATATTTTGACTCCACCCACAAATTCGATCTCTAGAAGTAGCTATATACAGAATTTGTGGGTGGAGTCAAAATATAAGCAGACGAAGTTTCTCAATAAAGTATGCGAGGATGGGGAGTGAATTCGCTAACTCCGACGTTCTTATCCCATAAATCCGTTTTTGCTTCAAACAAAAGGACTTTAGTGGACCGATTACTTTGAAACCCCATCTATCGTCTTTGGATCCACCTACCAGATATTCCGTCTTAACTATATCAAGCAGACGATAGTGGGGCGCAAGGTTCTTAGATTGGCATTCGCTTTTCAAACGTCCACGTTCTAATTACATTAATCCGTTTTTGATCCTTCATATACAATTTGAACTTTCAAGCAAGAATAATAGATAAAATAGGCAAAACTGAGGCTTCCGAGTTAAATTAGAAGACGAATTGAATTTATGGTGGAATCCATTTGGCACCTTTTAAAGGCTTTGAAAAAGATATCTCCAAGATTGTTGTTCCTTTGATAATCTACGTCAGTAACAGCGTCTATAAGAACAAATAATTAATGTTGACACTATTTTTAAGGAAACTTCAAACATTTTGTGTACGAAACAGGCTCATATCCCGTTGGACCAAATCCCATTAGACCGAATACCTCCAAACTTAACCCTAACCTTACCCTAAACCCTAAATCTTAAACCGTAGTGGCTAGTGAACGTCTTACTTTAAATATACTTGCATTCTACTAACTATTACCAGAAGTGGTATGAGACTAGAAGTGAAGGGCTCTAGCATTGATAGTAGATCCTGGCACTAGTGAACAAATTTGAGGATTTTATGCCGCTTCCATCGCGGAGAGAAAAAAATTGGTCGAGTTCCAAAAACATTTCTTACCCCCTTCCCCTCAACCTAAAGCGGTGAAACACGGACCCTGCTCCTTGAATCTAGTTCGGCCGTCTACCACCGCGAGCGTCTCACGTTTTGGAGGGGAAATTTCAGAAACCGCCACTAGAGGGCCAACCGTTTGTGTTTTATCAAGTCTTTTCACTAATGCCGAGTGAAGAATTTGGTTAGCTCAATACTTCTAGTATCATACCACTTCTGCTATTACTTTATTGTTATCCGTCCTGGAACTTTGAACTACGTTAATAATATGAATATCATTAGGGTCAGCTGCCCTAATTTGGAACAGCTCTAATTTGGAACACTTTTCTTAAAATCGTCATAACTTAAGTTTGAGGGCTTCAAATGAATAGTTTAAGGACTCATTTTGAAGACTTAAATTCCCTCTATCCATAGAACACGGGTTTAAGACTCTATCATAAAATCCAGAGAAGATACAAGCATAATTAGACAACCTCATATTTTGCATAATTATTTTTTTCCAAAATGAAGGGAAAGTTCTCTCATAGGTCTCGGGAAATAAGCTTTCACGGCCAATGGGAAAAACATAGGCTTACGAAAACAATTCCATTGAAAACTTTGGATGTTTTTCTCCAAATTAAACACTTTAAACGCCAGTTCAGGCCTAAAAATTATGGAGAAAACTCGAATAGAAAATATGTCTTCATTTGCCTAAAATGGAACACCCCGGAACACGGAGATTTACTCTATCTTTTTACATCCATAACTAATGTTTTACTCACTAAAGGACAACAAAAAGACCTTACAAGATGCGTTGATTCATTACCTGTCCAATAATGTTTGTCCCGTAAGCGTAGATTAAAATGCGGAAAAGATACGGGAATTATTAGCCCAGTATCCAGATTTAGTCATAAACGTGATGCCAATTTTAGCTGATTTAGCATGTTTGGCCGAGTGATATTGGGTTTAACTATACTTCCAAACACCGTATCATGACTCACTTGATGTAAAATGTAGATTCGACAACTTTTTTGCCACAAAAACATAGCAGTGTAGTTTACTTTGATTTAACTTAGTAATTATTTCCTTTGAAATACCGTACATAAGCGTTAGAGTGCATTTAATTTACAATTTTTAACCGTAATGAACTGACAGCGCGCCAATTTTTAAAGCTTTAAGCAGATGACACTCGGTGGCCTTTAAAATATATGTACAGGTATAAAATGGTAAGCGTTGGTTGCTAGATGGTCGTAGCATCGCTAACAAATTATATTTGCTTAATATTTGTTACAAAAACTTGGATTTTTTGTATTTAAATAGGGTGTTCCAAATTAGGACGGGGTGTTCCAATTTAGGACGGGGGCGTTCCAATTTAGGACGGACCGTTCCAAGTTAGGGCGGAAATCGACCTTTTCTAAAACCCATTTTGCTGGAAAAGTACGCGTCTTAGCAATCTGAAAATGGGTGCAATAGATCGGCAATAGTTCAAACTTCATGTATTGGTCTGCTTGTTCACTTCAGTAACTTATTTGGTACTGAAAAATCTGACTTTCCAAAGAGCTTGAGAAAGTGTTCCAAGATAGGGCTACTGACCATACCAAGAAATATATAATGATGCAACTCGTAAAAGCTCGCGGAACCTAAATGACGGTTAAAAGTTTTCTGGCAGATCAAGATCACTCATAATTCCAAAGCAAAGAGGGGAAAATAAATGAGACCAAAAACGGATTTATAAATCCGTTTTTGATGAGAGCCATTTCCCTATGTTCACTTGCAACTGTCGCGGAAATTATAAAGTCCATGGTTACGCGTCACTCTTCAAACTAAATATGTCCAGGTTGTAATTTAATGATGCTCTGCTTCTATTCGGTACCAAAGACTCAAAGAGTTCTCAATTTACCCGCAATTAAGTAGAATGCGAACTTCTCGATTGACTCCGATATGTCTAATATATTGGAATCAGATTTGGAGATGTCTTCTTGAAATTGAGAGATCATTATTTTGACGTGTTTGTTCATCATGGGAACGAACTCCCTGATACTCCCAAGATGAAACATCGGATTCAACAATTTCCTCTGTTTCCTCCAAAGGTCTCCATTGCTGAAAATTTGGCAAATAGACAAATTTTATACAGAAAAACCAACACATAGAGGTGAGGCCGCGATGCCATAAGGAACCCGAGTTCACAACATTCGGAAGGCTAGCCAACTCGAGCTCGTAAGGGAGAAGTATACCCTAATTTCGGCCTCGCTCCTGATTTCTCTGTATGTAATTTCCGAAATGGTCTTTTAAATAGCTTTTTTCGATTTTTGCCTGATCATAAGAAATGCAAATACTTTTTCACATTTACCTCATTGTTAAGCCATATCCTACAAATATGTGGAATAACTTGTAAAATTCGGCTTTGTTGATTTCTTTGCTACTTTTTAGCACAACCTTGAAATAAGTGGTCAATTAGGCAGGGGTTAGCGAGGTCAGTTCCAAATTTTGTCACCCCACTCGCGAAAGGTCTTACCTTAATTAAATCTGGATCAAACAACATTACGATTTTTTTATTCAATATATTGAAACGGAAAAGTCCTTCGTGACGAAATATCGAAGACATTCCCATAAGGGTCTCCAAGATATCTAAAAGTTGAAATATCAACAATTAGAGATAAACAGACTAAATACGTCGGAGTTTCAGTGCCGGGCATAAAACAAATTATTACCCGTCAATTTTCAGGTACAACTCATTTCCTTACAGTTTGGAAATAAAACATTTTTATTTTCTTATCGATTACTTTTTAAAAACCTTAAACTTATGCTGCTGGCCCATTGAACCGATTATAGCCAAAATGTGAGGTTTTATCATCATAATATTATCCATATTACTTAACGATAGATAAATTTTAAACGCAGTTTTTACAATTGGAATTATAAAATGCATTATTTTACTTTTATTTTTTAACAGAAATACCATTGTTTTAATGCACTTTTTCATATCGATAGTGATGTTCCAATGGTCAAAGTTTAATAGCATGACTATATTGTGGCATAACCGAACCAAACCTAACCCTAACCTAATCAACAAGAAAATAAAAATATTTTATTTGCAAACTGGGCGGAAATGTGTTATGGTAAAAAAATGGTAAACTAAAATTTTGATGTATAAACTGTGCGCAAATGGGCCATAAAAAGTGTGCAGAATTGAGCTATGATTCTCGAAAATTGTGCGGAAATGCGCATCTTCGACTTTATTGTGCTTAAATAAAATTAATATTTTTTTACGTTATCTAATTAGGATGTGAATTTCATCGCTGATGTTATTTAACTGGATAATCACGGCGCATTTTGAAAATTGCAATCTATTTATAAATACCTACATGTATTGGTCTCTAATAGAACATTTTTTCCTTATTTAAATACATTTTTAAAAACGTTATACTTACAAGTTGTAGAGCTGATTTCTTCAACGGGTGGGAAAAGCTTTAGAAATCTGAAGTGACCCAAGGCAAAGACGGACTTGAAACCGTAATTTGGGTACGAATCCCAAATTGCCGGTAATGGAATAAGTTTAAGCAGAGACGATATAAATTCCATCAATTTATGAATCACTTCAAACACGAAAACTAAAATCTTCAGCGACATGATTTAAGTTTGATTGAAAAACCAATCGTACAGCGATGAATACTTCGATCCGTGGTTTTTTTAACTCAGGATGGAGTCGAATTCATTTATTGTAAACTTCAATATTTTGTCAAACCGGATAAATTGAATTAATAACTAATTTCACTCAATCTAGAACATTTATATTCTAAGAGAGTGGTAGCTCTTTAAAGGGAGGGTGAAGTGGAAAATCAAGTGATTTATTTATCGATTCTTCTCCAGTCTGTATGGTGAAACATTCAGGAAATACTGTCTCCGAATGATTTTACAATTCAAATAAGGTTCAGATTTTAAGAACAATTTGAAATTAGGACCTCCGACCAATCGCGTAACGTCCTGCCTTTTTGTTAACAAGATTCTCGTGGCACGCGCCATGTCTCGCGCCACGATCGTCACATCGCGCGCAAATTTTATCAAATCTCGCGATAAAATCATTCGACATGGAACACGTACCACGAGAATTTTTTTAACAAATTGGCAAGGCTTTACGCGATTTGTCGGAGGTCCTTATTTCAAATTATCCATGAAATTTCAATAATTGTAATATTAAAACCATTCGGTGTTATTTCTTGGATGTTTCTCTATGCAGATTGGTATTATAATTAGTAGAAGAATCGATAAAAAGCCACTTTATTTTCCACTTCTCCCTCCCTTTAAGGTGTGATTAAAATTTCAAAGATATCCTTCAAATAACTTTTCTTATAAAGAATAGTTGTTAACCTTGGGTGGTTTTCATTTGCAGAAAAAACAAGTTGGGAAAACCAAAATATTACCTCTCCGTGTCAAGAGGTCTACTACTACAAACGTATTTACCTAGATATGGAATTATTTCACTTTTTTGAAGTAAAAATTTACGAAATATTGAAGCAGTATTCCAAACATAGCGAATGTACAGTAAAGCAGACGACATTTTACATCCAATAAGGATAAATCTTGGACACATGGAAATCAGTCAATGGGGAAAAGAACAGGAAATGAAGTCTACGCTTCACCTGTTTACCCTATATTCTGAAAGCTACATTCACAACTGGTTTGCAGTGTAAACACTATCGTCTCGTCTCACCTCAACAATATTCTTAGTTTGCCAACATGAATGTTAACGTTAAATAACACCAAAGCTAAATTGTAGCTAGACGCACTAATAGTCAATGCGCACCATAAAGAGAATAATAAGTCTGTAGTTACTAGCCGTTTACCATTAGCCCTTTTACTAACCTTATTATTATTATTTAAGAGTGTATTTAACTTTCGACTCACTCTGAACCGTTGATGTCTGTTCATTTCAGACACGAAAATCAAAGCCAATAGTTTACTTCACCTCAGGCCTCAATTATTTACTCTTTGTTTCACTAAGCCTATTGCGGATAATACTTGTTATACGCGCCTGAGTCTAGATCTTAGTTTTCTTCATGAAATTACTAAACCAAGGATTATTCTATATACAGATGTAGTATAGCTTACGCAATATATAAACAGCCATTTCAAATAACAATATTAAAATAAATCTTTGGAATATCAAAATGAAACAGAGCTTTAAAGCTACAAAAGTACTAAATGCATCATAATTACGAAAAACACTTCCACATATTCACTTTATATTATGGAAAAAGGGAATATTAAGGTTCTGTATGATTTCTTAACACATCAACACAAGGCTAACTGCTAACGCGACGCACTAGTGTAACAATGGACGGACACACACAGACAAAAACATAGACTGCTTTTTAAATCTTTCCGTATTAATTTTGAGTTGAGAAACAAGATTATCTTTAATATTTAAATAAATATAATTATTTTTAATTATTTTAATCTTTAATTATTAACATTAATAATAGTTAAATCGTTTAAAATAAAGTTATACCTATTATCTTCTCAAACTTTTCTAATATTGACGTTTAAAGTGAAGGGTACCCCTCTTGCCCGCTTTCTTCAAATTTTGGGGTATATATACGATTCGTTTCCATTATAATAGTAAGGAAAAAGCGCAATTGCGAAAACCTTTGGTGGCCGATCCCACCTTAGGGAGGCTAGACGTTTCTCGTAACCCTAGCTGATCGCCGCGTATATCCTAAAACCAAACGATGATAATGGAGTAGAAGCCAATGATACAGATTGGTGTCTATGTGGAATAGACGGAAGACCAGCGGATGGTGGTGTTAGAAGCCAATGATACAGAATGGTGTCTATGTGGAATAGACGGAAGACAAGAGGATGGTGGTGTTAGAAGCCAATGATACAGATTGGTGTCTATGTGGAATAGACGGAAGACCAGTGGATGGTGGTGTTAGAACCCAATGATACAGATTGGCGTCTATATGGAATAGACGGAAGACCAGTGGATGGTGGTGTTAGAAGCCAGTGTAAGTGCGGACTGGTGTCAATGTGGGATTGATAAAGAATAGAAGATGGTGGTGGTGGAAGCCAGAAAAGTACCAGACTGGTGTTCATATGGGATGGACGAAGACCAAACATGGTGGTGTGAGAACTCAAGTATAGAGTAGCCAACGGAGAGAAATACAATTTTCCAAATTTCTGTGAACTGTCAATGCGGTCCGGAAATTGGGAACACGTTTGCTCCGATACGCAAACTGCGAACGCGGTCACGTGGGTGTAACAACGGACAGACAGACAGACACACACACACACAGACAGACAGACACGGCCGTTACAGAACCTCTCCTGGACTACGTCACACGGAGAGGTAAAAATCGCTCATTTTGACTAAAAATTGGAAATAATAATATCAAGACTGAAATTACAGATAAAAATTAAATATGTCTTTGTCGACAAGGATGCGAAAACGTGAAAAATAAGCGTTTTTGATAAATTCCCTCAGGTACAAATATTCCAATTTTGGTTCAATACTATTGGACCAATTTCCCATTTCCCCCTGGGGCGCTTTCGAAAAGTGGGGAATAGCTTCAAAAGACTGCGCTAAAAGAAAGTGTACCTTGCTAACTTTTCTCCGATACTGAGTAGCAAGCATTTTTAAACGATTTGAAGGCTAAATATGAGGAGAATGTGAAATAAGCCATAATCCACAACGGATCCTTTGATATGATTTTCCGTTTCTAATTACATTCTGCCAAGGTGGTCTTATATCTTTCCCTAACGACTAAAAGTGCCTTGACAAAATTTTCCTGTCTGTGTGGACACTTAACGCCTTTGAAATGTGATTTGTACAATATTTTATTTAGAATATAACTCTTTTTTACAATTTTCAAATTTAATAAAACAATACTTAATTTCGGATTAATTAAACCATTTTGAAAATAAAGGGGAAGGGGAAGCTGAGTGGTGTTCAATATGTTAATTCTGTTTGAACGGAAAGATGTCACAGTTGAGGATTATATTTTGTTAATTGAAAAAAGAAAAGATTACCTTATTATAGCTTTGAAAAGGACATCTTTGAAAATATTCTCATTTTCATATTCATGGTCAGAAACCGCGTCTATAATAAGAAAACGAAATTACACCTTAAGGTGTATTATGCCACCTATATTTTACTGAATTTCGTAACTTTTTGGTCTGTGATAAGCACCCATAATCAAAGCCTAACCTAAACTAAACATAGCAGGAAAAAAATTTGTTTAGCAGTGAATCATTCTTAAATAATAATGCAATGAGTTCCCCGGTTGATTTCATAGAGTAGCGCATCATCTGCAATACAGACTTTTAAGTTACCAATTATTATGAAGAAAGCGCACTTCTCGACTGACTCCGTTATATCTAAAATCTTGGAATGAGATTTGTGAAGGTTTTCTTGCAATTGAGATATCATCATTTTGACGTGTTTGTTCATCATGGGAACGAACTCCTTGATGCTCCCAAGATGAAACAACGGATTAAACAATTTCCTCTGTTTCCACCAAAGATATCCCGTGCTGGAAATTCGGCAATACAATTGCTTTTTTGAATACATCGCTATCATAAGAAATTTAATAACTTTTCAAACTCTTACCTCGCTACTAAGCCATTTCCTAAAAACATGTGAAAAAGCTTGTAATGCTTGCTTTTGTTGATTTCTTTGCTACTGGTTAGGACAACCTTGAAATAAGTGGTCAATTGATCGGTAGTTAGCGGGGTCAGTCTCAAATTTCTTGCCACTCTTTGAAAGGGACCTTACCTTTATTAGCTCTGGGTCAACTAAAAAAAGCATTTTCAGATTGAAAATGTTGAAATCAAAAAGTCCTCCTTGACGAAATATGGTAGCCATTCCCATAAGGGTCTCCATAAAATCTAAAAATAGCAGAATTAATCTCTTATAAGGGATGCAGAGATTTGTCACAACAAAAAACCACAAACATATTGGCTGTGAAATATGGGGGGGGGCTCTGCAAGTAAATACCATGTTTCATTAGTGTTGCAAATGCAATTTACAGGGCCAATCTCTCGATACTACTTTCAGTTCTAAATTATATTTGGAACATTGTTCCAAATTCCCAGATTGTGTGAGCACGATAGTATACCGTCAATTGCTAAGATGTTTAATATTGCGAATTCAAACGTAGGACTGTTCACGATATCGAAGCAGCTCTGGGTCGTGACGAGCGAGCCGAGCCGACACTTTGGCGGATCGATTAAGGAGCGAGCGAGCTTTTTTAAGGTCGAGCCGACAGGCATCGAGCAACTACGACTCGCGGGCTTAGTTAATAAAATTGTGCTCTCCTTTTAGTCTTTCTTCTCTCCACAAATAGCGTTCCGTTGCATTTTTACATGAAATAAAGCGTGGGAAAATTTGCTTTCTCTCGCCTCTAACCGTGAGAATAAAACGATTTCTTCACATTTTACCGAGTGGGTTGTAGTGAAACATTTCATTCGTAAACATGGGATAGCATTTCTAGTCGTTCTCAAGTCTTACGTTGGTAGTAGAAATTTTTGTTAAACATATGTATGTTAACCCGGCCAGCTCAGCTCGACTCGTGAACAGTCTTAAGTAGTGACATACTTATGGAACGTATCTTATACGCTTATGGTAAAATTTGGTATTTAAAATAGTCTATTACTCACAAGTTGTAGAGGTGACTTCTTTAACGGGCGGAAAGAGCTTTAGAAATCTGACGTGTCCAAAGGCGAAGACCGACTGGAAACCGTAATTTGGGTACGAATCCCATATTCGCGGTAATGGAATACTTTTAAGTACAGACGATATAAGTTCCATAAAATTATGAGTCAATTCAAACACGAAAAGTAATATCTTCAGCGACATGATTGTTGTGTGATGGAAAGAACAACTGAGCGATCAAAAACACTTGGACCCGCGGTGTTTATACGCAGGATGGAGTAGAAATAATTTCTTATTAACTCGTAATGCATTTCTAATTGCCGGCTCGATTTCATAAATTGAACTTTTAATTCAGGTAAAACATGTTCGCTTAAGTTGTTTACCGTTATAAATTCATTTGAACCGGGTTAAGTTCAGTCAGCCTAAATGAAAACTGTCTCTCTCGGGACTACTTGATCATTAATAAGCAGCCTCAAGGGCGTAATATGAATAAATTAAAACTTTGTTATATAATTTTTCCAAACGGTCTAATAAACCCTTTTTTTAACTAGTCACCTAAGAGTACGATGTTTCTTACTAACAGAGTGTTTCGATTCATGACATGAATATTATAACAAGATATATATATATATATATGATTAATTAATGTTTTCGCGTGGATCTACTTCTGCAAAGAAGCCGTTTAGCCATTGAAAGTTCGACAAGTGAAATACAATACATGAATATTTTCAATTCTTCTGGTTTCTGGGCTCCAAATGGAGAGGCATTTTATGAATTTTTGTGACAATATCAAAACCAGGAATGACCTTATCTCTCGGTAATTGGGAAGTGACTCGGAAATGGCGAAGAAAGTTCGCTAAAATTACTTTCAATTCAATCGTGGCGAATGGTTGTCCTGGAAACAATTGAAATAAAATGAAGTTATTAATTATAGAAAGTAAAGTGTTGACGAACCGATGCAATTGCGGGGACCGGCTGCAAATGGGATGTAGGCAAATGGGTGTCTTCCTTCGCTGTTCTTCCGGTTGAATCTGTCGGGGTCGAATACCTCTGGATTTGTGAAATGTCGGGGGTCGTGATGAACGCCTTGAATCAAGATGGCGCAAGTCACACCCTTTTTAAGAATTTTCTTGCCTAAAATTTGCAATGCTATTACTTTATCAATGATCTATAGTCCTAGTGGGTTAAAGCCAAATGCTCTCCTCTGAATTTTAGACGTAGAACAAAGAGACAAGGAGACATTTAATTAGTTCACTTGCTACTCTACTTGGCAAAATAGTGAATTATTAATGTTAATCTAGTAAGAAAGAAATTAGTATAAGCTGAAATCGAACCCATTTGTAAGTCTTCAGTGAGTTCGCGACCAATCAACGGAGTTGGAGGACACAGCCTTAGGGATTCCTGCAAAGGGTTAAGTTGGCTTTCACTTAATATTGGAAAACTTCTAATACAGCTTTAGCTGTTGAACAAAAATTAACCTTCGTGACTCTTTCGAGGTAGGTCAAGTGCTTTAAGTCGTCGTATTCAATGTCTCTTTCGATGTCCGTTCCACAGACGGAAGTTAACTCTTGGTAGACCTTTTCTTGAATCTCCGGGTAAAGACCGAGCATGTACAGGGTAAATATTGTAGCGGTAGTGATGGTGTCAAAACCCTGCGAAAATAATTTAATATAACCTTTTTACATTTAAACGGCATTATGTTATTTATTACCGCTGCAATGAGAGTGATACATTCGTCTCGAAATTGTTTATCACTCATTAAGTCCGGATTTTTCTCAAGCATTTGTAGAATTATATCCCCGAAGTTCACATTTCGAATGTTGTCGTTGTGCTCTTTCATATTCGCCTTCTTTTTCGCTAATTCCGTCTGCAAATGAGTTGGTGATTTCCTCACGATTGGTTTCGCTTTATCGTATCAAACAGTATCAAATTTACTTGGAATATCTCGTCAATTACTTTCATTGTATTTACGGTTTCTTTTCCCTTAGCTGTTAATTTGAATATGTTCTCCGATATTAACCATGGTCGAACTAAACGGTAACTGAAGCTTTCTTCGCACCTAATGTTAATGGCATTTTTAGTTAAGTCATAGTAATTAGTCGCTTAAGAACTGATTGGTTTTTGGAGAGCATTGAAAGTTCGAATCTCTCCTCACTTAAAATAGAATTATCACACGCTTGAACTCTCTGTTACAAATCGGAACCTCCGAAATGATCTAGACCCGTGCATGTCGAGTTTCATGGAGAAAATATTTTTACCCTATATGTGTACTAGGTAGGTGGCGCTTTTATTACCGTTGCGACCGGGGCCTTCCATAAATTATCGATGATACTTTAGGGGCCAATTATAAAACATTTATGAAAGAGAAAGGTTTCACCCTTAAATTAACGTAATTGGTTTAGGGTCTTTTCACTTTTTATTGACAGGGGTCTTCCTTAAATTATCGTTGATATTTTAGGGGTCAGTCATAAAATTTTTATGATAGAGAAAAGTTTCATCCTATAATTAACGTAAATGTTTTGGGGGCTGTTCACTTTTTATTGAATCTTTCGGTTAGATTGTATTGATGACAACAAAATAAATTATTTCAATTAAAATAATTCAGTAAGAGTAATAAAAACGTATAGTTACAATCCGCGACCTTGGCCCAAATACTTAAGCAGTCGACAGGGTCACGGGGTTGAACTTTGTTTATTTTAACGGTAATATAAGCGCCCCCAAGCGTAAAACTACGGCGAACTAAATTTGTTAAAAAAATATTTTCGCTTTTTGACACGCATGGGCCTAGTTCATTACGGAGGCTCTGGTGGAATGAATAAATTTTTCCACTTGGTACCTTTTAATGGCTTTGAAAATGAAATCTCCAAGTTGTTTGTTACTTTGATAATCTTCGTCAGACACTGCGTCTATAAAAACAAATAATTAACTTCGCCGCATCGCTTCAATGCTCTTAATTTACCCATAATTATGTAGAATGCGCACTTCTCGATTGATTCCACTATATCTAAAATATCGGAATCAGATTTGGAAATGTCATCCTGAAATTGAGAAATCATCCTTTTAACGTGTTTGTTCATCATGGGAACGAACTCCTTGATGCTCCCAAGATGAAATATCGGATTCAGCAATTTCCTCTGTTTCTTCCAATGATCTCCTTCCCTGGAAATAGATCATTTCAAAAATGACATACAGAAAACACAGGCACACAGGGGCAGGCGGCCATTGGGGGGGGGATATACCTCGCGCTGAAAAACAATGCTAGAGTTCACAGAACGCGGGAGGCTAGCCAACTCGCTTTGTCTCTAGCGGTGCATGCTTCTTGGCGAGAGGGAGAAGAAAACCCCTGTGTGTTGGTTTCTCTTTATGTAATTTCCTAAATAGGCTTACCTCGTTACTAACCCATTTCCAAAAAATATGTGGAATAACTTGTAAAATTCGGCTTTGTTGATTTCTTTGCTACTGGTTAGCACAACCTTGAAAAAAGTGGTTAGTTCGGCGGAAGTTAGCGAGGTCAGTTCTAAATTTCCTACCTTAATTAAATCTGGATCAACCAATATTACGCCTTTTTTATGAAATAAATTGAAATGGAAAAGTCCTTCTTGACGAAATAACGAAGACATTCCCATAAGGGTTTCCAAAGCATCTAAAAGTTGAAAGATTTTTCAATTAGAAATGCGCAGACTTATGGGGGTTGAAACCGTTGTACTCACAAGTTGTAGAGGTGATTTCTTTAACGGGTGGAAAGAGCTTTATAAATCTGGCGTGTCCAAAGGCGAAGACGGACTTGAAACCGTAATTTGGGTACGAATCCCAAAATGGCGGTAATGGAATACCCTTAAGCAGAGACGATATAAATGTCACCCAATTATGAATCACTTCAAACGCTAAAAGTATTATCTTCAGCGACATGATTGTTTATTGTTTGATGGAAAGACTAGTTGTGAAGCGATCAACACTTCGACCAGCCGTCAGGATGGAGTCGAATTCATTTATTATTCACTCGAAATGTCGTTAGTGAACCGGTTAAATTTAATTTTTAACTAATAAAAAACTTTAGCAAACAAGTTTTCCTGAATTACCATATACGTGTATTTAATTACAAATTGGAGAATTCTCTTAAACGTGCTGAAAGGAAGTAAATGATTATTTTCGCGTTTGAGACGTTTAAAAATAATTAGCGTTTCTTAAAATAACTTAACTAGAATTAAGATAAATTACTGACGATTAAAATAAATTCATTATTCCTAAAATCATTTTAAACATAGCTTTAGTCGACGTTTGAATTCTAGCGTATGCCTCTTTAAATTTTTTTTTGGAAATTTAGGGTATGTAAGGCAATTAATTCACAGTAATAATAAGAAAGCCCGCAATTGCGTGAATCGTTGATGGAAGCCCATAAATTGGAGGGCTAGACGTTTCTCGTAACCTTAGCCAATCACCGCTAACGATGAAAATGGGGTAGAACCCAATATTGATTTCTGCGAACTGCGAACGCGGTCCGGATACTGCGAATACGTTTGCTCCGATTTGCTAACAGCGAACGCGGTGACAGACACAAACACACACACACAGAAACGTTCAGTGTAATACCTCTCCATGAAGTCAGTGACGTCACCGCCACTCGGAGAGGTAAACACTGAATCAGATCTAGCGTCTAGCCACTCTAAAATAGAATACGAGCTAAACAATGTATGTTATTGCCCGATCAGACGTAATTTTGATCATGACTCTTGGATCTAATAAAGGACTACGTGTATTTATCTTCCGGCTCACTCTGAACCGTTAAAACCTCTTCATGCAGAACACGAAACAAAACGGCAATTTCAATCGTATTTATCTTGGCTTGGGCCTTGGGTCTCTTCACATTTCGGTCTAGTCCTTACCGACTAAACATCAATGGAAGGAAAACAACTCGGCATTACACGATTTTATTTACCATTTTTGAAATATTTCAGATTTTTGAAATTAAAAAAAAACTTTCTTAATAGGCTTAATCGTCTCACATTCTTGTACTGTTAAACTACCAAAACCTGATTGAAATTAAACTAAAAATAATTTATTCCTTTAAATATAACAGGATCACGTCGGTTTTTAGTTTTCTTTAATACCTGCTTATTATTTTGTATGTAATAAGAATAAGAATTAATTTTAATCATTCCATCATTGGAGCAATGCCATTTTGGAATGCGTATTTTATTTCATAAACAAAACGCTTAAGAGAATTCTGAAATTTACAATTAAATAGAAAAGTTCGATGGTAATTGAGGAAAAACATGTTCGCTAAAGTTGTATATCGGCTATTTATTCAATTTAACTGCTTTATCAATCTTAATTACTCTCATTATAATATTCATATTAAAGTTTACCGTTTATCTAACACCATATCCCATACGTTTTATTTTAATTCTATAAAATAGATCAAGATTTTATTTTATTTAAGTAGAATGTGAATAGGTCTATTCATAAACTCTTTTGTAGGAGGGTAGAACCAAGAAGAAATATACTTATAAGAAGGCCTAAATCAGCCTCTGGTGCTCGCGTGATACTCTATAATCCCCCTTCATTTTAAACAGAGGTGGGACTTAATATTTTATCTTACACTATGTTTTCCACCTTCTATCTCTTTTACCTTTATCTTAAGCCTTGGTTG
The DNA here is from genome assembly GCF_054372755.1 of Phalangium opilio. Lineage (NCBI taxonomy): Eukaryota > Metazoa > Arthropoda > Arachnida > Opiliones > Phalangiidae > Phalangium > Phalangium opilio. The sequence continues at coordinate 2,339,971 of NW_028324166.1, read as the reverse complement.
GTTTTTTTTGGAACTCACGAACTCATAACTATAGTACACCTGATTCGACTTAGAAATAATTACAGAACGATTTTCACGTAGAGACACATGTTCCAAATCCATCGAGTTAGGTTCAAAATATTTTACTATGTTGTTAATGGCAATTAAAGTAAAATTGTTTACCGTTTCATCACCGCGGGCAGCCTCCATTTTCTGCTTACTTTGCTCGAGTTCTTTTTCTCTACACTGAATACGTCATTCTCGTCTGTATGACCTATACCCACGCAGTTCAATGGGAAATGACGGACATGAAAGGGGTGGGGCCAACTTTTCCACTAACACCTGCGTAAGAGTATAGGCCTATGTCTGTCGAATGGTTTATTTCTTCTTGGTATAACTAAGGGACTGAGACAATCTGAGCTCTGTTGTCCTTATCATTAAAATGTGGTGTTATTTATACAAGAATTCTGAGAAATCAGGAAACGATATCGTTTATTTTAGTTAACATCTTTATCGTTCAGGATAGTAAAAATTATATAAGATCAATTAATTGTTTTGAGTGGATCTACAAAAAAATGTGCTTTCTTTATTAATTACTTTGGCAAAGTAGACGTTTAGCCATTGTTTGTTCAACAAGTGAAATACAATACATTGGTACTTTCAATTCTTCTGGTTTCTGGGCTCGAAATGGAGGGGCATTTCGTAAATTTTTGCGACAATATCAAAAGCAGGAATTACTTTGTCTCTCGGTAATTGGGAAGTGATTCGGAAATGGCGAAGAACATTCGCTAGAAATAATTTCAATTCAATCGCGGCGAATGCTTGTCCTGGAAAATAGAAGAAATTAATTGAAGTTATTAGTTATTGAAAGAAAGGTGTTGACGAACCGATGCAATTGCGGGGACCGGCCGCAAATGGAATGTAGGCAAATGGGTGTCTTCCTTCGCTGTTCTCCGGACTGAATCTGTCGGGGTCGAATACTTCTGGATTGGGGAAATGTCGGGGGTCGTGATGAACGCCTTGAATCAAGATGGCGCACGTCGTACCCTTTTTAATAGTTTTCTCTCCTAAAATTTGCAATGGTATTATTTTATCAATGCTAGTGGATTAAAGCCAAATGCTCTCGTCTAAATTTTAGACGTGGAACAAATAGACAAGGAGGCTTTTAATTAGGTTATTTTCAAGTGTACTTGGTGAAATAGTGAATTATTAATGTTAATTCTAATTAGATTATAATTAGTAAGCTGTAAACGAACCTATTTGTAAGTCTTCAGTTAGCTCGCGACCAATCAACGGAACTGGAGGACACTGCCTTAGCGATTCCTGTAAAGTGTTTAGTTGGCTTTCACATAATATGGGACAAATTGTCATACAGTTTTTTTTGCTGTAAAACAAAAATTAACCTTGATGACTTTTTCGAGATAGGTCAAGTGTTTTAAATCGGCGTATTCAATATCTCTTTCGACGTCTGTTCCACAGACGGAAGTCAACTCCCGATAGACCTTTTCTTGAATCTCCGGGTAAAGACCGAGCATATATAAGGTAAATGTTGTAGCGGTAGTGCTGGTGCCGAAACCCTGCCAAAGTCATTTAGTATAACCTTTGTACACTCAAAGCGCACTTAGTCGTTTATTACCGCTCCAATGATAGTCAAGCATTCGTCTCGTAGTTGTTTATCGCTCATCAATTCGGGGTTTTTCTCGAGCATTTCTATAAGGATATCCGCGAAGTTCACACTTCGAACGTTATCATCGGGTTCTTTCATATTCTGTTTCTTTTTCATCATCATCGTCTGCGAATGAATTCGTGGTTTTGTTCGCAGTGTGTCAAGACCAAATTTCAAGGAGTCTATTTACTTGAAACGTCTCGTCTAATACTTTAACTGCATTTACGGTTTCTTTTCCCTTAGCTGTCATTTTGAATATGTAGTCCAATTTCAACCACGGTCGAATTAACCTGTGACTGATGCTTTCTTCGCATCTAATAATAATGATATTATTATTTTTGGCGCTTAAGAACTGATTGATTTCCGAATAACCTTGAACTGTCGAACTTTTCCCGCTTAAAAATATATTTAACTTAAACTGGAACTCAATGGTCCTTATTCCTTTTAGGTAACTGATGTTTCTTACTTTAGTTAATTATGTAGTTTTCCTCTCAGTGTATTTAAATATTTAACTTGCCTTCTACCACCTCCATCTTTAAACCCAAAATTCAAGGGAACATCGGTTTGTGGACAACAAAGACGGTAGATATGGCTTCAAACAAAAACGGATTTATGGGATAAGAACGTCGGATCGTAGCTTTAGCCTCTAGTACCATCCTCGCATACTTTATTGAGAAACTTCGTCTGCTTATATTTTGACTCCACCCACAAATTCGATCTCTAGAAGTAGCTATATACAGAATTTGTGGGTGGAGTCAAAATATAAGCAGACGAAGTTTCTCAATAAAGTATGCGAGGATGGGGAGTGAATTCGCTAACTCCGACGTTCTTATCCCATAAATCCGTTTTTGCTTCAAACAAAAGGACTTTAGTGGACCGATTACTTTGAAACCCCATCTATCGTCTTTGGATCCACCTACCAGATATTCCGTCTTAACTATATCAAGCAGACGATAGTGGGGCGCAAGGTTCTTAGATTGGCATTCGCTTTTCAAACGTCCACGTTCTAATTACATTAATCCGTTTTTGATCCTTCATATACAATTTGAACTTTCAAGCAAGAATAATAGATAAAATAGGCAAAACTGAGGCTTCCGAGTTAAATTAGAAGACGAATTGAATTTATGGTGGAATCCATTTGGCACCTTTTAAAGGCTTTGAAAAAGATATCTCCAAGATTGTTGTTCCTTTGATAATCTACGTCAGTAACAGCGTCTATAAGAACAAATAATTAATGTTGACACTATTTTTAAGGAAACTTCAAACATTTTGTGTACGAAACAGGCTCATATCCCGTTGGACCAAATCCCATTAGACCGAATACCTCCAAACTTAACCCTAACCTTACCCTAAACCCTAAATCTTAAACCGTAGTGGCTAGTGAACGTCTTACTTTAAATATACTTGCATTCTACTAACTATTACCAGAAGTGGTATGAGACTAGAAGTGAAGGGCTCTAGCATTGATAGTAGATCCTGGCACTAGTGAACAAATTTGAGGATTTTATGCCGCTTCCATCGCGGAGAGAAAAAAATTGGTCGAGTTCCAAAAACATTTCTTACCCCCTTCCCCTCAACCTAAAGCGGTGAAACACGGACCCTGCTCCTTGAATCTAGTTCGGCCGTCTACCACCGCGAGCGTCTCACGTTTTGGAGGGGAAATTTCAGAAACCGCCACTAGAGGGCCAACCGTTTGTGTTTTATCAAGTCTTTTCACTAATGCCGAGTGAAGAATTTGGTTAGCTCAATACTTCTAGTATCATACCACTTCTGCTATTACTTTATTGTTATCCGTCCTGGAACTTTGAACTACGTTAATAATATGAATATCATTAGGGTCAGCTGCCCTAATTTGGAACAGCTCTAATTTGGAACACTTTTCTTAAAATCGTCATAACTTAAGTTTGAGGGCTTCAAATGAATAGTTTAAGGACTCATTTTGAAGACTTAAATTCCCTCTATCCATAGAACACGGGTTTAAGACTCTATCATAAAATCCAGAGAAGATACAAGCATAATTAGACAACCTCATATTTTGCATAATTATTTTTTTCCAAAATGAAGGGAAAGTTCTCTCATAGGTCTCGGGAAATAAGCTTTCACGGCCAATGGGAAAAACATAGGCTTACGAAAACAATTCCATTGAAAACTTTGGATGTTTTTCTCCAAATTAAACACTTTAAACGCCAGTTCAGGCCTAAAAATTATGGAGAAAACTCGAATAGAAAATATGTCTTCATTTGCCTAAAATGGAACACCCCGGAACACGGAGATTTACTCTATCTTTTTACATCCATAACTAATGTTTTACTCACTAAAGGACAACAAAAAGACCTTACAAGATGCGTTGATTCATTACCTGTCCAATAATGTTTGTCCCGTAAGCGTAGATTAAAATGCGGAAAAGATACGGGAATTATTAGCCCAGTATCCAGATTTAGTCATAAACGTGATGCCAATTTTAGCTGATTTAGCATGTTTGGCCGAGTGATATTGGGTTTAACTATACTTCCAAACACCGTATCATGACTCACTTGATGTAAAATGTAGATTCGACAACTTTTTTGCCACAAAAACATAGCAGTGTAGTTTACTTTGATTTAACTTAGTAATTATTTCCTTTGAAATACCGTACATAAGCGTTAGAGTGCATTTAATTTACAATTTTTAACCGTAATGAACTGACAGCGCGCCAATTTTTAAAGCTTTAAGCAGATGACACTCGGTGGCCTTTAAAATATATGTACAGGTATAAAATGGTAAGCGTTGGTTGCTAGATGGTCGTAGCATCGCTAACAAATTATATTTGCTTAATATTTGTTACAAAAACTTGGATTTTTTGTATTTAAATAGGGTGTTCCAAATTAGGACGGGGTGTTCCAATTTAGGACGGGGGCGTTCCAATTTAGGACGGACCGTTCCAAGTTAGGGCGGAAATCGACCTTTTCTAAAACCCATTTTGCTGGAAAAGTACGCGTCTTAGCAATCTGAAAATGGGTGCAATAGATCGGCAATAGTTCAAACTTCATGTATTGGTCTGCTTGTTCACTTCAGTAACTTATTTGGTACTGAAAAATCTGACTTTCCAAAGAGCTTGAGAAAGTGTTCCAAGATAGGGCTACTGACCATACCAAGAAATATATAATGATGCAACTCGTAAAAGCTCGCGGAACCTAAATGACGGTTAAAAGTTTTCTGGCAGATCAAGATCACTCATAATTCCAAAGCAAAGAGGGGAAAATAAATGAGACCAAAAACGGATTTATAAATCCGTTTTTGATGAGAGCCATTTCCCTATGTTCACTTGCAACTGTCGCGGAAATTATAAAGTCCATGGTTACGCGTCACTCTTCAAACTAAATATGTCCAGGTTGTAATTTAATGATGCTCTGCTTCTATTCGGTACCAAAGACTCAAAGAGTTCTCAATTTACCCGCAATTAAGTAGAATGCGAACTTCTCGATTGACTCCGATATGTCTAATATATTGGAATCAGATTTGGAGATGTCTTCTTGAAATTGAGAGATCATTATTTTGACGTGTTTGTTCATCATGGGAACGAACTCCCTGATACTCCCAAGATGAAACATCGGATTCAACAATTTCCTCTGTTTCCTCCAAAGGTCTCCATTGCTGAAAATTTGGCAAATAGACAAATTTTATACAGAAAAACCAACACATAGAGGTGAGGCCGCGATGCCATAAGGAACCCGAGTTCACAACATTCGGAAGGCTAGCCAACTCGAGCTCGTAAGGGAGAAGTATACCCTAATTTCGGCCTCGCTCCTGATTTCTCTGTATGTAATTTCCGAAATGGTCTTTTAAATAGCTTTTTTCGATTTTTGCCTGATCATAAGAAATGCAAATACTTTTTCACATTTACCTCATTGTTAAGCCATATCCTACAAATATGTGGAATAACTTGTAAAATTCGGCTTTGTTGATTTCTTTGCTACTTTTTAGCACAACCTTGAAATAAGTGGTCAATTAGGCAGGGGTTAGCGAGGTCAGTTCCAAATTTTGTCACCCCACTCGCGAAAGGTCTTACCTTAATTAAATCTGGATCAAACAACATTACGATTTTTTTATTCAATATATTGAAACGGAAAAGTCCTTCGTGACGAAATATCGAAGACATTCCCATAAGGGTCTCCAAGATATCTAAAAGTTGAAATATCAACAATTAGAGATAAACAGACTAAATACGTCGGAGTTTCAGTGCCGGGCATAAAACAAATTATTACCCGTCAATTTTCAGGTACAACTCATTTCCTTACAGTTTGGAAATAAAACATTTTTATTTTCTTATCGATTACTTTTTAAAAACCTTAAACTTATGCTGCTGGCCCATTGAACCGATTATAGCCAAAATGTGAGGTTTTATCATCATAATATTATCCATATTACTTAACGATAGATAAATTTTAAACGCAGTTTTTACAATTGGAATTATAAAATGCATTATTTTACTTTTATTTTTTAACAGAAATACCATTGTTTTAATGCACTTTTTCATATCGATAGTGATGTTCCAATGGTCAAAGTTTAATAGCATGACTATATTGTGGCATAACCGAACCAAACCTAACCCTAACCTAATCAACAAGAAAATAAAAATATTTTATTTGCAAACTGGGCGGAAATGTGTTATGGTAAAAAAATGGTAAACTAAAATTTTGATGTATAAACTGTGCGCAAATGGGCCATAAAAAGTGTGCAGAATTGAGCTATGATTCTCGAAAATTGTGCGGAAATGCGCATCTTCGACTTTATTGTGCTTAAATAAAATTAATATTTTTTTACGTTATCTAATTAGGATGTGAATTTCATCGCTGATGTTATTTAACTGGATAATCACGGCGCATTTTGAAAATTGCAATCTATTTATAAATACCTACATGTATTGGTCTCTAATAGAACATTTTTTCCTTATTTAAATACATTTTTAAAAACGTTATACTTACAAGTTGTAGAGCTGATTTCTTCAACGGGTGGGAAAAGCTTTAGAAATCTGAAGTGACCCAAGGCAAAGACGGACTTGAAACCGTAATTTGGGTACGAATCCCAAATTGCCGGTAATGGAATAAGTTTAAGCAGAGACGATATAAATTCCATCAATTTATGAATCACTTCAAACACGAAAACTAAAATCTTCAGCGACATGATTTAAGTTTGATTGAAAAACCAATCGTACAGCGATGAATACTTCGATCCGTGGTTTTTTTAACTCAGGATGGAGTCGAATTCATTTATTGTAAACTTCAATATTTTGTCAAACCGGATAAATTGAATTAATAACTAATTTCACTCAATCTAGAACATTTATATTCTAAGAGAGTGGTAGCTCTTTAAAGGGAGGGTGAAGTGGAAAATCAAGTGATTTATTTATCGATTCTTCTCCAGTCTGTATGGTGAAACATTCAGGAAATACTGTCTCCGAATGATTTTACAATTCAAATAAGGTTCAGATTTTAAGAACAATTTGAAATTAGGACCTCCGACCAATCGCGTAACGTCCTGCCTTTTTGTTAACAAGATTCTCGTGGCACGCGCCATGTCTCGCGCCACGATCGTCACATCGCGCGCAAATTTTATCAAATCTCGCGATAAAATCATTCGACATGGAACACGTACCACGAGAATTTTTTTAACAAATTGGCAAGGCTTTACGCGATTTGTCGGAGGTCCTTATTTCAAATTATCCATGAAATTTCAATAATTGTAATATTAAAACCATTCGGTGTTATTTCTTGGATGTTTCTCTATGCAGATTGGTATTATAATTAGTAGAAGAATCGATAAAAAGCCACTTTATTTTCCACTTCTCCCTCCCTTTAAGGTGTGATTAAAATTTCAAAGATATCCTTCAAATAACTTTTCTTATAAAGAATAGTTGTTAACCTTGGGTGGTTTTCATTTGCAGAAAAAACAAGTTGGGAAAACCAAAATATTACCTCTCCGTGTCAAGAGGTCTACTACTACAAACGTATTTACCTAGATATGGAATTATTTCACTTTTTTGAAGTAAAAATTTACGAAATATTGAAGCAGTATTCCAAACATAGCGAATGTACAGTAAAGCAGACGACATTTTACATCCAATAAGGATAAATCTTGGACACATGGAAATCAGTCAATGGGGAAAAGAACAGGAAATGAAGTCTACGCTTCACCTGTTTACCCTATATTCTGAAAGCTACATTCACAACTGGTTTGCAGTGTAAACACTATCGTCTCGTCTCACCTCAACAATATTCTTAGTTTGCCAACATGAATGTTAACGTTAAATAACACCAAAGCTAAATTGTAGCTAGACGCACTAATAGTCAATGCGCACCATAAAGAGAATAATAAGTCTGTAGTTACTAGCCGTTTACCATTAGCCCTTTTACTAACCTTATTATTATTATTTAAGAGTGTATTTAACTTTCGACTCACTCTGAACCGTTGATGTCTGTTCATTTCAGACACGAAAATCAAAGCCAATAGTTTACTTCACCTCAGGCCTCAATTATTTACTCTTTGTTTCACTAAGCCTATTGCGGATAATACTTGTTATACGCGCCTGAGTCTAGATCTTAGTTTTCTTCATGAAATTACTAAACCAAGGATTATTCTATATACAGATGTAGTATAGCTTACGCAATATATAAACAGCCATTTCAAATAACAATATTAAAATAAATCTTTGGAATATCAAAATGAAACAGAGCTTTAAAGCTACAAAAGTACTAAATGCATCATAATTACGAAAAACACTTCCACATATTCACTTTATATTATGGAAAAAGGGAATATTAAGGTTCTGTATGATTTCTTAACACATCAACACAAGGCTAACTGCTAACGCGACGCACTAGTGTAACAATGGACGGACACACACAGACAAAAACATAGACTGCTTTTTAAATCTTTCCGTATTAATTTTGAGTTGAGAAACAAGATTATCTTTAATATTTAAATAAATATAATTATTTTTAATTATTTTAATCTTCAATAATTAACATTAATAATAGTTAAATCGTTTAAAATAAAGTTATACCTATTATCATCTCAAACTTTGCTAATATTGACGTTTAAAGTGAAGGGTACCCCTCTTGCCCGCTTTTTTCAAATTTGGGGTATATATACGATTCGTTTCCATTATAATAGTAAGGAAAAAGCGCAATTGCGAAAACCTTTGGTGGCCGATCCCACCTTAGGGAGGCTAGACGTTTCTCGTAACCCTAGCTGATCGCCGCGTATATCCTAAAACCAAACGATGATAATGGAGTAGAAGCCAATGATATAGATTGGTGTCTATGTGGAATAGACTTTGTGGATGGTGGTGTTAGAAGCCAGTGTAAGTGCAGACTGGTGTCAATGTGGGATTGACAAAGAATAGAAGATGGTGGTGGTGGAAGCCAGAAAAGTACCAGACCGGTGTTCATATGGGATGGACGAAGACCAAACATGGTGGTGTGAGAACTCAAGTATAGAGTAGCCAACGGAGAGAAATACAATTTTCCAAATTTCTGTGAACTGTCAATGCGGTCCGGAAATTGGGAACACGTTTGCTCCGATACGCAAACTGCGAACGCGGTCACGTGGGTGTAACAACGGACAGACAGACAGACACACACACACACACACAGACAGACAGACACGGCCGTTACAGAACCTCTCCTGGACTACGTCACACGGAGAGGTAAAAATCGCTCATTTTGACTAAAAATTGGAAATAATAATATCAAGACTGAAATTACAGATAAAAATTAAATATGTCTTTGTCGACAAGGATGCGAAAACGTGAAAAATAAGCGTTTTTGATAAATTCCCTCAGGTACAAATATTCCAATTTTGGTTCAATACTATTGGACCAATTTCCCATTTCCCCCTGGGGCGCTTTCGAAAAGTGGGGAATAGCTTCAAAAGACTGCGCTAAAAGAAAGTGTACCTTGCTAACTTTTCTCCGATACTGAGTAGCAAGCATTTTTAAACGATTTGAAGGCTAAATATGAGGAGAATGTGAAATAAGCCATAATCCACAACGGATCCTTTGATATGATTTTCCGTTTCTAATTACATTCTGCCAAGGTGGTCTTATATCTTTCCCTAACGACTAAAAGTGCCTTGACAAAATTTTCCTGTCTGTGTGGACACTTAACGCCTTTGAAATGTGATTTGTACAATATTTTATTTAGAATATAACTCTTTTTTACAATTTTCAAATTTAATAAAACAATACTTAATTTCGGATTAATTGCAAAGCTAAAATGTAACGGGTTTAGAATAGAACGTTCTTAAGAGGCTTAATAGCCGGGGATTCTCGGACCCATCCTTGAGAAGAAATCAACATGGATCAAACCACTCAAACAATTCGTTTAATCAAATTCGAAATTTAACAAGAGATTTTCTCAAATATATATACAATCAAAATGAGTACAAACTTTTAAAAATCCGTGGGGTCCCTATACTACTATTTTATCCAATCATTATTATCATTGACAAATACAACAGTTAAGTCCGATTGGTGCCATATACAAAAATATTTTCAATTCTTCTGGTTTCTGAGCTCGAAATGGAGAGGCATTTTATGAATTTTTGAGACAAAATCAAATTCATTAGTTACTTTATCTCTCGGTAATTTGAAAGTGATTTGAAAATGGCGAAGAACGTTTACTAAATATAGTTTCATTTCAATCGTGGCGAATGTTTGTCCTGAAAAACAGTTGAAATTAAATGGTGTTATAAATTATAGCAAGAAAGGTGTTGACGATGGGATGTAGGCAAATGGGTGTCTTCCTTCGCTGTTCTCCGGGTTGAATCTGTCGGGGTCAAATATTTCTGGATTGGGGAAATGTCGGGGGTCGCGATGAACGCCCGGTATCAAGATACCGCAAGTCACACCTTTTTTAAGAGTTTTCTCGCCTAAAATTGCAATGGCGTTATTTTATCTAAATGTTTTGAAATATAAATGATAGTGGATTAAAGTAAAATGATCTGTTCTAAATTATAGACGTTTAACAAATTGAGGAGACTTTTAATCACGTATTTGCAAGGGGAAAGGTAAAATAGTGAATTAACTTATTAATGTTAATTCTAATAGGAAAGAAATTAGTAAGATCAGAAGTGAGATGAGACTAGAAGTACTGAGCTAACCAAATCCTTCACTTGGCGAAAGTGAATATTCTTGATAACACACCAACGGTTGGTCCTCTGGTAGCGGTTTCTGAATTCTCCCTCCAATACGTGAGACGCTCGCGGCAGTAGAAGGCCGAACTAGATTCAAGTACCCGCGTCCATGTTCCGCGGCTTTAGGTTGAGGGGAAGGGGGTAGGAAATTTTTTGGAACTCGACCAATTTTTTTCATTCTAGTGTAGGCGCGATGGAAGCGGCGAATAAAATCTTCATATTTATTCACTGGTGCCAGGATCTACTAGCAATGCTAGAGCTCTTTACTTCTAGTCTGGTAAGATTAAAACGAACCCATTTGTAAGTCTTCTGTTAGCTCGCGAGCAATCAAAGGAAGTGGAGGACACAGCCTTAGCGATTCCTGCAAATGCTTAAGTTGGCTTTCACTTAATATTGGAAAACTTATGCTTTAACTATTTAACAATAATTAACCTTGATGACATTTTCGAGGTAGGTCAAGTGTTTTAAATCGGTGTATTCAATGTCTCTTTCGATGTCCGTTCCACAGACGGAAGTCAACTCTTGGTAGACCTTTTCTTGAATCTTCGGGTAAAGACCGAGCAAATACAGGCTAAATGTTGCAGCGGTAGTGGTAGTGTCGAAACCCTACGAAAGAAATTATGTATAACCTTTTTTCAATTGAACGGCGTTATGTTGTTTATCACCGCTCCAATGATAGTAACGGTTTCGTCTCGAAGTTGTTTATCACTCATCAATTCGGGGTTTTTCTCGAGCATTTGTAGAAGGGATTGCAAAAAGTTGACATTTCGAACGTTATCGTCGGGTTCTTTCATATTCGCCTTAACTTTCGACAACTCCGTCTACAAATGAATTAGTGGTTTCGTTACGTATTGTGTCAAAGTTCAAAATTCGAAAAGTGTCTACTTACTTGGTACGTCTCGTCCATTACTTTAACCGCATTTACGGTTTCTTTTCCCTTTGCTGTCATTTTGAATAATTTCTCAGATATCAGCCATGGTCGAACTAACCGGTAACCTAAGCTTTCTTCTAGGCTAAAAATATTAATAATATTTTAATTAAATCTAGGCAGAGAGAATTTATAACAGGGAGTGGAAACTGAGGAATATTATGTAGCTCAAAAATCACGTGATCAACAAAACTGGCCAGGTCTATTTCCGGTACTATTTTTTGTGACCCCTCCCTCTAGGGTGGGTCTAGAATGTTACGGGAGGGTCTAGGGGAGATTGACACTATCTTTTTAGGGAAAGGGAACGATCTGACTAAAATAACTCCAAATGGCGCCAGTCGCACTCGAAATCACGAACCCTTATTGGGTAATTGTACAACCAACAGTGATTGAGGGCAAACTTTAAAATTAAAGGAGAGTCATGTGACCGGAAATTTACTTGGCCAGTTTTAGCGTTTGAGCTACATTGTATTTAGTACTTTCAAGGGCAAGAGTTTCCACTCCCTATTATAAATTCTCTCTGATCTAGGCAAGAATAAAATATTTAAAAACTCCCTATTATAAATTCTCTCTGATCTAGGCAAGAATAAAATATTTAAAAATAAGGAGAGCTGAGGCTAGTGAGATAAATCAACAAGATTAATTGAGTTGGTACATACCTTTTAATGGCTTTGAAAAAGATTTCTCCAAAATATTTGTTACTTTGATGATCTACGTCAGTAACAGCGTCTATAAGAACAAATAATTAATGTTGGCTTTATTTTTACGGAAAGCTCAAACATTCGCGTACAAAACTGGCTCATGTCTCATTACCGAATACCGCCAAAATGTGAGGGTTGACTTTCAAAAAAATTCGCAATAAAAATTAAATTTTCATTTTTGGTTAAACGATACACTTTTTGGTGGCAGAATGAAAAATATTTCACTTTCTTTTAAATGAAAAGTTCAGGTGCCATAATATTATTATAAGAAGTGATATCTAGTTTATCAGGGAGAAGGTATAAGATGCCTAAGAATTCGCGCGCCATAGTCCCAGTCACCCTTTCGAAATACAAGGGGGGGGACGTAAAAGGAGACCGGGCTATTTCGCCTCTCCTAAGTCGGAAAATACGTAATTTTACTCTAGACGTGAGTTTTCAAGAACCAATGAGATGCTGGTTGTAATTTAGAGGCGGGGATTTACTCCGGACCTACGTTTGGACTGGAGATGAAGCTGGAAATGTGGCGAATTTATACCTTCTCCCTGATAAACTAGATATCACTTCTTGATTATACCTTAAAAGAACGGCCTTTTTCTAAATATAAAACTAAATGTATTAAAAAAAATAAATTATTATTTTAAAATAACTACCATTTAATTTATCTAAAAATTGAGGGCTTGCAATTTCCCCCAAATTTTATGAAAATGAACTTTCACATTTTTGGCGGTATTAGGTCCAATGGGATAAGAGCCTGTTTTGTAAACTCAAAGTTTCAAAGGATATAAGGGGCAAAATGTTGTAGCAAAAGAGGAGCTGTCGAAACCCTGCCAAAGTAATTTAGTATAACCCCCAAATTTAAGAGCGCTTTATTGTTTATTACCGCTCCAATGAGAGTTAGGCATTCGTCTCGAAGTTGTTTATCACTCATTAATTCGGGGTTTTTCTCGAGCATTTCTAGAAGGATATCCATAAAGTTTACGCTTCGAACATTATCATCGGGCTCTTTCATATTCTCTTTCTTTTTCATCAACATCGTCTTCGAATGAATTCGTGGTTTAGTTCGAAATGTGTCGAGTTCGATTTTCAAAAAGTGTCTACTTACTTGAAACGTCTCATCAATTACTTTAACTGCGTTTACGGTTTCTTTTCCCTTAGCTGTCAATTTGAATAAGTTGTCCGATTGCAACCACGGTCGAATTAAACGGTAACCGAAGCTTTCTTCGCAACTATATTAATGAATATTTTCTGGTAATTATAAAGTATGCGCGTTTTGGTAGAATTAATATATTATGGGGTTTATTTGACTAATGGTTGGAAAATAATTTCCAAAAATTTTAACCACTGTTTGTCTTCGGAAACCATTTTGAAAATAAAGGGGAAGGGAAAGCTGAGTGGTGTTCAATATGTTAATTCTGTTTGAACGGAAAGATGTCACAGTTGAGGATTATATTTTGTTAATTGAAAAAAGAAAAGATTACCTTATTATAGCTTTGAAAAGGACATCTTTGAAAATATTCTCATTTTCATATTCATGGTCAGAAACCGCGTCTATAATAAGAAAACGAAATTACACCTTACGGTGTATTATGCCACCTATATTTTACTGAATTTCGTAACTTTTTGGTCTGTGATAAGCACCCATAATCAAAGCCTAACCTAAACTAAACATAGCAGGAAAAAAATTTGTTTAGCAGTGAATCATTCTTAAATAATAATGCAATGAGTTCCCCGGTTGATTTCATAGAGTAGCGCATCATCTGCAATACAGACTTTTAAGTTACCAATTATTATGAAGAAAGCGCACTTCTCGACTGACTCCGTTATATCTAAAATCTTGGAATGAGATTTGTGAAGGTTTTCTTGCAATTGAGATATCATCATTTTGACGTGTTTGTTCATCATGGGAACGAACTCCTTGATGCTCCCAAGATGAAACAACGGATTAAACAATTTCCTCTGTTTCCACCAAAGATATCCCGTGCTGGAAATTCGGCAATACAATTGCTTTTTTGAATACATCGCTATCATAAGAAATTTAATAACTTTTCAAACTCTTACCTCGCTACTAAGCCATTTCCTAAAAACATGTGAAAAAGCTTGTAATGCTTGCTTTTGTTGATTTCTTTGCTACTGGTTAGGACAACCTTGAAATAAGTGGTCAATTGATCGGTAGTTAGCGGGGTCAGTCTCAAATTTCTTGCCACTCTTTGAAAGGGACCTTACCTTTATTAGCTCTGGGTCAACTAAAAAAAGCATTTTCAGATTGAAAATGTTGAAATCAAAAAGTCCTCCTTGACGAAATATGGTAGCCATTCCCATAAGGGTCTCCATAAAATCTAAAAATAGCAGAATTAATCTCTTATAAGGGATGCAGAGATTTGTCACAACAAAAAACCACAAACATATTGGCTGTGAAATATGGGGGGGGGGCTCTGCAAGTAAATACCATGTTTCATTAGTGTTGCAAATGCAATTTACAGGGCCAATCTCTCGATACTACTTTCAGTTCTAAATTATATTTGGAACATTGTTCCAAATTCCCAGATTGTGTGAGCACGATAGTATACCGTCAATTGCTAAGATGTTTAATATTGCGAATTCAAACGTAGGACTGTTCACGATATCGAAGCAGCTCTGGGTCGTGACGAGCGAGCCGAGCCGACACTTTGGCGGATCGATTAAGGAGCGAGCGAGCTTTTTTAAGGTCGAGCCGACAGGCATCGAGCAACTACGACTCGCGGGCTTAGTTAATAAAATTGTGCTCTCCTTTTAGTCTTTCTTCTCTCCACAAATAGCGTTCCGTTGCATTTTTACATGAAATAAAGCGTGGGAAAATTTGCTTTCTCTCGCCTCTAACCGTGAGAATAAAACGATTTCTTCACATTTTACCGAGTGGGTTGTAGTGAAACATTTCATTCGTAAACATGGGATAGCATTTCTAGTCGTTCTCAAGTCTTACGTTGGTAGTAGAAATTTTTGTTAAACATATGTATGTTAACCCGGCCAGCTCAGCTCGACTCGTGAACAGTCTTAAGTAGTGACATACTTATGGAACGTATCTTATACGCTTATGGTAAAATTTGGTATTTAAAATAGTCTATTACTCACAAGTTGTAGAGGTGACTTCTTTAACGGGCGGAAAGAGCTTTAGAAATCTGACGTGTCCAAAGGCGAAGACCGACTGGAAACCGTAATTTGGGTACGAATCCCATATTCGCGGTAATGGAATACTTTTAAGTACAGACGATATAAGTTCCATAAAATTATGAGTCAATTCAAACACGAAAAGTAATATCTTCAGCGACATGATTGTTGTGTGATGGAAAGAACAACTGAGCGATCAAAAACACTTGGACCCGCGGTGTTTATACGCAGGATGGAGTAGAAATAATTTCTTATTAACTCGTAATGCATTTCTAATTGCCGGCTCGATTTCATAAATTGAACTTTTAATTCAGGTAAAACATGTTCGCTTAAGTTGTTTACCGTTATAAATTCATTTGAACCGGGTTAAGTTCAGTCAGCCTAAATGAAAACTGTCTCTCTCGGGACTACTTGATCATTAATAAGCAGCCTCAAGGGCGTAATATGAATAAATTAAAACTTTGTTATATAATTTTTCCAAACGGTCTAATAAACCCTTTTTTTAACTAGTCACCTAAGAGTACGATGTTTCTTACTAACAGAGTGTTTCGATTCATGACATGAATATTATAACAAGATATATATATATATATATGATTAATTAATGTTTTCGCGTGGATCTACTTCTGCAAAGAAGCCGTTTAGCCATTGAAAGTTCGACAAGTGAAATACAATACATGAATATTTTCAATTCTTCTGGTTTCTGGGCTCCAAATGGAGAGGCATTTTATGAATTTTTGTGACAATATCAAAACCAGGAATGACCTTATCTCTCGGTAATTGGGAAGTGACTCGGAAATGCCGAAGAAAGTTCGCTAAAATTACTTTCAATTCAATCGTGGCGAATGCTTGTCCTGGAAAACAATTGAAATAAAATGAAGTTATTAATTATAGAAAGTAAAGTGTTGACGAACCGATGCAATTGCGGGGACCGGCTGCAAATGGAATGTAGCAAAATGGGTGTCTTCCTTCGCTGTTCTCCGGGTTGAATCTGTCGGGGTCAAATACTTCTGGATTGGGGAAATGTCGGGGGTCGTGATGAATGCCTTGAATCAAGATGGCGCAAGTCACACCCTTTTTAAGAATTTTCTTGCCTAAAATTTGCAATGGTATTACTTTATCAATGATATATAGTCCTAGTGGGTTAAAGCCAAATGCTCTCCTCTGAATTTTAGACGTAGAACAAATAGACAAGGAGACATTTAATTAGTTCACTTGCTACTCTACTTGGCAAAATAGTGAATTATTAATGTTAATCTAGTAAGAAAGAAATTAGTAAGCTGAAAACGAACCGATTTGTAAGTCTTCAGTGAGTTCGCGACCAATCAACGGAGTTGGAGGACACAGCCTTAGGGATTCCTGCAAAGGGTTAAGTTGGCTTTCACTTAATATTGGAAAACTTCTAATACAGCTTTAGCTGTTGAACAAAAATTAACCTTCGTGACTCTTTCGAGGTAGGTCAAGTGCTTTAAGTCGTCGTATTCAATGTCTCTTTCGATGTCCGTTCCACAGACGGAAGTCAACTCTTGGTACACCTTTTCTTGAATCTCCGGGTAAAGACCGATCATGTAAAGGGTAAATGTTGAAGCAGTAGCGATGGTGTCGAAACCCTGCCAAATTCATTTAGTATAGCCTTTCTACATTTAAACGGCATTATGTTGTTTATTACCGCTCCAATGAGAGTGATGCATTCGTCTCGTAATTGTTTATCACTCATCAGTTCGGAGTTTTTATCGAGCATTTGTAGAAATATATCCCCGAAGTTCACATTTCGAATGGTGTCGTTGTCCTCTTTCATATTTGCCTTCTTTTTCGCTAATTCCGTCTGCGAATGAGTTTGGTGATTTTCTCACGATTGGTTTCGCTTTATCGTATCAAACAGTATCAACTTTACTTGGAATATTTCGTCTATTACTTTCATTGTATTTACGGTTTCTTTTCCCTTGGCTGTTAATTTGAATAATTTCTCCGATATAAACCATGGCCGAACTAAACGGTAACCGAAGCTTTCTTCGCATCTAATGTTAATGACGATATAGTTAAGTCACAGTAACTAGGCGCTTAAGAACTGATTGGTTTTTGGAGAGCATTGAAAGGTCACTTAAAATAGTATTATCTTGGATCCACATACCGCATGTTCCATCTTAACTCTACATAAACAGACGACACAGCCGCCCATTAAAAGTTTCATGCAAGAACACTACATAAAATAGTTTAAACTTGGGAAAGCTGAGGCTTGCGAGTTAAATCTACTGAAGGAATTGAGTTTATGGTGGAATGAATTTTCCACTTGGTACCTTTTAATGGCTTTGAAAATGAAATCTCCAAGAAATTTGTTACTTTGATAATCTTCGTCAGAAACTGCGTCTATAAAAACAAATAATTATCGTTGACTTTGGTTTTCGCCGCATCGCTTCAATATCAAGCATCAAAGGGTTCTTACCCATAACTATGTAGAAGGCGCACTTCTCGATTGATTCCACTATATCTAAAATATCGGAATCAGATTTGGAAATGTTTTCCAGAAATTGAGAGATCATCCTTTTAACGTGTTTGTTCATCATGGGAACGAACTCCTTGATGCTCCCAAGATGAAATATCGGATTCAGCAATTTCCTTTGTTTCTTCCAATGATCTCCTTCCCTGGAAATAGATCATTTCAAAAATGACATACACAAAACACAGGCACACAGGGGCAGGCGGCCATTGGGGGGGGGGAATATACCTCGCGCTAAAAAACAATGCAGGGCGGAGCACGAGTTCACAAAACGCGGGAGGCTAGCCAACTCGCTTTGTCTCTAGCGGTGCTTCTTGGCGAGAGGGAGAAGAAAACCCCTGTGTGTTGGTTTCTCTTTATGTAATTTCCTAAATAGGCTCACCTCGTTACTAACCCATTTCCAAAAAATATGTGAAATAACTTGTAAAATTCGGCTTTGTTGATTTCTTTGCTACTGGTTAGCACAACCTTGAAATAAGTGGTTAGTTCGGCGGAAGTTAGCAAGGTCAGTTACAAATTTGTCGTCACACTTTGAAAGGTCCCTTACCTTAATTAAATCTGGATCAACCAATATTACGCCTTTTTTATGAAATAAATTGAAATGGAAAAGTCCTTCTTGACGAAATAACGAAGACATTCCCATAAGGGTTTCCAAAGCATCTAAAAGTTGAAAGATTTTTCAATTAGAAATGCGCAGACTTATGGGGGCTGAAACCGTTGTACTCACAAGTTGTAGAGGTGATTTCTTTAACGGGTGGAAAGAGCTTTATAAATCTGGCGTGTCCAAAGGCGAAGACGGACTTGAAACCGTAATTTGGGTACGAATCCAAAAATGGCGGTAATGGAATACCCTTAAGCAGAGACGATATAAATGTCACCAATTTATGAATCACTTCAAACGCTAAAAGTATTATCTTCAGCGACATGATTGTTTATTGTTTGATGGAAAGACTAGTTGTGAAGCGATCAACACTTCGACCAGCCGTCAGGATGGAGTCGAATTCATTTATTAATCACTCGAAATGTCGTTAGTGAACCGGTTAAATTTAATTTTTAACTAATAAAAAACTTTAGCAAACAAGTTTTCCTGAATTACCATATACGTGTATTTAATTACAGATTGGAGAATTCTCTTAAACGTGCTAAAAGGAAGTAAATGATTATTTTCGCGTTTGTGACGTTTAAAAATAATTAGCGTTTCTTAAAATAACTTAACTAGAATTAAGATAAATTACTGACGATTAAAATAAATTCATTATTCCTAAAATCATTTTAAACATAGCTTTAGTCGACGTTTGAATTCTAGCGTATGCCTCTTTAAATTTTTTTTGGAAATTTAGGGTATGTAAGGCAATTAATTCACAGTAATGATAAGAAAACCCGCAATTGCGTGAATCGTTGATGGAAGCCCATAAATTGGGAGGCTAGACGTTTCTCGTAACCTTAGCCAATCACCGCGTACATCTTAACCCTAACGATCATAATGGAGTAGAAGCAAATATTGCTTTCTGTGAACTGCGAACGCGGTCCGGATACTGCGAAAACGTTTGCTCCTATTTGCTAACAGCGAACGCGGTGACAGACACAAACACACACACACACACAGACACGTCCAGTGTAATACCTCTCCATGACGTCACTGACGTCACCGCCACTCGGAGAGGTAAAAACACAATCAGATCTAGCGTCTAGCCACTCTAAAATAGAATACGAGCTAAAGAATGTAAGTTATTGCCCGATCAGACGTAATTTTGATCATGACCCTTGGTTCTCATAAAGGACTACGTGTATTTAACTTCCGGCTCACTCTGAACCGGTTAAGCCTCTTCATACAGAACATGAAACAAAACGGCAATTTCAATCGTATTTATCTTGGCATGGACCTTGGGTCTCTTCACAATTCGGTCTAGTCCGAACCGACTAAACATCCATGGAAGGAAAATAACTCGGCATTACACGATTTTATTTATCATTTTTGAAATATTTATGGTTTTGAAATCAAAAAAAAACTTACTTAATAGGCTTAATCGTCTCACATTCTAGTACTGTTAAACTACCAAAACCTGATTGTAATTAAATTTGAAATAATTTATTCCTTTAAATATAACAGGAATAAAGTATAGCTCTGATCAAGTCGGTTTTTGGTTTTTTTAATACCTGCTTATTATTTTGTTTTTAATAAGAATAAGAATTAATTTTAATCATTTCATTTTTGGAGCAAGGCCATTTTTGATTGCGTGTTTGATTTCATAAACAAAACGCTTAAGAGAATTCTGAAATCTACAATTAAATAGAAAAGTTCGATGGTAATTGAGGAAAAACGTGTTCGCTTAAGTTGTATATCGATTATTTATTAAATTTAACCGCTTTATCAATCTTAATTACTCTCATTATAATATTCATATTAAAGTTTACCGTTTATCTGAAACCATATCCCGTACACTTTATTTTACTTCTATAAAATAGATTAAGATTTTATTTTATATAAGTAGAATTTTAGTAGGTCTTTCCATAAACTCTTTTGTGAGAGTGTAGAACCAAGAAGAAATATACCTATAAGAAGGCCTAAATCCGCCTCTGGTGCTTGACAATCCCTCTTCATAGGAAACGGAGGCGGGACTTAATATTTTATCTTACACTATATTTTCCACCTTCTATCTCTTTCACCTTTATATTAAGCCTTGGGTGGTTTCCTGGAACTCACGAACTCATAAGTATAGTACACTTGATTCACCTTAGAATTGATTACAGAACGATTTTCACGTAAAGACGCATATTCCAAATCCATCGAGTTAGGTTCAAAACTAACTAAGTTGTTAATGGCAATTAAAATAAAATTGTGTACCGTTTCAGCACCGCGGGCAGCCTCCATTTTCTGTTTACTTTGCTCGAGTTCCTTTTCTCTACTCTGAATACGTCATTCGCGTCTGTATGACCTATCCTCACGGAATCCAATGGGAAAGCGAAGAACAATTAGGGACATGAAAGGGTGGGGCTTACTTGTCCACTCACGCCTGTGTAGAACTAAATTCTGGCGAATTTAAGTCTTTATATGGTTTATTTCTTCTTGGTAGCTGAATTAACGGACAGGGACAATCTGAGCTCCCGTTGTTCTTGTTATTAAAATGTGGTGTTATTTATACTAGAATTCTGAGAAATTAGGAAACGACATCGTTTATTTTAGTTAACATCTTTATCGTTCAGGACAATAAAAATTATATATGTACAATTAATTATTTTGAGTGGGTCTACAAAGAAACGTGCTTTAGTCATTAATTACAAAAAGTAGACGTTTAGCCGTTGTAAGTTCAACAAGTGAAATACAAAACAAAAATATTTTCAATTCCTCTGGTTTCTGGGCTCGAAATGAAGAGGCATTTCATAAATTTTTGTGACAATATCAAGAGCAGGAATTACTTTGTCTCTCGGTAATTGAGAAGTGATTCGGAAATGGCGAAGAACATTCGCTAGAAATAATTTCAATTCAATCGCGGCGAATGGTTGCCCTGGAAAACAGTTTAAATCAAATGAAGTTATTAATTATAGAACACGAATGTAACCCCTCCTGTTATAGAATGAAAGGTGTTGACAAACCAATGCAATTGCGGGGACCAGCTACAAATGGGATGTAGGCAAATGGGTGTCTTCCTTCGCTGTTCTCCGGATTGAATCTGTCGGGGTCGAATATTTCTGGATTTGGGTAATGTCTGGGGTCGTGATGAACGCCTTGCACGAAGATGACGCACGTTGCACTCTTTTTAAGAATGTTTTCACCTAAAATTTGCAATGGTATTATTTTATCTAGTTATTTTGAAATATAGATGATAGTGGATTGAACCCAAATGCTCTGTTCTAAATTTAGACGTTTGACAAATAGAGGAGGAGACTTTTAATTAGTTAATTTGCAAGTGTCTTGGTGGAATGCTGTTAAATCTAGAATGAAACTAGTAAGCTGAAACCGAACCTATTTGTATGTCTTCTGTGAGCTCGCGAGCAATGAACGGAACTGGAGGACACAGCCTTAGCGATTCCTGCAAAGGGTTAAGTTGGCTTTTACTTAATGTTGGACAACTTGTAATACAGTTTTTTAGCTGTTGAACAAAAACTAACCTTGATGACATTCTCGAGGTAGGTCAAGTGTTTTAAATCGGTGTATTCAATATCTCTTTCGGTGTCCGTTCCACAGACGGAAGACAACTCTTGGTAGACCTTTTCTTGGATTTCCGGGTAAAGACCAATCATGTACAGAGTAAATGTTGTAGCGGTAGCACTTGAGTCGAAACCCTGCCAAAGTAATTTTGTATAACCTTTTTGCATTTAAAGCGCACTTTATTGTTTATTACCGCTCCAATGAGAGTTAGGCATTCGTCTCGAAGTTGTTTATCACTCATTAATTCGGGGTTTTTCTCGAGCATTTGTAGAATGATATCCATAAAGTTTACGCTTCGAACGTTATCGTCGGGTTCTTTCATATTCGCCTTCTTATGCATCAACATCGTCTGCGAATGAATTCGTAGTGTTGTTCGAAATGTGTCACGTCTGATTTTCAAAAAGTGTCTACTTACTTGGAAGGTCTCCTCTAATTTTTTTACTGCATTTACGGTTTCTTTTCCCTTAGCTGTCATTTTGAATATCTTGTCCGATATCAACCATGGTCGAAGTAAACGGTAACTGAAGCTTTCTTCGCATCTAATGTTAATTAATATTTTTATTTTTAGGCGCTTAAGAACTGATTGGTTTCTGAATAGCCTTGTAGAAACTTTCTTAGAATTTTGGTATATTTCTTTTGCTTTAAAAATCTGTTTTTCCTCACTTTTTTGGACAAGGCTTGGTTTAAGAAAAATTCTCCCACCCAAGCAATGCAGGTGCAGGGTGTCACCGGTCGGTCATGCTAGGTTTATTTGTAAGCGTGTTTGTCGCGAGAGAGTACTTTTGCTCGAGGGGAAGTGTTTTTGCAACCCTGACCTTCGGCTAGTACAATGAAAGTGAGTCTTTTTGGAGTTTCTGGGTAAAACGGGCAGTTCTACCACGAAATTTCTACACACGGAAATTATCTTTGTATCTTTTTTTATCATTACTTGGTTAGCTGTTACTCGGAGTAGATCTTGCTACACAAAATTTCTCAAAACCCCTTTTCAATCAGTCTAATATTCAGTATGCAATCTTGTTATATTTTTTAACATTAAAAGTTACTCTTGATACTCAAATCTATATTTAAGCTAGTTGCGGCGATGTTTTATTTCACATGCATATGATTAACGAACGATATAACGCGAAGGAGCAGTTACTACAAGCCTTGACCTGTCCAACGTTTCCTCACTTAAAAATATATTTAAGTTACATTGGAACTCACTGTCTCTAATTCCTGTATAATTTTTATTGGTGAGGACTTAAATATTTAATTTTTTTTAATTTAAGTTAAATATAAGGGAACATCCGTTATGTGGAGAACAAAGACTTTAGATATGACTTCAAGCGAAAGGACTTTAATGGACTGCTGGTAAGTGGTAACTATGAAGCCCCATCTAAAGTCTTTGAATCTTCATACCGGATGTTCCGTAATAACTTAATTTCATGCAGATGATACCGAGGCGCAAGGTTCTTAAATTGACATCCGTTTTTGAAACGGATCTATTGGCTATGGCCGACGATCATCTTACATTGATCCATCGTATACAATTTGTAGTTTCAAGCAAGAACACTAGATAAAATAGTTCAAAATAGGGAAAGCTGAGGATTGCCAGTTAAATCTACTAGAGGAATTGAGATTATGGTGGATTGAATTAAGTTGTCTTGTTGGTACCTTTTAACGGCTTCGAAAAAGATATCACCATGATATTTGTTACTTTGATAATCTTCATCAGAAACAGCGTCTATAATGACAAAAAATAATGTTGACTTTATTTTTAAGGAAAGTACAATCATTTGTGTACATGTACAAACAGTCTCCTATCCCATTGGACAGAATTATATTAAGCCATATCTCATTAAAAAGAATGTCCCATTACAGTGAATACTTCCAAAATGTGCGGTTTCATTTTGATAAAATTCGCATTAAGCATTTCCATGTATTTTTAGAGGCAGAATTAAAAATCTTACAATTTTATTTAAGAAACACACATGCCTATGCCTAACCTATCACTAACACTAACCTAACGCAATCCTAACTCTAACCTAACCTTACCCTAAACCCAAACCATAAACTTATAGACTTTAGCCTAATAGAGCCAACCAGCAAATCTTTTGAATTTTTATAACGGCTCAGATCTCGTTCTCGGGTTTTGAAGCGAGAAAGGGATAACCTTATTGGCTTGATTTTGCCATGCGCAGTACCCGTTTTACCCCAAGAGTCAGACTCTAATCCAATGAGAAAAAAAAGAGAGATTTATTTTCGTCGCTCAACGACAGATGGTACTACAGTCAACTTTTTTAGTCACGAGATCCTATCCCTTAGATGGAGACGAGACCAAGCCATCTTGTTTATTTGTTGGTTGGGTCTATTAGTGGCTAGTGAACGTCTTACTTTAAATATACTTGCATACTTACAAGTATTACATTATTGTTATCCGTCCTGGAATTTTGAACCAGATTAATAATATCAATATCGTTACCAAGAAATATATAATTGTAAAAGTCCTATAAGCTCGCGGAACGTGAATGACTATTAGCATTTATTTTGGTATATTAAGGTCACTAAATATTTCAAAGCAAAACGGGGAAATAAATGAGAGTACCTATCATAAAGTCCATGTTTACGCGTCACTCTTCAAACTACGTATGTCTAGGTTGTAATTTAATGATTGGCTGTTTGATGTCATACTTCATTTCGATATATCGCTTCAATGTAAAGTATAAAATGATTCTCAATTTACCCATGATCACGTATAACCCGCACTTCTCAATTGAATCAGATACATCAATAATCTTGGAATCAGCTTTGGAAAGGTCTTCTTGAAATTTAGAGATCATCATTTTGACGTGTTTGTTAATCATGGGAACGAACTCCTTGATACTCTGAGAATGGAACATCGGATTCAGCAATTTCCTCTGTTTCTTCCAAAAGTCACCATTGCTGAAAATTCGTCAATAGACCATTTCAAAAACTACATACAGAGAACTCAACACAAAGGGGCAATGCCGCCATTGGAGTATTCTCGTTCGCGCCAAAAAGCCCGAGTTCACCAAATGCTGGAGGCTTGTCAACTCTCACTGCCTCTAGCGGTGCTTCTTGGCGAGAGGGGAAGTATTCATCAATGGTGGCCTCGTCCATATGTGTTGGCTTCTCTGTGTGTATTCTCTGAAATGGTCTATTAAATTTGCTTGATCATAACTCTTACCTCGTTAGTAAGCCATTTCCTACAAATAATTGGATTAACTTGTAAAGTTCAGCTTTGTTGATTTCTTTGCTACTTTTTAGCATAACCTTGAATGAAGTGAAAAATTTCGGCGGGAGTTAGCAAGATCAGTAGCAAATTTGTCGCCCCATCACTCGCGAAATGTCTTACCTTAATTAAATCTGGATTATACAATACTACGCATTTTTTATTAAATATATTGAAATGAAAAAGTCCTTCTTGACGAAAAATCTTAGACATTCCCGTAAGGGTTTCGAAAAAATCTAAAAGATGAAAAATCTTTAGGTTAGTGCCCGTAAATTTTCAGGTACAATTATACAAAGCAAAAACATTTAATCAATTGCGATTAGAAGGAAAAACATGTAAAGAAATATATTTTATAATAGCTGTCTTGAGACTCGTTTTAATTATTGATATTCATCCGTTTATCTAGCGCCATATCCGTGGGTAAGCTTCATTTTTATAATATAAAATAAATGGTAGCATGAAATTTGGGTGACAAGATTGGGTGTCCGGCAATTTGGAGCGTTGAAAATTGGGTGTCCCACAATTGGGACGGTTAAAAATTGGGTGTTCAAAAATTGGGAGAATTTAAAATTGGGTGAGCTACTATTTGGTGTCAATGAAACTGGCAGAGCGTCAGTTGGGTGAATAAAATTTTATTTTGTAAAAATTACAAATAACTTCTCATTCTAAATTATTTTTTTAAGGTTAATGTTAAAAAAATGAACTCTATGATAAATTGTGAGAAATGCCTCGTAAATCCGAAAGTGGTTCGGTTTCTTCGGAACGGTTTACGGCATTATAAATTATTTTTTTCCAAATCAGCAATTTTTTCTCTGAAACGTCAGGTTTGGTTCTGTTCGGTTTGGTTGAGACAGGTCAGGTTAGGTTTGGTTGAGATAGGTGAGGTTAGATTAAGTTAGGCCAGGTTAAGTTGAGAGAGGTTAAGTTAGAATAGCCCCTTCCAAAAAGTTTGACTGCCTTGTGCATCTTGTTGTTTAAGTTCTTCGCGCATGCGCACTTGAAGCTAAAAAACGTCATATCTAGGTTGTGAACTAGGCTATGCGGGGAAACTACTTCCTGTTTGTAGGAAGAACTGAACTGACTCAGGCTAAGAACATTTTTTCAAAACATTTTGGAAGGGGCTATTTGTTGAGATAGGTTAGGTTTGGTTATTTCGCCAAACTTTTATAGTTTTTTCTGAAATATGTACTTTTTGAATAACAAATTGTCGATTCTACCAATTTACGCTCTGCCAGTTTCATTGACACCAAATAATCGCTCACCGAATTTTAGATTCTCCCAACTTACGGACGCCCAATTATCTTAGACCTAAATAAATCTAGATTTTAAGTTATCAAAGTAGAATATGAATTTAATTGCTCATTTTATTTAAATAAATCCTAAACTTTCAAAAAGTGCATCGAGGGCTATTTACACAAATTTTCTGAACGCCTGTTAAGTAAGGTACGATGTGGCTATGACCACACGTAGTAAGCTAATCTATTATTAGAATTACGTAAGAATAAATTGAAAGTATATCGATACATGGTATATACCGATGTAATAGTTGTGCAAAATTAGTAACCCTACAATGAAAACAAAAAGTCGCAACCGATATAACTCTGATTTAAATAAAGTGGGTATTCACTTTTACTCTATCTTTAAAACTTGTTATTTAAAGAAGTGTATTACTCACAAGTTGTAGAGCCGATTTCTTTAACGGGTGGAAAAAGCTTTAGAAATCTGGCGTGACCAAAGGCGAAGACCGACTTGAAACCGTAATTTGGGTACGAATCCCAAATTTGTGGCAATGGAATACTTTTAAGCAGAGACGATATAAATGACATCAATTTATGAATCACTTCCAACACGAAAAGTAATGTCTTCAGCGACATGATTGCTGTTTGATGGAAAGACTAATTGTGAAGCGATGAACACTTCGACCAGCCGTGTTTATACTCAGGATGGAGTCGAATTCATTTATTATTCACTCGAAATATCGTTATTGAACCGATTAAATTACATTTTTAACTGATAAAAAACTTGAGCAAACAAGTTTTCCTGAATTACCATCGAATATGTGTATTTAATTACAGATTGGAGAATTCTTTTTAACGTGCTAAAAGGAAGTAAATTATTATTTTCGCGTTTGTGACGTTTAGATTTTCTGACAAATAAAAATAATTAGCGTTTCTTAAAATAACTTAACTATAGAATTAAGATAAATTACTGACGATTAAAATAAATTTATTATTCCTAAAATCATTTTAAACATAGCTTTAGCCGACGTTTGAATTCTTGCGTATGCCTCTTTAAATTTTTTTTGGAAATTTAGGGTATGTAAGGCAATTAATTCACAGTAATAATAAGAAAACCCGCAATTGCGTGAATCTTTGATGGAAGCAAAAGCACTGCCATTGGGAGGCTAGTCGTTTCTATTAACCTTAGCCAATCACCGCGTACATCTTAACCCTAACGATGATGATGGAGTAGAAGCAAATACTGCTTTCTGTGAACTGCGAACGCGGTCCGGATACTACGAATACGTTTGCTCCGATTTGCTAACAGCGAACGCGGTGACAGACACAAATACACACACAGACACGTCCAGTGTAATACCTCTCCATGAAGTCAGTGACGTCACCACCACTCGGAGAGGTAAACACTGAATCAGATCTAGCGTCTAGCCACTCTAAAATAGAATACGAGCTAAACAATGTATGTTATTGCCCGATCAGACGTAATTTTGATCATGACTCTTGGATCTAATAAAGGACTACGTGTATTTAACTTCCGGCTCACTCTGAACCGTTAAAGGCTTTTCATGCAGAACACGAAACAAAACGGCAATTTCAATCGTATTTATCTTGGCTTGGGCCTTGGGTCTTCACATTTCGGTCTAGTCCTTACCGACTAAACATCAATGGAAGGAAAACAACTCGGCATTACACGATTTTATTTACCATTTTTGAAATATTTCAGATTTTTGAAATTAAAAAAAAAACTTTCTTAATAGGCTTAATCGTCTCACATTCTTGTACTGTTAAACTACCAAAACCTGACTGAAATTAAATTAGAAATAATTTATTCCTTTAAATATAACAGGAAAGAATTATAAGTCGGTTTTTAGTTTTCTTTAATACCTGCTTATTATTTTGTTTGTAATAAGAATAAGAATTAATTTTAATCATTCCATCCTTGGAGCAAGGCCATTTTAGATTGCGTATTTTATTTCATAAACAAAACGCTTAAGAGAATTCTGAAATTTACAATTAAATAGAAAAGTTCGATGGTAATTGAGGAAAAACATGTTCGCTAAAGTTGTATATCGGTTATTTATTAAATTTAACTGCTTTATGAATCTTAATTACTCTCATTATAATATTCATATTAAAGTTTACCGTTTATCTAACACCATATCCCATACGTTTTATTTTAATTCTATAAAATAGATCAAGATTTTATTTTATTTAAGTAGAATGTGAATAGGTCTATTCATAAACTCTTTTGTGGGAGGGTAGAACCAAGAAGAAATATACTTATAAGAAGGCCTAAATCAGCCTCTGGTGCTCGCGTGATACTCTATAATCCCCCTTCATTTTAAACAGAGGTGGGACTTAATATTTTATCTTACACTATGTTTTCCACCTTCTATCTCTTTTACCTTTATCTTAAGCCTTGGTTGGTTTTTTTGGAACTCACGAACTCATAACTATAGTACACCTGATTCGACTTAGAAATAATTACAGAACGATTTTCACGTAGAGACACATGTTCCAAATCCATCGAGTTAGGTTCAAAATATTTTACTATGTTGTTAATGGCAATTAAAGTAAAATTGTTTACCGTTTCATCACCGCGGGCAGCCTCCATTTTCTGCTTACTTTGCTCGAGTTCTTTTTCTCTACACTGAATACGTCATTCTCGTCTGTATGACCTATACCCACGCAGTTCAATGGGAAATGACGGACATGAAAGGGGTGGGGCCTACTTTTCCACTAACACCTGCGTAAGAGTATAGGCCTATGTCTGTCGAATGGTTTATTTCTTCTTGGTATAACTAAGGGACTGAGACAATCTAAGCTCCGTTATCCTTATTGTTAAAATGTGGTGTTATTTATACAAGAATTCTGAGAAATCAGGAAACGATATCGTTTATTTTAGTTGACATCTTTATCGTTCAGGATAGAAAAAATTATTTATGTACAATTATTTGTTTTGAGCGGATCTTCAAAAAAATTTGCTTTCTTTATTAATTACTTCGGCAAAGTAGACGTTTATCCATTGGCAGTTCAACAAGTGAAACGCAATACTAAATATTTTTAATTCTTCTGGCTTCGGGGCTCGAAATGGAGGGGCATTTCATAAATTTTTGCGACAATATCAAAAGCAGGAATTACTTTGTCTCTCGGCAATTGGGAAGTGATTCGGAAATGGCGAAGAAAGTTCGCTAAAAATACTTTCAATTCAATCATGGCGAATGCTTGTCCTGGAATACAGTTGAAATTAAATGGTGTTATTAATTATAGAACCAATGGTGTTGACGAACCGATGCAATTGCGGGGACCGGCTGCAAATGGGATGTAGGCAAATGGGTGTCTTTCTTCGCTGTTCTCCGGGTTGAATCTGTCGGGGTCGAATACTTCTGGATTGGGGTAATGTCTGGGGTCGTGATGAACGCCTTGTACCAAGATGCCGCAAGTCACACCCTTTTTGAGAATTTTCTCCCCTAAAATTTGCAATGGTATTATTTTATCGAGATATTTTGAAATATAAATGATGCAGGTAGATTAAAGCCAAATGCTCTAGTCTAAATTTTAGACATAGGACAAATAGTGAAGGAGACTTTCGATTAGTAAATTTCCAAGGGCACTTGGTAAAATAGTGAATTATTAATGTTAATTCTAGTTAGAAAAAAATTAGAAAGCTGGAAACGAACCGATTTGTAACTCTTCTGTGAGCTCTCGAGCAATCAATGGAACTGGAGGACACAGCCTTAGCGATTCCTGGAAATGGTTAAGTAGACTTTCACTTAATATTGGAAAAATTCTAATACTTTTCTGAAAGCTATAGAACAAAAATTAACCTTGGTGACATTTTCGAGGTACATCAAGTGTTTTAAGTCGTTGTATTCGATGTCTCTTTCGACATCCGTTCCACAGACGGAAGTCAACTCTTCGTAGACCTTTTCTTGAATCTCCGGGTAAAGACCGAGCATGTACAGGGTAAATATTGTAGTGGTAGCGCTAGAGTCGAAACCCTGCCAAAGTCTTTTAGTATAACCTTTTTACATTTAAAGCGCACTTTATTGTTTTGTACCGCTCCAATGATAGTCACGCATTCGTCTCGCAGTTGTTTATCGCTCATCAATTCAGGGCTTTTCTCGAGCATTTGTAGAAGGTTATCCGCGAAGTTCACATTTCGAACGTTGTCATCGGGTTCTTTCATATTCGCCTTCTTTCTCATCAACATATTCTGCGAATGAATTCGTGGTTTTTACGTAATGTGTCAAGCCCGAAATACAAAAAGTGTCTACTTACATTTATGACCTCGTCCAATACTTCAACTGAATTTACGGTTTCTTTTCCCTTAGGTGTCATTTTGAATATGTTGTCCGACATCAACCATGGTCGAACTAACCTGTGACTGAAGATTTCTTCTACGCTAATATTAATGATATTTTTTATTTTTAGGCGCTTAAGAACGGATTTGTTACTGATTGGCCTTGAACTATGGAACTTTTCCCCGCTTAAAAACATATTTAACCTAAACTGGAACTCAATGGCCCTAATTCCCTTTAAGTAACTGATGTTTCTTATGATATTGTTTTTCTTGCCGCGTACTAAAATATTTATCTTGTTTTCTAAATTATCGTATCGATCTTTAATTAAAGCCCAAAATATAAGGGAATATCCGGTTTGTGGACACAAAGACGGTAGATATGACTTCAAGCGAACGGATTTTAGTGGACTGGTAACCTTGAAGCCCCATTTTTCGTCTTTGGATGCACATACCAATCAATATTCCGTATTAACTCTACACCAAGCTGAGGATACTGGTGCCCAAGGTTTGTAAACTGGCAATCCGTTATCTTGCTAATTTTAGGAATAAGGAAAGCTGAAGATTGCGAGTTAAATCTACTAGAGGAATTGAGTTTATGGCGGAATCAATTAAGTCTTCTTGTTGGTACCTTTTAACGGCTTTGAAAAAGGTATCTCCAAGATTGTTGTTACTTTGATAATCTAAGTCAGAGACAGCGTCTATAAAAACATAAAAATTATTTTGACTTTATTTTTATGGAAAGCTCAAACATTTGTGTACAAATCCCATTAAAACGAATGTCCCATTAGAAAAAATGTGCGGGTTCATTTTCATAAAATTCGCATTAAAAATGTCCATGATTCTCAATTTACCCATGATTATGTATAATGCGCACTTCTCGATTGAATCAGATACATCAATAATCTTGGAATCAGATTTGAAAATGTCTTCCTGAAATTGAGAGATCAACATTTTGACGTGTTTGTTCATCATGGGAACGAACTCCTTGATGCTCCCAAGATGAAACATCGGATTCATCAATTTTCGCTGTTTCCTCCAAAGTTCTCCATTGCTGAAAATTCAGCAATAGATTATTTTAAACATAACGTACAGAAAAATCAATACACTGGGGCGAGGCCACCATTAGGGTATTATCCCTCATGCCAAGAAGCAACGCCAGAGGGAACCCGAGTTCACTACAAGCGGAAGCGGAAGGCTAGCCAACTCGCACTGCCCCTAGCGGTGTTTCTTGGCGAGAGCGAGAAGTATACCCCAATACACGCCTCGACTTTATTTTTTGGTTTATTTGTATGATTTTAAATTAAATTGCTTTTTTGGAAATTTGCACGATCATAAGAACTTTGCTATAATATTTCTTTACGCTTACCTAAACACTAAGCCATTTCCTACAAACATGTGGATTAACTTGTAAAATTCGGCTTTGTTGATTTCTTTGCTACTTTTTAGCACAACCTTGAAATAAGTGGTCAATTTCGGTGGGAGTTAACGAGGTCAGTCCCAAATTTGTCGCCCCACTCGCGAAAAGCCTTACCTTAATCAAATCTGGATCAACCAATATTACGAGTTTTTTATGAAATATATTGAAATGAAAAAGTCCTTCTTGTCGAAAAATCGAAGACATTCCCATAAGGGTTTCAAAAGCATCTAAAAGATGAAAGATCTTAAATGGTTCCACCTAAAGACTGGCCGTAAACTACGTCAACCTGTTTCCTTAAATGTTTCAATTCAATAGTGTAAGCAATCCAGAATTAACCCCCTATTATCAAAAGTATATGTAAAGAAAACACACTGCTTAACAGGTATTTTAGCCGGACTTTGCTAGCAGAAATAATCCTTTCTCCAAATTAGAACAGTCCCCTTGACCCTTCATCATCCAAGTTCGAACTTAAACAGTCATTCCGTAAATAAGTATTGTAAAGTCACGTGAAAAGTATATTTTTTTAAGCTTCGATATTTTCAAAAGGACAGGTCAAACTAATACCCGTTGCTAAAAACGTTGTACTTACAAGTTGTAGAGGTGATTTCTTTAACGGGTGGAAATAGTTTTAGAAATCTGGCGTGACCAAAGGCGAAGACCGATTTGAAGCCGTAAGTTGGGTACGAATCCCAAATTTGTGGCAATGGAATACTTTTAAGTAGAGACGATATAAATGTAACCAATTTATGAATTACTTCAAAGGCGAAAAGCAATATCTTCAGCGACATGATTGTTGTTTGATGGAAAGACTAATTGTGCTGCGGTGAACACTTCGATCCGCGGTGTATATACGCAGGTAGGAGTTAGTTAATTCTAAGTCGTCAAATCGTTTAAGATCAATTAGTGTTTCATTTATAATTATAGCAAACATTTTTTTCTTCAATTTTTATGAAAAAGTCTTGATTGACAAAGTTATCATTAAGAAGAAGGCGTTTTTCGTTTGAAGCTGAATTGTTAGAATAACATTACTTTCTTACTAACTTTCTTAATAATAACAATTACATTAATATCTGTGATATTTAGTATTCTTGTTGCGATTACAATGTATCTTTTTTACAATTAGGAATAAAATTCCAAAAACTTAAGTTGTTTTTTATTTTAAATTTCACTTAAAGCACTCCCAACTATCATTATGGGTCGTTATTAAAAGGCTGTATTGACTTGTATCTTCAAGGACTATGACGCATCAACAACGAAAATCAATGAAGTGAGTTTGAAAAACTCTTTTGACCATGAAAGAGAGATGTGAGATGAAGAAGAAATCTTCATTTCTGGCCTATATAACAAACCTCTGCAACCTCAGCTACAGCAAAGTAGTCATCATATCATCCTCAAGCGGCGTTTTGGTAGGGTCGTACGGAACGTAAACGTCGACAATGCCACCTGTGTCTTAAAAATAGACGCCTATTCGCGAGAACTAGATTCTACTTTCAAATGGCGCTAGGCAGCAGCACGTAACAATCACCTATCAAAGGATAGGGGCGTACGCGAGGTATTCTGGGAGACTTTCATTCCCGCACATGGCTATTTTCTATAACAGGTCACGTGAACATTCTTTTGTCGTGGTGAGGTTTTCAACCATTGCTAAAACTCTCATGCATGATATATTTGATTCATATTGAAGTGCATCTGGTGTACACTTATTCCAGACAGGGTCATTAGTATCTCTCTAATAGCACATTTGTAAATTGAAACATAATACGATAAACACGATCAACTTTATCTCTTCGTGAATTTAGATCTACAATTTCTTCGGAACCTTATGCGTTAGTTATATCCTGGCCTTCGTAAGTTCGTACTGCACATATTTTTCGAAGCTCCTTTGCTAAAGTTGGAGAACGTGTTTTGGGATGGGTACCGAGGGGAATTTCGTAAAACTTCTAGTGTTAAAGATATGGGTAAAGATCATTTCAATTAATAATAATAATAATAATAATAATCTAAGCTTTTGTCTATGAAGGGATATCCACACTAAGCCTGTGGCTTGTTTACAGGTGGGTCCCTTTACAATGCATAGAGGGGTGGTGGCTAGCCCCTATGCCCCCACAGCTAACCTACAGCGCCCTATACTAACTATTAGCGTTAACCTCTGCAGTTTTGATGGAAAGGAGAAACCGGGTTAGACCGCGGAGGAAAACTCCTTTTACCAAGCGGAGAGAGATTTTGCAAACTCTACGCAGAAGGATTTGTTTCCAGATTTTCACCCGGTGCCACAGTCCGGGATCGAACCCGGGATCCTCTTGCTGCGAGGCGAAAGCGCTAACCGCTACGCCACCCCACGTCACGTTTATAAGACAATGAACATAAAGGAATAGTCCAATTCATGGCAAATGATTGAAAAAAAAAAATAAGTTACGCATTTTACATCGATGCTAGCAGACTGTATGTTTATAATAATTAACAACATTACATATCGGATATTTTCATTAAATCATTAAAAAACACAAATGACTTTCTCTTTTGAATTAAAATTGATTTGAAATATCACGCTCTTTCAGATATTTACTTACTTATTTGGCAAAATGCCAACTCGCTTAATACTTTCCTGGTTTAACATGGTAATATTTGAGACAGAACTATTTTGCAAGGCGCATGCGCTTGTGGATTTTTGTCCAACGTCAAAACGGGGTTTGTGGGTCGATTTCTGAATATTTAGTACCACCAAACAGTTATGTAATTCACCCACACGGTGCGATAGTTACCCATCTTTTTATACTCAAGATGAAGTTTTCTAACTTATTAAATAGTTTAAGTTCAATTAGTTTATCATAAATAATTTTGGCGAACATCTTTTCTTCAATCTTTATCAAAAAGTCTTGATTGTCAAAGTGGTCATTAAGGAGAAGGCCAAACCCAAAGCACTTTTCAATTTGAAGCTGAAATGTTAGAATTACATTACTTTCTTATTAACTTATTAATAATAACAATTATTTACTAAATTCCAGTTTTAATATTCTTTTTTGCAAGGAAAAAATATATTTTTTTAAGTTTCACCTAGGGCTCTTCTTACCATCATTATACGTCATTATTAAAAGGACTTATTAACGTATATCTTCAAGTTACGTTTTTACCGTCTTGCGCTGTAGATGTTGCATCACACATGAATGATAGAAGCCGATAAAGTGATTTTGACAAGCTGGAGCCTTCCGATAACACTAAAGTGTTACGTACCAATCCAGCGCTCGTACAGAACCAGAGAACCTGGATGAGTCAGGGATTCGGAAAATGGGCAAGAAGTGATTTACTATAAGAAGGCCTTAAAAAGCGTCCGGTGCTCGCGTGATAGTCGATAATCCCCCTCATGGGTGGGGGGAGGGTGGAAACGGTGGAGGGACTTAGTATTTTATCTTACTCTATGTTTTCCACCATCTATCTCTTTTACCATAAGTAAAATAATAATATTATGTTACTTATGCTTTTACCTTTTCGTTAAGCCTTAGTTTGGTTTTTGGAACTCACGAAATCATAAGTATAGTACACTTGATTGGATTATAGAACGAACGATTTTCACGTAGAGACACATATTCAAAATCCTTCAAGCCTTTAACTAATTTGTTAATGGTAATTAAAAACCATTCGCGAACCGTTTCAGCACCACTGGCAGCCTCCATTTTCTGTTTACTTTGCTCGAGGTTTGTTTTTTCTCTAGTCGGAATACGTCATTCGCGTCTGTATGACCTATCCCCACGGGATCCAATGAGAAGGCGTGGGGCTTACTTGACCACTAACACCGGCGTAAGAGTAGAAGCGTAAAATCTCGCTACTTATGTCTTCTTATATAGTAAATTCCTTCTTGATCGCGAGTCGTAGTGGCTCGATACCTGTCGGCTCGGCTCGGCTCGACCATAAAAAAGCTCGCTCGTTAATTAATCGAGCTCGTGAGCAGTCCTATAAAAAGGTCAGGGAAAATCTCAGAAAAAGGTCTGAGAAAACCTGGAAAAGTCAGGGAATTTGGTTGTGAAAATTCTGTGGCAACCCTGCTGGAAATAAAGCTGGAAATGTGGCGAATTTATACCTTCTCCCTAATAAACTAGGTATCGCTTCTTGGCAGTACATTGTAAGAATCCTTAAACTTGAAATAATCATTTTGCTTGAGAAATCGGTCTTCATCGAAGCGTACAGTCAATCTTGGTATTTTAAGTATGAAACTACATTTAAAATTAAATAAAATCTCATCTCGTTTTCAAGGTTCGAAATAAAATCTACTCTTTATGAAGACAAAATGGTTACATAATAATGGGGTGTTAGATATAATGGTTCCGTTCCTAATTACATTCTGCCTTATATATTTTCCCTAACGACTAAAGTGCCTTGACAAAAGCTTCTATAATGCCTTTGAAATGTGATTTGTGCAACGTTTTATTTATAATGTAACTCTTTTTTACAACTTTTAAATTTAGAAAACAATTCTTAATTACGAATTAATTGCAATGTTAAAATGTAACGGGTTTAGAGTAGAACGCTCTTAAGAGGCTTCATAGCTAGGGATTCTCGGACTCGTCCTTGAGAAGATCTTTAAATGCATCAAACCACTTCTAATGAACCTTAATTTCCCCTTGTCTTACTAACAACAGGAGTTCATAATAACACCGCTTCGGGGGAAGTACGAAATTGGTTAAAAAAGCCCGTAACAACAAAGTTTCACCGTAAAGCTCAGCGGATTCATACGCCGCTTAACTCCCAAATAAATAGTTACCCCTATTTTCAGCGCCTACGCGCATTAACTTCCACACTTCCGGTTTAACACTATTTTTATCTTGTTATTTTGGGATCGAAAATGGCTCACGTCTGCGTCTGTCGGCACGTTGGAACTTAAGCCTTGGCTAAGAAGTTAGCTTTTCAATGGTTTCTAGTTTTCTACAAAACATTCAAACGATCGTCATTGATGTTTTTGTTGTGATATGTGTGAGTGGGAATTCCGTGGTTAAATTAAACGGTTTGGACAAATTTATTCGAAGTATCTTCAATGTAAGAATTCCGACGTGTTTCTACGTCCACCATAGTCGCCATTTTTCTTAACGACGGAGATCCCAGCCAACGGAAGTTTTGGAACGAAAACCAAGGAGAATAGATACCACTACAATCTACTGTAAAGTTGTATGTTCATCAACGTGCTAATCCTTTCTATGCGCAACGACAAAATCTTCTTGTTCGCAATTTTTACTAGGCCTGTGCTAGTCCAGTTTTTTAGGGTTCGAGTCGAGTCTCGAGTCCTTAGAAAAGCTCTTATAGAATCTCGAGTCGAGTCTTTTAATTGGTATCGAGTCCACGAGTCCTTAAGTCAGCTTAAGAACTAGGTTTCAAGTCCAGTGTCGAGTCCTGATAAATTATATCAAGTCCCACTCGAGTCCAATTAAATAAATTCTATTAATACTAACTTTAATTTAATTTACTTAGTTTAATTTTACATAATTTTACAAGAATTAAAATAAATTAATTTCTAATAAGGATAAATTTTACCTGGAATATTCATGATTTTACTCACAAAGTGTAACTCTCTCTACGAAAATGAAGAGCAGTAACAATGATTTTAACTTTTGGTTCTGGTTTGCTTAACTCCTTTATCTGAAGTCAAATTTTTGTCCAATCACCTGTCTATTCTAAACTTTAAATCGATTAAACTCCACTAGATGCGGCGCTCTACTTAAAATTCCGGGTCACAAAGTAAATATTTCTGGACTTGATAGGACGTCAAGTCTCGGTTCGAGTCCTCCTCGAGTCCAATAGTGTAGATTTTTAAGAACTCGAAATAATTTTCAAGTCCTAAAATTTTGATTTTCGAGCCTCGAGTCGAGTACTCGACTCGGGACTCGATCGAGTACTCGCCTTCACTCGAGTACTCGCACAGGCCTGATTTTTACCATTAGCTCTATGACCAGTTTCGTACTTCCATCTTCAGCAATTCGTTATATCAAATTCGAAATTTAAAAAGAAACTTTCGCAAATATACAGGGTGTTTCTGAAAAGTCCATCACAAATTAAGGGGCGTGTTTATGGGACCAAACTGAGCGGAAAGTACCAAAGAACATGGGGTGTACAACATTTTGTTACGGAGATATGGCCTTCCAAACATTCGCCCCTAAAACAAGGAAATATCCAAAAATGAGGAGTAACACTTAAGACCGACTAGCCAGCTTGTTTAAAATTACTAGACAATTTCAATAGCCTTTAATCGAACAATTGATTTCTACCTTTACTAATCAGAAGCGTATAAATGAGTAGAAGTATGCCTACGGTGGTAATGTAAAATTAATCCCAAGTGACATGATGTTTCAAGATCTTCCCAGCACCAAGTAAAATGGTTCTGATTGAAGGGACTTTTATTAGCACAGCGTAAACAACGTTATTTTCAGGAATTAGTCCAAATGTCCACGGGCGGCATTACAAAAACGAGGCAGTCTTTCGAATGATACTTGGACATGTTGGAAGATCCCTGGCTTGTTCCTGTTATCTCAAACCGTAAAAAGCTACGCAAATCTTCATCATCACGGACAACACTCTTGTACGTTAGGTATGACCTTGAGAAAACCTAAAAGGACATCTCGAATGTATTTGAAAAACCCATCTCCAATTAAGGGGCGTGTTGTTTGTTTCCAACAGAGTAAACTCGCCCAGAGAACAATTACAATGCAGAGCCACGTTTCGGCGTTAATGGCCCACAAAGGTGGTCCCAAACAAAAGAACAAACTTTAATTTGTTTCGTTCAGTAATTGTTTCATGTGTCATAGATAAAACGCCATGATTAATGCACAAAGAAAATGTTATTGACAAGTTTTCGGACCGCGATGCTGAAATGTGGTGGTGCACCATCGTGCATGAACCACATTCTGTTTATTAAACCTAAGGGTACGTCTTCGAGTAGTTCTGGTAAATCGTCCCGTAAGAACTACAAGTAAGCCACACCGTTTAACCTGGGCTCTAGGAAATATGGCCCAATTAAATTGTCACCCACAATACTACACCACACGTTTAAGCTGAATTGTACTTTGCGAATTCTAACGCGTTTTATCTATGACACATGAAATACTTACTGAACGAAACAAATTAAAGTTTGTTCTTTTGTTTGGGACCACCTTTGTGGGCCATTAACGCCGAAACGTGGCTCTGCATTGTAATTGTTCTCTGGGCGAGTTTACTCTGTTGGAAACAAACAACACGCCCCTTAATTGGAGATGGGTTTTTCAAATACATTCGAGATGTCCTTTTAGGTTTTCTCAAGGTCATACCTAACGTACAAGAGTGTTGTCCGTGATGATGAAGATTTGCGTAGCTTTTTACGGTTTGAGATAACAGGAACAAGCCAGGGATCTTCCAACATGTCCAAGTATCATTCGAAAGACTGCCTCGTTTTTGTAATGCCGCCCGTGGACATTTGGACTAATTCCTGAAAATAACGTTGTTTACGCTGTGCTAATAAAAGTCCCTTCAATCAGAACCATTTTACTTGGTGCTGGGAAGATCTTGAAACATCATGTCACTTGGGATTAACTTTACATTACCACCGTAGGCATACTTCTACTCATTTATACGCTTCTGATTAGTAAAGGTAGAAATCAATTGTTCGATTAAAGGCTATTGAAATTGTCTAGTAATTTTAAACAAGCTGGCTAGTCGGTCTTAAGTGTTACTCCTCATTTTTGGATATTTCCTTGTTTTAGGGGCGAATGTTTGGAAGGCCATATCTCCGTAACAAAATGTTGTACACCCCATGTTCTTTGGTACTTTCCGCTCAGTTTGGTCCCATAAACACGCCCCTTAATTTGTGATGGACTTTTCAGAAACACCCTGTATATACAATCATTATTATCATTGACAAATAGAACAGTTAAGTCCGAAATATTTTCAGTTCTTCTGGTTTCTGAGCTCAAAATGGAGCGGCATTTTATGAATTTTTGAGACAAAATCAAATTCATTAACTACTTTGTCTCTCGGTAACTGCGAAGTTATTCGGAAATGGCGAAGAACGTTTACTAAATATAGTTTCATTTCAATCGTGGCGAATGTTTGTCCTGAAAAACAGTTGAAATTAAATGAAGTTTTAATTAATTATAGAACGAAAGGTGTTGACGAACCGATGCAATTGCGGGGACCGGCTGCAAATGGGATGTAACAAAATGGGTGTCTTCCTTCGCTGTTCTCCGGATTGAATCTGTCGGGGTCGAATACTTCTGGATTGAGGAAATGTCTGGGGTCGCGATGAACGCCCGGTATCAAGATGCCGCACGTCACACCCTTTTTAAGAGTTTTCTTGCCTAAAATTGCAATGGCATTATTTTATATAAATTTATTGAAGTATAAATTATAGGGGATTAAACAAAAATGCTCTGTTCTAAATTATAGACGCGTCCATCTTCGGCGGCTTTAGGTTGAGGGGAAGGGGGTAGGAAATGTTTTGGAACTCGACCAATTTTTTTCACTCTAGTGTAGGCGCGATGGAAGCGGCATAAAATCCTCAAATTTATTCACTGCCCTGGTGCCAGGATCTACTACCAATGGGAGAGCCCTTTACTTCTAGTCTCATCTTACTTCTGGTAAGATTAAAACGAACCTATTTGCAAGTCATCTGTTAGCTCGCGAGCAATCAAAGGAAGTGGAGGACATAGCCTTAGCGATTCCTGCAAAGGGTTAAGTTGGCTTTCACTTATAATATTGTAAAACTTATGCTTTAGCTACTGAACAATAATTAACCTTGATGACATTTTCGAGGTAGGTCAAGTGTTTCAGGTCGATGTATTCAATGTCTCTTTCGATGTCTGTTCCACAGACGGAAGTCAACTCTTCGTAGACCTTTTCTTGAATCTTCGGGTAAAGACCGAGCATGTACAGGGTAAATATAGTAGCGGTAGTGCTGGTGTCGAAACCCTACGAAAGAAATTTTGTATAACCTTTTTTCATTTGAACGGCCATATGTTGTTTATCACCGCTCCAATGATAGTAACGGTTTCGTCTCGAAGTTGTTTATCACTCATCAATTCGGGGTTTTTCTCGAGCATTTGTAGAAGGGATTGCAAAAAGTTGACATTTCGAACGTTATCGTCGGGCTCTTTCATATTCGCCTTAACTTTCGACAACTCCGTCTGTAAATGAATTAGTGGTTTCGTTACGTATTGTGTCAAAGCCCAAAATTCAAAAAGTGTCTATTTACTTGGTACGTCTCGTCCATTATTTTAACCGCATTTACGGTTTCTTTTCCCTTTGCTGTCAATTTGAATAATTTCTCAGATATCAGCCATGGTCGAACTAACCGGTAACCTAAGCTTTCTTCTAGGCTAAAAATATTAATAATATTTTAATTAAATCTAGGCAGAGAGAATTTATAACAGGGAGTGGAAACTGAGGAATATTATGTAGCTCAAAAATCACGTGATCAACAAAACTGGCCAGGTCTATTTCCGGTACTATTTTCTGTGGCCCCTCCCTCTAGGGAGGGGCTAGAATGTTATGGGAGGGTCTAGGGGAGATGGACACTACCTTTTTAAGGAAAGGGAACGGTCTGACTAAAATAACTCCAAATGGCGTCAGTCGCACTCGAAATCGCGAACCCTTATTGGGTAATTGTACAACCAACAGTGATTGAGGGCAAACTTTAAAATTAAAGGAGAGTTCTGTGACTGGAAATTTACCTGGCCAGTTTTAGCGTTTGAGCTACATTGTATTTAGCACTCTCAAGGGCAAGAGTTTCCACTCCCTATTATAAATTCTCTCTGAACTAGGCATGAATAAAATATTTAAAAATAAGGAAAGCCTCAGCTTGCGAGATAAATCTACAAGATTAATTGAGTTGGTACATACCTTTTAATGGCTTTGAAAAAGAAATCTCCAAAATATTTGTTACTATGACAATCTTCGTCAGTAACAGCGTCTAAAAGAACAGATAATTAATGTTGTCTTTACTCTTAAGGACAGCTCAAACATTCGCGTACAAAACAGGCTAATGTCCCATTACCGAATACCGCCAAACTATGAGGGTTAATTGATTTTCAAAAAAATTCGCAGTAAAAATTCAATTTCCATTTGGTTAAACGATGCATTTTTTGGTGGCAGGATGAAAAATATTCACTTTCTTTTAATGAAAAATTCAAGTTCCATAATATTATACCAAGAAGTGATATCTATTTTATTGGGGGAAGGTATAAGATGCCTAAGAATTCGCGCGCCATAGTCCCAGTCCCACTTTCAAAATACAAGGGGGACGTAAAAGGAGGCCCGGGCTTATTTCGCCTCTCCTCAGTAGGAAAATATGACTGTAATTTTCGACACTCGCGTCGCACTGACGTGAGTTTTCAAGAACCAATGAGATGCTGGTTGTAATTTAGAGGCGGGGATTTAGTCCGGACCTACGTTTGGACTGGAGATGAAGCTGGAAATGTGGCGAATTTATACCTCCTCCCTAATAAACTAGATATCACTTCTTGATTTATACCTTAAAAGAACGGCCTTTTTCTAAATATAAAACGAAAGTTATAAAAAAAGAAATTATTATTTTAAAATAACTACCATTTAATTTATCTTAAAATTGAGCGCTTGCAATTTCCCGCAAATTTTATGAAAATGAACTTTCACATTTTGGCGGAATTCAGTCTCATGAGATGCGGCCCAATGGGACATTGGATTAGGTCCAATGGGATAAGAGCCTGTTTTGTAAACTCAAAATTTCAAAGGATAGAAGGGGCAATGAATGAGACCCATTAACTTAAGTTCACTGTACAAGGGTCGCAAAAATTGCTTTGCTCTCGTTCTTTTTAGAATTATAAAATCCATGATTACGCGTCACTCTTCGAACCTAAATATGTCTAGTTTTAAATATGAAAAGGTTCTCAATTTACCCATAATTATGTAGAACGAGCACTTCTCGATTGAATCCGATATGTCTAGAATCTTGGTATCAGATTTGGAAATGTCTTCTTGAAATTGAGAGATCATCACTTTGACGTGTTTGTTAATCATGGGAACAAACTCCTTGATGCTCTGATGGTGAAACATTGGATTCATCAGTTTCCTCTGTTTCTTCCACAGGTCTCTCTCGCTGAAAATTTGGCAATAGACTATTTCAGAAAATTACATACAGAGAAATCAATACACTGGGGCGAGGCCTCCATTTGGGTATTCTCCTTTGCACCCAAAAGCAACGCCAGAATGAGCCCGAGTACACTACACGCGGAGGGAGGCTAGTAAACTCGCACTGCCTCTAGCGGTGGTTCGTGGCGAGAGTGAGAAAAATACCCCAAATAGCGGCCTCGCCCCTATATGTTGGATTCCCTGTATGCAGTATCCGAAATGGTCTTTTAAATCGCTTTCTAGAAATTTTTCTAATCATGAGAACGAAATTTTCCTTAAATCTTACCTCGTTACTAAACCACTGCCTAAAAACATGTGAAATATCTTGTAAAAGTCGGCTTTGTTGATTTCTTTGCTATTGGTTAGCGCAACCTTGAAATAAGTGGTCAGTTGGAGTGAGGTCAGTCCCAAATTTCTTGCCACACTTTAAAAGGGCCCTTACCTTAATTAAATCTGGATCAACTAATATTACGATTTTTTTATTCAATATATTGAAATGGAAAAGTCCTTCATCGCGAAATATCGAAGACATTCCCATAAGGGTTTCCAAGAAATCTAAAAAATAGCAGAACCAATTATCAGTGATGCACAGATTTTTCACGACCAAAAATCACAAATATCTATTTTTTTTTCACTATTTAAAACTACTTATTTTTAAAAGTCAAACTCACAAGTTGTAGAGGTGATGTCTTTAACTGGTGGAAATAGTTTTAGAAATCTGGCGTGTCCAAAGGCGAAGACTGACTTGAAACCGTAATTTTGAGTACGAATCCCAGACTTGTGGCAATGGAATAATTTTAAGCAGAGACGACATAAATGACATCAATTTATGAATCACTTCAAACGCGAAAAGTAATATCCTCAGCACCATGGTTGTTTGTTGTTTGATGGAAAGGCCTATTATGCAGCGATCAACACTTCGACCCGTCGTGTTTATACTCAAGCTAGAGTCAAATTCATTTCCTATTAACTCGCAATGCATTCTAATTTTCGTTAATGATTCGGTTAAATTCAACTAATAAATGATATACAACTTTAGCGAACATATTTTTCCTCAATTATCATCGTTAACGCCCATAAAGTAACGTAAACATCTCTTAAACTTGCCAGAAGGAAAAATACCCGTTTACAAGTACTAATTATAACCTGTGCATTTCTATGTTATGGAAATTTTAATTTTTATTGCCCATTAAAAACGTGCAAACTAACCGTATTTATTTCCAGAAGCACTTACTTTCTTAGGGAAAGTTGAGGCGTATGAATACGCAATGCGATATACATCATAGTAAAGAAAGTAGTGGTGATGAAGGTCGTTTGAACTTAATGATAAGGTGTTACTTGGCTCTATTATATATCTGCTCTTTCCCTAATAATTTTTGGTTTCGTTGTACAAGGCTTAGCGTCGATTTTAC
Source organism: Phalangium opilio (assembly GCF_054372755.1). NCBI lineage: Eukaryota > Metazoa > Arthropoda > Arachnida > Opiliones > Phalangiidae > Phalangium > Phalangium opilio. The sequence goes on along the minus strand of NW_028324166.1, from coordinate 2,295,012 downwards.
CCATTTAATTTTTGTAGCTATGATGATTATCACCGAGTTGATATCTGTCTCAATCAAATATAAATAAAAGGAAACAACTACTTTAAAAGTTTAGATGATTCAAAATGGCCGCTTTTGAAATCATCACAGCCTACAGATCGAGTCAATTTGTTTTTATAAAGTCTGATCAATATGACTCGATCCAAACCGGTTTTTCCAAGCAGCTGAAATTTTGCAATGACACTGAAACGTTGACTCCTTTTCTCAATGGCAACAAATAAATTAAGATTCTTGAATTTCCATTAGTCAGGTACAATTAGAACACTTAAACAAATTTTAATAAAAATCCAAATAATATTTTACAAAAGCTGTCAAGAAATTCGGCTTAATTACTGTTATTATGAAAAGGAACATCGAATTTGAAGTATTTTACAAAAATTTTTAATGGTTACATCCGAAAGTTTCACTCCGACGTCTTGTTTCTGGGCTCAAAATGCAAGTATATTTTGGGAACTTTAGTTACAATTTCAAAACTGACAATTATCTTATCTCTGGGTTCTTGGGAAGTCACTCGGAAGTTTCTTATAATATCCGCAATCAAAACTTTCATTTCCAACATTCCAAAGGCTTGACCTGGTCAAGTAATTAATTAGTTCACAGGTACCAACCATAAGTTCAATGGCCAAAAGTGACTTTTACTGTCCTTTGCTAAATGGAGATTGAAATCACCAGATAACAGTTTTGTAAAAGCTTTAGTGTTAAAACAAAAACCCTTCAAAATTAATAACATAACCTTCAAAAACCCTCTCGTTAATTGTTTTAAAGTTAAATCAATGATCGGTAAAATTTTTGTCTAGCCATTTCATTCTCTCATTTTAAAGTTTTGTAAGCAACAAACCTATGCAATTGCGAACACCGGATGAAAATGGCAAATAACAAAACGGTTGTCTGTCTGCACTATTTTCTGGTTTAAACCGATCAGGGTCAAATATCTCCGGATTTGGGAAATATCTGGGATCACGATGAACCGCCGCTGTTAAGATGTTGCAATTCAATTTCTTTTTCAATTTTACATTTCCTATAGAAACAAATACAAATAAGTTATAGCGCTCCTTACAAGGAGGATGTATAAGAGAGGAGACTCATTATGCAAAGGGGGAGGTAACAAAACCAGGCAGATACTGCATGCCGTTGGTAAAAGTGCGTCAGGTCACCGTTGTTGGAAACATGGGATATTTAAAATTATAAACCAGGTCATGAGGCTAGAGCAAGGAGGCTTGAACGCATGGTCGAGACGTACGCTCTCTTGCGGTAACCATGGTAACTGGGGAACGGCACAGTACCGTTTTATGAACGGGGCTGGGACTACGAGCATTTTGTCTGACTTCGAAACTCCCCTCTCATACATCCTCCTTGCTCCCTGGTTTTGCGAGTTCTTAAGTTGACCTATTTGGATGTCTTCCGTGAGTTTGCGTCCGAATAGTGGAATTGGCGGATACAGTCTTTGTGTTTCCTGATTGTGAAATGAAAAAACACATGTTTTCTTCTTGGTTTACTCGTAAATCTGACGTTAATCGTACCTTGATGACGTTTTCGAGGTATATTAAGTGTTTTAAGTCTGCGTATTCAATGTCTCTTTCGGTGTCCGTTCCTAAGACGGAAGTCAACTCTTGGTAGACCTTTTCTTGAATCTCCGGGTAAAGACCGAGCATGTATAGGGTAAACGTTGAAGTATCTGAGCTGGTGTCGAAACCCTTAAATAAATTGTAACGATAAACTTCTTCACACTTAAAGTGTTGGCTTTCCATAGTGTCTAGCGCTACGTAGCGTTGCTCCAATAGACCATTCCATTCATTCCACATGAGAAGCAAACATCACAAGGGCGGGGTGTGTTGGTTTTTCTTCAAATAACTATTGGGATTGTCTATGACGGCCTTTCAACATAGAGCGCCACCTAGCGGTAGACATTCGGTGGTCTTAATTACAGCTGAAACGATTGTGTAGCATTCATTTTGAAGTTGTTCCGTAGTCATTAGCTCCGGATTTTTTTCAAGCATCTCTAAAAGTACGTCCATGAAGTGCACTTTTGAAACTCCACTGTTTGTCGCTTTCATTTTAATTTTCTTTTTATTCAATTCAGCCTGCATATTAATTTACATGAATAAGGGAACGATACGACATCTTAATTGTACTTACGAGAAACACTTCCTCTATAACATTGAGAGCCTCTTTGACCTCTTTGCCCAGTTTGGTCATTTTGAAAATACGGTCTGACGAAACCCATGGTCGAGTAATACGGTAACCGAAGCTTTCTTCTAATCTAAGGTCAGAAAATCATAGAGCAAACGTTACCCATAGCAATTTAGCTCTTACTTTTTAACGGATTCAAATAATTTATCTTGATAAGTCACGTCATTGTGATCAAACACTGCGTCTGTACAAGATAAATATGGTTTAACATTAATCAACCTTCATAAAATCATCCTTTGAAGACAACTAAATTTCAATGACTAGCTCTAGATAGCAACATGAAAACCTGGATAGACATTGGAATAGTCTACTTCGAAGGAAGATTTCATAGACTTCTATTACCAGTTATCAAGTAGAACATGGCACGGAATATCGGTTCTGATATTTCGATAATTCCATTATCAGATTGAGTCAAAATGCGACGAAATTGAGCCACAACATTCTTGGTATGAGTGTTCATCATGGGCACGAGTTCCTTGATGTTTTGCAGTTGAAACATGGGGTTCATCAATTTCTTCTGTTTCTTCCAAAATTCTCTTCGACTAAATAGATTCATAAATATTACACCCATTCTCCGGATTTTAACTATCATTACCTCGTTAATAAACCATTGCCCAAGAAAGTTCTTATAAATTTGTAGCTCCCAGACTTGTTGACCTCTTTGGTGTTCGTAAGCAGAACCTTAAAATTACGTAGGGAATTTTATATGTTGGTGTTGTAAATCATTAACAATTATTTGATACAAAATTACCTTTATAATTTCGGGATCAAAAACGTAGACAAATTTCTTATTCATTATGTTTAAATTCATGAGTCCTTCTTCACGAAATATTGACGCGAGTCCCATTAGTGTTTCCATAAAATCTGAGTTCAAAATAAAAATATTTAATTTCTCAAGCTATCTAGGCGGGCTTTGAGGGAGGAGCTAGTCTAATCATTATGTATGGCAAATTTTGCGTCACGAATAATTTATCTCTGACCTCTCGTTGCTACGTCACAGTGATATGGGTATTACTCATGCGCTAGGAATATGAGCAGAAGCCCAACCAATGAAATCATGGTTAGAAAGACGTCGGTATTATGACGCGAGACGGAGAGAAATCAAGCCACGCCCACAATACCCGCATAGAAATTAGCATGGAAACTAAATATTATTTTATGCATTCCTGATTTCCATGATATTCGTGGTCTGGTCTAATCTTACAAGTGTTCTTTGCTTATGTTAATAAAGTCACAATTTTAACATGAATTAAAATTAATACTTACAAGCCGTTATTGATAACCCTTTTATTGGTGAAGATAATTTGAAACATCTGAAGTGTCCCAAAGGAAACACGTCTTGAAGTCCATAGTTAGGGTAGGGTTCGGTTTTGAAATACTTCGTTACTGATCTTAGAATAGACTTTATGCACGACACGGATTTATAAATGATTTCAAACACACTTAAAAGTCTTTTCAGTAACATGACTTGATCTCCGAAATAAACTAATTAAGAAACTAAAGGTGCGTGCGAGATAAATTTTGGAATTGAATAAAATCAGACTTTAATCTTTCCTTTGATGATTAACTCTTTTAAAATTCAATCGAAAAGTTTTAGAGAAATAGTTTTTTTTCGAGCGTTGTACAAAGTCCAAAAATTACGCTTACTTCAATCATTGTTCCGAAGTCCATCAAGTACTTAGAACTAATTTTAATTATCCTAAATTACTCGCTTTGTATATTTATTTCTCGTAAAGCGACTCCTGGTGAGGTGCTGTCAAAGGGTTACTTAGTACAGACTAAATAGGAAGATGGACTGCAAAATTAACCAAGTGTAGGACTTCAATTCTCGCTTCCGTCGTTCTCGAACTAGCTCGAGCATTAAATCTCTAGCATTACGAAGTATAGGTAGTGTCATCTTATAAACTTAATACGGATTTTTTAAAACTACCATATCGATGCGACTTTTCTGAAAGTTCTCATTTTCACTTTTGTGATTTTTAGGGCTGGAAAAGTTTTAAATTGAAATGCAAACTTAGCTGCAATTATAGATCTCTTTCAGAGATGATTTTTTTTATTTTAATCTTGTATGATTACATTAGAAAGCTGTTACAGTTGATGCAAGATGCGTATTTTTACGACGTCTTGTTTCTTGGCTCAAAATGCAAGTATATTTTGGGAACTTTCGCTACAACTTCAAAACTCATAATAATCTTATCTCTGTGTGATTGAGAAGTCACTCGGAAATTCCTTAAAATATCCACAACCAAAACTTTCACTTCTAACATACCAAAGGCTTGACCTATTAAAGTAATTTCACAATGTAAGTGTCAATTCGTGGCCATAACCGCAATTCCCACTAAAAAGCGAAGTTTCTAATTTTTCTTTGCGCGAGTGGAAATTCTCGTGAAATGATTACACGAAATTTCTATTCTAGAATGATAAAAAGCGCGAAAATCAAATTTGGCGGGAAATGCGTAAGAAACAGCGCCATCTTGGTAGAAAAAGGGCAATACTTTACAAGACAAAGTACCAACAAACCTATGCAATTGCGGACACCGGATGAAAATGGCAAATAGCAAAACGGTTGTCTGTTGGTGCTATTCTCTGGATTGAACCGATCAGGGTCAAATACTTCCGGATTTGGGAAATATCTGGGATCACGATGAAGACCCGCTATAAAGATAGCGCAGTTCACGTTCTTTTTCAACATTACGTTTCCTAATAAGAACAAAGAAGAAGTTATGCAATTCGATTGTCGAGAAACTCTAAGCGATTCTTATCTTGACCTATTTGGATGTCTTTCGTGAGCCTACGTCCGAAAAGCGGAATTGATGGGTACAATCTTAGTGTTTCCTGATTTGAAAGAAAAAATCTAGTCATTCTCTGTTAATTCACTCGTAAATCTGACGTCAATCCCACCTTGATGACGCTTTCGAGGTAGGTCAAGTGTTTCAGGTCGTTGTATTCAATGTCTCTTTCAATGTCCGTTCCCAAGACGGCAACCAACTCCTGGTAGACCTTTTCTTGAATCTCAGGGTAAAGTCCAAGCAGATACAGGGTAAACGTTGAAGTGGTAGCGCTGGTATCGAAACCCTTAATGAATTGAAACATAAACCACTTAAAGGATACATTGCATTTGTGTCTCTGGCACTACGTAGCGCTGTTCCCGCGTTATATTTTACAGTGTTCCTGTAGCACAGCACCACGTAGCGGTAGAAATTCAGCGGTCCTGATTACAGCTGATATTATTGTGTAGCATTCATCTTCAAGTTGTTGGGTTGTCATAACTTCCGGATTTTTTTCAAGCATATCTAAAATGATATCCATGAAATGGAATTTCGGAACATCACTGTTTGACTCTTTCATCTTCATTTTCTTTTTATTCAGCTGACTCTGCATTTAAATTGATACGCATAAATTAACAATAAGATAGTACGACCTGTCATATGTTCTTACTATAAAATATTCCTCCATAACCTTCAGGGCCTCCATGACTTCTCTTCCCATTTTAGTCATTTTGAAAATACGGTCAGAGGAAATCCATGGTCGAAGAGTTCGATAACCAAAACTCTCTTCTATTCTGAAATCAGGAAATCATATTGTAAATATAACCATGGAGTAAGTAGAGGCAGGAGAGTCGAAGATGGAAGGGGGAAGGTCTTTGTCTCACGCGCATGCACACACCGACATCAGCGCACAGCCGAGGCGCCAGAGGTACTGTAATGTTATGCTACCCAAAACGGCTTGCTTCCCAAATTCTCTGTACTGTTCGGCTTCCTCATGCATAAACTAAGTTTTAACTGATCAAATTGTAACAAGCGTGATCAAATCTTACTTATTAAAGGAATTAAATAATTTTTCCTGAAACTTTTCGTCATTCTGATCAAACACGGCATCTGTATAAGTTAAATATAAATTAACTTAAAATTATTTAAAAAAAATATCCATTCAAGTCAACTATATTTCGATGTCTAGACTTCAGGCATAGAAAGTCAACCAGAAAACCCATGCATTACAATATTCTACTTCGAAGGATGATTTCATATTGTTCTATTACCAGTTATTAAGTAAAACATGGCACGAAATATCGGTTTTGATATTTCGATAATTGCATTATCAGATTCGTTCAAAATGCGACGAAATTGAGCCACAACATTTTTGGTATGAGTGTTCATCATGGGCACGAGTTCCTTGATGTTTTGCAGTTGAAACATGGGGTTCATCAATTTCTTTTGTTTCTTCCAAAGTTCTTTAGAACTAAAATATCAATTTGATTGTTATGGTCATTCTCGAATTCTAATACTTCTTACCTGGTCAATAAACCATTGCCCAAGAAAATTCTTATAAATTTGTAAACATCAGATTTGTTCACCTCTTTGGTGTTGGTTAGCAAAACCTAAAAGTTTTGTTGTTCAGATGATTTCAATCATTGACGGTTGTTACAACATTACCTTTATAATTTCAGGATCGTAAACGAAGACATGTTTTTCATTCAGTACGTTTAAACTTATGAGTCCCTCTTCGCGGAATATTGATGAGAGCCCCATAAATGTTTCCAAAATATCTAATTTAAAAGTTAATTAAACTTCAATAAATATATTTGTAATATCTAAGTCGAAGTCCTGACAGTCTGACTAATTATCAACGCCCAGGACAAACTGCTTTAGCTAAAAACCTGAGAAATTGCAGGGACGTTACTCTAAGTAGTGGGCAAGCATCAAGGATGATTTTTTTCAATCCGACGCCATCTTGAAAAATGGCGGCCAGAAATGTAAAAAACAAAGCATACGACGATCCAATACAAAATGGCAGCTCATCACCGAAACCTTCTATTTCTATTTATGGGTTCTCTCTGGTCTTTTAAGGTCAAAAGGTCAATGGGTTAACGATAATCAAATACTTACAAGCCATTACCGGAACGTCTCTTATTGGAGAGGACAATTTAAAACATCTGAAGTGACCAAATGGGAAGAAGTCCTTAAGTCCATAATTGGGATAGTGTTCAATTCCGATATACTTGGAAACTGATTTTATGATAGACTTTATAATCGACGCGAATTTATAAATGACTCCAAACACACTTAAAAATATTTTCAGGATCATGATTTGTTCTCCTAAAAAACTTAAAATGAAGTAAAGGTGTTTGATATTTTTGGCATTGAAATGAAATCAGACTTTAATCTTTAGTTTTTTAAATAAAGCTTGAAGATTCTGCTGAGTCACTACTAGACCCCATCCTCGAGCGAATATGATTTAAAAATTAAGATTTCTTTCTAAGCCTTTGCATTTGAACTTTGAAATTCCACAAGAGCCAAGTGATTACTGATTTTTGGTTAGGAATAACGGGTTTATATATAAGTAGATTTTCGAGCTACGATGTATGAGTATTAAACGCTCTCAATTAATTCATACAACGTTCCAAAATGTGTCAAGTAAACCAATTAGGTCCGCAATTAATACTTTGGTACGATAATTAACATTCCCAATCACTGGCAGCAAAATTTAATTTATCACGTGCATGGTGTTATATTAGTGATGAGCTAAAGGTCTAAAGTTCTTATATGTATTGCTTTAAAATATCAAATTTAATTATCATTTTTTCTATGCATCTCTGTGAAGTGATGCTGGACCCCTCTATTGGACGAAATGGTCAGCTGGTACTTGTCGTCCAATGGGGTAGTATTCGATCTAGCTTCATCTTCGCAGGCAAGCCTAACGCGTAGTATCCATTGAGAGAACTTTTAAATTATCTCAATGTTACTCAAAAATTGAAAACCGCCTTAGAATGTTTCAGATTTAAATTTTTTGATATTTTATAAAAATGCAATCTCAGCTGAAATTATAGATTTTTTATTACAATAATTAGGCCTAATGGTTACATAATAAAGTTCTTCCAGTTGATGCAAGATGTGAATTTTTACGACGTGTTGTTTCTGGGCTCAAAGTGTACGTATATTTTGGGAACTTTGGCTACAACGTCAAAACTCATAATTATCTTATCTCTGGGTTGTTGAGAAGTCACTCGGAAGTTCCTTATAATATCCGAAATTAGAACTTTCATTTCCAACATACCAAAGGCTTGACCTGGTCAAGTAATTAATTAGTTCACAAGTACGAACCTTAAGTGCAGTTCATAAAAGAGACTTTTACAGTCCTTAACTAAATGGAGATTGAAATCACCAGATAACAGTTTTATAACAGCATTAGAGAAAAAACAAAACCCTTCAAAATTATTAACGTAATCTTACATAACTCTTCTGTTAATTGATTTAAAGTTAAATCAATATGCTTAGTGAAACACTAGACATGTTGTTGTCTAGCCATTTCATTCTCCCATTAAAAAGTAGGTAAGCAACAAACCTATGCAATTGCGGACACCGGATGAAAAAGGTATATAACAAAATGGTTGTCTGTTGACGCTATTCTCAGGATTGAACCGATCAGGGTCAAATATTTCCGGATTGGGAAAATGTCTGGGATCACGATGAAGACCCGCTGCTAAGATGTTGCAGTTCACGTTCTTTTTCAACGTTACTTTTCCTAATAGGTACAAAAAAGAAATAAGTTACTGGTGAAGTTTTACAATTCAATTTGTAAAACTACACAATGTTAAGTAGCATAAATGATAATGTAGACCAATAGACCATTTCTACGTAACGAAGCGGGAAAGACACGGGGGTAAACATTTGCCTTCCATCTTGCTTTTAGGCGCCTGCGCTGTAGTGGTTTTGTATCATGAGAGTGCGTGTGTCAACCCCCTTGTATGTTCCAGCACCCCTTTTTTTAATTCGAAAAGGTTTGTAAAATAAGTCCATAAGATATGTTCCATACGTTTGTCACTGGTTACAAACTGGAGCTTGTCATGAAGTGACTGAGGTGAAACGTCAAAGATTATCATAAAGCGGCGCCTGGTGAGGGGCTGTCAAAGACTTAGTACAGACAAAATAGGACCTAGATGGAAGTCCTGCAAAATTAACCACCGAGTGTAGTCTGCAATTCTCGTTTATGTCGTCCTCGAACTAGCTCTAAGTAAGTCTCTAGCATTACGAAGTCATATACTCATGGAACATCTTATAAACTTGTACCCCAATGGCGGCCTTGCCCCTGTGTGTTGGTTTCTCTACGCGTATTTACGAAATGGTCCAGAGATTAACTTATTTAAACTTAACCTATTTGGATGTCTTCTGAAAGTGTACGTCCAAATACTGGTACTGACGGATACAATCTTTGTGTTTCCTGATTTGAAAGAAAGAAACCCGTTTTTTCTCTGTTAATTCACTAGTAAATCTGACGTAAATCAAACCTTTATGACGTTTTCGAGGTAGGTCAAGTGTTTTAAGTCGTTGTATTCAATGTCTCTTTCTGTGTCCGTTCCTAAGACGGACACCAATTCCTGGTAGACCTTTTCTTGAACCTCTGGGTGAAGACCAATCATGTACAGGATATACGTTGAAGCGGTGGCGCTGGTGTCGAAACCCTGAGAATTGTTGAAAGGATTTTTACTAAGGGGTTATGTGTCTACCGCTTCGTGGCGTTATTCCCGTTCCGTTAGTAGAGTGCCACGTAGCGGAAGGTATTCAGCGGTCCTGCTTACAGCTGCTATTAATGTGTAGCATTCATCTTGAAATTGTTTAGTTGTCATTAGATCCGGATCTTTCTCGATCATGTCTAAAAAGATATCCATAAAGTGGAATTTCTTAACAACATCACCGTTTGAATCTTTCATCTTCATTTTCTTTTTATTCAGAGCATCCTGCGATTTGTTTCAAAAAATTAAATACGATCTCGTTTTTACAGTACGTTCTGTACAATCAGGAATACATTTCTTCCACTTGGAATCTCTAAAAAGCTGCTTTCTTTGCCTTTCTGCTTGAGTTAAATGGAAGGCGGTGTAGAAACCATCCCCCCTGACGTCAAGCGTGATGTATTTCAACTTAGAAATCACGTAACATCGACTAGTTTGCGACCTGCGCCTCGACTCACGCGCACCAAATCCAAATGTCAGCAACACAACAGTTATCAAAAGGTTCAGTATCCTACGCAAAGGCTTAGATTTTAACGGGAAAAAATGTCATCTATTGATCTATTCTCGAAATTGTTTAAATATTGAATTATGAGATACACGAAGTTCTAAGTCATGGACTTGTTAAAATCTTAAGTAAATTTCCAAAGTTTCTAAAACGGCCCAAAACCTTACAAGTTCTCGGTCATTTCTGCGCCCAAACCAATGCAGCCATAGCAGACAGCTTGAAAGCTCACGAACTCGACGAGTTCTTACACGTGGTTCTAGGAACCACATGGCACGGTCGCTCCATTCCATTGTTAGTCTTGATGCTCGTTTTTCAGTTTTCTAGAACACTTTTTGCTGGAAGTCGGCCTTTAACCCAATTTTAAGCCTTGCCACTTCCCTTCAATCAGATGACTGCTTAAAGATTCCAAGTAGGAGAAATGTATGTGTTCCTGATACAATATATACTTACATAAAAAAAATCAGCTACAAACTCGAGACCTTTGTTGACTTTCCTTCCCTCTGCAGTCAGTTTGAAAATACAATCATAATGAACCCAGGGTCGAGGAATTCGATAACCGAAGCTGGATTCTATTCTGAAATCAGGATATCATAGACAACACATTACCAGGAAATTCGGAGCACCTTTTCCCTTTTATGTATGTGGTGGGCAACAAAGACATTAAATATGACTTCAAACAAAAAGGACTGGTAACGTTAACTCGCCTCCCCCTTTATGAAAAGGTTATTTTGCAACAAACGTCATAAAATCTTACATTTTAAACCAATGAAATAGTGTATCCTGATAAATGGTGTCACTCTGATCAAAGACCGCGTCTATAAAAGATAATTATACTTTAACTTAAAATCAATTAATAAAAATCATCCTTTGGAGTCAACTGTATTCCCTTGCCTAAACCAAAGAGAGTACAGAGAGGAAGTGGAAAGTGGGGTAAAACTTTATCGCGCATCTGCAGCTCGCAGTACAGAGGAGTTTCCGTTTATGACGTCAAACACGTGGCACGACGGTAGGCCAATCAAAATCGAATAAGCCGGAAACTCTCTCGTACCTCTAGTTATATTTAGGGCAAGAAGTATTTTCGGCTTGTGGAAAGAGGGAGATTCCACTCCTTCCCTATATTCTCTTTGCCTAATCTTAATTCGAGCCTAGATAGCCCGGACATTACAATAGTCTACTTCGAAGGATGATTTCATGGTATTCTATTAGACTATTACCAGTTACTAAGTAAAACATAGCTTGGAATATCTGTTCTGATATTTCGATAATTCCGTCATGAGATTCGTTCAAAATGCGTCGAAATTGAGCCACCAATTTTTTGGTATGAGTGTTCATCGTGGGCACGAGTTCTTTGATGCTTTGCAGTTGAAACATGGGATTCATCAATTTCTTCTGTTTCTTCCAAAGTTCTCTAGGACTAAACACCAATTTGAATGATTACGGTCATTCTTGAACTTTAATATAGTCTTTACCTGGTTATTAAGCCATTGCCCAAGATGGTTCTAATATATTTGTAAATTCCACTTTTATTAACTTCTTTGGTGCTCGTTAGTAAAACCTACATTTAGTAAAAGTACAGTTTAGTTCCTTCAGTGTTTTAATCTATGACAATAATTACCTTTAAGATTTCAGGGTCATAAACGAAGATATGTTTTTCATTCAAAACGTTTAAATTTATGATACCTTCTTCGCGAAATATTGACGCTAGTCCTTGTAATGTTTCCAGAGTGTCTAATTTTAAATTAAAATCGTTATATGGGTCGAAGAAGTGTACCATGCACAAAGCGGGGACTGTAATTGTAACATGATCCTTCCCAACATCAGAATTAACATTTGGAGTGCGCAAGGTTACTAAACCGAATCACAAACGCGATAAATAGTTCCCCTATCATCATTACTCTATTAGCGCTGCTTAACTATTTCCCAAGGCGCATGCATGCGTTTGTGAGTTTTTGTCCCCCCACGTCAAGGCAATCAAGGTTTGTTGGTTAATCGATTGCTGAGGATTTGGTATATACCAAACAGTTATATAATTCACCCCAGCACGGTGCGATAGTAACCCTTCTGAAGTTTGATGAGTAGAAGAGCAAACAAAATGGTGCCATGAACCCGGGAAGATTCATGTTACGTAACTAAAGTATTTATAGAGGATACAGAGTGTCACCCTTTTTCTATTATCCCCTACTGAAGCATGAATTTCATACCCCCTAAGATATTTACGTTCTAAGGTTATGGGTTCTTGTTCAAGGTCAAAAAGGTCAACGTCTAAACACAAGTTAAATACTTACAAGCCGTTGGCGATACGCCTTTTATTGGAGAGGATAATTTGTAACATCTGAGGTGACCAAATGGAAAGACATCTTTAAATCCATAATTGGGGTAATCTTCAATTCCTAAATACTTCGATACCCATCTTATGATAGACTTTATAATCGACGCAAATTTATAAATGACCCTAAACACACTTAGAAATAGTTTCACTGACATAATTGTTCTCCGGAACAACTGAAAATGAACTTAACGTGACTGATAATTTTTGTAATCGAAATGAAAGCAGACTTTAATCTTTCGATTCAACAAAGACGCTTGAATATATTGGATAGATTAATCTAAGAGTTATTAGAATTACGTAAGATCTGTTAGCTAACGCAAGAGTCTCTACTACACTTAGTCATCGAGTGGCAGACCCTTCTTTGTTTATCCATCTAAAGAGTCCAATATTCAATCCAAGTCCCCAATTAATACTTTGGTATGGTAATTAATATTCGGAAAAAAGTGTCATCAATTTTTTTTGCTCTATGATGATCTAAAGGTCTCTAAAGTACTCATTTTTATTCATTTATAGCATCAAAGGTTGATAATTAAAATATGTTTTTATTCAATATATACTCGCAGGGATAGATTTAATTTTAGAAGTAGGAATGGAGAACAGAGTAATCTGGGCGCGCGTCAAGTCCCGGACCCCCTTCCACGGGACGGAGGGGTATGAAAGAAGAGGCGGGTCATAGCGACAGAGGCAAAAAGAAATTACGTATTTTTCGCCGTCCCCGTCAGCAATGTCATCAAAACGTAGTTGAAGTGAGCCAATAAGATAATTTAAAATTGTGACGTCATAAACCTTTTCATGTTTTCCAAAATTTACACTCATGCAGCAGTTATAGAACTTTTGGACTCAAAATTAATTTTATTTTATTAATTAATGATTACATAAGAAAGTTATATTTTATCAAGGTGTGTGTATTTTTACGACGTGTTGTTTCTGAGCTCAAAATGCATGTATATTTTGGGAACTTTAGAAACAACTTGAAAACTTGTAATTATCTTGTCTCTGGGTGCTTGGGAAGTCACTCGGAAGTTCCTTATAACATCCGCAATCAAAACTTTCATTTCCAACATGGCAAAGGCTTGACCTGATGACGTATTTAATTAGTTCAAGGTGATACGTTCATTTGATATATACACAGTTTTACTGATAAGTCTAGCATAAATTAAGGGGAATGTTCTTTGGGAAATCAGAATCATTCTGTATGCAATAGCTTCATGATGATAAAATAACACCCAACAAATTAGGCCTAAATTAAGTTTTGTAACATCTCAATCGACTAAAAATGGGTGTCTTGCCATTTCTTTCTCTCATTAAAAAGTTTGTAAGCAACAAACCTATGCAATTGCGGACACCGGAAGCAAATGGCAAATAACAAAACGGTGGTCTCATGGTGCTATTCTCTGGTTTAAACCGATCAGGGTCAAACACTTCCGGATTTGGGAAATATCTGGGATCGCGATGAACCGCCGCTGCCAAAACGTAGTAATTCACATTCTTTTTCAATTTTATATTTCCTATTAAAACAAAGAGCAATTACGTTAGTTGCTCCCCTGGTGGGTAAAAATATCTATTTATCAATTGCGAATGTGAACGTTGGATATAACAAAATTCGAATGACGTTCAACCAGGGAAACTCTACATTGGGAATCTTGCTAATTGCGTTAAAGCTATGTTCATACTTGCACCGGAGTCGGTTGAGAACTGGTTTGTTTAACTAGTTTTGAAACCTTCTTCATTACCAGTTCTTAGCGATATCCACAGCCACGGTTCACACTGTAAAACGCTTTCGTAGGTATTTTCTGCTAAGGCCTGTGAAAACTAGTCTCATCTCAGGTAAAATAACCCTGAAACCTAGTCTCATCCCAGGTAAAATAACCCTGAAAACTAGTCTCATCCCAGGTAAAATAACCCTGAAAACGAGTCTCATCGCAGGTAAAATAACCCTGAAAACTAGTCTCATCCCAGGTAAAATAACCCTGAAAACTAGTCTCATCCCAGGTAAAATAACCCTGAAAACTAGTCTCATCCCAGTTAAAATTTCCCCAACAAAGATCCCGAGGTTCAATCTCGTTTCTAACAGAATGGGGCTTAAGAAATACGTTATAAATCTCCCTTATGTAGCCTCCCTGGTTGCACGAGCTCTTATCTTGACCAATTTGCATGTCTTCCATGACCTTTCGTCCGAATGTCAGACTTGGTGGATACAATCTTAGTGCTTCCTGATTTGAAAGAACAAAAAAAAAAAACCACAATACTTCATCTTTGTTCACTCGTAAATATGACGAAAATCGAACCTTAATGGCGTATTCGAGGTAGTTTAAGTGTTTTAAGTCGGTGTATTCAATTTCTCTTTCGACGTCTGTTCCACAGACGGACGTCAACTCCTGGTAGACCTTTTCTTGAATCTCCGGGTAAAGACCAAGCAAATACAGGGTATAAGTTGAAACGACAGCGCTGGTATCGAAACCCTTAAAACAATTCAGTATTTTCTTCAGCTATTAGTTGAATCTGCTTTGTAAACAATGGGCCGAGCGAGTTCAAAGGGACCTTTCGTTAGGTTATGAGAAGACTCGTAGTCTGCTGTTCACATTGCTCGCTCGGCCAACAACTGTTTAGGGTTAACTATCTTTGCAGGGTGCCTAGTGCTACGCGGGTTAGGGCAGATCACGTGGTAGCGGTAGAAATTACGTGGTTTTAATTACAGCTGCTATAATTGTGATGCATTCATCTTTCAATTGTTGGGCTGTCATTGATCCCGGATCTTTCTCTATCATGTCTAAAAGGAAGTCCATGAAGTGCAGTTTTGGATCTCCATTATTTGTCTCCTTCATATTCAACTTCTTTTTATTCAGTTCAGTCTGCATTTTAATTTGAACAATTAAATCATCCTTACGGTATATTCAAAATGTTCTTACGTAAAAAAAATCCATTGCAACATTAAGAGCCTCCGTCAATTCTCTGCCAAGTTTGGTCATTTTGAAAATACTATCAGAATGAACCCATGGCCGAGGAAATCGATAAGAGAAGCTTTCTTCTATTCTGAAATCAGACAATCAAAGAGCAAACATTGCCAGGAGGTAGAAAAGAAACTATAGTGACTCTGTTACCGTCTCTGTCTCTCTCTTACTCTCTTTGTCTCTGCCCTGTCTCACTCTCTCCGTCTGTGTCTTTCTCTCTTACTCTCTCCGTCTGTGTCTTTCTCTCTTACTCTCTCCGTTTGTGTCTTTCTCTCTAACTCTTACTCTCTCCGTCTGTGTCTTTCTCTCTAACTCTTACTCTCTCAGTCTGTGTCTTTCTCTCTAACTCTTACTCTCTCCGTCTGTGTCTTTCTCTCTAAATCTCTCTGTCTGTGCCTTTCTCTCTAAATCTCTCTGTCTGTGCCTTTCTCTCTAAATCTCTCTGTCTGTGCCTTTCTCTCTAACTCTCTCTGTCTGTGCCTTACTCTCACTCTCTCCGTCCTAGCATTTCTCTTTCTCACTCTCCCTCTTTCTCTCTCTCTACATTTTGAAAAACTTTCTCTTTCTCTCTCCTGGTATTGTTTGTTATAGGGACAAAAACTAAATTTAACTTGTGAAAAACTTGATAAAATCTTACTTTTTTACGGAATGAAACAATTTATCTTGATAAGTCACGTCATTCTGATCAAATACGGCGTCTGTACAAATTAATAATAATTTAAAATTAACTTTAATTAAAAGTTCACGAAAATCATCCTGTGAAGTCAACTATATTCCCTTTCTTTGATCCGAAGAAGACTAACCCGAACACAAAATATACCCTACATTACAATATTCTACTTCGAAGGATGATTTCATAGTCTTCTATTACCAGTTATCAAGTAGAACATTGTACGGAATACGTGTTCAGATATTTCGATAATCCCATCATGAGATTCGTTCAAAATGCGTCGAAATTGAGCCACCATATTTTTGGTATGAGTGTTCATCATGGGTACAAATTCCTTGATGTATTGCAGATGAAACATGGGGTTCATCAATTTCTTCTGTTTCTTCCAAAGTTCTTTAGGACTAAAATAACAATTTTAACAATTTGAATGATTACGGTCATTCTCGAATTCTATTGGTTTTTACCTCGTAAATAAACCATTGCCCAAGAAACTGCTCATAAGTTTGTAAGGTCCAGCTTTATTGACCGCTTTGGTACTCAATAGCAAAACCTACATTTTTAGTAACGGTACCTGTTTAGTTGTTTAAATATTTTGACAGAAATACCTTTATAATTTCAGGATCATAAAAATAGACATTTTTTTCATTCATAAGGTTTAAACTCATGAGTCCCTCTTCACGGAATATCGACGCCAGTCCCATTAATGTTTCCAAAGCATCTAATTTGATATTAAATACATTTTGATATAAATATGCAGGTGTTTCTGATAAGTCTGTCATAAATTAAAGGGTTTGTTCCTTGGGTCAGACTAAGTGAAAAGTGTCAAGGAAATGGGGTCTAAAACATTCAGTGTCTGAGGTACGGGCCACCAAACATTCCCCTAAAATAAGGAAATTGGCACACGTGGAGAGTAAGACATATCAGCCTGCTCATCTTGTTTGCACAATTTCAATAGCCTCCAAACTGTAGAAGTGGTCCTTAGCTGGCAATGTAAAAGTTGTTCAAAGTGTAATAGCACAAGAGTCGATATAAAATAAACACTGTCAATGAACGAATTTAACTACTTTTACATTACCAGCATAGTTATACTTCAACCTTTAAAAGTACACTTTTTCTAGAAAATGGCTCATTAACGTTTTTAATTTGGAAGCTATTGAAATGGTCTTAACAAGATGGGCAGGCTGAATGTCTCACTCCTCCACATGCTTGCCAATTTCCAATTTCCTTTTTTAGGGGCCCGTATCTCCTCAAGTAAATGTTTCGGACCCCTTGTTTTTTGAGTGCACTTTTAATTCAGTCTAACCCAAAGAACGCAATCATTATACTTATCAGAAACAACCTGTATGTACTTACAAGCCGTTGGTGGTACACCTTTTTTTGGAGAGGTCAATTTGAAACATCTGAAGTGACCAAATGGAAAGACGTCCTTGAGTCCATAATTTGGGTAATCTTCAATTCCGAAATACTTCGATACCCATCTTATGATAGACTTTATGATAGACTTTATGATAGACTTTATAATCGACTCGAATTTGTAAACGACTCCGAACGCACTAAGAAGTATTTTCAGAAACATGACTTGTTCTCCGAAATAATCTTAAACAAACTAATTTTTGAATTAAATTTAAATAAATCTGGCATTAATTGAAGTCCCATATGGTAATTAATGTTCGCAATAAGTGTAAACAAAATTTATTACTCCCTCTGATTATACATTTGTGCTTATATAAAGGTTTAAAGTACCTATTTTTATTGGTTTAAAACATCAAAGGTTGATAATTTAAAATAACGTATTTTTGTTATTTTCATCACGTATGTTTCTTCATTTTTTAAAAATGTGGGTCTCGCAAACTTCCATACCGATCCGAAATATCCTTCAGACATTTCTGAAAATTATTTTTCGATTAGGAATTTTTTAACTGACTTAAAGCAGGGATAGATTAAATTTTAGAAGTAGGAATGAAGAACGGAACGGTTAGTATTTACTTCCGTTATTCCGACTCATAGACCACCCAGTATAGAGCCCCTCTCTCAAACACGTAACGAAAAGTTTAAATAATCTTATTGGCTCATTTAAACTACGTTTTGATGAAGTTGCTGACGGTGACGGCGAAAAATACGTAATTCCTTTTTACCTCTGTCGCTATGACCCTCCCGCCTCTTCTTTCATACCCCCCCGTCCCGTGGAAGGAAGGGGGTCCGGAACTTTGACGCGCGCTCAGATTACTCAGTTCTCCATTCCTACTTCTAACATTAAATCTATCCCTGCTTAAAGCAAATGTTGGCATATTTAAAATTCTGGCTCATCTTCTACACTCAAATTTTACCGTTGCCAAAGGCGGGAGCCAATCAGAACTCGTTAATGAGCTAAAACTAGCTTTTGTTAAGCTTAGAAGACCAGTCAACTCCACTCATCGACTACAGGAGGAGCATCTAGTGGTATATGTTTAAACTAAACTAAAGCCGAGACTTGCTTTAACGCCTACAAGCAAGATTCACCTCAGTCCCAATCAAACCACTTAGACTAATTAACTTTCCCCTTGTGTTACGTAATGTTATGTCGATAGAAAACTTTAGTGCTCAATAAACTACATATTATTTGAACTTACGGCGGCCATTTTCCCTGTTTCGTTATTTAGAACCTGTTTATTACAAAAGGAAATAATGAAATTTAATGTACGCGAAGTTATTCATACATAATAATATAAAATATTTATTGTTAATTAGTTTAATAGCAATATAGCTGCAAGGTACGAAAAAAAAGGGGCACGCCTTCCACCAGAAGTAAATGCCTTCAAATGATCATTCTATGTTATGTGTAGTTAAATTAAATAGCTGTCATTACTTACCGGAGCTAGTTTTTGGCAAGCCTGAAATATATTCAAATATATAATTACATAAATTTAAAAAAATATACTTATATTATTTTACTATATGATTATAGAAAAACCCCTAGGGCGATTTGTAAGCGTTATACCAAAGACAAATGTAAAGAAAAGAAAGTGAACTAGACATTGGGTAGACTAATGAAAGCCTTAAATAGTAGCGTCCAAGTGTCTGTCATCAATCAGCGCTTTACTTTAAAGGGATACCAAGGGCTATAATTTTTTTATTTTTTAATCAAAAGAGCGTTTAATTAAAATAATGAATGCATTATTTGGAACCATTTCCGAGTATTCATTTAATATTACGTCATCCTTAACGCGTCATCTACACTCTCCTCACTGCTTTATACTTTCTGTTATTTTAATATGCCTTTGGTTAAACCTTGAAGTTTAAAAAATCCATTAAAATCAAATCAACGTTGGCGTGATAGACACTAAATACTATAGCGTTTAAATCTATCATTAAATTTAATTTTCGTTTATATTTACAAATATAAATAATTAACTGAATGGACTCCCTCACCACATACTTAATTATCTTCTCAATTTAATGAAGTCTTATTTTCTCAAAACTGGTTTTATTCCCACTTAGATGGACAATTAAACTTTCAAATATTCCTATATAAAAGTAAATTAAATATGTACCTCTTTTTTGGCTTCATTTTCACCAATTTTCTGTAGTAATAATTAAATAATTAAATAATTATATAGTAATTAAACTTAATGTAATTACGAAAGTTTAAAGCATAATTTGTTACGTTTATAATATGGTAAGTACTGTACCTTTCGTGCCAAATATTCGTCGCCAATTTTAAATATTCCTCTGGTCTCTTGGATTGCCTAAAACACAATGTTCAATGCTTAGTATAATTTAAAATTAGTGACATTTAAAGTTAATTGATTTTACCTTTCGACATGGGTAAGATGCCAAGAACAGCACCAGAACTATCGCAAAAAAAGTTGAAATTATTATCTTTGTGTATTACCATAAATTGATAATCTACTATTAAGTTTAGATGTCTCAAGCAGACTTTTCTGTCCCCCTGCAGCCTATAATCCGTCTCATCCCATCTTGGTATTAAATTGTATGATATATTACCCTCGTGAAAGCCTTCCCTTTAGTATGACACGCGAAAGGGGATAAAAACCTGTTCTCAATTGCCGAAGAGGTTTCTTACAGAGCATAACAACAATGGCAAAAAATTCAACCCCAGAACGGCGCAACTAGTGAAATAAATATCTCTCCTGTATTTTTGGTGCAGGAATGGAAAGGGTGGGCTACGTTCCATTAAAGACCCAATGATGGCCACTTAAAGCGGGTTATTCGCTTATGGAATTACCAAGAGTAAATCACTAGCAAGTTGGATAAAAACAATTGGAAGCAAAAACATACATCGATTTAACTTAGATACCTTTTATCTTAACTTACCGTAATTTTGTTTCAAGTTTTCGTATTTTTCAATGAAGTTGTAACACTTCTCTTGAAAATTATCTGATAAATACTGAGCGCCGCCATAATTGAAGGTCATAATTACTAAACATAACAAAAAGATACAAGTGAATTTTCCCGACATTCTGTATAGTAATTATATAATTAAGTCTGGTCGTTAAAATCTCCTCAAACTCTACGGTACGAAAGGCAATTAGCACAATGAATTTTTGGCAAAACCATCCGTATTTATCTCACTCGTTTTAGACTAATTTATTCAAATTATACGTAAAGGATGACATTGGAAAATATTTTGTTGAAAGCGAAAGTGATACAAATTATATAACTTTGTTTTAGTAATTGGGTGTTTCCCAAGAGAGAATATTAAAGGAGTAATAAGTGTATAGTAGGTCTACAAATTGTTTCATTTTTTGAATGAGAAATAATTATCAGGGTTACCGCAAGTCAGTCAAATGAAAAAGCTTCAAATGCAAATGTCAGGGGATTTTAATTCTGTACCAAAAAATTAGGTAATTTTTATTCTGTAACAAAGAAATTAGGGAATTTTAATTCTGTACCAAAAAAATTAGGGAATTTTATGAAATTTAACCAAATCAGGTGATTTTAAGAAATGTCAGGCAGTTTTAAGAATTTTAACAAAGTCAGGTAATTTTAACAAATTTAACAAAGTCAGGTAATTTTAAGAAAATAAAATTAGTCAGGTAATTTTAAGAAAATAAAATTAGTCAGGTAATTTAAAAAAATTTAAATAAGTCAGGCAACTTTAAGAAATTTAAGAATTTCAGGCAATTACAAGAAATTTAACAAAGTCAAGTAATTTTTAAAAAATTAACAAAATCAGGCAATTTTAAAAAATTAACAAAATCAGGCAATTTTCAGATATTTAATAAATTCTTTCAACACGATGCCTTTTGGTGCATGAAATCACGCACGTGATGGACCCACAAAGATCGAGTTCCAAAGTCAGACTGAGTTTAAAAAAGTTCCATTGCATAAATTGAAAGTTGCGACTCCATTTTCATAACTCTTTTTTGCACTTTTATTATGTAATATGCACGCCCATCCTTATTTCATTTGTCTTCAATCACGGTGCATAACCCGGGTGCTTTCCGTTCTATTTTTGCAAATGACTTTAATTTGAAATTAATTTTAATACGATGAACTCGAAGTTCTACTACGTGACGAAGTTATATCGTAAATTGCAACGTCAACAAACGAAAAAATGAGTTGACTATCTCGTAAATGTTTGGAACATATCTTATGAACTTACGCTGTTAGGCCTAATAAGTGTAAAATTAATTCCATCTCATTTATTTTTCTTTGAATCCGATGGAAATAGAAATGAGAGAAAAAGTTAAAGAAAATTGCAAGCTTTTGCCAAACTTGCCACTTTTGAATGCAAGGACTTGTCTAGATTTCGGAAATTATTTGAAATTTTTACTTCATGTGATACGCTTCTGATAATAGCAGTGTCAGCGAACTTAGTTGCTAGGACTATTTCACCTTGAATTACTTGTCAGTGATAACTTTGTTTCTATGAGCTTTATTATATCGTGTCACTCCGCCGACGTTCGGCACCCACCGACACGTGTCATATTTTTCGCTAAGTCAGTTGTTAAATGGAGCGATACATGCATAATTGCGCTCCAAAACGCACTTAACCAAATTAATGCACAACACGCTTTGCAGTCTAGCTTTAGTTTGTGAATTTTCATGAAGGTTTCGAAATACAATTTTATGTTTATCTGAATCGTTTCACCTGGTTTAGGCAGAAGCCTATAATCCCCACCGAAGTTCACATCAGAAGCCTGCACCTAAAAAATAAAAAACCGTTAAACTAGTTAAAAGGGGCGTGGTGTGGTCATTTGTTGTTAGTACCAGTGAGAGAGCAAGTGGGACGTGAATGCTTTTTAAAATTCGAATTTTGATGGGATGCAGCATAGCAATTAATGTTCGAAATTTTGCAGTTATAGTCATAAACTAAAAAGAATAAGTACAACTGTTGATATGATGATGACTTCAGTGTCATTTTTCCTTAATGATAACCTGGCTTCACAAACATTAGGTTTTTTCTGTCCTTAGATCTAATTCCCCTTTTTATTAGGTTACGCCCAAATAGTTTGGTGCTGCACGTTTTTGATATGAACACTTTCGTTCCAATTTTCCAACTAGAGTAAAGTTCTCGCATTTTTACCGTTAAAAGCGTATCAAAGAAACACATTTACCGCACTTATGTTTTGACCAAATGAACGTTTTCGTCACGAACCCTTGGTTGGTACCAAAAGCACCGACCAGAGTTTATAGATTTTAAGTCAAGAATTGTGTAGTTTATTGACGTTATTAAGATGGGATAATTATAAAGAAAACAAGAAAAGCGGGATATTTTGGCGATCATGGAACTCACAATGAGCTCGCATTACATCCCCCTATTTTATAACCGATAAAATTGTATCATTTATTTTGAATATTACATATGCCAAAACTCTGTCGTTGCTCCAAAAGCCGCAATATTGGACACCTGCTAGATGGCGCTGTCTTTTTGTTCAGATTTCTAGATTCAAAGAGTAACTTGAGGCTTATGTGACGTCAGTGAGGCATCGCGCTTATGGATTCCCACTTTGTACCAAAATATGGCCACTTAAGTAACTGCGGATGTGGGATATTTTTAAAGTGAGTCGAAAGGATTTAGGCGACGTGGGGGAAAAGGAACTGTAGTCTCCGGAGGCTCCTGATTGGTGGGTTTAAAGTTTCGCCCATGCGCAGAGGAAGAGAATACGAATTTCCCTCTGACTCTGGGGGATTGCAAGTCATATTTATTCGCTACTGAACGGACATACAAGCAAAAGCCAAAATGCCTCATGATAAGTAAGAGATGGGAATCCATCAAACGTTAAAGGGTATGGGAATTTACAATTTCGTATCATATTTTAGCACGAAAGTGGTATTATATTACACTTTCAAGTCTCTACTTTCAAAATATAAAGTTTTTAATATAATTGAACCAAAGTTTCTATTTTTAAAATCGATTGGAAAATCACGAAAACTCAGTTTCGATGTATAAATAATTTTGTCTTGTCAGCTTGTTCGGTTGGTTTATGACATCACTATGACGTTGAGGAAAAAAGCGCGGGAAACCTATACGCGCGAGCGCCAGCGCGAGCTATACGCGTCTCGAGCTCTGTCCATGCTTTGATAGCGGAGAGAGTGGCACCATCTCGCGTGTGTGACGTCAAAAACAAGAAAACGTTGTAGCCTTTCTTAAAAACTTTAAAAAATGGATTTTAAATAATTTCATATGAAGCATTTTCAAATGCATATTGCCAAATAAGTAGAAATCGGAGAATTAAAAGCTTTATATTTTTGAATTCACAGTAATTAATTCTATCTTTTGCTATATAACTCAGAGGTTTTTCAAACGAAGCTTCTCATACCCTTTAACATTTATACCTATCATTGTTCCTGACTTTGCCTTTATGGACTTTGAACGTGCCAACTGCGAAAAAGTGGAATTGATTTCCTTGATGGTTGCCACCTGGAAATTCATTGTAATTCCTACACGTCAATCGTTTGTGCCTGCCTGATATATAAATTGATTATTACGTAAGTTGTAATGAAATAATGCAATAGCGTCATGTATCTGGTAGATACGGAGTTAGGAAAATTGCGCAGTGTAGAGGTTAGAAAATCGGTTTCCTTTGCGGTTAGAAATAATTTCGCACCGTTCTTGATACATTCAACAGTATTTCTTTCATTTGTTAGCAAGTCCGTTTTTCACTGCTGACTTATGTAAACTTAGCTGTAAATTATTTTGCTTATGCTTTGTTATACAAGTTAATGCATTTAATGTGTTCCCTACTAAAAGCATTCACTTTTTAGGGTCACTCTTAGTTGTAACACGGGTTGACCGTTTGATGAAAATAAAGGGTCACATTTATCGATTATCAATATTTTTGCTTTTTCTTCGCGTTTAAAAGAGTATCACAATGTTTTTGAATGGTGTTCATAACATTACGCTTTTTTTCTTTAAGTACTAAAAGTGAAGTGCATACGCGTTCAACTCTGTTCGTGAGTGTGACCTATTTAGAACTTCATTTTTTTAGGATTTCCGAAAAGGTTTGTTAAATTTTGTTGTTGTTAAAAGGTCTACGTGGTCGTTGCTTTTAATGGGAGTTGAGGAATAAATATATTAAATTTATATAACTATGAATATATATGGCTAATATCAGAAGGTTATTATACAACTCTTCGAGAGAAGTGTACCAACCAATAGCGTGGTTATTGTAATATGATTCTTCCCAATATCATTTTACATTTGTAGTGCACAAAATTACTAAACCGAATCACATACGCGATAAATAGTTCCCTACATATCATTACTCTATTTGCTCTGCTTAACTATTTGCCAAGGCGCAAGCCCTTGTGTGTTTTTGTCCCACGTCAAGACAATCAAGGTTTGTGGGTGGATGGCTGAGGATTTAGTTGACCAACAGTTATAGAATTTTTCCAGCACGGTGCAATGCCCATCTGAAGTTTGTTGAACTGGAGAGCAAACAAAATGGTGCCATGAGCCCGGGAAGAATCATGTTACAAAACTAAAGTATAAAGAGGATACGGAGTGTCATCCTTCTTCCATTATCCCCTTCTGATATAATTGATAAAAATTAATTGCAAGATGATTTGAAATACCCATAGAACTTTGCTAAACTACTGACGAGTTCAGGGAATGGATTGTAATTTGTGATGGATGGAAACGTAACAGATTATCTACGACTGATCTACAATGAAGTGATCAACTTTCTCATTTTGAAATATGAGAATACGTATCAGTGTTCACGCACCTTAACATATTTTTTCCCCCAAAAGGTTGCGCCCTACATAATGCATCGAAGCAAAAACAATTCCGAATTGCAGGGCTACATGGTGAAGTTTTTGTATATCCTGAAACGAAATTATAACCTCAAGTGAGCTTTTCTATCAACACAAGAAAATAATACAAGTGCATTATTACCTTGTGAAATATATTACACTTTGAACAACTTTTACATTGCCAGCTTAGGCACACTTCTATTTCAAACATACACTTCTGCTAGATAAAGGCTCATTAACGTTCTTAGATTGGAAGCTATTGAAATTGTCTAAACAAGACGCACACTCTGATATGTCTTACTCCCCATCTGTGCCAATTTCCTTATTTTAGGGGTCAATGTTTGGGAACCAAAACTAAATGTTTCAGAACCCATATTCTTTGACCCTGGATGCTCTTTCCAAATCTCGGAGTAAAATTAGAGTCCTGTGTTACTTCACCTTGTTTTAATGACTACAAACAAGGCATGTCTTTGTGGACTGATAACGTTGAAGCCCTGTATAATGTCTTTGTTACCCACATACCCTCCGGATGATAAGTCTTAACCCTATACCAAACAGACGACACTGCACCACCCCTCCCCATTTGAATTGAGTCTATTGTCCTAAAATCCAACTTCAAATTTGTTAACAGTTACACTTTAAGTCGTAGCCCGAGTGGTTCATGGGGTAAAAAGGTTGCTGGCAATCGATGGACGGGACTTTTGGGATATCTACAAAGAAATGTAAAAACTGATTTCAGTATGTTAACAGATAATTCTAATAGTTAGTCTAAAATATTATGAGTTTTACAGCAAGCCGATGTGTGCGTATCACCAGCTACTTTAACATATTCGAGATTCAACGCTTTCAAATCTTCAATTCCTGTGTTATTGACTTCAGCCAATATCGTCGTTGGTAGCAAAAAGAAGGATGAATTTCATTTTCACTTGTCATGGGATTATAAAGTAAATTATGACATCGATATACTTTACTTCTAAGGATAATATTATGAACTTCATTATAGTTTAACGGATTTTTAAATTAAGTATATTTAATTTCAGGTAATTCTGGGACTTTGTTTAAGTTTTCTAACAATGTATTGCCTTGGTAAACTGTATACTAGTAAAATTAACACTAGGAAAAACATGATACCATTTTTGTATTTTGTACAATGTGCAGTTGGAGCAAGTGAGTCATTTGTAAGACAAATTTGTTTTCATTAAATAATTTTACGTACAAATTGCAGGTCCGGCTGCAATTAAAAATGCCGGTCTTTTGTCGTATTTTGCCGCTATATGGAGTTTTAGTACGATGTTTTACTTGATCATTTTATCGGCCGAAGTGACGTCACAGATTTCGGTTACAACAGAGGAGAGGTTCATCGACGAAATTAGTGACATAACGCTTTTTAATGACGTCATACCTATCATGATCAAAGATTCCGCAACGGCGTCATTTGTTGAGGTAAAGCTTACGACCAGGAGCACATAGATTTCTTCTACTTGAAATCATTAACAGGTCATTTTCTGGGCCATTCTGCTTCAATTAAAGGGGAGGAGTTGTAGTAACCGTCACCCCTGACGTCATGCATAATGTATTTGAACTTAGCAACCACGTGATACTGACCTAGCTAGCGACGTATGAGTGTCGAACGCGAATGTAAATATGTTCTCTCTGCGTGTTCTAAACGAGTAAATCTAGGATCGACTGTTGATCTATTTTTGGCAATAGCCAATGATACGCGAGGAAGGAGGAGTCTGCAGTTTAACAAAGTTTTCAGCCCTTCCCCTTACCTTCAATCAGATATTAGTTTGGGTCCTAGGGCTTCTTAAGTATTCCAAGTCGAAGAAATCTATGTATTCTTGGTAACATTTAACATGTAAGATGCGTATGACCTATTTTAACACTATGAGCATTTCTGAGCAGAAAAATTCCGAGAAAGTCGAAGCTTTCAAAGAAGTTGTACGTCGGACTCAAGTAACGACAATGAAAATATTGTACGAAAGTGAGCCATTAATGTCGGACATAGAGAACCAGAAACGAATTGTCTTAACATCAGCAACGACCAGTGCGAGCATAATTAAAACTAGGTTCAATCAAGTAGGAACCTGTTTCTTAAAAATCAGTAAGCCATTCAAGATGGTTCCCAAAGTGATGTACTTCAAAAGCAATATATCGCAAAATGTTCTGCAGTTTTTTAACATGAGGTAAGAGTGTTTCATAAATTTTAATAGATTTAATCTTGGTTCTCTTTGATTTTGAGGCTTAATCGTAATATATCTCGCATCACTGCACTGAACTTCTATGAAGCTTACGTTGTACTGTAGTTCAAATGGTGTTGAATTAGTAGCTGTACCATAGATCTGATTGTAGTTTTGCTTGATAGAAAGCTAGTGGAACTGTTGAGTTTGTAATTGCACCGCTGAAATGGTAGCTGAAAGTTATGCATTTCTGAACGTAGTCTAAGCTGCAAACATTGAATGATAGTTATATTGCTGAAACCCAAGGTCTGTAAATCTTCTAAAATTTGCTGCAGCACCGCGTCGTAGTTATGATGTACACCATTGATTTCATATGTTGATGAAACTTAACTATAGCTTCACCTTTGATTTGATATATTACTGAAACTTAACTAGCTTCACATTTGATGTTACCTTGGGGTAAATGTTTAATGTTACTACCTTCATCATGAATACACATATTGTGAAATCTTTACTATAGCTTCACCATTTTTGGTAGTTGCTTTTCATCTATTGCTGAAAATTGCGCTAAATTCCTGCACTAGATGGACTATTCAACTTCAAATTAATCCTAAAGTTAAATTCATTGTTGAATCAATGGACCAACTGGAAATATACATCGTTTAAGAATAATTTACGCAACTTTTCATATCAGATTAAGAAGAATGCACGAAGGAGATTGTTTGGAAGATTTGGATCCTGCAATGAAATTCGAACTTCATCCCTGTTCCATACAACACAATGACAACACGTTATTTTTGATCAATTTGGACGCTTTTCAGCGCCTGTTTCAACTACTCATTTACGCGTACATACTCAGTTTCGTCGTTTTCATTCTAGAGTATTTCGTACAGTGCGTTAAACCAATCATAGAGATTAGCACAAGTAACTGGAGCGTTTCGCAAGACGTCTAGTTATACGGTTCTTTTCGGGCCTTTGCTAGAATCACGTGACGTTTTTAGGCGGGAAGTCGCTTATGAATACAGTTCTATAAAACTATTTTCTCTTCGTCTGTCCAGTTTTGAACGATTTTACTACGCCCCTTCACTTGCAAAACTGTGTATCACTCATCCTTTTAAAAATAAGAACAATTTTGTTTACGAAATATCACACACATTGCTTCGTAGCACCAAGAAGTTATATCTAGTTTATTAGGAAGAAGGTATAAGATGCCTAAATATTTGCGCGCCATAGTCCCAGTCCCCCTTTCAAAATACAAGGGGGACGTAAAAGGAGGCCACCGGGCTATTTCGCTACACTCTCCTCAGTCGGAAAATATGACTGTAATTTTCGTCATTCGCATCGCGCTGACGTGAGTTTTCAAGAACCAATGAGATGCTGGTTGTAATTTAGAGGCGGCGGGGATTAACTCCGGACACGTCTACGTAACGTTTGGACTGGAGATAAAGCTGGAAATGTGGCGTGAATTTATACCTTTTCCCTAATAAACTAGATATCACTTCTTGGTATCACGAATACAATATAATATGATGATTTGGCTGTGGGCCGAATATTGTTGTCGGTTTCATGCATTTTTCGTAAACGATTTCTTTTTTATTAAAGATAATAATATAATGATTACCAAAAATGATTACTATGTTTGTAACAAACACTTAAAAACTCGAATCCATTAATCCATTTCGAAAACGGGAAGAACAACATAGAAATTTTATGGTAATACACGCAATTCGACTAATATAGCGTGCGAAACGATAAAGTCATCTATTTTTTCTGGTTGTTAAAATGTATCTGAATATGACCAGGAAATAAAAACTAATTTTAATTAAAATTAGCCCTAATACGGTTTAAATTGATAGTATTAAAGACTATTAATGTGTATTTTTCAATCTATAACTTATTTCACTTTAGCTACGTTCAGTAACTGCTATCGTACGCAGCGTTGGGCACATTGGAGACCGTTATATTAACTGTACGAATAATTCAGAAAATATTTTAAAAATTTGCCCAAGAATTTTGGGTATTACTAAAATTATAATGAAAATATTAAATTGTTTCAGTCTTGGTACGATCTGTTTGAATTTGCTGAAGCAGACTCCATTTTGATCGAGAAGGAACAAGTTGAATAACGCACCAAAAATGCGTATGCGCTTAATTTTCGAGTATCTAGTAACTTGCATTTAGGTGCTCACTTTTGACATTTTCAAGTATATAGGATAGGGGCTTCATTTTGACATTTTTAAGTATATAGGACTTTATTTTGACATTTTAAAGTACATAGGGGCTTCATTTTGACATTTTCAAGTATATAGAGCTTCATTTTGACATTTTCGTGTGTTTAGGCGCTTTATTTTGACATTTTCAAGTATATATAGGCTTTATTTTGACATTTTCAAGTATATATAGGCTTTATTTTGACATTTTCAAGTATATATGGCTTTATTTTGACATTTTAAAGTATATAGGGGCTTCATTTTGACATTTTCAAGTATATAGGGGCTTCATTTTGACATTTTCATATATTTAAGTGCTTATTTTTGACATTTTCATATATTTAATACTTTATTTTGACATTTTCAAGTATTCAGATATTTTTGACATTTTCATATATTTAAGTGCTTATTTTTGACATTTTCATATATTTAATACTTTATTTTGACATTTTCAAGTATTCAGATATTTTTGACATTGTCAAGTATTTATGTATTTAATTTTGAAATTTTCAAGTATTTAGATATTTTTGACATTGTCAAGTATTTATGTATTTAATTTTGACATTTTCAAGCATTTAGGTTAGGGTAGTCAAAATAAGATGCCACTATCCCTTTAACAACAGCAGAATTTGCATAATGTCTAATATTTGGCAAGTTCGCTTAGTAGACATTTTACGGGAAATATATAGCGTTGTTTCACAATGTCGTCACGCAAGATTTAAAAGTATATAAATACAAGATTGGTCTACTATAATTCGCTAAACCTTTTAATAACTCGAAATATATTTGCTTGATTCATCTTCACTCCGTTTTAGAAGGAAAAATATGATAGGTTTTGTTGCATTAATTTTCGGTAAGAAATCTTAATTATTTTTTTAAATTTAAAGTAAATTGATTCGAATGAATTTTTTCAGGTGGTACACTCGCAATTGCTTTAGAAAGAGGTAAGTGAAGCAAGGTTAACGTGCTTATGTTAGAGCGACCAAATCTGTTTAAATTGGATAAAATTCAGATTATTTTCGATATAAATCAGATTATTTTCGATATAAATCAGATTTATCTTGATATAAATTAGATTAATCTTCATATAAGTCAGATTTATGTTGATATAAATCAGATTTATGTTGATATAAGTCAGATTTATGTTGATATAAGTCAGATTTATGTTGATATAAATCAGATTTATTTGAATTCAAATCAGATTTATTTTGATAAGCGTATTGTTCTGATTTTGGGCCAAATAGAAGTGATATGCCCAACGCTTCAAGCTCCTTTGAACGGTCAGCTAAGTGGACAATGTTGCCAGGCTCAAGTCAACGGCGTTTGCGAGGTGTCTTGCTCTACCGGATATAGACTCCAAGGATCTCAACGTTTGACTTGCAAGAAGGATGGAAAATGGAGCTTTTCAATGCCGAAATGCATCAGTAATTAAATATATAAAATAATTCTAAATTGTAGGGAAAAATTACGCACGAAGAAAGTTTGAACGAAATTTATGAAAGCTAGCCGATTCTCACTGCCTCAAGCGGTGCTTCTTGGCGCGAAGGCTATAACATTAGAGTTCCTTCTCTTATAGCATTAACGCAATCGTCTATCATTTTCGTAATGCACAGTTTTTGGGGGGAAATAACAATTTTAAAAGATTAAGAAAAATAATTAGTGTTTGCACACCTTATATTCTGGGCACAGGTAAAGTTCTTTAGGTACATCATTTCAGTAAAACTGCACAGATTGGCTCATTTTCCCTCTTCTAGCTTGCTCTTAGCGAGTTTTCACAAAGACACGGACCATTTTGGGAACAATTTGACTTTGAAGGAACCCGCTGCGTTTTTTTGGGAACTTTAAGATGATTGTAATGTTCTGACTTTTGGCCAAATAGAAGTGATATGTCCAACGCTTCCGGCTCCTTCGAACGGTCAGCAAAGTGAACAATGTAGACGTGCACAACCCGGCGATGTTTGCGAGGTGTCTTGCTTTACCGGACATAGACTCCAAGGATCTCAACGTTTGACCTGCGGGAAGGATGGAGAATGGAACTTTTCAATGCCGAAATGCATCAGTAATTAAATATATAAAATAATTCTAAATTGTAGGGAAAAATTACGCACGAAGAAAGTTTGAACGAAATTTATGAAAGCTAGCCGATTCTCACTGCCTCAAGCGGTGCTTCTTGGCGCGAAGGCTATAACCCAAGAGTTCCTTCTCTTATAGCATTAACGCAATCGTCTATCATTTTCGTAATGCAGTTTGGGGGGGGGGAATAACAATTTTAAAAGATCACACTTAGTGCACAAAGAATAAGAAATATAATTAGTATTTGCACACCTTATATTCTGGGCACAGCTAAGGTTCTTTAAGTACATCATTTCAGTAAAACTGCACAGATTGGCTCGTTTTCCCTCTTCTAGCTTGCTCTTAACGAGCTTTCACAAAGACACTGACCATTTTGGGAACAATTTGACTTTGAAGGAACCCTCTGCGTTTTTTTGGGAACTTTAAGATGATTGTAATGTTCTGATTTTTGGCCAAATAGAAGTGATATGCCCAACGCTTCCGGCTCCTTCGAACGGTCAGCAAAGTGAACAATGTAGACGTGCACAACCCGGCGATGTTTGCGAGGTGTCTTGCTTTACCGGACATAGACTCCAAGGATCTCAACGTTTGACCTGCGGGAAGGATGGAGAATGGAACTTTTCAATGCCGAAATGCATCAGTAATTAAATATATAAAATAATTCTAAATTGTAGGGAAAAATTACGCACGAAGAAAGTTTGAACGAAATTTATGAAAGCTAGCCGATTCTCACTGCCTCAAGCGGTGCTTCTTGGCGCGAAGGCTATAACCCAAGAGTTCCTTCTCTTATAGCATTAACGCAATCGTCTATCATTTTCGTAATGCAGTTTGGGGGGGGGGGGAATAACAATTTTAAAAGATCACACTTAGTGCACAAAGAATAAGAAATATAATTAGTATTTGCACACCTTATATTCTGGGCACAGCTAAGGTTCTTTAAGTACATCATTTCAGTAAAACTGCACAGATTGGCTCGTTTTCCCTCTTCTAGCTTGCTCTTAACGAGCTTTCACAAAGACACTGACCATTTTGGGAACAATTTGACTTTGAAGGAACCCTCTGCGTTTTTTTGGGAACTTTAAGATGATTGTAATGTTCTGATTTTTGGCCAAATAGAAGTGATATGCCCAACGCTTCCGGCTCCTTCGAACGGTCAGCAAAGTGAACAATGTAGACGTGCACAACCCGGCGATGTTTGCGAGGTGTCTTGCTTTACCGGACATAGACTCCAAGGATCTCAACGTTTGACCTGCGGGAAGGATGGAGAATGGAACTTTTCAATGCCGAAATGCATCAGTAAGAAAACATATAATTGCTCACCAATTAAGTTTGACGGTATTGAGGAAAACGATAATTCCAATAATTGCTAGAAGAGAAACCAACACACATGAGCTGGAGGCCGCCCTCTTAGGTTATTTCTCTCGCGACAAGAGGCAACGCTAGACGGAGTTCACCCGAGTTCACTACACATGGTGGGAAGCTAGTCGATTCTTGCTACCTCTAGCGGTGCTTCTTGGCGCGAGAGATATAACCCAAGATCTGCTTTAATGGAATAGTTTATAATTATCGCAATGCACAGTTTTTGGATTAAAATAATAAGTTTAAATGTTCTCATATACAGCACAACGGTTAAATAAAAATGAGGCTTTGAGCGATAACAAGTTCTGGTTCTTTAAGTGCATTATTTGAGTTGAACAGCTCAAATTGGCTCATTTGTTCTTAACGAGCTTGCACGTCGTCACGAGCCATTTTGCGTTTGTTTGGGAACTTGAATATGATGGTAATGTTCTGATTTTTGACCAAATAGAAATGACATGCACAACGCTTCAAGATCCTTCGAACGGCCAGCTAAGTGGAGTATGTAGCCAGGCGCAAGTCGGCCAAGTTTGCAAGGTGACTTGCTGTACCGGATGCAGACTCAAAGGAGCTCCAAGTTTGACTTGCATGGAGAATGGACAATGGAGTGGTTCACTGCCGATGTGCATCGGACCGATGAGTCAGGATACAAGTAAATAATCTATATCTATATAAATCAAAGTCCTGACTGATTGACTGACAGACTGACTGATAATCAACGCCCAACCCAAACCGCTGGCCCTAGAAGGCTGAAAATTTGCAGGAACGTTACTCATAAGTAGTAGGCGCGTACTAAGAAAGGTTTTCTACTCTTGTGGCATTAATGGAATAAGTACAGCATATGAGTAAAATGAGCTCATTTTCGCTTTTATAAGTTACTTGTTCTCAACAAGCTTGCACGCAGTGACGTCCCATTTTTGGAATAATTTAACTTTGATGGAATCCGTTGAGTTTGTTGGGGAACTTGAAGATGATCGTAATGTTCTGATTTTTTTCCAAATAGAAGTGACATGCGCAGCACTTCAATCTGATCCGCATCAGCGCGTAATAATAAATTGTACCCAGGCGCAAGTCGGCGACACTTGCGAGGTGAAGTGCCCTACCGGATATAGACTCCCAAGACCTACAAAAATGTATTGCGGGAAGGATGGATATTGGATGGGTGCAGTGCAGAAGTGCATCAGTAAGGGAACATAAAATAAAGCTAAATTGTTTGGAAAGAATTGCTCACGAAATTTTTTTCAACGGAATTGATAAAAACCATCAGCGCAAATTGGCTCATTTCCCCTGTTCTATCTTGTCCTTAACGAGCTTGCGAGTCGTCACGTGCCATTTTTGGAGCAATTTAAGTTTAAAGGAATCCGTTGGGTTTGTTGGGGAACTTGAATACAATGGTAATGTTTTGATTTTGACCAAATAGGAGTGCTATGCTCAAGACTTCAAGGTCTTTCGAACGGTCAGCTAAGCGGAGGATGTAGCAATGCGGAAGTCGGCGACGTTTGCAATGTAACTTGCTGTAAAAAATGTCAACTCCAAGGACCTTCAAGTTTGACTTGCATGGAGAGTGGAGAATGGAGTGATTTACTGCCGATGTGTATTATACCGGCGAGTCAGGATATAAGTAAATAATGCTAAATTGTTGAGAAAAGTCACGCACGAACAAAGTTTGAACGGATTCGAGAAAAACTTACTCGTAGAGAAAACAACTCGAAGATAAGCGTAATGTTTTTATTTTTGGTCAAAAAGGGTCGACATGCTCAACTCTTAAAGCTCCTTTGAACGGTAAACTAAGTGGACAATGTAGCCAGGCGCAAGTCGGCGGCGTTTGCAAGGTGACTTGCTGTAAAAAATGTCAACGCCAAGGACCTTCAAGTTTGACTTGCGTGCCGACTGGATCGTGGAACCATCCACTGCCGACGTGCGTCAGACAGAAAAACCGGAAAAACAAGAGTCGTAACGGAGGATCTGGTTTGGGTATGAGATAGAAAAACTGCTAAATTGTTGGGAAAAAATAGAACAAGAATGTCACTCTGTATCCTCTTAAGACTTTAGTTACGTAATATGATTCTTCCCAGGCTCACCCGTTTTGTTTGCTCTCCCGCTCATCAACTTCAGATGGTCATCGTACCGTGCTAGGGTGAATTCTATAACTATTTGGTACTAAATCCTCAGCAATCAACCCACAAACCTTGATTGTCTTGACGTGGGACAAAAACACACAAGCGCATGCATGCGCCTTTGCAAATAGTTAAGCAGCGCTAATAGAGTAATGATGAGTAGGGAACTATTTATCGCCTATGTGATTCGGTTTAGTAACCTTGCTCCAAATATAAAATGATGTTGGGAAGAATCATAATACAATTACCCCGCTTTGTGATGCACTTCTCTCGAAGGGAACTTTTGTATACCTCTGTCATAATGCATCTTTAAGTACATTATTTGAGTAAAACTGCACAGATTGGCTCATTTGAAGGAATCAGCAGCGTTTGTTGGGCAACAGCGCACTGTTACTTTAAAACAAATATTATGCCCAAGTTCTCAGTAAAAATTGCACAGTAAAACACGAGGAATTAAGAAGCATAGAGCACAATTTGTTTTGGGGAAAAAGGTTTGATTAGAAAAGACAACAATAAAAATGCTTTAGAAGAACGTGAATTTGAGCATAATACATAGTTTTCATACTAAGAGGGTTGATATCAATTACACCAAGAGGCCAGACTACTTAGAGAACAAAGTAGCCTCGCCTCCTGGGGTAAATTGTGTCAATACTCCTAGGCTGAAAAATATGTATAGATTAAAATATTTGGAGATACCCATTGTGGTTTCCATCTTCAGCCGGCACGTGTCCCAACATTAACCCTCCAATAAACGGAATGGTATCCGGAATATGCGCCAACGCCAAACAAGGCGAAAAGTGCAAATTCATTTGCTCAACTGGGTTCAGACTCCAAGGCCCAGAATCTCTGGTCTGCGGCCCCAATGGGTCGTGGTCAGGCGCTGCACCATCCTGCTACTGATAACCAACCGACGTTGACTTACTTTTCCAATTAAGTCACTGATATAACATAAACAAATAAATCTATATAGGTTTTTATCTTTCAAATACAATTTACATTTTGGAAAAATGGTTTCGATTAAACTTTGGTACAAAGAATGAATTGCTTTATAAAAAAATACCTGTTTTTTGCTAAAACACTATCTTTGTAATTTTCAAGAAGACCTGTAATTTTTGTCACCAAGTTATCCTATCCCCTCTGGGATATAAAGATACCATAATGTAACGTCACAAGTCAGTTACATAACTTTGAACTCTAGAGCATAGACATCAGAATTTATGCGGTATGGACCAATTCGAAAAATACAGCTTCAAACAATGACTTTGATGGACTGGTAAGGTTGAAGCCCTATGTATCGTCTTTGTTGCGTGTTCCGTTTTATACGATACTTCGCCCCTCCCCTGGACCTCTTAGTATTACTCTTCCTCTAAAAATAACAACAATTTTGTTTACGAAATTTTGCACACATTGCTTCATACAACGAAGATAAGCAAATGAACCACCAAAGTCCGTAATCAAAGCTGATGATTTGACCGTGAGCCGATTTTATTTGTCAGTTTCGTCGTGCCCTTTTCGTATGCTTTAAAAATTGAATGCGTATCAAAAACGTTGCCTATTTTCCATTGACGTTTCGGCACAAACACTTTTAAAACGCGATCCATTTCGAAAACGGAAAAAACATCATAGAAATTTTATCGTGTTACACGCAACTCTTTAATCGCGTGCGAAACGTAAAAGCATCTATTATTTCTGTCTGTAAAAATGTATCTGAATATGACCGGGAAAATAAACTAATTTTAATTAAAATTAGCTCTAATTTGCTTAAATTAATGGTATTAAATAATATTAATGTGTGGGGAAAACTCATATTATTGCTTCTATAGACAGAGTGCATTATCTATGAAAACATGTTTTTCGAGATATCAATGAACTCTAATCTAATTTTAATTAAAATAAGCTATAATTTGCTTAAATTAATGGTATTAAGTAATATTAATGTGTCGGAAAAACTCATTATTTCATCTATAGACAGCTTGCATTATCTATAAAAACATGTTTTTCGAGATATCATTGAACTCTGCAGGTATTTTGTTCCGAATAATCTATTTTTAATTGAACACCTTAGTAAATATTTTTTACCAAGTCTTTAATGAAGATCAAAGGCACGTAATAACATCGTTCAAGCTAAGGCGTAGGGATACATAATGTTAAATATCATAGGAAAACAGTAGTGTTAATAAAGGGCTGTTGAACAGGCGTATGTTACATCCTAGCCTTTCTTTATAAAAATATGTTTTTTGTTATTGGGAATTCTTTGTTAGTGTGTTCAGCTTTTATAAGAAAAAAATACACGTTAGTAAAGGGAAAGTAGCATGTAAATTTATCGTTAGATTTTGATTCTAATAAAAGAACACAGAAAACATTCGATGTAAACATGCAAACATGTTTTGAGAAATATCTAAACACAGTTTAAATAATCTTTGGCGATATTTTGAATAAGAGTTACACTTTTATGACGTCACCGTTACTGAGACACGTGAGACGGTCTATGATGGAAAATCCAGGTCACATGCTACATCTTTCCCACTAAAAGGCTCATCAGCCACGATGAGTTTTCGAATATTGCGATGCAACAATTTATCTAATTTATTTGCTGATTAATTTTGGCATTTTTCATGTGTTTAGGTGGTTAATTTTGACATTTTCAAGTATTTAGTTACTTAATTGGGACATTTTCAAGTATTATAGCAAGTCTCGACCAGTAGTTTATTTTTAAAAAATGCCACTAGATGCTCCCATAATCAAGAGATGGAGTTGACGGGCCTTCTAAGCTTAGCAAAGGCTAGATTTAGCTCCGCCCTCATGGACGAGTTCTGATTGGGTTAAGGAAGTCAAAAAGAAATGATACTATCCCTTTAAAAATGACAAAATTTGCATAATGTTTACCTCGCGGGTCTAATATTTGGCACATTCGATTCGTATAGGAATTTTCCCGGAAATATACACCGTTCTTTCACAATGTCGTCACGCAAGCTTTAAAATTGTATAAATACGAGAGTGGTCCAATATAATTCACAAACTTTTCAATAACTCGAAATATATTTGCTTGATTCTTCGTCACTCCGTTTTAGAAGGAAAAAATGATCGGTTTAAAATTGAGTTTTGTTGGGTTAATTTTCGGTAAGCAGTATTAATTAGTTTTAAATTGCAAATAAATTTATTAAGATGATTTCTTTACACAGGTGGTACACTCGCAGTTGCTATGCAAAATAGTAAGTGATTAACGCATGGTTAACTTACTTGATATTTGAGGGGTCAAATCAGATTAAACTGAATAGAAATTAGTTTAAATTGAATAGAAATCAGATTAAATTGTATGTGATTCAGATTATATTTGATACAAATCACATTAAATTTGATACCAATCAGATTAAATTGGATAGAAATCAGAATAAATTGGATGCAAATCAGATTAAATTTGATAGAAATCAGATTAAATTTGATAGAAATCAGATTAAATTTGATAGAAATCAGATTAAATTGGACAAAAATCAGAAGCCTAACTTTTGGAGGAAGCCAAATAATTTAGAAGTAAAAACTTGTTTATTTTCTTTAGCCATACCTCGCTGTCCAAATTTGATGTCTCCCGCTGGAGGTAGATTAGTGGGGGAATGTTTGGAACCACGTGTTGGGGACGAATGTTATATGGAATGCGACCCCGGGTTCAGAGTCACCGGTGTCACCAGGGTTAGATGTATCTCTGACGGAAGTAATGGTCGATGGGAAAACCAACTAGGACGTTGCGAACGTAAGTTCACGTCATCAGTATAGAAAATCTAGTTTTGAACTTGAAGACGATGGTAAATGTTCTGATGTTTGGCCAAACTACAGGATTGACATGCTCAATGCTTCAAGCTCCTTTGAACGGTCAGCTAAGTGGACAATGTAGCCAGGCGCAAGTCAACGGCGTTTGCATGGTGACTTGCTCTACCGGATATAGACTCCAAGGAGCTCAAAGTTTGACTTGCATGGAGAGTGGACAATGGAGTACTTCAATGCCAATGTGTATCAGACAGATGAACCAGATAAACATGAATAGTAACAGACGACCTGGATCGAACATGAGTAAGGGAACATGGGAAATAATACTGCACAATGGTTTAGAAATTTTCGAATTCAAGTATTCTGCACATTTATGGATCTTTGAACACAATATTTATGTTAGGGATTGCACAAAATGGTTTTCAAGGCAATATTTTTGCTAGTTCTATGCACAACTTCTCAATAAAGTTTGCACCATAAAAGCACCATATT
This sequence comes from Phalangium opilio, assembly GCF_054372755.1. Classification (NCBI taxonomy): domain Eukaryota; kingdom Metazoa; phylum Arthropoda; class Arachnida; order Opiliones; family Phalangiidae; genus Phalangium; species Phalangium opilio. The sequence continues at coordinate 2,255,430 of NW_028324166.1, read as the reverse complement.
GGGAAAATTGCACATCAAATAAATATGCACATGGATTAAAAATCTGACAAAAGTGTTTTGGAAAATGTAAAATTGGTTTCCAACTTCAGACGGCATGTGTCCGGACATTAACGCTCCAATAAACGGAATGGTTTCCGGAAAATGCGCCAGCGCCAGACAAGGAGAAATATGCAAATTCACTTGCTCAACTGGATTCAGACTTCAAGGAATACCATCTCTGGTCTGCAACCCCGATGGGTCGTGGTCAGGCGCTACACCATCCTGCTACTGATAACCAACAACTGACATTGTTCTTTCCCCCCCCCCACAAGTCAATAATATGTATACTCACAGAACACAAACAAATCAATGTATTACAACTTTACATCTTTTAAATAAAATTTATATTTTGCAAAATTTTGGTACTAAAGGGTAGTAAAGGCCCATTCAGACTAAAATCTTCTGTTCATGAATTGAAGTCGCTTTGCATGCTTAATTAGACTGTTCACACTTGCCAACGATTACGTAAAAAATTCGCGGGTTTAGTTTGAAAATTTTCAGTTTCGTCGGGCAGTGCATCAAGATGGCGCCACCTCGTTAGAGGCTTTCTTAGGGCATGATCGAGTAAGGTATGCATTAGCAGACGATATATGAAACGCTATTGGATTCTCGGCGTGCACTTGGTGGTAATTGTCGTTTTCGATTTGTCTATATCAATCGCTTGGCGGCGCTAGCATCGCCGTATTAAAGCCTCACTTTGTTACTCCTGGTGCACTGTACTCACGGTTAAGCCTAGTTTAATTCTATTTCTAGCCATAATCATGAAACAACAGCTTCATTAGAGAATGATTTCCGTTGACTGTGTCGTACGTCACCCCCTTCAAAGTCCTACAACGGTTCTGGCAACCATATTGGTAGGTTTCAGCTTTTGCATTGAACCCACTAATATGACCGTGTAAATAATCTCACGACACTTAGCTTATACCCCAAACGAGAGCTCTCTATAGACCATTTCGAAATACTTAACTAAAAAGGAAGGGCATGAAGGTTAAACTCAGTCTTTCATCTAGTTTTTGGCGCCTGCGCAGTGGTCTTTTGGCACCATGAAAGCGTGCAAGGACTGCGATGTATCAACCTTTTGGCCTACCCTCTTTGTCGATAATCCCATTGTTACTACATAAGCTTAAAAAAAAGTATATTTATCACACGCATTAGGCCTAGCTGTAAAAATTCAAAAACCTTTTTAAACAATAGCCTTATACTCGGTGCTAGGAAGTTCACTCTTTATCAGTGGACACAGTGAAAGCAAACACAAAAATATGTTCGCGTGTTGCGATATAATTTCCGTTGAAATATATAATAATGTCATTAAAGTACTAGTCGAGTCCAGTCACATCTTTTTTATGGAAAGTTTTTTATTCTTTTATATAACTATAAGTAACATAAAAGTATGACAATATCCCATTTTAGATCATAGAGGGTTCCATAGTTAAACCAAGAAGTGATATCTAGTTTACTAGGGAGAAGATATAAGATGCATAAGTATTCGCGCGCCATAGTCCCTGCAGTCCCCCTTTCAAAATACAAGGGGGGATGTAAAAGGAGGACGGGCTGTTTCGTGCCTCTCCTCAGTCGGAAAATATGACTGTAATTTTCGTCATTCGCGTCGTCGCGCTGACGTGAGTTTTTCAAGAACCAATGAGATGCTGGCTGGTTGTAATTTAGAGGCGGCGGGGATTAACTCCGGACCTACTATACGTTTGGACTGGAGATGAAGAGCTGGAAATGAGGCGAATTTATACCTTCTCCCTAGTAAAATAGACATCGCTTCTTGGTTAAACGGATACCTAACTATCTGTTTCATAAGAATCCAACACAGTTATGACGTCAACACCCATTCAAACGGTGCACTGTGTGCTTTAGAAAATTGGAAAGATGAAAAGAGTAACAATAAGCAGTGTTAAATAGACCATTTCGGAAATTGCATATAGAGAAACCAACAGGGGCAAGGCCTCCATTGGGGTATTCTCCCTTGCCCCAAGATGCAACGCCATATGGGGCCCTAGTTTACTACACGCGGAGGTAGGTAAGCCAATTTGCACCGCCTCGAGCGGTGTTTCTTGGTGTTGTTTTGTCTTATGCAGACAGACAAACACACATTCAGAAACGTCCGGTGTAATACCCCTCCTTGACGTCATAGTCACTTGGAGAGGTAAAAAGCAAGTGCCTTCGACCATGAGAATACCAAAAATTCGTTTCATACTTACCTCTGTTACTTTACCTATGCGTATCATGTTATTTCATCGTAATTTCCTTGTTTAAACAGCTCTACCAATAATTCCATATAAACGAGTAGTTGCTCATTTAGAAGGAACGCATTATCCTTGACGTTAAAGTCACGCTATATTTAAATTTTAATCCTCGCTAAAACTAGGCTCATTTTACTTTATCATTTTAGTCTTGTTATAAAGAGCGGTGAAAGAGGTAATAAAAAACTGAAATATGTCGAAAGTTACGGTGTCCGTGGTTTTATCTGTGCGTAAGTACAAGTTTTAAATTTTAGTACTTATTGGTCCTCACTAACTCGCAGTAAGACTATACAGCATTTCAAATTTCAAAGTGTAGCGGTTATAGAATATATCGTATAAACTTGTGCTATTGCTCATAGTAAAAAATATTTTTTTTATTGTGATTTTCTAGTTGTGGCCATTGTACATTCTGAACATAGATCACCAGGTCTGTAAACTAAATTTACAAAATATTTGATCATAGAAGGTTTGATCTGACTTATCGTTGTTTCAAATTTAACATAGTGGTTAAATGTCCAACTCTGCCAAATCCAATGTATGGAAGACTTGTGGGTGCTTGTCAGGAACCCCGAGTCGGAGACGATTGCACTTTGGAGTGTGACAGAGGCTACAGAAGGTTAGGCGTGTCCACGATTAAATGCGTTCAAGGATCCAACGGAGGCGTTTGGGCCAATCAATTCGGATTATGTGAAAGTAGGAATTAAGTTTATAATTATCTAGTGGCAAAGGCACCCGTCTTTGCCGGTCAGTTCGTCGGAACATTCTTATTTCATTTTTGGGCCACCATTTTAAAATATGGCGGTAAGTCGAAACTCAAAAGTCACGTTGACCAATTTGAATAGGCCTAAATTTAAAAAAAAATATTTTTAAACCATGCTGCTCACGTGCAAGCACGCACTGCATTTCATCGAAATTTTTTTAACCAAAAAAATGGGTATAAATACGGCGTTTCGAAAAAAAACGGAGCTCAGATTTTCATGTATGAAATCGTATAGAATCTTATGAACTTGATTCATAATCGTTCATGATTTAGCTGTTTGTTCCGAAACGTCGTATTTACACCCGTCTTTGTTGTAAAACTTCGAATTATAACTACGCAAACCAAATTTTTCAAATCGATTAAACTTAATTTCAAATTTCAGTACATATATTAATTTCTAATTTCTGGCCCTTTTTGGGTTTGAAGTGTCTCTGTTTCGCCAAGGATTGGGTATAAATGCAATTTTTAAGGACTTTGAAGTACTGTAAACTTTGTTTTTGTATAATATAGCCTATAGATTGTTAGGAATACATATATAGTTCTTCTACTTCGAATCTTTAATAAACCATTGAACCCAAACTAATATCTGATTGAAGATAATGGGAAGGGCTTAAGACTTTGTTAAGGCACCCGCAGGTCACTAGTTACGTCAATATCACGTGGTTTATAAGTTCAAATACAATATGCCATGACGTCAGGGGTGCCAGATTTTATATGAGCACCTCTTTAATTCAAGCTCCTCTTTAATTCAAGCAGAAAGGTTCAAAGAAAATGAGCCGTTTATGATTCCAAGTTGAAAAAAATCGATGTATTCCTGATAGCATAAGTTAACAAGATATGTTCCATAAGTTTGTCACTGGTTACAAACTGGAGCTTGTCATGAGGTGGCGAAGGTCATGCATTTTCGTAAAGCGACGTCTAGTGAGGCGCTGTCAAAGGCTTAGTAATATAGACTAAATAGGACTAGATGGAAGTCCTGCAAAATTAACCGAGTGTAGGACTTCAATTCTCGCTTGTCGTTCTCGAACTAGCTCAAGCTATAAGACTCTAGCATTACGAGTTACAATAAGTGTCATACTTAGGGAACATAACTTATAAACTTATGTTGATAGTAATAAAGTGAAATTAATGTTAGCTAAAGGACGGTCGTCAATGTTTAACAATATCTTTTCTTCGATATAGGAAGCTTATGTCCCGCACTTGTACCAGAAATAAATGGAGTCCAGCTTTCGGGGGAATGTACTGGGTCTAAAGTTAATGGTATTTGCGTAGCAAAATGCTCCAAACAAACCAACATTGGTAAGTCTTATTAAAATTGGATATACAAAAGGGCATCATTTATTAACGGGCTATCTCTGTTCCTCAGCAACCGTAACCCTTCAGTGCATGGCCAATGGAGAATGGAGTGGAACCATTCCTTTTTGCTATCAACAAGCCGGAAGTCAACAAGCTGGAACTCAACAACAAACTCAATGTAAGGCTCGTCTCTAACATATTTCCATATTCGTTTATGAACTTTTGACATTGTTCAACAGATGGCACGAGAGTGTGTCCTAACATAACTCCACCCACCAATAGTATGACATGGGGCGTGTGTACCAACGCCAGAAGTAATAATGTTTGTAACTTCGCCTGTCATCAAAGAACCAGGCTCCAAGGCTTCCCATCTTTGCTTTGCAATAATGATGGAACTTGGTCTGGTCCAACACCGATTTGTGTATAATTACTTCAATAGTTTGTAATGCACGATCTATATGTTTGACAGTTCATGTATTATGTATGTTATAAATGTTTGTCCACTGCCATTATTTGGTTCGATAACGAAATCACTGTAGTCTGTGGTAGGCCATTATGAACACTTCATAGTAATGTTTTAAGTTTAAAGAATGCTCAACAAACATTTCATTGATACTCAGTAGTTAATTTTTACAATTTATAAATTTTATTAAACATTTTTGAATATAACCATTCAATTCTTATTCGTAACGACAACCTTAGTATAATTTTAAACAATAGACCCTAACAATACTAGACAGTAGTGTAATTTCCAATCTTGTTGTAAACGCGTGGACTATCCTGAAAGAACACAATGGTGTAAGAAAAAGCGAGTCCCATGTAGGACATGATAGAGTTTTTGGTAATGGCGAAAAATGGTCCGACATTCGCAGCAATAAACTGATTCATTTTTATCTGATATAACGAAGTGACTTCGCACTTTTTCTTCCTGGGTACCTTATCAATTAAAAAATGTGTCATGACATAATACTTCTCCACGTTTTCTGACAACTTCCATAAATAAAATACACTTAAACGCAACACACAACGTTGTCAACAGCCTAAGAGATCTGATTACGAAGTCTTCGTGTGGTTCACCATAGGCGCGTATTACTTTAGTTAAGCCTTGGCATGTGTAAAAAACACTACCTATGAAACATAATGCGTAAATGCATCTCCTCAACGATATAAAGCAAGGCTGTTCTGATCTGGTACCTGGGATGATCATTTTGAAGACTTCTGTGGTTTCGCGACAGCCAAAAATTAGGTTTGTTTTATCACGAACTGAGTTTGTTTGGGGGTTTGATAATTTTGAATTTTCTTAACAACAATGCAAAGTGTGGGCAACACCCTTTGGAACAATTCTAGTTTGGAAACTTGGTATTGGTTTTTTTACTTGGTTTATTTACATACTTTATTTTGGAAAGGATGTCCTTCAAAAATACATCTGTTTGAAGTAGGGCCACTTGACGTTTTCAAAATGGATAGGTATAGAAAGTTGGTAGGTGCAGCTGGGGAGTTGTGAAGTGGGAGTGTGGTATCCAGGGGGCTTTCAGTGCCGTGGAGGGAGGGTTGTAGGAGTAAGGTAGAGGCTGCCGATTTGTCGATTTGTTCTCCACTGTTCTGGCAGCCATAATGGTAGGTTTTTAGCTTTCCTTCTGCATTGAACCCACCAGCAGGGCCGTGTTAAATATCTCACGAATCTTAGTTCATCCCCCCAAACGAAAGCTCTCCATAGACCATTTCGAAGTATTCAACTAAAATGGAAAGGCATTAGACATGATGAAGGTTAAACTCTGTCTTTCATCTGGCTTTTTGACGCCTGCGCTGTGGTCTTTTTACATCATAAAAGCACAAGGACTGCGATGTATCTGTCCCCTTTTTACTTCGAAATTCCTATTGTTGGAAAGGAAACAGAGTTCATTCAGTCAAATATTACCGGCGATTGTATGAGCTTAAAAAAACTGTATAATTCTCACGCATTAGCTGTAAAAATTCAAAAAACTTTTTAAATAATAGTTTTCACTCGGTGCTACGCAGTTCATCCTTTATTTGTAGTCTCAGTGAAAGCAGATTATACTTCGGCAAACAAAAAATTGCAAAAACATGTTCGCGTGTTGCGGTATAATTTCCCTCATAATCTAAAATAACATCGTTAAAATATTACTCGAATATCTTTTTTTTTATGGAAAGTTTTTATTTTATTTTTGTAACTATATATAAGTAACATAGAAGTATGACAAAACAGATACCCATCTATAGTTTTCATAAGATGACGACTCAGTTATGACGTCACCACAGAGTCAAACGTTGCACTGTGTGCTTTAGAAAATGGGAAAGGTGAGGAGTAAGCATACGCAGTGTTAAAAAGACCTTTTGAAATTACAAAGAGAGAAACCAACACACAGGCGCAAGGCAGCCATTGGTGTCAAGAAGCAACGCTAGGTGGAGCCCTAGCTTACTACACGCCTCTAGCGGTGATTTTAGTAGAATACCCTAATGGCAGTCTCGTCCCTTTGCGTTATTTTCTCTGTATGTTTTTTTCAGAAATTGTATAGCTTATATGAAATTTAAAACAATTTTAAGTCCAAGGCCCTTGATCATGAGAATACCACTAATCTGTTTCATACTTACCTCTGTTACTTTACTTATGCTTATCATGTTATTTTATCGTAATTTCCTTGCTTAAACAGCTCTACCAATAATTCCATCCAAGCGAGTAGTCACTCCGCGCTGTTATTGTCAACATATTAGCCTTGACGTTAATGTCACGCTATATATAAATTTGACTCTTCGCTATAAATAACCTCATTTTATTTAATCTTTTTAGTGTTATTATACAGAGCGGTGGTAAACGAGGTAATCGAAGCTGAAATATGTCGAAAATTGCGGTGACAGTTGTTTTATCTGTTCGTAAGTATTTTTTTTTTTTAAATTTTAGTATATAATTGCTCGTACTGGTTCACAGTAAAATTATAGCATTTCAAAGTGTCACATTTATAGAATATATCGTATATATTCTAGACTACCCCTTTCATTTTAATTAGCTTTACGATTAACTTCTAATTTAACGTGATAAGAGGGGGCAGCGAATCTACCATTTTAAACGTAAACTTTTGCGCATCGCTAAATTGCGCGAAAAAGTAAAAAACATAATCATCTAGATATTGGAAAAAGGGGTGGACCCAAAGCCTATTCTATTTAGCGTTTAGTGACAACATAGACGATAAATTCTTTGCAGTTTTCAGTCCCTTAACTTACAAAGTATTTTTCATTGTGATTTTCTAGTTGTGGCTATTGTACATTCTGATGATAAAAGTCTGTAAACTTATTTTCTTAAATATTGGTAATAGATGGTTTACTTTAAAATATCTGAGTTATTGTTTTTTCAAATTTAAAAATATAGTTCCATGTCCACCTCTACCAAATCCGATGTTTGGAAGACTCGTGGGTGCTTGTCAGGAACCCCGAGTAGGAGACGAATGTTCGTTGGAGTGTGACGAAGGCTACAGGAATTTGGGCGTGTCCAAAATTCAATGCGTCCAACAGAATAGCCAAGCCATTTGGGCCAATCAGTTCGGATTGTGCGAAAGTAGGAATTAAGTTTATAAATACACATTTTTCGTTCTTTTTCGGGCCGCCATTTTAAAATATGGCGGCCATCCATAAGCCATAAAGTCCGTTAATAATATTAGTGAAATCTGTTGAAACGTATTATCAGTCAGTTAGCCAAGATTTTGACTTATATAGATATAGATTGTAACACTAGTTCATAAGATATGGTTACTGAGAGCTTGTCATGAAGTGACGTAGGTGAAACGTCAGAGAGTCAGGGTAAAGCGACGCCTGGTGAGGCGAGCTGTCAAAGGTTTAGTAATGCAGACTAAATATGAAGATGGACTGTAAAATTAACCGAGTGTAGTCAATTCTCGCTTCCGTCGTTCTCGAACTTGCTCGAGCTGTAAGTCTCTAGCATTAGTAAGCATAGCAAGTATCATACTTATGGAGCATATCTTATAAGCTTATGATTGAAATAATATAAATTAATGTTAGCTCTTCGACGGTCGTCAAGGTATAATGGTATATTTTCTTCGAAATAGGAAGCTTATGTCCTGCTCTTGTACCACCGATAAATGGACAACTTACTGGGGAATGTTCTGGGTCCAAAGTTGGTGGTATTTGCGTAGCGCAATGTACCACGCAATCCAATGTTGGTAAGTATTATTGCGATTACAAATAAAAATTGGCATTAAGGTAATTTATAGACGATTTTCCTCGTTTCGTCAGCAACCGTTAGTCTTAAGTGCATGGAAAATGGACAATGGAGTGGAACCATGCCTGTTTGCGATCAACAAACAGTAAATCAACAACAGACAACTCAAAGTAAGAGTTGTCTCTTATACTTGTCAATATCCTTTAATGAGTTTCCGATGTTTTGTAATAGATGGCGAGAAAATGTGTTCGGATATAAATCCACCACCCAATGGTATGACATCGGGCATATGTAGCAGCGCCAAAAGTAAAGATGTTTGTAAGTTCGTCTGTCAAGAAGGAAGAAAGCTCCAAGGCCTACCATCTTTGCTTTGCAATCCTGATGGAACTTGGTCTGGTGCAGCACCAACTTGCGTATAATTTAGTTTATTGCGTTTGTAATGCACGATCCATACGTTTAATGTTATATAAGTATTTGTCCATTCGATAACGAAATCACTGTAGTCTGTGGTAAGCCTTATAGTGAACACTTTTAATATGTTAAGTTTAAAGAATGCTCAACAAACATTTCACAATTCATACATTTTATTAAACATAATTGAATAATACAATGAAGCATAATAATGTGTTTTATAATGTTAAATCTTCAAATTAGGAAGTACTTACTACAAAAGATGAGCACATCGTCAAAGGTGAGAATCTAACAATACTAGCCAGTAATTTAATTTCCAATCTTATTGTAAGCGCGTGGATTATACTGAAAAAACACAATGGTGTAAGTTAAAATCAGTCCTATGTAGGACATGATAGAGTTCTTGGTAATTGCGAAAAATGGTCCAACATTGGCGGCAATGAACGGTTTCTCTATTATCTGATATAACGATGCGACTTCGCACTTTTGCTTTCTGGGTACCTTATCCATTAGTAGATGTAGATTCACGTAATATTTCTCTACGTTTTCTGGTAACTTCGATAGAATCCACATAAACGCAATGCGCAATGTGAATATTTGAGCATTTATCAGCAGTCTAAGGGATGAGATTACGAATTCTTCGCCCGGTTCACCATAGGCGCTTATTGCTTTAGTTAAACCTTGGCATGTGTAAAATACACTACCGATGAAGCATAACGGGTAAATGTACGAACACAATTCATTCAACTCGTCAACTAAACCTCGTAAATCGTGAATGCTCTCCTTTAACTTCGGCAAGGCGGGAGAAATTTCCCGCCAATTTTTCCCAGCTAGTTCGCGTATGCGCGTGCCGTTAAGTAGCGCCAGCTGTGCTAGAGTGTAAAATAACGTGGTGAAAATTAGTTCGTTCAGAAATTCCGATAGTAAGTAGAACAACGTGTAGCTGAAACCCAACAATGATAATGAGATACGTTTGCGTTCATGACTCCACGATGAAATGTTACTTTGAAAAGACATCAGGACCAACTTCCTTCGCATGAAGTTGTTGTTGTATTTTAAATGCGACGTGACCACTAGAGCAGTCATTAGTAAGAAATAGACAAGAAGTAGACCACACGCGATTTTAAATTTACGTTTAATAGCCAAGTATATCTTCGGATTTAGTGACCAAATACTTGTCAAAATTTTAACAGATGTTTTCTCAGTTTTATTACGGTTGTACACCAGGTTTAGGGCAATGCAAAAACCAACTGCGTCACCGAGAGACAGTTGAATAACGGTTAGTAACGGATTGCTAACTGGACTCTTCGACATGGAAGTTAAGGTGGCGAGTAACGTATAGCCGAAATAAAACATGGCCGCTGTACAGTAAATCAAGTAGGTAATTTTCAGCCGTTTAATATTGCGCGATATAGAGCGACTTTGTTCGATCCTGGTACCTGGGATGATCATGTTGAAGACCAACACTGAAGTTTGTTTTATCACGAACTGAATTTCTGTTTGGGGTTTTGACGTATAGGCTATTGTATAAGAAAAACGTTTTCTATTTTCTTAACGACAATGCAATGTTTGGGCAACACCCTTTGGATCAATACAATGCTTTTGACTGTTCTACAAAAGAGCATTATATTTAATTTAAAGGGTCTGTCAAGTGGCTTAGTTAGTTTTATTTCGAAAACTAGCAATTCACGGAATTGGCGTTGCAATGTCGTGAAACACCATTACTAGGTGCCCATTATATCGTGGTGCCTGTGACGTATTTCAAATAATATTTTTACCATCAGCCGATGAATGCTTTACAGTCCCTTTAATAATGGTCATATGAATCGATGAAACATTTGTTATTCTAAACATGAATATAATCGAAACGCTTACACCATTTCCAGAATTATTAAGGATTTTTAATATAGGTCAAACGAACCCTTTTTATAAAACAAGCTGATATTTCTTTAAATCAAATTTTCTAATTTTAAATCACCTTAAAGTAATTATTCTAAACGATATGGCAACGGTTGTCTATAGTACTCCTCTTTCACGACCGATCTCATCGATATATCAACCGCATTCTTGTAACCTGTAGTAACAAAATATAATCTACATTATCCAAATTTCCAATTAACAAAAGTTCTCTTGAAATTAATCATTATAACTTACCGGCAAGTGCCATGGTTCTATCCAACTCCCTTTTGAAAATGTCCATGACGCATTTGGAACCCTTGGCACCCTGTAATATATTTAATCCCGAGTCCAACTTCACACAGGATTCATTAACATCGATGTTAAATTGCCTACTTACTTTATAGGACAGTCCCCAAACGTTAGGTCTTCCGTAAAACACGGCTCTAGCTCCCAATGACAATGCTTTGAAAGCGTCACCTCCGGTTCGAAACCCGCCGTCTATGTAGACTTCTACTTCGTTTCCAACTGCTTCCACTATCTCCGGAAGAGCCTCAATCTAAGATAATTGGTCAATTTCACATAAAAAAATGGAGTGCATTCCGCTACTGTTAATAAAACTAAATTCGGTCCAGTGTAATTTTATAACATATGGACCTTCAGTGCCCTTCACTATGACTGTGTTGCAGAACTGTCATCATGAGTCTCATTACAATGTTTCATTTACGTCACTTTACTCCAAGGTCTTATTGCAATCATTAGTCCACTTACAGTAGCAGGCACACCATCCAACTGCCTTCCTCCATGATTGGATACAAGTATAGCAGCTGCTCCATACTGCACTGCCAATCTGGCGTCTTCGGCTATACAGATATTAAATTTCACATTCTGATATGATAACTTATTTCATGTCTTACCCGTTAAAACGCCTTTGACAACAACGGGAAGATTAGTGATTGACGTGAGCCAAGCTAAGTCTTGCCACGTTGCGGTAATGTCATGGACACGGTCTTCCTCAACAGAGGTACGGGAATGAAGGTCATTAACGTACACCTCAAAATTAGCATAGCTGTGTTAATTGAAATTGAAATTAGGTTAATTTACTGTACAAATACTTGTCTAGAAAGTTAAAATAACATTTAATTAATCCGGTGACACATCTATTTTAATTTTTATAATTGGAATTGGGCACGTAACAACCCGACACAAAACTCCATCTACATAAACATAAACTATTTCGAATGAATGTTAATGTAAAGAGTTGTTCGTTCAACCAGCTTTTAAGTACTGATAGTGTTCAGGCGCACTTCACCAACACTACTTTCCTTACTGAGACCAGGGATAGATTTAATTATAGAAGTAGGAATAGAGAACAGAACTAGTGATCTGGACGCCCGTCAAAGGCCCGGACCCCCTTCCACGGGACGGGGGAGTATGAAAGAAGTGGCGGGAGGGTAATAGCGACAGAGGTAAAAGGAATTACGTACTTTTCACCGTCCCCGTTTGCAACGTCATCAAAACGTAGTTTAAGTGAGACAATAAGATAATTTAAACTTTTCGTTGCGTGTTGGAGGGAGAGGCTCTATACTGGGTGCTCTATGAGGCGGACTGAAGTAAATGCTAACCCCGTTCTCCATTCCTACTTCTAAAATTAAATCAATTCCTGTTGAGACATTTAACATCGTTCATACTCTTTCGTCAAGTACATCGGAACACATCGATTAAGTCGTGAAAAAACTTATGTCTCGCCTACCTGTATCCACTTGGAACGGTGAAAGCATCTCGATCCCAAAAATATCGTATGCTCTCAACGGGAGAATCGATGTTCAAAACCAGAGCTTTGTAATCCGCTTTTTCCGCTCGTTGCACCAAATCGCGAGTCAAATTTCTATTTGAATATATATACACTTGAAACCATCGTAATCCATTGGGCACAGCCGCTGCTACGTTTTCCAACGATATGGTAGAGTAGCTGCTCAAGATCATAACAATCCCCGAGTCTCTAGCCGCTACCAAATTATGATTAGTATATCAAAGCTGAAATATAAAAATGTATGCATAATTGAGTACCTTTAGCCGTGCCTATTTCTCCATCAGGATGAGCTCCAGCTTGAGCAGCGTGTGGGGATATTCCAATAGGAAACTTAACTTTATGTCCCAAGATTGTGGTTTCTAAATTGCGGTTAGATACGTCTCTCATATAACGTGGTCGAATACGTAACCTAAAACAGATGTAAAACGTTAATAAACAGAGATGAATTGCAGCTCAAGGCTTCGTGGCTTGCTGTGGTGTTAAACTTAACTATAGTAGATCAGAATAATTCTGAATAATTTGCAAAACCTTGTCTATTCGAAACGTCTTCATTTTCTTACCTACTGAATGCATCAATATTATCTTGGTATGTTTTGCCCAAAAGCCCAACTCCATCGTAATAACGCATGGCCTTGGGTTCCACATTATTCTTAGCGTAATCGTGAAAATCTTGAACGTTAACTAAACCTTCGCATTCGATAAATTGTGATTGCGATTGCGATTGAGAGGTTTTAAGTACAGCTAGAAGTACTACGGTCCATAATAATGTACTCATTGTTAAACTTTCCGTCCTTAAGCCTTGCTTTAACCTTTCTTACGCAACCTTTTAGCTTTTTAATCGCCGTTAAACTAGATCACTAGTTGAGCTATTTCTTGTGTATGATCTGATGTTGTAAACCGTTTTACAAGCATACACATTTACCACCCAGGCAGCATGGATATGTATAAATACGAACGTATTTTGGATTCCCATCTCTAACGTTACACAAGGCATTTAGCAGAGAAAAACTATGACTATCAACCCCCACCTTGCTATTGAGAAGGAAATTCGAATTTTTCTCTCTGCGCATGGGCGAAATTTCAAACCCACCACTCAGGATTCTCCGGAGAGATATAGTTTCCTTTCCCCCACGTGACCTTGGTACTTTCGCCTCGATTTATAACCGTCTCACATCCGCGGGTGTATCACATATTTGGTGGCCGGCTTTTTGGCCTAGTTGCGAATCCATAACGGATCAGTATTTATACATATCCATGTAGGCAGTACATATTGAAGATAACCTTGCATTTATTAGAAAACCTTTGCTCTCTTATTTAACGAATTGGGTTTGTACCCTTCGTACTGCGCTAGGAATGTTGGAAAATGCTTAATTGATAATTTTTAACTGCTTATGTCATTAATAAGAATTTACAAATGAAAATTGGTTTTTCAATTTTTTTAATATTACACAAAACCACACAATAACCTTATTAGTCCAAGTAATTGCTTATAATTATAATGATAACGGTATTACGGTTTAAAAGACTTTATAAATAAGTTGATATATTTATAGTATCTTTAATTAAAACCAAGTGCTATAGCCATCGTTGCTGTCTGTAGTATTCCTCTTTAACAACTGCTCTCTTCGATATGTCACCAGCATTCTTGTAACCTGACATAAAAACATCATTTACTACATCGAAATTGCAAGTTAACAAACAGAAATCTTGATATAACTTACCAGCAAGTGCCATGGTAATATCCAACTCTCTTTTAAAAATGTCCATGACGCATTTGGCTCCATTAGCGCCCTGTATGACATTTACCGTTTAGTCTAAACTGGTAGTTAACGGTTAAAGACCAAATTGTGTACTTACTTTATATGATAGTCCCCAAACGTTAGGTCTTCCGTAGAACACGGCTCTAGCTCCCAATGACAATGCTTTGAAAGCGTCAGCTCCGGTTCGAAACCCACCGTCTATGTAGATTTCTACTTCGTTTCCAACTGCTTCCACTATCTCCGGAAGTGCCTCAATCTAAGATGATGGTAATATATCACCATTAATTTATAAGATACGTTGGCCATAAGTTACTGAGAACTTGTTATAAAGTGACGTGGGTCATAGATTCTCGTGAAGCAACGCCTGGTGAGGCGCTGTCAAAGGCTTAGTACAGACTAAACACTAAGATGGACCGCGAAACCGAGTGTAGTCAATTCTCGCGTCGTTCTCGAACTAGCTCCCAATAAGTCTCTACCATTACGAAGTATAGTTAGTGTTAAAATGGTCTTTCCCACTTACAGTCGCAGGTACACCGTCCAACTGCCTTCCACCATGATTAGATACTAGAATTGCCGATGCCCCATATTGCACTGCCAATCTGGCATCTTCAGCTTATGAAGGAAACATTTTACAAAAGTTGTAAGGGTGGAAATTATTTTATGTCTTACCAGTTAAAACGCCCTTGACCACCACGGGAAGGTTGGTGACTGACTTTAGCCACAATAAATCACGCCATGTTGCGTTGGGGTCAGGGTCACTGGCTTCTTTAAGAACGATGCTCGAATGCAGACGATTGACGTACAAGTCAAAATTACCATAACTATTTCAGAATTGTAATATACATACGATAACTTTTGTTAACTATAAGGACAACGTGACTTTTCTGGTGTACCTGTATCCATCAGGAAAGCTGTAAGCTTCTCGATCCCAAAAATATCTAATTCCTTCTTCGGCGAAATCGATGGTCAAAACCAGGGCTTTGTAACCCGCTCTTTCGGCTCGTTTCACCAAATCACGGGTTAAATTTCGACTGGGAAATATGTGCATTTGAAACCATCGTAGTCCATTGGGTACAGCGGCTTCCACTCTTTCCATCGAAATGGTGGAGTAGCTGCTCAAGATCATTATAATTCCCGAATCTCTAGCCGCTACCAATTTATGGTTAGGCTTGAAAATGAATAACAATAAAATGTAAGTGGATACCTTTAGCCGTCCCTATTTCTCCATCAGGATGAGCTCCGCATTGAGCAGCGTGTGGGGATATTCCAATGGGAAACTTAACTTTATGGCCCAAGATGGTCGTTTCTAAACTGCGGTTAGAAACGTCTCTCATATAACGGGGTCGAATTCGTAACCTAAAAAATTACCAACAACGATGAATTGCATCGCAAAGCTTCGTGGGGTTGCTGTGATGCTAAAAACTAAAACCTTGGTAGAATAGAATAATTCTGATTAAAAAGGTCTGATGGTAAAATTGTTCTGATCAAAAAGGTCTGATGGTAAAATTGTTCTGATCTAAAAAAGGTCTAATGATCAAATTGTTCTGATTAAAAAGGGTCTAATGATCAAATTGTTCTGATTAAAAGGTCTGATTATCAAACTGTTCTGATTAAAAGGGGCTGATGATCAAATTGTTCTGATTTAAAAGGTCTAATGGTCAAATTTTTCTGATTAAAAAGGTCTAAAAATCAAATTTTTCTGATTAAAAAGGTCTAATAATCAAATTATTCCGATTAAAATTGTACATCTATCAAATTATATTAATTTAAACTCTCTTTGTGGTAAAATGCTTGAAAATATAATAGATAATTGAACGAAATTTAATTACCGAAGTCCAGATATTTAAATATTCTTACCTACTGAAGGCATCAATATTATCTTGGTACGTTTTGCCCAAAAGCCCAACCCCGTCGTAATAATGCAGGGCCCTTGGCTCCACATTATCCTTAGCAAAATCGTGAAAATCTTGAACATTAACGAAACCCTCGCATTCGATAAAATGCGATCGGGATATTTTAAGTAGAGCAAATAGAAACGAGGCAAAGAATAAATGAGAATTCATCCTTTTGTTAAGTTAATGAAATTTGTTTGAAATAAAAAGAACAATGCTTATGGGTCGCGTTCCAGTATTTGAATGCAACACGAATCTAGAGAGTCCTTTCTTGTTTACAACAAAACACGACATATATTTGTTTTGTACAGAGTGGCATAAATCTAATAACTCAGCACAGCATTTGGACACATCCACTACTATTTCGAACTACAGAAAGAGTGGCTTAGTAAAAATGCGATCTCAGCAATGGCGACGTTGTACCAGCAATTAGTAATGATAATTGTTAAGGCAGGTAGAGGAGACAGAGAAAGAGATACAACGACGTTACCAAAAATAAATATTATTTATTTTTGATATTACTCACTGCGTGGGAATAACTGTGTAGCAGTCGAAGCAGGGATAGATTTCATTTTAGAAGTAGAAATGGAGAACGGTTAGTATTTGCTTCAGTTCGACTCAGTATAGAGCTCCTCCCTCCAAGACGTAACGAAAAGTTTAAATTATCTTATTGGCTCACTTAAATTACGTTTTGATGACGTTGCTGACAAGGACGGTGTAAAATACGTTATTCCTTTCTACCTCTGTCGCTATGACCCGCCTCTTCTTTCATACCACCCCCCCCCCCCCTCCGTCCCGTGGAAGGGGGTCCGGGACTTTGACGCGCGCCCAAATTACTATGTTCTCCATTCCTACTTCTAACATTAAATCTATCCCTGGTCGAAGTAAAGGTAAATTCTAGATGTGTTTGCATAAAGAGGATAGAACAATAACAGTTTGTAATGTTTTAAATGTTTGAAATTCACGAAAATTTTAAAGTTGAGTACAAAGCTACGAAAACATCCAATCATTTTTGAAGTAACTTTACCCCTACGCTATAATAACAATGAAGTCTAACAACACTGTTATTCACTTATCTGAGAATTTTGATTGATATCGGGGAATCCCTTTGTTTCCGGCATCTTATATTACTTTAACAATTTTTTAGTTTTTATGGATATTGACGAATTGATACAAATACAGCTGGTGTTATAAATCATCCTTATAACATCAATAGAATATTTACTAGGACAAAATATTTACAAAACAACTGCGGTATTTATCAAAATCTACATTAATACTTATCAAGACTTACATAATACAAATGCTAATTATTTTGAGCAATCTCTAATTAGCGTGTTATATAATTAAGCAAAGTGAGACGTGGATTTATTTCAGTCAGTAAAGATGAGATGTGATGGCTTAATCTGATCGTCTCTCTGTTTGTAAGGCTTTGGCAGTGTTTAACTGGTAAAACAGCGTGGCTAACTAATATCATAAGCTGATTATATACCTCAAGAAACGATGTCTGAAAGGATTCGATAGAGAATCAGTTTATTTGCCTGCAGCCTACACTACGTTTCACCCCAACCTGGTATTAAATTATGGTCACTTAAACTTTCTTCCTTCAATCTATACAACAATGAATATATATCTGTAATACGCCCTCTAAGCTCTCGGGGGGATTTGGGTGAAGATTAGTTAAAGATCACATCAATCACGTGATAAAAGTTTCTTTCCCAAGTTAATTTCATCACGCCGGCGCGACGTTACGCCAAACACTCACAGATAGCTACTTAGTGGTAGATCATCTCCTTATGGTAATAGAAACTTCAATCCTTAACTAATTTATCACAGACATTTACGAAAACATCTTAGTAGCTAAAATCAAATTTTAAAAGTTTCATTTTGATGAAGAAAATGCTTTTCTTTAACTTAACAAGTTATGTTCAATGTTTGGGCAATTTATGTTCAATGTTTGGACAATTTATGTTCAATGTTTGGACAATTTATGTTCAATGTTTGGACTATTTATGTTCAACGTTTGGACAATTTATGTTCAACGTTTGGACAATTTATGTTCAACGTTTGGACAATTTATGTTCAATGTTTGGACACTTTATGTTCAATGTATGGACACTTTATGTTCAACGTTTGGACACTTTATGTTCAACGTTTGGACAAATTATGTTCAGTTTTTGGACAAGTTATGTTCAATTTTTGGACAAATAAAGTCAATTTCAGTTATTCAAATAGTTGAACCAATAAGAGTATTTCTTCACTGCTTGATCCAGCCCAGGGCCGGAAATAAGCACAGGACACTGGACATTGTCCATTAAATTTTAAAATGTCCCATATTTTTTTCAAAAACTAAGGGGTCACTGGACATTTTGACCAATAAATTTTCCCAAGTTTTGATACCTTGACTATGAAGATCCGACACTATTTTTGCACACTCCAGTCACAATGTCCTATAAATTTTCCAGTCAAACAGGGGGTCACTGGACACATGTCCTATAAGAAATTTTTCTTATTTCCGGCCCTGGATCTAGCCGCTCGCTTTATCGTTGTATTACTTATTTACAGCCCCTCTCTCTCTCTGCTCTTCGAAAACATAACCGTAGTCTGCTTGTATTTCTGAACCGGCGAATCTTTATAGCGCGCGCTCGTAGGGTTTTGAAACTTTCTTCTCTGTAAAATAGCTATAAATTTAGCATTTACCTTTGAAATTTAGTATAAAATAATGTTTAATCTAATCATAATTTAAAATTTCGTTAAATTAAGATCAGATTTAGCTCTACAATTGCCACTATGAACTTAAAGTCTGTTATAAATGCTACCACACTAACTATGAATAAATTGCGAAAAGTTTCAAATTTAATTAATTATAATAGAAATAATTTAATCACGTCTTGGAAATTTATAAATCGTAGGTTTATTTTCAAGCTTTTAAATCATTTGTTTGACTCTTAATTACAGTTTTTCATTTACTAATCTGCTTCCGAAACTCTCTTGTAGAGTAGTAAATGAAAAACTCCGTTAAACCATGAATCTATTAATTAATAGATTAATGATTAAACTAAATAATGTATTTAATGTTTAATTAATGCAGGATCATCAATTTCCACGTCATCAAAGGTTCTTAATGATGAAATTAATCATGAAATCGTAGAACAAACTAAAGTTTCGAAAAGACCTCTAATAGATCCACGCGGAACTTCAGTTTTTACGTTCCCTGGTCAGGTAAATTACACTTATTTCATTCTTTAACCAAATTAACATAATTATTGTTTAATCATATTCAAACTAATTGTAATGTAATTAACATAGTTTATAATTAAATTTATGACTAGTGTAGGGATCTCAGTATGTTGGCATGGTAACGGAGGAAGTATTAAGCGTTCCCAATGTTCCTGAAATGTTTGAAACGGCCAGTTCTATTCTCAAATACGATCTCCTTGACCTTTGCATGAATGGTCCTAAGATGGATTTGGATAAGACTGCTAATTGTCAAGCTGCGGTGATGGTTACTTCGTTAGCTGCTGTGGAAAAGCTGCGACAAACGGAACCAGAGGTAATTAATTAATTTATTAATTAAAACGGGATAACTAAACTATGTCTTGAGGTTTTAAAAAAAATAATAATTTTTAATTTAATTTAATTTAACTTGAGATAAATATTTATTTTCAGGCTATTGAAAATTGTGTGGCGACTATGGGATTTAGTGTTGGGGAATTTACGGCTCTCGTCTTTGCTGGAGCTATTTCATTTGAAGATGGTAAATATAATTGGTTGTTGGTTGTCACGTGACGTACTTGTTGTGTCCCTTGTTTCATATAAGGGAAGGTTCAAGGGTGACAATTTACAAAAGGTCAGGGAAAATCTGTTAAGTCCAGATTAATTCTTATGGGAAAGATTTGTTGAGTTGCTCCTGATTGGTTTGCATCATGACTTAACTATAGCAATGCTGTCAGGTTAAAAGGCGTAATTTGTGTCAAAAGATGTCGCCAAATATTATTTAAACTGCAATAGTTTTTTCTCAAAACGGATGACGTAAAATTATTTATTTTTACTTTTGCGCTCTATAAAGGGATGTAAAAGTATTGTTCCGACCCCTTCTGGCTGGGTGGCGTTTTCCCCTTTTCTTCCTCATTCTTTGGTGTGACCTGAATTAGCTTTTTTATAAATAAAGTGCCTCATATTGCAAATATCCCGCCAATTTTCCACAGAAAATGCAATTCCAGTTCACGTTACAGCTCATAGGTTGCGTGACAAATTATATTTCAATATAAAATTATTTTACTCCCTTACTGGGAATCAAACCATTACACTCTTATGGTCAGCTCTCATTCATCCTGACGCGCTACCCGAATATTCTAAGTGCCCACTGGAGAGTAGGACTATAGGAGCCCTGCAACTAAAGTTGATTTTGGGACAGTTAGATTATGTTAAAAAACTACAGATTCCATTATTATGTAAACTAAATCATACTAGAATGATTTTATTCATAACTGCAGTGATATTTAATATTCAAAAGAAGAAACTGCAAAATATAGATAGTGTGCAGAGACATTTGTGAGTGCAATTCAATCGCTATCTACAACAGACTAAACAGCTTGTAGTTTTGATTGACTCAGATCAATCAGTTCCTAGCCCGAAATTACTGGCAACTCTGAAACGCAGTTAAAGTTAAAAACAAGGGGAATAAAATTTCTCTAACCCCATCTAGTGCAAACTATCTGTAATTACTCCCCTAACTTATTATGATAAATTTAATAATGTTAATTCTAAATTGGAAGCCGCGCAAAACTGTAATATGCCCGGGGCCGTCTTGTTACTTTTGCGCTAAGTACTACTAAGTACGGTCTCGTGACGTCACACCCTCTAATCTCTTACCTCGGCTTTCTGGACCACATTGAAAGTCGTCATATATTTTAGACTACCAATAGTGACGTGACGTCTCCGTAGCTCCTCCCCTCTCAGTACCACTCTATTGAAGGGAAAACATTCCCCCCCCCCCACTTTAATTTGTAAAACATGGAAGTTGAACTGTTCCATTATATAAGGCATATTATTTCCGGTATTGTTTAAAAGGAGTGAGACTAGTGAAGATCCGGGGCGAAGCCATGCAAGCGGCGTCGGAACTGACCCCTAGTGGCATGATGACCGTATTTTATGGGCCAGACTCTAAATTGAAGTTCGCGTGCCACGCTGCCAAAGAATGGTGCAAACAAGAAGGAATTGAAGATCCAGTCTGCGAAGTGGCCAATTATTTGTTTCCTCATTGTCAAGTCATCGCTGGAAATGAAGAGGTACTGTCAACCTTTTTTTAATTGTAGAAATGGTGCTTTACTTGAAGTAAGGTACAATGCATTTTTTGGGTTTGCATTCAAGCTTGCTTTTAGTGAGCAACTCGGGCAATTTATCGAATGCATTTTTGTTGCAAAACATCGTACAACACTTTTATATTTTGTTAACTGCATGATGACTGGTGTTGTGAGGGTATGCAATGCGTTGCGCAAGCGTCTGTTGGACATCTTTAATGGGGACTTACTTGAAAGGGTTGTATTGTGTTTGCACGGAACATGGTGTTCAGTCCCACTCAATGTGTAGTCTATGTATCTTGGCGTCACGTAGTGTCTGTGACGAATTGCAAATAATTTTTACACACCCGGCAATGCCTTCTTTAAGCAAATGCGACCGCCTTCTATAAGCAAACGCGGCCAAGTGAGCAACACTTATTGATATCTGCAATTTTGCCTTATTAGAACGTAGTAGCCTTTTTGCAATAAATTTATGTGCTATGTTGCATTATGCACGTTGGTTTTTCTCAGTCAAAACTCGGTTCATAATAGAGCAATCTCAGTTGTGACGTCAGGTCACGGGCTTAGCTTTGGCAGCGGGCGGCCATTTTTGGTACCACTTCGCTTCTATGGGCAAATAGCATGGGTGACGTCACACTAAGGCTTCTGGGATAGCTCTATTCACTTTAAATGGTCTTCACGGGCTTAGCTTTGGCAGCGGGCGGCCATTTTTGGTACCACTTCGGTTCTATGGGCAAATAGCATTGGTGACGGCACACTAAGGCTTCTGGGAGAGCTCTATTCACTTTAAATGGTCTTCACGGGCTTAGCTTTGGCAGCGGGCGGCCATTTTTGGTACCACTTCGCTTCTATGGGCAAATAGCATGGGTGACGTCACACTTAGGCTTCTGGGATAGCTCTATTCACTTTAAATGGTCTTCACGGGCTTAGCTTTGGCAGCGGGCGGCCATTTTTGGTACCACTTCGGTTCTATTGGAAAATAGCATGGGTGACGTCACACAAAGGCTTCTGGGATAGCTCTATTCACTTTAAATGGTTGCCATTTCTTGCACGAACAATTCGAAAGTACATTTTTCGATATAATTGTACACAAAACATTTAGGCCTTGAAGTTCGTCGAACTAAATAAAGACGACTTCAAGTTTCGACGACTGAAAAGGCTTCCTGTTAGCGGAGCTTTTCACACGCAACTTATGAGACCAGCCGAAATGGTGCTCGAAAAGGCCTTGGCCTCGATTAACATAAACAAACCGTTGATACCGGTTTACTCTAATTATGACTCGAATCCTTACAAAAACGTTAACGAAATGCGGCGCAAGCTGAAACTGCAATTGTTCAATCCCGTTAAATGGGAACAGACTTTGCATCTGGTGTACAATAGACCCGCCGATACCGAATTCCCAAAAACATACGAATGCGGACCTGGTCGAAGTTTAACGATGATTTTAAAATACGTTAACAGGAAAGCCGCGGAAAAGGCAATTTACGTGAACACGTGATTAAAAATTGTATTACTGTATTTGTAGTTTTAATAAAATATGTCCTGGTTGTAAGAAATGAACGCGTTAAGGGATGGGGGTTGTGTTCGTATTATAATTCATTTACTGAGTGATTGAACATGGTAATGTTTCGAATTTCAAGCAGTCTTAGGCCTACTTGTTCCATGAAAAAGTTAAGTCCGTTTTCAAAGTGTTTTATTTATTAACTTACAAAATTGCCAACAAAGGGTATGTAGAACATATCAAGAACACATTTAAGTCGTTAGAACATGTGAATTGTCCTACTAGGGTTCTATGTGCTCGGTAATCACATTGTGACTCCATTCCGCAATTTACGTGAACACGTGATTAAAAATTGCACTATTGTATCTGTAGTTTTAATAAAGTTTGGTCATGGTTGTTAGAAATGAACGCGTGCGTTAAGAGATGGGGTTGTGTTCGTATTATATTTCATTTACTGAGTGATTGAACATGGTAATGTTTCGAATTTCAAGCAGTCTTCCTTGTAACACGAAATTGTTAAGTGTTTTATTTAGTTGCTTACAAAAGTATTAACAAAGGGTATATAGAACATATCAAGAACACATTTAAGTCGTTAGAACATGCCATCCAAGGTTTCTATGTTCTCAGTTATCACATTGTGACTCCATCATGGCTCACGCCTTGAAGTTTGGGTTGGATGGAAATGTGCAACCCGGGTTTTGTATGACTTCACGTGAAGCGTATATACCACATTTTACACATGTTTCTAGTGGCATTCCTAGCACCAATTGTGATAAAAATCCTGCGATAAATTTAAGTTTAAATTATACATTTGTATAAAGTGAGTGGTTTGAATCAATTAAGAAATCACGAATTGGTTCTCACCTCCTGTAAATGCATCGCCGGCACCATTTGTGTCGACAATTTTATTCTGATTTAGCGCCTCAACTTCAAATTCCATCACTTTATTATCTGAACATTAAAAGTATTTAAATTGATTGATGTTGAAACCATCAAATGCGAACAATCAGTAGTGACAAACGTTCAAAGATTAAAACAAAAGTGTACTTCGTTCACAGTTCCCAGTTCCACCCTTTGGCTGTAGACGCCATTTAAAATGAGAAGCAAATGAGCTTCCTCTCAATCCCTAGTCCCTACACGAACCAATCAATCAGAGAAGACCTTTTTTGAGGTCAAAGGTTTGTATAAAAATAGAACTCTATGGTGGTGATCCGAACGTTAACTCTTAGTACTTGGTTGGCTATTATATTGAGCCTAGTCACGCACGTTCCCTGTGCTACGGTCGTGATAGTAATCATACGCAGAGCGGGTCGACACTATTCTGAGAGGTAAAAGGGGGTTTCTCTTATTACACGGAGCGAGCAAGCTTCAATGAAGTGTATTTTTCGTTTTTATCTTTGAATTTTTGGTACTGTTCAAATACCGCACTTCTGGGGCAATCTTACTACTTACCACTGGCGACTATGATTGGATCCATTCCTTGCGTTATGACGACTATTCTCGGATATTGCGTGTTTATTTTCGGCAAGTTACAAATTTCAACCGCTATCCCATGAAGACTTGTACTCTTCATTCATATTTTACAAGTGAAAACATTTAATCACTAACATTCAAAGTGAAGTGGAAATTTCAGCACAAAGCTACGTGTAATTTTCTTACTTTTAATTTATGAGCTTTTGCAAACGTCTCGGCTTCCTACAAAATCATTTTGACGCAAATAATTATAAAATATCGTAAGTTTATTATAAGATATGTTCCATAAGTATGACAGGCACTTCCTATTCTTCGTAATGCTAGAGACTTACCCAGAATCTATGACCTACCTCGTTCACTTCATGACAAGCTCTCAGCAACTAGTCACAATCTTATGGAACATATCTAAATTTTAAACTTTGGTAATAATTACCGCTTCATTTCCGAACAGGATATCAATATAAGGCAAAACTTGTTCCTGTTGCTTCTTAAACGCTAAACTGAGATAAGGTGCGCTTAAGTTCATCGTGAACACTTTATTATGTTGAGCCGCGTGTTTCGCAACCTTTAATATTGAGTCCATGCAAACCGTCAAAAAGAACCCCTAGGTAAGAGAGAAAATTAACTTGTGATCATGGCGTTATCACTGACTATGATGCAATGGAGTAAAAGGCAGAAATTGGTCGCAGTATTAACGTGCGTTTCTTCCTTCCTGCATTGAACTTAATTGGTTCTAAGTCAGATGACGAATAATTTTAATAGGCGTACTGCAATGTAGTAATACTGGGCGTTATGTATCGCTTCCAAATTCTCAATTTTTTCAAGATGTTCTTTGTGAAAGTGTTTACTCGCTGCCAAATAAGCGCAAAGTGACCTAAAAATGATGTAAGTGTGAAGGATGACACTCTGTTTCCTCTCTTAATACTTAAGTTATGTAACATGATTCTTCCCGGGATCATGGCACCATTTTTGTTTGCTCTCCCGCTCATCAAACTTCAGATGGGCATCTCACCGTTTGTACTAAATCCTCAGCAATCAACCCACAAACCTTGATTGTCTTGACGTGGCTGTGACAAAAACTCACAAGCGCATGGGCCTTGGCAAATAGTTAAGCAGCGCTAATAGAGTAATGATGAGTAGGGAACTATTTATCGTGAATGTCATTCGGTTTAGTAACCATGTGCACTCCAAATGTAAAATGATATTGGGAAGAATAATTTTACAATTACAGTCCCCGCTTTGTGGTGGTACACACACTTCTCTCGAAGAGAAGTAGTATAAACTTCTGCTAATCCTAATTGGCGACTAGAAATACCTGTTTAGACCGTTGTTGGTGACAAGAACTGCGCATGTCCCTGTAGGTTGCGTTTCGTGAATTTGAAACCTAGTGTCCACGTTCGTTTCTAGCGCTTTTGATTGTAAAATGTTTCCAAATGCATCGTTGCCGATGCAACCGGTAAATACGCAAGCTTTCTTCTTTTTCAATATCCACTAAAATGCGACTCAATCATTCGTCACTCGTCGAATAATCGACGCTCGGTACTACACGCAAACCTACTTACTTGCGCAACTCTTATGCTATTTAACGTTGATCCTCCTGCGATGTATTCTACTGGATAATTGTTTACCAAATCATGATACCTGAAGATGGTAATTTGTTTTAATTAATTACTAAATGGAACTTTACTCTTCAGTATCGTCTTAATTAATGCACTTACATTGATATGTGTTTTTCTTCTGCCAATATTTGATCGTTTGGCATTAAACCATATCTAGGGATAAATTCAATTAGAATTTGCAATTGGTCTTAAAAATGACAGAATGTGAGATAGTGCGTTGTAAACCATAGTGAGAATTCACAACTCGTGGATTTCATTATCACCCACAGTGCCTAATTACTTTCCGTTAATTCTAGGGTATTTAGTCTTAATTACTTTGATAGAAATTCATCCGATGTGTTTGCCGAGATGTCCAGAAGTGGACTCCCCATTCCGAACAAAATACCTTCCCTAGAACATAAGGTTAATTTATTAGGAAAATCCAGATAACATAATATTATACCAAGAAGTGATATCTAGTCTATTAGGGAGAAGATGTAAATTCGCCTGCACATTTCCTGCTTCATCTCCAGTCCAAACGTATAGTATGTCCGGAGTTAATCCCCGCCTCTAAATTACAACCTACATCTCATTGGTTCTTGAAAACTCGTGCACGTCAGCGCGACGCGAATGACGAAAATTACAGTCATATTTTCCGACTGAAGAGAGTGTAGCGAAATAGCCCGGGCCTCCTTTTACGCCCACCCTTATATTTTGAAAGGGGGGGGCTGCAGGGACTATCTCGCGCGAATACTTAGGCATCTTATAACTTCTCCCTAATAAACTAGATATCACTTCTTGGTATAATGTTATGTTATCTGATATTTTCCTTTAAGGCCACGTGCTAAATTGTCACACGTGCAACGCGGTGAACACTTAAAATCCGTTGTAAAAAATAATTTAAAATTCGAACTTACTTTATTTGTGTTTCCATAGCAAAAACCGAATTGTAACACAGAAACCTAACGCGGGTGTGTCTTCAAAGTAATGATAGTTGATTCTTTCTTCGCAATATCGCAACTTGTCTTTATCGTTAACTTGTTATTTTCAAGGCTTTTTCACTATCTTCGTTGCGTATATAGTTATCTTCACATTGAACGTCGTCTCCTTACATTCCTAACTGTTCAGTGTGTACTTTAGCTTTAAACGTATCGTAAAACTAATTATTTGAAGGAACTCGAAACCAAATAGATGATTAGAATTCGGAGATATTGGTTATCTTTAAAGGTCTCTTTGAAAACAAGTGGTAAAATTTAATTTGTTTGGCGAAAATGGGAATTCAATAAAAACTTGATTTTGAAAGACTTGAGATATAAGATAACACGATGTTTGATTGAATGTGTAGTCGCAGATGATTTAGGGTACGATCACGAATGTATACAAGTAATTGGAATCATTGCGCTACATCCATTTTTCTCCACGTATCTAAGCGGGCTTAGAGGGAGGAGCTAGACTAATCATTATGATTGATGAATTGTGCTTCACGAATAACGTATCTCGCTGCGTTGCCACGTCACAGTCATATGACCTCGCGAATTTATTGCCCATGCGTTGGGAGTATCAGCAGAAGACCAACCAATGAAATTACGGTTAGAAAGGCGTCAGAATTATGATACGTGACCAAAACCACTCAAGCCCCGCCCACAAACCCTTATAGAAATTAAGATGGAAAATATGGGGGAACAATACGATTAATATTTTTATGAAAAGCTTTTGTCGAACTTTACTTGTTAGTGGTTACAATTTTATGTAATTATCGTAATATTTGAGGTAAAATCTGACTAAATCTGGGACGTTTTGGTATTCTTAGAAATTATTGCATTAGATTATAATTAGCGCAGCAAAATTATTCCAATTTTTGGAAAGTTTTAACCAACGTACACGACTAACACTTTAAGTATTAACATAAAAAATTAGTTACTTCTCTACCTGAATTCTTCAAGGACAATCACGAGACTATGAAATAGATAAACCCTAGGCCTAGAGACTAAGTTTAATTAAAATTCAGAGTGGTGGCGTAGCGGTTATTGCTTTCGCCTCGCAGGTTCGATCCTTGGGCAGTGGCATCGGGTCAAAACAATTCTGCATAGAGGTCGCAACTTAATTCTCTCATCATTTGTTAAGACCAATCTGCATCGTGAAACATTAAAAGAAATACCCATGATGAATGATTTTAAATTCAAATTAGTTTAAGATTTCATAGATAATTTGAAATATTTATTATCGAAATTTTTAACAATTTATATGAGATTTTGGTTCAAAAAAATTATTGGGAAATTATTTTATTAATACAAACGTAACTTAGGAGAAAACGTTTGAACTTTCGAACTCTTTCTCGATGTTTTTCTATTATACATAACTTTGACTAGAAAATACTCGAAGAAATTGTACAATAAGGGAAACGAAAACCCTAACCATATTCCCAAGTAACCACCTACGTTACTGAACACTTCTACCTGCTGCAAAATAAATAGAAAATAATTTCAAACAATAATATTTTAATTAATTATTTATTTGAACTTACTGAAAACCTTGAATAGTGCGAATACACCACGTTTCTGGCGCTGCCTGCGTCGATGTGAATTGTCGAGACGCTTTTCTTCAACAAACTAAGATAGTTCGGCCTTAACACGAGAAAGACATTAACCAAACAAAGCTTACTTGGCTATCCCCGACGTGTAGCTAACGAAAAAATCGTAGAAAATCACTTTGCAAGATGTGGGACACTTCATTGAACAATTTCGTTTTGTTTCTTTCGTGAATGTTCCTTCGTTGCATAGAATTTTATCTAGGCCTAAATCGTGAATAAAAACAAGAAACAGAAGTTCATAAAGCATCCCTCGAAGTATACAATTCAAAAGTGTAATATATTCGTTTTTGTCAAATTTGAATCGATAAATGATCTTTTGGGTATTGGGATTTGGGTCTTCAAGTAGTTGGTAATTGCTTAACAAGTTATCATATACTGACTGTTTTTATCACAAATGACCATATCTTTGAGCACAGGTTCTCCCATCGGAATGCATTTACAATTTGAATGGAATTTTTCCCAAACGCAATCTTGTTCGCAAATCTGCAAAATTGGCAAAATATTACTGTGCAACAATCTAAGAAACTTGTTGTGTTTTGAGTACTTGTTTATTGAGGAGATTTGACCATTTTCCACATTTGATTTTTTCTGTGTAATTGTAACACATCGTTTGATAAGGTGGTTCAAGTAGGTAAACCGTGGTCTTGACGAATCGTACGCTGTAATGCGTACCGGAAACGATCCGTACGTTAAATGTCTTCATAGTAGGCGAATAATCAGCATTGTGCAAGTACAAGTAGCCTGACGAAACGCTGGCGCTCTGAAACGTCTCGTTTGTTGTTTCCAAAGGATCCATGTGTATGTTTAACGATAGAGCTAAATTTAATAATAGCTTAAATCGTTGATTATAAAAACACCATTTGGGAAGGGATATTCGTCCTACAAAATCCGACAAGCTATGTTGAGTGAAAATGGGTACGCAATTATTCCCAATAGATGTATGTATTCCAGTTAATTGTGGAAAAAATATATTATCATACTAATACTTGCCCGTATATTCTTCTTTTGTCGTGTAAGTGGCATTTTTCCAAATTGGATTTAAACACCAACAGGATCTTTTTATCCCTAACAGGACCCAGACTGATTCTCTGATACATTTGTCAAGCAAAATTATATAATTAAATTAAAATTAATTAAAGGAAATCGGATAATATAAAGGCAAATGAAAATGACCGAAAGTGAGGCACTTCCAATATGAGTTTCATTATTTTTCTTTCTAGCTTCTTTGGTTAGCCAATCAGGATTCAACCATGGATACGTATAAACACTAACGTATTATGGATAACCTTCCACGAGGCACCCGTTCAGCAGAGAGAGAAATATGACTGGTAACCCCCCCCCCTGCCCTCCATCTTGTGAGCGAGAGGGAAATTCGTATTTTCTCTCTCTGCGCATGGGCGAAATTTCAAACCCACCACTCAGGATTCTCCGGAAAGATATAGTTCCTTTTCCCACGTGACCAAGCTGTTTCTGCTTCGATTCACAGCCGTCTCACATTCGCGAGAGTAGCGCGTATTTGGTGGGCCTAATACGTTAATAATGGTTGAACTTGCAGTTATCTTGCCGTCTCTTAATCGAGAACTTCAAGTTCAACTTTTTTTGTGGTATTCGAGGCCTGACTGTTATTTCAATTTGCCTTTTGTTTCATCAAAGATTATTATGATCCCTTACTTAATGCATTTGTCCTTGACATTCATAGACGTTTTTCCATCCAAGTAAAGTTTTATCACCCTTATCAAATTTTCCTGTTTGGTCACCAACTCAAACCTTCGCATTAACATGGTTTGTTCAATACTTTCCTTAGATATGTTCATCTAATTTACAAAAATCAACGCGTAAATATTTTAGTTCAACGTTGAAAATGTTAAAGAATCCATTACTTGTAACATTTTATCCAAGGCTGATTTACGAAACCTGTAATTTTAAGTGTTGCGTAATTAGTTTAATTATTTAGACTATTACCTACAATTTTCATCAAGGGACATCTCTAAACAACTTATGAACATTGGAGTGTTTTACGAATGACCCCTTAAATTTAAGTAAGAAATTGTACGAAAATGATAATTTAATTAAGGGGTTATCCCTAAAACACTTAAATCATAAGTAGAAAACTGTTGTTAAAATGTTATAGTAACATTTTCAACTCATAATCTCCCATTGAACCTATTGTAATTGAACACTACCACCCTTTATGGAACACACTAGTGTATTCTTACGTAGTTGCGTCGCAAAATGTCACTCCTGGTATGAATGCTTCACCATTTTCTTCTATGCTCAAAAAAACACTGGTTGGATATGTGAAGTACAGTTTCAAAAAAATGTACAACTGGTAGAAACAAATTGATCCGACACCAAGGTAAAAAAATACTTTCAAACATTCTGTGAAGTTGAATTTCTTTGCTTTTGGTGTACTTATGGTCCGTTTTTTGACAGAAAGTGTTTTCTTGAATCTTCCGTATCGTTTAAACATGCCTGGTCCGTTTTTTCAAATAAGCACATTGAACTTTACATGCAAATTTCAAGCAAGAATTTGGTTCGATTCAAACCAAATCCACTGTCCAGTATATTGAGCTCACTTAAATTTTACACCACTACTTAAATTTACAGAAAAATTTCAATTCAACAGCTGATTTGTTAAATATCAACTTGTGGAATTGTAGTTCGCGTTCGATCGAGGACACAAACACTTATAGACGTGCGTTGGATTTGCGTCATCCAAGACTGTACTTGAATGAGGTCCTGTTGTTGAGCTACCAGGTTAAAATCGATTCCGAATACTTAATTTTTAAGCGCTTAACATTATCTAAATCTTTAATGTCTCTTATAAACATTAGAAACGCTAACGAAAAACTTTAGTACATACTTTAAGTAAACTAACATACATAATAAAACTCTCTTGCGATATTGATCTTAATCATGCGTAATTTATGTGTATACGAGCTTTAAAAGGATCTCAATTCCCTCAGAAATACAATTGAAAACTGATCCCTTCTAACATTGTAACTTACCATTATTTAGGCTGAAATGCAACGCCACTTCATACTGGCCAAGTTTCTCTTACACGTTTGAACATTACGTGTTCATACGCGTCTATTTTCCATATTATACCAAGTATTCCAAGCAACAGTTTTGCAAATCAATACCTTTGAAGTGGAAGTCGCAAAATCTGTTGAAATTTTTCGTTACTGTCAAATAATCTGTAGTTTTATAATAAGTTTGTTTGTTTGTTTATCTATCTATTAATAACGCTTATACTTTAGGTGCAGATAGATGGCTTTCACTTCTCTTTCTGGTAAACAAGGGATATTTAACGTGTAAGTTTCAAAAATTTAAAAGCAAGGAGTCTTGATGGTTGGAGTGATCCTTTTACAAGCCAGTTATAAAAAGCAAAGAGTATTGGTTATAATAAAACGTAGAAACTATCTGTCTATCTGTAAATAACGTTATTAGTTGCGAAACTATAGCGCGTGCCTCTCTCATGGACTAAGTAAGGTATCACGTGCCTCTCTCGTGGGCTAAGTAAGGTATCACGTGCCTCTCTCGTGGACTAAGTAAGGTATCACGTGCCTCTCTCGTGGACTAAGTAAGGTATCACGTGCCTCTCTCGTGTACTAAGTAAGGTATCACGTGCCTCTCTCGTGTACTAAGTAAGGTATCACGTGCCTCTCTCGTGGGCTAAGTAAGGTATCACGTGCCTCTCTCGTGGGCTAAGTAAGGTATCACGTGCCTCTCTCGTGGACTAAGTAAGGTATCACGTGCTAGGTTTTATAAAAAGCAACGACAGTTAATAGTGAAATTATTGCTGATACTTCTTCAATACGGTAATTTCTAATTTGCGACTATACCTTTAATGGGAAATATTCCAGATGAAGTATAAACAGGTTATACGTAACAATAGAAGTAATGGAAGTGCTCATTTATTTTTTATAAATTAGTATGACTTTAGACTTAGCGCTTTGTTTTGTAAATATTAAATGTACTGAAGGTATTGTTCTAAAAACGTGACAAAGTGAGGCAACTCTTTAAACCAATATAAAATAAGTTGCAGCGTATGAATCGATCAATAATTTTGGTTTTAAATTTTTTGCCCAAGAGAATATCCATATTCTTATGATTTTAAACGCTAGAATACAAAGTTTGACTGAACAAAAAAGACTTACTTTTATGGAAACCCGTCAATCATTTAATGAAACGGGTATAGCAGACTGAAACCATTAGATATGTTTTGGAATTGAACCGCAGACTAGCGCAACTTCGAACGAAATTATTCTCTACGTTATATCTAAACTTAAAACGTTATATCATTGTGCCTCATCTTAATATCTATGCGGGTTTTGTGGGACGGGCTTGAGTTTTTATTAATTTTGAGTGAAAAACTTACCATCCGTCACGCCTCATAATTCTGATGCCGTCTTTCTAACTGTTGTTACATTGGTTGATACCAACGCGAGTTCAGGCAGGCGCACGCGCAGCGAGATAGATTTTTCACAAGATAAAATTCGTAATACATAATGATAATACAAAATCCGTCTAGATACGTTGAGGAAATGTCCGAAAAATTATTCCTTGAAACCGTATATGTATTCCTTATAATCGTAATAGTGAAACCGTGTTTATTTACATGGACCAAAATACGTTTAGAGAGGGGATGAAGCTAAATTAAAGTGGTTTTTACCGATTCTTAATTCCGCTAATAGAACCTTATTCTATAATATTATTTTCTGGCAGCCATTTTATTCAAGATGGCCGCGAAAAAAAAAACAGCATTTTAAGTGAGCACGTACTACCTAAGAATAAGGTTTCAGTATCCCAGATATAGGTAGCAATTTAAGTTTGGGCTGGGCCATGATGATCAATCAATCAGGACTTATTTTTAAACATTACGGTTTCATATTATTATGATAATCCAAGGTACCCAACCAAAATGGTCTTCAATAAGGCTATAAATAATCTTATACCGGTGCACCTTGGAGGAGAAAGTTGAGACGGAGTCGTGATCTCCATACCTATAACGAAACCTCTATACCCTACCCATCTATGGAACTGAAACGAAGTCCTAACAGCATCCTAAGTGGCGTTTTGGTAGAGTTGTACACGGTATGAAAACGTCGATAATGCCCCCTGTGTCTGAAAAATAGAAGCTAATTCATGAGAACTAGCTTATTATTTTTAAATAGCGCTACGCGGCAGCACTTAACATCCCCTACCAAAGGTAGGGTCGTGCGCAAAGTAGTCCTTGAGAAGTTGAGACTTTCATCTCAACACATGGCCCACCAACCTTTCTACTCCATCTCACATCTTTCCTCATAGGGTGCAGTAAAAACTGGAAAAGCGTTACCTAATAATGGAACGGAACAAAGCTAGGGGATTAGGTAATACCAGAAGTGTATAATACTTTTCTTCGAGAGAAGTGTACGAACTACAAAACGGGGTAATTGTAACATGATTCTTCCCAAAATCATTTTACATTTGGAGTGCAAAACCGAATCGCATACGCGATCTAATTAGTTCCCTCATCATTACTCTATTAGCGCGTAACTAGTTCCCAAGGCGCATGCGCTTGTGGATTTTTGTCCCACGTCAAGGCAATCAAGGTTTGTTGGTTAATTGATTGCTGAGGTTTTAGTAAATACCAAACAGTTATAGAATTCACCCCAGCACGGTGCTATAGTTACCCATCTGAATTAAGTTTGATGAGCGGAAGAGCAAACAAAAATGGTGCCATGAGCCCGGGAAGAATCATTCATGTTACATAACTAAAGCATTAAGACGGGATACAGAGTGTC
This sequence comes from Phalangium opilio, assembly GCF_054372755.1. NCBI lineage: Eukaryota > Metazoa > Arthropoda > Arachnida > Opiliones > Phalangiidae > Phalangium > Phalangium opilio. The sequence continues at coordinate 2,220,871 of NW_028324166.1, read as the reverse complement.
ATCCTTCTTCTATTACCCCCTTCTGGTATTACCCTTACATTATTGCAAAAATGTCAAACTTCGGCTACTCATAGTAATTGTGAATTATTAGCTTCTCTCGAGCGCTTTATCCTCGTTATCCCGGGATTTACTTAACCCGACAGTGTCGTTTGACAATATTAAAACACTTAGATTAAGCCATAATATCACATTCAGCTTAGTGCCAAGTAAGAATGTCCTAGCGTAGTCCGACCAAGGACGTAAAGTAACATGATAAATAGAAGTAAGCCGGAAGATAAAGAACTGACGTTGTCGGGGTTTAAATAAGGAATTTTTAAGTGGTCATTTGAACGACGACCCCCTCCTTGACCGGTAATAAATAAACTGGTCCCTGATCTTGCACAATTTTTTATATTCAATTCGAAGTATGTCATCAAGGATAGATTTAATTTTAGAAGTAGGAATGGAGAACGGAACGGTTAGTATTTGCTTCAACCCGACCGACTCATAGCCCATGCAGTTTAGAGCCCCTTCCTCCAACACGTGACGAACAGTTATTATTAAAACTATCTTTTTGGCTCACACTTAAACTACGTTTTGATGACGTTGCTGACGGGGACGGCACAAAATACGTAATTCCTTTTTACCTCTGTCGCTATGACCTTCCCGCCTCTTATTTCATACCCCTCCGTCCCGTGGAAGGGGTCTGGGGCTTTGACGCGCACCCAGATTACTCTGTTCTCATTCCTACTTCTAAAATTAAATCTATCCCTGATGTCATCAAAATCTCTCTGAGGTAATGTTTAACATAAAACTGTATTTTATTTGATAGAATTAGGCTAATGTTGTGCCGTACTTTTTTCTATCATGTTACTTTAGGCCGTCAATGCAGCGAATAATATCATTTCTCTGCTTTACAAAATTTGTACCCCTTTTTTCTGCTTTCAAGTAGCGGGGATGGCTTAATAATGATTTACGAGCAAACTTCATCCATAAATCGATGAGCGCCAGTACGGGACTAAATTTTACTCTCTGATCTTGTCTCTATCAGCTTAAAGCGAGTCTCGGGCGGCTGCGCTTTAGTTTAAACAAATGCCACTAGATGGTACCAGAGTCGAGTAGAGTTAACTAGCTCGCTAAGCTTAGCAAAGACTAGTTTTACCTCTTCACTCTCGTGGAAGAGTTCTGATTGGTTCCTAGCTTCCTGCCTTTTGCAACTGTAAAATCTGTGTGATTAAGATTAGCCTGCATGTTAGGGCGCCAAAAGAGCCGAGTTTTGCTTCAAAACATTACGCGTTATATGCCTGTTCATAACCGCCGCTTATTTATAGGCATACATTTTTTTAAAAAAATTATTGTACTTAAATAAGATTGAAGACACGCTAAAGACTTCCTTATAATTTTGAAACTAAGTTGAGATGAAGCTAAACATTAATGGTTATAATAATTATTAATCAACATGGTGGAACAGATAAGTCGAACACTTAATTTGAGTAATTGTGACTTATCTGCTTTCACGAGTAATACCGTGACATTTTACTACTCAAAATACATGTTAATCTAGTCTCTACCATTATGTATGCATAGATTTTAAACTCTAATTATGATATTTTACATTTAATATGAATTAAGAAGGTCCAAGAACTTGAGCACAAACCGCGAATAAAAACTTTTGATCTTCCAAATTCGAACGCCAAGAGAAGCTGCATATGTAATATTCTTTATTTATTTAGTTAGAATATCAAACTTGCTTAACCTTATTTAGTTGGTTAAATAATTGTGCATTGTCCTTTAATGTTAAGATAAACTTTAATCTTATTCGGCATACATTTAGACTTCGACTAGGCGTCGATCATAACAAAACAATACTGGTGAATGCGCGTTGTGTCGAGTCACGGGGACCCAACTGGATAAGCTTACAACGCCATCTGGCCATATTATAGTACACTAAAGTAACATATATATCACGCTCTTTTTTTTTTTTTTTTTTTTTAAATATTTCACAGATATTGTATAGATGACTTTCTATAACCCAAAAATTTTAATGTGGAAATGTTTTAAATGTCTGTGAACCGCTTCGGTGGAATTACTACTCGACCACTCCTAGTTCGCCTGACAAGTGGAGTAGTGGGAGTAGCAACACGCTCGGTGGGTGTTTCTGCAGGGCTTTGTAGGACCGGTGAGGAAGACAAAACTGGGCTTTCCGGTGAAGATCTTTTGTGAGGCGATCGAGACAAAACCGGTCCTTCAGGGTTGCTGATTTCAGAACGAAGGTCGGAACTACTCGGAGGCGATATCGCATCCGGACCTCTAATCTCTGATTGCGCGAATGGCGTGACAGGGTGTTGAGCCCATTGTGGCTTGGGCGGTGACATTTCTCTTGACCTGTCCATCTCCTGTTGCAGCACTCGACGAGGTCTTAAATGCTCGCGGTTTCGTCGATATACGGCTCCAGTGGCTGTTCTGATCCAATAGCTATTGTCATCCGGGCCAAGGGATTGAACAGTGGCCGGTAACCATTCTCTGGTCTTAGTTGTATACCAGACTTCTTGATTAGCTCTGAACTGGGAGAGTGGTTTAGTGTGATGGTTCCCGTATTTGTTCATGTGTTCCTGGCGTGCTTGTAATTGTCGAACATGATCGGCTATCGGAAACTTGGGCTTCAGATCGCTGCGGTGAATCGGTAAAGTAGTACGAAGTTTTCGGCCCATCAACATTTCACCTGGAGACGGTAATGTCGCGGTACGCGATGCTCGATATTCCAATAAGGCTCTGTATACGTCATTTCCATCTGCTTGAGCTTTAAGCAACATGTTCTTTACAGTCTGGATATGGCGTTCGACCATTCCATTCGATCTAGGATAATGTGGACTAGAGGTTGCGCTTGTTATACCCCATTGGTCGTAAAACATTTTCATGGCTTGAGAATCGTACGGTGGGCCATTGTCAGAGAACACTGTGACTGGTATACCGTGTCGAGCGAATATTGCCTTCATGGCCTGAATAACAGGACCACTAGCTGTTGATGTTAAACGTTGTATTTCAACATATTTAGAATGATAGTCCATAACGATGAGGTAGGTATCGTTCTGTATTTTCATAAAATCTGTTCCTACTTTCTCCCATGGGAATTCCGGAACCTCATGCACTGTTAACGGTTGGTGGGCATTAGCTTTAGCTCTGCTTTGACAGATTTGACAGGACAATACATATTCTTCTATGTCCTGAGTCATTCCAGGCCAGAAAAGTCCTTGACGCGCCTTTAACTTGCATGACACCACGCCTTGATGCGCACTGTGAATGATCTGCAATATGTCGGGCCTTACTTCTGTCGGAACCACTATTTTGGTTTCCTTGTAAATTAAGCCGTCGTTCATCCATAAGTCGTCTTTGACTTTCCAATATTCTTGGACTTCTAGCTTGACAAGTTTTTTATGCGTAGGCCACCCATCGTTTATGTATTTAGCCACGAGGTTTAGTGCAGCATCCTTCTTAGTTGCTTCTTTAATTCTGGCTTCTGTCGGTGGAATTACCACAGAAATAGCCAATACTGCTTGTCCTTCACAGTCCAAATAATCGGTGTTCACCAGGTCTGTTTTAATTGGGTTTCTTGACAACGCATCCGCTATCAAGAGCTGAGAACCTGGAACGTACTCGAGTTGAAATTGATATCGCATCAATCGAAGCAGCATTCTTTGTAATCTAGGCGATATAGCATCCATGGGTTTTTTCACAATGGCAAGCAGGGGTTTGTGATCCGTTTGAATGGTAAAATTGCAACCATAAACGTAATAGTGGAACTTCTCGCATGCTGTGGTAACTGCCAACATTTCTTTCTCGATTTGCGCATATCGCATCTGTGTAGGTGATAGCGAGGTAGAAGCGTATGCGACGGGTTTCTTATCTTGTAGCATGGCAAACCCAAGACCATATTGACTAGCATCCACGGAAAGAACAATGTCTTTTTTAGGGTCATAAAGTTGCAAAACATCTGCACTGCAGATGATCCGCTTTAAATCTTGAAAAACTTGTTCAGCTTGGGAGTCCCATATCCATTGGGACTTAGTATTCAATAGGGTTCTGAGATACGCAGTCTTTTCTGACAGGTTGGCTACAAATCGAGATACGTATGTGACTATGCCCAAGAATGTCTGCAGTTCCTTTAAGTTACTTGGCGAACTTATTGCTTGAATAGCTTCAAGTCGACTTTGGTTTATCTTGATACCCGCTCCGGATATCGTATGTCCTAAGAACTTGACTTCTGGAGTAGAGATAACTCTCTTTTTCTTATTAAATTTGAAATTAGCGGCTCTTGCTCGTTGAAGTAGCGCTTCTAACACGTCATCGTGCTGTTTATTATCTATTCCTCGAATAATAATGTCGTCGTAGAAATTGGTACAATTATCCAAATCCGAGATAATTTCTTGCACCGCTTTTTGTAGTACTTCAGGTGCACTTGCTAATCCAAAGCTAAGTCGAAGAAAAGAATATCTTCCAAACGGTGTGGCTATCGTGCAGAGTTTAGAACTCTCTTCATCTAATTTAATTTGCCAAAAAGCATCCGAAGCGTCTAGTACTGTGAATAAGTTAGCTGCTTCTATTTGCGCTAGAACCGTTTCTTGTGTCGGCATGGAATGATGCTCTCTCAGTATGACTTTATTTAGCTCTCTTGGATCCATGCAAATTCGAACCGTTCCGTTTGGTCTGGATACCACCACGATTGGGTGAACCCATTCCGTAGGCTCATCTATTCTCCGAATAACTCCGATCTTTTCCATGCGATCCAATTCCGTCTTGACTTTGTCTTGAAGCGCTAACGGTATTTTTCTAGGCGCTGCGACGTATGGAATTGCATCTTTTTGTAGTCTAATGGTGTGCACCCGTTTCAGTTCACCCAGTCCTTCAAAAACATCTTTATATTGTTCTAGAAGGTCTTGACATCTAGGACTAATAGTTTCTGCCAGCTTTGCTTTAGTTTCTGGAGTTTTAGTTATGTTGTCTAATCTAGCGATTAATTGTAGATCGACTGAAGTTTTAGCACCAATCAAAGCTGACGAGCTGACCTTGGATATATAGAATGGGACTGAGGCTTGTAAACTTCTATTTTGGCACATCAGGTTGCATTTTCCGAGAACGTTTACTTTATGCCCGGTAAAAGCTGAAATCGTTACGTCAGAAGCTTGCAGTTTTGGTCGTGACTTCAAGGAATTATAAATCTCCAGTGGAAGCAGATTAACCTGGGACCCGGTATCTATTTTACAAGTTACTAATTGATCTTCTATAGTGATATTAGCTGTCATGTTAGACGGGTCTTGTCTTAAACTATCAAGCGTCAAAGCTCCAACGAATAGGGTATCTGTTTCCTCGTCATCTTCCGACTCATTTATATCCAAGGTTTGTATTTGTTTAGCCTTCCTACAAACACTTGAAAAATGATTTAGTACGTTACAGTTGTTGCAACGCTTCCCAAAGGCTGGACACTCTTTTATTTTATGGAATCGTCCACACTTGTAACAGGGTTTTTGGAAATGTGTGCTAGACCCTTGCGTCTGTGGCTTCTGCAGAGCTGATACCTTTCTTCTAGATTGCTGAAATTTCTTATTCCCATTGTTTGACTGTTTATTTTTAGATAACATGTCTACGGCTACTTGTGAAGACGCTCCTAACTCTTTAGCTTGTTCTTTAGAACGTTCGTAAGATCGGCCCAAATCTATAGCCAGAGCCAATGATAAATTTGCCTCTTGTAGTAGCTTCTCCCTTAATTCCGAACTTCTTAGACCTCCGATCATTCTGTCAACGATTAGAGATTCTTCCTGTGTATCGAATTCGCAGTCTCGTGCTTTCGTTTTAAGCTCAGCTACAAATTCGTCTATGCTACGACTACCTTGTGAAACTTCATGAAATTGATGCCTATGGTATGTGCGATTTTTATAAGGTCTGTAATATAAACTCAAAGCATCCATAAGAATTTCCACTGTACGAGCATCTCCTTGTTGCGGAATAGTTATAGTTTTTAACAGCTCACGCCCTTCCAAACCGATGGAATGCAAAAAATAAGAGCGTTGGAGACTCACAGGCTTAGTGCTCAGTGCTTCTATATCGGCGTAAAGGCCAAAGGCTTCCCGCCAGAGCTCCCACGATGAAGAAGGAGACTCCCCAGGTACGAATGGCGGCGGCGGTTTCATAATGACGCAGGAAAAACAAGCCAAGGCTTACCGTAACGAAAGGCGGTAGATCGAAAGTTTACTCTGACACCATGTAATATTCTTTATTTATTTAGTTAGAATATCAAACTTGCTTAACCTTATTTAGTTGGTTAAATAATTGTGCATTGTCCTTTAATGTTAAGATAAACTTTAATCTTATTCGGCATACATTTAGACTTCGACTAGGCGTCGATCATAACAAAACAATACTGGTGAATGCGCGTTGTGTCGAGTCACGGGGACCCAACTGGATAAGCTTACAACGCCATCTGGCCATATTATAGTACACTAAAGTAACATATATATCAGCATATATGCATTTCAATTCTAATATTGAAATTAGGGTTAACAGATACAAGTATTTGAGTAATTTGAATTTTTCGCAAAACATTGTGGCTGTTCAATTGAAATGTTAGTTGCTAAATTTCACCATAGATGGCGCCTATTTCTCTGCATCGGTTTTGAAATTGATAAGATAAAGGATAGAGTGTTTAAGATTAGTTGGTGTTTAATCATTAATAGAATCAAGGATAGATAATGATATTGGTATTGAAGCGTGATTTTAAGTATCATTTAAATAGGTCCGTGATTGATTGTCAACATCCCCTGTGGCGCAATTGGTTAGCGCACGGTACTTATACAGCAGTATCTTGCGAGTTATGCCGGGGTTGCGAGTTCGAGCCTCGCCAGGGGAACTGCCGTTTTTGTTACTTAAGACATTGAACATACTTTACCAGAACATGTTCTTTAATTTTAAACCTTGGTTTCATCCCCTGTGGCGCAATTGGTTAGCGCACGGTACTTATACAGCAGTATCTTGCGAGCAATGCCGGGGTTGCGAGTTCGAGCCTCGCCAGGGGAAGGGTGATTTTGTTATTTAAGCCATTGAACATACTTTACCAGAACATGTTCTTTAATTTTAATCCTTGGTTTCATCCCCTGTGGCGCAATTGGTTAGCGCACGGTACTTATACAGCAGTATCTTGCGAGCTATGCCGGGGTTGCGAGTTCGAGCCTCGCCAGGGGAAGTGTGATTTTGTTACTTAAGCATTTGAACATATGTTTTTAATTTAAAGGAAATTGAAATTTTGAAACTTCCTTACTGCAATAGTTGAATGAAAATGAACCAAGATTATTTGCATACCTCTTTAATGCAGAATATCTTTACTTCCGTTTGCAGTCGAAAAGCCTTAGTTTATGTTATTGTTATTATGCAAAACCATGCGCCTAGCAACGGTGAGTTTGATGCGCATGAACAAAAACTAGTCAATTGCCTTGTTAATAGCGTGTTTTTTCTCCGAAATTCTTTTACTGTGCGTGAGTGTTTTGATGGAGTTTTACCAAGAAGCGATATCTAGTTTATTAGGGAATGACGAAAATTACAGTCATATTTTCCGACTGAGGAGAGGCACGAAATAACCCGGCCTCCTTTTACGTCCCCCCTTGTATTTTGAAAGGGGGACTGGGACTATGGCGAGCGAATACTTAGACATCCTATACTTTCTTCCTAATAAACTAGATATCACTTCTTGGTTTTACTCAATCCATTTTAAAATGAAACTAGGACGCAAAAGTGTACAGCAGTATGCTTGCCTTAAACCACTATGAACAATGCTTATATTAAGATATGTCCAATTTTAAGGACTCATATGCAATTGTTGTTAAGGTCCGATAACCCTAAGGTTAACCCTAAAACAATTCGCATTTTAAAAACTGCACGGAAAATATTCAAGCTTCATTTCTTAAACACGTATGGTTATAACATTCTCCTTCTCTATAAAAATTAAACTTTAAAGATAAGCTATAGTGAACTTATCCTTAAGTTTAAAACAAACCGTACATCATGTCAAACTTCTAGATTGTTTTATAAATTTTTTAAACAATCGTAGGGTATAACTTGGCTTTCACAAAGTCGAAAGGTCTTGCCACAAAATAGGGGTTTTGGGCACAGGGGGGCCGTAAAATTTATCCACGGGACATTAAGCTAGATTTTATTATCATTTAAGATACGTTAAAAGCCTAAGCCTTGGCCCACCGCCGTGAATAAAAGCGGGGGACCCCAAACGATATCTTCTGTTAAATAGAAAAGAGTCAAGTTTATTCCCAGCTCGACTCAACTTGGGCTGAGAGGATCAATTTAACGACATCGGGACCCGAAGGCCCAACGCCGCGCGCTCAGAGATTCCATTATAACTGTTAAAGGGTTAAGCTAAAACAACGTAAGTCAGAAAGGTTGAATAGACAAAGGATTATGTAGGCAAAACTATGATTATGTAATAGACCTTTTCGATGTAAAAAAGGGGTAGGCAACCCTTGGTATTTGGGACATACAAGGGGGTAGACAACGCTTAGTATTGGGACATACAAGGGGGTAGATAACGCTTAGTATTGGGACATACAAGGGGTAGGCAACCCTTAGTATTGGGACATCGAAGGGGGTCGGCAACCCTTAGTATTGGGACATACGAGGGGGTAGGTAACCCTTAGTATTGGGACATACGAGGGGGTAGGCAACCCTTGGTATTTGGGATACATTGTCCCGTCTCTACGCACTCTCTTGATAAAAAAGACTACATCGAAGGCGCAAAATATAAACTTCATTAGAGCATCCATAATTTCATTTTTAAACTCTTGACAGCTTAAATACTGCCAACAGAAATGTCTTAGAAACATAGACACATAAGCTTACAAGCCTACAGGTTCCTAAGAATTTTAAAGTTATTATTATTTCTTGAATAGTTTAAATTAGTATATTTTTGCTCTGAATTGGAGTAAGATTTATTCCCGGGTGGTAACTAAAGTGTTTCTCTTTTTTCTTAGTGACGATGATGTTGAAAAGTTTGGATCTGGCTGGAAACGGGGGGAGGGGGGGGGCTGAAAACAATGGATCTATTTATTAGCGCGTAAACAGACGGGGCGAAAGCGATTGTCGTAAATTCCGCCAATTTAAAAGGTGAAATTGACGCTTTCCTCACGACGGAGTGGGAGTTTTCTTTCTACCCTATAACAGATGGGGTTATTAGAAGAAGGATGACACTCTGTATCCTCTTAATACTTTAGTTATGTAACGTGATTCTTCCCGGGCTCATGGCACCATTTTTGTTTGCTCTCCTGCTCATCAAACTTAATTTAAGATAGGCATCGCCAGTTCGCCACTTCTCTCGAAGATAAGTATTATATACTTCTGCCTGTACCTAACATACTTTAAAATCTTCAAACGCCTTATACGTCACTCTCTGAGCTGAAGGTTGAGTTTTGGGTAACAAAATGCAATTTATTTAACTGACATATACGAGCTTTCTAAAAGATAAGACACATCTAAGACAAAATTCTGAATGTTTTAACTTTCTTATTTAAGTTTGCTCGTAAGTTTTTGTACATGTATAATTGAACTTTACATTGCACAGAAGTCTAATTGTAACACTATTTTTAACACGGATGAAGTAGAGAAAGAAGAGTCAAAGCGGGAAGAGGGAAGGTAAATTGAACGGCACAGTCGTATCTGTACCTCACGCGCACCTACCCCTGCGCACAGAGGGGAGGAGCCAGACATCACGTGATCCTTTAAGGAAATTCTAAAGGGTATATAAGAAATGATGGTTAGAGGCCCACCCCTGATGTAAGCGTGGTTAGCTTTTGCTTAGACTATGGTAAGCATGAACGAGCAGAGCTAAGCCTCGGCAGTAAGTTGTAAACGAATTTCTCTCTGATTTTTTTTCTCTCCTTTGCTCTGATTGCGCATGTGCGGAACTCTGGGTACCGGTTTTGAAAGGGACCCTAACGGAGAATTTCGTCTCTCCAAGCCTCCTTCCAGGCATTGGCAATAGTATAAGCCTCTACGGTAGACCGATACTTATGCATTATGGACTTACGTTTATCTAAAACCACCAAAGCTCCACAGACTTAGACTCTGTAATTTTGAGGATGACTGTTAATGGCGGAAATAAGGTATAAAACCTTATCCTAATGTTATTAGTCCTACTTGTAGCATGAACGGTTGTATTTCTTCCAACTCGGTTATAGGCTATTCGATCCGCAGCTCTTCCTTTTCCGATAGCTTAACCTTTATGGGCTTATTGATACCCCTAGTAATGGCCTTAAACGTTCGAGTTCAAAGCAACTACCGGCTAAAATCACGTATCTTCGCATGATTAGCTTAGAAAAGTTGCATCCTTTCAGCTCGCATTTATATCCACAAGAAAGCTCGAGTCTTTATGGTGGTGTGGTGTAGAGCAATTCGTTTTATGGTACGGGTGCAACGCCGGCCATTCAAGTTCATATTGTTAGGGACGTTTCCTCTGGCTTTTAGCTAAGGGCATAAATGGATAATCCTCTTTAAGTGTCCATCTTTACGTCTCTGGACCCCTTCTTCTACGTCAGCCCCTAACAGAGAACGGGAACCAAAAATCCACGAGGTATTTTTTACCTGGTAGCACTGCTCGTGGCTAAGATACGTGTTTATAGGCGTGGCCTGACTCTCTTCGGTGGAGGAGAGGAGAGGGGTTTTATCATTAAGATTAAACTATATGCAAGGCTTTCACGGTGGTAGTGTCTCGTATAATTTAATACCAGATTGGGGTGAGACCAATTATAGGAAACAGGGGGAAAAACTGCTCCTCTATAGATCCCATTCAGGCATGGAAACTTAATGGTTGGTCATCAATTTATGCTAAGGGGGAAAGAAAAATACGATCTGTGTTTTTTCACTAGTATATCAAGGTCACTCTAAATTAATTTAGAAGATTTTGTTGTAGATGCCCATTTGGGGAAGTACTTTAACTTAGTTGGGGTCCCCTAAAAAAATTAATTTCTTTGTGGATCGACGCTTTTGGTTAGGATTTTTGCAATTTGCAGACGAATCCTATCAAAGGTGGCTTACTATTTTGTGGACGAACAGTAGACTGAGTAGAGTACTTGAAATGTTTAAAATTAAACGCTCAACAAGTACTTTCTTAAAAATAATTAATATAATGTTAAAATATTTTTGAAATTGTTCGAAAATATAGGTACATTTTTCAATTAATTTAGAGTGACTTAATTGAAAAGAGGTAAAATCAATTGATTTAATTAAATTTTCTAAATGTTACCAAACTTAATTATGGATTTCTAAATAAATGCTTTTAAATTATAAACTAAACATTAAACATTTCCCATTAAAATGCCTTCAAAATTTGCAAAACCTCTGTACAAGTGATTAGCCCCAATCTAAGCTTTAGTTTTTTAGGTCTTTGTTCATATTAATGCTTTAAAATTTCAGTTCTATCTTGACAAGAAAAAAAGAACGTGTTATAGAGCTCTAGTTTTAGTCCCTTATCGAGATTGGGGCAAAGGTCTTAGATGCGGTAGCTCGGGAAGTAGCGAGTAAGAAAAATTGCGGGAAAAGAGGTCAAAGCTGACTGGTTTTCCTCGACCGCCGCGACTGGATGAAAAGACAGAAAGAAATGAGATTTGAGGTGGCTGATTGAACCGCGTAACCCCTGCAGTCTCCACCGTGACCACCATAGCACCCAGTCAATAGATGATGGTCAAACACCCCTTCGATATGGAAGTAGAAAGTTTAAGAAATTCAGTGAAGAAGCTGTGAAAGGTCACGCTGTAGATGCGTTAGTTTGAATGGCGTCTACAAGTTCAAGAAATTTTAATTTTCTCCCTGACTATTTTCAGGGATTTTTCTCTGACCTTTTTTAGGCTAAAAGTTGTCAGTGTTGTTATGTTATTGTAATCTTAGGGAAATTATGTTTTAAAACGCAACATTTAACGTTTGTAGCAAGAACCTTTCGTCAATATGCAAAAATTCCCTGACTATGTTAAAATTCTTAGAATACGCTGTGTTAAAATCCCTAACCTTGTTAAAATTCTTAGAATACGCTGTGTTAAAATCCCTAACCTTGTTAAAATTCTTAGAATACGCTGTGTTAAAATCCCTAACCTTGTTAAAATTCTTAGAATACGCTGTGTTAAAATCCCTAACCTTGTTAAAACTCTTAGAATACGCTTTGTTAAATTCCCTTCTATTGTTAAAATTCTTACAATACGCTTTGTTAAAATCCCTAACCTCAAAATATTCTGCCCTTTTTGTCTTATTTTTAATAAATTTCCTGATCCAGGTTTCCCTTGACCCTTGGAACACCCACCCTGGTACACATATCTGGCAAGTTTCTTAACTTCTCTAAAATGGTGGGAGATAACATAATGTACAATAAGATTTTCGTTATAAATCAGAATTGTTTCGGTGAAACTTAAAGGAAAACGTTGTCGTTTTGCCGAAATAATAGAGTCGCGATGAATGAATGCGAAGACAGACTGATATGGAAGAACTATTTTTGGCTTCAAAGATAGTATATGGCTTTTGGGTTAAATGATCCATCTAAAAGGCGTTGAAATTGAAACTCGGAAACAAGAAAGTTCCTTAACCGTGACCCTGTAGTTTTTCATCTTGTAACGGCCACCGCCAGATGGCGCTAGGTACCGTTGTGACCCGAACTTTGACCCCGCACGTACACTAGTATTTAGAATATAAAGCCCGGTCAACCTTTAGTAAGGGCAGTTAAGCGGCGGCCTGGATTAGGAGCAGTTAGCGGGGTCCGGGTCACGGATCAGGACAACACATCCCCATACGGATAAGGGAGTTTTATGTTATGAATAAAGGATATACTATTTTACGTAAAGTATTCTTTAATTATTATCTATTGGCCTTAATAGCACGATGTATGCTCTACCTCGCGAAATAGCTTAAAAGTACGGATCGTAGGAATTATCCCGTTACATATGGTGGCCCATGGGGGGAACGTCATTAAGCCTCGGCGAACGTAATTAATTACCGCTGTCTACGTCTTACCGTACCGGACTTTACCGTAATTGCCGTCCTTCTAGCTAAGCCTAGTTTGTGCCTAACTCGCCTACTCCCCTTACGTTCAACAAGTGAGGGCCGATTTACGCGTGGCTCGTGTTCATCCACTAGCTATTGCCGTTTCACTTGCGGAGTACAACGCCGGAGACACCTCCTCATACTGGGGGAAGAATGACGACGGAACCTGCATTATTGGGCGAGGAAGCCTATAACGTTAACGTTATGGACTGTATTCTCATGATGTTCGTCCTTGGTTATGCGATACGTCGATTCCTTACGTATCAATTTCCCGACGTACTGGTAGAATTGAGGAGACGGTGGGACAGCTATGCCCCCGTCCCGGTTCCAACGGAAGCCAGAGGATCGATCTCAGGTCCGGGGGAATGCCCTTACTGTCACCATATCCTCAATCCTTCAACAGTGGGCGCCGTATCCGAAGGATCATTGAGCCCCGCTACCGTAGCCAGTGAACCAACGGCTCAACCGACAGACCAGCCACTTCTAACTACAGTGCCAACCAATCGAAATTTTGCCTCAAAGAAGCCGATAAAATCTCCGAACAGGGACGTGAGTACGAAATCTAGCATGTTACAGGTACCTTCCGCCCCTAAACAAGCAGCAAAGGCACTGCGCAAACAACTCCGGGTCGTTTTGGAGGAATATCACCGGTCCCTCTCGTCCATGGTGTCTAATGCATCGGAACTCCTGGGGAAGTCAGCTCTTTCCGACATTGGAGGGTTTCGTCAGCATCATGGGGACCGAATATCCTACCATAACCTGAACCGCCGGAGGAGTTACCGTCATCGCAGGCTCCCGAATGCAGAACTACGGAAGGACCTGTGCACTAATGGCCCGTTACCATCTTCTGATGGGGGACCGTATCACGCGCCCTGGAAGCGGAGTCGACAACGGAAGTTTGATGCTCGATCACCGACCAAGAAGCCGACATGCTATAAGCAAACCCGAAAGACGACGACGAATGTTCACATAGTATCCCAGGCGATACAGGCTCGAGGAGAGACATTGGAGTCGATAAGAACATGGATGTCGACCAATGTTTCAACTCATTAACTATACTCAACTTTAAATTTTACACTAATTATGTTACTTAATGTTATTATATAATAATTATCCCTAACGATTGTAACCTTTTAAATATTTATGTATACTTATCATATGGGAATGTGTTGGGGGGAATATGTAACGGCCACCGCCAGATGGCGCTAGGTACCGTTGTGACCCGAACTTTGACCCCGCACGTACACTAGTATTTAGAATATAAAGCCCGGTCAACCTTTAGTAAGGGCAGTTAAGCGGCGGCCTGGATTAGGAGCAGTTAGCGGGGTCCGGGTCACGGATCAGGACAACACATCCCCATACGGATAAGGGAGTTTTATGTTATGAATAAAAGGATATACTATTTTACGTAAAGTATTCTTTAATTATTATCTATTGGCCTTAATAGCACGATGTATGCTCTACCTCGCGAAATAGCTTAAAAGTACGGATCGTAGGAATTATCCCGTTACAATCTCTCAAAGAGCATTGTTATTCTTGGCAAATTCATGAGAACTAGTTAATATTTTTAATTGGCACTAGGCAGCAGCACTTAACAATCCCCTTCAACGAAACTTGACTAAGGCGTTAAATGCGTTCTGTATTTTTACTTGCTTTTCACTTATGGTCATAAACGTATGATACCAGAAGTTTATAATACTTCTCTTCGGTTACTAAACCGAATCACATACGCGATAAATAGTTCCCTCATTACTCTATTAGCGCTGCTTAACTATTTGCCAAGGCGCATGCATGCGCTTGTGGAATTTTGTCCCAGACACGTGGGTTGATTCAACCTAGCACGGTGCGGTAGTTACCCATCTGGAGTTTAATGAGCGGGAGAGCGAACAAAAATGGTGCCATGAGCCCGGGTAGAATCATGTTACATAACTTAAAGGGATACTTTCATTTAATTTCATTGCAATAAATCCCTATAAGGTTAATTTATTTCGATAGATAGACAAATAAGGATTCTGAAAATATATATGTTTTTATATTTTAGTTTAATTAATGATTTTTAAATTACGATTAAAAGATCCAAAATTCTATTGTTTTGCGATCATGAGGACACCTGGTGATACAGAGTCGAACCACCGAAAAACGTTACTAGTTCGTCTCTACCAATAGTCTCTACCATAAGTCTCTTAGGCTCCGTAGTGTTTTTCCTACTGGTAGGGGGATTCATTCTGTGAGCGCAGTATGATACAGATTGACGGGAGTTCCGTCACTACGCGGGGTAACGCTGCCGACTTTCGGCACGGCATCGGCCGCTTCGGCGATCCCATACGTTCGCCGAGGCTTAGTGAGTTTAAACCAATTATTATCATTGCACCGTTTCCGTTAGAACTTAAACACTGTTTATTTCTTAACGTGGTTTTAATTTTACTCTCAGGGTTTAAATATTTGGCATTTTATTTTAATAATAAATCACAAAATATTCTAAAACTCGTTAAATCGTAGTTCATTTTACACGTTAACTCCATAGAAGCCTAAAACTCAAGGCGCCAAACATTACAACTGCTCAAGCGCGGCCATAAGTGTGAAAAGGGTAATTCTCGTTCCTACTACTTTTTACTCCTAAAACGACAGTTTTCATTCCAACTACTAGCAACCAATCAGAGGCCGAACTTTACCTACGTAGGTAATGGGTTGAAAATGGCGACCGGTTTTAAATCTGGCGTTCAAAATTTAAATTTTTATTCACGTTTATTTTAAATAATAAATTTTTCTCGCGATTTCTACTGACCCCCATGTTTTTAGGGGTGGTTAATTTATAGAAAACCAATGTTAGTTTGACCAACTCAGATAAATCCGATTCTATCCCTTGAAGTATTAAGAGAAAACAGAGTGTCACGCTTCTTCTATTATCCCCTTCTGATGATACTTAATTGTACGTCTAAAACGGCGCCAATCAAGCCATAATAGACAGTGGCCAACTTTCTGGGATTTCTGTTAAAAATGCTCTACTTTTCAGAATTACTATTTCCGGTTGGGGGTCCGTCGGCTCGCCCCAGTAATTGTCGCGCGAGGCGAACTGTTCTAGAACGGATAATAAAAAGATCATTGGCTGAATGACCAAACTAGCGCGCCAAAGAAATAAAAAGTAATTCGAAGCTATATATTGAAATCGGAAAAAGGCAGTTAGAAAGAAATTACAGTTGGCTGGCCGTACAGTCAAAACAGCCAATGAAAATCGATCCCTTAAGGGCCACCCAAGCGCGAGACTTATAAGAGTAGCAGTTGCTAATAAGATACTCTCTTTCCAAGGAGTACGATAAGTAGAGCCCCGTTTAGATTAGAGTAAAATCTTACATTAACGTCGGTCACGTTGGTACCTTCGTTTCCTTGTTCAGACGTGAGAACAGACGACTTAAAATGAGTTAAATGCATGGTTGGTATTTGAACCATGAGCAGAAGGTTTAGCATCGCCTGTAGAAGTGTAGAGCTTTTTAGGGTTGATTTCAAAAGTGGGGTATTTCTCTTATTGGCTCTTGTTTCACGATGACAGAACAAGTCACAGGTGGCACTAATTTCCGGAAATAGAATAGACCCAGTTTGGACCCTGTTTGAAAGTCGTGACAACTTTTAGTTTCTTATTAATTAATTTATTTTCTTTCTTGCAACCAAACCAAGACTTTTGAATACTAAATTTCAAATACAGCACCAAGACTCCTAGAACTTTTCAAATATTGTCTGCTAAAGCATAGCTCAGTCGATTACTCCTCAGTAAGGCATGATCGAGTGAGCCATGGCCAAAATGAAAAGGGGTTATCGTTTTAAACTTATTCGGAAATATTTCCTCCTTGGTAAATTGGGTGTCTTGTTTGTTGCTTTTATGTCGTGCTCAGTAATAGAAAGCGAAATGATTACCGTTTCATTGAACTTCAATTTCCGAGGCGAAACAAGGAAAATATTTTACCTAAAATCATTGTTTTCTTACTTTTCTTTTGTCTTAGAACAAATGGCTAATACCCTAACAAGGTTCACTATGTCCTATAACCAGAGTAACCAAAAACATTATATACCCAGGTTCGCTTTGGAGCTACTACACAGTAAAAGTTTCTGGGATTCCATGTACAGCAAAAATTACATGAACGTACGTACTTATCCGTTCAAAACACGGGAAAAGAACTAAAATTAGAGAACTTTTTTCGATGGAAATCATTTTCGTGACGTCATTTTAAATGGCGACTGATAAATTGTACGCGATCCATTAGAAGTGTTTGACGAATAATTCAAGAACTATTTTCAATATTTTCCCAAACTATGGGAAAATTATTCTTACTAAGAGTCATATAATTTGATTTCAAAATAGTTTTAGCAAAACACTTTCGGAAATTCTTTAAATTGTAAAGAAATTGATTAAGCCTTGGCACTTTGCGAGATGGTTTGATATGATGAAGCAGACGGCATTGAAAATAAAAATTTCAGAGATAAATACATATTTCTGAGAACGTGACAAAATGAAAACGCCCAATAATTATTTATAACCTGTGAATTTCTAATATTCTGATTTTCGTTAAAGACATCAGGGATAGATTTAATTTTAGAAGTAGGAATGGGGAACAGAATAATCTGGGCGCGCGTCAAAGTTCCGGACCCTCTTTCCCCGGGACGGAGGGGGGGTATGAAAGAAGAGGCGGAAGGGTCATAGCGACAGAGGTAAAAAGGAATTACGTATTTTTCGCCGTCACCGTCAGAACGTCATCAAAACGTAGTTTAAGTCTCAGCCAATAAGATATATATATTTAAACTTTTTGTTACGTGTTGGAGGGAGGGGCTCTATACTGCGTGTCTATGAGTCGGACTGAAGTACATACTAACCGTTCCGTTCTCCATTCCTACTGCTAAAATTTAATCTATCCCTGAAGACACCTACAGTGCACTGTTTCCGTTGTTTTTAACAGAAATGGACGCCTTATATGAGCTGGAGTATGAGAAAGATGTGGCTTTAATATGGGTCTTGTCCGTGTTGTTTTAATGGCCTTGTGGTTTAAACTAACATTAATAAAGTTTTATATTGCATAAAAAGTGAAGTTTCTTTTGATATCGTTTTAAAATGCAAATCGGTATAAAAAATTAACCAGTTTCTTAGCATTGAAAATTTTTTTTATTAAAGTTTAAGAACATGCATTTCCCACCTGCAAAGTTTTATATAAGGATTTTATAACAACTGGCTTCGTCATTACCCAAAAAAGTAGGACCCGAGCAGCATGAAAAATTTAGCGTCCCTGGTTTTCTTGAGCGTTTTGATCGTCGAGAAATTGATCAGTTGTCACGCCGCCAAATTTAGCGTTTTGCCAAACCCAGAAGTAGAGGTTTCCGAAAATGAAGCTTACTTAAAAATATTAAATTTGGAAAAAAGATTGAAATCAGGGACAGAATCTCTGATCAAGAATGTTTTGCCATACGCCTATAGGTTGGGTTCCGAAGTAGATATAAGTGGAGAATGCTTGGGCACTCTACTGAAATTTATGACGGCTTTGAGAGACCTCAAACTATGGGCTGTTGAAAGTAAGTACATCTTCGTATCATCGAAATTTGCGTAAGTAGTCCCTTTAACAATGATAAAATAATTAGCCGTAATCCTTGCCTCGTTAAATTTACTTGTGTTATAATTGTAACATCGCGATACGAACAGAAAATGAGATTTTATGGCCCGCGTTTCACGTCTTTAACACTAATTATTTGTACTTGTTACAGTGCTCGACGCTTCTGCAAAACCTAGCAGCGGAATACTATTGGGAAATACGGTATCACTTGGCAACTATCAACAATGTCTGAATGTAGAAATTCCCGACCTACGGGTCCCACCGAAAACTGGACAGTATTGTATCCTTGCAATTCGAACGCCCTTACCACCCAGACCTGACAGATTGAAATTATTTGGACAGGTTTTTCAAAAAATAAATGCCACCTTCGAAACCCAGGTTGTTGAAATAATAAAAGCAAAAAATTGTCGAAAACTAATTAAAATCATAATCGTATTGTTCAGCTTATGAATTACTTTCGAGAAAGGTTATTCGTAATGTATGACCTTCCCGCCAAACTGGGAGTCTGCGTGCCTTCCACTTGCTCAATGGAAGATGTGACCAAGATAGCGACGCTAGGTATAACACTTATATTTAGTTTGATAATGTGACAATAGGTTTTTGAGAATTTGCAATGAATAATGCCTTACAGCGGGGAAAGAGCTTGGGATATATGCTGAAATGGAATCTTGCGAATTGCCAGAAAAAATGCAACTCGACCAACTACAAATCATAGTAATGTACGTTGTAACTTGTTCATTTCCAAACTAAAGAGCGTATAAATTAATGAATATTTGAATTCGGAATTACGCGTTCAATTCTATATTCTAGCAATTACATTTTCGTAAAATATTCTATTGCACAACGAGGTCCACCCGCAACAATTTCCCACGTGTTTATATTTCTATTAAGAAAACGTAATAGCTCATATGTTATGTTACAGATGCGGCTTATCAGCATTTGCAATTGCGTGTATAGTGTCGACTATTGTGGTTGAAATTCACGATTGCAATCGAGAACCGGACGCTCACGTACATAAAAATAGTAAGTGCGCAGGGATAATTGGTCGAGATATAGATGACATTAAAAATGATGATGACCATTGTTTGCAGAAAGCTGGGCCTATCGAATGATATTGTCATTCTCTGTTGTGTCGAACTTCAAGAGATTCATGAGGACTACACCATCCAAACCTTTTTCATTGGACAGCACGATGGGTTTAAAATATATGTCGACGTGGATGGTCATTCTCCTCCACGCATACATGTTTTTCGACACAAACTTGATAGGTAACGAAGTTTAATGTATTCAATTGCGTATTAGAATAGATGTTTTATTTTTAAACTTTATAGGCAACCCCAACAACTTTAAAGCAATGACAAAAGGTGTTTTACATATTACTGTCATGGGGGCATTGATGACCGTGGAAACATTTTTCTTAATTACGTAAGTGTGGTCAGGACAGAAGTGATTAAATCAAGGAGAATGTAGGCCTATAAGAGGGAAAATTCTGAGTCAGACAAAATGCAAGTAGTCCCCCGTTCAACAAACGAAACTGTTCCCTTTCCCAATTACCATGGTTTCCGCTACCACCTCACGACAATAGAGCGTATGTTCTGGCGCATGAGTTCAAGCCTCCTTGCTCTAGCCTGATGAGCTTGTTTATAATTTTCAATATCTCTCGTTCCCAAAAACGATAACGTGCCGCTCGCCAAAGCAAAGCTGTGAGTCGAGATTGCAGTATCTTGCCCTTTTTTACCTCCACCCTTTCCAGAACCCACTTTGGTGGAACCAAGAGCCTTGAATCCTGCTTTTTGGCACCTGCACTCTAAACCATTTTCATAAAGAGGCAGAGAGACTTCTACGTTTTTTTGGAAATGGTCGACAGGGTAGATGCAGTGAACATTTTACAACAAGAACTAGAATAAAAGCTCGTTTTCTTTCTTAGCTCCATCTTTCTTTTGCAGCGCTACATTGATGTCATACAAAATAGTTCAGACGTACGATGCCAGTGGAATATATGATCCCTTCATTCGAGTGCTCCGCCGAATATGGCGGCTGCTGCCGGCATTGTTAATCGTTACTGCCATTGGTTTTTTACTGCCTTTACTGGCTTCTGGACCCGAATATAAATTTTTTATAGAAGACAAGGTCGAAAGTTGCAAAGAAAATTGGTGGAAAAATATCTTGTTCGTTGGAAACTTCGTCGCATTCAATAAGATGGTAAATATCATGACTTTCATTCAAAAGACGTTATCGTTCAGAAAATAGTTTTATCATTGGATGCTGAAAACATGATCGAGATTTTTAATCAAACTTTAATTATCATTATTGTTGAGTTATGAAGTCGACACATTTACTAATTTCTAAGTTTATTTAAGTTACATTAAATACATGATAAGATAATATCTAGTCAGCCTTATCGGCTCACGCGTCGTAGTACTCTGCCCCGTTATTATCGCAGTGGGTTCTATTTATAGGTCGTTATCGGCATATGGGTTAAAGTTCACTATATTAGAATACATAGTCACATACTAGGAATACTTATCCCCCAACAATTATATTGCGGAATTACGCTTCATCCTCGCTCAAAATTTCACTATAAATTCATAAAAAATGTGGGCCATAAGTTGTCACTGATTTTTTGGGAGCTTGACATGAAAGATTCTCGTAAAGGGAGTCCTGGTGAGGTGCTGTGAAAGTCTTAGTTCAGATAGGAAGATGGACTGCAAAACCGAGTGTAGTCAATTCTCGCTTGTCGTTCTTGAACTAGCTCTAAGTAAGCCTCTAGCATTACGAAGTATAGGTACTTATGGAACATATCTCATAAACTCATTATAAGATATGTGGGGTGGTGAAGTGGTTAGCACTTTCGCCTCGCAGCAAGAGGGTTCCGGGTTCGATCCCGGACTGTGGCACCGGGTGAAAAATCTGGGAACAAATCCTTCCGCGTAGAGTTTGCAAGTTCTCTCCCCGCTTGTTAAAGGAGTTTTCCTCCGCGGTCTTACCCGGTTAGCAGTGGGGCAGACGGGGCTATCCAACACCTCTCTATGCATTGAAATCGTGACCTATTGAAATATAGCCCACTGAGTGTTATGGACACGAAATAAAGCTAGATTATTATTATTATTTCACTAAGCCACCTTATTATGATTCCAAATGCGATAAATGTTTGTAGCGCTAAAAGTTTCTAGTTAAAGGGTAGATACTAAAACCAATGCGGTTCATCATATCTTTAAACCAAGAAGTATAGCTAGCTACAAAGGGGAATGAAATAAATGGTTGGTCCGGTTCGGTTACCTATTTTCATCTATAGGCTTATAGCGTTAATTTTAAGAATGGTCAGTTATGTCTAGGGGATTTGTGGGGAAATAATAAAAAGGCGGTCTTGAGAGTTACCATGATTTAATGATTTAACAAATACTTAAGTTAAGCTAATAAATTCTAACTGGTCATGACCTTTGGCTTTTTAATCTAACCTAAAATAATGAATCATAAACACTAATCATAAGAATTAAACTAAAACTATACATTGCATAAATAAAGTAAGATAAACAGTAATTAAAATACAACGATACGTGAGTTTAGAAGTCCATAACGGGAAGTCTTATTAAGCGTCCTTTTCGCGAGGCACGGTCCCAAGGGACGAACGAACGATATATATAGATGGGATGGTTTCCATCGGGCGAAGGTTTTAGACGATGGTGACGGCGTCCAAGTTTATCGGTCCTGTCTTTGTTTTAGGAGTCCGGCATTAGTAGTAGTCCAAAGATTAACTCCAGCGGCAAAGTTCTTTTTGAATTCGCGATTATGGTAAAATCGGCATACCCGCGATTAACATAGACTCGAGATCGAGTTAGAGTTCTTTTAGGATTTTGCGATCAAGTTCGGTTTCGGGTTAGAGTCCTAACATATATTTTGGCGCGAACTATAGTAGCCGTGAGGAATGGAGTCTGGTCATCTTTGGGCAGAGCCTTAGGCTGGAACTGGCCGGTGTCATTTGATTACTGGTCTATTGAAGGCCTGAGCTTTTATACTTTTCCTCTTGACCTTGTTGGCGAATCATCGACTCGCTTTCTGTGGTCTTTGCATATGACGTCAATGGTTATTTGACGTCAGTCCTTCCTTCATCGTCCCGTTTGGGTATTTCTGGGGATCTGCGTTTTGTCCCACTCGCGCAGGTGTTAGGGTCCTTGACCGTTTGTTTCGTACATCGGGTACCGCGGGTGAAACTCTTCTTCGCGCTTATTAAAGAATTCTATGTACACTTTGTTCGGTATTTTGAGTATATACAATATTTAAACTATTTACAACAATATACTTGGTAACTCTCAATGACTTATATATTTGTAAGAAGGCATGGGTTTCTATGGAGACGCTTTATACCAGTAGATAAAAATAGGGGTGTAACTTCACGGATTGTAATTTTGAGGTAGCATCGCTATTCTCTTGGCCTAAAGAATGCTAGCTAAGGGTATATGACCTTTCTATTACGACCCACGACCAGCGTTAAGGCTTTCATAGAAAGGGGTCAAAGGGGAATTTATTTAAAATAAGCTAGGGGAATTTATTTAAAATAAGCTGTGGATGATCTGGGGAAATAAGTATTTTAAAGGGATAGTGAAATAAATTTAAAGGGATAATGAAATAAATTTAAAGGGATAATGAATTTCTAGTTAGATAAATAAAATGTCGTTACATATTTGACAAAAAACGGAAAAAAATTCATTATCTCCATTGCTAACGTAAGGGGCTGTTCACAAATTACGAAACGCAAAAAAAATTTATCAATTTCGATCCTCCATTGTTATAAAAAGTAACAATCGGGAATCCTAAATTTAATCCTTATTGGAATGTAGTTAGTGGTTATTCTAGAAGGCCAGAACATGAGTATAGAGTTACCTTAAATGATTTTCCAGTGTTTGCTTCACTCCTGGTACGTTTCCGTCGACATTCAACTGTTCCTGGTTGGCATCGTTTATTACGCTCTGCTCTTCAAGTAGGTTCATTATAAACCCTGACCAAAAGCATCGAAAAGATCTTTGTTAACTCCATTTCATTTGAAAAATAGGAAAAGAATCTTGGGCACCGCGTTTCTCGCTTTGCTATTAGCGGGAAGTGTACTGTCCACCGGCATTATAACGTACCTTTTTCAATATCCACCAGCTACTCAAGCCCAATACGCGGATTATCGGTATTTATTCAAATCCCCATTTGGGTAGACAAGGGTTCCGAACTAATTATCACACATATTTTGATATCGCCAGTCTAGTATTACAGTTTTTCAAAAACATCTATCTCCAGCCTTCCACTCATCTCGGGTCTTACGCGGTAGGATTATTCCTCGGAACCCACCTAGCCCGACATCCAAAAATCAAACTTGCCACTGTGAGTGTCAACTATTGCCTATTTACAATCATATAAAAACAACTTAAATTAACCACCATTGTATTAGTTAACGTCTCTTATCGGATGGGTTCTAGCCACGAGCGTTGGTGTAACAGTCGCGATATTCCCGTGGGGATCCGGTTTATCATGGACCACGCTCGAAGCGGCAATCTTTGCGGCCTTTCAAAGACCGGTTTGGAGTTTATACGTGGCGTGGATTGTTTTCGTTTGTTTCATTGGCAAAGGAGGTATTTGTTGATGATATATGATAATAATTATATCTTTATTACAAGCGTATTTTGAATTACAGGTCACGTGAACACTCTGTTGTCGTGGCGAGGGTTTCAACCATTGCTCAAAGTCTCATACATGATATATTTGATTCAATTTGAAGTGCTTCAGGTGTACACTTATTCCAGACAGGGTCCCTTGTATCTTTCCCATAGCACATTTGTAAGTTTGTAAACATAATTTGATCAACGCGATCAACTTTATCTCTTCGTGAATTTAGGTCTACAATTTCTTCGGAACCTTGTGCGTCAGTCATATCTTGGCCTTCGTGCTATACATATTTTTCGAAGCTCCTTTGCTCGAGTTGGAGAATGTGTTTTGGGCTTGGTACCGAGGGGAATTAGGTAACACTTCTAGTGTTAAAGATACGGGTAAAGATAATTTGAATTCACGTTTATAAGCCAATATAATAATTAAAAATACTACTTTGCCTCGGATGTTTTCAATGAAACTTTGAAAAACACATATTTTGAGTGTCTGTTTTGAATTAAAAATAATTTGAAGCGTAGCGCGCTTTTACATATATAGTTACATGTTTGACAAAATGGCAGTTCGTTTCATACTCGAGGAATCAGGAAACTTTAGCGTTTATTAGGCGGGAAAGTGTTATTGTTCATGCTGTATTGAACTCCCTTATTACTTGATATTATTTCAGAACAATTAATGTTTGAGTGTTTATTGATACATTTTAATAAGAGGCTCTACAAAAAGATGGTTCATTTGTGTTGAATTATTACATCAAGGTTTAGTCATTTGTTAGTAAAAAATAAATTGAGCAAGTGAAATACGATACATAAATATTTTCAATTATTCTGGATCCTGGGCTCGAAATAGAGGGGCATTTTATGAATTTTTACGAAAATTAACACGTCAGGAATTACTTTATCTCTCGGTAATTGCGAAGTGATTCGGAAATGGCGAAGAACGTTCGCTAAAAATAATTTCAATTCAATCGTGGCGAATGCTTGTCCTAAAAAATAGATGAAATCAAATGAAGTTATTAGTTATTGAAAGAAAGGTGTTGACGAACCGATGCAATTGCGGGGACCGGCTGCAAATGGGATGTAACAAAATGGGTGTCTTCCTTCGCTGTTCTCCGGGTTGAATCTGTCGGGGTCGAATATTTCTGGATTGGGGTAATATCGGGGGTCGTGATGAACGCCTTGAATCAAGATGCCGCACTCAACCCCCTTTTTAAGAATTTTCTCGCCTAAAATTCACGATATAATTATTTTAAACGTATGAATTGAAATATACAATGATGATATTATTCGCAAACTGAACGATAGTGGACTTTAATCTTAATTTCAGACTTCGGAACAGGTTTTGCAATGGAACATATAAAATTATGGTTAAACGTTTTAGATTGTAAAAGATTTTATAATCAATGTCAAAATCTCTTAAGTAAGAAATAAATATCTCCTACCTACACTTGCAACGGAGTAATTACCAATAAAAAATGGAACACGAACCTATTTGTAAGTCTTCGGTCAGCCGGCGAGCAATAAATGGAGCTGGAGGACACAGTCTTAGCGATTCCTGCAAAGGGTTAAGTTGTCTTTCACTTAATATTGGCCCTGCTTTAGCTATTGAACAAAATTGAACCTTGATGACTCTTTCGAGGTAGGTCAAGTGTTTTAAATCGGTGTATTCAATGTCTCTTTCGATGTCCGTTCCACAGACGGATATCAACTCTTGGTAGACCTTTTCTTGAATCTCCGGGTAAAGACCGAGCATGTACAGGGTAAATGTTGTAGCGAGAGTGGTACTGTCGATACCCTGAGAAAGTCATTCTGTATAACCTTTTTTGTTTTACATTTAGAGCGCACTTGTTCTATTACCCCTCCAATGATATTTACGCATTCGTCTCGTAGTTGTTTATCGCTCATTAATTCGGGGTTTTTCTCGAGCATTTGTAGAAGGATATCCATAAAGTTCACGCATCGAACGTTATCATCGGGTTCTTTCATATTCGCCTTCTTTCTCATCAACATCGTCTGCGAATGGATTCGCAATTTTGTTCGGAATGTTTCAAGTTCGAATTTCCCAAATTGCGTACTTACTTGGAACATTTCGTCTATTAGTTTAACTACATTTACGGTTTCTTTTCCCTTAGATGTCATTTTGAATATTTTGTCCGATGTCAACCACGGTCGAACTAACCGGTAACTGAAGCTTTCTTCGCATCTAATGTTAATGAATATTTTCCGTTAGTTATTAACATAAATTTATTACGGTGTTTATTTAACCAATGGTTGGGAAATAATTTCCGGTAGCGCAACATTTTAAAAATCCGTTATCTTAATAAAAGTTTTGGAAAAAAAACCCTTGAAAACTGAAGAGTTGAAGTACAAAATTTTACTTCTGTTTGGACGGGAAGAATTCACTGATAGCGGAGAATGTTTTTCGTGTTTTTACCTTTTAATAGGTTCAAAAACTCCATGTTGTAAAATCTTTTCATTTTCATTTTCATAATCAAAAACTGCGTCTATAAGAAAATTAAATTTAAGTTGACTTCAATTTAAGAATTAAACAATGTAAGTACACCAATATGTTGAGCAGTTTTCGGCAAAATTCTGCGGATTATTTTTTTACTGAATTCCGTGAAATTTTGGTCAGAGAAAACCAACCATAATCTAAGCCTAACCAAACATAAACCTAACCTGAAGCAGCTATTGGGAAGGGTTAATTGATAACTGCGCTTTTGAATATAGTTAAAAGAGAAAAATTCGTTTAGCAGTGAATTCCGCGACATTCTTCAAACGGTTTAACAGAAATACGCCTAAATTCTATGCAATGAGTTCCCCGGTTGATGTCACAGAGAAGATTTGTGCATATGCTGATTCTCAAAATACCCATAATTACGCAGAATGTGCATTTCCCGATTGGCCCCGTTATGTCTAATATCTTGGAATCCGATTTGGAAATGTCTTCTTGAAATTGAGAGATCATCATTTTGACGTGTTTGTTCATCATGGGAACGAACTCCTTGATGCTCTGGAGATGAAACATTGGATTCAGCAATTTCCTCTGTTTCCTCCAAAGATCTCCATTGCTGAAAATTCGGCATTTAAATTGC
The DNA here is from genome assembly GCF_054372755.1 of Phalangium opilio. Lineage (NCBI taxonomy): Eukaryota > Metazoa > Arthropoda > Arachnida > Opiliones > Phalangiidae > Phalangium > Phalangium opilio. The sequence goes on along the minus strand of NW_028324166.1, from coordinate 2,193,490 downwards.
TTTTTTTGAATACATCGCGATCAAATGAAAAGTAATTATTTTTTAACTCTTACCTCGCTATTAAACCCTTTCCTGAAAATATGTTAAATAACTCGTAATGCTTGCTTTTGTTGATTTCTTTGCTACTGCTTAGGACAACCTTGAAATACGAGGTCAATTCGGCGGGAATTATCTAGGTCATTTCTAAATTTATTGCCACACTTCGAAAAAAACCCCTTACCTTTATTAACTGTGGATCAATTAAAACAACCTGTTTTCGATTGAAAAGGTTGAAGTCAAAAAGTCCTTCTTGACGAAATATGTTAGCCATTCCCATAAGGGTTTCCAAGAAATCTTAAAAATAGGGGAGCGTTTGTAGCCGCTATACTGAAATTCGAGGTAAGAGATATAAACCTATGACGTGGTAAGAATGGGTTTGCACTCTCCCTATATTAACCTTTTATAACTTAAATATTCTAAAAATTCAATCCATCAACATTAGTAAGGCCTAATTGTACAGCCTATTTCAAGGATCTGTTACTCGAATGCATTAGCTTGAAAAAAAAAGTCGCAACCGATGACTCGGATTTAAATAATGTGGGTATTCACTTTACTCAATTTTATCTTCAAAACAATTTATTCCAAGTCTATTACTCACAAGTTGTAGTGGTGATGTCTTTAACGGGTGAAAATAGTTTTAGGAATCTGGCGTGACCAAAGGCGAAGACCGACTTGAAGCCGTAATTTGGGGACGAAACCAAAACTCTCGGTAATGGAATAAGTTTAAGCAGAGACGATACAAATGCCATCAAATTATGAATCACTTCAAACGCGAAAAGTAATATTTTCAGCAACATGGTTGTTTGTGGTTTGATGGAAAGACCAAAGACACTTGGACCTGCGGTGTCTATACTCCGACTTGGCTCCAATCTATGGATATTAGCTTGCAAAGACCTTCAATTAACGTAGAAAAATATTAAAATTTTAATTTATATTAAATTATTTTTTTCATAACTCTGTTAATGGAATAGCGACCTGATTTAAAAATTATCTCAAATCTAAAGAAAACCTTACTTTTTTGAGAGTTTAAACTCTTCTGATTCCAAAAATATGCTTAATAAATATTTAAATATTAGGGAAAAAACACTTGGAAAACTTAAAATTTGGGGGCAAAAGCAAATTTGTTGAGAAGATATTTGGCGGGTTTTTCTCCTTGCTACGTCACTCACGGCATCTCGCAGAAAGGCCAAGCGCGAGCGCCCGAGTCTACTAATGCCGCGCAAATCTGAATAAAATAGGCTTAACGCGGCGCTGAGACACTAACAACCGTCACGTGAGCGACATCAAGAGAGAAAATTTCTCCTTACTACGTCATCAAGCGAAACAAAATTTTACCTAGGCCTTTTCCAAACACAAAACTTTGATTGCAATTTTATAAATACAAAAGTAAACATATCATAATTAACTAGATTTTTCAAGGATTTTTTTCGCATTTTAAGTTTGTGGATGACGAAAAATATGGCACTAACTCTTTAAACGTGCTAAAAAGAAAACGCCCGAAAGGAATATAATTTCTAATATTCTGATTTAATTATAGCTATTTTTATTTTTTTTTATTTCATTTTTTTTTCTTGTACTTTTATCATTCGGATTTACAATATGGATTTTTTATATCGAATGTACTATACGCCACGCCCACGTTCTGCTTAAGCGAAAAGCTTGAGCGCAGAAGGCGTACATGCTTATAATATGTTATTTTTCGGACGGATGGTATGTTTTTTTGTTTTTTTTGTAACGAAATGTAATAGGTTATTTACCAACCAAACCAAACCAATTAGCTATTATAGAATATTTTGTTGTTAGCCATTTTTGTATCTCCACTTTATATCGATTTTGATTATGTTCAGCTTTAATTGTTGTATTTAAATAGTTAAATATTTTAGGCCCATGAAATGTGACATTTCGTTGACTGCTTGCCTTTCGAAACTTGGGGATTTGGAAGTTAAGAGAATCTTGCATACTATAGTGCAGTGCTCCTGGGTATATAACATGGAATAATTTTTCCTACATTCTACCAGTATAGTTTTACATGTAATTCTCTTATCGTCAAAACATCAAATTCAGTATAAAGCAACTTAGTATTTTAAAACCACGTTTTTTTAGGAGAGTTCACGGAATTCTATTTTGAAGTTTTTCTATTGGGTCTATGCAGGTTTTAGTAGCACTTGCCCATCCAATAATGCCACACTGTAGCGAAATATTTTCGCAGTTTCAGTAACCCTTTATATTTTGTATGATTATTGGGTTTTTAGTTTCATTCATGGGATAGCTTTGAATAGAGTTAGGAAATGCCCCACTATAGTTTATCATAGCCTGACCTCATCCCGGACGGACCCCCAAAATGTAACGATCTTTTTAGGTATCGTTGACATTCACTACTACGGCTAAATAACACTACAGTTAAATGACATTGGTCGAGTTCGCGTGCATGATTATTTTGGAGGGAATATAAAGTAACTGTCGGGGATAATTTAGCTTCACAGTTATGTTAGGATATAGTAGCTGTGTATAGTTTTAAGGTCTAAATGCGAAATTAGATAGTACGCAATTAAATTCATTATAGAATTGAAATAAACCATTTGAGTATTGCTTTCTATATTTAAAATACCCTTAGTACTTTTAGCCGTAGTAGTGAATGTCAACGATACCTAAAAAGATCGTTACAATACGTAAGTAATGACTGAATCAATGCGAAGTACAGGGTGTGACCCAAAATCCCCCCAGACATAATCCCCCCGGACAAAATCCCCCCAAATCATAAGTAACGGACAAAATCCCCCCAAAACTCCTACTAGATGGACAAAATCCCCCTAAAATTCCTACTTGATGGACAAAATCCCCCCAAAATCATATTTAATGGACAAAATCCCCCCAAAATCATATTTAATGGACAAAATCCCCCCAAAATCATATTTAATCGACAAAATCCCTCCAAATTATATTTAACGGTTAGGTTTGGTTTGGTTCCAATAATTCGTTGACACCTTTTCCAAAATATGCTCCTTTTAATTAGCTACCACCTTTTCCAAAACATTCTCCTACTAATTAGCTGCCACCTTTTCCAAAATACTCTCCTTTTAAATAGCTGCCACCTTTTCCAAAATATTCTCCTTTTAATTAGCTACCACCTTTTCCAAAACATTCTCCTATTAATTAGCTGCCAACGTTTCCAAAATATTCTCCTATTAATTAGCTGCAACCTTTTCCAAAATATTCTCCTATTAATTAGCTGCAACCTTTTCCAAAATATTCTCCTATTAATTAGCTGTCACCTTTTCCAAAAGATTTTCCTATTAATTAGCTGCCACCTTTTCCAAAATATTCTCCTATTAATTAGCTGCCACCTTTTCCAAAAGATTTTCCTATTAATTAGCTACCACCTTTTCCAAAATATTCTCCTATTAATTACCTGCAACCTTTTCCAAAACATTCTCCTACTAATTAGCTGCCACATTTTCCAAAATAATGTCCTTTTAAATAGCTACCACCTTTTCCAAAATATTCTCTCTTTAATTAGTTACCACCTTTTCCAAAACATTCTCCTATTAATTAGCTGCCACCTTTTCCAAAATATTCTCCTATTAATTAGCTGCAACCTTTTCCAAAATATTCTCCTATTAATTAGCTGCAACCTTTTCCAAAATATTCTCCTATTAATTAGCTGTCACCTTTTCCAAAAGATTTTCCTATTAATTAGCTGCCACCTTTTCCAAAAGATTTTCCTATTAATTAGCTGCCACCTTTTCCAAAATATTCTCCTATTAATTAGCTGCAACCTTTTCCAAAACATTCTCCTACTAATTAGCTGCCACATTTTCCAAGATATTCTCCTTTTAAATAGCTACCACCTTTTCCAAAATATTCTCCTTTTAATTAGCTACCAACTTTTCCAAAACGTTCTCCTATTAATTAGCTGCCACCTTTTCCAAAATATTCTCCTATTAATTAGCTACCACCTTTTCCGAAACATTCTCCTACTACTTAGCTGCCACCTTTTCCAAAATATTCTCCTATTAATTAGCTCCAACCTTTTCCGAAACATTCTCCTTTTAATTAGCTGCCACCTTTTCCAAAATATTCTCCTATTAATTAGCTGCAACCTTTTCCAAAACATTCTCCTACTAATTAGCTGCCACCTTTTCCAAAATACTCTCCTACTAATTAGCTGCCACATTTTCCAAAATATTCTCCTTTTAATTAGCTACCATCTTTTCTAAAATATTCTCCTATTAATTATCTGCCACCTTTTCCAAAAGATTTTCCTATTAATTAAAAATATATTTAATGCAAAACCACACAGTATGTCTGGTTATATATTTCTCAGAGGATTTTCGTTGGGGGATTTTGTCTTCTGATATAGATTTGGGGGGATTTTGTCTTGTTATAATGATTTGGGGGGATTTTGTCTTACATTGGGGGGATTTTGTCCTACATTGGGGGGATTTTGTCGCACATTGGGGGGATTTTGTCGCATTGCGTTAAATGGGGGGATTTTGGCCGGGGGGATTTTGGCTGGGGGGATTTTGGTATACAATCCGAAGTACACCGTGCGGAGTAATTTCACATTTAAAACTATATCTTAATATTTTGCCTAGATTTTGGATTTGGGGTTTCCATTTTAGCTCAGAGTCTACTTATAAATTCCCAGGTATTTAAATACATTTACTCTTTAGTTAAGTTTTCAGCACATTTATTATTTGCATGAATCAGTAACTCTGGAGCAATAATACCTTTTGGCATCGAGAAAGGAATATATTTAGTTTTCTCTACATTTAAATTTAATAAGTTTTTGTTTAACCAGTTTGTAACCTTTATTAGACCAATGTTAGCTTTTTCATATACTTCAGACCAGGTATTACCTACTCGTATATTACAACCGTATCATCAGCAAAAGCGTTCAATGTATCTGAATATTTCACTCTACATAACTCATTAATGTAAATTAAGAATAAAATGGGACCCAGGATAGTGCGTGTCTTGTGGAACTCCACGTAAGAAAAACTCTGGCGTACTATAAGTATTTACGATTCTTTAAAAGGCTTTGAAACCAATCATTAGCAATACCACGTATACCAATTTTATAAAGCTTATCTAATAGGATATCATGACTAATGGTGTCGAAGGCTTTGGCCAGGTCTATAAAATCCTCCCACTAAACACACTGTATTATGAAAAATATCAGTTTATTAAGAAGAAAAAAAGATAAACCACCTTAATATTAATACTTCGAACCAAGGCTAATAAAAGGGGTCTTCAAAAGAAACGTGTTTAAAATAAACCGCATGAAGTACAATCAACCGGAGCCTCCGAAATGAACAAGGCTCACGCATGTCAAACTTTATGTGAGGGAAATATTCAGTTTGTTAAGGAAAATATTTTCACCATATATAAAGGCGGAAATGATACAGTGGAGATATGGAAATAGCGGTAAGGGATAAAAGCACATGTGTACTAAAGAACACGACTACATGGTTTTCTACCCTGTTTGAGCAATTTAGATAACGGTATCCTGAATTAACTAGCGCTTCTGTTACCTATGTTGGCGAGATAATCAAAGCATAAAATCATAGCATAATTACGACTTCGAAGTTAAAAACAGAGGATATGAGGAAACCTGGGTAATAATAATAAGCACCATACTGCATAAATTGTTTTGACCAAGGCTTAGTGAAATGAAATAGATTAATTTACAATAATTTACAAATTTAATGATAATTCTTACCTTAAGCGTTTTATATTTAAATAATATTAAGTTTTAGCAACTAAAAATACTAAAATTATACCCAAATACTTTCCTAGTGCTTCACAAAGTTCATAAACGCTATTTAAGGCGACGATTTAGGCTCGAGTATTTTATGCAGTGTTGGCAAATCGCGAATGATGTTGTGGTACCAAGCGGGGTCAAATTCAGTTAATGATCGAAAAATTCGCGAATTTGCCTACCACCTGCCACAACTGATTTGATGGCGTGGCCGCGTCGCTGACAAACAGACGTTAGTTAATGTAATACCTTTTTCCTTTGGGCCAATTTTGTGTTGCTGGCGCTGGCGGCAAAAAAACCTAATTTCGCGTAATGCTGTTACAGGATCAAACAAATTATCGACAACTTCAAATGTCAATGGAATATACCCATGACAGTAACATATTTAATTTCGCCTTTGTTTACCAGTTTTTTGCGCCTATTATCGAATGGTCCAACATACCGACTAGAAAGCTTTTATTCTCCCAAATGAAGAACTGAAGTCTGTTCACGATAAGTTGAAGAAATATTCGCATGTCAAAGTCGAGAAACATGTGGTCGGTTTCGCTGAAGATATGCACGAGATACCCGACGCGAGTGTTGATGTCATTGTGGCCACTTACTTATAGGCGGGAAAGCATTATTGTTCAGGCTGTATTGATCTCCCGAATTGATCAGAACAATTAATGTTTGTGTGTTTATTGATACATTTTAACACGAGGCTCTACAAAAAGATGGTTCATTTGTGATGAATTATTTCTTCAAGGTGTAATCATTTGTTAGTAAAAATAAATTGAACAAAGGAAATACAATGCATAAATATTTTCAATTATTATGAATTCTGGGCTCCAGATGGAGGGGCATCTCATGAATTTTTACGAAAATTAACACGTCAGGAATTACTTTATCTCTCGGTAATTGCGAAGTGATTCGGAAATGGCGAAGAACGTTCGCTAGCAATAATTTCAATTCAATCGTGGCGAATGCTTGTCCTTGAAAACAGTTGAAATTAACTATTAGAAATGTAGTTATTAATTATTGAAAGAAAGGTGTTGACGAACCGATGCAATTGCGGGGACCGGCTGCAAATGGGATGTAGGCAAATGGGTGTCTTCCTTCGCTGTTCTCCGGGTTGAATCTGTCGGGGTCAAATATTTCTGAATTGGGGAAATACCGGGGGTCGTGATGAACGCCTTGAATCAAGATGCCGCACTCAACCCCCTTTTTAAGAATTTTTTCGCCTGGAAATTGGCGATATAATTATTTGAAACTATACATGGAAATGTAAAATGATGAAATTTTTAGAACATTATTCGCAAACTGAACGATAGTGGACTTTAGTCGTAATTTTAGACCCGAAAATATAAAATTTTGGTTATACGTTTTAGCAGAAGTGAGATGAGACTAGAAGTGAAGGGCTCTAGCATTGGTAGTAGATCCTGGCACTAGTGAACAAATTTGAGGAATTTATGCCGCTTCAATCGCTCCTACACTACAGACAAAAAATTGGTCGAGTTCCAAAAACATTTCCTACCCCCTTCCTCTCAACATAAAGCGGCCGAACACGGACGCGGCTCCTTGAATCTAGTTCGGCCGTCTACCACCGCGAGCGTCTCACGTTTTGGAGGGAAAATTCAGAAACCGCTACTAGAGGGCCAACCGTTCTTGTGTTATCAAGTATATTCACTTTCGCCGAGTGAAGAATTTGGTTAGCTCAGTACTTCTGGTCTCATCTCACTTCTGGTTTTAGATTGTAAAATATTTTATAATCAATGTCAAAATCTCTGAAGTAAGAAATAAATAGTTCCTACCTACACTTGCAACGAAGTAGTTACCAATAATAAGAGGAAAACGAACCTATTTGTAAGTCTTCAGTGAGCTGGCGAGCAATAAATGGAGCTGGAGGACACAGCCTTAGCGATTCCTGAAAAGGGTTTAGTTGTATTTCACTTAATATTGACCCTGCTTTAGCTATTGAACAAAATTGAACCTTGATGACTCTTTCGAGGTAGGTCAAGTGTTTTAAATCGGTGTATTCAATGTCTCTTTCTATGTCCGTTCCACAGACGGAAGTCAACTCTTGGTAGACCTTTTCTTGAATCTTCGGGTAAAGACCGAGCATGTACAGGGTAAATATTGTAGCGGTAGTGGTAGTGTCGAAACCCTACGAAAATAATTTAATATAACCTTTTCATTTAAAGCGCACTTGTTCTATTACCCCTCCAATGATATTTATGCATTCGTCTCGAAGTTGTTTATCACTCATCAATTCGGGGTTTCTGTCGAGCATTTCTAGAAGGATGTTCATAAAGTTTACGCTTCGAACGTTATCGTCGGGTTCTTTCATATTCGCCTTCTTTCTCATCAACAACGTCTGCGAACGAATTGGTTGTTTTTAACTTAAGTAATGTGTCGAGTTCGAATTTCAAAAAGCGTCTACTTACTTGGAAGATTTCGTCTATTATTTTAACTGCATTTACGGTTTTTTTTCCTTTAGCTGTCATTTTGAATATGTTGTCCGATTGCAACCATGGTCGAATTAACCGGTAACCGAAGCTTTCTTCGCATCTAATTTTAATGAATATTTTCTGTTAGTTATTAACATAAATTTATTACGGTGTTTATTTAACTTGAAGTAAAGAGCTCAAGCATTGGTAGTAGATCCTGGCACTAGTGAACAAATTTGAGGATTTTATGCAGCTTTCATCGCGCCAACCTACACTAGAGAGAAAAAAAATTGGTCGAGTTCCAAAATATTTCCTACCCCCTTCCTCTCAACCTAATGCTACGGAACACGGACGAAGCGGGTGCTTGATTCTAGTTCGGCCGTCTACCGCCGCGAGCGTCTCACGATTTGGAGAGGGAAAATTCAGAAACCGCTACCAGAGGGCCAACCGTTGGTGTGTTATCGAGAATATTCACTTTCGCCAAGTGAAGAATTTGGTTAGCTCAGTACTTCTATTCTCATCTTATTACTGATTTAACCAATGGTTGGAAAATAATTTCCGGTAGCACAACATTTTAAAAATCCGTTATCTTAATTAAGGTTTTGGTAAAAAAAACCCTTGAAAACTGAAGAGTTGAAGTACAAAATTTTAGTTCTGTTTCGACTGATAGCAGAGAATGTTTTTCGTGTTTTTACCTTTTAATAGGTTCAAAAACTCCATGTTGTAAAATCTTTTCATTTTCATTTTCATAATCAAAAACTGCGTCTATAAGAAAATTAAATTTGAGTTAACTTCAATTTAAGAATTAAACAATATAAGTACACCAATATGTTGAGTAGTTTTCGGCAACTATTTTTTACTGAATTCCGTGAAATTTTGGTCAGTGAAAACCAACCATAATCTAAGCCTAACCAAACACAAACCTAACCTGAAGCCGCTATTAGGAATGGTTGGCTATAGTTACTAATACTTAACAGAAATACGTCTAAATTCTATGCAATGAGTTCCCCGGTTGATGTCACAGAGAAGATTTTAACAAATCATCTGCAGTACAGATTAAGTTACCAATTATTATGTAGAATGCGCACTTCTCGATTGACCCCGATATGTCTAAAATCTTGGAATGAGATTTGGAAATGTCTTCTTGAAATTCAGAGATCATCTTTTTGACGTGTTTGTTCATCATGGGAACGAACTCCTTGATGCTCCCAAGATGAAACATCGGATTCAGCAATTTCCTCTGTTTCCTCCAATGATCTCCTTCGCTGGAAGTTCGGCAATTAAATTGCTTATTTGAATACATCGTGATCGAACGAAAAGTAATTATTTTTTAACTCTTACCTCGCTATTAAACCCTTTCCTGAAAATATGTTAAATAACTTGTAATGCTTGCTTTTGTTTATTTCTTTGCTACTGCTTAGGACAACCTTGAAATAAGTGTTCAATTCGGCAAACAGTTAGCCAGGTTAGTTCCAAATTTATTGCCACACTTTGAAAAAGCCCTTACCTTTATTAACTGTGGATCAATTAAAACAACCTGTTTTCGATTGAATATGTTGAAGTTGAAAAGTCCTTCTTGACGAAATATGTTAGCCATTCCCGTAATGGTTTCCAAGAAATCTAAAAATAGAAGAATCCATTATCAGGGATGCGCAGATTCGTAACGACCAAAAATCACAAACATATTGACTGGAAGATCCGCTGTAGTAAATGCCATGTTTCATTATTGTTACAAATGCAGAGTTAGTCAGGTGTTATTTAAAAAAGTCTATTACTCACAAGTTGTAGAGCTGATTTCTTTAACGGGTGGAAATAGTTTTAGAAATCTGACGTGACCAAAGGCGAAGACCGACTTGAAACCGTAATTTGGGCACGAATCCCAAATTGGCGGTAATGTAATACTTTTAAGCAGAGACGATACAAATAACACTAATTTATGAATCACTTCAAACGCGAGAAGTAATATCTTGAGCGACATGATTGTTTGTTGTTTGACGGAAAGACTAATAATGCAGTGATCAAAAACACTTGGCTCTAATCTATGGATATTAGCTTGCAAAGACCTTCAACTATCATAGAGAAATATTAAAATTCTAATTTATATTAAATTATTTTTTTCAGAACTCTGTTAATCGCGCTAAAAAGAAAACGCCCGATATGGAATTTCATTTCTAATGTTCTGATTTAATTATAGATAGACGAGAGGAATTTCTAATATTAAAGATATGGATAAAGACAAGTTGAATTATATAAAAACGTCTTGGTTTGGACCAAGGCCAAAAAAACAAATGATATGTGTGAGGTTTATCAATTGACTGAAGTTCAGATATTGAAATTTTTTTTAGTTATTTTTATCCACTCAATCCTTAATCAATATTTAATTCAATCAACTGATTTTACTGTTAATCGATCTAGTCCCTCTAAATTAATTGAAAAATTACATATCTACGGTTTTTCAAGAATAATTCCATTTTCCGAAAACATTTTATCATGAAATTAATTGTTATTGAAAAAGCGTAGATATGTAATTTTTTCAATTAATTTAGAAAGGACTAGATCGATTAACAGTAAAATCAGTTGATTGAATTAAATATTGATTAAGGATTGAGTGGATAAAAATAACTAGAAAAAAATTTCAATATCTGAACTTCAGTCAATTGATAAACCTCACACATATCATTTGTTTTTTCGGCCTTGGTCCAAACCAAGACGTTTTTATATAATATCTGTCACTTCAGTCTTAATGTAATTAAATTTTGAATAATTATGTTTGCTTTACCGTCATACTATTGCACTCTAAAATATAACGGTGCATTCAAACGCCATTTATGCTGTTTTTTCCAGTGCCAAAAAAGACATCATTTAGGGTGTACTTTAACCCCATTTCTATGATCAATTAACGCCATTTACTAATATTATTTGGAAGTATTAAGGGAATATTAGGCATTTAAGCACCATTTACAGTGGCTTTTAACATCTTTCTTTGACAATCTGTTGAACTTCTAATATTACTTAGTCTAATGGTTTTAAAAGTAGGGAAAAAGTACGCTACCTATGTCACATTATTAAACCAAGTGAAGTGAAATAATTGTTAAATATTTATTATAACCACTACACCACAGACACGTGGTAAGTCTAAGTTTTCCAAGAGATCTAACTAATTATTATGTCCAATCACGATGGTTAAAACATGTATCTACCTAGGCTCGAACCTGGGACTTTCCGTGTGTGAGGCGGACGTGATAACCACTACACCATAGATACGTGGTAATACTGAGTTTTCCAAGAGATCTAGCTAATTCAAGCGCCCAATCACGATGGTCAAAACATGTATCTACCAGGGCTTGAACCTGGGACTTTCCGTGTGTGAAGCGGACGTGATAACCACTGCATCATAGATACGTGGTAGCACGGAGTTTTCCAAGAGATCTAGCTAATTCTTATGTCCAATCACGATGGTCAATATATGTATCTATCAGGCCTCGAACCCTGGACCATCCACGTGTGAAGCGGACGTGATAACCACCACACTACAAATACGTAGTAACACTGAGTTTTCCAAGAGATCTAGCTAATTATTATGTCCAATCACGATGGTCAAAGCCGTACTTCTGTAATTAACTAAAATTAACATACTTAGACTTAATTGTTTTCATCAAACTGGCTGATAGCACACCCTGAATACTTAATTGTTAATTTAAGATAATTCCGAAAAGTAACTTCGCTGTAATTTTTAAGTTAGCGGTGGGGAAAAATCACGAAAAACCCATGTAAATCTCCATAGGAAATTAGCAAAAGCGGGTGAATATTACTTTAACGTTACAAAACGGTATCAAGTCATATCTACAAGGGCCTACCGGCCCTGTAGAATTCGCGTTTATAAGCCAAAAAACATGTTGGACTGGTCCAACTCACGAGTTAAGACTATTTAGAATTCAGTGTCAATATAGACGGGAAACTCTTCAAGGTTTTCACTGTCATAAAAACACACGGGCAAGGCCAAGTAACATTTTGCCATAAAAGCCATCGTTTTTAAAGGAATAGCGACGTGATTAAAAAATTATCTCAAATCTAAAGAAAACCTTACTTTTTTGAGAGTTTAAACTCTTCTGATTCCAAAAATATGCTTGATAAATATTTAAATATGAGGGAAAACACTTTGAAAACTTGAAATTTGGGGGGCAAAAGCAAATTTGCGGAGAAGAATTTTGGCGGGTTTTTCTCCTTGATACGTCACTCACGGCATCTCGCGAAAAAGCCAAGCGCGAGACTCCCGAGTCTACTAATGCGGCGCGCGCGAGAATCTGAATAAATTAGGCTTAACGCGGCGCGGCGACACTAACAGGCGCGTCACGTGAGTAAAAATTTCTCCTTACTACGTCATCAAGCGAAACAAAATCTCAACTAGGCCTTTTCCAAACACATAACTTTGATTGCAATTTAATAAATTGCTACGAAACCAAATACAAAAGTAAACATATCATAATAAAATAGATTTTTCAAGGATTTTTTTCGCATTTTAAGTTTGTGAATGACAAAAATTATGTCACTAACACTTTAAGTTATGATTAAAGAGTTTTAAGGATGGCCCCTTAAGTTTAAATTTAATTGAAAGACGATACTAATTTAATAATGGGGTCATCCATAAAATATTATAAAATCATATCAGGTTTAGGGTGTGCCTAATTGGCCAAATGTCATACAACGTTATCCAATCAAAATCGTCCATAAAATCATCCCACTTAAAACACTGTATTTAGGAAAATATTAGTTGATTAAATAGAAAATAATCCTTCAAACCAAGGCTAATAAAAGAGGTCTTTAGAAGAAACGTGTTTAAAATATTCATACTTCATTCCGATACGCATGAAGTACAGACTGTTAAAGAAGTCTTTGCGCGTTGCGTTTTTCGCACATATTTTACTATATTTCAAAAACTATTCAAGCTAGCGCTCTGGAATAAAGTGCGTTATAAAAGTTTTGCATTCCTCTTTCATATTTTACCCGTTCCACAGTTGTCCTTTGCATACTTATACCGGAAACCGGAAATGTCAAAATTATCAACTTTGAAAATATTGGATTCTCGAGGATATAAATGCGATTTTCGGATTCCTTGGGGCCGATTCATATTTGAAAAGTTTTCACCAAATTCAATTCGGATGAATAGGTCACGAGTAATGAGCCTTTATTCAAAATCTGGCAACTTCGATTTAAATGGCGATAATTCATAATCGAGAATCGAATCTTTGTCTTAATAATGCTTGTTAGATGTTATGGCACCTTATGCGTATATATATGATTGGTCTTGTGGCGCAATGCTTTGAAACAAATTAGACGTTCATTAAAGCGATGGTGAAGTGAAAAATAAAGTAATTTTTTATTGATTTTTTCCATAAGACAGTGAAACATCCAAGAAATAACACCGAACGATTTTTAAACTACGATTAGTTTGAAATTTCATGGATAATTTTAAATAAGGATCTCCGACCAATCGTGTAGCGCCCTGCCTTTTTATCAACAATTTTCTCTTGGCACGCTCCGTGTTGAATCAATTTATCGAGAGATTTGATCAAATTTGCGCGATGTGACAATTGTGGCGCGAAACATGGAGCGTGCCACGAGAATTTTGTTAACAAAAAGGCACGGCGTTACGGGATTGGTCGGAGTTCCTTATTTAAAACTATTCTTAAAATCTTAGCCTAATTTGAATGGGAGGTATTTCCTGAATTTTTCAATATGCATACTGGTCTCATGATTAGTAGAAGAATCAATAAAAAATCACTTTAATTTCCACCTCCCCCTCCCTTTAAGAGAAAACCTGCGTCTTTTGAAGGAGAGAAGCGGTTTGAAAATATTGTTATTTGGGCCATAATATCATAATATTTAGAACTCACATTAATTACGTTTGGGTCTTCAGCCCGACTCATTGCAGCCCAATGAAAATCTCATTGGCATACGAGATCCCTTCAAATAGGCATATTCGACTTTTCCATATAAGAAACACATTCAGAGGAGATGGCTTCTATGCTAGGAACGTTCGCTACGCGATTGAGCTTCGCTAAACGGAGCCTGAGGTTGGGCTATAGCCTCCCGCGTTTACTGCAAATGTGAGACCAGGGATAGATTTAATTTTTGAAGCGGGAATAGAGAATAGAGTAATCTTGGAGCGCGTCAAATTCCACGGAAAGGAAGGGTCTGAAAGAAGAGGTGTGTCAAAGCAACAAAGGTAAAAAGGAATAACGTATTTTTCGCCGTCCCAGTAAGCAAGGTCATAAAAACCTAGTTTAAATGAGCCAATCTGAAATTTTAAACTTTTTATTACGTGTAGGAAGGAGGGGCTCTATACTGGGCTATGAGTCGGACTGAATTAAACGCTAACCGTTCTCTATTCCTTCCTCTAAAATTAAATCTATCCCTTTGTATTCTTATTAATGAAGCCGACCGCAACCAAAGCATGGGCAAAGGCGTATTTCACAACTGACGTTCAAAGCTACAGATGGAAAAGCCTAACAATTAAATGAAAAAAAAATTAATGCCGGTAACAATGATCACAACTGAAAATAACAGCTAACAGCTAAAACGTACCCGAACGGTAATCACTTGAAGTTGGTCTCTCTGCGCTGCTGGTCTGCAACTCCTTTCGTTTATTTTCTATGGCAAAAATACTAACTTTGGGAGGTTTTGGGATTTTAGGCCATTTTGTGTTTTAAGACTTTTATTGTGTAGGAAAGAAAACTATCCTTTTTAAGGAAATTTTGGATAACTATTAATATCATTATTGATAACTAGTTAAAAGTTGAAAAATATTTATAAAATTTGGACGAAAATTTTCAAATAACAAGACTTCCTTCGAGTCTCAAATTGAAGAATGTTCGTGTGCTTTATTGAACTATCTTATACAAACAAGACAGTCACTTTCAGCTTGAATTGTTGCTTGATATTTTATTGGACATCCCCTTGCCTTAAAGGGAGGATGAAGAGGAAAATAAAGTGATTTTTTATCGATTGTTCTTCTAATTATAAGAAATGTTTGCATAGTGAAA
Source organism: Phalangium opilio (assembly GCF_054372755.1). NCBI lineage: Eukaryota > Metazoa > Arthropoda > Arachnida > Opiliones > Phalangiidae > Phalangium > Phalangium opilio. The sequence continues at coordinate 2,178,221 of NW_028324166.1, read as the reverse complement.
CATCCAGGAAATACCGTCTGCGTTCTTGAACAATTTATTACAAACAAGACTGTCACTTTCAGTTTTAATTGTATTTTACTTAACCTCCCTTAGCCCTTAAACTAATTTTTAATATTTTATTAAATGACAGACATAAACGCTAAATCGGGTTCAAGTCGGGCGAGAGAGCGGGTCAATCTAAAGCTTCAATTCCTTCCTTCTCCAGAAATCTTGCAACGAGTCGGGATGTATGGGCTGGGCAATTGTCCTGCTGAGCCTAAACCATACATTAAAACAATGTTTTAAGTTAGTCAAGAATAATTATCAGGTTATTAATATTAATACCGGTCACGACGTGGGCTGGTTAGTCATACGGAGAAAAAATACCAGCGAACAGGGCGGATATCTATTTTTAATATTACAATGCTTTACCTCCTAATTTCATTAGTTTATGTCTGTCTTTTAGAATACGATTAAGAATGTGTTTAATGGGAGGGTAAAATGAAAAATCAAATAATTTTTTATCGATTCTTCTACTAATTATAAGACCATTCTGCATAGTGAAACATCCAGGAAATATCTCCGAATGATTTTGAAATTCCAATTAGGTTCAGATTTTATGGATAATTTGAAATAATGACCTCCGACCCCTGCCTTCCTAGTGACAAAATTCTCGTGGCACGCTCCATGCCGAATGAAATTTATCTTGAGATTTAATAAAAGTTGCTTGCGATGTGACTATGGTGGCGCGAGACTTAGAGCGTGCAACGGAAATTTTGTTAACAGGAAGGCAGGGCGTTAAGCTATTAGTCAGTGGTGCTTATTTCAAATTATCTTTAAAATCTGAACCTAATTTGAATTTTAAAATCATTCGGAGACTGTATTTCCTGAATGTTTCAATGTGCATTTAATGCTCTTATAATAAGAAAAATCGATCAAAAAATCACTTTATTTTCCTCTTTATCCTTCCTTTAACGGCTAGGGGATGTCCAATAAAATATCAAGCAACAATTGAAACTGAAAGTGACTGTCTTTTTTGTAAAAAAATAGTTCAATAAAGCACACGAACATTCTTCAATTTGAAACTCAAAGGAAGTCTTGTTATTTAACAATTTTCGTCCAAATTTTATAAATAATTTTCAACTTTTAACTAAATATTAAAAATTATCCAAAGTTTCGTTAAACAGGGTCGTTTTCTTTCCTACACAATAAAAGACTTAAAACACAAAATGGCCTAATATCCCAATACCTCTAACGAGTGTAATTTTGCCATAGAAAATAAACGAAAGGAGTAGCAGACCAGCAGCGCAGAGAGACCAACATCAAGTGTTTACCGTTCGGGTTAGTTTTAGCTGTTGGCTATTATTTTCAGTTGTGATCATTCTTACCGGCATTCATTTTTTTCATTTAATTTTTAGGCTTTTCCATTTGAACCTCAGTTGTGAAATATGCCTTTGCCCATGCTTTGGTTGCGGTCGGCTTTATTATTAAGCCTCAACAGAGATAGATTTAATTTTAGAGGAAGGAATAGAGAACGGTTAGCGTTTAATTCAGTCCGACTCATAGCCCAGTATAGAGCCCCTCCTTCCTACACGTAATAAAAAGTTTAAAATTTCAGATTGGCTCATTTAAACTAGGTTTTTATGACCTTGCTTACTGGGACGGCGAAAAATACGTTATTCCTTTTTACCTTTGTTGCTTTGACACACCTCTTCTTTCAGACCCTTCCTTTCCGTGGAATTTGACGCGCTCCAAGATTACTCTATTCTCTATTCCCGCTTCAAAAATTAAATCTATCCCTGGTCTCACATTTGCAGTAAACGCGGGAGGCTATAGCCCAACCTCAGGCTCCGTTTAGCGAAGCTCAATCGCGTAGCGAACGTTCCTAGCATAGAAGCCATCTCCTCTGAATTTGTTTCTTATATGGAATAGTCGAATATGCCCATTTGAAGGGATCTCGTGAAGCGCATATGCCAATGAGATTTTCATTGGGCTGCAATGAGTCGGGCTGAAGACCCAAACGTAATTAATGTGAGTTTTAAATATTATGATATTATGGCCCAAATAACAATATTTTCAAACCGCTTCTCTCCTTCAAAAGACGCAGGTTTTCTCTTAAAGAGAGGGGGAGGTGGAAATTAAAGTGATTTTTTATTGATTCTTCTACTAATCATGAGACCAGTATGCATAATGAAAAATTCAGGAAATACCTCCCATTCAAATTAGGCTAAGATTTTAAGAATAGTTTTAAATAAGGAACTCCGACCAATCCCGTAACGCCGTGCCTTTTTGTTAACAAAATTCTCGTGGCACGCTCCATGTTTCGCGCCACAATTGTCACATCGCGCAAATTTGATCAAATCTCTCGATAAATTGATTCAACACGGAGCGTGCCAAGAGAAAATTGTTGATAAAAAGGCAGGGCGCTACACGATTGGTCGGAGATCCTTATTTAAAATTATCCATGAAATTTCAAACTAATCGTAGTTTAAAAATCGTTCGGTGTTATTTCTTGGATGTTTCACTGTCTTTTGGAAAAAAATCAATAAAAAATTACTTTATTTTCCATTTCACCATCCCTTTTATGAACGTCTGATTTGTTTCAAAGCATTGCGCCACAAGACCAATCATATATATACGCATAAGGTGCCATAACATCTAACAAGCATTATTAAGACAAAGATTCGATTCTCGATTATGAATTATCGCCATTTAAATCGAAGTTGCCAGATTTTGAATAAAGGCTCATTACTCGTGACCTATTCATCCGAATTGAATTTGGTGAAAACTTTTCAAATATGAATCGACACCAAGGAATCCGAAAATCGCATTTATATCCTCGAGAATCCAATATTTTCAAAGTTGATAATTTTGACATTTCCGGTTTCCGGTATAAGTATGCAAAGGACAACTGTGGAACGGGTAAAATATGAAAGAGGAATGCAAAACTTTTATAACGCACTTTATTCCAGAGCGCTAGCTTGAATAGTTTTTGAAATATAGTAAAATATGTGCGAAAAACGGAACGCGCAAAGACTTCTTTAACAGTCTGTACAATGACAAATATCTTATTTACGAATTTAACTTTGTTGCGGCATTACTAAACATTTTTCTGTAGAATTGTTGTTTTTTTTTAAACTAAAGTAAGTAATAATTTACAACTTATCGTAAGAAGTCGACGTACAAGGAAATAATATTACGAAACGGAATCGGGTGCGATAAAGTACTAGGTAGACAAGAAAAAAAATGTTAAGAGAAAGTTTAACCTATTGAAAAGTCCCATAAACCTGATTCTACGTGGCCCTGAGGCTATATCGTTTGATTTGGATGTATCATTATTATTTCGTTTCGGCTACTGAACGGAAGTGGACATAAAGAAGCAAATAATTAATTTCAAAATGACTAATTTAATTTTGAAAGACGTTTACTCGAAAACGCGACAATGGCGTCAAATTATTTTCGCCTTCATTTACGAGTGTATTGCACCTTTTATCGAATGGTGCAATATTGCGACTAGAAAGCGTTTATTCGCCCAAATGAACAGATTAGAATCCATGGATCCAGTATTACGTAAAGAAGGACCCGGTGTCCTCAGGGTCTTGGAGGTCGGTTTGGGACCCTGTTCAAATTTGCCCTTCTACCCTGAAGGGACGCGTCTCATTACCCTGGACTCTAATACGCATTTTTCAAAGTCGGTTCACGATAAGTTGAAGAAATATTCGCATGTTAAAGTCGAGAAACATATTGTCGGTTTCGCTGAAGATATGCACGAGATACCGGATGCGAGTGTTGATGTCGTTGTGGCCACTTACTTGTTGTGTTCCGTTAATGACTTGCAACAAGTTTTGAGTGAATTTCATCGAGTACTTGTGCCAGTAAGTACACAATATTTACTTATTGGTTTAATAGACTCTTTTGCAAAAGGACGAAGGCATGCAGTGTCGTTTGCCTGCTTTGGGTTGGTTTGGTTGCCTCACAGCATAGACATTTGATGAGGCTTCGGCGTTACCAGTCCACCAAAATTATTTTGTTTGAAGCCGTATTTAATGTCCTTGCATTTCCATACCGTATGTTCCGTTATAAGATAATAAGGTTTTCAAACACCAGACTAGCTATGTCAATATCTCGTGGTTTTTAAGTTGAAATACGTTATGCATCACGTCAGGGGTGACGGTTTTAAAACTTCCTCCCCCTTTAATTCAAGCAGAGAGGTCCAGAAAATGACCTGTTAAAGATTCGAAATTGAAGAAAAATATGTATTCCTGTAACCCTTAATTAAACTAAATTATAAACTGAAATTAAATTATTAAAACCTAAAATATTAAATATAATACAAACAATTAAGTTATGTTTATGGACACTACGCGTTAGGCTTCCTCTGCGAAGAACTGGGGAGTACGCCTATTGGAAGGCTAGTACCACCTGACGGATTCGTCCAATAGGGGTAGTCCCCAGACGTCAATCGTGGGGAAGCCTAACGCGTAGGGTCCATTACGGAAACGTTATGGCTTGTATTTTCCTTAATACTGCAAATAGAAAACATTGTTCCAATTGATGAATTTTATAATTTTGAAAATTATTTTACTATTTATTAGGCATACTATTTATAATAAAATATAAGCCGAAGTATCCCTTCAAGAAATGCTTAAACAGAAAACAATTTATTATTTCAATCCAACAAACATAATAATTTTTGGAAATATTCTACAGGGTGGTAAATACTTTTTCTACGAACATCACTCCTTCTCCGACACCTATTTTCTGTTGAGATGGATTCAGTACATCGTCCAACCTCTTTGGTACCTGTTCTTTGACACTTGTTGCCTAACTGCGCCATGCTACGACTTAATCCTGAAGTCAAAGTTCACCGTTGAAAGCCATCATTGTTTTTGGCTTTACCAAAACCTTCTGGTCTTGTGGCCACATACCATGGGTGTGGCTGCCAAATAGACACCACACGAAAGCACAAACCATTACATATCTCGTATAGATATATTTGCAAATTTCTGTATCTACTGGTTGTTACTGGGTTATGTATGTTCTTCATACGAATTTAAGGCGAAAATGCAATTTATGTGACATTTTACCCTCAGGGACATTGCTTTCGAGTGATTGATTTGAGTGCTTTAGGGAAAACCCCTGAATTAAATTAGAAATTAATATTGTCTTTTAGCTTCTAAATTCAATTTAAGGGTCATCCGTAAAATACTTCAATGATCTTAACTTGAAAACTTTGGCACCAGACGACAAAATGGACATAGAAGTTATATTTTCGACTCAAAATGTTAAACACAACGTTTTTGTAGTAACTCTTGATAATATAATACTATTTTTTATGACAACTCAAATATAAAATATGTACAATACAAAATTTGAATCAGAGATTCTTGCTGCTTATGCGTGCTAACAGGTTAAGTTGGTTAATTTATGTTTTATGATGGAACTTAGTAATAATTTACATCTTATCCTAACACAACTTGCAAAAATAAATAACCTGTTTCTATAAGGTTTAATTTGCATGTTTTCCATAATCACTTGACTTCGGAAAGTCAATGAAAGTGGACACAAAAATTACAATATCTTATTTTTAAATAATTAATTCCAAAATGACTAATTTAATTTTGAAACACTTTTACGCGAAAACACGACAATGGCGTCAAATTATTTTTGCCATTGTTTACCAGTTTTTTGCGCCTTTTATCGAATGGTCCAACATACCGACTAGAAAGCGTTTATTCTCCCAAATGAAGAACTTAGAATCCATGGATCCAGTATTACGTAAAGAAGGACCCGGTGTCCTCAGGGTCTTGGAGGTCGGTTTGGGACCCTGTTCCAATTTGCCCTTCTACCCCGAAGGAACTCGTCTTATTACCCTGGACCCTAATACGCATTTTTCAAAGTCGGTTCGCGATAAGTTGAAGAAATATTCGCATGTCAAAGTCGAGAAACATGTGGTCGGTTTTGACGAAGATATGCACGAGATACCGGATGCGAGTGTTGATGTCGTTGTGGCCACTTATTTGTTGTGTTCCGTTAATGACTTGCAACAGATTTTGAGTGAATTTCATCGAGTACTTGTGCCAGTAAGTACACATTATTTGTTTATGGGTTTAATCAGAAGTGAGATGAGACTAGAAGTGAAGCGCTCTAGCATTGGTAGTAGATCCTGGCACTAGTGAACAAATTTGAGGATTTTATGCCACCGCTTCCATCGCGTCTACACTGGAGAGAAAAAAATTGGTCGAGATCCAAAAACATTTCCTACCCCCTTCCCCTCATCCTAAAGCCGCGGAACACGGACGCGGGTGCTTGAATCTAGTTCAGCCGTCTACCGCCACGAGCGTCTCGCGTTTTGGAGGGGAAAACTCAGAAACCGCTACCAGAGGGTCAACCGTTGGTGTATTTTCAAGAATATTCACTTTCGTTAAGTGAAGAATTTGGTTATCTCGATACTTTTAGTCCCTTATCTTACTTCTGGGTTAATTACAAACATGAATTGTATTATTTAAAAGAAGCAAGACCTTGTTGGGTCATAGTTCATATAGGGCGCTTTGTCGATACGAAGAAACCTAAAACCAATTAGGGGAGACTATCATTTTAGTATATCATGGTCTATTTAATAATTCGACTAATATTCTACAGGGCGGGAAATATTATTTCTACGAGCATCACGGCTTTTCCCGCACCTATTTTCTGTTCAGGTGGATTCAGTACCTCATCCAGCCTTTATGGAGTATAATTGGGGACACATGTTGCTTAACCAATTCTTCCCTTGAAGCCATTCTACAGTCAAAGTTCACCGTTGAAGATTATCATAGTTTTTGGCTTTACAAACTATTTCTTCTTGTCTTATGGCCACATACCATGGGCGTAGCCGTCAAATAGACTGAATATCAAAGTCTTTTTTTTAATATTCACAAATAAAAGAAACATGTTTCAATAAAACTTTAATGATGTATTTAATTTTTTAATTCGTTAGCAAAAAAGTTCCACTTTGGTCGTCTACTGAAACGGAGGCACTAATCCCGGCAGCTATAGCCAATAAACGGAAACATAAGTTTATAAGATATGTTTCTTTCCATAAGTTTGACACTTCCTATACTTCTTAATGCTTGAGACGGCTCGAGCTAGTTCGAGAACGACAAGCGAGAATTGATGTCCTACACTCGGTGGGTAGTTAATTTTGCAGGACTTCCATCTAGGTCCTATTTAGTCTGCATTACTAAGCCTTTGACAGCAGGCCTCCCTCGCTTTACCTCGAATCTATGACCTACCTCATTCACTTCATGACAAGCGAGTCAGTAACCAGTGACAAACTTATGGTGAACATATCTTATAAACTTATGGTGAAAACATGATGCGACCCCATTCATTTTCCTCTCCAATAAATATCGAACTTTGTCTTTAATTTTGGCCTATTGACGATAAAAAAATTTCCCACCGTACTCGACCATTTTAGTTTTAAAAAGTCTATAGTTCAAGCTATAATAACTGTAATAGATCGCTACTCTTTAGTCATTTAGCTCCGGAAACCCAGCGTAACCAGTCGTAAAGACTTGAGGAAGTGTCTTCTCAGATAGTAAACTAAGCTCTTTTTAAAATGCCTAGCCTGAGTTCGGATTTGTACGCGAAAATTCCACAATGGCGTCATATGTTATTCGCGGTTTTCTACCAGTTAGTCGCGCCCTTGGTCGAATGGTCAAACACTCCTCATAAAAGGAGACTGTTCTCCGCAATGGCTCGTTTAGAATCCAGTGATCCAGTATTACGGCAAGAAGGTCCCGGTGTCCTCAGGGTTTTGGAGGTCGGTTTGGGTACCTGTCCCAACTTATCCTTCTACCCAGCTGGTACGCGTCTCATTACCGTGGATCCAAACACGCATTTTTCGAAGACGGTTAACGATAAGTTGAAGAAATACTCTCATGTCAAAGTCGAGAAACATATTGTCGGGGTTGGCGAAGATATGCACGAGGTTCCGGATGCGAGTGTTGATGTGGTTATTGGTACCTACTTGTTGTGTTCCGTTCATGACTTGACACAGGTTTTGGAAGAGTTTCATCGAGTACTTGTGCCGGTAAGTACAAAAGATTTGTTCATGGGTTTATTTAGAAAGAGCAGAAGGGGTTAATAGAAGAAGTATGCCACTCTGTATCCTCTAAGTGCTTAGTCATGTAACATTATTTTTCCCGGGCTCATGGCACAATTTTGTTTGCTCTCCCGCTCATCAAACTTCAGATGGGCATCGCACCGTGCTGGGGTGAATTTTATAACTGTTCAAGTGGTACTAAATCCTCAGCAATCAACCACAAACCTTGATTGTCTTAACGTGGGACAAAAATCAATAATAGAGTAATGATGAGTAGGGAAATATTTATCGCGTATGTGATTGGGTTTAGTAACCTTGCTATAATAAATGTAAAATGATGTTGGGAAGAATCACGTTACAATTGCTGTCCCCGCTTTGAGGTGGAACACTTCTCTCGAAGAGAAGTATTATTACATGCTTCTGATATTACTTTAAACAATATAAGAATTTAGTGGACATGAAATGTTTAAGAGTGTATTTCTTGATTATTAATTGTTTTGAAATATTGTACAGGGTGGTAAATACTTTTTCTACGAGCAACACGGCTTTTCGGACGACTATTACTTCTTCAGATGGATTCAATACCTCATCCAGCCTTTATGGAGCTTATTCTTGGACACTTGTTGCTTGACCAATCCTTCCGTCGAAGCAATCAAGAGGTCAAAGCTGACCGTCGAAGATCAAGTTCATTTTTGGCTTTACAATAATGTACTAGTCATGTGGCCCCATACCATGGGCGTGGCTGTTAAGTAGGAACCACTAACATATTTATAGTAATAGCAAACGTATTAAAATTAAGTGAATTTACAATTATTTTTGAAATAAAAGTTTTTTTGAAAAAAATTGAGGTAGTTTTAAGTTTTTACAATATTTATATCATTTAAAAATCGGCTTCACGATACTAAAACAAGTTGGGAAACCAAAATTACTAAAGCGAATCACATACGCGATAAATAGTTCACTACTCATCATTACTCTATTAGCGCTGTTTGTCTATTTGCCAAGGCGCATGCACGCGCTTGTGTGTTTTTGTCCCAGCCACGTCAAGACAACCAAGGTTTATGGGTTGATTGCTGAGGACTTAGTACCATTTCACCCTAGCACGGTGCGATTGTTAACCATCTGAAGTTTGATGAGCAGGAGAGCAAACAAAAATGGTGCCATGAGCCTGGGAAGAATCATAATTATTACAAAACTCAAGTATTAATAGGATACAGAGTGTCATCCTTCTCAGATTATCCCCTTCTGGTCATACTTATAGTTATTGTGTTACCTATAAAAAGAAGAAAAGAAAAAAAAAACGTATTTGAAAATGAGTGGTGTGGTCGAAAGTGTATCTTGCTCGTTTTTGGACCATCAACAACAAAAAAAGAAACCATAAGAGAAGTATTTCGAAGAATGATGAACTTTAAACCGCATCTATAGCAGTAGCAGCCTGCCTGCCTGCCCCGCCAATAGCTTCTTGGACTACCCGAGATCTCAGTTGCAGTTCATTCGCCCATTAACCCTCCACTAAATCGCGAGATGGCGCCAACACCAAATGCCCAAAGACCCGTACTATAAACCCATTCGAAAACCGATTTAAACTTCATCACTCTCAGAGTCAAAACGTAGTAAATCCAAATTCCAAAATATTGAAGATTACAATTTTTTCTTTGAAATTTTAATATTGAAAATTTGAAATTTGAAAGTAAAATCGAAATTTGAGCATTTGGAAATAACATACAGAGAAACCCAACGCAGTAAATCCAGATTCCAAAATATTAAAGATTACAATTTTTTTTTTGAAAATTTAATATTGAAAATTCGAAATTTGATAGTAAATTTGAAATTTGAGCATTTGGCGTGTAGTGAACTCCGTCTGGTGTTGCTTTTTGCCGCAAGGGAGAGTACCCTAATGGTCTAGTCTAGGTCGCCTTCATTTGAGTAACTACAGCGTTGAGTATAGGAACTTATTGAAAAACGTATGGATAAACTATGTTAAAACCCGTACAAGAAAGTAGTTAGCGAGTTTGAGCTTCCTTGGTTTAGAACCCTAGATTTTTGCCCAATTCAAATTGGGTACTTCAAAATGTGCAAGCGTACACTTTAATTGCCATTAAGTTTAAATTTCACTTGATGTAACTTTAACTGATATTCTGGCTAAAAAACCTGGTCTAACTTATTTCTTAGATTTATCTAAACGATTTCGATGAATTTCTTAATCTTAATTTCAAAATCCTCAAAATCTTCTTTAAAATATCGTATTTTGCTCAAAAATGCATTATTTGAAGTTACGACATTTTGGCTCTAAACTCTAGTTACACCCCACTCCTTGTAGTGGCGCCACAATCGCCGCCTACTTTTCCCGCTCACTTCCCTAAAAACGAAGACGTGTGTGTAGTACTGTAGTTCGAAGCGTAGAATCGTTTCAGAGAAATTTTTCTCTCTCGTTGTAGCGGGTCGTGGCGCTTAAATTGGAGTCCGCTGTCCGCGAGCTAGTTGTAGTACCACTGTGAAACTGTAGAGAGCGGGCTAAGACCTCGCCCTGGTGGGCCTAGTCGAACAAAACTCCCGCTATTTCGATTCGAGCTCAGCTAAAGTCGCGTTCGTTACGTTTAACCTTAACGGTAAAGGCGCGGCTGGTTCAAGCGGTTCAAGTTTACGCTCGTGATTCGTGAATGGATTTTCTTGACGTCAATCTGTACAAGTCCGTCACAAATTAGGCCTAACGGTAAGTGTATTTTACGCTTAATATCGTAAAACTAAGGCGACTTTCTAGGGGTTGACAATAGAATAGAGAGTTCGTTCGTTCGTTAAGTTCTTTATTCGTTAAGCCTTGGTCTCGGCGCTTTTTTTGACGGAAGCCACGCGAGTAGTATTTTCCCGCCGATTTGAGTCAACCCTCGTGCGGCTCATTTTCGCCCGGGGTTACGGTTAAAAGACCTTTACCAGCTGACGTTCTACGTCTACGCTCCGGAGTTCTATAACCTAGGCCTACTTTTGGCTTTGATAAAGGCAAAACAGATCGCGAGGCACAGCTGTTGGCGGGAAAAAAGGGGGTGATGATTGTATGTATGGCGGGCTTTCCTTTCGCGCCAAAAATATAGTGCAAAGATAGTATAATGGGATGCACTCTGTGTATGGTTTATTCATAGAAGAATTTTGACGGAAAGAATCAACATAATATGCTTAGATGAATATATTGTAGCCGTGAATGAAGTATACTCCCTTAGCAACTTGGCAAGCTGAAATAATTTTGAATTTAAAATACTGTAAACACAGCATTTATATGGAATTTTGCCAAGTGAAAAAGGGTATCGTAGCAAGGTGCTAAAGAACTATAAATGACATAGAAAAATTTAATGAACCTTGGGGACGAAAGTTTAACGAACTGAATTCAATCAAGGCCATACCAATCTTCAGTATTCCTTGTGTGAACTATATTAGTGTTAACTGTCACGTGATATACTTAGACCGCGATAGAGAGGTAAGCGGCAATATAGTGCAATTAACAGACGAAATGTTTTATAGTAATCGCATTCTGAATTGGTAATATGCCAAAACAGATACGTTGTTTGAGTTAGGTATTTTTTGTAAGCTGGCCGAGGGGCTAACCACTAAAATTACCAGTACTTCTATTAAGGGTTAATTATAAGCTCTGTTAGGGCTTAAATAGATTGATACAATGTCTACACCGATTAAAATTAGTGAGCCACCCCACGAAAAGGATTTGAATAAATCTGTCTGTAAATAACGTTTTAGTCTAATAGGGAGTTTCCAAAAAAAAAAAATCGAAGTGCTTTTTGAGTCGAAAATGTATCATCTATGACATTTTAGTCCTTAGGAACTGGGACACCGTTTACGAGTTATGTCTGTAAATAACTTTATCAGGGAAAACCTGGAAAAATCAGGGAAATAAATAGTTGACATAAACCTCAGGGAAATTTTGAATTTTTAGTAAAATTCAGGGAAATCAGGGAAATTTGCGTCAAACAGGGGCCGAGTAATTAAAGTGTTAGTGACATAATTTTCGTCATCCACAAACTTAAAATGCGAAAAAAATCCTTGAAAAATCTAGTTTATTATGGTATGTTTACTTTTTTATTTGGTTTCGTAGCAATTTGTTAAATTGCAATCAAAGTTTTGTGTTTGGAAAAGGCCTAGTTGAGATTTTCTTTCGTTTGATGACGTAGTAAGGAGAAATTTTCACTTTAGATGTCGCTCACGTGACGCGCCTGTTAGTGTCGCCGCGCCGCGTTAAGCCTAATTTATTCAGATTCGCGCGCGCGCCGCATTAGTAGACTCGGGAGTCTCGCGCTTGGCTTTTCCGCGAGATGCCGCGAGTGACGTAGCAAGGAGAAAACCCGCCAAAAATCTTCTCCGCAAATTTGCCTTTGTCCCCCAAATTTCAAGTTTTCAAAGTGCTTTTTCTGTGTTTTCCCTCAAATTTAAATATTATTCAAGCATATTTTTGGAATCAGAAGAGTTTTAACTCTCAAAAAAGTAAGGTTTTCTTTAGATTTGAGATCATTTTTAAATCACGTCGCTATTCCTTTAAGCAAAATGTTCGTGAACATACCCCCCCTCCATAGAATTAACATTACACTATACTTTGGAGGCTCATAACTCTGGTTCTATTTGAGATACGGGGATGTCCTTTGATTATGTAATAGTCATATTCACCCCCCCCCCACTCCTCCTTCGTTAACATTTGCTCCATATACGGGGGGAAAAACCTGGAAAATTCAGGGAAGTATATGGGGAAAAAACCTCATGGAAATCTGGGGGAACTTTGGTTTTCCAAAAGTTGTATGAACCCTGAAATATCCCACTCGTGTACTAAGTTACTTTAATTACCCTCCTTAATTATTTTGAAACACTCTTCATTTCCCTTTTGAATATTTTTGTATATTTTAAATTACCATCTGTAATTTTAAAACACAAAAAATCTTTTCTAGCAGCTCTTAGTTATTCCTGTTTAGTGTTTTTTAGCTCTTGCCAATTGAGACATAAGGTTTAAAGTCTAGACTTTGTCTAAGAACGGAATAGGCATAGAAACATTAGCAAAAGGGTTTTTTGAGTTTTTAAGTATACTAGAAGTGTATAATATACTTTTCTTCGAGAGAAGTGTACCACCTCGAAGCGGGTGATGTAATTGTAACATGATTCTTCCCAATATCAGAATTAACATTTGTTAAAGCAAAATTACGGTTACTAAAGCGAATCTTGCTCATACGCGATAAATAGTTCTCTCATCATTACTCTATTAGCACTGCGCATGCGCTTGTGTGTTTTTGTCCCAGCCACGTCAAGACAATCAAGGTTTGGTGAATTGATTGCTGGGGATTTAGTAAATACCAAACAGTATAGAATTGACCCTAGCACGGTGCGATAGTTGCCCATCTGAAGTTTGATTAGCAAAGTAGAGCAAACTAAAATGGTGCCATGAGCCCGGGAAGAATCATGAACATTACATAACTAAAGTATTAAGAGGATTTAGAGTGTCATCCTTCTTCTATTATCCCCTTCTGATTATACTCAAAAATACCCACGTTTGTATGGTGCAGTTTTTAATTGACTTTCGGAGGGTTTTGTAAAATCCAGATGAAAAGAAACGTTCTTATTTTTTGTAAGTTAAGTTTGTTACTTAAAATGTAAAGCAGATGGTTCCAGAGCAAGTAATTTTTAAGTGGTTTAAATGTGCCGTTTGTCTCGTTAGTATATTTCGACTACTTCATAGAAATTTACATGGGATAAATGGGGTCGCAATGATTCCAAAATAGCTCTATGTATTCCTACTAATATAATAGCAATAATAAACAATTTGGATATTTGGCAAAGTCCATTAAACCCGCCCATGAAATAATGGTTTCTAGAAACCATATTTTTCTATAGGGTATTTCAATTCAACTAGCGAGTATTATTAAACAAGCTTTTTATTAAGAATTAAAGGCGATAATAAAAAGCCTTACTAAAGGCGGAGCGCCTTGTTCTTGTTACCGGCGGATGACACACAAAAAGTGAATCACCTTCGCCTCATTAAAGCTGCTAAACCCGCTTTTTAGCCTTTAATTAAAATAATTAGAATGTGAATATGGTCGCACCTAAAACACGTAATAAGTATATTTGATTATAGACCGACTACCCGCTTCTTGAAAACCAGAATTTTACATTAAGAAATTAGAGACTTAAATGAAAAATTCAGGTAACGTAACGTTTTACCAAGAAGTGATATCTAGTTTATTAGGGACAAGGTATAAGATACCTTAGTATTCGCGCGCCATAGTCCCAGTCCCCCTTTCAAAATACAAGGGGGGACGTAAAACGAGGCCACTGGGCTATTTCGCCTCCTCTCCTCAGTCGGAAAATATGACTGTAATTTTCGTCATTCGCGCTGAGTCGCTGACGTGAGTTTTGAAGAACCAATGAGATGCTGGCTGGTTGTATTTAGAGGGGTCGGGGGGGGGGGGGGGTTAACTCCGGGGTACCTACTATACGTTTGGACTGGAGATAAAGAGCTGGAATTGTGCAGGCGAATTTATACCTTCTCCCTAATAAACTAGATATCGCTTCTTGGTATAATGTTATGTTTTCCTTTAAATTGAAATAAAAAATAATAATAATTTAAAATAAAGTTAAAAATACTTCTAAAAAATAAGTTAAAAATAATGAACTTCTCCCTAATAAACTAGATATCACTTCTTGGTATAATCAGTTATGTTTCCTGAACTTTTACTTTAAAATGAAATTAAAAAAAATTGTTTAAAATAGTGTTAAAAATACTTTTAAAAATTAAGTTAAAAATAATGAACTTAAATTCCAAATTAAACTAGATATCACTTCTTGGTATAATCAGTCATGTTACCTGAACTTTTCCTTTAAATTGAAATAAAAAAAAAAGTAGTTTAAAATAATGTTAAAAAAATAGTTTAAAATAATGTTAAAAAAATAGTTTAAAATAATGTTAAAAAAATAGTTTAAAATAATGTTAAAAAAATAGTTTAAAATAATGTTAAAAAAATAGTTTAAAATAATGTTAAAAAAATAGTTTAAAATAATGTTAAAAAAATAGTTTAAAAAATAAGTTAAAAAAATAGTTTAAAAAATAAGTTAAAAAAATAGTTTAAAAAATAAGTTAAAAATAATGAACTTAAATTCCAAATTAAACTAATATTTTTATAAGACATTCTTTGGAGCTTCCTTGGGAGTCTACCACCATTTCTTTAAAATATTATCCATCCCCCTGGTGGTGATCGGACCAATTTCATCGATAAAAAAAAACCGAAATAATCTTCTTTCTTTTTTTTCGTTTTTTTTTAAATGATAGGGAGCTATTTTAAAATTTAAACTTTCTTTTTTATTCGAGCTTGGAAATTGCTTTTGGGAGTTTTCTCTCTCAATTCCTGTTTTTCTTTAACCGGGGGGGGGGGACAACGTCCCCACTTCTCAATTTATAACCAAACCTACGCCTTTTTTCAGTATATTGAAACTTTTAATGAATCGTAATTACACTCTACCCCGTTAAGCCTAACTCAAATATAATATTTATTATTACTTATTCTTGAAGTAGAAGTTATGCAATAATGTGAAGTGCGATGCTTAAGGATTTTAGCTGATTTTTTGTACTTTTTTAACCGATTATCAACCGGTAGATCGTTAAATCTTTTTGTGTCGCACTTTTCGTTATTGTATTACTTCTTATCTATTATCGTAATACATTGATAAAAATATTCTTTTATAACTCTTTCTATACTTCATAATTTTTAGTTTTATATAGTATACTTATTAAATTTTTTTTTTGAATTATAGGTTTCTAGTTATTTCATTTTCATTTAATTGCAAATTTTTCCAATTAAGGATTTTTATTAAAAATTAAGATAAATTATTTTTACCCGAAATGTATTATTGAAAACACAACTAAAACAAATTAGTACGATACTCAATTCAGGTTTTTTTACTACTCAGAGTGACGATGACTTCACAGAGAGGTATTATAATGGACGTATCTGTCTGTTACCACGTTCGCAGTTATAAAATCTGAGCAAACGTGTTCATAAAATCCGGACCGTGTTCGCAGTTCACTGAAAGCAATATTGACTTATTAAAAAAATTAATATCAATTATATTTATTTAATTATTTAAGAAAAACTTGTTAATTTAGTAGATAGTCTTCGTCTCGACTCGGAGAGGTTCATTTTTATTTCCCAACTTGTTTTTATCATTTTTTTATTACTATTATTTGCCCCACAGAAATTAAATGCCGGAATAATTTCCGTCAGGAGCAGATGACAAAGGAGTCTCGGACGCTAGCTTCCACAATATAGAGGGCAATGGGACCCGCGTACGTCACAGCTGTAGCGGTATCGTTCGCCATAGAGGCGCTATCAGACATTATAGCAGACGATGCTTTTGATGGATTATATCTGGCACCAAAGTCTGCTGGGAATTTTTTTTGTAATAACGGACTAACAGTGGCTACTGAGGTTCGTCTTACCCGATCGCGACATTAATATGCACAATATAATTACTTTATTCAAACAGCTGTAATCGTTGGTATTAAGATAAAAGATAAGACTACATTTTGCGACCTTAAAGGTAGGAATTAATTGACTGCTACAAGAGGTTGGAAACGAAATCACTGTCTCTTACTTTTTGGGTTTTAAAAGATCGTGAGTGATTTCTTTTCCCAACCTCTTGTAGCTATCATTTAATTCAAGAAGAAATTTAGAAAAATTTGGCACTGAAACACATTTTAGTTTTTTAATAGTGTACATACGTCACTCGCTGGGCTTTTCATTATCAATTTTAGTCTAAAAAAAGATTAAAAAGTCGTTGAAATCCATTTTTTAACTCTAATACTCGTTAAGCCTAGGCTAATTATAAGCAGACGATACGTATTTTTAAAGAGAGGCTCCAGACGCGATTTCCCAGATCTCCTTTCGAGACTTTGCAGCCACGCTATTGGTTGGAAAATAAGGCTCAAATTTCCTACGAGAGGTGGCACTGGCGTAATGATTTTGGTTAATATCCGTGACGTTCGCGGATCCCATTGCCCTCTACATTATGGAAGCTAGCGTCCGAGACTCCTTTGTCATCTGCTCCTGTTTCCGTGAAATCGCGATTAAGAAAATTAGATTCAAATATTTGTATTATGTCAAACAAACGTCTACCGAAGTTAATTTAGTTCTCTCGTTATGAAAAGGGAAACCGCCAGGTAATTTCAAATATCCATTAAGCCAAAAGAATTAATTTGTAATTAGCAAAACGGCCCTCCGGAGAGAGTCTAAGATCATAGTTATTAAGAAAATGAAATTGGGTATTAGAGTTTTGGAATCTTGGAGTCTGAACTCCGATGTTTGATTCTGAACTGAAGTGCCATAGTTGGGGACCATCCGTAGATGTTTAAAGGGCGGGTGTCATTTATAATGCACTTTTTTAGATCTAGTTTAATTAAGTAGGGTGTATTTTTCTCTTTAAAATAAAACTAATTTCGTTAAAATCGGTTAAGATTTCACCAAGATACAAATTTTTGAAATAATTAGTGGAAAAATGTATAAAAAATATTGTTTTTTCATTTCACTCTCCCTTTAGGACCAAATTAACGGGCCGAAACTTGACCTTCTTCAGTGCAAAGTTTGGTTAAATCTAATAAATTTGTTTAAATACAAGAACAGAACTATAGAGTAGTAATCTAAGTAAGCCTTTTAAGACATTAAGGGGAAATTTAATGTGGGTTGAAATTAACGTAATTACAAAAACACGTAACTCCCAAAGGGAATTTATATGAAGATACGACACTTTTGCTGTAAATTGATATGTAGTAAGACTTAACTTTACATTAAAGGGGAAACAACGTGGGTTGAAATTAACGTAATTACAAAACCACGTAACTCCCAAGTGAGCTATATTCGAAGATACGATACTTTTGCTGTAAAATTGAATACATTTTCGAGTTTAGGTGAAATTTGGTGTGACGGCATCAAATAGTTTCGGAAGGCCTTAACTTCAGCTTTGACTCGTTAAAGGTTCCGGTTATGGAGATTCATTCCGGGAATATCGTTTCTATGATTTTACCCGATTACCTAGGTACTGTTATTTCAATGGGTTTTTAACTTTATCTCTACTATCAAGTTAGATTGGTATTTTCGTTAACGCGGTTCGTGAAATTTCAATTTAACTTGGTATTGAGGTTGGAGGGGGGAATGGGGGTTATACGATACTGTTCGGTTTAATTGACGTTTAATTATACACGCCGCTATTAATTAACGGGAACGCACCGTTTTCGGGTAAAATAAATAAAATATTTTAGGGTTTGTCAAGGAGTTGGATAGTTACTTGATTTTATTAATTTTTAAGTATGAATGTGTTATTAGGATGTTTAACTTATCTGTATTATATTTTCCTGTTTTTGAATTATTTTATACAATTTTTTTCTACAATTTACCTAAATTTATTCAAATTGTTTCTACGATGTGCAATAATTTATTAATATTTTTCTGAAATCTCTATTAATTTATACTTCTACAATTTATATAAATTTATACTTTCTTCAACAATTTATATAAATTTATACTTTCTTCAACAATTTATATAAATTTATACTTTCTTCAACAATTTATATAAATTTATACTTTCTTCAACAATTTATATAAATTTATACTTTCTTCAACAATTTATATAAATTTATACTTTCTTCAACAATTTATATAAATTTATACTTTCTTCAACAATTTATATAAATTTATACTTTCTTCAACAATTTATATAAATTTATACTTTCTTCAACAATTTATATAAATTTATACTTTCTTCAACAATTTATATAAATTTATACTTTCTTCAACAATTTATATAAATTTATACTTTCTTCAACAATTTATATAAATTTATACTTTCTTCAACAATTTATATAAATTTATACTTTCTTCAACAATTTATATAAATTTATACTTTCTTCAACAATTTATATAAATTTATACTTTCTTCAACAATTTATATAAATTTATACTTTCTTCAACAATTTATATAAATTTATACTTTCTTCAACAATTTATATAAATTTATACTTTCTTCAACAATTTATATAAATTTATACTTTCTTCAACAATTTATATAAATTTATACTTTCTTCAACAATTTATATAAATTTATACTTTCTTCAACAATTTATATAAATTTATACTTTCTTCAACAATTTATATAAATTTATACTTTCTTCAACAATTTATATAAATTTATACTTTCTTCAACAATTTATATAAATTTATACTTTCTTCAACAATTTATGTAAATTTATACTTCTACAATTTATGTAAATTCATACTTCTACAATTTATGTAAATTCATACTTCTACAATTTATGTAAATTCATACTTCTACAATTTATGTAAATTCATACTTCTACAATTTATGTAAATTCATACTTCTACAATTTATGTAAATTCATACTTCTACAATTTATATAAATTCATACTTCTACAATTTATATTAATTTATACTTTTACAATTTATATTAATTTATACTTTTACAATTTTATATTAATTTATACTTTTACAATTTTATATTAATTTATACTTTTACAATTTTATATTAATTTATACTTTTACAATTTTATATTAATTTATACTTCTAAAATTTTATATTAATTTATACTTCTAAAATTTTATATTAATTTATACTTCTAAAATTTTATATTAATTTATACTTCTAAAATTTTATATTAATTTATACTTCTAAAATTTTATATTAATTTATACTTCTAAAATTTTATATTAATTTAATACTTCTACAATTTTATATTATTTTTTACAATTTTTCTGTGAATTGCTTCAACTTCATTAGAGTATTATACTCATGGTTAATTTATGTGCGATAAAATTTTCATTTGTAGGCCCCCTAGATAATATAAATTCAACTGTTAAGTGTCCGACACCTCGTGATATCTCGTGTTTTGCAACCTAAGATAGTTTGAAGATGTTTGTCGCTGTCGAGTCGATAAAACTTAAAATTCAGTTTGAATCCATTAAGTTAGCTCGTGGGTTTACGTAGTAAACCAAGTACGTACGATGACGTTTCTAATGGAATTTCTACATACCGCCCCAAATTACTGCCACCAAAACTACCGGCGTCCTTTTCAAATCTCCAGTTCTTGCTGTTATTAACGTATTGATCTTACTACCATATTAATTACCCTTTGACAATTTTACAAATTTCTAGACGAGTTTAAATAAAAAAACCTTTTGATCGCGTTACCAAATTGAGGGGTTAGCCCCTTGAATCAATTTGTAAATTTCGATATCTTTAGCGTAATCTTGTTTTAAATAGTTAATTTAATTTCGCATGTAATTAAATTATCCTGTATAGTTGCACGGTGTAGCTCTAATTGCAATTAGATTATTTGTAGAGCTTTGCCGTTGCCATTGATTGATTTAGTTTAATCGAGTTTAAATGGTATATATTCCTGGCGGACCCCAAAATCTCTAGTAATTTAATTCAAATCGTTATTTATACAACCTTAGCATCTTGTTATTAGAGGTCTATCATTGTTTGGAACCCCTAATCTCCATAACGAACTCCATGTTCTTTGATGAAACCAAGAAGCGATATTTAGTTTATTAGGGAGAAGGTTTAAGATGCCTTAGTGTTCGTGCGCCATAGTCCCAGTCCCCCTTTCAAAATACAAGGGGGGTGGGGCATAAAAGGAGGCCGGGCTATTTCGCTGCCTCTCTTCAGTCGGAAAATATGACTGTAATTTTCGTCATTCGCGTCGCGCTGACGTGAGTTTTCAAGAACCAATGAGATCCTGGCTGGTTGTAATTTAGAGGGGTGGGGATTAACTCCGGGGTACCAACTATACGTTTGGACTGGAGATAAAGAGCTGGAACTGTGCAGGCGATTTTATACCTTCTCCCTAGTAAACTAGATATCGCTTCTTGATCCAATCTTAAAGCTCAGTTGGACCAGACCCAAAGAACAAAGCGTTTAATATTTAAAAGACTGATCAGAACACCCTGTGCATATTCATGCCTTGCCTAAGATGCTAAGTAACTATGTTAAATAATTTCCCTATACTTTAACGGACAGAGATTGAATAGATCCATTCTAGAATACATACAGCTACTAAGAATCATTGTGTACCTATCATTTTCTTAACTTATCTAGGCGGGATTTGTGGGAGGAACTATAAACTAATAATTACGTATGACAGATTTTCCCTCGTGTTTATAATCTGTCTCACTGCGCGTTGCACGTTGTGCGCATGCCTAGGAACTCATTTTGACATCAACCAATTAAATTACAGTTAGAAAGACTCCATCACAATTATTAATAGGCGTGACGTGTAGTAAGTTCTCAACCTCGTTAAACAAAAGCGGCCTAGAAATTAACATGGCCATGGAAATAAGGGTTTACAATAATTCTTAGTAGATGTATGTATTCCTGGTATAATATGTATGTACACGCACTTGTAAAATCGTTCGCAATCAACTTGTCAAGTGTTTCCTTAGTGTCCTTATAGTGGAAATGGGGAATATATAATACCTTTTGATGGAATAGCTATCGGATATGCATGCTGCTAATTTTGGAAATTATATCCGAAACCGCTAAATTAATTTTCAGGAATTGAGGGTTTGTTCGATTACCGATGACTCGTTGCTCGTAAACCTTTTCAATCCAATTTCAACATTAATATGGCTTCAATTTCCGTTAAGGCGACATTTATCGCCTATATTTATTTCGTTACTGATATTTGTATTGATTAAATTTATAGTGGGCATTTCCAAATGGTCTGTTAATTCAGGGGAAAGTCTGGGAAGTTTGCAATTTTTTTAGTAAAATTCAGGAAGAACTCCGGGAAGTTTAAAATTTTTAGGAAAATTCAAGAATATTTCGGGGAATTTTAAAATTTTTAGTAAACTTCAGGGAAAGTTCGTTGAAGTTTACAATTTTTTAGTAAAATTCAGGGAAAACTGTGGCGAATATACAAATTTTTAGTAAAATTCAGGGAAAACTGCGGCGAATATACAATTTTTTAGTAAAATTCAGGGAAAACTGCGGCGAATATACAATTTTTTAGTAAAATTCAGGGAAAACTATGGCGAATATACACATTTTTAGTAAAATTCAGGGAAAACTGTGGCGAATATACAAATTTTTAGTAAAATTCAGGGAAAACTATGGCGAATATACACATTTTTAGTAAAATTCAGGGAAAACTGTGGCGAATATACAATTTTTTAGTAAAATTCAGGGAAAACTGTGGCGAATATACAATTTTTTAGTAAAATTCAGGGAAAACTGTGGCGAATATACAATTTTTTAGTAAAATTCAGGGAAAACTGTGGCGAATATACAAATTTTTAGTAAAATTCAGGGAAAACTGTGGCGAATATACACATTTTTAGTAAAATTCAGGGAAAACTATGGCGAATATACAAATTTTTAGTAAAATTCAGGAAAAGCTAAGGAAAATTTACAATTTTTAGTAAACCCAAAACAACTCCAATAAAACCAAGAAAAAACACCCAATAAAACCAAGAAAAAACTCCAACAAACCCCTTTAAACCCAAAACAGCTCCAATAAAACCAAGAAAAAAAAACCCCCCAAATAAAACCCATTAAAACTCGGTGTTATTCTTACCCTGCTTAATTTTAGCAGTCAAAAGTAAACCCATTAAAACTCGGTGTTATTCTTACCCTGCTTAATTTTAGCAGTCAAAAGTAATCGCTACTGAACTTTGACTTCAAACATAAACTTATGCAATGCGAATGAAACCAAAATCAATCAAAAACCCCGACTGAAAGACAGTTAATCCAAAGTTTATACTTTGAAAAACTCAACACCCAAGTAAGTAAGTAAACTTGATAAATCCTACTTCCAAAAATACACGAATTAACACTACGTATTCATCCGCCCTAACTTAGGATACATTACTAAATTAAATTGAACGAAAATACGTACTAAATTAAATTGAACGAAAATACGAAGTATAATAAATCATTAAAATCATCCGTTAAAGGGAGCGTTAAGTAAGAACTCGATGCTGGACCACTTTCCACCCCAAAATGAAGTGAACCAATGATTAAGGGGCATTATTTTGTATATTAACTTTTCTTTCCGGATGATTTGGTTGGAATGGATTCCCTTTGTTTTGAAGGAATCAACGATGGAAATTCGACTCGTTTAAGTGTGTAATTTACTCAGTGATAATTTAGACGTGGAGAGATTTGGGTTGGGTTGAGAAGAAGGGGACCTTGCCTTGCCTTTGCCTTCTCACCGCCCAATGTTGTGATTAATGAAGTGGACCCCCGCATTCGCTGGCGTTTAACCCAAATGGCAATGACCCCTTTAAGTCAATCGTTCGGAAATAAGATACCGAAGTCGAACAAAAGCGTAACTTTCACTTAACGCTAAAAACAAACAACGGAAGGTTTTCGGACTTCTTGATGTCATTACATTACTTTTGGAAAAACCGATTGCACTGACATTACAAGGGGTAATGATACCTAGTAACTACAATAGTGGTTTTATTGGAGTAATATTAGGAAAATTTCCCTTGTTTCTAAGTGAATTTTACTAAAAATTGTAAATTTTCCAGATTTTTCCCTGAATTTTACTTCATATTGTAAATTCTTGCAAAATTCGTAAATTTCCCATAGTTTTCCCCGAATTTTACTGGGTTTTTTCTGGACTTTATTGGGCTTCGTTTCTGGGTTTTTTCTGGACTTTATTGGGCTTCGTTTCTGGGTTTTTTCTGGACTTTATAGGGCTTCGTTTCTGGGTTTTTTCTGGACTTTATTGGGCTTCGTTTCTGGGTTTTTTCTGGACTTTATTGGGCTTCGTTTCTGGGTTTTTTCTGGACTTTATTGGGCTTCGTTTCTGGGTTTTTTCTGGACTTTATTGGGCTTCGTTTCTGGGTTTTTTCTGGACTTTATTGGGCTTCGTTTCTGGGTTTTTTCTGGACTTTATTGGGCTTCGTTTCTGGGTTTTTTCTGGACTTTATTGGGCTTCGTTTCTGGGTTTTTTCTGGACTTTATTGGGCTTCGTTTCTGGGTTTTTTCTGGACTTTATTGGGCTTCGTTTCTGGGTTTTTTCTGGACTTTATTGGGCTTCGTTTCTGGGTTTTTTCTGGACTTTATTGGGCTTCGTTTCTGGGTTTTTTCTGGACTTTATTGGGCTTCGTTTCTGGGTTTTTTCTGGACTTTATTGGGCTTCGTTTCTGGGTTTTTTCTGGACTTTATTGGGCTTCGTTTCTGGGTTTTTTCTGGACTTTATTGGGCTTCGTTTCTGGGTTTTTTCTGGACTTTATTGGGCTTCGTTTCTGGGTTTTTTCTGGACTTTATTGGGCTTCGTTTCTGGGTTTTTTCTGGACTTTATTGGGCTTCGTTTCTGGGTTTTTTCTGGACTTTATTGGGCTTCGTTTCTGGGTTTTTTCTGGACTTTATTGGGCTTCGTTTCTGGGTTTTTTCTAGACTTTATTGGGCTTCGTTTCTGGGTTTTTTCTAGACTTTATTGGGCTTCGTTTCTGGGTTTTTTCTAGACTTTATTGGGCTTCGTTTCTGGGTTTTTTTCTAGACTTTATTGGGCTTCGTTTCTGGGTTTTTTTCTGGACTTTATTGGGCTTCGTTTCTGGGTTTTTTTCTGGACTTTATTGGGCTTCGTTTCTGGGTTTTTTTCTGGACTTTATTGGGCTTCGTTTCTGGGTTTTTTCTGGACTTTATTGGGCTTCGTTTCTGGGTTCTATTGGAGTTGTTTTGGGTTTACTGGGGTTTTTAGTTTTTTTTTACTGGGTTTTTTTGGGGTTTTCTGGATTCTTATTGCGCATTTTATACTAAGCAGTTTCGTCAATTGTAGTAATTGTCATTGAAAAATCGCTTAGTAGTAAAGGAAATTCTTTAAATGTTTTATTAAAAATATTAAATATTATTCAATAATTTACTTTAGAAGTTTAAAAATTATATCTAAAACTCTTTAAAAAAAATTGTTTTAGCATTTAACTCATCAAAATTAATTGAAGATTGTAGTCACTGGTTTTAATTAGTAGGTTTTTATTTATTTATTTATTAGTACATGAAAACCCTCTAAAACCGTAGGGTTTTTGGACTCAAACCGTGGCAGGATTACCACGATATTTTCCAATTCAATTTCCCAGACTTTTCCAGGTGTTTCCCTGACCTTTTTCTACGCTTTTTCATGACGTTTTTAGTCCCAATTATCATTGTTCCAAACATAAGATATGTTAATAAGTAAGCAATTTAGTTTTAAATCGCATTTCATGAATATTTAACACAAAACAAAGAATAAGGACAGATATTTTCTAAAACATCTCTTTTTAGGCCAATAAAACCAAAAATTATACCTCATTTTTAGCTTTCTTGCTAAAAGTATGATGTAGCGGTACAACAATAATGAGCCTATAAAAATATATATAGCGTTCCTCCATATCAGGGCGTGTATTTAGCGACTAATAGGGCATTAATATATTTTTGCGGTTACATAATAGCGTGTTCCCATTATATTTATACCTTACTTAAGTACTTTGTCGTTTTTTGCTTCTCTTCCTTATGGTTAAGCCTTTTAAAGTTACATGGAAATTACCATGTAAGGTACTGTACCTGCAACCGTTTTGTTAAGTAAAGTTATACGTAATTGCAATAAAGACAGGACAGGAAAATTGCACTTTTTCCCCCTTTAAATAAAGATATTAAACCAAGTGTATTAGCGTGTGACACCAAGTGAAACCTCGCAATTTCATTGGTTATTGTTGGGTTAATACTTCGGGAGTAATCTTGAAGGGTTGTTTTACCAGGGATAGATTTAATTTTAGAAGTAGGAATGGAGAATAGAGTAATAACTGGGTGCGCGTCAAAGTTCCGGACCCCCTTCCATGGGACGGGGGGTATGAAAGAAGAGGCAGGCCATTATCATAGCGACAGAGGTGAAAAGGAATTACGTCCCCGTCAGCAACGTCATCAAAACGTAGTGTTTAAGTGAGCCAATAAGATAATTTAAACTTTTGGTTACGTGTTGGAGAGATGAAGAGGTTCTATACTTCGTGGTCTATGAGTCGGACTGAAGTAAATACTAACCGTTCTTCATTCAGACTTCTACAATTAAATCTATCCCTGGTCTGGAAAACTTAGGAAAATAAATAGTTGACCAAAAACTCTGGGAAATTGAGAATGTTTAGTAAAATCAGGGATATATTTAATTTTAGAAGTAGGAATGGAGAACGGTTAGTATTTACTTCAGTCCGACTCATAGACCACCCAGTACAGAGCCCTAGCTCCCTCCAACACGTAACGAAAAGTTTAAATTATCTTATTGGCTCACTTAAACCACGTTTTGATGACGTTGCAGAGGGGGACGGCGAAAAATACGTAATTCCTTTTTACCTCTGTCGCTCGCTATGACCCTACCGCCTCTTCTTTCATACCCCCCCGTCCCTGGGAAGAGGTTCCGGGACTTTGACGCGCGTCCAGATATTACTCTGTTCTCCATTCCTACTTCTAAAATTAAATCTACCCCTGGTAAAATTCAGGGAAATTTGTGAGGGTTTGAGTAAGTTTGCTCTGAAGGCGTTGCTTCAAGTATGATAACCACGAGGGGGTAGAAACTTGAGAACTCGGGTGTACAATATGACTTGAACTCAATGCACTGTCAAAGCTGAACTCTTTTGAACTCAGGTGTACACAGAGTTCCAAAGCGTCTACCCCCTCGGATAACCACTCCCGGTGTTATTACTCCATGATTGTAGCAGATAAAATATATACTCATTGGTCCC
Source organism: Phalangium opilio (assembly GCF_054372755.1). NCBI lineage: Eukaryota > Metazoa > Arthropoda > Arachnida > Opiliones > Phalangiidae > Phalangium > Phalangium opilio. The sequence continues at coordinate 2,151,391 of NW_028324166.1, read as the reverse complement.
CGTGTTGGACCACCTGTAAAAAACCCCAAAGGCGAATTTTGGTAACGACTTTATTCATTTTGTTTTTGGTTCTATCTCTGTTATTAAACGTCATAAACCGAATCAAACGTTTAATAAAAATGAAAACTTCAGGCTATTTAACGCCATTGAGAACTGGTATTTCTTTTGATCCTAATAGATTTAAAATAACCAAGGAAGAAAAGGCTTTAAAATGACTGTAATTTGCGGGGTTTCATAACCCGTGTCTAATTCGATAACGTTAGAAAAATCATGTTCGATTTGGGAACCGCGAAGGGAATCGTGCGAGAAAAAACTCATCGATTATCGCTTCTTATTTATTTTCAAATTGAGATTGTAGTACTATCTTTAAAGGGAGGGTGAAGTACAAATTATAATTTTGTTTTGGAGTACAACTGCCTATACTTTCGTAATACACAAGAAGTGATACGTAGTTTATTAGGGAGAAGGTATAAGATGCCTAATAAGTGTTCGCGAGAGCCATGGTCCCAGTCCCCCTTTCAAAATACAAGGGGGGACGTAAAAGGAGGCCGGGCTATTTCGCTACACTCTCCTCAGTCGAAAAATATGACTGTAATTATCGTCATTCGCGCTGAGTCGCTGACGTGCACGAGTTTTCAAGAACCAATGAGATGCTGGCTGGTTGTAATTTAGAGGCGACGGGGATTAACTCCGGACCTACTATACGTTTGGACTGGAGATAAAGAGCTGGAAATGTGGAGGCTCATTTTTTACCTTCTCCCTAGTAAACTAGTTATCACTTCTTGGGAATACTTACTGAGAGCTAGTTCGAGATTTGACTACACTTGGTGGTTAATTTTACAGTCTATCTTCCAATTTAGTCTGTACTATAAGCCTTTGACAGCGCCTCACCAGGCGTCACTTTACAAGAATCTATGACCTACCTCATTCACTTCATGACAATCTCCAGTTTGTAACCAGTAACAAACTTATGGAACATATCTTATGAACTTATCTGATATATGTGGACAACACAGGCGTGGCTAGATATTGCTTCAACGGTACTAGTCCTGCACCAGCCAAAGTCCCTGTTGTTTGAATAGTCTTACCCATTAAGGTTTCGTCTTAAGATTAAGACAAGATCAAAGTTCTCAAACACAAGCTTCTATTTACCCCAACTTTTGAAAAAGTGTCCATAAATTTTTATTTTTCATTATTTTCACGCTCTCTTTTAGCCACATAGTTCTGTGGTATTTTGTTTTATACCCTTGTCTTTGGTACGCTCTTTGCGTTGAAATCGAAACCGCATCATTTACTTCATCGGCGACGGTTAAAAGAGCATAGCCGTTAAATGCAATGGCCGGGAAATGATGACGCGCGGTAACGTAATGGCAGTAATGGGGCATTGGCTGTTTTATTGATCTATGGGGAATATATCTCGGTGCTGTTAACATATTCATTACTTAAAGTAGCCAGAAGTATATAGGGTCAGTATGCATAACTCTGGACACTTTTTGCATAACCTTGAATAACTTCCGTTGCTTATATGTTAGACTCAAAATTAAAAAAGCAATGGAGAGAAGCATTCTTAAGACACATTCTCACAAGTTTTCAACTTTTTAAATGGAATACATTTTTCACAAAGTAGAGTTCCCCAAAGGCCGAATTCGTGCTCAACTTTGGACACTTCTATGTAACTTTGGACGCCCCCTTCCTAACTTTGGACACCCCTTCCTAACTTTGGACAGCGAAAAAAGGGTGACTTGGGGACGCATTAGGCGAATCACAATTTTAAAAGTAAAAATATAGGCTTAAGGTGCATTTCCATGCTCGCTAGTAGCGGGCAAAACACACTAAAAATCCGCTGTCGCTACACGCTTCAGTTGTTTTCATGCTCGTGAAAGCAGAAATATTCCGCTGAAAGTTTAAAGCTTAAGCGGATTTTCTCTCTCCGCGCCGATCAAATCGAAACAGATATTTCCCGCTTTAGCTTTTCAAATCCGCTAAAGCTCAACACCACGTGACTTATTTCAGCCATTCAGAGCGATTCTAAAATATAGTTTTTGGCCTCCCCGCACAGACATGGCGCCATTTGGTAACAAATGAGCAAGCATGAAAATAAAAATCGCGTATAGCGGAAGCGGAAATCCAAATAATCTAGCTGTCAAAAATGCCCGCGAAATTTGAAAGCTTACGCCGTATATAGGGCCTAGGCCTATTTAGGCCTACCTATACTTCATTCCTTTTAGGCCTATAGGGGGGAATAAAACGTTTCTTTTTAAGCCCAGTCCTACATCTACTAGGCCTATCGCGAGTTAATTAGTGTTAACAAACGGAGAAATCGGCCAGCATGAAAGTGTCCAAAGTTAGAAATTTGCCCAGGTGTTTTTAAAGCTGAATATTTCGTCGAATTTCCCGCGTAAGACAGTGTTTAAAATACGGATTATGAAGCCAAAAAGTTGCTCTTTCGAATGGTTTCTAGTTTGTTCAGGTATGATTTCTCTAATTTTCGTCAAACCTTATTTCCCGGGACCAAAGGGTTGACCCCCGTCAAATTTGGCCGTAATTTAAATGGACGAGTTTGGGGAGTGGGCTAATTTGGCTCGTAACGTAGTCGGATGTTATTCTACGACTTTGAAGTATTTTTTTCTAAATTCCTCACATTCTAAGCTTTAAAATAAGCTATTTCATTATCAATTTGATGCATCCAGTAATTAAATATGATTTTTATAATAAAAGTGTCTAAAGTTGCAGCTGTCCAAAGTTAGGCACACTGACCCTAATACATCTCTTCGAGAGAGAAGTGTACCTACTAAAAAGCAGGGACTGTAATTGTAACATGATTCTTCCCAACATCAGAATTAACATTTGGAGTGCACAAGGTTACTAAACCTGAATCACATACGCGATAAATAGTTCCCTACTCATCATTACTCTGTTAGCATTGCTTAACTATTTTCCAAGGCGCATGCGCTTGTGTGTTTTTGTTCCTCCACGTCAAGACAATCAAGGTTTGTGCCTACTTGATTGCTGAGGATTTAGTAAATACCAAACAGTTATAGAATTCACCCTAGCACGGTGTGATAGTTACCCATCTGAAGTTTGATGAGCAAGGGAGAGAAAACTAAAATGGTGCCATGAGCCCGGGAAGAATCATTCATGTTACATAATTAAAGTATTAATAGGATACAGAGTGTCATCCTTCTTCCATTATCCCCTTCTGCTAGTACGTAAATTAGTAAATTAGTAAATTAATTTATTTATTCCAAAATCTCCAACTTATCGAATCCAAATCGATATTTATTTCAATTTTAACAAGGTGTTCTAAATTCACTTTAAATCAGAGTTAAATACTACTAAGTACATCTCTCTCTAAGAAACAGTGAGTGCAGAATTAATTTAATTCATTTTGATAAATTTTAACTGATAAAAAAAATCTGGTTCGCCCACGCGGCAATATACAGGGTGTTGGTAATACCACTTCAGTAGTATATTTCTCCCCAATGGTAGACCCTCCCGTTGAGAATATAATTCAGGGGCCATCATGAAGAAACAAGGCCGACAATTATACATACCAATATGGCCCCCTAAATATAACCAACCAGGAATTTCCTGAAGCGTGCCTCGCAATATTAAGTCGACCTTTTTATTACCGAGGCAAATTTTTCATACTGTAAAGAGACACGGGTTTTTGCTGGTTTAAACAGTAATGGAACCTTACTTCACTTGTCATTGGTATTAGAGGTGTTGTAGCCTTAGATCTTATTACCAAAAGGAACGCGAACGCTTTAGAATATACCCATGGAGGAAGTTTCGAGTTTCCGCTCGCGACGATTTCACGAGTAAGAACACTAATCTCGTGAATATTCAGGTTTCGGGATCGTTCTGGAAGAGATTCATTGGGCTAATGGGTTCTCTCAGAAGGGGATAATAGAAGAAGGATGAAACTCTGTATCCTCTTAATGCTTTAGTTATGTAATGTTCGTGATTCTTCCCGGGCTCATGAAACCATTTTTGTTTGCTCTCCTATACTCATTAAAATTCAGATGGGTAACTATCGCACCGTGAAGAAGAAGGGTGAATTCTATAACTGTTTGGTATTTACTAAATCCTCAGCAATCAACCAGGCACGAACCTAGATTGTCTCGACGTAGCTGGGACAAAAACACACAAGAGCAATAAGCCTTGGCAAATACCTAAGCAGCGCTAATAGAGTATATAGGGAACTATTTATTGTCGCGTATGTGATTCGGTTTAGTAACCTTGTGCACTCCAAATGTAAAATGATGTTGGGAAGAATCATGTTACAATTACCTCGCTTTGAATAGAAGTATTATTTTAGAGGAATGGTCTGAGGTAATTAAGTGAGAGATTCGCAAAATTAGAACAATGCTCTGTAGTATTTAAGTCGGAGATTTGCAAAATCGGAGAAAAGTAGCCAGCTGAAGTCGGGTATTTAAAATGTACCCTAAAAGCCAGGAATTGCTTTCAGTCTGTCAAAACACCCTTCCAGTAGTCCTAAATATGGACTGAACACGTCACACCTGATTAAATTGTCATTATTTGCACAAATACGTCAAATATTTTTGGAGAAAGGCAAAAATAAATTGCAGTGTGTTTGTGTTTTATGTTTTCAAAAAATCGTTTTTCGACCAAAATCTGTTAAATTTTTCAATCGTGACTTAAAACGTAACAAATTTTATTTTTTTTTTAAAAAAAAAGATAAAGAAAATACACCTGGATTTAAACTTTTAATCATTTTTGAGTTTTAAACTTTTAAACTTGTTCCCATCATGGCAGGAAAATAAATGTGGGACCTCTTTGAAATACTGTAAAACGTTCAAGAAGTGACGCGTATCCTTCTAAAGGAAAGTAAGAATTTTGAGGTCACCGTGGTTTGACCTTTTTCGGGAAACATCTCGAGGTAGAGTGTGCCCCCTGTCTAATTTATTGCCTGTTACCAAAGAAACAGTAAAACCATTATAACCACAAAACGAAAAACAGACTTTTAAAACTTTAAAACTTTCTTGGACCACGTACGGACGCGACTTTTAATCCGAGGGGTACGACATTAATGAAATAAAGTCCTTGGTTGGGGATTTTGTCAAAGACTTTCTTGTCATTTCTAAAAGTTCAAATCTCTATAAAGATTTTTTGATTTCTTCGTTCGTTTTTTAAAATTTTGTCTAAAATATTTCTCGAGTAAAGTTTGGGACTTTGCTCTTTGGTTGTCGGATATTATCTGAAAAATATGCGATGTTTTTAAAAGATAACAAAATAATCGTAACATTTCCTTTAAAATTTCAAAATCAGCGTAAAGATTTCGTGATTTTATTCCAATGCTTTATTATTTTTCTAAAGATTTCCTTATTTCCTCATAAACGTTTTGTGTTTTTGGTGTTCAAGGTTGGTTTCGGTATTTCGTGTAAATGTCCAACCCCTCATTATGACCTTTCACAAAATCACGTGCGTGGGCCCCTAGACATTTTCCCTACAGGATGCAAAAGGGAGTAAACTGACAAGTTTCCAAACTACGATTTTCTTTTCAAAATTTTGACAATTTGAAATTAATTTCTTTTCAAATTGTCTGTAAATATAATGAATTTTAAAATCAGTGGACCCGTCCACTCAGTAACTGACCACTTATGGTACTGCTACCATGATTTTTAACCTGCATGCCCTTTGAGTCATTGACAAAATAGCGTATCGCAACAATGCCATCTAGCGGTAAAGTAATTTTTGTTCTCGAGCAAAAAGACCAAATTACATTTAACCACGCGTCACCAAGATCGAAGGGGAAAAATCAATAATGAAGAATTAACACAGAGGGGCTACTCACTCTACGGGGTATATTTTACCGTATAAAATCTGGTTTGATAGTACAGTACCTAGAAATTCTGGCGAAACTTGAAAATGGTCGTCTAAGTCAAGGAAATTTTGAACTGAAAAGTCTGTATCAACCACTAGCTGTTACCCTTGGCGTCGCTCGCGTGTAATAAGAACTTCCATCAAAATGATATAAAGAAAGGGTAGATTTTACTGATGACTAATATTTTTGTAGCACCCTAGGTGAGAAGGCACTCGGCGTTGCCCGTCAGCCCCTAGGGACATTTTTTTATTACTTTTCACGCGGACATTATTCTATAAAAAAGGGTTTTTAAATTTCTGGCCGCCATTTAAAATGATGGCAACAAATCGATTCCAAAAGACCATTCAGCCCTTCTATAAGTTAAAGGAAACCAGTGTACTAAATATTTGCGAAATCGGTTGAAACGCGCGCACTTTGTTGCTTAGAGAAGATTTTTTACATTTCCGGGCGCCATTTATTAAGATGGCGGCGGATTGGAAAAATCTTTCTTAGTACGCGCCCACTACATACGAGTAACGTTCCTGCAAATTTTCAGCCTTCTAGGGCAAGCGGTGCGGTTTGGGCTGGGCGTTGATTATCAGTCAGTTAGGACTTTGATTTATACAGGGTGTTTGTGAAAGGTCCAACAATAATGAAAGGGCGTATTTATTGGGCCATTTTGAGTCGAAAATGTTCTATGACATTTTTCCGTTCGGGCCACTGTTTTCAAGTTATGATTGGAGTAATTTACGGATGACCCCTTAAATTTAATTAAGAAATTGAAAGACAGCGCTAATTTAATGAAGGGGTCATCCCTAAAATATTCAAATCATAACTCGAAAACCGTGGCTCGGACGGCAAAATGTCATAGAACATTTTCGACTCAAAATGGCCCAATAAATACGCCCTTTCATTATTGATGGACTTTTCACAAACACCCTGTATAGATATAGATTTGTAATCGGTGTACGATTAATCTACAAGTGATTATCCCCTCGATCAACCCTTAATAATAGAACAATGTAAAAAACATCACCTTAGGGCAGACAGCAGCGGACATTCCTATTTTGTAAAAGAAGTCAAGTCAAAGTGGATCATTGTCTACTCTACTTGTACTCGTAAGTCATGCCCACCGGCACTTCTAATCGAGCCCAATGGTTAGATGGATGCCTTGGCAAACACAGTCAAGAGCATCTAGGGACAGGGACATATCCTCAAATGCATTTTCACTATAATCAAGACAGCCGTCCCTACCTTTATCAACAATGACACTAGTCTCGGTAATTCCCATAGGGATAACATAATCAAACCGATGTGTCGTTGCAGTACCCGTATCAACAATGACCCTAGTCTCCGTTATAACCTTTGAAATAATGTAAGGAAACCAACGTGTCTTGTCAGTGCTGTTTATATTAGAGATGGCTTAAAATTTATCTTGGCCCCCGGGAATTTAATTTAGATGGAAGATAATAGAGTAAGACACCTTTATTCTTACTTACCATAGGCCATTTCGATAAAGGGTTAGTAAGAAGAGTTTTCAGGGTGTTAATTGTGGTTGCTTAGGGTCGCACGAGGATGCCGTTGGAAAGGTCTATGACTTCAACGGTAAATAACTCAGTGGATCGAACTTTCAATGAAGGTTTTCATTTTCAAATTTGTCGATGGAGTTGAATGAACGGTTTAGTTCATGGATCTTATAGAAACCTTTAGGGGGTTGGAAAACCGTGAGAGAGATCTTTGTAGATACAAGAAACAACTCTATGCTTGAGTAATTTGAATTGTAGTAACCATAATTAGTACAAATTAAACTATGTCCTGGAAGGTAATAATACAACTCCAAGGTACTAACTTATTTTATGGATTAAGGTATTAGGTGTCAGATTTTCACGGTGAAACGTACGTCTCATCTCGAGTGTTTGTAAAACGTTTACAGCCGAAACCGAGACCGAATGTATTCTCTGTACTAAGCAGAATTTGAATACTTCAATCCATTGTTGCCGTGTAAGTCTTTCCTCTGCTCCATCTAGCTAGTGTTATCATTTTTTGGTTTAGATTTTTTTAATCTTAGATATTTTGAATATTAAACAAGTAGCGGTGTGTCAAGGTCCTCACCGTATCATTGTATATTCCTTCCTATTGGACTGAGTTGATAAGTTTCATTATCCACCGCTAGGGGGCGTTATTGCAAGTTGCATATAGTGACATATTTTCTAAAAACTATTATTTTCTCATTCGAGTTTGTGGGAATCTGCAAACTCTTCGTCGTCGCAGTTTTTCAGAACTAATCTATGACGAAAGTAACATTAAGTTAGTCCCTTGCAGTTGTGTTATTGCCAGATTTCTTTCCTACCTACTTAAAGAACAGGAGTTTCAACTTTTAAGTAACAAATATGTTAGTTGAGGAAACGTACCTCCAAATTTTACAATATTTTGGACATATTTCGAAATAGTCAAATAAAACGGAATATTTCCTGATACTTTTACACATTGATATTTGAAACCTTTCCCTGTACTACTATTACAGTTACGTAAAACTTTGGTCAAATGGTTGGTTTCCTTGGAGACCTTAGGCCTTGGTCGTACAAGGCCCATTCAGACTAGAGTAAAAACGTACGTTCCCGTTTTAATTAATTTCGTTTCGGTGTGTTCATTTCCCTGTTCAGACGCAAGAGCAGACGACTTAAAACGAGGCGCGTGCGTGGCTGATACAAGGCACGATCGAGTAAGCTATGGATAAAGAAAAGGCGAAAACGAGGTGGCGCCATCTCGATGCACTGCCAGCCATGGAATTGAACAATTTTCAAACTAAACCCGTGCACAATAGTCGTTGTAACACGTGTCTAATTAAGAGAGCAAATCGACTTCGTGAGATTCTAGTGTGTCTGAATAGACCTTTAGTATTTGGGAAGTGGACCCGGAGGTCCCAGTCTCTTTAGAAGAAGAAGACTATGTTTATAATGCAGTATGGCCGTTTGTCCCATAAACTCTGTCCCAAATTTACATCTCTCTAGTAGGACGCGTCTCGTCTCTTTTCGTACGAGATGAAAATACTCTTACACTATACATGGATGGGCAAATTCCCTTCTTTTTCCCCAACCTACTTCCTCTATGGGACTATTTTATCTTTAGTACATGGGCCGTAAAAAATCCCTATAACTGGGATCCACCCGAACTTCAGTCTCCACCAAAAACTATGGGCGACGTAAAATAACTCTGGTTGTATAGTTTTACTGCGAAAATGTTACAAGTTTATTTTTAACCAGTTCATTTTTCTAAATAGACTGGTTGGATTTTATTTGAGGGAAATAGTAAAAGATAGTGTGCAAGTACAAGTGTTGCCAGACTGAAAAGCTATTCTGTTCCATTCAGTTCCAAACCTACCCGAGATGCTCTACTAACAAATGGACCATTTCGATGTTACTTAGAGGGAAAGATACGGGGGTAAAACTCCGCCTTCCATCTCGCTTTCTGGCGCCTGCGCTGTACTCATTTTGGTTCATGAGAGTGCGCAGACAGCAATGTATCAACCCACTTGTATTTCACAAAAAAACAACTCATAATTAACTCCACCTGTGAACTGTAACGTTAACTAAAAATTAAAATATTTTCTCTCGATGTTCAAAAATGACGAACGAAAAATTTGATACTGCCAAAGGCAGGACTGTGGAACTACTACTACTACTACTACTACTACTACTACTACTACTACTACTACAGGGCAGGTCAAACTAAGAGCCCCATCGTAGATATCCATCATACGATGTGGCTAAAAATTCAAAACGTTGTTCGAAGGTTCCTCTAAGCTCTCTGTGATTTGGTTGCAAAGTACTTGCTTTAGTTTAGTAATTATCGAATAGACCATTACGTTAATTACGTAAGGAGAGGCAACACCACCGGGGAGGTTAGTCTCCTTCATTGGTTATTTGCCTCGTCCCAAGAAGCACCGCTAGAGGTAGCTCCAATCGTCTAGCCTCTCCGCATGTAGTGAACTCCGTCTGGTGTTGCCTCTTGGTACCAGGGAAATAACCTTCCCGCCTGTGTGTTGCATGGTTTCTCTGCAAGTGATTAATGCAATAGTCTATTAGAGGTGTAATTTTTAATATTTCACATTTACCTCTATTTTGCATTAAAATGATTATATGTGCAATCGCTAGTGGAATTGTTTGGATGCGAGGCAGTGTAGTACAGTGGAGATCGCGTTTTTCATCTTGGTGCCGGTACTCAAGCGTAATAGACTATAGAGGGGGGTAGGGTGAAAAGAAGTGTACATTGGTATTCTGTTGGTATATTACTCATTTTGCTTCAAGACATAGTAAGACGGCCTCCTATTCCGCACTACACTAAAGCAGTCCTAGACTCTTGGGCGCTCGCCCACTCACGCCCTTCCTCCTGTCTCTCCTAACAGGGTTCGTACGAACGTGGAAAACAGGATATACAAGACCTGGTCTGGGAATACTATGCGAAATCGGGGGAACTGGTGCGAAAACTATGCGAAATCGGGGGAACTGGTGCAAAAACTATGCGAAATCGGGGGAACTGGTGCGAAAACTATGCGAAATCGGGGGAACTGGTGCGAAAACTATGCGAAATCGGGGAAACTGGTGCGAAAACTATGCGAAATCGGGGAAACTGGTGCGAAAACTATGCGAAATCGGGGAAACTGGTGCGAAAACTATGCGAAATCGGGGGAACTGGTGCGAAAACTATGCGAAATCGGGGGAATTAGTAGGAACCCTGCATATGCATTACCGTCCTATCCCGGAGACCCTGAGGCGGATCAATGATAAGTAGAAGTCTTCGTTGATTTGGTGCGCCATCGATCGAGGAGTGAAGGTGCACGGGTAGGGATGGTCTCGTCTTGCTTCGCTCCATCGGCTTTGTTTACTCTTTACGCGTTTCTGCTCCCCATTACACCAAGTTATAGTGTCGGCAACGTGCTTCCAAACTCGGCGTTCACTTTAACTCCATATACGAACGATGCTGGTGACCTTGTATTACAGATGAGCAATTAACGAAGAACATGCAATGGACACGTCGTCGACAATCTACTTGGCAAATATACTTTAAATTTGCAAGCTCTCAAAGATACGGCGGACCGCTGAGTGACCATCAGCGGATCTAATACTGCTTAGATGCACTGCTGACATGTTTGCAACCTTAATTTCGTAGTACTTAAATTTTTCAGGGATAGATTTAATTTTAGAAGTAGGAATGGAGAATTATCAGAGTAATCTGGGCGCGCGTCAAAGTCCCAGACCCCTTTCCACAGGACGGAGAGGAGGTATGAAAGAAGAGGCGGAAGGGTCATAGCGACAGAGGTAAAAAGAAATTACGTATTTTTCACCGTCCCAGTCGCAGCAACGTCATCAAAACGTAGTTTAAGTGAGCCAATAAGATAATTTAAACTTTTCGTTACGTGTTGAAGGGAGGGGCTCTATACTGGGTGGTCTATGAGTCGGACTGAAGTAAATACTAACCGTTCCGTTCTCCATTCCTACTTCTAAAATTAAATCTAGCCCTGATTGAGATTTAAAGTCAAAAAGCATTATTCGTAGGCCTACACTCTGAGAGGGAGAGAGAGAGGTCTCAATGATGAATCGCTATAATAATTTACTCAACAGGTCGGGAACTAATAGGAATTTATGCAAATTGTGTAAGCTCTTGAATTTTTAGTTTTGGGACTAGATTTTGACAATGTAGGGATAGATGCTTGGCTCTCGAAGGCGAAGGAAGGGGTTCTTTGACTATTGTGTTAGTATCGGCCGGAAAGTCGGGTCTATTTACGACCACGGTTTCTATTATAATCTGATAAACTAATAATTCTAACGTTACGAACCCATCCCGCATTAGAGGGCCCTTTGAACCTTACAAGCCAAAGTGTTGTAACTCCAATTTGGCTCGCTACTTAACTTCGAGTAGAACGTGTACTAATACAAGGGAAATTTGATCGGGCATTCTTATTTATAGCTTTAAACGTTTGTTATGATGGGTTAGAGGTCAAGTCAATTATTTGCCCATTGGCAATACAGAAATATCGCACTGTGTTAACTGTCTGTTTTTGGTACAATCCTGCTGTATTAGTCCTGTCATTCCTGTCACTGGGTACTACCTAAATAGCGCTCGTAGATACCTGTAAAACCCATCAGAGAAATTTATAATTTTTTAGTAAATTTCAGGGAAAACTCAAGGGAAATTTATATGTTTTTTTAAATAAAATTAATGGAAAACTGAGGAAAATTATTTTTTTTTAAATAAAATTAATGGAAAACTGAGGAAAAATATTTTTTTTTAAATAAAATTAATGGAAAACTGAGGAAAATTATTTTTTTTTAAATAAAATTAATGGAAAACTGAGGAAAATTATTTTTTTTTAAATAAAATTAATAGAAAACTGAGGAAAATTATTTTTTTTTAAATAAAATTAATAGAAAACTGAGGAAAAATATTTTTTTTAAATAAAATTAATGGAAAACTGAGGAAAAATATTTTTTTTAAATAAAATTAATGGAAAACTGAGGAAAAATATTTTTTTTAAATAAAATTAATGGAAAACTGAGGAAAAATATTTTTTTTAAATAAAATTAATGGAAAACTGAGGAAAAATATTTTTTTTAAATAAAATTAATGGAAAACTGAGGAAAAATATTTTTTTTAAATAAAATTAATGGAAAACTGAGGAAAAATATTTTTTTTAAATAAAATTAATGGAAAACTGAGGAAAAATATTTTTTTTAAATAAAATTAATGGAAAACTGAGGAAAAATATTTTTTTCAAATAAAATTAATGGAAAACTGAGGAAAAATATTTTTTTAAATAAAATTAATGGAAAACTGAGGAAAAATATTTTTTTTTAAATAAAATTAATAGAAAACTGAGGAAAAATATTTTTTTTAAATAAAATTCATGGAAAACTTAAGGAAATTTATATTTATTATAAAATTCAGGGAAAACTTTTAATTATGGCTTTTATTAAGTGCGATTTTTGGTGGGTTTCTTTGGCGGTTCAAACTAAATGAAACCCATTGTTTTTTTCGGGCTGAGTCATTGGGACTCGAACCCGGTCGCAGAAACATGTTTGATGTCACTTAAGACGTTTTCGCTATGAATGTGGCTAGGTATGAAAGGGCATGTCTTCGTCAGAAGGGGGGGGGGCTAGCATTAGAGAGTACAGCAGCGCGGAGTCTGTAATTACTGGGGGAAGATGGGCTATTGATAACCTTTGGGAGTAGCAGCATCTTCAGATGCAATCCCTTTATAGAATAGGGTTGCTTAAATTTATAGGCGGTCTCTGCTCGGCATCGAGAGCTTGTCTGCATTAATTTGGAAGCCATTTCGCGCGACAACCACCTAGACCACCTCCACTACCACCACCTTGTGCACGGAGCGAGAGTGTAACCTCTTGTTAGCGTTTGATGATGCGTCATTTAAACCCTATTGTGTGAAGTTCGGAATGAATATAAGCTGGAATGCATACCTCTACTTGGAATCATAACCCCCGTGTTAATTTCTATGCGAGTGTTCTATGGGGCGGGGCTCGAGAACTTACTGTCCGTCACACTCTATAATTCTGATGGCGTCTTTCTAACTTTAATCTCATTAAAGTTAGAAAGACGCCATTGGTTGATAGCAACAAGAGTTCCTAGGTGCGAGCGCAATAGACCCAACGAACAAATCGTTTGAATTTTTATAACGGCTCAGATTTCGAGCTCGGGTTTTGAGGCGAGAAAGGGATAACCTGATTGGCTTGATTTTTGCCATGCGCAGAACCTGGTTTACCCTAAGAGTCAGATTCTAATCCAATCAGAAAAATAAGAGCTTTATTTTCGTCGCTCACTTTGTTAGTCACGTGATGGAGACGAAACCAAGCCAACTTGTTTATTTATTGGTTGGGTCTATAGAGATAGATTATTTGAGAGGTAAAATTCGTAATATATAATGACTGGTCTATCTCCTCCCACAAAGCCCACCTTTAGATACGTTATTGTGTAGAATGTCTATATTATGATTCCTAGTAGTTTTATGTATTCTTAATATAAGCAACAGAGAGAATTAATAATTGTTATTGATATGAGCTAGTAGCTTCAAGGTTGATTTGTGCTTTCCATTATAGACATGGGCCAGATTATTGTATCTAAGAGTACAATACAAATCCGCTTCCCTCCGTCCGTTACGCTTTCTCAATACATTGACAGGGTCAAAATTTCGGCATAATGATCAATAGGTGATTTAGAACTAAGATTCTTAGGAACCTTGTCCTTGTAAGGTTACGGTTAACCATGGATATGCATAAATACTAACGTTCTATGGATTCCTATCTCTTACGTAACGTTCCACAAGGCTTGATGTCGCTTAGACACGCCCCTTCAACAGAGAGAGAAAAAATTACTTGTAACGTACCCACACTCGGTGGTTAATGTTGCAGGATTTCCATCCAGGTCCTATTTAGTCTACATTACTAAGCCTTTGACAGCGCCTCACCACGCGTCGCTTACCCTGAATCTATGACCTACCTCAATCACTTCATGACAAGCTCCAGTTTGTAAACAGATGATTAAACCAAGAAGCGATATATAGTTTACTAGGAAGAAGGTGTAAGTTGCCTAAGTATTCGCGCGCCATAGTCCCTGCAGTCCCCCTTTAAAATTCAAGGTGGTGGACATGAAAGGAGGCCAGGCTAGCCTATTTCGCCTCTCCTCAGTCGGAAAATATGACTGTAATTTTCGTCATTCGCGTCGCGCTGACGTTAGTTTTCAAGAACCAATGAGATGCTGGCTGGTTGTAATTTAGAGGCGGTGGGGATTAACTCCGGACCTACTATACGTTTGGACTGGCAGGGCCCCCAGAGGTCCTATAATTCCTATAAAATCCTATAATTTTGGTTAAAATCACCAAAAATCCTATAAAATCCTATAATTTTGAAATTTGGGCGAATTCTAAGCAAACCATCGGTTAAACCAGGATTCGGTTCTAAAAAAAACCATGAAATGGAGATGGTTTCCCTCGTATGTAGCTTAACTAGTTAAAAATAGCTCGGTATATTATGGTTCTGATAACAGAACGTTCAGTGTGCTCCGCCATTTATTTTAGTGTCCTATATTTCTATTATTCTGGAAGCCCCTGTTTGTCACAGCCCTAAATTTTTAATATGGTTGGATGGGGGGCAAATAGGACTATAACATACTCAAAGGGCATACCCGTATCGCTAGTAGAACCAGAGTTACGAGCTCGCAAAGTTTAGTGTAATGCTATTTCTATGGAGGGGGTTGTTTGTTTACGTTTTGCTTAATTACTTGGCCCCTGTTTGTCGTAGCCCTACGTTTTTAGTATGGTTAGATGGGGGAGAAATTGGGCTATAACATACTCAAAGGACATTCCCGTATCTCTAGTAGAACCAGAGTTATAGGCCTGCAAAGTATAGTGTTATGCTATCCTATGGAGGGTATGTTTTTGAAAATTTTGTTTAATTACTCGGCCTTTGTTTGCAGTAGGTACTGGTTCTTCAAAAAAAAGTAAAAATTAATATTTTAGTGTCCTATATAATCCTATAATTCTGGAAAAACGTCCTATAAATTCCTATATTTTCATGAAAAAAGTCCTATAATTCCTATAAATATTTTCAAAATTCGGCTGGGGGCCCTGGACTGGAGATAAAGCTGGAAATGCAACGAATTTATAACTTCTCCCTAGTAAACTAGATATCGCTTCTTGATAGAGAAATACGCAGTTCAAACTTGGCAAAATATCTTTTAAAGTTTAATTTTTCATATTAAAGATGGTGTACATTTTTATACTTTTTATACGTATTTAGAAACTTCGGAATAGAAGTTGTCTCACGATGTGGTTCATTGTATATACTCTTTCTGTATTTAGTACACTTTTTGGGGCAGTCGCTAAAGATATTCGTTATTACAACCTTGAAAAGTACGGTTTCCTTTAATACAAGTGTACTAATTTTCACCCTTTCCAAGAGTACTTCGAGTCTAGTTACTCGTTAGCGACATCGGGGCGTAAAATTGCTTTTTCGCTGAAACGTTTCGTTTCGTTTCGTTTTGTTTTTTCGAGCAGAAAACCTTTTCCGGGGACAGTCAAGTGGAATAAAAACAAGCTAGTGCTGCTAGTCCTGCATCGTCTCCCCACACCCTTTTTATTCCTCCCATCTAGGAATGTATTTACTCCCCTGTCCCTGTCCCTCCCTGTACTTTTTGTCAATTTCGTTCAGTCACGCGTTACTGCAGGGACTTCACTATCAAAGATTATGCCAAGGAAATGCGAAATGGAAATGAAAACTTCTCGCGACAAAGATATTGTATTTTTTTAAGCTGGCTTTTTTTAGTTTAGTTTTCCGCAACTACTAATATTGGTAAGCTACTTGTTGGTATTGCGTTGGTTGTTATGAATGTTCTTTGAAACCGTGAAGAGTTTTCTTGTTTATTTGAACACGGACTTGGTTACTTTATCAAATCGTGACTTTTTCGAAAATTAGTTACTTTTTTGTCATATTTTCGAAAATTTGTTAATATTTTGTCATATTTTCGAAAAATTGTTAATATTTTGTCATATTTTCGAAAAATTGTTAATATTTTGTCATATTTTCGAAAAATTGTTAATATTTTGTCATATTTTCGAAAATTTGTTAATATTTTGTCATATTTTCGAAAATTTGTTAATATTTTGTCATATTTTCGAAAATTTGTTAATATTTTGTCATATTTTCGAAAATTTGTTAATATTTTGTCATATTTTCGAAAATTTGTTAATATTTTGTCATATTTTCGAAAATTTGTTAATATTTTGTCATATTTTCGAAAATTTGTTAATATTTTGTCATATTTTCGAAAATTTGTTAATATTTTGTCATATTTTCGAAAATTTGTTTATATTTTGTCATATTTTTGCAATTTTTATTAGGTGGCTTATGACCTTAAATATTAAATTATCTGAATTATAATAAATTTTACCTAACCAAACCTACCCTATGATATGTAGGCGTTGGAGAAAACTATCCTTTATCAAACCTTTTTGTAAATTTTTTCACACAAAGTTGTGTTAATCAAATTCGGAATGTCCAATAGAAACTTTTTCACCAGTTTAATTTATACTAAGATCACGTGTCCTCCTGTAAGTTAACTTATTAGCTAGCACATATCGTCGATAAAACATTTTTCTAATATTCATTATTTTAAATTTTAAGTTTTTCATTTTATCACGTATAGGAAAAAGAGAAATTCACGTAGGCATTTTTTCTTTAATCGAATTTAAGCTGCATTTTATTACCTTTGAAACGTGCTCCTTCTGGTCAAACGGGGTCATACAAATCAAATTCCGTTGAAATCTTTATCTTTTTAAAAAATTGTGTTGCACTCTCTCTAAAGCTATTGGATTTATTAGCTCTAGGCCTATATCTCGCCATTTTGATCCTTTCTGAACTTTCCTTCTGAAATGAAAGAAAATGTTTTGCTGTTAAAAGAAATATAGCTACTACGTTTAATTTTTTATGAAATTGATTTGAGTCTGTATAGACCTTTTTGATTGTGATTTGATGTCATAGTGAAAGTAAGGTTTATTGTCTGTACCAGGAATACATAAAGATAATTGGAATCATTGTTACCCATATCTAACATGTTAATTAAATTTCTATGCGGGGTTTGGGGGCGGGGCTTAGATAGAACTTACTGTTAGTCACGCCCCATAATTCTTCCGTCTTTCTAACCGCAATTTCATTGGTTAGTTTTAGTTGCAACGCGGGTTCCTATAGGCGCACGCAAGGTACAACTTGTAGTGGGATAGATTATACGAAAGGTAAAATTCGTCACTAGCACCTCCCACAATACCCGTCTAGATACGTTGAGAAAATGGCTACACGCTATTATTCCTAGTAGCTATATGCATTTTTTACACTAACGACGATTTTATAAGTTTGCAATTAAATGCGCATGCGCTGTCTTTTGAGAAATGAATTTTAAATAATCTCTAACGATATTTCGAAGAGAATTACTTTACATTTTTAAAATTCAAGTATTTAAAAATACCGAAATATTATGATAGGACAATTTAAACATTGCGATCTCTTTAACTAACCAGTATATCATCAGAAATGCTCTTATTACATTGTCAAAGGCTTATTAGAACTTCGCTCGTTCATTTTACAGAAAAGGTCTATGTTATCGAGGGTAAAAGTCAAAAAGCAGGGATTTGGGGGGATGGAGGTCAAGTCAAGCCTTTAAAACCAGGGTCTTTGATTTACTAGCTCGCTACGCCCCTGGGAATTTAAAGTTTGAAAAAAATAAAAGAGAGTAAAGGGGTTTCGAATGTCTGCGACGGGATATTTACGCCCCGCTAAAACCCTCCTCTAGTCTCCGATTCCAACCAATATAGGCTTATGTCCTTTTATGTAAGACCGTACTGTGGAGTGGAAAGGCTGCATTTTTTTACTCCGTTTTTAGATTCACCACTCTAGCTGTATAGGTTATGAATTGTATCTTGGAACATGCACGAGACTTTGTCCGTCTGTTTGTAACGCTTCTGCTTTCAGCTACAGGTAGATGGCGCCTTAGGCCTACAGGTGGTTGACTGTACCGTGGTGTGAAGTGAAGGGCTTTATTTTTTTGCTCCGTTTAGATGAAAAGGTTATGAATTCTAACTTGAAAGCTGTCCGTCTGTTTGTAACGCCTCATCTTTCAGCTACAGGAAGATGGCGCCTTAGGCCTACAGGTGTTATTTTTAGTAGGACTGTACCGTGGAATGAAAAGACAATTTTTTTACTGAATTTTAAGCCTCACCATTTTAGCTGTAAAGGCTATGAATTCTAACTTGTCCGTCTGTTTGTAACGCTTCAACTCTTAGAATTTGCAAGAAGGTGGCGCCTTACTTAGACTTTACCGTGGCTTCATTTTTAGTGCGTTTTTAGATTAACTACTCTAGCTGTAACCGCTATGAATTCTAGCTTGAAACATGAACAAGACTTTGTCCGTCTGTTTGTAACGCTTCATTTTTCAGCTGCAGAAAGATGGCGCCTTAGGCCTACATGTGTCCTTTTATGTAAGACTGTACCGTTGAGTGGGGAATAAGGACAATATTTTTTGCCGCGTTTTTTTCAAATTCACCACTAATGTTAAGTTTTATCTGTGATAGTTAACCTTATTGAGTAATTAATAATAATTTTGTAAATTATTTTGCTTTATTTTAAGGTTCCGATCTAGACGAGACGCAGTTTCAAAGAATACATATCCATCTCTCCATTTGAGTCGCTGTTACTGCTGTTACCATCTTATAACTTAATCATAAAACGAAGTAAAGAAAGGTAAGCTTGATTTTAAAGTACACTTATTATCACAGCCAATCCTTCTTGTTATTGTATCTCGGCTGTAAGTTGAGTTGGTAAAAAGCCATATGGCGTTGAATCCGAAAATACATATTTTTTCTCTGGGTTCTGTTATTCGAATATATATTGGCTGTGTTTTATTACACGTTTCATAATATCGAGGTGCTGAATCGTAACTCGACGACGCCTCGTTTTAGACTTCATACGCCTTCTCTATATTCACTCCTGATACTATACTAGTTACCAGGCTTGAAATGAATCAAATCTCCGTGTTAGGAACTAGTGTTTTATACTTATTTCAAGACTGAGTTTCGATTCTATATAGACTCTCTCTTAAAGTGTTATTGGCCTCACGCCAAATGTATGTCATATTTCATTTCAAATTGGTTATTTTCAATTTTTTTTCTTTTTTGGCTAGCTGTTTATCCAATAAGTATATTTGCGGATTAACAACTCCATGCATTGCATTGCATTGCATGCCCTATTGGTTTTTCAATATATTAGGCTCTGTTGCTGATAAGTGATAACAGGAATGCATATGGCTAATAGGAAAAATTGTGTACGTGGCATTTTCGCTCAACGTGTCTATGTAGGCAGCTTTACTATTCATTGTATAGTTCCTTATTTTACTTCTGCTTTAACTAAAACCATAAGTTTATCATGCCTCTAAGTACACAAATATGGGTTACAACTGGGCATCTTCCGCACGCTACTGTGACGTCAGAACTCGTATAGCGCTAAGATCCGAAGAGAGAAAATTTGAAATTTCTGTCGCGGTGCAGCCACCAAACAGTCGAGACGATTACTAAATGGGTCACGTGAAAAAATCATCCAATGGAATAAAGGAGATTTTTACGTTTCGTATAGGCAGGCATTGGAGGGGAACGAATTTTACTTAAGCAACCTCAAAATCCCTCTCTCTCTCTCTCTCTCTCTCTCTCTCTCTCTCTCGTGAGATAGAGGCGGTTTGCCATAGGAGTAGCAGCCATTTCTCTACTTAAAGGCATGATAAACTTATGCTAAAACGGATACGTAATTTTGAGCCATACGTTGTTACTTGAGGGATGACCCTTTGTAACGAAAAGACGCCGAACTCTTCCACGTAGAACTACATTAAAGCGGTTAAATATAGCGTATATTCTTTCTAATTTTCGGGAGAATTGCTTTGTGTATAAATACGCTTAAAGGGGAAATGACTTGATGCTGAAAAGTGTAGCTTATGGAAGACGCATTAATTCCAGGAGATTAATCTAGTCGACTTATCATTTGGCGAACATTAAGGAGAGTGACGAGAGTCGTCGACGAGCGCGGTTAAATGTTCCTAGCTAAATTAAAACCCTTAATTCACCTCTTGCCAGAGGAATGTCATCATTTTCCCCAGCTTCCTCCTCCCGAGCATCGCAATACCCTTTTCCCTCTGTTCTGTTCTGCTCAGAACTATATTGTGTTTTCCCCATTAAAGCATACGTAGAGGGACTCGGCAGTGCTTTTAATTTACTTCTAAATAACATCCTGAAACTTCTAATGAAGTTTTCGAAGGATTCTTTAGGAGGTAATGTAACTAGAATGCCTTGAATACCACCAATAATATTGATACTTACTGAGACGTCTTTCGAAGGGTGTTGAACTTGATGTATGTTCAAATGATATTTTGCGTTAAATGTTTTGGGAATTGGTGACCCCTGCTATATTCGTATTGCATAAATGGGGGTTGAACAAATGCCTGATTTTCATGAACTTCAATTTATGCCGTTCAAGTATTTTCCACTCTACTTGTTGAATGTTCTGGTTGAAAATTCCATTTTTTGGTAGCCTTTCGAACGCCTTCGTTGTTCCACGTCTTGATAACCCTATTTGATCAACAATCGTTCTTCCACGTCTTGGTAAACCTTTTTGATCAGCATTCGTTGCTCCACGTTCTGGTAACCTATTTGGATTTCGATCAAACAACACAACAACTTCGATCCTATACTGACCATGTACGTGGATATAAAACGTTTTGGTTCATACGTGATCAAATCAACTTGATCAAATTTAATTATAAACAAGTTTTGATGATATTAAGATCCACTGCATCCAATATTTGATGGCTCAAATTAACGATTGAATATAAAATCGAATCGTGTTGCGTATTCTTGGTACAATCGAGACTCATTCTTGTTGAAAAGAAAGCGGGAGATGAACGGGGGTACCCCAGTTTCAGCCCTTATATATAGTTCCGGGAGTCGGCATTTGGCTTTAGAGTTGGGAGGGAGATTGGGAAAGTCACTTCCGGTTACTTCCGGTCTTCCGGTTCGTTGCTTGCTCTTCCTCTCTTTTCTCTTTTCCGCCTCGATACAAGAAAACATTCGCTCTATCGTCTAGAATAGACTTTCCATTATCAAAAGTAAACCGATAATAACACTCACTCAGAAGAAGTATATATACTCAAATTCATTTTGTTATAGTCTAAAAGTTCATTAAAGCAAAAGTAAATAGATTATATGACCAAAAAGTTAATAGCTTTAAGTCAATCATTCTTTGCTATGTAAATGAGTATCGAGTATCACGTGGCTCTCTTGTAACCATGCAGTTGGATGTTCGTCATAGAAGCAACAAGAGATATTGGAAAGCAGTACAAATTGCTTAGCATCATGGGAGTAAATTTGATGCAACTTCATTGGTAGTCGCACTAACGTGTGGGGAAAATTATTTGAAATACGTGACAGGCATCACGTGACGCCAAGATACAAAGACTCCACATGAAGTGGGACTGGACACTTAGTCATATTTCTTTTGATTGCAATGCAAATTCCTCCAGAGTGATACTGTGATTGGTAGTTTTCGAAATGAAACGACCTAAGTTTTTTTGAACCACGCCTTACCTTAGTCCCGTGTCTATGACGTATTTAGACCAAAATGAGACCAAATAATTTAAAAAATTGTTGAAAACTCTGAACATAGTTCCACTAATTAATCAGAATTAGTGCATTAAATTCTTACTTATTCAAGACTTACTTTAAAGGACTTTTGTTATCATACAAACTAAATCGAGGATTGTAATGAGTTTCGCATTTTCTTTCATCTTGGACTTAAGTTTGGTTCCTTTAAAGAAGTAAGTGGGGGGTGGAAGTTGTTTCGCCGGAAACGGAAGTAAAGGAGGAAGTTGATGGTAACTCATTCCGATAGATTTTGTGTTTGATCGTTTTTAATTTATTTTCCTCTGTTTCTCTCTCTCTCTTTCTCTCTGTGATCTCCTCGGCACTCGGCACTTCACGTACTTCTCCATTATTTGCTCGCGAATCCAATCCCGAAACTTTTCGAAAGATCTTTATTTTTAAAGAACTTTGTTAATGCACTTTTATCTCTTGAAGATTTACCTTTTCAAGAGACCAGTATAGTATAAAGAAAGAATAAATGAAATGAAATGCTGCAGGGAGAGAATTTCATGATGATTAGAATTTCAAACTTGAGTTTCTTATTACGTTTTAAGTTAAAACCTTTTACTATCGGTCATGCATTTATGATTTCTTTGCCAAAGTTTTCAAACATGGACTTGCGCCATTTTAAAGAGGACCTGTTGTGAGGTAAATACATTGAAAAAAACCTGGAATTACATGGGGGAAAAAACCTGGACATTTTAGGGAAATACATGGGGAAATAACCTGAAAATATCAGAGAAATGAAAAAAAAAACCTGAAAATATCAGGGAAATACATTGGAAAAAACCTGGAAATATCAGGGAAATAAATGGGGGAAAAACCTGGAAATATCAGGGAAATAAATGGGGGAAAAAACCTGGAAATATCAGGGAAATAAATGGGGGAAAAACCTGGAAATATCAGGGAAATAAATGGGGAAAAACCTGGAAATATCAGGGAAATAAATGGGGAAAAAACCTGGAAATATCAGGGAAATAAATGGGGAAAAACCTGGAAATATCAGGGAAATAAATGGAGAAAAAACCTGGAAATATCAGGGAAATAAATGGGGAAAAAACCTGGAAATATCAGGGAAATAAATGGGGAAAAACCTGGAATATGTTAGGGAAATACATGGGAAAACCTGATAATATCAAGGAAATACATGAGAAAAAACCAGGAAATAGATGGGAGCAAAACCCTGGAAATACAAAGAACAACCTGGAAAATATCAGGGAAATACATGGGAACAAAACCCTGGAAATACAAAGAACAACCTGGAAAATATCAGGGAAATACATGGGAACAATCTGGAAAATATCAGGGAAATACATGGGAACAATCTGGAGATGTCATAGAAATGCATAGGAAAAACGTGAAAATGTCATGGAAATATTTAAGAAGGAAAAAAAACCTGAATATGTCGGGGAAATATATAGCAAAAACCCTTAAAATATCAGGGAAATATATAGGGAAAAACCCTTAAAATATCAGGGAAATATATAGGAAAAAACCCATAAAATATGAGGGAAATATATAGGAAAAAAACCCTTAAAATATCAGGGAAATATATAGGAAAAAAAACCCTTAAAATATCAGGGAAATATATAGGAAAAAACCCTTAAAATATCAGGGAAATACGTGGCCAAAAACCCCTTAAAATATCAGGAAAACCTCTTTTCCAGAAGTTTATGAACCCTGTAAAAATATTGAATTTG
This sequence comes from Phalangium opilio, assembly GCF_054372755.1. Lineage (NCBI taxonomy): Eukaryota > Metazoa > Arthropoda > Arachnida > Opiliones > Phalangiidae > Phalangium > Phalangium opilio. The sequence continues at coordinate 2,127,624 of NW_028324166.1, read as the reverse complement.
TAAAACTATGAATGAAAATTAAATTTTTATAACTTAGGCGCTGCATGCAGCGACTTCAAAGTATTATTTAAGAATATACTCGGTATTATCGAACCATAGGTAAAGAGTGACTGGGCACAGCCATTCAGGAGGCAATTTAAGTCAATAATAGATTTACCTTTAAAGCGTTCCTTATTGACCGTTTTCCGCCAAACACAAAAGTTAATGGTCCGCGCCCCTCGCCCCTCGCAACAGTCCAAAACATATCCCAACCTCCTATAGACCATTTCACCCCGAAACACCAGCGTTTCTTTAACAATGCTAAAACCAAGATTCCACTGAACTATCCAAGTATAGCTTCATTGAAATGCACCATTACCATTTCTTAAACCAGGATCGAAGATTCAAAGTTATACAAAGAGCAAATAATGGTATCAAGAACCTATTTAAATCCCGAGAACGTTGACATGTAGAACTGGGGCTTAGGTTTTTTTCCCTGTTGTTTTGGTAAGTTGATAAAGGGAGGGTGAAATGGAAAACTGTTTGCTTTTAATTTTTCAACTAATTATAAGATCAATCTGCATATAGTGAAACACCCAGGAAATACCTATGATGAATGATTTTAAAATTCGAATTAGTTTACTTAAGATTTCATAGATAATTTGAAATTAGCACCTTCGACCAATCACGTAACGGCCTGCCTTCTTGTTAACAAAATTTATTACGTGGCACGCTCTATATCTCGCGCCACGGTTGTCATATTAAGCACAATTTTTATAAAATCTCGCTCTAAATTTCATCCTTCCTAGAGCATGGCACGTGAATTTTGTTGACAAGAAGGCGGGGCGTTACGTGATTGGTCGGAGGTGCTTATTTCAAAGTATCTATAAAATCTAATAGAACTAATTTGAATTTATAATTCATTAATCATGGGTATTTTGCTACGCTAAATTTCATCCTTCATAGAGCATGGCACGTGAATTTAGTTGACAAGAAGGCGGGGCGTTACCTGATTGGTCGAAGGTGCCAATTTCGAATTATCCATAAAATCTTAAGTAAACTAATTTGAATGTTTAAAATCATTCTGAGCTGGTATTTCCTTAATGTTTCACAATGCAGATTGGTCTAATATAATTAGAATAAGAATCTATTAGAAAAAATCACTTCACTTCACTTCACCATCCCTTTAACAACTTGATGAAAAATACAGGATGTTTCAAAAACGATAGTACTTTTGATTGAAGTTCTTCCTTTCCTCGGAGGTACTGTTTAGTCCAGGGTATATTCCAAGTGGTATGAACTCTGAATTCCATTCCAATTGGAGTATCGGAAAGATAACAAGGTAGGGGCGGGTTGGGGCGAGGGTTGGGTGAAACTGCACCGCGGTTCCGAGAAGGAGAGAGAGATCCTTTTGTTGACCGCTTTTTCATGTCCGTGGGAAAAAGTCGGACGACGCCGTTCGATATATATACTAAAGGTGCAATTTGCTAACTGAGAGTCTGTATAGAGAGTACCTAGAATGGGAGTCGTAATGCGGATGGGTAGGTACCTGAATAATAAGGAAGGACACACCACAGGTCAGGGATAACCTGGATATGGATAGGTCCGGCTATTTTAAAATGGGTCAAGTAGCTCAGCGAAAGGTCAGGGATTTTTTTGTTAATTTCAACAATGTTAGGGAATTTTATGAGTGCGTCAAAGTAAGAGAAAAGACAGGGAATTTTATGGATACGTCGAAGTCACGGAAAATTCCGAATTTATGGATACGTCGAAGTCACGGAAAATTCCGAATTTATGGATACGTCGAAGTCACGGAAAATTCAGAATTTTGTGGATACGTCGAAGTCAGGGAAAATTCAGAATTTGTGGATACGTCGAAGTCAGGGAAAATTCAGAATTTGTGGATACGTCGAAGTCAGGGAAAATTCAGAATTTGTGGATACGTCGAAGTCAGGGAAAATTCAGAATTTTGTGGATACGTCGAAGTCAGGGAAAACTCAGAATTTTGTGGATACGTCGAAGTCAGGGAAAATTCAGAATTTTGTGGATACGTCGAAGTCAGGGAAAATTCAGAATTTTGTGGATACGTCGAAGTCAGGGAAAATTCAGAATTTTGTGGATACGTCGAAGTCAGGGAAAATTCAGAATTTTGTGGATACGTCGAAGTCAGGGAAAATTCAGAATTTTGTGGATACGTCGAAGTCAGGGAAAATTCAGAATTTTGTGGATACGTCGAAGTCAGGGAAAATTCAGAATTTTGTGGATACGTCGAAGTCAGGGAAAATTCAGAATTTTGTGGATACGTCGAAGTCAGGGAAAATTCAGAATTTTGTGGATACGTCGAAGTCAGGGAAAATTCAGAATTTTGTGGATACGTCGAAGTCAGGGAAAATTCAGAATTTTGTGGATACGTCGAAGTCAGGGAAAATTCAGAATTTTATGGGTACATAAAAGTCAGGGCAATTTTATGACTTTTCAACAATGTCAGGGAAAGTCAACATTTTATGAATTTCAATTTTGTCAAGTGGCTAAAATATCTGCTTTTCAACCGTTTGACGTTTTAAAAACCGTTTTAAGCGGGATCACGTTTTTGACCAAGAAACCGAAAAAAAGCTCTCTTCGCACGCTCTTACCTGTTTCCAGAACTGTAAAACTCGCGTTCAACCTTAGCTTAGCTATAACATTACCAAAATCTCCCCTCTGGAGAAACAAAACGAAACGACAAAAACAAATCCCAAACGGTTAAAGACCCAAACCTGGAAATGGAATCAATAGTTCTCGGCAATCTCTAGAGGGGACAGAAAACATCGTGTTTGGGTGGGTGGTTCCAAAACGTGTGTATTTATTCTGATGCACGAGAGTTACGTTACCAAATAGTAAGCCATATTGCTAAGCCTCGGCGCCGTTTTTTTTGCATATAAGTTTATAATATGTGTTCACTATAAGTTTGTCACTGGTAACTTAGAAACTGGAGCTTGTAATTTCGAAGTGAGTGAGGTAGGTCATAGATTCAAGGTAAAGCGACATAGCCTGGTGAGGCTCTGTCAAAGGCTTAGTACAGACCAGAGAATGGATAGATATAATTTTAGAAGTAGGAATGGAGAATAGAGTAATATCTGGGCGCGCGTCAAAGTCCCGGACCCCCCTTCCACGGGATGGAGGGGGGGGGTATGAAGGAAGAGGCGGACCACGTCATAGCGACAGAGGTAATAAAAAGGAATTACGTATTTTTCGCCGTCCCCGTCAGCAACGTCATCAAAACGTAGTTGAATTGAGCCAATAAGATAAATTAAACTTTTCGTTACGTGTTGGAGGGAGGGGCTCTACACTGGGTGGTCTATGAGTCGGACTGAAGTAAATACTAACCGTTCCGTTCTCCATTCCTACTTCTAAAGTTTCATACTTATGGGACGTATCTTATAAACCTATGGTATAAGCTTTAAAAGAACGAAGCGTATGCATTGCTAGTTGCATGGTAGCATCGGAGGCGCGGTTGGTTTCAAACAAGAGAAAGTACTTTCGAAGAGTAGTTGCCGTTGCGCGTGCCAAACAGCAACAAGGAGGAAAAAGGATCACCCCCAATACATACATACATTTCCAAATCTCGGGTCACAACAAAGAAAAATGGACGACTAACAAGACTGGACCGTACAAATTGTATGTACGCCTGCACTTAGAGCGTCAAATACGTCGTACCAGAACTTCTCTTCGAAAGAAGTGTACTGCCACAAAGCTGGATAATTGTAACATAATTCTTGCCAACATTATTTTACATTTGGAGTGCGCAAGGTTGCTAAACCCAATCACATACGCGATAAATAGTTCCCTACTCATCATAGCGCTGCTCAAATATCTGCCAAGGCGCATGCGCTTGTGTGTTTTTGTCCCAACCACGTCACAAGACAATCAAGGTTTGTGCCTACTTGATTGCAGGGGATTTAATAAATACCAAACTTATGGAACTCACCCTGCACGATGCGTTGGCTACCCATCTGAAGTTTGATGAGCAAGGGAGAGCAAACAAAAATGGTGCCATGATCCCGGGAGGCATCATGAACATTACATAACTAAAGTATTAAGAGGATGCGAGTGTCATCCTTCTTCTATTATCCCCTTCTGGCTTTACTTTCTAACTGATGCACTTAGCATTATTTCTATTTGCTTTTGATATAATATTCTAAGCCAAGATCTTTCTTTTCCATTAAGTGATATTTTATTTAAAACATGAAATTTGAAACTATGTATAAATTTCATCCTCTCCCTTTCTCTCGCTAGTACTTTGCGATATTCTTGACGTTCTATTCTATGTCCGCTTGAAAACCCATGAGGAATCTAGCTAGGCAATCTAAAAGATCGTTTCATACTGTAAGTTCTATTGTAGCATAGCCTTTTTTCATTGCAAACTCGTAAGCCAAGACTGTTACGTTATGTCTTACTAAGTAATGTAAACTCGGGATGAGATAATCTGTTAGAAAACTACGAAAGAATTTTTTGTTAAAGTGAAAATACTTTACTGAAGAATTTCCTTTGTAGGAAAATCACTCCAGCTTTTCTTTAAGATGTTTAAGAGAAAGGTATGGCGTAGGGATACGTGCGGTTAAATTTCGTAAGAGTTAAAGTAGTGCTGAGTGTCTTCCATCAACATTTTACAAAATTTGCAGTTTCTGAATATTGTAATATAGGGAATATTTTCTAAACTCGACTTCCTCAATTATCATTAAGTCTCCATTTTTAAGTCAGTTTTTATGATATGGATATCAACAGGAATACATGCAACTTATTGGAATGATAGCGGAGAAATATTCACTGAAACTATCTGGGCGGATTTTATGGGAGGAGCTAGACTAATCAATGTGAATGACGAATTTTAATTCGCGAATAGTTTATCTTGCTGACATTGCTCCTTGGCGCGATGCAGAATACCTAATGGGGGGGGGGCTATCAAGTCTCAACATGTGTGTTAATTGGTTCTCTGTATGTAATTTCCGAAATGGTCTATACCCAAGGCCATAACCATATCATAAGTTTATGCAGTATGTTCCATAAGTATGACACTACCTATACTTCGTAATCCTAGAGACTTAAAGTTCGAGAACGACAAGCGACAATGGATTACACTCGGTGGTTAATTTTGCAGGACTTCCATCTAGGTCTTAATTAGTCTACATTACTAAGCCCAAATTGACAGCAGCCCCTCACCAGGCCTCCCTCGCTTTACCTCGAATCTATGACCTACCTCACTCACTTCATGAGAAGCTCTAGTTTCTAAGTTACCAGTGACAAACTTATGGAAAATATCTTATGAACGTAGCAATTCTGCACGCCTTTAAAACGTGAAAAGGGTTTTTTTTTATTCCCTGGTTTTCTGGAGCTGAGGACGAACTGGGGGTTGACGAAGTCGTTGGGGCGTAGATATCGTCCTTCCGACACATTGCTTTCTGTCCTTGCTACAATCTACGCAGTCTTTCCTTTTTTTGTCCACCGATTTTCATGAAAGAAACGTTCCCGGTCCCGGAGATAGTGACTGGTAGGGTTGACTTTTCTATATTCGTTCAAATTTTTTATACATACTTATATATATATTTCCTGGTCTGCTTCCGGAAGCAGAGTGACTTAAGTTCCATGCAGCTTGCTTTGTCAAAAGATTCTTGGGTATTAACCTTAATGCCAGCATGCACGCCCCCTTCCCTTTTTAAGACGTTTGCGTCATGGTCACGTGAGCGAGCAACCTGAAGATGGTGTAGCTGTTGCGCTCGAGTTTAAACCTTTTTATAAAGGACAATACGGTTGTACAGATTTATTTGATTAAGAATGGTTAACTATATATAGGAAGTTGCATAATTTGTTTTAGGGTTATGAATGTTTTGAGTCCTCTGTTTTATATAGCATTTGGAATATTATTAGGGGTTTTGTTTGTAGAGCCAGAAGGGGATAATAGAAGAAGGATGCCATCTTGAAAAATGGTGGCCAGAAATCTTAAACACGTTTCTTGAAGGAATGATGTTCTAGCGTTTCAATATATTTCACTAATATTAGAAGGGGATAATAGAAGAAGGATGACACTCTGTATCCTCTTAATACTTTAGTTATGTAATGTTCATGATTCTTCCCGGGCTCATGGCACCATTTTTGTTTGCTCTCCCTGCTCATCAAACTTCAGATGGGTAACTATCGCACCGTGCAGGGTGAATTCTATAACTGTTTGGTATTTACTAAATCCTTAGCCATCAACCCACAAACCTTGATTGTCTTGTGACGTGGAGTGACAAAAACTCACAAGCGCATGGGCCTTGGCAAATAGTTAAGCAGCGCTAATAGAGTAATGATGAGTAGGGAACTATTTATCGCGTATATGTGCATTATTCGGTTTTGTAACCTTGTGAACTCCAAATGTAAAATAATGTTGGGAAGAATCATGTTACAATTACAGTCCACGCTTTGTGGTGGTTCATTTCTCTCAAAGAGCAGCTACTATTATATCCTTCTGGTCAACGATGTTGGGGGGAAGAATCATATTACAATTACCCCACCCGTTTTGTGGTGGTACACTTCTCTCAAAGAGCACCTAGTATTATATCCTTCTGGTTCATAAAATCAGAAATGAATTTATTTATAATTAATCAGTTTGAACCAGAAGGATATAATACTGGCTGCTCTTTGAGAGAAGTGTACCACCACATGTTCTTTCTTCTTTCCAGTTCTTTGTCCAGTACACTTCTCTCGAAGAGAAGTATTATATACTTCTGATCAAACTGATTTAATTAAAGTATATAAACAAATTCATTTTTGATTTAGTATATATTAATACAGTATTTGAAATATTATAAAAAAAAATTGTCAAATTATGTTTAATGGAGTTTCTATCTTGGCTCGTACGAGCAAGGCGTGTACAGAATGATTTTCTCATAAATTATGATTTCCGATATTGTCTCCTGTCCATATTTCGGTCGCCATGACGTTGGCAGCGGCGGAAGGAGCGTCTTAAGGCACTTATGCTAATAACCTTAGCGTCATTAATCATTAAAGCAGAATTTAACTGGTCCGGAGATAATACAACCGTTAACGAGCTTCAACCATACGGGGAAACCCCTTACCCCTTCCCTCTCTGCTTTCCTACACTCTCTCACTTTAATCATCAAAACTTCATTAGTTAAACACAATTTATAGATTCGTATAGAAGCTTCGCGTGTGTATGTGTGTGATTCGCTATTCGCTGATTCCCGAACTATACTCTGCTTTGACGAATGGCCCGGTTTGTGTTATTCTGTGTTTGAAGTTTAGCATGCCGTTCGGTACAGATCTATCTCGTTAATTTACTACTGCCAAATATTGCTTTAATATTATTGCCATGGATGGTGCAATTGTGAATTGCATAATAACAAAAGTTAATAGGAATTACCAAAGTAAGGGGTAACTGCATGACCCTTTCAAAGGGGGAGATGTAACGTAGAGGTCGGCATGCCCACCAGCTCTCGCGAGTCAATTTTAAAATTTCAAACTAGGGTTAGCAGTAACGATGTCAAAATGTGATATCTAGTTTATTAGGGAGAAGGTATAAGATGCCTAAGTGTTCGCGTGCCATAGTCCTAGTCCCCCTTTCAAAATACAAGGGGGGGACGTAAAAGGAGGCCACCGGGTTATTTCGCCTCTCCTCAGTCGGAAAATATGACTGTAATTTTCGTCATTCGCGTCGTGCTGACGTGAGTTTTCAAGAACCAACCAATGAGATGCTGGTTGTAATTTAGAGGCGGGGATTAACTCCGGGGTACCTACGTTTGGACTGGAGATAAAGCTGGAAATGTGGCGAATTTAAACCTTCTCCCTAATAATTAGATATCTCTTCTTGTGATGTGTATAAGATTGAGCTGAAGCAAGCCTAAGCCTTATTTCTCGCATACTTTTCACCTTCTACGTCACAGGCAACTAACCTCTCAACTTCCGGTAGCGCGAAATCACTTTCGTTTCTCGTCCCAGAACTACAAAGTCCATGATTTAGCAATTGCAATTGTTTAATAACGATCCACGGGGTACAGAATCGAAAGTGTCCTACCCCGTTCTAAACGTCAGTGTGACAATGTTTTCCTCTAGGTCGTTTATCAGTTTTGCACGTACCACGCCGTAAGGGGGTCAATCCGTACGTTACAGATTCATTTTCAACTTTAGTACCTAGGAAACTGACTTTATTTGGAGACAGTCAATCCTGCCTTTGGTAGCGCTGTCAAACGACTTGGGAGAGATTTTATAGGGGTCTAGGCATTGAATTGGTAAGAAGAGGCACGTGACGACCTTCTGACCTTATTTTATCCTAGAGCTGACCGACGTGATTTATGTCCTCGCGACTTTTTCTTTCTTTTTTTGGGGACGGGGTAGGGAAGGGGGTCCTTTCAGAGTTGATCAACCGAGTGCGCCACCGTTGAATTCGTTCCACATTTACCCCGTAGATGTTTTAGCCCCGTCCCGTTAATGTCGCTTCGATGGAAGTAGTGCAATTGTGCATAGTGTAGTTCGTTGTCGTCGTTGTAGTTGTAGTGGTGGTGGTTGGTGTTTTGATTGTTACTTTGCTGATAGGGAAATTGGGTGAATATATTTTTAAAATACCTTTTGTTCTAAATATTTTTCCTTACTATATATAGTGCTTTGCCAGGGTTTCTTCAATTACCATGAGTGTGTAAGGTATGTTCCATTAGTATGACAATACTTCGTAATTCTAGAGACTTACAGCTCGAGCTAGTTCGAGAACAACAAGCGAGAATTGAAGTCCTACACTCGGTGGTTAATTTTGCAGTCCATCTTCCTATTAAGTCTGCATTAATAAGCCTTTGACAGCGCCTTCCCACCAGGCGTCGCTTTACCCCGAATCTATGACCTACCTCACTCACTTCATGACAAGCTCCAGTTTGTAGCCAAAGACCAACTTATTTAAACATATCTTATGACCTTACGGTTAAACCTTTAACACTGACTCCGTCTTGTTATTCTTTTGTCTTGGTTGCTGGTCTGATTTGGGTCGCTGTAGTACTCGTGTTTTTTTTTCCACCACGCACTCAGACACAGAAAAAGAGAGTGCCTTTTATTTCCGGTTGTTTTTCTTATTTTTCCCACGCTGACCTTCGACCCTGCAGTATTTGTTTGTTGTTGCTTTCTATTTGATTCTTGTCTTGTAACGAACAACGTAACGCGTACGCAGCTTTCCAACAATTACTAGGCCTTGTAGGTTGTTTTTTTTTTGTACCTATTGGGCGTGACTCTAACTCGTAATTTATGCGTTGTGTATCAAAGGGACCCAACCGACCGACACGGGGTGGATACTATTAGCCCGATTACACGCCTCATTATGCAAGAAAACCCCAAAATGTATTTAGTGTACCTTGCATTCACGGTGAAAGTGAGTTAGGTATAGGCAAGCTTTTGCTTCGTATGGGTGATCTAACAAAATGTATTGGGTCGTGTAATTTCAAGTAGAATGGACCAGGGAGAATTGAGGTAAGATGGAGTGGAATTGAGTGATGATGGGCGACCTGCGGCATGCACCGTAACTCTCCCGGAGTACCTCGCGTACGCTGCTACCCTTTGGTAGGCGATTGTTTGTTAAGTGCTGCCGCGTAGTGCCATTGTATTTGTATTAGAACTAGGTTCTATTTTTAAGACAGAAGGGCGGCCTTTACGACCCTACCTAAACGCAGAGGATGCTGGGAGCTAGGACTTCGGTGCCGTTCCGTAGGTGAGGGTACAGAGGCAAGGGAGCTAACAGCTCTGACCCTGAAACGTCACACCCTTCTATCTCTTACTGGAGTTTCATCCCCCTAACGGTTGGAAACAGTATTCTAAGCGCAAAAATTCCAACCAGAGGGGGCTGTGTGACGTCAGACTATCTCTAGTTTCCCCGTAGCCAGTTGTTAGCTCCCTATAGGTTTCCACTCCATCCCTCTCTCCTTTAAGAAACTGGCACCCTTTATTTTGGCTCTCCAGGTGTAGACAAACATAAAAACACCTTTTCTTTTGGAGTGGCACAGCATCCTATAAATATGGTCTGTAATATGGGGTGCTTTGGCGTTTGAGTAATGGGTAAAACATTTCTCAGGCGACCAAGAACAGCAGCTTTTAAAAATAAACCGGTGCATGCAGTCGGGGAGATTTAAATAAAGCGTGGCTTATTGTTTGTTCTTGAGTACTTATAATGTACGTGAGCTGGTATTCTTGAAGATGTAAGCGCAGTAAATGAGGCGTGAAAGCCAGTCCAACCCCCCAAATCATCAGTTTCAATTTTTATTTAGTTTCGCCTATAATTTAACCTCATGTCGAAACTATTGTTATATTGTTTAAGAGTATCTGGAATGTTAAGGGTCTTTTGGAACACTGAGTAATGTGGAACATACCTCGCTTGGAAGAGACGTGTACTGAGCCTTGACAAAATTCCTTAGGCCCTGGACTTATTTTTTATTCATTACATGCACTCAGAAGTGTATAATACTTCTCTTCGAGAGAAGTGTACCACCACAAGAACCAATGAGATGCTGGCTGGTTGTAATTTATAGGCGGTGATTAACTCCGGACAGGCTACGTTTGGACTGGAGATGAAGAGCTGGAAATGTGCAGGCGAATTTATACCTTCTCCCTAATAAACTAGATATCACTTCTTGGTTAAACTGTATAAAGTTTAAAATTGTAGTCCCTGAAAGCGTTAGTTTCTTCAATGGTTTCCCAACTTGTTCCGGCGCTAATCGGCAACGATCTAGGAAAACCGTGCTTTAAGCTAAAGCTCGTTCGGCACGTTCTGGGAATAATTCGACTGTATGTATGGCCCATGAAAGTCATTCTTTCAGAAAGATTGAACAAACACGAAGCGCAATGGTGCAATGCCTATTGCCAGATCGACTTATCCCCTATTAACTTCCGCCCGTACCATTGTATATACAGTCAGTTTATCCAAAGAGGCGTGTATAAAAGCTAGTTCATTTTATTTTTGCAAAGTATTATTATAATGTATTGAAAAAGGCTCTTTCTTATGTTTTTGTTCAGTTTTTTATGGGTGCTGTATTTTGTTCTCCGTTTTTAATAAAATTTGAGAAATTTGGAATGCATTAATTCTTCATGATAAGGCCTTTAATTTAAAGGGCAAGTTTAATTTAAAATGCACTTTTTAACTAATTAAATTAATGAGGAATAGGGTATTTTTCTCTTTAAAATAAAACAAGTTTCGTTAAAATCGGTTAAGATTTCACCAATATACAAATTTTTGAAATAATTTAAACCATGCATGCTGGTTTGTGGTATTCAAAATGCGCGGGAATCGTTTACTTTCACCTACTACGTCATAATTACGTCAGACGTTAGCTCACGCGCCATCTCTCGCGAGTCACGCGCTTGAATATAAGGTTTCAAACTAGGCTTAGCCATAACCACAGCCAACTCGATCACGCAAGTTGCACGCGCATCAATATTAAATTTCAAACTAGGCTTAGCCATAATCACTGCCAACTCGATAAAGCAAGTTGCACTGATCGAGTGCGTTGTTCCATAACATTGTGTTTAAGATTAGGCTTAAGTCTAAGCCTAATTTCTTGGATACTTTTCCATGTTACGTCGCAGGGAGCTAAAAATCAACTTCAAGTAGATAGTACATTTATTTATTTCAAATATGTTTCTTTATTTTTGCAGGGAATTCAGTGTTTTATTTGGATGTGCCAAATTGTATCTTCCAAGTGGTATGTGACGTCTTCGGAATGAGTTGGGACAAACGGAACTAAAAGCCTCTTTATTTGGAAATTCGGGACGGGCCTTTGTCGACGAACACGTTTCTTAACAGAGAGAAAGAGAAAGAGAGAGGTAAGAGAAAGTTTATATATACGTACATAAAAGAATACATATCCAATACAACTGCATGCCTTGTCGAAATGTCTCGACGCCAGTCATCTCGTGTTTAATCGGACATCGCGTAAAAGGTTATGTACTTTTATTTAACGACATCCCCTTTGACACGTACGATTAACAAGTGCTCTTTATTTATTGACTTGTAAATTACGTTGTAATTGTCGCGGTTTATGTCGTGTTTGTGCTATAATCAATTAACTCGATCCGCACTCGGTGCCATTTAATAATAAGAATAGTAGCAGATTTAACCATTCGGTCTACCACAAGCCTCAGCCTGTGACGCTGAAAATTGTTTTGAGTAGAAGTTCAGCTTAAGTACTAAGGTCTTGTTTTTTTCAGGGAGAAGTCAGGGAAAATTAAATATGGATGTGAATTTTCTTGGAAAAGTCAGGGAAATTGAAATATGGATGTGAATATTCTTGGAAAAGTCAGAGAAAATTAAACAGGGATGCGAATTGTCAGGGAAATTTAAAATGAATGTGAAATTTGAGGGAAAAGTAAGGGAGAATTAAATATGGATGTGAATTGTCAGGGAAAAGTCAGGGAGAATTAAATATGGATGTGAATTTTCTGGGAAAAGTAAGGGAGAATTAAATATGGATGTGAATTGTCAGGGAAATGTAAGGGAGAATTAAATATGGATGTGAATTTTCTGGGAAAAGTAAGGGAGAATTAAATATGGATGTGAATTTTCTGGGAAAAGTAAGGGAGAATTAAATATGGATGTGAATTTTCTGGGAAAAGTAAGGGAGAATTAAATATGGATGTGAATTGTCAGGGAAATGTAAGGGAGAATTAAATATGGATGTGAATTTTCTGGGAAATGTAAGGGAGAATTAAATACGGATGTGAATTTTCTGGGAAAAGTCAGGGAGAATTAAATACGGTTGTGAATTTTCTGGTAAAAGTCAGGGAGAATTAAATATGGATGTGAATTTTCTGGGAAAAGTCAGGGAGAATTAAATATGGATGTGAATTGTCAGGGAAATGTAAGGGAGAATTAAATACGGATGTGAATTTTCTGGGAAAAGTCAGGGAGAATTAAATACGGTTGTGAATTTTCTGGTAAAAGTCAGGGAGAATTAAATATGGATGTGAATTTTCTGGGAAAAGTCAGGGAGAATTAAATATGGATGTGAATTGTCAGGGAAAAGTAAGGGAGAATTAAATATGGATGTGAATTGTCAGGGAAATGTAAGGGAGAATTAAATATGGATGTGAATTTTCTGGGAAAAGTCAGGGAGAATTAAATACGGTTGTGAATTTTCTGGTAAAAGTCAGGGAGAATTAAATATGGATGTGAATTATCACGGAAAATTGAAGTTGTCCCTTCGACTTATTATTACAATGCGTAATTAATGACTCTGTTAATTTTAATGAACTTAGTCCAATCGATAAAACGTAACGAACCTCCAATAACCAAACCTATCAATATCTTTGAAGTTTGAACCAATGAAATATTGGTTGTGTGTATGTCGAAGCTAAAGTGCATCCCCTATAGCTGACAATGTAGAGGGGGGCCAGTAATATTGTTTCCTAGCTTAGTGACCCGAAGAGAATAAGCTTGGCGTTGTAAGCGACTTTTTGGGCACTTTCGAAGGGGCCCCCTCCCCCCAATCCTTCCCACGGATGAAAATGGTTCCTCTATGAAAGGAAAGAGCTGCTGGTTCATTTCGTCGTCTTTTTTAAGAAAAAAGAGCATTGCTCCGATATAAAGAAGAGTAAAAACACGGATTGCCACTTAAAGAAAGTGACTGGGCCGAGACGAACCTCGTGTTATACGGATATGCCACTATGCCCATATATATATATATATATAGAAAAAGCTTGCTTTTTTATCTAGGAATTATATTTCATCGCTCGATCCTCTTTCTATATACAGGGTGTTTTTGAAAGGTCCATCAATAATGAAGGAGCGTGTTTATGTTATTTTGCATTCCAAGCCACTGTTTTCAAGTTAGCATTGAAGTAATTTCCGTATGACCCCTTGAATTTAGTTAGATAATTGAAATACAACTGTAATTTAATTAAGGGATCATCCCTAAAACATTCAAATCATAACTCGTAAACAGTGGCTCGGACGTCAAAATGTCATAGAACATTTTCGACTCAAAATGGCCCAATAAACACGCTCCTTCATTATTGATGGACTTTTCGGAAACACCCTGTATGCCAATTTACCATAGAGGATATGCAGTAGAAGAGTTGAAACGGACGTTAACTTAAGATTAACATCGCTGCAAAATCTTAATCTATATTAATCAAAGTCCTGAATGACTGACTGATATCAACGCCCAGCCTAAACCGCTTGCCCTAATATAGAAGGCTGAAAATTTGCAGGGACGTTACTCATAAGTAGTAGGCGCGTACTATGAAAGATTTTTCCAATCCGCCGCCATCTTAATAAATGGCGCCCAGAAATGTAAAAAACTTTCTCTATGCAACAAAGTCCGCGCGTTTCAACAGTTTTCACAAATATTTAGTACACTGGTTTCCTTTAACCTATAGACGGGCTGAATGGTCTTTTGGGTTCGATTTGTTGCCATTTTTTTAAATGACGACCCGAAATTTAAAAACCCTTCCGCAAGAAAAGTAATAAAAAATGTCGCGACGGGCTGACGGGCAACGCCGAGTGCCTTCCCTCCTAGGGTGCTACAAAAATATTAGTCATCAGTAAAATCTACCCGTTCTTGTTATCATTTTGGCATCTTTCTATATCTATCTATAAATCTTTGTTTTTGTAATATAACCTGGTGGGTCGCTTTTCCGTTAACTCCGATGTGTTGAGTGGTAAACATTTCTACAGGGGCTGTACGATTAACACCGGCTGTTTTCCGCCTATATGGCAGCTTCCCCTATGAACGTAATTTCGTTTGAAAGTCTTTTGTATTAAGTGCGACGCATCCTAAATGATGCTTGGGTCTTACTGTTTATCGATAGAAAAATCTATTAAATTTTTACATCGTAAGAATTCCAGTATATCAAGGTCATCATAAATTTAAGATACCTCAGAAATTAGTGATAAACACACGAGTAAGTTGTAAAATGAACTGTATTTTTCTGGTGTTCACGGTACGAATTGAGTCACCACCCATTGAAATGAATGGCCTTTCAACTTTGGTGTATCTCGCTCATTAACAATTTCGTATTCACCCGGCCCGTAATTTTCCAATCCCTCACCCAAAAACATGATCGTATATACGGTAAGTAGCAACCACGTACTTAAACGAGACCCTGCTGCTGTAGGTGGCGCTTCGACAAGGGGAGGGGGCGGAACTTTTACGGATATTGTAGATGAGGCGTACGTCCCATCCTACCCCGTTTTATCTTTCCGCCGACGTAGACTTTTCAATTGACGTTTCAATTAAAAGATGATCAATTTTTAATCGTGGCCGCTTCCGCCAAGCAAGCTCCCCTAACTTTTAAGCCTTGGCTCGGTTCTCTAAGCCTTTTCCTTAACGAGAGGAAGGTAGTGAGGTGTCTCCGCCGCCGACAACCCATCCACCTACCGACGGGATAAATCTTCAAACGCCCGTAAATAATCGCGGGGAAAACGATGTGAAATTATCCGGAATAGATGATTGGCCAATTCCTTTTTTTTTTCTTAGCGCCCTCTTTGTAATTAAAGGCGACACTCTCTCGTTCCCCCCGCTCTTGTAAAACACTTTTCCCGCACCCCTTTCCTTCGTTCACCCGTCATTTTTGCGTAGTGTAACGTGACGTAACGTAGAAAGGAGCCAAGGCTTAAACGACTTTTAAAGAATGGAATATTTTCGGGTTTACGAAGGTTGTCTGTCACTCCGGTTTTTGGCGCGAAACCCATTAGAGGGAAATTAGTTCGCTATAGCTTAGCGTGGATGGGATCGAATGGAAATCATAAGCTTATATTCGATAAGTCTGACTCTAGTTGTGCTTCGTAATGCTGTGTTTTTGCTATAGATAAGAAAGGTTTATAGATAAGAACCAAAAGTATTCTTATGCATAGTTTAAAAGCAAGGAGGATTCATACCATTTGCACAAGGATACCATGCAACTTAGAGTGTAAAATAGCAGACGATTTTACGCTCTGAGTCGCTTGGTCTCCTTGTGTTAATGGTAGGAATTCTCCATGCCTGTAACCTATGTATAGTTCACAGTTACCTACCTTTGGCTGTAAAATGAGAAGTCAATGATTTTCCATTAAGCCTTTGAAAGTGCCATACCAGGCCTGGGTTTACAGGAATAATGGCGTTTCACCTACGTCCCTTCACCACTAACTCTCTCTCTATAACCGGCATGAAACTTATGACATATATCTTATGCTAACACCAATCTTCTTCCGCCAATCGTATCAACGTAAAGAGCTAATGTAGCAGTGTTATAATGACAGTTTACCTCGCCCTAAACTTATCTGAGTGGGCTACTACTACTACCGAAGATAGGCCCCGCCCACAATAGTCATACACATAGGCAATCATTAAATATTTATATTTACGGATTATTTCAACTTTCTGCAATTTTAAATAAGGCCTGTTTAATTAAGATATTATGAATTTTTAATGATTGGTAAACACACATCTCCTTTATTATCCCATGACATTGTTGAAGACAGGTGCCGCCCATAACGGTCATCCACATAGACCAAATATAACACAATTACTTTAGCCTGCTCATTTGAAATGCAAATTTAATCCAGAAATGACTCATACATTTCTTCAGCTTAGTACCTCATGATTTCCCCTTCGCAATTTTGAAGACAGGCCCCGCCCACAATGGTCATCCACATAGAAAAACAATGAACAAATATATTTTCGCTTAAATTAACGTTCTGCGTAATTTAAATGCGCATTTAAGTCAGAATTTACGCATTTGTAATGATTGGAATTAACCTTTATTATCCCTTGAAAATCTTCTTCTACTGAGCTTAATTCTTTTAAGGCTTTTTTGTAAGCGAAAATGCTATTAGGTAATAGTAAGACGCCTTGATTGTGACACGTTAATAGAGGAGTGTCTGACTCTGATCGTTCCTTCCACTCCCGGACGGCGTATGTACATGTACGTGTACGTGTAAAAGTTAGCGTCAAAATCCCTGACGCGTAGGCGTTCACCCTGTGCTAGCTCATAATGCACATCCTTCTTAATGAAACATTGTCAGATGAGACGAACGGAATCCCTTTCGCTATTATACCTCTACCTTTAGCCCTGATTAAAGGGCGGGTGAAGAAGAGGAAGATCAAGTGTTTTTATCGATTCTTCTACTTGAGGACATTTTCTTTTCAAACGATACAACTTTTGACTACTCAACTACATGGGTCAAAAGCTTGAGTCAACAGAAGTTGGTCGGTGATAAATTTTTAATTTGGTGATTTAACTTGCAATCCAACTTTTGTTCTTACGACACAACTTATTTACTCAACTCAAGTTGATTCATTTAATTGAGTCATTAAGTTGTATAGTCTGAAATGGCCTTAATTACAAGACCAATCTGCATAATGAAACATCCAATAAATACCAATGATGAATGATTTTAAAATTCAAATTATTTTTCAGATTTCATAGATATTTTGAAATTAGCACCTCCGACCAATCGCGTAACGCCCCGCCTTCTCGTTAACATAATTCTCGTGACATGCTACATGTCGAATGATATTTAGCACGAGATTAGATAACAATTGTGACGATCATGGCGCGAGACATAGAGCCTGCCAATTAGGAAGTTTTGTTAACAAGAATGCAGGGCGATACGTGATTGGTCGGAGGTGTTTTAATATACAGATTAGTCTTATACTTAATCAGTAGAAAAATCTATAACAAAATCAGTTTATTTTCCTTTTCACCCTCCCTTTAAGTCCTTAATTCATAATCTATATTCTGTAATATGTATCTCTGGTATCAAGGAGGTTATAAAGAAGGGGAGTTGAAACTAGCAACATTGGCAAGGCATTTTCTTTTAGCTCTTGCTTTTAGTTTTTATTCAATTCCCATAATATCCGGTTCACCATATTTCAACCAATAAGAGGGCAGAGAAAAATAAAGATGCGCGCGCACCGGAAGCTTAGAGGAAAAATTTCAAAGCGAAAACACTCCAGCCTAGCCTTATACTCCCCCTTTTTGTAGCCTCTTTGCTGGTATAACGTTCAGATTATTTACTTGAATCCGTTCTTGCTTGCTTCAACTGTTATTTCTACCTCAGCTCTTTTAAACACTATCCTTTTAATTCCACCTGTATTTAAACAATATCTCAGGTGTGTGTTATATATATATCAACCTTTTTGCTCGACGCCTGTCTTAATTAGTTACAGTTCAAAGCAGCCCGGCCGCTTCTTAAAGAACGTCTTAATCAAATATCCAGGAGTGAAATTATTTTTCTCTCTCTCTAGTGTTATAAGAAACGTTTTAAATTTTTCTTCATTTTTTTCTTTCTATTCTTTCTTTTATTACACATGCAAAGAATTTCTTTAAAGAAAAAATTCTCCGGAACAAAAGATTCAGCTGGATAGGAGGGGGGGTGAAATGGGGGGGGGGTTACTTTCTTTATATTCTCTTTACGCGTGTCAAAGCGTACAAAGGATTCGTGATTCCCGCCGACGATTCGCCTAAATTCAAACCCCCTGTATCACAGGCTTCAAACAGCCAAGAGAAAATAAACAAGTTGGGTGGATGGTATGAGAGTTTAGTTTCGCTCAGAAATGACTAGAATGTCCGGGATTGTATTAACTGACGCGATAAATAGTTATGGTGAATCTTAAAATTTATCGTACCCGTTTGGTTTATTATAATTTACAATTTTTTTGAATTAAATTGTGTTTGTAGTGTGAGACATAACTTTCAGTGAATGTTTATGATTACCCTCGTTTTGTGAGGTACCAAACCTAGCAGCCCACTTCCTCCTAAAATTATTACTTCATCAGGTTTTGTACTACTATTACAACAACTTCTACTGCGGTACTACCACTACTATTACTACTAACGCTACTACTACTACTACTTCTACAACAACAACTATTTATAATAATACTAATACTACACTGCTACTACAACTATTAATAATACTAGTACTACAAATACTACTAATACAACTACTAACACTATAAGAAACGTGAATATATTATCTTCTCATTGCATTTTTGTTCTAACTAAAAGCGAATTAAGACTGTGGAGTGTACTAGTGTTGATAGTCAACTACTACTACCACGGCCTCAACTACTACTATTATATTGGAACTAAAAAGATAATTTAAGAGACTGTGTAATACGGAGTGTATATATCTTTTGTACTACAACAACCTCTACTACTACTACAAGAATCGTCATTACATTAGCTTCCCATACGGTTTTTCGGTGGAGATAAAAGCGTATTCCACGAGACTGTATAAAACGGGGTGTAGAAAGCTGGCACGGAAAGAGAGGTGAATAATTTGCATTCATTAGGGTCACTTCTTCTTCTTCTTGGGAGAGCGAGCGAGCAAAGCTTAGGGACGGAGTGAGTTTGAGCGCAGCAGCTCGCGGGCTGAAAATGGGGCCAGACGAGAGAGAGCGAGAGAGAATATAGAAAGGTGCTCGCCAAAAAAAGAGCTATTCGCGTTTTCCAGAAGGGTTAACAAAAGTCCGTAATGCTGAGTAAACAAAACCCCCTCGTCTTCTTTCTCTTTCAAACCCCTTTTCATCAAAACACTGTTTGAAGTTTGCTATCGTCTCTATGCCCTAAAAATTTATCCTTTCCTCTCAAATGCATCGCAAACGAAGCCTGGGTGCTTATGTAATCGAACTTAATGTCGTAGTTCCATCATGGATATGTATTATGGATTACCATCTCTCATTTACGTTCCACGAGGCTTCGAGAGAAAATATGACTAGCAACCCCCCCCCCTTTCCAAGCAATTTTGAGTTAAAGGGAAATTCGTCCGTTTTTCTCTCTTTGCGCATGGGTGAAATTTTAAACCCACCAATCAGGATTCTCCGGAGAGATATAGTTCCTTTCCCCATGTGACCTAGCTCATTCGGCCTTGAATGATTTACAGCAGAATTACCTCCGCGAGTGGCCCGCTTTTTGGCCTAGTTGGTAATCCATAATACGTAAATATTTATACATATCCATGGTTTCATGAACTACACATAACCATTTCAATATCGTTTAGTTTAGTCTTTAGAAATGAACTACAGTATAAACCACCTTAAATGATGCAGTGGTTTTAGGCATTAAGTTCTTTCAATATTCACAAGAGTTTTGATGTTTTTAGTTTGGTTTCGTTCATTACATATGGCTTAGTTTAGCAGTAGGTTAGATGAGCATTTAAAAGCATTTCAAAAGGTAAACATAATGATTTTTGTTTATCGATTCTCTACTAATTTTGAGACCAATCTGCATAGTGAAACATTAAAGGAATACCCATAACGAATGATTTTAAAATTCTAAACTTAGTTTGAGATTTCATAGGTAATTTTAGATTAGCACCTTCGACCAATCACGTAACGCTATGCCTTCGTGTAAAGAAAATTCTCGTGGCACGCTCTATATCTCGCCTGTCACATCGCGTGCAATTTTTATCAAATCTCGTGCTAAATTAGAATTTCATTCGACACGCTAATTTGCTATTATTTTTCTATTTATGAGTTTGTTATGTTAATTCTTATTAAAATTTCAACCAGATAGGTCTAGGTACATGTACATACTGTACATATTTTTACTATTATCTTGTCTTTGCTATCTTGTTTTCCTAGTAACTGAAATTTCTTTTCTTTTTTTATATAAATTTTTCATCTTTTCGTGAAAAGATTCTTGAAATTATTACTGTGAACTTAATTTTAAAAAGAAAATTTTTAAAAATATAAATTTTTTTTTGCTTTTTTCTTCTTGGTTCAAAGCTCTATTGAAATTTTCTTCGAAGAGTCTTAAAAACTCCCGCTATCTCGCGCCAAAAGTTGATACAGTCCTTTATCGAAGGGGTCGGATATTTTTACCCTTTTTTTTTAAATTTAAAATCGGTGACTAAAACCTTATTTGAATATCAAACTGGAAACCAAATTATTACGTATTCTGAAGAATGGAATACTATTTTAAAAAAAAAATTTTTGGTGAAGTATCCGACACCACGAACCCCTAAAAAGTCAACTCCTTGGTTCACTATCTTTCATAGCACAGCTTTTAAAAGTGCAAGATGAATTTTTGGAAATCTTAAAGTTAAAAAAGAAATTCTTTTATATCTTATTTTATATTTGTCCTATGATTTGTTTACTTACAAACTTTAAATAAACTTTTCAGTATAAAATCGAGTCAGTCTTTTAACAACTTCGTTCGTTCCATAAACATTTTTTCATTAAGATTTCAAATATCGTTAGTTGTAAGATAAGGCATTCTTCAAATAAGATATTTGCAATTTTGTTTTTATTTGATTTTATCTTACTTATAATTCGGTATATTTAAATAATATTAGCATATATTTAAATATTAAAAGTGTAGGAATTAAATATCGCCTTCAGATTCAGGAGTAAATTACGGGAAGGAGTATACAGTCTGTTTCTGATAAGTTTGCATTAAATTACAGGGATCAATGTGTTGTTTGGGTCAAACTATGAACTGAAATGTGTCAAAGAACATGGGATGTACAACATTGATTTTCCCCCAAAACAAGGAAATATTTGGAGTTAGACATGTTTTGAAGTAGAGAGGGTTGGAGTGGGAACCCCCACATCAATAGTCTTCAAACTAGGAACGCTACTCTACCTTTATCTAGATGTGTACCCTTGAAGGAGAGAGGGATGGAGTGGTAATTTCCATACCTATAACGTTGCCTCTGTGCCCCCACGGCACCGAAGTCCTCCCAGCATCCTTAGTGGCGTTTTGGTAGGGGTCATACAGTACGGAATCGTATGGGACGCCCCCTGTGTATTAAAAATAGAAGCTAGGTCTCATACAAATACAATGGCGCTACGCGGCAGCGCTGACCAATCGCCTACTGAAGGGTAGCATCGTGCACGAGGTACACCAGAGTTACGGTGCATTCCGCAAGTCACCCATCATTTTTACCACTCCATCTTACCACGGAGCTTCTATTAACAGGGAGAGGAAACTTCCTTCCCCTCAAGTACTGTAAAGGCCCTTAGGAAACGTAGACACTATTTGTCCATAAAAAGGGGCACATTTTTAATCCCCCCCTCGGTTTTCACTGGTAAAAAATTGGAGCCTAGGTAAACAACAAAGATGGCCGCCTTCACTCGTTCGTAGAAAGACATAAGCCTCGGACTTTTTAATGTTTAATTCCTATAATAATTGGTACAATTTTAAAAATTAAAATGGATTGCGATTACAATCAGTTAGTTTGTAAAAAGGGGAAGAAGAATAAATGTGTTTACGGAAGCTGTAGAAGCGATTCACGATATAAATCGTCCTTTTATGGCCAGGAATTAAAGTTTATAGTCCGTACCTTTTTAGTCTTAGCAGGGAGAGAGGCTTTTGTCTCCATTTGTATAGTCACAAAACCTTTATTTTCAACATAATCACGGAGCTTAATATAATCTGGATTTGTTCAGAGCACAACGGAGCTACACGACCACGTTCAACGTCTTCAAACTTTCAACGGCGGTCGGTAAGCCTTGTCTACAAGCGTTCCTCCAACTTCCTTACGACAAGAAAATGACGTCAGACTTTGTTTACTTCGGCTCAGTGTGCGCGCGAGGAATGAAAACGGTGCGCAGAACCGAGGTACGCTAAGAGCGAGGGGGAAGAGACCGAGTTTCCTCTCCCTGTAATAGAAGCTCCGTGATCTTACCTCAATTCTCCCTGGACACATCAGCCTTCAATAGTCTTCAAACTAAGAACGATAATAAACCTTCATCTAGAAGAAGTGTACCATGTGTACGCTGGTCAATCAATGCAACTAAATGTTGTAGACTCCGTGTTTTTCGACACATTCTATACCCAGGTTGACCTAAAGAATATGTACCATTTAATTTATGGTAGACTTATCAAAACAACAAAGAAATCTCTACCAGTTTTTTTTTATACCCACTATAGGGCTTACTTATAAGATCCATGGTCTAGGATACGTGAATCCAATTACATTTTTTTGTTCGTTCGTCTTGACCTTTGACACAATCAGAAGAAATCAGCCTGTTATTTCCCGTATATAGGTCTATAATAATACTTATATATCAGTTTCTTCGGGGCTATCCGGAACTGTCAGGGCGCGTCCGGGATTTGGTGAAATTGCACAACGAACCGAATTTCTTACCCCCTTCCACCAAGCTCCGGATATCAGAGTATATACGTCACAGTTCCCAAATATGAGTGTGATCCCAGCGTTACTTGAAGTAATGGTTATAGGAAATTGGATTAAGATCTGCTGCTAAAATGGATTACAGATCATATTATGTTAAACCGAAGCCTGGGAAATGCAATGTTTTATCATCCGTGTAATATATTGCTATTATCAGAAGTATATATCACTTCTCTTTTTGAGAGAAGTGTACTGAACAAAGCGGGGACTGTAATTGTAACTTGATTCGTCCCAACATCTTTTTATATTTGGAGTGCACAAGGTTACTAAACCGAATCACATACGCGATAAATAGTTCCCTACTCATCATTACTCTATTTGCGCTGCTTAACTATTTGCCAAGGCGCATGCGCTTATCTGTTTTTGTCCCAGCCACGTCAAAACAATCAAGGTTTGTGGGTTGATTGATTACTGAGGATTTAGTACCACCAAACAGTTATAGAATTCACCCTAACTTGGTGCGATAGTTACCCATCTGAAGTTTGATGAGCGGGTGACCAAACATAAATGGTGCCATGAGCCCGGGAAGAATCATGAACATCACATAACTAAAGTATTAAGAGGATACAGAGTGTCATCCTTCTTCTATTATCCCCTTCTGATATTAGTGAAATCTGTTGAAACTCTAGAACATCATTCCTTCAAGAAACGTGATTAAGATTTCTGGGCGCCATTTTTCAAGATGGCAAATGATTGCAAAAATCTTCCTTGGTACGTTCCTACTACATAAGAGTAAAGTCCCTGAAAAATGTCAGCCTTCTATAGGTGAAGCTGTTTGTACTGTTGTAACATTTCATCTGTCATTCAGGGCAGGACATCTGGATGAATATTAACACCATAAACTCGTTAGTCAAATCCTTCCAGCAGCGCCTTAGAAAGTTGATAAGTACCTTTAACAATTGTTTCAAAGAACCCTTGGTGCTGGCCGGTCTACCCATGCACTCTTGCGTACTTATAAAGGGATCTCCTGGCTCAATCCCCGTTTCTGATTTTTATCGAACGTCGATTTCGTTCAGTATCTCTAGACTCGTACACTAGAGGTAGCTTTTTTATCTTGGGTATCCAGAAGAAAAGGGGACAACTTTGGAAATGGAGACAGGGAGAGAGAGCTAGAGCTAGAGGACATCTAGCACTTGGACTCTTTAGAACCCAACGAACCGTGAATTACGAATCAGATTCGCTAGTGGAACTCTGAGTTACTGAGTCCCGTCCCGAGCCACTCACCTCACTCTGTTGTAGAAATAAGTCTCTCTCTCCATCTTTAAACAGTGAAAGGTTCCTGGTATTAGAGATATAATCGCGTTACTACTGCAATTAACATCAACGTGGTGGTATTTAATTAATTTAATTATAATATCCTGATTCTTTTTTATTTTGCTAAAAGGATTAATTTGTTTGTGGCGGAGAATGCAACACTTACCATTTTTAATTTTTACTGATTTATAATGATAAAATAATATAGTGGACTAGTAACTTTGATGCCCTACCTAAGGTAAAGTCTTTGGTTTCCACCCATCCGACTTAACCCTGACCCTATTGAAGCAGACGATACTGCAACCCTCATTTTAGTGACCGCGAAAACAAAAACGTGCGATGTCGCGTGGTGTAGTGACTACTAATTAGTTACTTATTGCGGGTTGTAATTGAAAAATGATTGTTAGACTTAAGACCTCAACTCCTGTTTGGGGGTTATAATACTCATTGACGTACAAGCTTGGAGAAGTGAGGTGAAACGGAGTAGCAATGTTGGTGGGCCATGTGCAACAATGAAAGTACCCAGAGTACCTCTTGCACGCCCCTACCGTTGCTAGGGCATTGTTAAGTGCTGCCACCTAGCTCCATTTAAAAAGTGATGCTAGAGATCGGAATAATTAGCTTCTATTTTTAAGTCACAGGGGGCACTGTCGACTTTCATGTACCACGTACGACCCTACCAAAACTCCACCGAGTATGCTGGGACGACTTCCTTGCCATTGATGGGGATATAGAGGCAAGGTTATGGCATAAGTTCATAAGATATGTTCTTGCATAAGTTTGTCACTGGTAACTTAGAAACTGGAGCTTGTCATGAAGTGATTGAAGTAGGTCATAGATTTAGGGTAAAGCGAGGGACGCCTGGTGAGGCGCTGTCAAAGGCTTAGTAATACACACTAAATACGACCTAGATGGAAGTCCTGCATTCAAAATTAACCACCGAGTGTGGCCAATCAATTCTCGCTTCGGTCGTTCTCAAACTAGTTATCTCGAGCTGTAAGTCTCTAGCATTACGAAGTATAGCAAGTGGCATATTTCTACTCTGTCGCACCACTTTCCTCCAAGGTATCTGTACAAGTACAGGTTTTTCGGTTAGTCCAACAACGATGCTATCTTATATAATACAAAGACTCAAGGTTGATGACAATGACGTGTAGTTTTTTAAATGGTTACGTGCTGGTGGACGTGCCTTCACCGGGGAGGTCCGTCCGTGATTCGATCTGGGCGGTATTTAGTCGTCTATCGGATCTCGAGGAAGGATTAATTTCTCATTAGTCAAACTGGGAGCCAGTAGCTTCGGTAGCCCCGAATGGTTGAAGGCTCAGATGGAGTAGAGCTTGGGTGTTCCGTGCGAGGCCCGGCCGGTGGTGTTATAGGTTGATCTATCGGGTGGAATGGCTTTATCATTCTTATCTCAATCTCCAAAATACTCCTCCCGTTTTCCGAGGATCCTCTCTCTCTGATCGATTTCGAGTCAGCTATAGCTTGCAGAGGAACCAGCGGCTACTTCCTCCGTTGCCTGGAACTAAAACTGGGAAGAAGATTCTTAGACGTATTTTTTGAAGGAGAGTGCATCATTTCGAGTTGCAATATGTTTTCTAAGAATTGTGTTTGGGCTAGTTCAGTATTGTTTCCACGTTTATTATCTGAGTAAAAATCACAATATGTCAACCTTCATGTCATAAAATCTCATGTCAAAATCTAAAGATCACGGAATGTCAGCCTAAAATGTCATAATTTCAAAATCTCGAAATACTCTTTGAATCTCGGAATTTTATTACTAAACTTTGAAATCTACTGCAAAGTTTAAAAATTTGCCACTAAAACCCGAAATAAAATTAAAAACAATCTTGAAAACTCATCTTCTTGAAAATCTTGAAATCTCATTAAAAATTCTTGGAATCTCCTTAAAAAAATCTTGAAATCACCTTGAAAATCTAAAACTCTCGAACAAGATGTCAAAATTTTTAATATCTCAGTCAATGAAAACCTCATAATCTTGAAATGTCTAAATGCCGAACATCCAACCCATATTGAGAGAAATTGGAACTATGCGCCAACTAAACT
This sequence comes from Phalangium opilio, assembly GCF_054372755.1. Taxonomy (NCBI): domain Eukaryota; kingdom Metazoa; phylum Arthropoda; class Arachnida; order Opiliones; family Phalangiidae; genus Phalangium; species Phalangium opilio. The sequence continues at coordinate 2,101,199 of NW_028324166.1, read as the reverse complement.
TACACGACGTAAAATTGCCTGATGGTTGAGACTGATTCGAATCCAAAGACAAATGAATCAACGTCCTTTCTTACTTTAGTCCAAGAGATGAAACCCATGGTCAGACCAGCAAGCAACTAGATTACGGAATGCGCCTCTCTGGTAACCGATTGTACCGCTCCTAAACTTGTAGTCTGCGGCCACATTCTATCGGATCTCCGAGAACGCTCCAATTTGACCCGCAATTAGCCGCCTCGTGGTATCCCCAATTTTAAATAATTGATGTCTAACTGATGTCCTTATTTATTTACAAAAACAAATGAAGATATTACCACCCCATCCTTCTCTCTCCTCGAAGCTATAATTACTATGTTTGGAAAGAACAGTTCACCCTGTATTTTGTTATCCAATGACAAAGAGGCAATTATTATGAATCACGTGTGCAAATATTTGCGTTTATACTGCAGACCTTGACTCACGCGATTTTCGCCTACTATAGATTACTTTCCTTTATTACTATATTTGCTTTTGCTAGTATCAAGAACACCATAAGTTTATAAGTTATGTTCCATAAGTATGACACTCGTAATGCTAGAGACAGCTCGAGCTAGTTCAAGAACGACGGAAGCGAGAATTGAAGTCCTACACTCTGTGGTTAATTTTGCGGGACTTCCATCTAGGTCCTATTAGTCTGCATTACTAAGCCCCCTTTGACATCAGCGCCTCACCAGGCGTCGCTTACTCGCTTTACCCCGAATCTATGACCTACCTACGTTACTTCATGACAAACTCCAGTTTCTAAGTTACCAGTGACAAACTTATGGCCAGCATATCTTATGACCTATCTCATTCACTTCATGATAAGCTCCAGTTTCTAAGTTACCAGTGACAAAATTATGGAACGGAACATATCTTATGACCTACCTCATTCATTTCATGACAAGCTCCAGTTTCTAAGTTACCAGTGACAAACTTGTGGTCAACATATCTTATGACCTACCTCAATCACTTCATGACAAGCTCCAGTTTCTAAGTTACGAGTGACAAACTTGTGGTCAACATATCTTATGACCTACCTCATTCACTTCAAAATTACAAGCTCCAGTTTCTAAGTTACCAGTGACAAACTTATTATGGAACATATCTTATGAACTTATGGTGGGGGTCTTTTGGTATCCATGGTCGTCTCTAAGGCGATTATAGCAGAGAGGGGATTTCTTATTACGGCCCGGGAGCAGGCTTATCCCGGTGCAGGATCCGACTTTGCCTTCTGTTTTTGTGGCCAAGATAAGCAGCGAACCAGGGAAGATTATTTGCTTTTCGTTGATGCGTATTATATTTGTCTTCATGGCTGTAGCTTCTTTACTTCTTCCTAAGTTTTTCCTTTCCTTAGGTTTTTTCGTTTCGTTCCTTTCAAGGAGAATTAATTCAACCGCAAGGCACTTTAAATAATGAAGAATATCAAAAATGCTACGGAATAATCAACATTTATACATAACAAGTTGGGAAACCAAAATAAACCTCTCCGAGTCGAGACGCAATTAAGTTAAAGTGGTTTTTCTTGAATAATTAAATAGATATAATTAATATTAATTATTTTAATCGTCAGAAATTTGCATTCGTTCCAGTTAAATCGTTTTAAGAAACTTTATTCCGAAAATCATTTTAAACATAGCTATTGTTGACGTTTGAATTCAAGTGTATGCCTCTAATAATGTTCACAAATTTAGGGTATATAAGGCGGTTGATTCACGAAAAATGATAAGAAAAGCCGCTATTACGTCACGTGAACCTGCGGTGGAAGCCCTGCCATTGGGACTCTGGGAGGCTAGACGTTTCTCGTAACCAAGCCGATCGCCGCGCGTACATCTTAACCCTAACTATGATAATGGAGTAGAAGCCAAAAATTGCTTTCTGCTAGCACGTTTGCACCAATTTCCCAACTGCGAACGCAGTGTGGTATTTTCTTCTCTGCCTTGATTAATGAATGGTCTATTAAGCTTCGGCATTAAGATCTCAACTGAACTTACTGACGATACTATTTTATCGTTTGTTTAGCTAATATGTTTTTATTTACTCATGAGCTCGTGCGTGTACATACTTTGACATTTTACATTGCTTTGCGTAATTGCTTGGAGGCAGATCACGTGGGAATGTTTTATAAATAATAGCCAATAGGAGTAGAGGAACTTTTGCTCTGAGAATCTAGGATATGTTTGGCATTTTGATTCGAGTAGAGTTTTATCAAGAGCGAATCGATGAGGAGTGTAAAACTCGTCCGAACTTGACAATTCCATGGGGCGGTAAAAATTGTGCAAGACCTGTTACAACCAATTTACACCTCAAGTTCATCCTACTGTTCAGGAGTGTATGTAGTCCTTCCTCATTTACTGATCCCTGTCCTTATAAAGTTTAGTACTCCTTGTGATTTACTTCTGGTTGGTTGTTTGTATCGTAATCACTCCCTTTCTAATCGTCGTTGGTATTTAACCGTGTCACTTGTCACAAAGGCGGAAGGTACGTTGCGTATCTTATTGTAAATAGTGCTTAGGGTCATGTGATATGGGAAATTACTCCATATTCGGTTCTGATTTCACTTTCCAGTGGATAAAAGGCTTAGGAATTAGAGATGTTTGGTGTAAGACGTGTAATGTTATATTGGGACATACCCTTAGCGACATGCCAAGTTTTTATCCCTTGACGTTATTACTTAGAATGGTATTTCTTTTTTATGCTTAGAGACTAAATATAACAAGAAACATTAGGTTATAATGTAATATATCTACGTGTGGTTAGTATGAGTATGAATATTAGCAAATAATGATTTACCCCAAATAATCAGGGTGATTCTGTGAAAGGTTTATCCTAAATTATGTGGCGTGTTCTTTGGGCGATTTTGAGTTGAAAATATTCTGTGACATTTTGATCTAAGGACTACCGTGTTCAAGTTGTGTTTTCAGTGTTTTATGGAATACCCCTTAATTGAATTAGGATGGTTTTTCAGTTTCTTAATTATATTTGAGGAGTCATTCGTAAAACACTCCAATCTTAACTCGAAAACTATAGCTCGGACGATAAAATGTCATAGAACAATATCAACTCAGAATCTTTCAAAGAACATCCCCCCCCCTAATTTCTGACGAAGATTTCATAAACACCCAGTATTTTGAGTCGAAAATGTTCCATGAGATTTCAACAAGCAGTTATTACTCGCAAACCTTATTTTCGTGGACACTACCTTCACAGACACACAAACTCAAGGCCGCCAGAAACCCTGCTTCCATAACCTGCAGTTTATATAATCAAACGTAGATATAAAAGACTCTCAAACCTTATTTTCGTGTACACAATCTGCACAGACACACAGACTCAAGGCCACCAGAAACCCTGTTTCCATAAACTGCATGTTATGTAATGAAACGTAGATATAAAAGACAAACAAACCCGAGAGGCGTTTACGAACTTTGCAGACACCCATCATCAATGGAGAGAAGGAATTTATTTTCTTTCTTAACTTTGGCCTATTATGAATTTGCCAGTCGATTAGGCCTAACATCGAATGCTCCATTGAAAATACGACAAAAATATATTGAAAACGAAAACTAAAACTTTCCAAAATTGATTCGCCTGTCATTAATAACAGGAAACAAAAGTTACCCGAAACTGACCCCTGACAGGAAATTATCGATAAATAAGTAACGGGTTACCAAAATTAACTGTCTATTCCCAATATTAAAAAGGTTCCGTAACACTATTTATTTTGGAATTGTTATTCCTGTTCATGTCACAGATTGTGTTAGAAATCTGCATTTTGATTTTGCTCCATTGTGCTTCTAGATACCTCTTGCGTTTTATTGCCGGCCGCATCTCCCTCTCGACTCCCCTGATGAAAAATACGTGTCAAAGACACTTGAAAATTTAGGTCACGGCATATACAAAGTCGCGAAGAATAATATAGGAAAATTGGAAATTTACCAGAAATATTATTTATCACACTCTTAGATTATTTTCCTTCCTCTATAGTTTTGTCAGAAGTAATGTACTAGACTATAAGTATTACAGTTCCTTTTATAAGTTAGGAAGGTTAACCCTAAACCAAACCCGATTAGACCCAAAACCAAACCAGATTCGACCCAAAACCAAACCCGATTCGACCCAAAACCGAACCCGATTCGACCCAAGACCGAACCCGATTCGACCCAAAACCTAACGCAATTGAACCTTAAACCAAAACCCAACCCAAAACCAAACCCAATTTAACCCAATTCAACCCAAAACAAATCCAGTTCAACTCAAAACCTCACGCAATTGAACCTTAAACCAAAACCCAACCCAAAACCTAACGCAATTCAACCCTAAACCAAACCAACCCAAAACCTAACGCAATGCAACCCTAAACCAAAACCAAACCCAATTCAACCCAAAACCAAACCCAACCCTAAAGCAAACCCAACCCTAAAGCAAACCCAACCCTAAAGCAAACCCAACCCAAAACCAAACCCAATTAACCCAAAACAACCAAAAACCAAACCCAATACAACCCCAAACCAAACCCAATACAACCCTAAACCAAACCCAATACAACCCTAAACCAAACCCAATACAACCCTAAACCAAACCCAATACAACCCTAAACCAAACCCAATACAACCCCAAACCAAACCCAATACAACCCTAAACCAAACCCAATACAACCCTAAACCAAACCCAATACAACCCTAAACCAAACCCAATACAACCCTAAACCAAACCCAATACAACCCCAAACCAAACCCAATACAACCCTAAACCAAACCCAATACAACCCTAAACCAAACCCAATACAACCCTAAACCAAACCCAATACAACCCTAAACCAAACCCAATACAACCCTAAACCAAACCCAATACAACCCTAAACCAAACCCAATACAACCCTAAACCAAACCCAATACAACCCTAAACCAAACCCAATACAACCCTAAACCAAACCCAATACAACCCTAAACCAAACCCAATACAACCCTAAACCAAACCCAATACAATCCTAAACCAAACCCTATACAATCCTAAACCAAACCCTATACAATCCTAAACCAAACCCTATACAATCCTAAACCAAACCCTATACAATCCTAAACCAAACCCAATACAACCCTAAACCAAACCCAATACAACCCTAAACCAAACCCAATACAACCCTAAACCAAACCCAATACAACCCTAAACCAAACCCAATACAACCCTAAACCAAACCCAATACAACCCTAAACCAAACCCAATACAACCCTAAACCAAACCCAATACAACCCTAAACCAAACCCAATACAACCCTAAACCAAACCCAATACAATCCTAAACCAAACCCTATACAATCCTAAACCAAACCCTATACAATCCTAAACCAAACCCTATACAATCCTAAACCAAACCCTATACAATCCTAAACCAAACCCAATACAACCCTAAACCAAACCCAATACAACCCTAAACCAAACCCAATACAACCCTAAACCAAACCCAATACAACCCTAAACCAAACCCAATACAACCCTAAACCAAACCCAATACAACCCTAAACCAAACCAAATTTGAACGTAAACCACCCTAAACCAAAACCCAACCCCAACCCAAAACCAAAACAACCCGATTCAACCCAAAACGTAACCCACTACAAATACAATGGGGGAGCTCAGGTTTCTATCTTAACCCCCCCCCCCTCCAGGAGGTTCTGAAAAGTATTTTCAAGTCATAGGCCTACTTATTATGTTTACGTTACTTATGTTTTTGTGAATTGTCGATTCGTAAAATGTGACGTCGTGAGCTCTCCCCGTCGGCTGGTTTTAAATTCAAAGCCATCATAAAGCATAGACGACGTAGCTGCACCTACACCCACCGCCACCGGGCTCTCGAAGAGTAATATTAGATTGCCATATTTGGGGGAAGAGAAGGGGTAAAGGTATGGCATTTGGAAGAAAGGCGTAGGGATGCTATGGTAGCAAAAGAGTTAGTGTTCTTCATGTATGAAAAATAAAAGAAGAGAAACGGCTTCTCGATGCAGTAGTCGTTGAGGGACGTTTTAAATTTCCATTTTCGGAGCTAGCTACTGCTGCTACACTCACTTTCTGCACGGAGCTAGCTGCTCTAAGCACTTGATATTGATTTGATAAACCTTTTCCGTAATTCAGAGCTCTCTCTCTCTCCCTCTCTCCCTCTCTCTCTCTCTCTCTCTTCAAAATCGCCAAACGAAGGATGCTACCTTAGAACATTGAGAACAAGTTGGGGCTGTTGTCTATAATGGTTTCAGCGTCTAATGCTTGGGTGTGACTACAGATTTGTTTGTTATGTAACAAATATGACTGTAATACCGTAACTTTAGGTCAACAAAAGGTCAAGCAATTTTGACACTACCTATCCTTTGTAATGCTACTGAGAGACTTACAGCTCGAGTTAGTTCAAGAACGACAAGTGAGAATTGAAGTACTACACTCGGTGGTTAACTGTGCAGTCCATCTTCACCTATTTAGTCTGTACTAAGTCTTTGACAGTGTCTCACCAGGCATCGCCTTACCCTGATTCTATGACCTACCTCAATCACTTCATGTCAAGCTCCAGTTTGCAACCAGCGACAAACTTATGGAACACATCTTAAGAACTAACGTAATATGGTTGTAATACCGTATTTTTAACCTGATATAGTTTACCTGGTAAATTAAAATTATCAAGGGTGACTAATTAAAATGGTTCAAAAAGGTTAGGGAAAGGTCAAGTAATTTTAATATCGTTTCACGAAGTCAGGTTAGTCATGGAGTTTGAGACAAAATGGCTACACTATGATTCCTGCAGATAGTACATACAACAAGACAAACAAATGTATTAGTTTTCTAACCATGGATCTGAAAAGATATCGAATCAGCGTTACTATAGAAGCGGAGCATCTTCCGAGATTGGAAAAATTGGATGAAGAGTTGGTTCGACGTGTTTACGTTGTCTGAGCGCGTGGAACATATATCTATCTTTATTCGTGGCGTAGATATACTTCTTTTTCTGCAGGGTTCCAATCTTTCGGAAAGCATCTCTCCCTCACGTTCTCCAAGCTTATAGAACCATCCATCCACGACCAACCCGTCCCTAAAGGCCCATTCAGACGGTCACTTTGCTCGCTTAATTAGACACATAAAAGGTTCGCGGTTTCAGTTTGAAAATGTTCATATTCGACGGACAGTGCATCGAGATGGCGCCACCTTGTTAGTGCCTTTTACTCAAGCCATGGTGGGAAACAAGGATTTTTTTAAAACTGGACATTGGGCCTCTGGTCTGGAATAAATAAACTGGTCCATGACCATTGACTAGGGCGCATCGTCTGCTAAACTAAAGAAGTGGGTAATTAAAATAGTTGAGATAATTTCTGGACTCTGGTTACTCTCGAATTTTATTAGTGGTCAAGTGGACCACTGACCCCCTCCGATTTAATTTTTAAACTGGTCTAGGCAATTTTTAAACTGGTCATTTGCCCTGTGCCACCGCCTTATTTTCCACGCTGCCTATAGCTCACTCGATCATGCCTTACTGAGTTACGCTTTAGCAGACGATATATGAAAAGTTTTAGGATTCTAGGTGCGGTATTTGTCATTTTGGATTTTCTTCTATTTTACTATTCTAAATAATTGGTTTAATTATCACCATGTACGCGACTCGTATTAAGTCGTCTGCTCTGGCGTCTGAACAAGGAAATAAACTTAACGAGGCGACCGATGGGAGCGTAAGATTTTACTCTAGTCTGAATGGGGCTTAAGAGCTAAGACAGAGAAGATCCTAAAAAAATCAATCGACAAAATTATCTCGACGCGACTAGGGTACTTTCCCGAGCTCACTCGTCTTCGTCTTGGACTGACAAAAACAAAATGATAATTCGGATATTTTAAAGTAATTTATTTATTTATTTTCAAATGTTTTGTTTTTTAAAGAGAGTCTCGGTTATGGTTTAGTTTATTTGCCACTAGATGCTCCCATAGTCAAGGGGTGGAGGGCCCGCTAACCTTTGCAAAGGCTAGTTTTAGCTCCGCCCTCGACGTTAACGAGGTCTCATTGGTTCCTGCCTTTGGCAACGATAAAATTGTTGCGTAGAAAATTAGCCAGCATGCTAGGGGCGCCACAAGAACCGACATTTCCTTGAAATATAGTCATGATCGAGTACTCGATCCGATAATCGATTTTACTAGTTTTACAAATCGAGACGATTGCCGATATTTATCGTGTGCTGATCGATAATATTTATCGAGTACTCTACAAATAATCGAACTATGAAAAGTTATTGGATACTTTGATAAGCCTAAAATACTCGATAATCGATTGAAAAAAATTACTCTAAACGATACTCGGTATCAGAATCGATACGAAAAAATTTGCTTTTCGCGCATGCCACGATTAAACCTCCTTTAACTTATTCGTCCTAGGCATCTTAGTTCTATAGTGTATAGTTTAGAAATTGGAGAAGAGTGTAGAGTATATATGGCGAGAGATTGTGTGTCCGCTTGGCCCCTGATCGGCCGCATCCCCTCTATCTGTCCACATGCAACTAGAAATTGTTAGGGTCGTGCCTGCGGTGTTGTAAAGCCTTCCGCAGTCAGCGAAACTACCCCCGTGCAATCTTTTCCATGCCTTTGTCAGCATTCACCCGTTATTCGAGGAAAAATACGATAACTCAGGAAAATTAAGTTTTCTTTTTTTTTTGAAACTGTTTCAAATATATTGGTTTACAAAGTGTATTTGGAATTTAAGCTGAGGTTATGCATTTTTCCATTTCGAGTGCGTAGTTGGCATTTGTTACGTACGCGTTATCGGTTTGTTCTGCAGTTGAATTGAACAACTCGCGTACGGGAATAAGTGCAAGCAGAAGTATATAATACGTCGTCTCTTCGAGAGAAGTGTACCTACCACAAAGCGGGTGGTGTAATTGTAACATGATTCTTCCCAACATCAAAATTAACATTTGGAGTTCACAAGGTTACTAAAACGAATCAGATACGTGATAAATAGTTCCCCCTCATCATTGCTCTATTTGCGCTGCTTAACTATTGCCAAGGCGCATGCGCTTGTGTGTTTTTGTCCCAGCCACGTCAAGACAATCTAAGTTTGTGCCTACTTGATTACTGAGGATTTAGTAAACACCAAACAGTTATAGAATTCACCCTAGCACGATGCGATTGTTACCCATCTGAAGTTTGATTAGCGGGAGAGCAAACAAAAATGGTGCCTTGAGCCCGGGAAGAATCATGTTACATAATTAAAGTATTAAGAGGATACAGAGTGACATCCTTCTTCAATTATCCCCTTCTAATATTATTAAATAGTTTATTTTTGAAGATTAAATAAAAAATTAAACTGCCTTTAAATTAAAAACAAATTATTTTAGTATTTAACTTCATCAAAATTTACGATTTTAGTTATGGGTTTTATTAAATGGGTTTTTATGGTGGGTTAAACAAAGAAACGCTGGGTTTTTATTTTTTGTCACATAACGTAGTTAATGCCATTTGGCACTCAGTTCCCTGTGGTATATGTGACATTCTGCTATCCGAGGAAGTTATGGAAGAGTGCATGTCCCTTATCAGCGGAAAAGCTTTGAACATTCATCTCTGGTCGAGACAATGTTGAGAATATTACTACTATACCCATTGAGTCACTGAATAAAGGCTATACCATAAGTATCGTAACAACAACAAGTATGACACAATGCTGTATTTTCATGTGAAATATGATTTCCGCCAACGCTTTCAAAGCTATCTTTGGTGAAAGCAACTTGGAGTACAATTATAGTAGTAGTAGCAATCAGTATGATCGGGGTGGTTTACAATTTCAAGTCTTGGTGCGAGAGGATGCAATATGAGATGTATCTCTACTGCGCAACTCGGCCGCGCACCGTGCTGCCTCTGGCATCGTAGTCTTGATAGGGGTTGTACTTGGCCCCGAACTCCTGTTAAACACAAAGGACTTGAGGGGCGCTGATAAATAGACAATTTCGATGTAACTAGACGCGGGGGTAAAACTTTGCCTTCCATCTCGCTTTTTGGCGCCTGCGCTGTAGTCTTTTTGTGTCATGTGAGTGCGCAGAGACGGATGGCAATGTGTCAACCCCCTTGTATGTATGTCCCGATACTGAGTATTGCCTAACTCTTTTTTCAACATCGAAAAGGTCTATCAGAGACGGATGGCAATGTGCACTCAACCCCCTTGTATGTATGTCCCGATACTGAGGACTGCCTAACTCTTTTTTAACATCGAAAAGGTCTATTCCGGGAACTTCTAGTAGCTACAGCGATGTAACGAGGATTGTCTCACTTTAACAATGAACAATGATGTGCTATGACCCTAGTTGTGGAACTTGTGTCTAATTGCCTTGGTTTTGGGAGGGACCCTGGTCTGAGTATGAGAACAGTGGCGGTAACAACACTAGACACCGCCCTGGGGACTACTCTTGCGTTGGTTTTTAAACGCGTCTCATCTTCTTCTTTATAATGCATACTTCCCAGTCCCAAGAAATTATGAGCTCCTCAATGGGAAGCACGTTCATTATTTTCATACTTTTCTTTATCAAGCTACTTCTGGCGAAAGTGATCTCCTTTCAGCGAGCGCCTTCTATCTCTGTCGGCTGCATTGAATTTTGCTTTCTTCTTGGGGGTTTGTTTTTGTCTCAAGACAATAATAGATCGCATTGTCCTTTTTAAGCGATTATCGGATGGAGAAGCGCTCGCGCGGTTTTGCGGGCCAGGTGGAAATTGCCGATTATTTTCATCGGATTTCGCTTTCAAAGATTAATGGTTCAATGAAAAAGGCCCCTATTATTATTATTTTTGGTTTGGATTTATTTATTTGTGATAAGTTTAGTTTTCACGTTTAGCTGTTAAGCTTAATAAATAGGTCTTATTCTTATTCAGCGCCACTGGTGGTGGGTCTGGAAAATACTTACAAAGATTGGGTAACTTAATTACGTCGTAGGTTTGCGAAATTGCCGTCAGATGGCGCGGCGCAAGAGCCACCTTTAAGGCTGATTGGACAAGCCGGGTTATGACGTTGGGTATTAGGGAATATTTCTGTACTGCTCTGTCCCAATTCAGAAATTTATAAAATATTATTATTCTCCTCTTTCGAATATATTAATCGATTTTTAACGTAATTTGATCGCAAAAGAAATTTTATAAATTCGTAGAAAATTCCAATATTGATTTTTGGAAAGCATATAATACAAAAATTCTCGAATTCTTTGACATTTGAGAAGAAATAATTTTCAAATGTTTATAGCTTCAAATTCCGAACCACTCCACTTTCTTTCAAACAATTTATAAAATGTTTCATGCAATTAATCGAGTTTTTCTTGCAATTGAATTTTTCTGGCAATTAATCGAGTTTTTCTTGCAATTGAATTTTTCTGGCAATTAATCGAGTTTTTCTTGCAATTGAATTGAATTTTTAGGTTTTTGAAACAACTGAATTTTTTAGGTAATTAATCGAATTTTTGACTATAAAATATTTTTCAAATAATCTAGTTTTCGAGTCTGGTTTCGAAATGGTATTTAAATTTCAAACGGTTATCGACGCGCGAAGTCCAAAACAAATAAACAACTAGTTTACACCTAACTTAACATACGACTAAACATGTATTTCACGCAATCCAATTTTAAACCCTGAAGTATTTCATTCAACATTTCTTATAAAACAGGCCTTTCTTAGCAGCTATTTCATTTCTTACAAGAAAAACTAGTAGAAGAGGTTTAAAGCTTGTCATATTGGACTTGTTCATTCTTTTTATATGATCCGTGATTCTGGGGGCTCGTTATATTTTATTTACTTTCGGTTCGGTTTGGGTCTTAGACTCTTAGCCCGCCCTAGCGTTAAGCCTTGGCAGTCACTTCCACGCAACTGAACGCGCGACGGCTTAGATTTGCAGGAGGGAGGGCGTTTAAGCTTTATTTACTCACCTGGGCCTTCAGACGGCGCAACATTCGTTATACAATAAATGTACCACCATTTTTTAAAAGACATTTGACTTTTTTTCACCAATGTCATCTGTCAGTAGGGTCAAAAGCGTAAAGACCCGTTTATGTCTCTGGTGCCAATCTTAAGACGGATTTGACCTCTTCTATAGGGCTTTTCGATTTTATTTAAGAGCTTGTTCATTCCTGCCTTTGCTCGTGCATCACTTGTGAAAAAATTGATGTACTGTCAAAGGGGGGAGATGTTTCTGATCGAAATGGTCCATCCTTTTCCGTTTTTCACCTCCTTCGCCGGATTCGAAGATCAAATTTCCGCCGTTTCCAAAAGAAGCGGTGGTGCCGGGGATTGGATATGGGGTCCTATTCCACCTCGCTAACACCTTCTGTATATGTTTCGTTATTCTTTTTTTTTTGTATGTTCCGGGTAAGGGATTCGGTGCTGGTGGCTATATTATATAGAGGGTCTAGTAGGTATAACCATTTTCTCATTTCTCTCCACGTATTACGATGGAGGCGCCAATGTCTTTTTCAATTTTTAGCCCCACTCTCTAACTGGATCTTTTAGGAAAGTAATACTTTTGTACACGGTGGAGTTGTTAGATGTCGTTGTTGTTGTAGTAGTAGTGGGAAACTCAATTTTAGTTGTTCAACCGGTTTTACATAAAATAAATTGCAGAGGGTAAACGTGCCTACCGTTTCTGCCCACGTGATTGTTACAGCGAGTAAAGGGAACTTGCCTTAAGAGTCCATAAATTTCTCCGCCATTTTAAGAGAAAAGGGGTATAGCTATTCATTCCTATCAGGCATTCATTTAGTTACTCCCTATTTCATGTGAAAGAAAAATCAGTTAGATAAATTGTTATAACAAAGTATCTAAAACTTTAAGCTTCCGAAAATTCCTAATAGATGGCGACTGTGTTAAAATACTCCTAACCTTAATGGGATGTTCAATATGCTACGGGCGGGGCCTATATCAAGCTTATCTTCCATCAAATACAACTCTACTGCGCATGCGTGAATTTCTAGGCGGAATCTATCCGCCTTGTCGTTCCACGCTGACCATCACGTGACATTACCCAATCACTACTCCAGGAAAAAGTAACACTACTTCAAAATATAGTTCTTGACACGCCCCCCTACATAACGCATTGTACATGCCTGTATTTATTTTTTCCGAACACCGATGATGGATCACAATATTGTGAACCTCCTTGTTAACACGGTTTACCCCGGCTTGTTTTAGATTCTCAGGCTGACTGGGGCGTTCGACTCCGTCCATGTGGAACTATTTTCCCGTTGGCGCCACCCCCTCTACCCCCTATAGCCCCCTTCACTCCCCAAATCGATCGCTCGGAAAGAAAGAAGCGCGTTAAATCTTGCATGATCCTATTTCTCCCCCAAGATCCAACCCCCTAGCTAGCTCCGTCACCTCCCCCCTCTCTCTCTGTTGCCCCTCCCCCAATGCAACCCCACATACACACACACAGACCAAAACAGGAGTGAGCCCTCATTCTTCTTTGCTGCAATTGTTCTATCTCACCTAAACTTTGGTCTACGTAAGTAAGCAAGACCAAGACTTTCCAAGAATTTAATCTTGTAGTATTTTTCGTTTTATTTTCTCTTCAAAAATTCTTTTCTTAAAAGCGGCCAAGAAGTTAAAACATTGTTTATGAAATTCCTTTGAAGAACTCTCGCTCGCTCGCTCGCTAGGTCCTGCCTATATATGTGTGTAATATTAGTTTTAGGCAAGTTTAGAATTGAAAAATGTAAGACAGGTTCGCACTTCGAAGCACGGGTTTTGTTGTGTTGTGTAATGTTTCTGATTTATTTTGGGTTTGGCTTTTAGATTTAATTGAATTTATTGTTTCATTTTTATATTTTATTTTTGCGAGAATCTGTTCAGTATTGCAAGTGCTATTTCGGCAAATAGTCCGATCAATGCACTGACCAATACTTTGACCAATATTCTGACCAATACTTTGACCAATATTCTGACCAATACTTTGACCAATATTCTGACCAATACTTTGACCAATATTCTGACCAATACTTTGACCCATACTCTGACCAATACTTTGACCCATACTCTGACCAATACTTTGACCCATACTCAGACCAATACTTTGACCAATATTCTGACCAATACTTTGACCCATACTCCGACCAATACTTTGACCCATACTCCGACCAATACTTTGACCCATACTCCGACCAATACTTTGACCCATACTCCGACCAATACTTTGACCCATACTCCGACCAATACTTTGACCCATACTCCGACCAATACTTTGACCCATACTCAGACCAATACTTTGACCCATAGTCCGACAAATACTTTGACCCATACTTTGACCAATATTCTGACCAATACTTTGACCAATATTCTGACCAATACTTTGACCAATATTCTGACCAATATATTGACCAATACTTTGACCAATATTCTGACCAATATATTGACCAATATTCTGACCAATATATTGACCAATATATTGACCAATATATTGACCAATATATTGACCAATATTCTGACCAATATATTGACCAATACTTTGACCCATATTCCGACCAATACTTTGATCAAAAAAATGAGCCAATCGAAAATTATTACGTTATTAATTCAACGCAACAAATCTAGTTCTATCTTTAAAAAAAAAAGAAAAAACGTTCTATTTGGAGTTACAATTATTTTGCATTCAAGTAAAAATGGTGGTAATATTTGGGAATATTGGCCGTACCTTTTGAAGAGGAAATGTCACGTAACAAAGCATAGAGACGACTATGAAATGCGAAATACAGGGTGTTCGTGAAAGATAAGTCCAAAATGAAAGAGGATGATCTTCTTTGGACAAGTTTGAGTCGAAAATGTTCTATGACATTTTGTCGTCCGTTCTCAAGTTACGTTGCAAAATGGAGATAGAAGTTACATGTTCGACTCAAAATCAATTTCCCAAAGAACACTGCCCCTAAATTTATCAGAAACACCCTGTACAATACCGGTGTTTGCCTAGCAATACACACGCTCCATATCCCCATAGAAATATTCAATTCCTATGCAGAATGCCAAATTGAAATTGGATAAAAAAAATCCTTGGTAGGAATATAAATCACCTCAAACTTATTCCACGTACAATGGCCTACAGTGACGCTAGATTGACAACGGAATAAATCGGTACGCTAAAATGCAGACCCATGAAAATGCAAGGCCCCTTTAGACCATAGACTAAAAATCTTACGTTCAAGCAGCTGTATTTAAACAAAATATCTTCCATTTCTGTAAGCTAGCTTTCCCCTGAACAGTGGTGTGCTGCGGGTTAAACATTTCTACAGGGGCTATGGGAAAATACATGAGAAGTGAACCGCCTGTATGGCAGCTTCACCCTAGTACTTTTGATATTATCGTAGACCCCTGTCTAGTATTTAAAATAATGAAATTTGCATTCAACTATTTTTATTAATAGTTCGAGATTGATGAAATAACGTATTATCATTAAAAAACTTAATTAAATATTCAAAAATATTATTAGTCGGTTCGTTTTAATATAAATAATAAATACTAGTGTTAATTGCTAATATATAATGCGCGGTGGCGTCATAACTGTGTCACCTTCTGGATTGGTGGCAAATATCTATGGCTCGCGACCGGCGTTTGATCCAACTTATAATTGTAATGTAAGTGACATGAAATGCCGTCAACTCTTATTTCCAAAAGTCCGTAACTCTCATTTATAACTTAATCTAAAGATACGTGACTTTGGAAATAAACTTTTCGTGTGTCCTTCCTTATTTTAAATCGGTTCCCTTGGTCCCTAAATGTATGAATATATGCATGTTTACATATTTTACTGTTTACCTATCTCTGAAGTCAAGAACCCATATATGACCTGAGAACATATGAACCCTAACCTTACTTAAATCTAACCCTATAATAAACGTAATATAAACGCAACCCTAAAATAAACCTAACACAAACTTAGCTTAAATTTAGTCCTAAAATAATTTTAATTTAACATAGCATAAACTTACCCTAAAATAAACTTAGTTTAACCTAACATAAATCTAACCCTAAATTAAGCCTAACCTATCGTAATATAAGCCTAACCTATCGTAACATAAGCCTAACCTATCGTAACATAAGCCTAACCTATCGTAACATAAGCCTAACCTATCGTAACATAAGCCTAACCTATCGTAACATAAGCCTAACCTATCGTAACATAAGCCTAACCTATCGTAACATAAGCCTAACCTATCGTAACATAAGCCTAACCTATCGTAACATAAGCCTAACCTATCGTAACATAAGCCTAACCTATCGTAACATAAGCCTAACCTATCGTAACATAAGCCTAACCTAAAGTAGCATAAATTTAACCCTAAAATGAAGTTTACATTAACATAAACCTAACGAAACCATAACCGTAACCTTCCAATGGTGGGCAGGTTAGCGTCTTATCCCCGAACCCCTTCACCTGATGGAAGCCGCACCTCTATCTTGCAACATTCTCAGTAACTATATGAGTTTTTGTGGGTGGTATACATTACACATGGGCAAATATTATGCTATATAGGAATGTGGAAGGAAAATTTCATCTTGAAAATTTCCCCGTAGGCCCAGATGGTGTTTGGGAAATGTAATATTTTTTCAATCCCCGATTTCCTTTTAGTGAATCGTTTCGTTTACTCTTGAGTGATAAAACCTCCAACTCTACTATGAGACTTGTTTTCTTCGAGGTTTTTGCGTTCGCGTTTTTATTTGCTGTAAAGTGATTTTAAGTTTGGGCAATTTATTTCAAAATGGACCCCCATTTTTTCTTCTTAGATCTCTTTTTTTTTGAGAACTTTTGCCAAGAACGCCGTCTAGAGTCAAGGCTTATCGGCGGATTTTGTTTAGACCAGGAATGCATACATACAGCTACTAGGAATAAGTTTGCCTCAATATCTCTCTTGTTATTTTATATTTGGGCGGGGCCTGACTCCTGAGTGCTTTCCTTCACGAGTCATAATTCTGACGTCTTTCTAACTGTGATTTCATTGGTTGGTTGTCTGCGTATAAACCATATGACTATGACGTAGCAACGCGAGATATCAGGAGCGGTCGGGATGTTCAGCAAGATAAATTATTCGTGATGCAACATTCGTCAGACATAATGATTAGTCTAGCTCCTCCCACAATGCCCGCCTAGATACGTTGAGAAAATGTCTACAGTATGATTCCAATTAACTGTATGTATTCTTGCTTAAGCCTTAAACACACCAATACGAATATCTTTTTTATATCAAACTGTTTCTATGAGCCCGCGTTTTAATTCAGAAAGCCATTGGTCACTTTCAATTTCCCCCATTAACAATAAGACACTAGTGAATACTGTCCAGTCTCACTCAGTCTTCGGACATTTCCGCTTGCTATATATATTTCCTCACCTCCCAATTTCTAATCAGAAAGGGTGAAGAATTCATCTATATTTTTCAGGCCATTTCCGTACCATTGACTAGGGCTGGACACCGGCTTTTTATCCTTCCTGCAGTTTCCTAGACGATATCGTCTTAGCTTGGTGCACACTCCATTACTTGGTCCCGAGGCCCTTTCTGTTCTGATGGGTCTCGCCCGGAAATTTTAGCCAAGGCCCAAAATGAACGGAACGGACGATTAGGTCCCAAGGCTTTTATACCGAGAACTAAGGGCTACAGTAATAAACAGCCTGGCCAAGGGTGAACGGGGTTTGGGGGGAAAAACGGATTTAATGGATCTCTGCGTTGCCAATGGTGACATCACTATATTTGCGACTATTCTCGGCCTGCCTGCCTGGTAATCGTCCAATTCGACCCAAATATACACTATGAAAGCCACGAGTAGCAGAACCCTAGCTCTTTTGCAAAGGGGTTTTGTGTTACAATTGTTGTTTCAACTTTGGACAAGGTTAAAATTAGGTTTGGTTAGAGATACGTTTACGTCGTGCTTATGCGGGTTGAGTTTTCGTTGGTGTTAGGGCTTTGCCAACATTATTAATCCAGGCCTGAGCGCGCTATCTCCGGGAAGGGAGTAAAGGCGTATTTGGGCACCACGCATAGGTGGCGCTTTTCAGAACCTTTTTTCTCCCGCGAAATTTTAAAGCCAGAAAAACTGTGGGGTAGAGAGATGAGTTTGGGTAATTCAAAATCGCGAATTATTAGAATCTTAGGGAATTGTTTGCACTTTTACATTTAAAATTACCTTTTCTTATCACATAGGAATGTTACAACATTTTAAAACTAAGAATAAAACAGTCTCACGATTAAAAATATAAATAAAATAGCGTCACATATTAAAAATTGGACTAAAATAGTTTTACGTTTTAAAAATATAAATATAATATTGCGACAATTTAAAATTAGCAGTAAAATATTGTCACATTTTAAAAATATAAATAAAATATTGCCACATTTTAAAAATAGGCATAAATAGGGTCACATTTTAAAAACAGGAATAAAATAGGGTCACATTTTAAAAATAGGAATAGAATTGTTTTAATGTGGCACTATATTATTCGTAGTTTTAATCTGGCACTATATTATTCGTAGTTTTAATCTGGCACTATATTATTTATTGTTTTAAAATGTTTTAAAACAATCTGAATCACTTTTGTTTTAATTAAGTAAATTCCAATTTTTAAAATGAGATAAAATAAAAAAAACTTACTAGAAAAATTAAACAAATAGAAAGGTTTTTTTCATTCTTAAATTCCTTGTTTTATATTTTAAATTTAGAAGTTCCAACTATTCCCTAATATTCTAATAATTCTTGATGTTCTATTACCTAATCTCATCCCTCAGCCATTTAAAGAGGGAATGACCATCGTCTACTATATGGATCGACACCAAGTTTTGCTGCGTTTCAAATTTCGCGGGAAATTTAGGCTCTAAAGCGCGCCCCTTGCGGACGCATTCGGCGAATTAAAAGATACCGAAAAAATTCTCGAAATAGGAGCGCGCTCAGGCCTGGATAATAATGTTGGCGAAGGTTAGGGTTGGGTCTACGTTGGTGTTAGGGTTCAGGTCTACGTTGGTGTTAGGGTTCGGGTCTACGTTGGTGTTAGGGTTCGGGTCTACGTTGGTGTTAGGGTTCGGGTCTACGTTGGTGTTAGGGTTCGGGTCTACGTTGGTGTTAGGGTTCGGGTCTACGTTGGTGTTAGGGTTCGGGTCTACGTTGGTGTTAGGGTTCGGGTCTACGTTGGTGTTAGGGTTCGGGTCTACGTTGGTGTTGGGGTTCGGGTCTACGTTGGTGTTGGGGTTCGGGTCTACGTTGGTGTTGGGGTTCGGGTCTGCGTTGGTGTTGGGGTTCGGGTCTGCGTTGGTGTTGGGGTTCGGGTCTGCGTTGGTGTTGGGGTTCGGGTCTGCGTTGGTGTTGGGGTTCGGGTCTGCGTTGGTGTTGGAGTTCGGGTCTGCGTTGGTGTTGGGGTTCGGGTCTGCGTTGGTGTTGGGGTTCGGGTCTGCGTTGGTGTTGGGGTTCGGGTCTGCGTTGGTGTTGGGGTTCGGGTCTGCGTTGGTGTTGGGGTTCGGCTCTGCGTTGGTGTTGGGGTTCGGCTCTGCGTTGGTGTTGGGGTTCGGCTCTGCGTTGGTGTTGGGGTTCGGCTCTGCGTTGGTGTTGGGGTTCGGGTCTGCGTTGGTGTTGGGGTTCGGGTCTGCGTTGGTGTTGGGGTTCGGGTCTGCGTTGGTGTTGGGGTTCGGGTCTGCGTTGGTGTTAGGGTCGTGGTTAGGTTTTGGTTTTAGGTTCAATGGTGCGTCAGGCGGCCGTCTAGACCAAACTAGTTTTATTAAAGGGTGGATCACCTAATTAAGATTTTTTTGACACCGCGTTGAACAGATGTTAGGGAAAGTGGCGATAGTTAAGTTGAATTAATTTTAATTGTCTTCTCTCTGAAACAATCTTACTCCTGGGGAAATGTTGATAAGATTGCTCGTGGTTTGTAGAGTGTTTTCCTTATTCGTGTTCCCAGACCATATAGCGACATTCACTCTATTAATGGAGGATTGGTTATGACGCAAAAAAGGCAGCAATATTGCAATAACTTCATCCTTACCCTTCTTCCATTTACATCGGCAACATTTACATCGCATTATGACTATGTTTTTCTTACAACAAAAACGTGTTATCTTGGACAACCCTTAGTAGAAAATACAAAATATTCTTTAAAGGGAGGGTGAAATGGAAAGTCAAGTGCTTATTCATAGACTCTTCAGGAATACATAGATTTCTTGGCACGCTCTATATCTCGTGCCACGATTGTCACATCGCGTGCAACTTTGATCAAATCTCGCACCACGATTGTCACATCACGTGCAACTTTGATCAAATCTCGCGCCACGATTGTCACATTGCTTGCAATTATGATCAAATATCTTGCCACGATTGTCACACCCGCGTGCAATTGTTATCAAATCTCGCGCTAAATTTCATTAGACCAAATTAAGGTTTGCAAAATATCTCCCTTTGAATAGCCTCGTACAATATAGCAGTCATGCATCTTGCAACAAACTATCCTATATACCGCTTTGATGTCTCAATTTCAATCCCTGTATGGCTAACCAATTCCGGAGAGGTTGTTTACGATGCAGTTAGTTACCATATTTTGGCTTTGAAGTATAATCTAGACTGAGTGTCGCCTGCCATAAGGTTAAAGGCCTTGGGATTTTATTCCCCGTACCCTTGGTTGGCTCTGCTTCCACCCATCCTTGGATGATGGGTTCCCGACTACCATTAGATGGTCCCGGGCGTAAGGCCGTTAGAAATTTGATGGAGCGAATATTGGCTGTTAGCCGCCCAACGAAGAAAAATAAAGCTATTGTAACTTACGCCAAGGCCCAACCCAACCCGACCCGACGACCATCGCGCCTTCCCGTTAACGCGAAGCCCACTTTGAATAATTTGTTACCGACTCTCTATGTACAGGGTGTTTTTGTTGCAAACTGAAAGTAAGTTTATAAGATATGTTGGCCATAAGTTTGTCGCTGGCAACTTAGAAACTGGAGCTTGTCGTGAAGTGAATGAGGTAGGTCATAGATTCAGTGTAAAGCAAAGACGCCTGGTGAGGCGCTGGCAAAGGTTTAGTAATACAGACTAAATAGGAAAATGCACAGTTTCGATATTAACCACCGAGTGTAGTCTGCAATTCTCGCTTGTCGTTCTCGAACACTGTAAGTCTCCAGCATTACGAACTATATATAGTGTTATACTTATGGAACATATCTTATAAACTTATGCTCAAACGTATGCCCCGACACATGGGGGGGCTGCCATCTTGGGTTATTTCCTTGGCGCCAGATGGAGCCCGAGTGGTCACTACACGCCTAGGGAGGCGAGCTAGACTCGCACTGCCTCTAGCGGCGCGTGTTGACACTAGGTAAGCCCCCATGGTGTTAGGTGTTTGGTTCTCTTCTAAAACGGTCATTTTTGATTCCTTACACACCTTGTATTTATTGCTTCACTGTAACTTTATATATATTAGGGCCAACCGCGTTGACCCTAACTTAATCCTTTGAACATTTTTCTTCGGTGATGTTAAGTGTTAAGGTTGATTCCATGAATATTCTATGAGTTAAACGAAGGTTACTTGTCACTAAAATGAAAGGCGGATCAACTTTCGATACCAATGCCAGTGGATAATATACTAAACCATGGATCTAGTAAATAAATATGGGATTGGAAAAGTGGTACAGTGAAATTAAGGGGGATGTTCTTTGGGAGATTTTGAGCCGAAAATGTAACTTCAGGGATAGATTCAATTTTAGAAGTAGGAATGGAGAACAGAGTAATATCTGGGCACGCGTCAAAGTCCCGGACCCCCCTTCCACGGGACGGAGGGGGTATGAAAGAAGAGGCGGGTCATAGCGACAGAGATAAAAAAGGAATTACGTATTTTTCTGGCCGTCCCATCAAAACGTAGTGTTTAAGTGAGCCCATAAGATAATTGAAACTTTTCGTTACATGTTGGAGGGAGGGGCTCTATGCTGAGTGGCTATGAGTCGGACGGACTGAAGTAAATACTAACCGTTCCGTTCTCCATTCCTACTTCTAAAATTAAAGCTATCCCTGGTAACTTCTATTTCATTTTGCCACAAGGGCCACTGGTTCCAAATTAAAGGAAAGCGCGGCTCCATGATCACCCATAGCATTCTGGCTAATCTTCTGCACACGAATTTTACCTTGCCAAAGGCAGGAACCAATCAGACCTAATGCACTAGTTCCCATTGGTTCCTGCCTTTGGCTTAACTAGCCTTTAGCAAGCTTAGCCACTGTGTAGCAGAAAACCCATCTATAAGGGGCATTAACGGAGCCGCGCTTTCCTTTAAGGTTTGAGTGTTTTAGGAATGACCCCTTAATTGATCCGTTTCTTAATTAAATTTAAGGGGACATCCGTAAAATACTCATCCAATCTTAACTCGAAAACAGTGGAGAATTTTGGTCTTTCCGAGCGTCCTTCCTTATACGTGTCTGCTGCTTGCTAGTCCCCTTTAGAGTGTACAAAGTCCATGACTCAATGCACCGCCAGTATTTGCCATTACAGGGATGTTCGCGTCCCTAGAGAGTTAAGGGAATTTTGTAATTTTTTGATTTTTGAAATTTTCCGAGTCGCCAAAGAGAGGAGAGGAAATCGGTTTAATGATTTGAAAATATTTGATATTTTTGTTGGAATTTATTTTTACTCAACTTTTGGTCGTCCTCTCCTAATTATGTCATTTGACGGTTGATCCGATTGAGTTGAGCACTTGAAAGTGCTTTTCTAATGCCAAGGGCAATCGTAAATCGTAATAGGAAATGGAATTATATTTGAAGGTTATTTAACCTACTGGCAAGGACTTTGTATTTTTAGAGGACGCCTAGGCCATCAGTTTTTGTTAGTCTGGCCAGGGATAGATTTAATTTTTAGAAGTAGGAATGGAGAACGGTTAGTATTTACTTCATTCCGACTCATAGCCACCCAGTATAGAGCCCCTCCCTCCAACACGTAACGAAAATTTTAAATTATCTTATTGGCTCACTTAAACTACGTTTTGATGACGTTGCTGACGGGGACGGTGAAAGTCCTTTTTACCTCTATCACTATGACCCTCCCGGCTCTTCTTTCATACCCCCCGTCCCGTGTAAGGGAGTCCGGGACTTTGACGCGCGTCCAGATTACTCTGTTCTCCATTCCTACTTCTCAAATTAAATCTATCCCTGGTCTGACATAGTTACCGGTAGGAGATTAATAACTTTCTGTAGTTTTTTCTAAGTTCAAATATATTGTGCCTGACGTCAAAAGTGGCGGTTATAAATTTCCGATAGAAAATTTAATATTGTGAAATTAGAACAAGGCCTACTCTGGTTTTGCGGAAATGTTTTGACCTATTTTCAATTGGCATTAAGAAAATATTCCACCATGGAGCAATATTTAAGGAGACATATAGCTGCGATTAATTTATTATTAAGGAAACTCATTGTCACTCCAATGAAATTACTCCACGGAAATAGCCAATATGAAAAATCGCGTTTTAGGACCCTGACCTTCGAACCCAATCTGGCCTATTAAAAACGAAATTCCCAATTTGGGTTTCTGCGCAGCCCCAATAGGCAACTGAGTCTTAGTTTCGTGAATCAACGGTCTAGTTTTTATCGTTCGGTTTTGGTGGAGTGTGGTTAGCAATTTATTACGGTGAATATTAATATTTTAGATTTAATTATTTTAACTTTTATTAATTGAATGATTACTTTGTATATTAAATTAAGTTATAATTATTTTAATTACAGATTTATTTCAACCTGTGAATCAGCGCTGTTAAACTCCTACAAGACGTTTGGTGGGTGGATATTCTAAATTGCTTGAAGAAACGTGATCATTTAGGTAAGCCTAATTCTTTCATAAACTGTAATCGCGAAGTATTTGAATGACAAGGCTTAGGTACCGCGATAAAATATTGAAAGTTCTTGATTATTAGATTTAAATTAATTATAGTTAAAGATGATTCTAGAATTCTAGCTACAGTTAAAGATGCACACTCGTAACGAATTCTTAATGAAAACTTTTCGAAGGTAGAACAATAAACGATTAGGCCTAGCTTTTGAACTTCCCCTTTGGTCGGCTTAGGTTTCATTTTAACCTAATTTAAAACATTGAAATAGACTATTTTGAAAATGGCGTACTGTACAAAACAGTGAAGACCGAAATATGCAGGTATCACCTTAGCCTTTTAAAGAGAACATAAAGAACAGCTCCAATATCCATCCATTCCATGTCACACCGCAACCAATAGAGTAATGGCAGCATTCCACCTTTGACTGTATTAAACTCAATAGAGAAATAACATGGGCTGCCACTAGTCCATATGGCATAGTACTTAGCTATCCCATCCTGACCTGGACTGGTGTTTTGTGTACCAAAAAAATCCTTGGGAATATCACGCTGCGTGTACACGAAAACGTGTAAGGCAAGCTACATTAAGTCCGTAAACAATATCAACTGGAATTCATTTTATTTTCTATTTTTTTAATTTCAACTTGGCATAGTTCAGGTAGAGTTACAAAGGTAGGGGCTACCTTTGTTATCGCTGCCAAGTAACGTAGGGTTGTAAAGCTTACTTAAAAAATGTTAGAAAAGTTTATATCTGTCTTCTTAATAGCTTAGAAAATGATTTCGGTAGCGTTAAGCGTTTTTTTCTTTCTTTCCCCCGTTCTTCTCTTCTTTCTAGTGTTAGGTGGCGCCCCCTCGTATCGCATTGTGGCTTCCATTGAAAAGTATGTCGGCTTTCGGACCATTAAGCCTTTAATGAAGCGACCTCAATTTTGATTTCCAAGCACGCGCTCAAATCTCGACGCATCGTGCGTACTATTACCAATCCCGCACATAAATGCCCGCTTTTTTAATCTGTCCAGATTTCATAGTTTACAGGGTTTATTTGTGTCACACTTTCTGGGTGGGATTCTTGGACCGCCTAACCATTGACAGGCAAATCCGTGTTAAACCCGCGTCAACAGTGTGTTATAAAACTCATAATTCACGCCAACTTTATGACCGTACTAAAATAAAATTTAAAAGTGAACTTGATATACCTGAATCTTAACGATCCCCTTACTAGTGCGTGCCGTTATTAAATATTTTAGCCTTCGCATCCCCTATAAGGTGTTATCAAGAAGCGATATCTAGTTTACTAGGGAGAAGGTATAAATTCGCGCCACATTTCTAGCTTTATCTCCAGTCCAAACGTAGGTCCAGTGTTAATCCCCGCCTCATTGGTTCTTGAAAAGCGCGACGCGAATGACGAAAATTACTTGTATTTTCCGACTGAGGCGAGGCGAAATAACCCGGCCTCCTTTTACGTCCCCTCCCCTTGTATTTTGAAAGGGGGTCTGAGACTATGACAAGCGAATACTTAGGCATCTTATACCTTCTCCCTAGTAAACTAGATATCGCTTGTTGGTGTTATAAAATTCATAAATCTTGCCTAGCTTATAACTGTACTAAAATAAAATTTAAAATGACCTTGACATACCATAATCCTGCCTATATCCTTGCACGTGCCTACCATTAATAAATATTTCTGTATCGACAAAGAAAACACTGAAGTTCAGTTTAGTAAAAGATCCAAGAATTAAAACATTTCATCTGTTCGGGAATTTTAGTCCTCGCGTTGTCGAACTTGTTATTTGCCAACGTTTTCGTAGGAAGCTTCTGTAATCTGTACGAAGTAGAGAGATAGCCGCGTGCGGCAGTAGCAGTAGCAGTGGCAGTAGCGTAAAAGATATAGTGAAAATAACTTGGATGCCAGTGAATTAGATTTGGGTTTCTGATTCATTTCAGTTTTCTTATCCTGACCCTCATACCATAGAAATAGTTTCAAAAGTTCGTTTATTGATCGATTGCAGCCCAAGTTACGTAATAGCCCTTGCCTATATGTAGTCCGCTTTTCTTTCGGGGCCCCAGCAAGATGGGATTTGGGGTTGGAGGAAGGGTGTTTTTATTCTTTATGTTTAACCTTAATGATAAGCTCAAGCGACTTGCTTCTCCCGTCTTCCCATTTTCTTCGCAATCGCGATTACGTTCGATGTTCTCTATTTTTACCAAGAAATGATTCGGAATAGATCGATGGATGATATGCAGTTCTTGGATAACAGTAGGAGTTTGTGGTTCAGTTCAGTTCAGTTTTGTTTTTAGGGTTGAATGTGCGTGGTGTTCTATGAATTTTGAAACGTATTGTCGTGAAATTTGAAAACCATTGCTTGGGATGGCAGTTTCAGATTTAAGTTCAAATTTCAATCAAAATCAAAGCTTCAAAGACTTTGCAAAATCTAATTACCGTAATTTTTTTTTATTTATATTAATGGGCAAGTAACACATAAATCGATCATAAAAATTACTCGAAGTTCTGACTGACTGACTGACTGATAATTAACGCCCAGTCTAAACCGCTTTACCAAAAAGGCTGAAATTGTGCAGGGACGTTACTCTTAAGTAGTAGGCAGGTACTAAGAAATATTTTTCCATTCCTCCGCCATCTTGGAAAATGGCGGACAGAAACGTAAAAATCTTCGTCCTAGCGTTTTAAGCTATTTCTCTAATATTTAGTACACCGGTTCCCTATAACCTAAAGATGGGCCTAATGGCTTTTGGGTTTTGATTTTCCGCCATCTTCAAAAATGGCGGCCCGAAAACCTACTGGCAGATAAAGGACGCCAAGACTCTTTTCTGCTTGTGTGATAAAGATAGCTATAACATTACTCGTTGGATTTTTTTTTTTTCATATTTTCAAGTGGTGTTGTGTTTAATGTAGTTCTAGTTGAACTTGAGTATCCCTTTTAGCTTTAACAAGTGATAGTTTGACAATGTTTAAAAGCCAACAAGGTTTATTCTTCTTTGTTCTTTGCAACCCTTTTCGTTTTACTTTTATTTCGGAAGCCCTTATCCGCTAATTATCCAAGCCATTGACGTTTATTCTTTTTTTTTCTAAACTTTTTAATTCCGCTTCTAAAATCCCTTTTCGTGGCCGCAATATCATACTTTGTTTGCGGGGAAAAAAGTATAATAGATCTCCTATTCAAATACGACTCAAATTAGTGTGAACTATTTTTAGCGGGTATTTTTCTTGGCCAATTTTATACCGGATATTTTAGGCATTTTTTGTTACCGAGTTTCAAAACGGAAATTTTTGTCAACGGCATTTTAACGTGTACGATAGAGTATTTTATTGGGCCGATAGAGAATTTTCATTGGTGTTGCCGGACATTTTTATGGCGGTAATTATTGCTGGATATTTTTTATTGGGCGGTAATTATTGCTGGATATTTTTTATTGGGCGGTAATTATGGCCGGACATTTTTTATTGGGCGGTAATTATGGCCGGACATTTTTTATTGGGCGGTAATTATGGCCGGACATTTTTTATTGGGCGGTAATTATGGCCGGACATTTTTTTATTGGGCGGTAATTATGGCCGGACATTTTTTTATTGGGCGGTAATTATGGCCGGACATTTTTTTATTGGGCGGTAATTATGGCCGGACATTTCTCAAATCCTTTTCAAAAGTCGGGGGTAAAAAGTCTGATGTTTGAGCACATTGTTTTGTATATTAACAACAGACTCATATGGTTTCAAACAATATAGAGGACTGGCAACTTTGAAGCCCCATCAATCGTTTTTGGGTCCACATACCGGATGTTCCATATTAACCCTAAATAGAGCAGACGAATTCGCCCCCCCCCCCTTTTGAACACGGTCTATTCCTCTGTGCCAGCCATATTTTTCCCATGCTCAAAGGTGGGCCCAATAGCTCAAGCTACGAAACTCATTGGCAAAATACCATTATCGAGCCGCTTTTAAAAATACCATGGAGTCTCTGGCTGTAGGTGCTGTGGTTTTTTAAGAGAGCGGGAAACGAACGATAAAGGTAATAGGTTTCCCGATAGATGGCAGGGGGTGCGGATGCGTTGTACCACCACAGGTTGGTTTGTGATCGGGACCAATGCCTGTGTCCGGACTTAACATTCCGTTCAACCATCAAAAGGGCAATGAAGAGATGTTATACAAGGCGGTTAAAACGGAAGGTGGTGTGGGACACTCGCTAAAATTATGAGTCTTTGTCATGACCAAAATGGCGGTACAATGACTATTTACCGGTAAATTACCAAACAGTTTACAAATTTTGGCTCTTAGAATCAAAACTATGTAATACTAGCTGTTACCCGCGGCGTCGCTGGCGTATAATAAGAACTTCCATCAAAATGATACAAAGAATGGGCAGATTTAACTGATGACCAATTTTGGAGCGAAGGCCCTCGGCATTGCCCGTCAGCCCCTAGGGATGCATTTTTTCGATTACTTTTCACGCGGACATTATTCCATAAAGAAGGGTTTTTAAATTTCTGGCCGCCATTTAAAAAGATGGCGACAAATCGAACCCGTAAGACCATTCAGCCCGTCTATAGGTTAAAGGAAACCAGTGTACTTAATATATGCGAAATCGGTTGAAACGCGCGGACGTTGTTGCATAGAAAAGATTTTTTACATTTCTGGGCGCCATTTTTTAAGATGGCGGCTGATTGGAAAAACCTTTCTTAGTACGCGCCTACTACTTATGAGTAACGTTCCTGCAAATTTTCAGCCTTCTAAGGCAAGCGGTTTGGGCTGGGCGTTGATTATCAGTCAGCCTATCAGTCAGTCAGTCAGTCAGTCAGTCAGGACTTTGATTTATATAGATATAGATAATCAGTAACACTTTCTCGAAATCTTTCGAAAGTCAGATATTTCAACACCAAATAAGTTACTGATCAACGTGAACAAGCAGACCAATACATGAACTTTGAACTATTGCCGATGTATTGCACCCAATTTCACACTGCTACTGCGCATAATTTTCTAGCAAACTGGGTTTAAGGAAAGGTCGACTACAGTCCTAACTTGGAACAGTCAGTCCTAAACTGGAACACCCAGACCAATACATAAACTTTGAACTATTGCCGATCTATTGCACCCAATTTCACACTGCTACTGCGCATAATTTTCCATTAAAATGGGTTTTAGAACAGGAGGTTGACTACAGTCCTAACTTGGAACAGTCAGTCCTAAACTGGAACACCCAAATATAAATATCCCCAAAATTTGTTTTGGAAATTTTACTTTCTCCAAATTTTTATTGGTAAATTACAGTTTTTTGAACAATGTCCAATCCCTCGCATAATTCTGCTAGCAAACTCTTGGCGTTGGTTTTTTCTGGTTGCTTCTATATACTTACACACACAAGGCCGAGTTGTGTCTCGATTTGCATGCGTCTGCTTCATTGTCACGGACGAGGCTCGTGTCCATTGCCTATCTTAATGGCTTTCCGGCAATAGAGCGTGCAGCGCCCCCTTCTCGCAGACGATGGAAATTTTATTGAATAAACCATTACTCTTATCAGGTCCTTTCAAGCCAGACGGCTATATTAACGTTGCACCCTTCGAATAGATACTTTTCGATACGTTGTTAATATGATTGGTCAAGACATTCTAAGGTTGTAAAATCCAGGGATGGCTTTTTAAAAAGACTCCAAAATATTTTTTGTTAAATTTTGCTTATCGCCAAGCCAATGATGAAATACTGTAGTGGATGGAAAATTAAATTCTTTAAAGTTTAGTTTAATTTAAGTGATGCCCTGTTTTCATTGTAACCTTATCATTCGTCGTCGTAAATTCAACTTATCTTGCTATTTTAAAGGGATGTGCAATGTGTTATGTAAAGAACTATATTATGAGTTGTAGTTTTACTATTTCTAAACTTTAACCGTGGTTCAGTGTTGCCAGTAATTGGGAGAACCTCGGGTTTTTGGAACTGAATCAAACAGAATACTGCAATCTTTTCAGTATGTTGTAGATAGCTGTTGAATTGCCGTCACAAACGAGTGGCAATACTTCTCTGAGTAGGATCATTAATTGCAAATGGACCAAGTTACTTTTTGGAGGTTTTGGTTTATGGCGCTCAGATTTTTTTTTTCTGGTATGCCGAGGTCACTCGGAATTAATTTCAAAATAATAACTGTTTAAACGAAATTAAAATAAATTAACGTATTAATCTAAACTTCCCTCGTATGCTCGTTACTAATTTGCTGGTTATCTTCGAAACTCTGAGGCCCAAGATTGAATTTACCGCAACAGAATTAATTAGACCAAATTCTGTTTTGTAGTAGTGCGAACGAAGACTCGCATATTATTAAACTGTGGTTTTGATTTAATATTCAAATTTATATTATTGGTCTGGTTGCACGTGTAATTTAGCTCTCTATATGTTAATCCAGACTCGTTTCAACTGCAGCATCAATCGATTATTTTATTGAATTCCCAATTTTTCCTTATTTTTTTTAGTCTCTGTAAATTTACCCAATGAGTTTCGTAGAGAAAAACTTTTGAAATTTTAATTCATTATAAAAATGTAATAGAAAACCTGTTAAGAAATGAAGTCCTTACGTTTCAACCGCAGACATCGAGTAGATGTACACACAGTGGGATTGTTCTATGGGAGATCCATAAGTTTGTCATGAAGTGAATGGGGTACGTCATAGATTCAGGGTAAAGCGACGCCTGGTGAGGCGCTGTCAAAGGCTTAGTAATGTAGACTAAATAGGACCTAGATGGAAGTCCTGCATGCAAAATTAACCACAGAGTGTAGGACTTCAATTCGCGCTTCCGTCATTCTCGAACTAGTTATCTCGAGCTGTAAGTCTCTCAGTAGCATTACGAAGTATAAGTAGTGTTATACTTATCATTTAACATATCTTATAAACTTATGGATGAATATATATGGAATTTTGAAATCATGCAAATCCCCGTGCACGCTTTCGACATCTATTATGGGGAAAAAAGTCAAAGCCAAGGCCTAGCTAAGGAGAGTTTCCGTGTAAGTAAAGCATAGGGAACTCAAGCACGCGTGAAAGGAGCAACGTAAAAGCTCTGGCTTTAACATAAGGGGGAAGAAACGCATTTTTTGGCGTAAGATTCGCGACAAGCCACGACTTTTCTTTACCATTGCGAGAGTTATAAAGATTTACGACCTTGCAATCGATATATATGTAAAAGACAAACAACACGGGATGACTCTGTGTTAATGCCGGCTTCTCTAGAGTAGAACCGCCGAATTTTACTGTATGCAGCATAACCAACCATATTTGGTTCCGTCCCTTTATTCAACTTCTTCACTCGAAACTAATGTTATTCGCGTAAACGTCGTTGTTGATGTAGAAGTTGTACTTTTGTTTAGTATAATTGGAATATTTTGGTCCCAGGAATGATAAGTTGTGGGGTATGTTCTCTAGGTGATTTTGAGTCGAAAATGTTTTACGACTTTTTGCCGTCCGAGTCACTGTTTTCAAGTTAAGATTGTCAGAGTATTTTAGGGATGACCCTTTAAATTGAATTACATTCAAATCTTATCTTGAAAACAGTGGAACGGGTGACGAAGTGTCATAGAATATTTTCGACTCAAAGTCACCCAAAGAACATCCCCCGAGACTTATCATTCCTGGGACAAAAATATACAAAAGTACAACTTTCTACAACTTCTACATTTACAACGACGTTATAGTGAATAATATTAGTTTCAAATGAAGAAGTTGCATAAAGGGACGGAACTAAAAATGGTTGGTCATGCGTTGACTTCACAAAAACTGTACGTTTTTCTACAACTTGTACATCTACAACGACGTTATCGTGAATAATATTATTTTCGAGATAAGAAGTTAAGGAACGGAACCAAATTTGGTTAGTTATGCATTGAGTTTACAAAAGTACGTCGTTTTTCTACAACTTCTACATCTACAACGACGTTGTAGTCAATAATATTAGTTCTGAATGAAGAAAGTGCGCTAACCAAATATGGCTGGTTATGCATTGGCTTTACAAAAATACGTTTTTCTACAACTTCTACATCTACAACGACGTTATCGCGAATAATATGAGTTTCGAGCTAAGAAGTTGCATTAAGAGACGGAACCAAATATGGTTGGTTATGCATTGGCTTTCAAGCACGTGTTTCGCCAGGCCTGTATGCCGAGGGAATATGGCGTTAGGTAAGGGGAAAAAATGTCCGTCGAGAAAGATTGTAACTTTATGGCATTTTCCACGCCAGCCAAGATCGATCATCCGAAAGTATCACCATCTATTCCAGTATAATCTTAAATACAACGTCACTTGGCACCACAAAGAAAGGCACAGTACCATCGCGGAAACACTGTAATGAAACCAGACCGATACTTACGTTCATTCACCTATAAAAAGAAATATCATTTTGGGGATTGCCGTTTTATGAGGCGGCTTTTACGCTGCTTTCTTTTTTATATAGTACGGCTTCGTCTAAGAGTTGTTAAAGATACGAATTATGGATGGATGATACTTCATTGTTTTCCTGAAAATGTTCAGTTTTCATTATCCAAGTCTCAGATATCAGAAACCCTTTGGATGATAGCAGGGATAGATTTAATTTTAGAAGTAGGAATGGAGAATAGAGTAATGTAGGCGCGCGCCAAAGTCCCGGACCCCCTTCCACGGGGAAGGAGGGGGTATGAAAGAAGAGGCGGGTTATAGCGACCGAGGTAAAAAGGAATTACGTATTTTTCACTGTCCTCGTCAGAAACGTCATCAAAACGTACTGTTTAAGTGAGCCAATAAGATAATTTAACCTTTTCGTTACATGTTAGAGGGAGGGGCTCTACACTGGGTGGTCTATGAGTTGGACTGAAGTAAATACTAACCATTCACCATTCCTACTTCTAAAATTAAATCTATCCCTGATGATAGTATGAAATTGCGCTTTGCGTTCTCGATACAGAACTAAGATAGGGCCGGAAATAAGCACAGAGATCTCCTCTTTAGAATTTTAAAGTCCATAGTTGATAACAAATTTTTTTATGAATTTTTTATGTTGTTTTCAATTGTTATCCTCCATGTTCTAAGTAATATTATCGGAGTTAAAGTAAATTTAATTGAAATTGCGTTACATTTCAGCAAAGTCTACTCGAATATTACTCCAATTCGGTATACTATAGATTGCGAAAATCCACCACAGGTATACCGAGAAATCTTCGTACATGTTTTTCTTTTTAAGCCGGGCCGTGCGACCTTTGCGGTAACAGATTTTTGCTTCCGATAATACGGAAGCGGAAGCTGAAGCTGGCATCTCGGGATGTAATAATATCAGCTAAGTTCCCTTAGTAAGCCGATTATCTGCTAAGTCAAGAAAAAAAAATAAGTCGAAACGAAAGCCTTACCAATAAGAAAACTCCCAATCGCATCGCGTTTCAAATGCGAAATCGCAATATCTTCTCTAAGGCCAAACCTTAGAAGTTACTTCCTTTTGTATTCAAGAAGAATTATCCAGCATGACGCAACAACGGCCCGGGGTATTAGGTAGATGTTATCGGATTGTCTTAGGTTTTTTGTTATGCCAACTTTCATCCCAAAATCACGCTCTTTTTACCTATAATTTTTATTTACTCGAGTCTTAGATCAATAAGAAGTTTTTAAAACATGGTTTACCGAAGCGGTGTTCAAATGGACGTACAATATCCTGTCTTCATAGTAGAGCTTATCTTCCATGAAATAGAGCTCTACTGAGCATGCGTAAATTTCGTTCCGTTATCAGTGCACAGGTAAAAGATTCGTGTACGGGTGTAGTTTGAAAATTTTGTAATTTCGTTTTGGGCTGTGAATCGAGATGGCGCCACTTCATTAGCGCCTTTTCCTTAGCCATAGCTCACCTGATCATACGCAAGTAACTGACGCGTGATCGAGATAGCTGCGGTGTAGCAGACGACATATGAAACCTTTTAGGATTGTTGGTGCGGGACAGCTTGGGAAATAAGGCTGTGGCACAGGGCAAATGACCAGTTTAAAAATTAAATCGGAGGGGGGTCAGTATGTCCACGGGACCACTATGAAAATTCAAGGGTAGCCAGAGTCCAGACATTATCTCAACCATTTTAATAATCCACTTCTTTATCTTAGCAGGCGACGCGCCCTGGTCAATGGTCATGGAAAAGTTTATTTATTCCAGACCATGGGGGTTGCTGGCCCAATGTCCAGTTTTAAAATAATCCTTATTTCCCACCCTGGTGCGGTGTATGTCATTTTGAATGAGCAACTATTTTCGTACTCAAAAGTCTTGGTTCAAAAATAACCATAACGCCACTCTAACTTCTGAACAGGGAAATGAACGTACCGAGGTGACCGACGGCAATATGAAATTTTTTTCTGAATAGGCCTTAAGTCTCTAAAACCGTATCCCGTCACCGCGTCACAAATTTTCACCATATTTATTATCCCATACCCTAATTTTTGTTTCTGAAATTTGTCACTCTAGAACCTCAGTCGGGCGGTTTAGCCAGTATACGTGGTCATGAAACGCTAATTAATTCTTGATACAAAGCTTCGGGATTAATTTGGAAAACTAAAGCCATAATTAACGATTAAGGCCTTTAAGAGTGTTATCCCCTAGCTCGCGGTCCAACGTCATGCCTTCAACACTCTCCTTCCCCGTTTCCACGAGCTCGCCAGGCAGGCCACGGGATAGCTAGCTGAGTGATTAATATTCATAATGACTAAGCAAATGAAGATTTATGTCCGCGAATACTCTCGGAGCTTCTGTCCGTTCTGCCCTGATAAAAGCCTGGACGCTAGGCTCAACATAATAAAAGAAATACCCACCAGTTTCTTGTTTGGGCCTTATCCTACGAGAAAGACTTAGACTTTTTACAAGGAGTCATTGTGTTAAGTGGTAACAGGCAAAGGTAAAACCGACACTGAGAATTAAGCTTTATATCCCAGTCTCAACTGTGTAAAATTCTGTTATTTTAAGCAGGAATGCATACAGCTATTTGTAATACTCGTGTATCCTTTTCTTCCATGCGGGTTATGTGGGACGGGCTTGAGAACGAAGGCGAGGTCCTACGAACGCGCTTTGTGCAACGCGAAGTGAGAAAGATTATTGGCTAGGTAAAATACGTCATAGCCTTGAAGGAGAAGGGTAGGAGCGGTCATCCCCATCCCCATACCTATAACGTTGCCTACGGAACTACACCGAAATCCTCCCATCATCCTCAGCGTTTAGGTAGGGTCGTACAGTACATGAAACGTAAAGAATGCCACCTGTGTCTTAAAAATAGAAGCTAGTTCTCATACAAATACAATGGCGCTACGCGGCAGCACTTAACAATCGCCTACTAAAGGGTAGTGACGTGTACACGAGGTACACTGGGAAAAGCAGCTCGCCCATCATCATTGTCGCTCCAACTTGCACCTCTTTTCTCCCTGGTCTTAAGGCTCTTTCAGACGATCCAACTTTTTGACTAAGCTCGATGGGTCAAAAAGTTGTATCAACTTGTCCAACTTTTTTGGTGACTCAACTCATCCAGCTTCAATTCACACGATCCAACTAGTTGATTCAACTCGAGTTGACCCATCAAACAGAGTCGAAAAGTTGGATCGTCTGAAAGAGCCTTTAGTCTAGCTCTTTCCTCAAAATTCGCTGCTATCTTCGGTAGCAGTGTTTACCTGCCCACTTAGTACGCTATTTTCTATAGAATTTCATCCTTGGGAAAGGAGACGGCCGTTTATTGCTTGTACTTGTCAGTATTTC
Source organism: Phalangium opilio (assembly GCF_054372755.1). Classification (NCBI taxonomy): domain Eukaryota; kingdom Metazoa; phylum Arthropoda; class Arachnida; order Opiliones; family Phalangiidae; genus Phalangium; species Phalangium opilio. The sequence goes on along the minus strand of NW_028324166.1, from coordinate 2,065,635 downwards.
TTCTTGAAGGGACCGGTATGGTAATAAGCTCATTAGAGTCGCTTCTTTCTAATCTCATTCCGTTAAAAAGGAAGACGAGAGAAAAAAATGAAGGAGATCTGGTTTAACACCTTTCTCCTTTCTAATTTAGTTTAAGAAAAAAAAATATTCTAAGGAATAATTTAGTCGCAGGTAGTTTGTCTCAATTAATACCGTAATTATGACGCTTATAATATGAAAAAGAAATTTAAATGTTTAAATAAATAAAGTTGGAATGAATAATAGGCTACATTGCGTTGTACGTTTCGTTATTCTGACGTCATTCTTACTGTGATTTCATTGGTTGATAGCATCGCTAGAAGTGAAGCGAGATTCGTTATTCGCGAGGTGAAATTCGTTATACTTAATTATTGGTCTAACCCCTCCCACAAAGCCCGCCTAGATGCGTTGAGAAATTGGCTACGTAGTGGTTTCTATTAGCTGTATAAGTTTATAAGATATGTTGGCCATAAGTTTGTCACTGGTAACTTAGAAACTGGAGCTTGTAATTTTGAAGCGAGTGAGGTAGGTCATAGATTCGAGGTAAAGTGAAGACGTCTGGTGAGGCGCTGTCAAGGGCTTAGTAATGCAGACTAAATAGGACCTAGATGGAAGTCCTGCATGTAAAATTAACCACCGAGTGTAGGACTTCGATTCTCGCTTCCGTCGTTCTCGAACTAGCTCGAGCTGTAAGTCTCTAGCATTACATAGTATATATAGTGTCATACTTATGGAAGGAACATATCTTATAAACTTATGGTCGGTTGTATTCCTACCATTAGGATATAGATTCGGGACTAACTTAGTTTGAAAGAGATAAATCTAAAACTTTGATCTGTTATTTATTTTTTCTTTGCAGGATTTGGTTATGCTGGCCACTGAAGCAGTTTGTTTATCGAGTATCAGTTGTGTGCGGAGGCCGAGGCTTAACATTGGGTTTTGCCGTTTCACGACGTGGTCCGAGACTGCCTTCCTTCGTCGCTGATCAAATGTACCTCGATAACCTCTCTACATAGTCAAGTCGCTCGCTCATCGCTACCCTGGCTGAGACCGGTTGAAGTCGAATTTAGTGCCATATTTAAAATAAAAAATGTATTCGAAAATTCGCCGGAGGAAGCTCAATTTGATTGGGTTATTCGTCATATTTTCCGTTCCTGTTTTTCTTCTGCTCTATCTCGTCACCTATGAAACTGGTACGTCAAAATTCTCTTTATTTCATAAATTACTTAGCAACTTACTAAAGATTATCAGAAGGGGATAATCGAAGAAGGATGACACTCTGTATCCTCTTATTACTTTAGTTATGTATTAAACATGATTCTTCCCGGGCCCATGGCACCATTTTTGTTTGCTCTCCCGCTCAACAAACTTAATTCAGATGGGTAACTATCGCAATGTGTTAGGGTGAATTCTATAACTGTTCAAATGGTACTAAATCCTTTGCAATCAAGTAGGCACAAACCTTGATTGTCTTGACGTTGGACAAAAACACACAAGCGCATGCATGCGCCTTGGCAAATAGTTAAGCAGCACTAATAGAGTAATGATGAGTAGGGAACTATTTATCGCGTATGTGCATGATTCGGGTTAGTAACCTTGTACACTCCAAATGTAAAATGATGTTGGGAAGAATCATGTTACAATTAAGACATCCGCTTTGTGGTTGGTACACTTATCTCTTATCAGAAGGATATAATACTTCTCTTTGAGAGAAGTGTACCACCACAAAGCGGCGGGGACTGTAATTGTAACATGATTCTTCCCAACATTATAATTAACATTTGGAGTGCACAAGGTTACTAAACCTAATCACATACACGATAAATAGTTCCCTACTCATCATTACTCTATTAGCACTGCTTAACTATTTATATATATATTTCTGCCTATATAGATAAACTTTCTCCATGGTATAAGACAACGCATTTCGTTTACTAACTAACCCTTGGTAATTTGGCTCGCGAATTGGGTTGGGGAAATCCTTTTAATAGCAATGGACGATTTGGAAGGATAATTCTTCTGCTATAGTCCGAGATATCCAAGAGGGATTTATAAAGGCTTTCATTCATTCAATCAAACCAATTCTGTCTCAGCCGAGAAATCCCCAATGGAGATGATAGCTATATAGCAGGGGGTTATATTATTAGTCCGCCTTAAAGCGATTCTCATTAGCCAGTCAAAGAAGTCACCGCGCGTCTTACCTTAATGGACTGATAGCGAGCGAGAGCCCCCTACCGTCGCTTAGGGAGAAATAAGCTAGAAGCTTCCGACAAAACAATGGATGGAAGTGCTCCTAATTCGATCGTCCCACTTTCATTCTCTGTACGATGTATATACAATTGTCACGTCGTCATCATCATACCCTAGCGCCCTCTACCCAAGAAGATTTCCAAGTGAAAATGAAATTGAAGGATTACCCCTTACCCTATTTGGTAGGGTTCGTGGTTTTGAATAGACATCGTACTTCTAACTGACTAATTATGAAAGTTACAGTGTCTGTAGAAAAGGCATCGGCGGGTTTGTTAAAAATTACTTGAAATACGTCATAGGCACCACCCAAGAAGTGATATCTAGTTTACTAGTGAGAAGTTATAAGATGCCTAAGTATTCGCGCGCGCCATAGTCCTAGTCCCCCTTTCAAAATACAAGGGGGGACGTAAAAGGAGGCCCCGGGCTATTTCGCTACACTCTCCTCAGTCGGAAAATACGTCATTTTCGTTATTCGCGTCGTGAGTTTTCAAGAACCAATGAGATGCTGGTTGTAGTTTAGAGGCGGCGGGGATAAAGTCCGGACCTACTATACATTTGGACTGGAGATAAAGAGCTGGAAATGTGGATGAATAAATTTATACCTTCTTCCTAGTAAACTAGATGTCACTTCTTGATTGTAGTCATTCAGTGTTATATTTCATTGTACCTTGAAGTTGGTTGATTGAAGAGCTCCTGTGATCCTTAGGGAATGGGATGGAATGCGAATCGGTGCGTTCACGTGTAAAGAACGAACTTCATAAGATACTCACCTCAAAGGCGTTGATTAGGGCCGGTTGTCCTTACCCGTACGCCTGTTCCGATTTTAATTGAAAATTTCCAATAATGGAGTCCGTGGAGATTGTCTTTAATGACACTAATACCTCGGACTTGAATTTCTTCAGTTCCTAAGGCGGTTTTCATTGATGGAATTTTTCCACGGTTTACTCACGAGTGCGTTCAGGGTCTTACGGTTAAGAAACCATTCGGTTCGATAAGTAGGAGTTTGCTAAAATAGAAAAAAGGAACCTTGTGTGTTTTATGAAAATGGACTTATATTTAGAACAATAACAATTAGGACTAAAAATGTCAATGAAAATCTTAGAAAAAAAGTCAGAGAAAACCTGGAAAAAGTCATCCAATTTAAATCGGAAAATTTCGTACCATAAGTTTATATGATATGTTCCATAAGTCAAGTGTTACAATACCTATACAAGTTCGTAATGCTAGAGACTTACAGCTCGAGCTAGTTCGAGAACGACAAACGAGAATTGACTACACTGTCTTGCAGTCCATCTTCCTATTTAGCCTTTGACAGCAGCGCCTCACCAGGCGTCGCTTTACCCTGAATCTATGCCCTACCTCACTCACTTCATGACAAGCTCCAGTTTCTAAGTTACCAGTGATCGACAAACTTATGACTAACATATCTTATGAACTTATGTTATTTTAATATACGTTGTAAGAATTTGTTTCAAGTGAGAAACCATACTTTAAAAACTAAACTACTATATCCGACTCAAACTATTTTGGAGACATCCATCTTATATACTTATACCATTACTCGGTCACGTTCTGTGAATCTGTAAGATGAAACGGTGTTTACATCCCTTGAAAGCTTATGGTGATTCCGAGAAGCTCTCTGGCTTCATTTACTATTCATTAATATATGAAGGCAAATCCCCCTAAGTCAATTTATATCAGTTATTTATAGATGATGCCATGGAGTTATCGACGTATCTTTCTCTAAAGGACTCTACGCTGATAAATTATACAAAAATTCCTAGAAAAACATATGAAAAATATTTAAAATATTACTTAAATTTAATTATCTTAACGTTGTAAAGAAGTATATTAATGAAATATCTCAAAGTCATTTTGAAATTTAAGTTAATTTGAGATTTAATAGGTATTTTGAGATTTGCACCTCCGACCAATCGCGTAACGTCCTGCCTTCTTGTCAACAAAATTCACGCTGTGAACAAGCATTAATGAAAAATCCTAAAGTAATATTAAAATTCAAGCTAGTTTGAGATTTCATTGGTAATTTGAGATTTGCACCTCCGACCAATCACGTAACGCCCTGCCTTCTTGTCAACAAAATTCACGTGGCATGTTATCAAATCTCGCGCTTAATTTCATTAAACGTGCCGCCGGAATTTTGTTAACCAGAAGGCGGGGCCTTACGTGATTGGTTGGAGGTTCCAATTTCAAATTAACTACGAAATCCCAAAATAATTTTAATTTTTACATAATTAGGAGGTATTCCCCGGATGTTTCATTATGCAAATTGGTCTAATATAATGGATAAAAATCATTTGATTTATCCTTTAAATCCACCCTTTTGGGCACAATTGAAACGTACATCCTAAGCCATTTATTTATACCTTTAAACGCAATAGAAACAACGGCTTCCGCACTGCGTTGAAATGCCCTATGACAACCACCGTAAAAATCAATTGAATCGCTTCCGGAAGTTCCTAGTTCTGAGATGGAAATTAAATTTTCAATGCGTTTTAAGCGAATTCAAACAGATCTTCTGAAAGCAGCAATGGAGGGTTTATTTTTTCGCTATTTTTGGAAGTTCCGCTACTGCCGGAAAATACGTTTCAACTAGCTTCAAGCTTTTCAAAGAGAATTACAAGATTATAGTTCCTTTTTAAGTGTCAGGAAATTAAAGAGTTTTTTTTGTTGCGTCGTTTCACTTCCGGTTCACGTGTTTTTCTATTGGTTTACAGTTTTAAGGGTGAACAAAACGGAAATTCTAGTTTAATATTGATTTGAAATTTGAGTTTTTTTATCTCTAAATGATTGGTTTTTCTTGAATTAATTGTTTCTTTTTTGGGGTATTTTCAGAAGTTCCTTCAACCGATAATCTTCTTGGTTTTAACAAGAAAGAAGCGAAATTGGCTGAAAGAGTCCGTGAAGTCGAGGAACAGAATCAGTTACTCAGAATGCAGCTCAGGTAAATAAAAATTTACCTTTTTTTCAAGTAAATGAGAAAATAAGACAAGAGTATGAAACTCGGGTAGTTCTAATTACTTCATCAGTATCAACATTTTGGCAAGATACAGTGGACTACTTTCTATGTCTGTCTGTTTATAACGCTTGATGTGTAGTTCGCGGAAGTTAGTGTAGATGGCGCTTAAGTATTATGTAAAGCAGTATTTGCAACGTCAAAAATTATTAAACATTTTGGTAATAAACAGTGGACCTATTTCTATCTGTTAATAATGCTTGATGTGTAGACGCCAAACATCGTCGTTGCAAATCGATTGAACATTTTGTCGAGCTACAATTAACATTTGTCTGTCTGTTTATAACGCTTGATGTGTAGTTGCCCGGAAGCTAGTGTAGATGGCGCTTATTTCACTTTCACTCACTGTATCGTGTAAATATCTTTCTGCGACGGAAAATACCGTGTGCACCAAGAATGTGTATATTTTGGCAAGAAACAATAGCCAACTTTCTTTGTCCGTCTGTTAATAACGCTTGATATGTAGTTACCTAACGACGGTGTAGATGGCGCTTACTCTTATTAAGAATAAGATCCAGTGGTAATGGAAGGTTAAAACACACATAAATATAAACATAAACATAGATCCGTCAAGTGAAGTATTTGTACCAATTAAATATATGGTAATGTTAATTTTCCACTTTCAAAATATTTTCATTTTGACAAAAATAACTGAGCTTCATTTTCACAAACGATCAAAACCTCTTGCTAGACGAAATAAAACTTTAACCCTTTACGAGTAAAATTAGTTCATTTTCTGTACGAAACGAAATGAAATCAATCACAAAGCTATTAATCCCAAGCAAAACCTCTACTCCACGAGTTGGCTAAGTTAGTTTTACATTCACAATTGCGTAAGACTGAATAACTAGCCCCATTGCATTGTTCGCGGATCAGTTCCGGGCTCTGAATTCACTCAATTTGGGCTTTTATTTCCTCATTTTGCCCGCATGCTTTTAATCGTCAGCTGGCCGATCCCGTAGGTTTCATTTCAATCCATTTAGCCGCTTGATAAATGGATGGTGCCGATGAAAACGAAACTACCTTCCTTCCCCCTAGCACTCCCTTTCTCCCTCTTCACTCCGTTAGACCATAAGTTCATAAGATATGTAGGCCATAAGTTTGTCACTGTTCACTGAGAGCCAAGAAGTTATATGTAGTTTATTAGGGAGAAGGTTTAAGATGCCTCCTAAGTATTCGCGCGCCATAGTCCTAGTCCCCCTTTCAAAATACAAGGGGGGACGTAAAAGGAGGCCCCGGGCTATTTCGCTACTCTCTCCTCAGTCGGAAAATATGACTGTAATTTTCGGCATTCTCGTCGCGCTGACGTGAGGAGTTTTCAAGAACCAATGAGATGCTGGCTGGTTGTAATTTAGAGGCGGGGATTAACTCCGGGGTACCTACTATACGTTTGGACTGGAGATAAGGAGCTGGAAATGTGGAGGCGAATTTATACCGTCTGCCTAATAAAACAGATATCACTTCTTGCTGAGAGCTTGTAATTTTGAAGTGAGTGAGGTAGGTTATAGATTCGAGGTAACCTGGTGAGGCGCTGCTGTCAAAGGCTTAGTAATGCAGACTAAATAGGAAGAATGAAGTTCTGAAAAATTAACCACCACCGAGTGTAGAACTTCAATTCTCGCTTGTCGTTCTCGAACTAGCTTGAGCTGTAAGTCTCTCAGTAGCATTACGAAGTGTTGGTAGTGTCATACTTATCTGATACATATCTTATAAGCTTATGGTTATACTCCCTCTCTCTCTCTCTCTCTCTCTCTCTCTCTCTCTCTCTCTCTCTCTCTCTCTCTCTCTCTCTCTATCCAGACTGCTAAGCCTTGGCCCTTGCCAAATAAATGAAGTCTTACCGAATAAGCAACCCTTCTGGGAACGAATAAGGAATTATAATTGATTATGGAGAGTGCGTAGGACCCTAGTTGCTGATCAATCCAATAGCAATTACGCGCTTTTACGATGTCTGCCTTCTAATAAAAGGCTACATTAAGTTCTACTCAATTTGTAAGAAAACAAAATGGCGGAAGAAATGGAGGAAATGTTGTTTTGGGTACACTCAAATTTCGTTTCATTACAATGCGATTTTTTTCACAAAGTATAGCTCCGATTCTTATGAATTTTTGAGAGTTATCGTGAGGAAACCAAATTTTTTTATTTTAGCTTCACAAAAATGTTGATTTTCGAAGGTCAGTCACGTGATCTTTTATCTGTGTGAGTAGAAGTCCTGACTTGGCGATTTTGAGTCTAAAATGTTCTATAACATTTTCGCCGTTCTGGCCACCGTTTCAAGTTATGTTTGGAGTATTTTACGGTTTAGCCCTTACATTTGATTAAGAAACTGATTGAGACAATGATTTCTATTGTAATTCAGGGGTCGTCCCTAAAACACCTAAATTATGACTCGGAAATAATGGCCCGGACGACAAAATGTCATTGAACATTTTTGACTCAAAATTGATTTCTCATAGAACATCTCCAATTAATTTCTGGTAGACCTTTTAAAAACACTCTGTATATTCTGATTCTGAATCAAAGAGATTAATTTAATGAAAAATTCCATTTTTTAGTTTAATCTAATATTAACCTTTTAATCTTAAATATAGCTACTCTGAATATTTAATTTATTTTTTTTCCTGGCGAAAATTAATTAAAAATGCTTTCACTGTTTACTCCATAGAGGCCGGGGATGTCGAAAACTGATAGCGTTGAATAGAAAATAAAAATCCACTATTAAATATATTTTTCGTTTTTTTTTTTATTTTTTTAATTCTCGGCCAAGGTTTAGCTGAAGTTGCAAATTTCGTTGGCAACAAACTTATTATCTTAGGAAAGCAGATCGTTTAATTTTAGCTCCCCATATATTGCATGTTTTGCAAATTAGTAAAAATGTTTTAACGGACTGAGCAGGGCTATTACGAACTTATCAATTAATTCCAGGTGGACCATAAGTTCATAAGATTATGTTCCATAAGTTCATAAGATTATGTTCCATAAGTTCATGAGATTATGTTCCATAAGTTCATGAGATTATGTTCCATAAGTTCATAAGATTATGTTCCATAAGTTCATAAGATTATGTTCCGTAAGTTCATAAGATTATGTTCCGTAAGTTCATAAGATTATGTTCCGTAAGTTCATAAGATTATGTTCCGTAAGTTCATAAGATTATGTTCCGTAAGTTCATAAGATTATGTTCCGTAAGTTCATAAGATTATGTTCCGTAAGTTCATAAGATTATGTTCCGTAAGTTCATAAGATTATGTTCCGTAAGTTCATAAGATTATGTTCCATAAGTTCATAAGATTATGTTCCATAAGTTCATAAGATTATGTTCCATAAGTTCATAAGATTATGTTCCATAAGTTCATAAGATTATGTTCCATAAGTTCATAAGATTATGTTCCATAAGTTCATAAGATTATGTTCCATAAGTTCATAAGATTATGTTCCATAAGTTCATAAGATTATGTTCCATAAGTTCATAAGATTATGTTCCATAAGTTCATAAGATTATGTTCCATAAGTTCATAAGATTATGTTCCATAAGTTCATAAGATTATGTTCCATAAGTTCATAAGATTATGTTCCATAAGTTCATAAGATTATGTTCCATAAGTTTGTCACTGGTTAAAGTATTGAAGTAACTCGGTACTTAGATCTGTAGAGTCGGGGAATTTTGAAAATGGTAAAATCTTGGACAAACAACCTTGTACTATAAGCAGTTAGTCAGTTCATTTTGAACTAAAACCAGGGTTGCTACAGTACTTGGAAATCCTGGAAAAGTCAGGGAATTTGAAAATTGTCGTAAAAGTCATGGAATTTCCGTTGCATACTGACTTGAAAATCTAAAGTCACAGCCAACTAGGCGCACCAGCTCAAATACGGGACAATTGTAATGTTCTATAGGCCTACATTAACTTATTCTGATAGTTCCTAATAAAGTTTTGTTAACTACTAAATAGTAGTTTCAATTAAAAACTGTGATAAAATTAGCATAATTGTAAGTACAAAGCTGATGATAAATAAGGCATTTTTAAAGGCTGCATTCTTACTTTTCTAATTGTGTAAGTTTGATAATTGTTCAGGGAAATTGACTTTAGATGGTCAGAGAAAACCTGGTGGAAAAGTCAGGGAATTTTGGAATGAAAAACCTGTGGCAACCCTGTAAAACGCTTTTGAACAAAAGTACGTCATAACCATTTCTTGATCTAAATCCCGTACGGAAGTTAAGGCTACCATCTTTCACCCCTAAAGGCTAGCAGCAAACTGGGAACCTCTTAGCCTTGAACCTCTTTAGGAAAAGGGGGAAATATCCCCTCACTTTCCCTTCCCTTATGTTATAAAGCGTAGGGAACAGCGTCGTCGTCATGAAGCAGGCAGCAGTGGCCTTAAATCTGTTTATTAATTTTAACCGCGACCAGATAAAACAATTATTCGCGGCTCTGCAGGGGGCACTTATCTCCTGGCAACACCTTTGCACGTGGGCTACGAGTCCCAGCCCCCGGGCCACCCCTTAATATTCACGCCTCGCCGCCTCTTAATTAGTTTTACCGGCGACTGAACTTCAACGCTCATTAAGCATCGGTTCGTGGTGTTAATGCTTGTAGAAGACCACACCCCTTTCTCTCCACCACTACGTTTTTTACACCTATTTATTTCCCAAAACTTTTTTTACTACTATCTTGTAAGTCACGTTCTAAGGATTAGTTTCCCCAAGTTTTTTTGATGGAGTATGTGGTATAGTAGGTTTGGAGGAAATTATGGGGTTTCCTAGGGGGGATTATGTTACGTATAGGCCTAAGCTATTCCTTTTTAGTTATCAAGATTCCGTGTTCATCGTCGCGGAACTTTCAGCAGCTGGAAACGCTTGCAATTTGTATTTTATGATGTAATGGAAGTTTGTGTCTTGGACCATTTAGAATTTTTCAGGTTCTTATCTACCCCATTTGGTTGGTTAAATTTAACGTAGGTTATGGGATGGGTGTTTGTTTGTTGTGACTGTGTTAGTGCCATGGACGTGTGTTTGTGGATATAAGTGCACACGAAAGTTGAGGTTGGTGAGGAACTGGTTATGAAGAGGTTTTCTTAGCTACGTGATTGGTTATGTTAACGTAATTTACATTATAGGGTGTTTGTTGTGGCCCTGTTAGTGGATGTGTGTTTGTGGATGTAAGTGCACGCGAAATATTATGTTGGTGAGGAACTGGTTATGATGAGGTTTTTTTTAGTTTCGTGATTGGTTATGTGATCATAATATAGGTTATAGGAAAGGTTTTTGATGTTGCCCTGTTTGTGGGCTAAGTACACCAAAGACTTTTGTGGCTTCGTCAATCTCTTGGTTGAGATCAGATGCGTGAAGAAAAAAAATTGCTAAGAAATTCTTAAGAACAATTCTCTAAACCGGTAATTCTGATTACTACCAACTCAAATAATGCAATAGCTTACACTGTTAAACCTATAAATCGCTGCAACGTCACCTGACACTAATTGATGGCTTTTAAACTATTATATGTGCCTCTGGTGCCAAATTCTCAGGAATGGTGCTTATCTATTTATAAGAAATTCAGGACTATTCAAAGTGTATGTTCCTAATTTTGACGCTGTGCCGACTTTCGTTTTAAATTTAATCCGAAATTAATCAAAACCTCAATGGGGACGGTAATTATTATGAGGTGGTGGTATTTGATTTTGCAATTCACACACGTAGCTTTTACGTAGTCGTAAAATATCTTGTTAGATTTAAAGTTTTAAGAGACTTTGAAAGGAATTCAAGAAGTTTTCCTTGCGGCGATTTTTTTATGCAATGTGGAAGAAATCGAGCAACATTTATATGGAAAAGTCAATACTACCTTGGCTATACTCAGGAATGCATAAAGGCAATAGGAATCATTGTGTAGAGATTTTCTCAACTTATCTAGGTAGATTTTGTGGGATGAGATCTAGACTAATCAGTATGTATGACGAATTTTACCTCTCGATGCACAACATAAGAAATCACTGTAAGAATTGTGAGGCGTAATTTCCCTAGCCCGGCCTACAAACCAGTGTACATGGGGTATATATATGGAGCAACAATGATACCTAGTATCTGTATGTATTCCTGGAATAAAAAATAGCTATGAACATGCGTGTGCAGTTAGAATATAAACCAGTAATTATTCATATATAATCTTCTAATTGGGTTATAGAGAGTTTAAGTAAACGTGTATTGATTTTTACTGGACTTATATTATTTTGCAGCGTTTCCCAGAACCACTTATTGAAGTTGTTATCGGATTCGCAACTTCAAGCGTTAAACGGGTCCGCCGGCGTTGCCGCTTTGAAGGAAGCTCGTCTGGCCGTCCAGGGTTTCCTTAACGATGGTTCCCAAGATGACATCAATGGCAACTCACCTCCTTCGCCCGATGAACTGGCCAGGTTGAAACAACCCGTGCTCTGCGCTCACCAAGAACCTGAGGTAAGCGTTGACGGCCAACTTTAATGGTGTACCGAAAATGGAATCCAAATCTCAGACTGCAGTTGAAAACTTTCGGCGATGCGTAATTGTAGTACAACCAGGGATAGATTTAATTTTAGAAGTAGGAATGGAGAACAGAGTAACCTGGGTGCACGTCAAAGTCCCGTACCCCCCAGAGGTAAAAAGGAATTACGTATTTTTCGCCGTCCCCGTCAGCAACGTCATCAAAACGTAGTTTAAGTGAGCCAATAAGATAATTTAAACTTCGTTACGTGTTGGAGGGAGGGGCTCTATACTGGGTGGTCTATGAGTCGGACTGAAGTAAATACTAACCGTTCCGTTCTCCATTCCTACTTCTAAAATTAAACCTACCCCTGGTACAACAATGACCTCTTAATAGCGTACTAGAGCGGTGCATCTTTAGGCGCATTCCACTATAGTAGCGTACTAGAAACCGTAAATAGAAAGTAATTAAGGCTAACCCTTGAACTTGAATGTGCGTGTTTGTGTGTTTGACAGGTCCCTAAATGCGAAGTGATCCACGTGGCGATTGTTTGCGCGGGCTACAATTCGAGCCGTTCGGTGGTGACGTTGATCAAGAGCGTTCTCTTCTACAGGAAGAATCCCCTTCATTTCCACTTCATTTCCGATTCCGTCGCCCAGCTCATCTTGCAGACGCTCTTCAACACTTGGAACATTCCAGCTGGTAATTAAACCTTCCCCTATAACTTCATTTAATCATATCGATTGCGAGTCCCGTACGTACTCGACGAATTACGTGCCCAAAAGCGAAAACCCCTTCAGATTACGATGGGTAATTGAAATTGGAATTGGAATTGGGCTTAAAGGGGCAATGAAATGGTCCCACAACCATTTTTTAATCACTAGATCTATAGATAATTTTCGCACATGGAGGATTCATACCATTTGCACCTGGAAACCTGGCTACCTGGAGGACAAAACCTCGCATGCTTTGTCCTCCAGGTAGCCTGGCTTCCAGGTGCAAATGGTGAGAATCCTCCATGTGTGAAAACTTTCTATTGATAAAATAACATCAAGATCATTAATTAAACTTCCACCAAAACCTTTCATTTCATATTATATATTTTTTCAATGGTTTCAAAAGTTGTTTTTTTTGTAATAAAACAATGGTAAAGTGAGTGACCACTTAGGCCCAAGACTGGTAATGCGAGTGACCAATTAGCGACCGACACCTCACAAACTTTATTCCGCCACTAAAATCGTATACCCTTTGTTTCGAGTTTCATTTCGTTAAACGCGTTTCAGACCTTTTTTTTTTTAGCTAATTTGATAAAAATGGCTTACATTTGCTCAAAACTTGTATTTTGGCAACCATCGAAGAATGTCGAAGCAAAGTTCACGCCTTTTTTTAATCGCGGTGTGAAGCCACGTGAGATGTCGGTCGCTAATTGTTCATTCGCTTTACCTCTGTTCATAATAGAAAAACATTCGATTAAAAAAATTGTTGACTCATAGTTTCATTCTCACTTGAACAAAATTTATAATGAACCCACCGCTTCATTCATACTTTAACAGGCTATAGTTAAAACTTAGATTCTTAATACTTAAAGTATAATGAGCCATTGATATAAGTTAAATAATAATAGAAACTGAAATCGAGATCGTATAGTACAGTTTCTCTAAGACAACTGAATTGAATACAACTTCTCAAAGACAAAGAACGTAACGTAGAGAGGAACTTTGTTAAAATTGCTTTCGGGTTGAATTTCAGTTGACGTGAGCTTTTACTTGGCGGACAACCTACAGAACGAAGTGGCCTGGATTCCCAACAAGCACTACTCGGGAGTCTACGGTCTAATGAAGCTAGTCTTGCCTAAGGCATTACCTGACGATCTCGAAAAGGTATACATTGAAAGAACCATCGTTAGTCTTGACTACTTGTGTCCTATTTTTAGCAAGAATCAGAGAGGGTCTATAAAGGGGAGTAGTGATAGTCTATGAAGTTGCGATTTTGTTGTACATACGCATCGGTGTGCGCATCAGAGGCTGTAAAAGAATAGTTTAAGCTGATTTCTTGTTTATTAGTTTGAATCGGTTTAGGATTATCAGCACATTCTAAATTCCTGTTAATCATTCTAGAATTTAATTGGCTTTAATTCAAAAGTTAGTTGTAAAATAGTCTGATGTTTGAGCACCTTATTGTCTTATGATTGAACATTGATGTGTATGTCGACAGCAAAGGCGTTAGATAAGACCTCGATGGACTGGTAACTTTGAAGCCATTTCTGCTGTTCATATACCCATCAATGTTCCGTATTAATCCTGTATCTTTCTAGCAGGCGATATGGCAACCCTCTTTTTGAAAAGAATTATTTTGTCTGTATAAAAAATTATTCTGTTGCTTTGTTGAATTCCTATTCTTGTTTATTTCAGGTTATTGTTCTCGATACTGACGTTACATTCGCTACGGATATCGCTGAACTATGGAGAATATTTAGGAAGTTTACTTCAAAACAGGTTAGTTCCCACTGTTAACATTGACAATCAACGTCTGGCCTGAACCCTACGTGCAATAATAGAAAATAATTTAGAAATCTGAAACAAAAAGTTAGCTGGGAATTTGAATTTGAAATTTCATATTTGACTGCCAACCTTCACCCATCTTGTATTATGATACTTTCACGTTTAAAACAATTGATATTGACTCCCATATGACGTTTAAATGACGTCACTATAGCGAAACTAAGAGTAAATAGCTTCGCGGAGTATGAAACGTATGGACTATATCTTTATTAACTTTCGATTGTACGAATCTCGGAAGTTGGTTTAGGGAAGCTGGTACATACCACCCTCATAGCGTTTTCCTTTGTGTCCTCGCGGAGCGCTCCCAAGGAGCAATAAAAATGGTATTACTAGTTTCCAGCTTCGTTAAAGACTGTTTTTGAAAAATAGGATCTCCTAGTTTTATTCCTCCATGGGAGCGCTCCGCGAGGACCCAAAGGAAAACGCTATAAGAAATGAATATCTGAAAACGTATTAGCATTGATTGCCTTTTTACACGGCGTCTTTACCGACTGTTGAATAATTCATAAACTAGCTTAAGCTCTATCTTGCCCGAGATGGATCCATACTTCCAAACCCCCCAAAAACCCTAAATTGAGATTTGAAAGAGTTGGGGAAAAAGAAACAGTGAAACACTGCCTACATATTCCCATGTGTTTACAAGAAAAGGTAGTAACTTCGGTTGGCTCTGAATTACGTAACGACTTTTGTTCGAAAACCAACAGTGTTTACAGTGTTTGATTTTAAAGAGATTCAAATGAAGGTTGGTAAACATATTTTGAAATAGGTCATAGACACGTGACCGGGTTTACATTTCTTCTACTTGGAATATTTAAAACCCTAGGCCCCATACTCAGTGCCGGGTTAACACTCTCGGGGGCCCCTAGACACTTGGCGTTTGGGGGCCCATTGCAATATGACAGATGAGAGCTTAAGGTTGACCATCGGGGGGCCCCTAGGCACGTGCCTACAGTGCCTAGTGGATATTCCGGCACTGCCCAAACAAATATCTGATTGAAGATAAGGGAAAGAGCTTAGTAAAACTTTGTTAAATCACAGGCTCCTCCTTCCTCGTATTTCATTGGCTAATCATATATATATAGGACAATCGTTGACCCTAGATTTACTCGTTTAGAATACGCAAAGACAACTTTTTTATATTCGGGTTTGGCACTCATAGATCGAAGGAGTCTCGGTAGAGGTCGCTAGCTACGTAAAAATCACGTGGTTTCTAGTTTCAAATACATAATCTAGGACGTCAGGGGTGACGGTTTCTACCCCTACTTCCCTTTAATTCAAGAAGAAATGAATAGAAAATTACCTTTTAAAGATTCCAAGTAGAGGAACCTATTCTTGGTATCCCTATTAGGTCAGTTACGATGTTTTTGTCTTAGAAACTGATTCACCGCATCTTGAACTAATTTCAGCCGTTTCCTTCGTAACATTGGGGGTATTTTGCATTGCAAAACGTTGCCGGGTATAAACTAAAAACAAGAAAATCATACTTTGGTCTAGAATAGCAGAAAGATACCCCGACCGCAAACGCCTCTCCATTCTTCGCTGCTGTTGTAGCCGCCTCCACATCTGGCGCGAGCAACCCTTTGAAATATTCATTAAGCCGATATATGTTTCTATCTAGTCCACCCACTACTTCCCCACCCCCTCTCTTTCTCAAGTAGAAACCGCAAACTTTACCTAGAGAATCATAAGTAGCTTAATAATAAGTGTGACTTTTTCAATTGCCATCGTGATGCTAAATTTCTGAATAGGAGTTTGAAAGATTATTCTACTTGTTATAAGACCAATCTTCATTGTGAAACAAACCAGGAAATATTTACTCAGAATATTTTTAAACTCCAAATTAGGTTGAGATTTCATAGATATTTTGAAATTATCACCTCCGACCAATCACATGACGCCCTGCTTTCTTTAAAAAAATTCCCGTGCCACGCTCTATATCTCAAGCCACGATTGTCACATCGACACTGCGCTCAACTTTTATCAAATCTCGCGCATTTCATTCGAGACGGAGTGTGCCACTTAAATTTTGCCAGCAAGAAGGCGGGGTGTTACGTGATTGGTCGGAGGTGCAAATTCCAATTTGTCTATGAAGCCTCAAAATAATTTGAATTTTGATGTTTCGCTATGCAGAATGGTTTTATAATTAGTAGATGAATCGATAAAAAATCGCTTGATTTACTATTTCACCCTTACTTTGAACACCATCTCGTTTATGGTTGCAAACTTATTCTTTTTATGATACTTTTTACTATTTCTCAAGTACATATTGGTTTCTAGGAAACTCTATCTCCGAAAGCTGTTGGTGATTAAAAGAAATATAAAATTTTAAAACTCTTAAATATGAAGTGTTATTAAGCTAGGTGTCATTGTGAGCCAATGAGGCCGCCTTCGCCATTTCAATGGACTTTTACGAGAAGTTAAAACAATTCAAATACCCCGTACTCTCCTCTTAGGCCTAGATCGGTTGGGTTTTAATATAGCGGGTGTCGGACAGTTGTCTATGTAACTAGCTTTTGACGGAAACCATTTAATACAAATTTTGGGCCTGGATCTTAAATTCACCAAAGATTGTGTTAAGTCTATGTCTCACATTTTCAACACTATTTTCATTCCTACACGAGTCAACACTACATATTCGTGTGCCTAAACGGCTGTTGAAGCTTAAGTTTTGAGATTGAAGTAGGCCTACTAAATTGTGCTCGAACATTTTCTCTTTGAAATGTTGATGTTGAAAATTTCGGAACGTTTTCGACCCCACGAGTTTAGACTATCTTTTGTTAACAACACTCCCGAAAGACAGACGCTATTAATTTTCAAAGTTAGCGGAAATGAGTGTGGCCTAGATTTTTGCGCTCCACCGATTTTTGGTTGCTTTTCAAAAGTAAAAGTTCAGAGCTTTAAATTAATTAGCGCGACGTGTCGTGGAAGTTTATAATTCGTAACTCGGTTTCTCTTTTGTAATGAAATTTTACGCAAATTGTTTCTCTAATTATTAAGTTTAAGAGTACAGTTGTATTTAATGAATTCACGCGAAAAGATAGTGAACATTCGTATAGACAGGGATGAATTTAACTTTAGAAGTAGGAATGGAGAACAGAGTAATGTGGGCGCGCGTCGAAGTCCCGGACCCCCTTCCACGGGACGGAGGGGTATGAAAGAAGAGGCGGGGTCATAGCGATAGAGGTAAAAAGGAATTGCGTATTTTTCACCGTCCCCGTCAGCATCGTCATCAAAACGTAGTTTAAGCTAGCCAATAAGATAAGTTAAACTTTTCGTTACGTGTTGAGGGAGGGGCTTTGAGTCGGACTGAAGAAATACTACCCGTTCTCCATTCCTACTAATAAAATTAAATCTATCCCTGGTTGTAGATAAAGAAATTCGGTATTCTTAATTGTTAAATTACCAAATTATTTTTGCAGGTGATTGGACTTGTGGAAAATCAGAGTGATTGGTATTTAGGGAAGTTATGGAAGAAACATCGACCTTGGCCTGCACTGGTACAATTTGATTATAATGAAATTTAATTATTTAATTATTTATATAATTAAATTAGTGTATAATAATAGAGTATGTTTATATTATAATAGGGTCGTGGTTTCAATACTGGCGTGATTTTGCTGTATTTGCGTCGCCTTCACAGTCTGACTTGGATGCAAATGTGGCGGATGACAGCTGAGAAGGAACTCTTAAGCATGTTATTCACATCCTTGGCGGATCAGGATATCTTTAACGCCGTTCTCAAACAACATCCCTATTTGATATACAAATTACCGTGCCAATGGAACGTACAACTTAGCGATAATACTCTCAGCGAAGTACGTCAAACCCTTTTAATTAATTAAATATTATCAGAAGTATATTATACGTCTTCTCTTCGAGAGAAGTGTACCAAGCTCAAAGCGGGGACTGTAATTGTAACATGGTTCTTCCCAACATCAGAATTAACATTTATTATAGCAAGGTTACTAAAGCGAATCACATACGCGATAAATAGTTCCCTACTCATCATTACTATATTAGCGTTAAACTATTTGCCGAGGCACATGCGCTTGTGTGTTTTTGTCACTCCACGTCAAGACAATCGAGGTTTGTGGGATGATTGCTGAGGATTTAGTACCATTTGATTAGTTATAGAATTGACCCTTGCACGGTGCGATGCCCATCTGAAGTTTGATGAGCGGAAGAGCAAACAAAATGGTGCCATGAGCCCGGGAAGAATCATGTTACATAACTAAAGTATTAAGAACATACAGAGTGTCTTCCTTATTCTATTATCCCCCACTGATATTATGAAAGGCAAATAGGTCGTGAAATACGTTCTTTTGTTTATATTACAGCTTTGTTACACCGAAGTTCAAGATTTAAAAGTAAGAGTTAGAAAACGTTTGTGTAACACACGACTCCATTTTATTCCAATTTTTTGTCTTGAAACATTTGAAAGGTTATTCATTGGAATTCACCAAAAAAGTTGAAAGTGAGCAACAAACACGTAGAATTCTTCCGTAATCTTTACTTGACGTTTTTGGAGTATGACGGAAATCTTTTACGACGAGAACTGATTGGTTGCAATAACACCAAGTCTTCGCATCTCCAGGAAGCCGTAAGTACTCATTAATTATGGGTTATTTAGTACGAAACTTCGGGCTCTGACAAGGTTAGTTAAAAGGAACTGTAAAGTAGGCCAAATTATTTGAAATACGTCATTGGCACCACGTGACGCCAAGATATAAAGACTCTATATGGAGCTTAGTAACCTTGGTGTTATCTCCTCCCTGTATTTTTAACTTATCAGCCAATAAAGAGCTTTAAGATTATTGTACACACACATTACGCGTTTCATCATTGAACTAGGATCTATGCGAAACGGCCATTCCAATAGAACATATAAATTTATGCTATGCCTAAGTCCAAATTAGTAAAACTAGCTCTTGTAATTAGTTGAAAGTAACGGATGAAGACGATCCATGCTACGAATTCCGTCGCTCCAGAGTGGTTCAACATAGAACTCATTTATACTACATTGAGTACGACTATGAACCCGTAAGTGAATCCTTCATCATTTGGAAGTGGTTTTTTTAAAGATATGTCATGATTATGTGATAGACTCCAGATGGTAATGACGTGACCCTAGTCGCTCAGCTCTCTATGGACAGACTGCAGATGGTGGAATCCTTGTGCAAGCATTGGGAAGGTCCCATTAGTTTGGCTCTTTACATGTCGGATTCCGAAGTCCAACAATTTCTTAGTTTCACACTAAATTCAGAAATCCTGCAAAGCAGAAAAAATGTTGGCTACCATATTGTCTATCGAGAAGGGGTAAGCTTAATAACGTATTCTTATTAGCATTTGTTAGGCTTAGCGATCATAGACGACACTTTTAAGTACTTGAAAATGAGAAAATGTAATTGTCTTTGCAGCCATTTTATCCCGTGAACCTCTTACGGAACGTAGCTCTGCAACAGGTGACCACTCCCTTTGTGTTCCTAACCGACATTGACTTTCTTCCCATGTTCGGTCTCTACGAGTACCTCAAGAAGTCCTTCGGGACCCTTGGCCTAGTCGATTCCAAGAAGGTGAGTAACTGTCCCTGCTTAATTGCGACATCGTTACAAACCGAGCATTTGATTGTCCATTCAGGCTCTGATAGTTCCGGCGTTCGAAACGCAGCGATATCGTTTGAACTTTCCTAAATCGAAAGCGGATCTTTTATCCATGTTGGATATGGGGACGCTCTTCACCTTTCGGTATCACGTGTGGACTCGCGGTCACGCCCCCACCAATTACGCCAAGTGGCGAACCGCGACCACACCATACCGAGTGCAGTGGGAACCCGACTTCGAACCCTACATTGTCGTGCGTCGTGATGTTCCCGAATACGACACGAGATTTGTCGGATTCGGATGGAATAAAGTGTCGCACATAATGGAACTTTATGCTCAAGGGTATTTACATATTTTTTCTAATATAATACTTCATTCTCTTCGAGAGAAGTGTACCAATCACAAAGCGGGTGGGGTAATTGTAACATGATTCTTCCCAACATCAGAATTAACATTTATTATAGCAAGGTTACTAAACCGAATCACATACGCGATAAATAGTTCCCTACTCATCATTACTCTATTAGCTCTGCTTAACTATTTGACAAGGCTTATGCGCCTGTGTGTTTTTGTCCCAGCCACGTCAAGACAATCAAGGTTTATGTGTTGATTGCTGAGCATTTAGTACCAAACAGTTGAAGTTTAATGAGAGGGAGAGCAAACAAAAATGGTGCCATGAGCCCGGGAAGAATCATTCATGTTACATAACTAAAGTATTATGATGATACAGAGTGTCATCCTTCTTCTATTATCCCCTTCCGATATTAATTAATCAGTTGATTAACTACGTAATTATTAAATGTAACTTGTTTCATTTCAGTTACGAATTTATCGTGTTACCCAATGGATTCGCTGTCCACATGCCACACGCTCCTAGTTTTGACATAGCCAAATTTCGTTCCAGTTACCAATACAGAAAGTAATTACTTCATTAAATTACTGTTTTAACATCATAATTAACTTAATTAGGATGTTCAAATAATTGTTTTAACATCATAATTAACTTAATTAGGATGTTCAAATAATTGTTTTAACATCATAATTAACTTAATTAGGATGTTCAAATAATTGTTTTAACATCATAATTAACTTAATTAGGATGTTCAAATAATTGTTTTAACATCATAATTAACTTAATTAGGATGTTCAAATAATTGTTTTAACATCATAATTAACTTAATTATGATGTTCAAATAATTGTTTTAACATCATAATTAACTTAATTAGGATGTTCAAATAATTGTTTTAACATCATAATTAACTTAACTAGGATGTTAAAATAATTGTTTTAACATCATAATTAACTTAATTAGGATAACCTTTAATATTAAAATTTAATTTCAGATGCTTGAAAATATTGAAAAGTGAATTTGTAACGGATCTTTCGAAACGTTACGGTGGCCGACAGTTTTCGGCTGGTGATCGAAAACGAAAGAGGTAGCCGGAACCTCAATTAAACTAAAGAAACTTAATACGGACTTGCGCGTGCGTGTTGTGTGCTGGTTTTTCCTCTTCTTGAAATTTACTTAAAACGAGTAAGAACAGAACAGAACTGAGACTGAATTAACTAAACTATATATACCAGAAATCAGAGCAAAGAAAAAAATGTACATAATATTTATATACATATATGAAACTTTGCAAGTTTTACAGCGCTTCTAGCTAGGAATGCAGGGTATTATCAATTCAAAATGGCCGCCGCTACAATTATATCAACCATAAGTAACCTAATAACAATAGGTTGGACTGAATTTCGTTTTTCATAATGATTTAGTTTAAACTTTGTCACTAAATGCTCATAAGGATACTCTAAGCTTAGCAAAGGCTAGTTTTAGCTCCGCCCTCCTGCATGGACGAGTTCTGATTGGTTCCTGCATTTAACCAGCATGTTAGAAGCGCCACAGATGCCGAAATTAGCTTTAAGTGAGTATCATTTAGGCTGGATTACCTTATTACCTTTAATCGAGAGAGCCTTCAGTTGTGGGAGGAGCTATGAATTGTGAGATAATTTACACGACCATATTGGTGGGTTAAATGCAGGAGGAAAGCTGAAACCCACCAATATGGCTGCCAAAACCAGGGAGAGAGGGAGAAGCCGTCTAATGCTAACAGAACTCGTATCTAGCGGGAAGGGGTTGAAAACGGGGGTATGAAATATTATGTTCTCTCTCTCTCTACCTTGGGTCATTCGGTGGATCATTGAGCATGCGCGAAGTGACATCACGAATAGTCGCTATATGAGATAAAAACTTTGGATTTTGCGCAGTAGAGCTCGCGGTGGCCCGGTCGATACTACCCCCGCTGGCTGGGAAATTTACTTCCCCACCCAAAAGAGAGACACCTCGCGCTATTCACGCGGCATCTCCCTCTCTCCCTGCCAAAACCGAGATAAGACTTTGGAGGGTCTGACGTAGTATTCATCCCACTGAAAGGTCTCTATAGATGCCGCTAAGATACCTTTATGTATACTAAACCTGGATAACCCTTGTTACTTACAAAAATACATTATCTCCTGGCTAAATGCTTCCCGTAGCAGACGATTTTTTCCTCCTACATTTAATTTTGACCCCGGAAGGGGGATATCACTAAGGTAAGAGATAGAGGGTTATGACGTTCCCATATATGGGAAAGAAATTACTCTATACGGGTTACAAGTATTTGCACATGCCCTATTTATATGCTTTCAACGCGAAATGCGCTACTTATTTCATTGTAGTTTCACACTTATTGTTATTAGAAAAAAATTGTTACTTATGGTGCAATTAACCAACCAGGGAATTAAATCTCTCTAACCAATTAATAAATTTACAATAACGTCCGGAACTCGATAAAGGTCGATAGAAACATACCTTCCTGAGTAAATATACCGCTTTTTCGCGGGAAAAAGAGGCGGGAAATTTACACGTGTTGTGACGTTCATCGCAGGCGTAGTGGAAACGCGCGCGCAAAAAAAAAAACTCAAACGGCAGCTTCTGTTCAATGAATTTTTAACCAAGGATTAATGTGTCATTATACATGAATCCATTCAAGGACGAATCGTAGAGAATAATGTAGTGACGCCATCTATATATTGAATTTTGTGAAACTTTATTTTCAATAGCGTATTTTTTTCGTCCACTAACCTTGCAAGAAAAGCAAAAAAAAAAGGTGTAAAGGTTATAAGTCCTATGTTGCATTTATTTTAATGTAAAGTGCATTAATTAGATTTTATTTTATTAGTACTCATCCCTTTATGTTAATTAGCATTTACTTTAAAATACATCAACTCATGTTAACTCATGAGAACGTTAGAAGATAAAATTGGGCTGTATTATTAATTGTTCTTTCATGTTTCTGTCATATTAGCATGCTTATAAAGTCCCGTCCCATGGTCCTGGAAAGCGTTCTACGGACGGACTTTTATGGGTTTTACTGACAAGGCTTACATGCCCGATCTTTATTAGTTTCCAGCCTAGACTAGTATCGGTATGTTCATCAATAATAGACCTTTTTCAAAACACGGGGGTGTTTGACCATCTTGTGAAGTTGTTATCCAAAGACAATAGATGTGGCTTCAAACAAAAGGTGTTTGTTGGACTGGTAACTTTGAAGCCCCATCTAACGTCTTTGGATCTAAATATAGTACGGAAGACGGATAGTTAGTCTTCTCTTCAACCTATTATATCAAGCAGACGACACTCTGGCCCCTCCACCTTTTGAAAAGGGTCTGTAACAGCATTGTCGGTGTACATATAGTACACTGTCACACCTTTGTTACTGAACACGATGTATTAGTCCGCGATATTTTTTAAATAACAAAAGTAGTACAGTACATATTCTTCCAAATTGATAGATATTTTAACCACGATGATTTGCTTCAAATTCCAAATTTTTGGTTTAAATAAATTGTAAACGAGAAAATCGCGAAGAAACTCGGAATTCAAACGGAATAATTAAAAGAAAATCCGTTGACTCAAATTAATATCTTTATTCAAAATTAATTTTATAAATTTAGATATCCCAAACTTAAAGGGATAGAATTATTAATTATCGTTTCTAGCATTTATAGCCAAAGAAAATTTTATCTCCAGTCTTTACAGCTCGAGCTAGTTCGTGAACGATAAGGGAGGATTGAAGTCCTACACTCATTTAATTTTGCAGTCCATCTTCCTATTTAGTCTGCATTACTAAGCCTTTGACAGCGCTTGACCACTGGTCAATGACCAGACACCAGGCATCGCTTTACGAGAATCTGTGACCTCTCAATAACCAGTGAAAAACTTATGGAACATATCTTATGAATTTGCGTGGTAAGGAATAACAGATTGCAATAACATAACCTTTTTTGCGTAAGTATTAAAATATTATATTCTTATATAACATCTTAAAACGTACACTTTACGGCGCAGTTATATATATTATATATATGTCAGGCATGTGTGAATAACACGTCATAATCCACAGGTAGATAAAAGTATATAATTTTTGTGAGCAACTTTGTCTGAAAGGGCACAGTTCCTGTACGTTTTTCGTAGGCAGCGTGTACCCTTACACCAAATTGTATACGTTTACCAAGGGTTATAGTTGCGTGACTTTAACAACGTTAATTGATGAGACTAGACAATGGTTAGAAAGTCAACAGAATTTACGACTGGTTAATGCAATTTTGTAAAGCAACAAAGTAGAAAGGGAAATTAGTCTTGTTAACTTTGTATTCCTCAAATCTCTAGCAACATTATTTCTCTTTTCTGAAGTAGGCTTACTCCTCAATCAATTTGGGCTTGGGGTTTCATGGAAGAACTCCAAAATCATATTTATTTTTTGTGTTTATACCTATTGTCACACCAGGAGTCGCTTCTATGGAACCTATAGTTTTTGTTAAATAATAAGTTGACTGACAGTTATCAGGTTGGATTTTCACCGTACGTCATCAAAATCTTCCACTAAAATATTTTCAACAAGATGGCCCCGGGCAGATTACGCTGTTGCTCTTTATTGACTGGGATTAGCATAACCAAATTTATTTTATGATGTTCCCGGGTTATTTCTACCTTTTGCCTACACTTAATTCTCGTTAATCAGATACCATTCCGATTAATAGTAAAATTCATTTAGTTTGATTTGGTTTACCGTTTAATTAAACAGAATTAACAAATTTCTGTCCCGAAAGAATTTTATTTTATATATTCTTTGTTACAAACCTAATATTTTTAGCAAAAAGGTAATTTAATGTTTAGGTAGTAACGCATAGAAGTGGAGGTAAACTATTATTCATTAGTGCTTCATTATAAATAAACTTCTGCTTTTCATTAACGCCTTATACAAAGTTCAATAAACTTCCTCCGTCGATAAGCAGATTAATTCCAGTTATGAAAGATGCGTCATCGGATGCCAAGAAAGCGATGCCCTTCGCGATGTCATCCGCTTGACCAATTCTGCCTAAAGGAGTTGTCCTCTGACACTGTTCCTTTAAATTTTCGAAATTGGCAGGATCAAAGTTGGGCATATTTCTGTATATGTTGGTTTCAACTACTCCGGGGTTGACAGAATTAACCCTAATTTTAAATTCAGCGAATTCTTTCGCCGCGCAACGTGTCATTTGGTCAACGCTGCATTTGGCCACGGAGTAAGGCAAACATTGGTAAGCCGCCAACTTAGACGCTAAACTGGACACGTTGACGATAGCGCCTTTGGTCAACTTCAAATGAGGCAAACAAAGTTGAATCAGACGCAAACCAGATTTGAATATTATATCCATCATGAAATCAACTTCTTCCATCGTGCTTGTACTGGCGTATTGATCACTTCGAAATAATCCAGCACAGTTGACCAAGATATCTAATTTCCCGAAGTGATCCACTGTTTCTTGAACGACTCTCTCTTGATCGTCTGCTTTAATCAGATTTCCAATTACCATTAAGACTTGTTTATCTTCTAAGCCTTGGTCTATACACATTTGACGAGTTTTCTTTAGATTATCTCCATCTAGGTCCACGAGGGACACGAATGCTCCTAATGATGCAAAATGGACGGCTGTGGCTTGACCAATACCGGACGCTGCACCGGTTATGATGCACACTTTGTTTTTTAGATTAGGCATTTTTTTGCCTGTAAACTAGAAAAACGACACGTTCAAATGCGAGTCGAGTGTATGTAGGGGGAATTTCCCATTTAGAGTTTCAGTTTGGTGTGTTTGTTTCCGTGTTCGCACGCTTAAATTCGGGTCAGCGGATATCCGGAAACATTGGACAATTTGTGAAACAGGAAGTATAGAAATTTAACACAGAAAGCGACTGGTAAACAACTCGGTTTCATAACAGCAGGTGGCAAAATTATTTCCGTAAATATGAGTCCCTTAAATTATACGTTGGTAATACTAATATATATTATCAACAGAAGTGTAATGGGAAGATTAGGAAATTCAGAGACAAATAACTTGAAGAAGATTCAAATACGTATCCCGCATTTGGTATTTAAAACTTTCGGGTTTGAAAAAGAAGACCAGGCGCCAGTTACTTTAGTAATGTTTAACTTTATTGAGGTTTTCATTTGCTTATTATTAACAACCTTGACCTAGGATGTATCCACCGTCCACGAGCAAATTGACACCAGTCATGTAAGAAGATTCATCCGAAGCCAAGAAAGCGATGGTCTTGGCGATTTCAACCGGTTGGGCTAATCTCTTCAACAGGGTTTTGTCAGCCCATATTTTCATCAAGGCTTCATGCTCTTTCTCGTCAAGGACTTGGCTATTCCGTATTATGTTAGTGTCAACGGGTCCCGGGTTGACAGAATTGATCCGGATTTGGAAAGGGGCCAACTCCATCGCGGCGCAACGGGTCAATTGGTCCATAGACGCCTTGCTGATGCAATACGGTACTGAAGCTTCTATGGGCTGTTCAGAAACCATACTGGACACATTGACGATGGTACCATGGCTTTCCTAAAATTAGTTTTGACAAATGTTTGATTTATAACCATCATACATGACATTTAGAGGGCGAAACTGAAACCAAATGGCCTACAATCTGGCACAGGCGTGCGCACGGGTCGGGCAGGGTGGGCCCTGGCCCGACATGAAATGTTTCAAGGGGGCGCAAAAGCCGGAAAAATAAGGACGCAAAATTTGGGTATTAGTTCTGCAGACTGCAGGAACATCAGCGAAACGCCGAAAGGGAACGGAAATGTGAATAACAGAGCCACTATGAGAAATGCGATGGTCAGACGGGGGACGGGAAAATTTTGTGTTCTCTCGTATAGTCTCGGGTGTTAACCCTTACAAAAATCTTCTTTAGAACTCTTTAGAAAATTCCTTGGGAAATTTCTTTAGAAATCCTTAAGGAGTTCTTAGGGAAATTGGGGAATATTGGTTTCTTTTTCTTTGGAAAATGCTTTGGAATTTTCTTGGGAAATAACTTTGGAATTTTCTTGGGAAATAACTTTGGAATTTTCTTGGGAAATAACTTTGGAATTTTCTTGGGAAATATCTTTGGAATTATCTTTGGAATTTTCTTGGGAATTATCTTTGGAATTTCCTTGGGAAATAACTTTGGAATTTCCTTGGGAAATAACGTTTGAATTTTCTTGGGAAATATCTTTGGAATTTTCTCGGGAAATATAGGGAAGATTATGGGGTAAATTAATCTAGCCCTCTAGAAACGAGGATAGTTCTCACATGCAGAACCATATCCCAATGCAGGGAGTGCAGTTCTAATATGCTGAACAACACTTCTTATAGCACGGGCAGTTCCCGCATGCAGTGCGAAACTGCTTATAAAGTCAGACATATAATCGACTTAAAAACATCCGTAAACGGCAGAAAGTTTTAATCTTGTGCAATTGTATGGGTTACTAAGGGGGTTTTGGAGGCTTCAATGGCCAAGCAGTAGATACATATGTAGTTGTTAAGTTTAATAATGTATTTTCACTGAGAGTTTTTTGAGTACCAGAAACGCGTTTAACCTAATTTTATCTACAATATTTTTTAAAAAATATTTATTTGGGACTCTAATTACGCTCGAAATAAAGATAAAACATGTCACAAAAGAATTAATTTAAGGTTAATTTTACTTTTCAAAAGCGAAAGTTTCGACTGCCAGCTTATACTCCCTGCATGTAAATCTAAACAACACGATTTTAATTACGTGTATTTTACTTTTAATTTAATTTATCCTTTGCATAAACACCTCACGAATTATTAAAGGAAAAAAAAACGAAAATAGGTAAATATGATAAACCATTTCAGCAATTGCTGAGCCTTAGCTACGGGACAAGCCTTTGTGAAACGTTTTTAATTATTTAGCTATCAAGTCAATGCCTATGCAGGAAAACTTAAGCAAAACAATTTTGGGTAAAATATTTTGAGATAATTATATGTAAAGCATAATTGCTAATATATCTGCTGGTCCTTTGAAATTCATCTCTAGAATTCTAAACGAATTTCATTGGAAAATTAACCCCTGACCTTCTTTGGAAATTTATCTCAAGATTTCCTTAAGAATTTCGTTGGAAAATATTCCATAGACGTTTTTTGGAAATTTATCTCAATAATTCCTATCGAATTTCTTTGGGAAATTAACCCTAGACTTTCTTTGGAAATTTATCTCAAGAATTCTTTAAGAATTTCGTTGAAAAATATTCCACATACGTTCTTTGGAAATTGATCTCAAGTATTCTTGAAGAATTTCGTTGGCAAATATTCCCTAGATGTTCTTTGGAGATTGATCTCAAGAGTTTCTAAAGAATTTCTTTTAAAACAAACCCAAGACCTTCTTTGGAAATTAATCTCTAGAATTCCTAAAGAGTTTCTTTGGAAAATAAACCTTATACATTCTTTGGAAATTTACCTCTAGAATTCCTAAAGAATTTCTTTGGAAAATATTCGTTAAACCTTCTTTGGAAATTTACCTCTAGAATTCCTAAAGAGTTTCTTTGGAAAATATTCGTTAAACCTTCTTTGGAAATTAATCTCTAGAATTCCTAAAGAGTTTCTTTGGAAAATAAACCTTATACATTCTTTGGAAATTTACCTCTAGAATTCCTAAAGAATTTCTTTGGAAAATATTCGTTATACCTTCTTTGGAAATTAATCTTTAGAATTCCTAATGAGTTTCTTTGGAAAATAAACCTTATACCTTCTTTGGAAATTTATCTCTAGAATTCCAAAAGAATTTCTTTGGAAAATAATCTCAAGACATTCTTTGGACATTTGTCTCAAGACTTCTTTAGGAAATTCCAAAGAAAGTCTTTGGGAATTGTTCCTTTAGGAAATGATCCCAAGGGCTCCATAGGGTTCCAAAGAATGGCCTTTGGAATTCTTAAGAACATTTTTGTTAGGGGGTAGGGGCGCAAAATTAACTAGGCGGCCCGACCTTACTGAAAACCCTGCGCACGCCTGTGCAATCTGCCTATCCTATTTATATTTCAGAAAGTGATTCTACGTGTTTGTTAGTTTAGATGTTTATTCAGAACATGCTTATTTTCTTGTTTCACCAAATTTTATGCATGGTTCATTTCGGTAGCATTCTAGGAAAGGTTCATTAGAAGTAGTTTGGTGGTTGGGTTCTTGGAGACGGTGGCGAACCCCTGGTCATTGTAGATCTACGATGGCCTAATTTAGCGTAGTTTTATTGAACTTGAAAGTTGCTAGAAATAACTACATAGGGTTGAGCAGAAAGAATGTATGACCTACTTTGTTACCTCAACTTCCGCCCTGAATATTGACCATTGAGTGGTCTATATTGCAGGTCTACCTTCATATTTATAGCGTTTTGGTTTGGTCAGTCTGCCTGGACGTTTACTTCTAGGTACATTTCAGTTTTATTAACAATAACAAAATATTACCTTGAGATATGGAACGCAAAGTTGAATCAAGGTCCAACCAGCCTTCAAATTGACATTCATAACGACATCAAAATCCTCCATTGTTGCCGAACAGGCGTATTGCTTTGGTCTAGCTATTCCGGCGCAGTTAATCAAGGTATCCAATTTTCCGAAGTGATCCATTGTACCCTTAATTAGCAAGTGCTGGACATTGGCTTCTGTCAGGTCACCAGTTACGGTTAAGACTTGGTCAGTGGTTAAACCTTCATTCAAACACATTTCCCTAGTTTTTTCCAGGTTATCACCATCAAGATCTACCAAGGACACGAAGGACCCCAAAGAAGCGAAGTGGACAGCAGTCGCGCGTCCAATACCCGACGCCGCACCAGTTATGATGGACACTTTCCTCTTTAAACTCACCATTTTAACAACGGTTTTGATTAAAAAATTTAAGCTGGTGGATAGAGAGTCTAACACTTGTTGTACTTTTGTTTTGTTCGTGGGATTTATTATGAAGTGCCTGTACCGTTTAGAGTACGAGCAACGTGTAGGTTTAATTTGTGGAGTTGGAACGTAAATGTATTCAACTTCAAGGCAATGAATGGTAAAAATGTTTTTGTTGCGCCGTTGTTGAAGGAAAAGTTCAGGTAACATAACATTTGTGATAGGCATTTTTGTGTGGTCATTTGGTGTCAACAGGTCCGGGGTTGATAGAATTGGACATGCTTCTATGAAAGCTAGTTTTGATTGGCAAATAACAATTTGTGTTGGTGAAAATAAGAGTTAACTCCGCCACCCACCGTGATTGTCATTATTACGTAGTGTTTTTGTGTTAATTAATCTTGAATGCAGTTATGTCAATTAGTAACAGACAGGCACGTAACTTTCAGAAGATAGAAATATATCGCGTTAGTTATTAAAACATAGCATATTTATAATATCAGGGATGGATGCAATTTTAGAAGTAGGAATGGAGAACGGAACGGTTAGTATTTACTTCAGTCCGAGTCATAGACCACACAGTATAGAGCCCCTCGCTCCAACACGTAACGAAAAGTTTAAATCATCTTATTGTCTCACTTAAGCTACGTTTTGATGACGTTGCTGACGGGGACGGCGAAAAATTCGAAATTTCTTTTTACCTCTGTCGCTATGACCCTCCCGCCTCTTCTTTCAAACCCCTTTTCGTCCCGTGGAAGGGGGTCCGGGACTTTGACGCACGCCCATATTACTCTGTTCTCCATTCCTACTTCTAAAATTACATCTATCCCTAATAATTTGAAAGAAACTAGACGCAAGTTACATTAGTAATGTTCAACTTTATTGAGGTTTTTATTTACTTATTATTAACAACCTAAACCAAGGATATATCCACCGTCCACGAGCAAATTAACACCAGTCATGTAAGACGATTCATCCGAAGCCAAGAAAGCGATGGTCTTGGCGATTTCTACCGGTTGGGCTAATCTCTTCAACAGGATTTTGTTAGCATATATTTTCATCTGGGCTTCGTGCTCTATCTCGTCAATTTTTTGGCTATTCCGTAATAAGTTAGTGTCAACGAATCCCGGGTTGACAGAATTGACCCTGATTTGGAAAGGGGCCAACTCCATAGCGGCGCAACGGGTCAATTGGTCCATAGATGACTTGCTGATGCAATACGGTACGGAACCTTGAAAAGGGATTTCAGCAACCATACTGGACACATTAACGATGGTACCATGGCTTTCCTAAAAATATAGATATAGCATTTTTATGGTTTATAAACCTCATACTTGAGAGTCTTAGGCGCTGACGTAAATGAAGGGTTCAGCAGAAGTTCCACCAAAAACCTAATGATGGGTACTTAAAGAAGAATACTCGCTTATGGTAACCTTAGTGCTATTGTATGCATTATAAAGCGGTTTGACGTGGTCAGTCGGTCTAGACTCTTACTTCTACATATAGATACGCTTCCAATTTCAGCTTGGTTTTCTTTAATGAAACAAACTTAAACTTAACCTACCTTCAGATATGGAACGCAAAGTTGAATCAACGTCCAACCAGCCTTCAAGTTGACATTCATAACGATATCAAAATCCTCCATAGTTGTTGAAGAGGCGTATTGATTTGTTTTACCTATTCCAGCGCAGTTAACCAAGATATCTAATTTTCCGAAATGATCCATTGTACTCTTGATTAGCAAATGTTGGACGTCGGCTTCAGTCAGGTCACCAGTTACGGTTAAGACTTGGTCAGCGGTTAAACCTTGACTCAAACACATTTCCCGAGTTTTTTCCAGGTTATCACCATTAAGATCTATCAAGGACACGAAGGACCCCAAGGAAGCGAAATGGACTGCGGTTGCGCGTCCAATACCCGACGCCGCACCAGTTATGATGGACACTTTGTTTCGTAGATCAGGCATTTTTGCAGCGTTACGATGTTTTCAGTATAATCTGCAAGCTAGTCGAAATGCGGGTACGAAGTGCGACTTCCGTTTACACTACGAGCAACAAACGGTTTTAGCTCGAGTGTAAATGTATTGAATTTCGAAGCAGCATATGGTAAAATAGTTGTTTGCGTTAGTGTACGTTATACCGTTCACTTTATTTTTATCATAAGGGAAAATTGTACAAAGGTTATTGTTGAGTTATAGCCATGGAGGATAAATTATGCATAAATCGTATGAATCCTTCTACATAGGCTGAAAACGTTTAATATTTATATTTGGGTTTATCGAGCTCTCGATTTCCGTAAGGTTAATTTCACGGCCTATAATTTATCGTGGACCAAAAGATTAACTCCGTTTCAGAAACTGGTAAATCAAAAACTCGGCGTCGAATGTTTAATTATGGGGTCTACCATATGTAACGCAATAACAATAAATGCGACACTGAATGTGGTTGTTTATGATTACCGCCAACAAATGTATTTTTCAAACCTTTCATTGAAACGTACTGAGCCAATAGGTATAAACAGCAAGGAGTTACATGGTTTTAAACGGCCCTCAACGTGTAAACGCTCCCATTTTCACGCGTAACATAGTAGAAAACAAACCCTTTAAATAATTGAGCATTATAGCAACAAGAATTAATATAAATACTAACTTATAATGGATTCCTAACTAGGCCAAAAAGCTGGACACCAAATACGCGTTACACCCACGACGCTGTAAGTCGAGGCGGGAATAGCGAGGCCACGTGGGGAAAACTAACTATCTCTCTACGAACATTTTTACGTTTTAAATTTCGCCCATGCGCAGAGAGAGAAAAATAAGAATTTCTCTCTGACTCAGAAGGTTGGAAAGGGGTAGGAAGGGGGGTTACTAGTTATATTTTTTCTCTGCTGTATGGGTATCTAAGCGAAATGCCATATGGAACGTAAGAGACTGTAATCCATATCCATGATGGCAATGGAAGGTGAAATACTTAAAGTTATCATATTGCTTATGGTTCTGGTTCTACTAAACTATTTGGAGTTCTATTTCACGGACTATGCCCACCTGCGTTTCTTAGAGCCATTAACGCACGCGAATGAATTCATCGAAGCAACTCCAACGAGGAAAGCCTTTATCGGTTCGCAAAATACGTAAACAAAACCATTTACTTCGTTCCAATCTTTATAAGCGTCGAGTGTTAGTTCTACATTATTTGTATTGAACTCAAGTTGGTAACTGAATCGAATTGTTAACTAAATTTCTGTCATTCGATTACAAAATGATGAAACAATTATTGCTTGCCCATCTTCTGTTATTGCAATTTGGAATCCTGCAAATGTAATACGAGACATATTTGAACGCGCAGAATTCTGTGCTCTTCTTAACAACCCTTTTTTATCATAAATTAAGGAAAAGCGAAGACCTCGAGGAC
Source organism: Phalangium opilio (assembly GCF_054372755.1). Lineage (NCBI taxonomy): Eukaryota > Metazoa > Arthropoda > Arachnida > Opiliones > Phalangiidae > Phalangium > Phalangium opilio. The sequence continues at coordinate 2,032,071 of NW_028324166.1, read as the reverse complement.
AAACCTATAGACTGGAAAACGATTAAACCAAAAATATGCGTAAATGATGACGAATTCAACATTCCCGGTAAGAACGTTAAATGATTCAGAGACGCAATAATAACTTGTTGATTTTTTTTTATAATGACGCGGTTTAGACGTTAAAAAAGTTCAAGTCAAACTAGCTATTACTTCGGTGTACGAAATTTCCGAAGAAAACATGGTTAGATTTCTTCATCGTCTTGGAATCGCTGTTTTACAAGGTGTTATAATACCGCTGCGTTATTCGCAGGACTTTGGGTTGCAAGTGCTAGTAACCCTGACTTGGTTGGACCCGTATTTAAATTTTACCGTGATCGTCAATACGGTATCATGGGCTGTTCTTCCAAATTCCATTCGGGATTGCATTTGGAAACCGGATGTTATATTCCAAAACGCGAAACGTTCCACTTTATATACGGACACCATACCAAATAGCCTGACTAGAATAGTTGTGGAGGGTGAATCTTTTCATCTACATCAAGTAGAGAGGTTTAAAAAATCTTTCTTCATTTGCGCAAAAGAACTTGCATTTTCTAAGATGATTAACGTCATGTCTTCTATCATACAGATATATGCTAATTGTAGGTTGCAATATGGATTTTCATTTATATCCCTTGGATACCCAACACTGTTCACTTGAGCTTACAACTCGTAAGTCATAATTTTTTCTGTCCTGGTGATAGTGACGTAGAAGGAGTAACACATTCAATAATTTGAAATGTAACCTATTATTTGAAACTATGGCATTTACTCTCTATGCCATTGAATTATTCCTTTGATACCAGTGGTATCTGCTAGTAGCACTTTTGATCTTGTATGGGATGAAGATAAGTCCATTGCTGTTACTTTCAGAAACAAAATTAAACCACTTAACTTTGACATTGTATTTATTGATGCAAACTCTACTTGGCCTGAAGGTACGAAAAGTGCGTTTCTTCGTAATTGTGATTGGTTTCAACGGTGGCTTCCGGAGTTCCATCAAATAATGAATTCCAAGCCGCCGGCGGAACCAATTCAGATCTATTCTACCGTTTACCCTCGATAATTGCACAACTTCAGTTATACAATGGGCGAGAGTTACTTAATAATACCTACCCCGTTTCGCAGATATGTTCTGTCTGAATGTATCAAAGACTTAATGGCTCAAAATGAACTGGAATTCCGCCATTGTCAAGGGTGACAAAAGTATAGTCCTTTTACTAAACGGCTACGCTGGCTTTAGGTTCTAGAAATGTAGTCCTTCTCGCCAATATGATTTTTATAAGGTCCTTAATGGCCAGTATTGTTAACATCTACGTACCAAGGTTTGTCTACATCCTTTTCCCAAAGTTAAATATCTTAAACATGATCTTCTGTTAATATTAGCTTTCTGGTGGTGTGCTTGTCTATGGTGTCTTTTTGGATTGACGTTGCGGCCGTGCCTGGACGCGTAACCCTCGGAGTGACCTCCATTTTGACCTTGGCAACTTCGATCACTCAGGCCCGTGGTTCTTTACCAACTCTGAATTACATGACGGCCATGGATGTGTGGCTCTTGGGTTGCATGATAACCGTGTTCCTGTCCTTGATTGAATTCACCCTGGCTCAAGCCTGGAGTCGACAAACTCCAAATGCAGTACGTTGAATATTGTATAAGGGTGATTTCGAAAATTATACATACATATCTACTACTTGAGCAGAAACCGAAAACCAGTCAAGATTCGAAGCAGTTTGTGAAGAAATCAAATTTCGGTTGGACCGACCATTGTGTGGATATAAAATCCCCTAACACTTTCAACGTTAAGCGACGAAGTTCCACGAGATGTATCCCATTCTTTAAACGAAGAATGATGCGCGTAGCACAATCCAAGGTTGACGAATCAATGTGCAAGAAACCAGAAAGTGTCATTAAGAAAGACAATGCTTTGGATAGGGCATCGCGGATCTTTTTTCCATTGGCTTTCACTTCGTTCACCGTCTTCTATTGGCTGTATTTCATGAATCTAGCTTATAACTAAGTATCCTTATTAGAAATGATTTGATTATGGAAGACAATTGATTCTTTTTAGCAAGGAAATATTGAATTGAATTGAACTATAGTTTATTGTGTACTACAGCATTACAACTTGTATTAATACAGAATCTGCTCAAAATGAACAAGTACTCCATACGTTAGTGAACTCCTAAAAAATAATAATTCAGAACACCTATGTTTGTTCAGTGAAGCCAACTGTTTGTTCAGCTGGTGCAATTTATAGCCAAATCAAGCAAATAACGTAATAAGCGCAATTTCCAAAGGTGCAATATTTATTGCTGACACCAAAAAATGAAGTGACCTTTTCAGAAAATGCACCAATAGATAATTTCGACGTAAAAAAGGGGGTTGAGAACTCTTAGTATTGGCATACAAGTAGGTTGATCCCTTGCCGTGTTTGCGCACTCTCATGTTACAAAAAGACTACTGCGCAGGCGCTAAAAAGCGGGATGGAAGGCAAAGTTTTACCCCCCGTGTCTTTCCCACTTATTTACATCGAAGTGGTCTTAGCTAACCGCGCTTAGGCACTAATTGTTATTTTTTTTCGTCAACGTGCGCAATATCTCAAGACCCATAAATGTTATCTCGCCTCGGTGCTTTCCCATTAAATCTCTATATGGTGCACTTGAGAAAGAAACACTGTTTTCTTTTAATATTGATTTAACATTAAGTATTAGTACGCCCCAAGTTTCGCTTCAATGTTAAGTGCGTTTGAACAAAACTTTGTAGCATTTCTTATAGGAAAAATAAATGTACGCACGTAAATTCAACGATGCATGTCTACCCAAGTTCTGGAAATTGCATTTTCTGTTCAAATAGCGAGCTGCCTTTGCCGTGTATTTTAGTGCATTTATCGACGGCTATTATTTAACTTGTCCTACCATGTCGCTCTGAGAATAAAGTATATTTTGCTACCTAATAGCGAACCATTCGGTATAAAAGATTCAGGATCGACCAATTCGGGACTCCACCGCCCCTTAGGTTTTCGTGTAAGTCCATATACTGTAAGTTACAATTTATTAACTTTAATATTTGATTGTTACCAGTTGTTACTTATGAGTTTTAAACTTTAATTTATTTATTCCCGATAAATTAGACTGTTCATGGAGATTTGACATTGGAAACACCATGATCATTAAAGATTTAGTTATCTTTTCATTTTTAGGATTTTTTTATGGGCAAATTACGTAAAAAAATTTAGTTTCAAACTTTTGTTAAGTAATTTCGAATGCTAATAGATCATCGATAATTTGTTTGCAGTTTCGGTCAACAGGCAAAAGAAGTCATCGATTGGAAATTAGTAAAACCAAAAGTATGTGTTAATGACGAAGAATACACACAATCCTGTGAGTACTAAATCACTTTCTGTTAATTAGGAAATCTCAAATTATATTAATTTTTTAACATATAATTTAGCATCGCCGATTATTGTAACCGTAATATTACACATCACGTCAGTCTACGATATATCCGAAGAAAATATGGTAAGGTTTATGGCTACATCACGGGGGTAGTGGAGAGGGTCAAAGTAAGAGATGGTAATTTTAACGACACCATCGCGTCAGTATCTCACGCGCACCTACCTCCAGTGCCTCGGCGCACAGAGGAGGAGCCAGAGGTCACGTGATCCGTTAAGAAGGAAATTTAAAAGGGTAAATAAGAAACGACGGTTAGAACAGTGAGAACGTTCTCCGCGGTTGCCCTGGTGGTGGTACCAGTTTTGTAAGGGGGCTGACGGAGAATTTAGTCTCTCCGACCTCACTGGCTACATCTGTGCTGATGTGGGTAAACCTTAGAGAAAGAGAGTTCATACCACGTAGAAGAAATATATGAATTCTTGGTTACAACGAGTGGTCCTTTGCTTTTCTTATTACTCAAAAAAACAAATACCTTCAGTCTATAATTTACATTTAGACTGAGGTTTTTAATTGTTCTTTTTCACATCGAACAGGAATTCGGACTGCAAGTATTACTCCAGGAGATGTGGACAGATAGTTCCATTAACATTACCGAGGCTCAAGTAGGATGGCACAAAACACTTCCTTCTTTCATAGACAAGTGCATTTGGAAGCCAGATACAATTTTTCATAATGCTAAGAAGTCGAGATTATACGAGGGCACTTTACCAAATACCTATACAGGACTAACTAATTTAACTGGAACCCTTCAAGCTCTTCGAAAAGGGCGGTAAGAACTTGTTGGTCCTTTCTTTCACTCGCCCTTTAAATTTGTCTTCCTCGATTATTGTGTTAGTTAATTTCAGTTTTTCAACTGACATAAACCAAATCCTTTCTTTTAATCTAGAACCTTGGTTCTTACCATTAAAATGAAATGAACTGAACAGCCACAGTTAGGCTGTAATACTTTTTCAACACCCCCTTTCCAAGGATGCGGATCACTTAAGGTTCGGTGGGACGCTAGAAAATGAAGGAGGAATACTCGGGAAAATCGCGGGTCTATTTCTCTCATATTTCGCATCATCCACCGCCCGCCATTTTTCCGAGTATTGCATCCCACTTTCTAGCGCCCCACCAGACCTTAGCTGTTCCACAGTTAGAGCGCCTATCTCTCCTACATTCCGCATCCTTGCTCTTTCTAAATGATAAATAGGTATTTAAATTTTAAAATCAGGTACATGCTGACGGTTAGCTGTAGTATGAAATTCCATCTATATCCAATGGATAAACAGTTCTGCTCACTGGAAATCGGACTTCGTAAGTGCTTCGCGGTTCTGTTATAGCAGACGACTCCTTTCTTCAGCCGTTGTCCCTACATTTATTGTTTTTTTAAATGTATAGTTGCCTCAACCAAGTCAGAAATTCGCCTTCGGTGGTGGAATCACGTTAGGAAATTAAAGCCTTTCAACGGAGTGTATTACGAAAACAAAATTAAGCCACTCAACTTTGACATAATCTTTCTCAATACCAACATTACAACGTGGCGTAAGTAATGCTTTTAGAAGTGTGGGAAATTGACCAAAGACATTGTTTAAAAATGTCTACCACTTTTCAAGTTTTGCAACAGAATTTTTAACTGATGAGATTTGCGTTAACTCTTTCAGATTTCGGCTCTAAGGAACTGCTAGTTGCAAACGTGGTCTTTGTAAGATCTTTAATGGCCAGTATTGTAAACACTTACGTGCCAAGGTACTATATTTCCAATTAACGATATAGCTACAAGAAACATATCGTTCTCTGTATTTCTTCATTAGCTTTAAAAATCGGGAAGATTCAAAAACAGTTAAATATAATATGTATTTTCAAATACAGAAAACGACTCTAGCGCAAACATACCCTACCTATAGACCAAACTTAACCAATAATTACTTACGGTTTAGTTTTCTTGTCGTTTGTTTGTCATTCGTGTCTTTCTGGCTTGACGTCGCGGCTGTTCCTGGACGTGTAACCCTCGGAGTGACGGCCATTTTGACTTTGGCAACTTCGATTACTCAGGCCCGTGGTTCATTACCAACCCTCGATTACATGACGGCCATGGATGTTTGGCTCTTGGGTTGCATGATAACCGTATTCCTCTCCTTGATTGAATTCACTCTGGCCCAAGCTTGGAGTCGACATTCTCCAAACTTAGTTCGTAGGACGATAAATACTAACGTATGTACCATTTCTACTAACGTAGTAAGGACTCCCATCTCTTACCTACCACAAGGCATTCCGCTTTAGCGCCCGTTCAGCAGAGAAAAATATGACCCCCCACCTAGAGAGTGAAAGGGAAATTCGTATTCTATCTCTCTTTGCGCATGGGCAAAATTTCAAACCCACTAGAGAGATGTAGTTCCTTCCCCACGTGACCTAGCTATTTCCGCCGTCTCACATGCCTGGGTGTAACTTGTATTTGGTGCCCTGCTTTTTAGCCTAGTTGGCAATCCATAATACGTTATAATTTATACATATCCATGATGCCATTTCAACACTCCGATCATATTAATACTTAATTACTCTGAATTCGAACAGATATCCAAAATTAGAAGAAATAACAACAGATCCTTGTCAAAGAAAGGACAAATGGTTAATGCTTGGTCTGACAATTGTGTCAAAATAAATTACATTAACAAAGACATTGTAAATCGACGAATGAAGACCAAAACCTCAGTGGTTTCAAATTGCTGCAGCTGTCAGTGTGGAAAAGGAAAACCTACTCCAGTACCAAATAAACGAGACAATGCCTTGGATAGAGCATCGAGGATCTTCTTTCCACTAGCTTTCATTGGTTTCACGGTTATGTATTGGGTTCATTTCATGAATTTAGCCTCTGAACTTCACTATTAGTAGGACTTTGTTAGTTTGCATATTAAAACAGTCAATTATCTTTGAGATTTACTTCATCAATGTAAACACCATCAAGTATCGAACTCCGGTTATACACGCGGCTTCAAATTCATGGACACGTGACAAGTGAAAATCAAATATCAATTGATGTTTAAATCACGTACAGAGTGAAATTTCACCTAACGAATTTATGGATTCACATAGTGATCAGTGTCAATAAAATAACTGTAATAATACAGGGTGTTTCTGATAAGTCTGCCATAATTAAAGGGAATGTTCTTTGGGTCAGACTGAGTGAAAATGTCAAAAAACATGGGATCTTAAACATTTAGTTTGTTGTCTCTGATAAAAATAACTTTAGTAATCCATACAAATAGGATTATGATTATTTTTGCCTACTGAATTGCCTATTTTTTAGGACAATCGGTTACATAGTTTGTAATGAACGAGTTTTATGTTAAAACTTAGATCAAATAGTTTTTTCTCAATTCAAAATTTTAAAAGTAGCAGTAGCCCAAGTCTCTTAGCCTAGCCTTGTCAACGGAAGCTATGGAAAGAATTTCCATTAGGCTTCCATTATCTTTGCAAACATTTTCTAAGATCTTCTTCCGCTGGAGTACCTATCCCATCTCTTTCTTTACTTCTTGCCCAGAGATGTCGCTTTAGGGTTTATAAATATTAAGAGAAGGTTGGTGCAGAAACAACTCGCTTAGCATAACGTCCTTGTAAAATATTACCCCTTTAAACATTCAGAGGTAATATAGTTTGCGGTTTGGCCATGTTGTTGCCTTAAGGCTTAACATCCGGTATTTAAACCCAAAGTCGTTAGATGGAGCTTAGAATTTACCAGTCCAACATAGTCCATTTGTTTGAAGTCATGTGTAGTATTTGTTGTCTACATGCCAAGTGATCCGTCTTAACAAGGAGGACGTATAAAAGTGGGGACCGCATGCAGTGGCGTGCAAGCCGTTAATAGAGGCGCACGTGATCGTTGTTGAAAACGAGAGATATTCAAAATTACAACCAAGATCGTGAGGCTAGAGCAAGGAGGCTTGAACGCATGCGCGACAACGTACACGTTCTTGCCTTGAGGTAGTAGCGGTAACCATGGTAACCGTGGAACGGGGGACTACGTGCATTTCGTCGTCTGACTCCGAACATCTCCTCACTTATACATCCTCCTTGATCTTAACCCTATATTAGTCCTTTTGAAAAGGGTCTATTAATTTGTACTTCGATTTGTGGCTATTTTTGATTAAAGTTGATAATTTAGCAAGGGGGAGAACCTTCCCATTTGATCTACTAACCCCGTAACGTGTAGGTGGCAGTGGGTTTTGTTGTTAAAAGCAGCTCTCTTCTTTTCCAAAGTGGAAAAGAGCCCTTAAGCGTAAAAATTCTGCTCTTCAGCTATTTAAACATTCTTTTGAAATTTACCAAGAATTTAAACCCATTTCCGTCAGCGACGTTTTTTCTCTCTATTCCGTTATGAGAGACAAGAATAAAGAAATACGCCACGTATTTAAAGGGGATGATAACTCTGATACCTTAGAGGAAAGAGTATGATGGAGAAGAAATAGTGATGGGTCAAGTCCGACTATGAACGTCTCCCACAGTACCTTGCTAATCGTGTTGTTACAATTTGAACTACTTTAACATAACCAGCTTAGACACACTTCTACCTTTAAACTTACACTTCTGCCTTATTAAAGTTCTTAGATTGGAGGCTATTGAAATTGTCTAAACAAGATGAGCAGGCTGATATGTCTTACTCCTCATCTGTGCCAATTTCACACACCACCTAAACTATACTGTATGTTTTAGACCCCACGTTCTTTGACACTTTTCACTCAGTGAAGACACCTTTAAATTTATGGCAAACTTATCAGTAACAACTTGTACATTTGCGTGTTTAATAGCAGTAACGCAAGGGGAAATTAAGGTTCATTAGATGTGGTTTAGTTGAGGTCACCAAGGCTGGGTCCGCGAACCCTCTAGCTATTAAGCCTTTTCAGAACGTATTATTCTAGACCAGTAACATTTTATCATTGGAATTAAGTATTGTTTTATTAAATTTGAAATTTGTTAAAAATGTTTCTTTCTAAATAAAACATAATGCAAATCACATTTCAAATTTGTGTCTAGACAGATAATAAAGTATTATCTAGTCTTTAAGCCTTTAGGGATAATAAATAACACCACCTTCAAAAAGCGAAAATGTAACACCCCATTATTATATAACCATTTTGTCTTCATAAGTAGTAATTAATTTTGAACCTTGAAAACGAGATTTTTTATTTTAAATGTAGGCCTAGTTTCATATTTAAAATACCAAAATTGACTGTACGCCTCGATAAAGACAGATTTCTCGAGCAAAATCAATATTTTTAAGTTTGGCAATTCTTATAATGTACGGCATCTTTCTAAAAGTGTTTACAAAAGCCATCGAAGAGAGTAGTAGATAGGCATCACCAAAGTTTATAAAATTCTACACTACACACATATTCGCTACCTACATATTGACACGTAAAGGAAAAGTCTCCGTTTATTGGTTTGACACGCGCCGAGTTTCGAAATGCAATTAAAAGGCTTAACGATATTTTTAAATAAAATTTTTTAGTTGCCTCTACGCAGGTTTTTATAGTCTAATCAGGGATAGATTTAATTTTAGAAGTAGGTATGGAGAACAGAGTAATGTGGGCGCGCGTCAAAGTCCTGGACCCCCATCCATGGGACAGGGGGCGGGAGTATGAAAGAAGAGGCGGGAGGGTCATAGCGACAGAGGTAAAAAGGAATTACGTAATTTTCGCCGTCTCCGTCAGTAACGTCATCAAAACGTACTGTTTAAGTGAGCCAATAAGATTATTTAAACTTTTCGTTACGTGTTGGAGGGAGGGGCTCTATACTGGGTATCTATGAGTCGGACTGAATGAAGTAAATCCTAACCGTTCTCCATTCCTACTTCAAAAATTAAATCTATACCTGTTCTAATATATAAAACCAGAACATAACTTTCGTTATGTAACATGATTCTTCCCGGGCTCATGGCACCATTTTTGCGTGCTCTTCCGCTCATCAAACTTCAGATGGGTAAAAATCGCACCGTGCTATTGTGAATTCTATAACTGTTTGGTATTTACTAAATCCTCAGCAATCAAGTAGGCACAAACCTCGATTGTCTTGACGTGGGACAAAAACACACAAGTGTAACAAACCCTTTATGAAAGTTTTCTTTTAAAACTTTTGTTGATATAGCATAGTTGCCATCCTAAGACTTCATCAATCAACGTCGGAAAGCTTCGCTTCAAAGTGATGGATAAAAACCCTTTTCCATGTTATATTATTATTTCTGGGCTTCCAAGCGAGATTGAATTTGCATTAAGACAACACTACTTTCATCTCACGTAGTTAACAATTTGGAGAAGCAGAAGGGGATAATAGAAGAAGGATGACACTCTGTATCCTCTTAATACTTTAGTTATGTAACATGATTCTTCCCGGGCTCATGGCACCATTTTTGTTTGCTCTCCTTGCTCATCAAACTTCAGATGGGTTACTATCGCACCGTGCTAGGGTGAATTCTATAACTGCTCAAATGGTACTAAATCCTCTGTTATATTTGTTATGAATAGTTCCTCCTTGCGGTACCTTTAACAGTGCTAAAATTATTACACGAAAGCCTTAAAAGTCGTGCAGAAAATGTGAGTGAATAATTCCTCGATGTGCAGCTCTCAAATGATTGCCATTTTTCCACACGTAACTTTAGTCGACGCATACTGCCCATGGCGGTAAAAACGTACCGAGACGATATACCTTAATATATATACAATATTTAATGATAGACCCTTAGGTGAAACTTGAAAAAAAAAACCAAAAAGAATTTTTAAATTTTATTTCCAGTTGCAAAATAAAAAAGATAAATACGAAGTAACAGTGCCAGAATATTATAAAACTTCGAGATCTTAATCTGATTTCTTCTTATTAAGAAAGTTTGTAAGAAAGTAATGTCTTTATAATATATCAGCTTGAAATGATAAGTGGTTTTGGTTTGGCTTTCTCCTTAATGACCACTTTGTTAGCCAAGACTAGACTTTCTTATGCAAATTAAGATAAACATTTTTGCTAAAATTTTAATGAAAAACAAATTTAAATTAAAAGATTTGACTAGTTAGACTAAATTAACTCAATCCTGCGTATAAACACCGCGGGTCGAATTGTTGATCACTGCATTATTAGTCTTTCCATCAAACAACAAGCAATCATGTCGCTGAAGATATTACTGTTCGCGTTTGAAGTGATTCATAAATTGATGGCATTTATATCGTCTCTGCTTAAAAGTTTTCCATTTATTTGGAATTCGTATCCAAATTACGGTTTCAAGTCGCTCTTCGCCTTTGGTCACGCCAGATTTCTAAAATTATTTCCACCCGTTAAAGACATCACCTCTACAACTTGTGAGTAATAGACCATTTTAAATAACTTGTTTTATAGATAGAATACCCATATGGAGGTGATGTGAGCCAACCAATACTAGTGGCAAATTCAATTCTGATCATTCAAATATCGACCTTCAATATTCAGGGTGTTGCCGTTAAGTCTGCCATAAATTAAGGGGGATTTGAATGATTTTGAGTCGAAAATGCTCTATGGCAATTCCCCTTCGGGCCACCGTTTTCAAGCTAAGATTGAAATTTTTTACAGATGACCCCTAAAATTTAAGTCAGAAACCGAAATACAATGCTAATTAAATGTAAAATTATCTGAAATGTAGTTAAAGCGAAGCGAGGGTCCAGTGGATCCCCTACAAGTTGACTTTACTCCTGAACTCCGCGTTTAGCTTGGCGAAGGCTAGCGGGCGGGATTTATAAGTGCACGTGTAAATCCCGCCCACAAATGCCTCGTGTATTTGCCAAGCCAAAACTGGAGTAAGGAAAGTCACCTTGTAGGGGATCCACTGGACCCGCGCCTTACTTTAAGACTGTTCTTCCTTACGTATGTCCGACCGTATTTACTTCTCACCCGACTTTTCACTACGAAATGTCACTATTTAAGTTCAATTTTGGAGGATGAAATATAAGCGAGACTGTTCTGACTAGGAGAAATAATTCTTTCCGCTCAAAAAGGCCTTCTAAAATACCTGTTACACACTTTGTAATTTTTCTAACGTACTTTTGATAATAGTCAGAGTTAATTCTGGAATGCTTACATTATTGAGTTACAGCATTTACTAAAACGTACTTGTACTATTCGACGTAATTTATGGCCACTCGACACGCGGAAAATGATGGAACCATAAGCCTGCACATTCCAAATTGAAGATCTTTCAACTTTCAGATTTTTTGGAAACCATTATGGGAATGGCTTCGATCTTTCGTCAAGGACTTTTCGATTTCAATTTATTTCATAAAAATCTCGTAGTATTGGTTGATCCAGATTTAATTAAGGTAAGGGACCTTTCAAAGTGTGGCTACAAATTTGGGACTGACCTCTCTAACTCCCGCCCAATTGACCACTTATTTCAAGGTTGCGCTAACCAATAGCAAAGAAATCAACAAAGCCGACCTTTACAATTTATTCCACATATTTTTGGGAAATGGTCTATTAACGAGGTAAGAGTGAATTAAAAAATATAATTACATATCATATGATCAGGCAAAATTCTAAACAGCAATTTAAATTTGAAATTTTCAGCAATGGGGATCTTTGGAGGAAACAGAGGAAATTGATGAATCCGATGTTTCATCTTGGGAGCATCAAGGAGTTCGTTCCCATGATGAACAAGCACGTCAAAATGGTGATCTCTCAATTTCAAGGAGACATTTCCAAATCTGATTCCAATATTATAGACATATCGGAGTCAATCAAGAAGTGCGCATTATACATAATCATGGGTAAATTGAGAATCCTAAAGCGATGTATCGAAATAAAGTATGGCATCAAGCAGGCAAGACTTCATTATATTACAACCTAGACATATATTAGTTTGCAGAGTGACGCTTAAAGGGTACGCGAATTTAAAATTTCATATCATATTTTCCCACGAAAGTGGTATTATGTTACACTTTCAAGTCTCTACTTTCAAAATATCGAGTTTTTAATATAATTGAACCAAAGTTAATATTTTTAATATCCATTGAAAACTCAAGTTTCGATCAATCGACAAAGTATTGTCGAGCTTGTTCGCCCGTTTGATGACATCACTATGACGTGAGGGAAAAAAGCGCGGGAATCCTATACGCGTCTCGAGCTTCTCGCCAGTCTAAACTCTGGGTCTGATAGCGAAGAGAGTGGCACCATCTCACGTGAAAAATATATCTGTGACGTCAGCCTAAGGGGAACGTTTTAGCCTTTCATCAAAAGTGGATTTGAAATAATTTCATATGAAAGATTTTCAAATGCATATTGCCAAATAACTAGAAATCGGAGAATTAAAAGCTTGATATTTTTGAATTCACAGAAATTAATTCTATCTTTTGTTACATAAATCAGGGGTTTTTCAAACGAAGCTTCTCATTCCCTTTAAGCATGGACTTAATTTTTCCGACACTTGCACAGTGGGAAATAGGTTTAATTTATTTCCCCCTCTTTGACTGGCAATTTTGAGTGACCTTGACATACCAGAAAAATGCTAATCACCATTTACTTTCCGAACTGTTACGTACGCAAATGTTTCAGCTGTCCTTAAGAGTAAAGACAACATTAATAATTTGTTCTTATAGACGCTGTTAATGACATAGATTATCAAAGTAACAAACATCTTGGAGATATCTTTTTCAAAGCCATTAAAAGGTACCATCAAGAAAACTAAATTCATTCCGCATCCACTTTCCCTATTTTTAGCTTTTTCACTTTTATGAAACTGCAATTAGGCCTAGTATAAGCGAAATAAAACGAATTAACGTGAGAAGAACGTCGAACGTCGCGTGGAGTTAAGACGGAATATCTGGTAGGTGGATCCAAAGACGTTAAATGGGGCTAAAGTTACCAGTCCACTGCAGTCCCTTTGTCTGAAACCATAACTAACGCTTTTGTTGACCACATACCGGATGTTCAATTATATTTCGGGCTTTAAATAAAGATGGATACTTTAGAAGACAAGTTAAATATTTTAGTCCACATCAATAAAAAATATAGAGTTGAGGCAAAATAGAGCTAGCATAGTGAGATAATATACTTTTAAGCGACAGTTAAGTTCGACAGTTCAAGGCTCTCCTGAAATTAATCGATTTCTACGCGCCTAATTATTGTGCCCTAACTAAAATCCTCATTAACACTAGTTGCGAAGAAGGCTTCAGCTACCGGTTAGTTCGGCCATGGTTGATGTCGGACAAGATATTCCAAATGACAGCCAAGGGAAAAGATGTCGTAAATGCGGTTAAATTAATTGACGAGACGTTCCAAGTAAGTAGACGCTATTTGAAATTCGGACCTGACACATTCCGAAAACAAACCAACTTTATTCGCAGACGGAGTTGACGAAAGTTAAGGCGAATATGAAAGAGCCCGACGAAAACGTTAGTAATGTGAACTTTGCGGACATAATTCTACAAATGCTTGAGAAAAACCCCGAACTAATGAGCGATAAACAACTACGAGACGAAGCCGTGACTTTCATTGCAGCGGTAACAAACAACAAAGTGCTCTTTAAAATGTGAAAAGGTCATAGGAAATTACTTTCGCAGGGTTTCGACACTAGCGCAACCGCTACTACATTCACCCTGTACATGCTCGGTCTTTACCCGGAGATTCAAGAAAAGGTCTACCAAGAGTTGACTTCCGTCTGTGGAACGGACATCGAAAGAGACATTGAATACACCGATTTAAAACACTTGACCTTCCTCGAAAACGTCATGAAGGTTAAATTTTTGTTCAATAGTTATCGCAAATGTATTACAAGTTTTCCAATATTAAGTGAAAGGCAACTTAACCCTTTGCAGGAATCGCTCAGGCTAAGACCTCCAGTTCCTTTGATTGCTCGCGAGCTAACAGAAGACTTACAAATAGGTTCGTTTTCAGCTTACTACTTTCTTTCTTACTAAAATAAAAAAAAAAAAATTAACATAAATAATTTACTATTTTACCAAGTTCCCATGCAAATAAAGTAATTCAAAGTGTGCTTCTCTATTTTTTCTACGTCTAAAAATTAGAACAGAACATTGGCTTTAATTCACTATCATTTATATTTCAAAATATCTTGATAAAATAATACCATTGCAAATTTTAGGCGAGAAAATTCTTAAAAAGGGTGCTATATGCGGCATCTTGATTCAAGGCGTTCATCACGACCCCCGGTATTTCCCCAATCCAGAAGTATTCGACCCCTACAGATTCAACCCGGAGAACAGCGAAGGAAGACACCCATTTGCCTACATCCCATTTGCGGCCGGTCCCCGCAATTGCATCGGTTCGTCAACACCTTCCTTTCAAAAAATAATAACTTCACTTCATTACAACTGTTTTTCAGGACAAGCATTCGCCATGTTAGAATTGAAAGTACTTGTAGCGAACATTCTACGCCATTTCCGAATCACTTCCCAATTACCGAGAGATAAAGTAATTCCAGCTTTTGATATTGTCACAAAATTTCATGAAATGCCCCTCCATTTCGAGTCCAGAATCCAGAATAATTGAGAATGTTTTTGTATTGAATTTCACTTGTTCAATTTATTTTTTTCTAACAAGTGACTAAACCTTGAAGAAACTATGACAAATGCGCTTTTTTTGAAGAGCCACGTGATAAAATATATTAGTAAATACACAAACATTAGTTGTTCTGAAATTATATTAAATAATTTGAGAGATCAATACAGCCTGAACTATAAAGCTGTCCCACTTATTAAAACCATATAGTTTCCTCGCAATTCAATCTCGAATATTAAAACATTAAACCAGGAAAGCATTGAAGGAGTCGGCATTTTGTGAAATGCGTATCTAAATATCTGAAAGTGCGTTCCGTTTCAAAGAAAAATTATTTCAAACTAGGAAGTTAAAATATGTGTTTTTTAAAGTTTTATTGAAAAAATCCGATACTTTGTATTTTTATCATCGAAGTAAAATGTTTTACTTCATTTTTTTCATTAAACATTATCCTTGAATAGAACCAATCAAACATTGTCTTATAAACGCGAACTCAACTTATCTTTATCCATATCTTTAACACAAGCAGTTTTACGAAATTCCCCTCGGTACCAAGCCCAAAACACACTCTCCAACTCTAGCAAAGGAGCTTCGAAAAATATGTATAGTACGAAGGCCAAGATATGACTGACGCATAAGGTTCCGAAGAAATTGTAGATCTAAATTCACGAAGAGATAAATTTGATCGCGTTCATCAAATTATGTTTCAACTTACAAATGTGCTATGGGAGAGATACAAAGGACCCTGTCTGGAATAAGTGTACACCTGAAGCACTTCAAAGTGAATCAAATATATCATGTATGAGACTTTGAGCAATGGTTGAAACCCTCGCCACGACAACAGAGTGTTCACGTGACCTGTAATTCAAAATACGCTTGTGATAAAGATATAATTATTATCATATATCATCAACAAATACCTCCTTTGCCAATGAAACAAACGAAAACAATCCACGCCACGTATAAACTCCAAACCGGTCTTTGAAAGGCCGCAAAGATTGCCGCTTCGAGCATGGTCCATGATAAACCGGATCCCCACGGGAATATGGCGACTGTAACACCAACGCTCGTGGCTAGAACCCATCCGATAAGTGACGTTAACTAATACAGTGGTGGTTAATTTAAGTTGTTTTTATGTGATTGTAAATAGGCAATAGTCGACACTCACAGTGGCAAGTTTGATTTTTGGATGTCGGGCTAGGTGGGTTCCGAGGAATAACCCTACCGCGTAAGACCCGAGATGAGTAGAAGGCTGGAGGTAGATGTTTTTGAAAAACTGAAATACTAGACTGGCGATATCGAAATATGTGTGATAATTAGTTCGGAACCCTTGCCTCTCCAAATGAGGATTTGAATAAATACCTATAATCCACGTATTGGGCTTGAGTAACTGGTGGATATTGAAAAATGTACGTTATAATTCCGGTGGACAGTACACTTCCCGCTAATAGCAAAGCGAGAAACGCGGTGCCCAAGATTCTTTTCCTATTTTGGAAATGAATTGGAGAGGTTAACAGAGATGTTTTCGATTCTAATGCTCAGGGTTTATAATGAACGTACTTGAACAGCAGGGCGTAATAAACGATACCAACCAGGAATAATTGAATGTCGACGGACACGTACCACGAGTGAGGCAAACACTGGAAAATCATTTAAGGTAATTCTATACTCGTGTTTAGGCTTTCTAGAGAAGCCACTAAAATTTCATTTCAATAAGGATTAAATTTTGGAAACGACAGATAGATTAGAGATAAAGCTAAATTTAGTAAATTAGATTTGGCACCATCTACAGAGCAAGCTCGTTAATTATTTAACGTGGATATGAAGCAGAGGGGGGGGGAGGGTTTGAACATATGTTTTCAGTCTCAACTCGCTTTTCGACAGTGACAAAATTAAAACGATTGGATCTCCCCGATTATTACTTTTTATAACAATGGAGGTTCGGAATTGATAATTTTTTTGTGTTTCGTAATTTGTGAATAGCCCCTTACGTTAGCAATAGAAATAAAGAAATCTTTTCGTTTTTTGTCAAATATTTATCGCATTTGGAATCATAATAGGGTGGCTTAGTGAAATAATGAGTTTATAAGATATGTTTCATAAGTATGACTCTTCGTAATGCTAGAGACTTACTGAGAGCTAGTTCAAGAACGACGCTAGAATTGTCTAAAATCGGTTTTGCAGTTCATCTTCCTATCTGAACTAAGACTTTCACAGCACTTCATCAGGAATTGGTTTTCGAGAATCTATGACCTACCTCAATCACTTCATGACAAACTCTCAGTAACCAGTGACAACTTAAGGCCCACATTTCTTACGAATTTATAGTGAAATTTTGAGCAAGGATGGAGCGTAATTACACAATATATTGGTAAAGTTTTGAATAAAAATCTCGATCATATTTTCAGCAAACAATGATAAAACTATTTTCTGAAGGATAACGTTTTTGGAATGAAAGTCACGATATTTACCATCTTATTGGGTGCAACAAAGTTTCCAACGAACAATATATTTTTCCACCAATTTACTTTGCAACTTTCGACCTTGTCTTCTATAAAAAATTTATATTCGGGTCCAGAAGCCAGTAAAGGCAGTAAAAAACCAACGGCAGTAACGATTAACAATGCCGGCAGTAACCGCCATATTCGGCGTAGCACTCGAACGAAAGGATCATATATTCCGCTGGCATCGTACGTCTGAACTATTTTGTATGACATCAGTGTAGCACTGCAAAAGAAAGGTGGAGCTAAGAACGAAAGCGAGCTTTTCTTCTAGTTATTGTCGTAAAGTGTTCACTGCATCACTGCCTTCTGTTTAATCATGGAGGATGTATAAGAGGGGAGAGAGAGAGATGGGTTCTGGAAAGGGAGGAGCTAAAACACGGGGCAGCTAGTAGCTACCGCGTACAGTGGTGCGCAATATCGACGCACAACTTGCCGTTGGCGAGCCGCACGTTACCGTTTTAGGAAACGAGAGATATTGAAAAATATAAACAAGCTCATTAGGCTAGAGCAAGGAGGCTTGAACGCATGCGCGAGAACATACGCTCTATTTTCGTGAGGGGGTAGCGGAAGGGGAAGGGAACAGTATCGTTTGTTGAACGGGGGACTACTTGCATTTTGTCTGGCTCCAAACCTCCTTGGTTTAATCACTTCTGTCCTGACCAGACTTACGTAATAAAGAAAAATGTTTCCACGGACATTAATGTCCCCATGACAGTAATATGTAAAACACCTTTTGTCATTGCTTTATAGTTGTAGGGGTTGCCTATAAAGTTTAAAAATAAAACATCTATTTTAATACGCAATTGAATATATTAAACTTTGTTACCTATCAAGTTCGTGTCGAAAATAGTGTATGCGTGGAGGAGAATGACCATCCACGTCGACATATATTTTAAACCCATCGTGCTGTCCAATGAAAAAGGTTTGGATGGTGTAGTCCTCATGAATCTCTTGAAGTTCGACAGAACAGAGAATGACAATATCATTCGATAGGCCCAGCTTTCTGCAAACAATAGTCATCATCATTTTTAATGTCATCTATATCTCGACCAATTATCCCTGCGCACTTACTATTTTTATGTACGTGAGCGTCCGGTTCTCGATTGCAATCGTGAATTTCAACCACAATAGTCGACACTAAGCACGCAATTGCAAATGCTGATAAGCCGCATCTGTAACATAAAATCATCATCATTCATTCGTGCCTTGAAATCAACGTTTCGAAATTTTCTTTTCTTATAATAAAGTAAATATTCCATATCTCCAATATCAGAAGTATTATAAGGGACTAGAAGTACTAAGCTAACCAAATTCTTCACTTGGCGAAAGTGAATATTCTTGATAACACACAGACGGTTGGCCCTCTAGCAGCGGTTTATGAATTTTCCCCCCAAAACGTGGGACGCTCGCGGTGGTAGACGGCCGAACTAGATTCAAGCACCCGCTTCGTCCGTGTTCGGCCGCTTTAGGTTGAGGGGAAGGGGGTAGGAAATATTTTTGGAACTCGACCAATTTTTTTCTCAGTCTAGTGTAGGCGCGATGGAAGCTGCATGAAATCCTCAAATTTGTTCACTAGTGCATGCAGGATCTATTACCAATGCTTGAGCTCTTTACTTCTAGTCTCATCCTACTTCTGACAATATGAGCAATTACGTTTTCTTAACTGAAACATAAACACGTGGGAAATTGTTGCGGGTGGACCTCGTTGTGCAATAGAATATTTTACGAAATCGTAATTGCTAGAATATAGAAGTTAAACGCGTAATTCCGAATTCAAATATTCATTAATTAATTTACACGCTCTTTAGTTTGGAAATGAACAAGTTACAACGTACATTACGATGATTTGTACTTGGTCGAGTTGCATTTTTTCTGGCAATTCGCAAGATTCCATTTCAGCATTTATCCCCAACTCTTTCCCCGCTGTAAAGCATTATTCATTCCATATGCTCAAAAACCTATTATCACATTTATGAAAGAAATATAAATTTTATACCCAGAGTAGCTATCTTGGTCAAATCTTCCATTGAGCAAGTGGAAGGTACGCAAAGTCCCAGTTTGGCGGGAAGGTCGTACATTCCGAATAAGTTTTCTCGAAAGTAATTCATTAGCTGAACAATACGATTATGATTTTAATTAGTTTTCAACAATTTTTTGCTTTTATTATTTCAACAACCTGGGTTTCGAAGGTGGCGTTTATTTTTTGAAAAACCTGTCCAAAGAATTTCAATCTGTCAGGTCTGGGTGGTAAGGGCGTTCGAATGGCAAGGATGCAATACTGTCCAGTTTTAGGTGGGACTCGCAGGTACTTATCATCGTCGGGAATTTCTATGTTCAGACATTGTTGATAGTTGCCGAGTGACACCGTATTCCCCGATAACATTCCGCTGTTAGGTTTCGCAGTGGCGTCGAGCACTGTAACAAGTGTAAAAGTGTTAAAGTCTTCCAACGAGGGTTCTAGCGCATCTAGGGGCTATTGAACCAGATTTTCCGTTCGTGTCGTGCTGTTACAATCATAAAAGAAGTAAATTTAATGAAGCAAGGATTACGGCTAATCATTTGTTAATGTGAGCAAATTTCGATGAGCTTTTCACTCATATTTTCCGTACGCCTAGTAAGGGTAATAATTTTAGCTCTGTTTAAAGGCTGCGAGTCGAGGGGCTATCAATTTATAATTTGGTGATTCAGCTTGTTCAACTATTGTTCACACGTCCTACTAGTTTACTCAACTCTAGTTGACCCATTTAATTGAGTCAAAAATTTCTATCGTCTGAAAAAGATTTTCGTAAGATTTCAGGGTAATTATTTTTTTCAATTTTAAAATTACGTTTAATCGAATATTGAGTATACAATTATTTTCGCATTAACGTTGCGTTTTCAAATGTGAGATACGAAGATGTACTTACTTTCAACAGCCCATAGTTTGAGGTCTCTCAAAGCCGTCATAAATTTCAGTAGAGTGCCCAAGCATTCTCCACTTAGTTCAGCTTCGGAACCCAATCTGTAGGCGTATGGCAAAACATTCTTGATCAAAGATTCTGTCACTGATTTCAATCTTTTTTCCAAATCTAATATTTTTAG
This sequence comes from Phalangium opilio, assembly GCF_054372755.1. Lineage (NCBI taxonomy): Eukaryota > Metazoa > Arthropoda > Arachnida > Opiliones > Phalangiidae > Phalangium > Phalangium opilio. The sequence goes on along the minus strand of NW_028324166.1, from coordinate 2,011,531 downwards.
GTAAGCTTCTTTTTCGGAAACCTCTACTTCTGGGTTTGGCAAAACGCTAAACTTTGCGGCGTCACAACTGATCAATTTCTCGACGATTAAAACGCTCAAGAAAACCAGGGACGTTAAATTTCTCATGCTGCTCCTTTGCTCGGTTTTTGGGTAATGACGAAACCGGTCGTTATAAAATCCTTATATAGAACTTTTCAGTTGGAAAATGTACAGAGAGCTAACAAGTGGCTACGGGGAAGAGATAGTTGACGTCACGCAGCCCCCCCCTCTGGTTGGCATTTTTGCGCGTAGAATACTGTTTCCAACCGTTAGGGGGGATGAACTCCAGTAAGAGATAGACGGGTTTGACGTTTCAGGGTCAGAACTGTTACCTCCCTATTGACATTTAACATAAGCAGATCAACCTCTAATTAGCTATCAACCGCGAATTCAAAATCAAGCGCGATAGGAAATAAATACGGGAAGTTTCCACGATTTTAATCGACTTCTAATTACAATAGACAAGTCATTATTTTAAATAGAATCCGAATATTTGAAATGGACAGGTCGTAATTATTTCTTCTAATCGTTTGTTTTCACTTTGGCATGTTTAAGAGTTCTAAAATTTATCATTAATGGTAATTGAGGAAAAATATGTTCGCCAAAAATTACTTAAAACTTTATATCTCAGGTATATCGATTAAGCAGGGAACATTTCTAAGGCAAAATAAACGTATGGTGTTAGGCAGTTCGACGCATGGGCAGTAAAAATATATCTGTAAGGTACAATTAAATATATACAGTAATAATAACAGTAATTAAGCCGAATATCAAGACAGTTTCTAGAAAATAATTATTGCTACGTTTTTTGTTTGTTTGTTTTTAGCTCTGCGAGTGACGTATGTCACGGAGAGGTTCTAATTTCGACGTGTCTGTCTGTCTGTGAGTCTGCCTGTCTGTCTGTTGTTACACCCCAGGGGACCGCGTTCATAGTTGGCAAATCGGGGCAAATGTGTTCTCAATTTCCGGAGATTCCACTTGCAATGGCTATTACTCCAATGTCTGTCTATCACCACCATCCTCTGGTCATTTGTTACCTCTCCGTGTGACGTAGTCCAGGAGAGGTTCTGTAACGGCCGTGTCTGTGTGTCTGTCTGTCCGTTGTTACACCCACGTGACCGCGTTCGCAGTTTGCGTATCGGAGCAAACGTGTTCGCCATTACCGAACTGCTTTCACAGTCACGGAAATGGCTCCTCTACTTGAGTTCTCACACCACCATCTTCTGGTCTTTGTCCATCCCACACGGACACCAGTCTGTTCTTACTGGCTTCTAATCACCACCATCTTCTGTTCTTTGTCAATCCCACATTGACACCAGTCTGCACTTAAACTGGCTTCTAACACCACCATCCACTGGTCTTCCGTCTATTCCACATAGACACCAATCTGTATCATTGGCTTCTACTCCATTATCATCGTTTGGTTTTAGGATATACGCGGCGATCAGCTAGGGTTACGAGAAAAGTCTAGCCTCCCTAAGGTGGGATCGCCACCAAAGGTTTTCGCAATTGCGCTTTTTCCTTACTTTTACAATGGAAACGAATCGTATATATACCCCAAAATTTGAAGAAAGCGGGCAAGAGGGGTACCCTTCACTTTAAACGTCAATATTAGCAAAGTTTGAGATGATAATAGGTATAACTTTATTTTAAACGATTTAACTATTATTAATGTTAATTATTGAACATTAAAATAATTAAAAATAATTATATTTATTTAAATATTAAAGATAAACCTCTCGTGCAAAGAGAGAGATTATCATCGCCTCCTATATCTACCAAGGCCCGTGCATGCGATATATTTCCTTCATTGCCTCCTATATCTATCAAGGCCCGTGCATTGTGATACATTTTTCAAAACAACAACCAAAATGGGAAGCTCCTCTCAGAAACATAATAATTTCTTTTCTCTGTATATGAAATGAAAATATGGATAATATTGCGCTTCTTCTTTAATGGTATGAATCCTTGCCTGTCTATTAATATTTTACGTAGGAGTAATACGTTTTTAGCGAAGTCTAGAGAGGATAAACACAAGCGAGATTGTTTCGAAAAAAAAATACTGCTTCCACTAATGGGTTTATACTCCTTGTTATTGTATAGAGTAATCATGATAAAAGCTTATAAAATTACGAGAGGACAGACCTTTTTTATCCTCTTGTTTTATTCTTAATAAGAATATAAAACATTTATTTTGTATCAAAAAATATTTTTTGGTGCTGAGATTGCTTTAGAAAAATCCAAACGGTTAGGCATTGGCAAAAAAGACATGTGTAAGCTATTTGCAGAGATGATAATTGTTTTACATGTTTTAAATAAGACTGAAGCTTCCACTATTGTGTTTATGCTCCTTGTTTGTTTGACTGAAAACCATCTAGGTGTAGATAACAGTCAGACCAAAAATTTCAAAAATATATATTTTAAATCTAATCAGATACGCCCACCTAGTTGAAAATAGACCTATTAAATTTCGGGAGCCATTCTTGAGAATTTTTCTTTGCTTGTAGGTTGTTAATTTATCTACCAGAAAATATTTGTGTTTGGAAGTTGGATATTAAGTCAAATCAAGTGGTTGTAAAGAGCCAGCAGGTTTTTGCCGCTTCCTTTTGTGAGTATTTGATTTTTGTATGTAAAATGGAGGAAGATAATGTTGAGAGTAAGGATGAAATGCGGAAGCGCAAAGCCCGGGAAAGGATGAGGGCAAAAAAGTCGACGTTTTCATTGGATACTTAAGTTTATAATCTTCTCGACACGGAGAGGTAATATTTTGGTTTTCCCAACTTTTTTCATCTCTAATTTGAAGCATATAGCATAAGTTCATAAGATATGTTCCATAAGTTTGTCACTGGTTACTGAGACCTTATCGTGAAATGAAGTAGGTCAGGCGCTGCTGTCAAAGGCTTAGTACATAGGAAGATGGACTGCAAAACTAACCGAGTGTAGTCAATTCTCGCTTGAAGTTCTCGAACTAGCTCTCAGCATTACGAAGTATTGGTAGTGTCATACTTTTGGAACATATCTTTTAAACTTACGTCGTAGCTTAATAATGAAAATTTAACTTTCCTTTTATTGTCATTAAGAAAGGCAATCTGCGTTTCATTGTCATTTCAAAGCATTGTCATATAGATAAAGCGGTTTGGGTCGAGTCTTCTTAATGATCAGAGTTTTATAAAATTGACGTGATCTACGAGCTGTAATAGGAAAACATAGATTTCTTCTACTTGGAATATTTAAGAGGCAAATAGTAATATCTGATTGAAGGTAAGGAGAAGGGCCTAAAACTTTGTTAAGCCGCCCGCTTCTACTTCCTCGTTGTTCATTGGCTATTGACATAAATAAAACAACCGTCAGCCCTGGGTTTACTCGTTCAGAACACGCAAAAAGAACTTGTTTACATTCGGGTTCGTCACTCATAGGTCGCGCCAGTCTCGTCACGGGTTGCTAGCTACGCCAATATTACGTGGTTTCTAAGTTCATATACATTATGCCTGACGACAGGGGGACGATTTCTTCGACGCCTTCCCTATAATTCAAGCAGAAAGACCCAGAAAATGACCTGTTTAAGATTCCAAGTAGAAGAAATTTATGTATTAAGGGCTTTTATGATTTCAAGAGTGTCCATTTCGAATTATCAACACTTTTAAAGGGAAGGTTTAGGCTAAATTTGTTTCATTTTATTTATATTTTGTTTACTTACAGTCTTACATAGCCCTTTATAGAATATAAATAATCAGCATGCTAAATAACACTGGAATTGAATGAAATATAAGATCAACATTGCTCTGAAAGTAGCATATTTACATTTCCGGCTGACATATTCCAAAATGGCGACGGATTCGAAAAATCTTTCTTATTGCGTACGTCACTGCAAAATTTCAGCTTCCTAAGCTAAGACTCTTTCAGCGAAACCAAACATTATTAGGGAAAGAGCAGATACATAGAAAAGTCAAGAAACACCTTATCATTAAGTGAGCTTCATCAGCACAATTTTCTTTACTATGATATATTGCATCGTGTATTCATACGCCTCAATTTTCCATCAGAAATCAGGCGCGTTTCGAAAGAAATACGGGAAGTTTCAACGATTTTAATCGACTTCTAATTACAATAGAAAAGCCATTATTTTAAATGGAATCTGAATATTTAAAAATACGCAGGTCGTAATTAGTACTTGTAATCGGGTGTTTTTTTGGCAAGTTTAAGATGGTTCTCAAATCTACAACTAAATACAAATGTTCGATGGTAATTGAGGAAAAACTTTTCGCTAAAATTGTAAATCAGTAATGAAGCCAACTTTAAACGGTTCTACACAACAATTGGAAATGCATTAAGGCCCTTCCTTAGATTTTTTGGTGTTTTTGAGTTGTAAGTATTTAATTTTTTAAATACTTCTATGACAAATAAAAACATGCCATTATTACCACTCATAGAAGGAAATTTGCCCTATCTATATCTATTGATAAGATAAAATTAAATTAATTAGTTTAGGATTTAATAAATTCTAAACATACGGTTTGGTGAAAAAATTTTAACATCCGCCGCCATAACGCTAGTGTCAGGCGTTGCTCTAAGCAAACCTAGCTCCCTATTCAGTTGCCTGTTCATGGGTTAGGTGGTCTGAGTTGCGACTCTAGTTTAAATGTACATACATTCACGTTTAAAAAGAATACATTCATAACAATACTCGTACACTTATCTCAACTGTACTGAGTATCGAATAACTGAGGACTGAGTCAATAGCTGGATGGCTGTGGCTTATGTTAATTTTAGGGGAAATCGAGGCCGGAGAATTTCCAACTTCAAAGTACGTCGTCATCGAAGAAATCAAACTGAGCTGACATAAAAGAGAAGAGAAAGATCGCTGCCACATTCAAAATCATCAGTGAGACGGGAAGATATAAACCTCTATCGTACGCATTGTTAGTGAAAGACGGAAGTTTTATAGTTAATCATGGCCGTAACTAGAATTAATGTGATCCAGAATTTCATCTGGAGTGTTATACTCCTTGTAGTGGACATTGTGAAATTATTTGTGTCAAATCTGACTCCATACAGTTTGAAAAACAAGTAATCGGTCAAAGGTAACAATTTCAGAAAATTCTTTTTATTTTTACTGGAAGGAACTTTTGAAGGAAAAATAGTTAAAAAAGATTTAAATTACGGTAGGCCTATTTTTGCCCACTGTCGGTCCTAGGAGGATGTAGCATAAGGAGTCTTGGTATAGTTTGTTTCGATACGAAGTCTGAACTTGAGGTTTTCGAGCAGATCTCTTGGCCACTCATGTGATATTTCTAGGAACTAGTTATTATCTATCTGTGGTTATTATAGATGCAACGCAGATTATGAGCCGATACTCAGTTGTTTGGTTAGTTAGTTAGTTAGTGTGTTCCCGCCAGATACACGAAAAACCGTTAAATAAATATGTAGTACAGGAGACTTCATGGATTCAAACCGTAAATGGGGCAATGATTTTGGAAGTCGAAAAATTCTGGTACTTTCACACTTTAGAATTTTAGTATAAAGTTCGTTTTGTTAAAGAACTTTGACGTATTACGTATTTGACGTGTAAATTACCGTTTTTAGAAATTACAGTAATTTTACATCTCTAATTGTAATTATTCATATTATCTATAGTGAAATATTAAATATTGAATTTTATCTTTAAAGGTGAAATAGTTCTAGTCACGGGAGGTGGCAGCGGATTCGGACGGTTACTATCAATAAATTTCGCTAAATTGGGGGCAAGAATCGTCGTATGGGACGTAGATGAAGCCGGTTGCCAAGAAACAAAGAAACTGGTAGAGAAAGAAGGTTCCAAGATAGACTGCTACATCGTGGACGTCTCGAACAAAGAGGAGGTCTATAGAACGGCCCAATTGGTCCGGGAACAAGTAGGAGATGTCACTATCTTAATCAATAATGCTGGCATCGCCCACTCCAAATTTTTCCTGAATACAACGGACGCCCTTTTGGAGAAAGTCATGGTAGTCAACACAATGGCTCATTTCTGGACCTTGAAGGCCTTTCTACCCAACATGATTGACAATAATCACGGACACATTGTTTGCATATCCTCGGTGGCGGGTCTTCACGGCGTACCACGATGTACAGCGTATTCCAGCTCAAAGCACGCTTTAATTGGGCTGATGGATAGCATCTCGCTGGAATTGATTGAACTGGGCAAAACTGGTGTTAAAACGACCATCGTTTGCCCCTTTTTCAGCAATACCCCACTTTTCGAAACCGTTTTCGATGGACTTCTGCCTATGATTAAACCGGAAACGGTAGCTGAAGAGATTACCAAAGGGGTTTTAACGGAAAAGGACTTGGTGTATATTCCAAAGTTAGGCAGTATTATTGGAATATTCAAAGTTATTTCAACCAGAAAAGCCTTTTATCGTGTGGGAAAGTTTCTGTGTGGTGACTCTCTTTGGAACACCATTAAGATCAAGAAAGTGTTTAGCGAACAGGATGAATAGAATAGCTAAAAACCTAAAACGAGTTAAATATTCTTGCCTTTACTATTAAGTACCTAATTGAAATTTGAATTTATTGTTGTTATATACTGATTTACTATAGTTATATAAAGGTTAAACGAAATCAAAACTTGTTATCAAGGTCAATGGAACGTGGTCATTACAGAGTCAATGACATACAAGTGTTAATTTACGTCATCTTATACGTTTTGATTAACTTATGGAATGCGACGGATTAATTAAAAGAAAGCCGCACAGATTAATTAAAAGAAAGCCGCACAGAATAATTAAAAGAAAGCCGCACAGATTAATTAAAAGAAAGCCGCACAGATTAATTAAAAGAAAGCCACGGATTAATTAAAAGAAAGTCACGGATTAATTAAAAGAAAGTCACGGATTAATTAAAAGAAAGTCACGGATTAATTAAAAGAAAGCGACGGATTAATTAAAAGAAAGCCGCACAGATTAATTAAAAGAAAGCCACGGATTATTTAAAGGAAAGTCATGGATTAATTAAAGGAAAGTCACGGATTAATTAAAAGAAATCCACGAATTAATTAAAGGAAAATTTTGTATCTTTGGCTTGTAATTTTTGAAAGAGCATATAAAGTGACTAATATTTAAATTAAAACCATGTATCATTTACAAAATTAGATAAGATTGAACTTTGCACGCTCTAGTTTATCGGACGCCTAATCCTACCAGAGAGAATTTATAGTAGGGAGAAGAAACTGAGGAATATTATGTAGCTTAAAAATCACGTGATCAACAAAACTGTCCAGGTCTATTTTCGGTATAAATGTTTGTGACCCCTCCTTCTAGGGCGGTTCTAGAATGTTGCGGGAGGGTCTCTAGGGAGATGGACACTACCTTTTTAGGGAAAGGGAAACGTCTGACTTAAAATAACTCCAAATGGCGTCAGTCGCACTCGAAATCGCAAACCCTTATTGGGTAATTGTACAACCAACAGTGATTGAAGGCAAACTTTAAAATTAAAGGAGTGTCACGTGACCGGAAATTTACCTGGCCAGGCCAGATTTAGCGTCGCAGCCTACTTGTTCGAGCTACCAAAGAGAATATACCAAGAGGAGCAGAAAGTCTAGCCTTTCATAAGGTTTTTTAAAAGCCTGGCCACGGTTTTGGAGTAATTTGATCCGGTTTTTGTTGATTATCTAAGCAGCGACGCCATTTATTGGTTAAATTATGTCGGCTGCTTATTTTTAGTGGTGGAAAAGGGTTGATCTATGGATTGACCGTTGGCGTACAAAAGGTAATTTTAAAGTAGACGACATGGTCACGTGAACAACCGGAACTAGTTTCTCCAAATTCAGAGCCGTTCCCTATTTACAAAGTTTCTGCTCCTCTTGGTATATTCTCTTTGGAGCTACATAGTATTTAGCACTGTAAAGGGCAAGAGCTTCCACTGTCAAGGGCAAGAGCTTCCACTGTCAAGGGCAAGAGCTTCCACTCCCTATTATAAATTCTCTCTGATCCTACTATGTCAGCAAAAAGATGTTTATCTCATAAAATTTAAAATAAGAAGTAGTAGGGCGTCTACTACTAAGATGAGCTTTTTTGAACAAACGGCTCCTGCCACAGAATTACCTATACATGTGAAGAACTATAGAGGTAGAACATATAGATAGCCTTCACTCATTTCTTTCAATATTATCAGAAGTTTATATATACTTCACATCGAGAGAAGTGTACCACAAAGCGGGGTAAGTGCAACATCATTTTTCCCAACACCGGAACATTCGGAGCAAGGTTACTAAACCGAATCACACAAGCAATAAATAGTTCCCTCAACATTACTCTATTAGCATTTAACTATTTGGCAAGACGCGCTGTGGATTTTTGCCCCACTTCAAGACGAGGTTTGTGGGTTGATTGCTGAGGACTTAGTGCTCAACGATTACAGAATTCACCCTACGGCGCGATACCCATCTGAAGTTTGATGAGCGGGAGGGCAAACAAAAAGGATGAGCCTGGGAAAATGACGTTACACAACTAAAGTATTAAGAGGGTACAGAATGTCATCCTTCTTCTATTATACCCTTCTGATATTATCAAATATTATTATAATATTTCTAAAGACAAAAATCCCGCCCCCCCCTCAATTAAAACCTGCTTAATGATTTTCTCTTCTGTTCACTTCATAAAAGAGCCAATAACAATGAGTTAATACGTTTGATTCTAACTCTTAATCGCACTTTTATTGAAAAGTGTTATAATTATTTTTACTCTTTATTTTATGATGGTATACTACGTCATTTGTGTAATTTCTAAACTACAGACATAACGAAATTGAAAAAAAAAAAAGAACAACATGGTTAAGACACATCCGAGGGGCTAGTCATTCGCCAAAATTTTGTACACCTAATTACTGATTTCTGAATTTTTATGTGAATTCCGATGATTACCGAACGAATTCCTTGATTTCTGTGATTACGAATATTTTCTTTGATATCCATAATCTTTACACTGATTTCCCGTTATTGCCGTAGATTACTTGTGATTTCCGTTTGAATTCCAACGAATTCGGGTGATTTTTTTGGTGAATGCCGTGATTACCACTGGATTCTTCGTGAATTACAATGAATGCAGTGATTATTTCTATTTCAACTGATTATGATTTTTGTTTTGGATTTTCGAATTCCTCAATTTATTATGTGTGATTAAAGAGGAGATTATTTCTGCGGTTTTGTACACCTGATTATTCAAGTGACTAACCCCTCGGACACATCCTTCAAATCTCTCTTGTTATTGAAACCTTGCCGAGCTTCAACTGCGTCATTTCTGTATGAAGGGAATATCCTTACTTTAAATGAAAGTACTGAACTAAATCTTATTAAATGTACTGAGCTAGTCAAATAAGAATGAATTACTAAATACCCCAAAAAGTTGGAAGTCATGCACCGCCTTCTTTAAAAGTAAACAACTTTACTTCAGAATTGAAGTATCGTAAACATTCCTTCAGTTAAGCATGGTTTTCATTTGACCGGAAAAAACTTCTTTGATTTGATTTTTACGTTGTCGCCCAGCGTTATAGCGTTTTCATTCTGCGTATATAATGGAACTAAGGCTTAATACCAGATAAACTGAACACTGCACCAATTGCTACCCATCTATTGTCTACCTTTGTAATCTTTGTGTCCCATATCATAAAGATATGGATGGTTCCGAACCCCTCCAATGAAACTTTCAGCATTGAACTTCGGCATCCTCAGGGATTTGCACTAGTAAGTGACTCGATTAGGAACTAAAGTTCTTTTTTGGAGGTTTCAATGTAACTTGGGTCCATTGGTCCGCGACAAAGATGCGATTATTCAGGTTTCAGTATGTGTGTAAGCAGGGGAAGGAAATGAGGTTTACTTGGGAGATGACGGAAGGGGTGTGGGGGTCAAGTTACTTCCGGCGGACACGAGGCAGTCAGCACCTATAGGGTAGGATCGCCGACATGTGTCTTATATCCTCAAACTTTGCTGCCCAGAAGCTTGGCTTACAGGTGTGCGCAACACTCCCGGCTTAGGAACTACGTTAACATGGCGGACCACGGACGTCCTCTTCCGAACATGCATGGTCGAAAATGACGTCACGACTCAAGCTTATTGCTGATTGGCTCGCGCTGAGCGTTAACGTTGAACGCGACCAAAAAAATTATAGAAATCTAATATCACCATACTCAACGTAATTTCTATCCAGCGGTTGTCGCTTGACGAAAAGTCGTGATTTACGTCAAGTAAAAACCACGCTTTAATCTCAGCAGATACAAGTTTTCAAACTACTGGAATTAATTTTTCAACTTCTTTACCATGTTAAGCGTAGATTTACAAATAATGTGGCTAAAATATTTAATTAATTTTCGTATCGGAAAACAGTTAATCGGTAATAACCACACTTTCAAACTTTCATATCAGTCAGTGACGTTCTAACCGTGATTTATCCTGGCTAATCAATACTGAAATAATTGCTGATTAACTGCTTCAAGGTCCCTTCGCTTTAAGGCAAGGAAATATTTTACGTACAGTTGTTTTTTGGTTTTTTTTTTGATTCAACCAAAATATTTTTCTCAAGTACTTCCTTATTGTTCATAAATGGCCAAGTAATCTTCACGTAATGGGACTTAAATAATAGCCATATAATGGAATTTAAATAATAGCCATGCATAATATTAAGAAGTCTCTCTAAACTCTATACCTTGGCTTAGCTTTTCAACTAAGCGCGGACTAAGATAATTCGTATATAGTGGAAAATAAGCCCTATTGTACTGGTAATAATAAACAAGTTGGGAAACTAAAATAAACCTCTCCGAGTCGATACCCAACTAAGACGTTTTTCTTAAAAAATTAAACAAATATAATTGATAATAATTATATTAATAGTAATTAATTTCCCTTAATTCTAGTTAAGTCGTTTTAAGATACTTTATTCCTAAAATCATTTTAAACATAGCTATTGTTGACGTTTGAATTCTAACCTCTCCGTGACGTTAATGCAGACGTTTGGTACTTGAAAAAAAAAACGCCATACTTTTAAGATATAATTTTTGAAGCAGGAATAGAGAACAGGGTAATAGGCCTTTACAGAAAGTTCTAATGGAATTATGCGTACTTGGCCCCTCTTGTAGTTCAAATTGAGTCAGTTCAGTTCAGCCAGTTTTGTGTTATAAAAAACACGAACTGGAGGCAAGATTTGGAGAGATAAAGCAGACTGATAAAATGGTGGGCTTTTTTAACGCGTTTGTTCCTCGTTTGTGTTTCTCTACTTTGTGCCAGCAAATCTTGATTGAAATGTTCATATTATGCCGAACTATTCTTAGGTATAATAGAGGGATCTGAGGAGTTTAGTGACGTCACGTCAGAGAGAATTTTGGTGACGTATGGCTGTTATAATGCGCAGGCGCGGCGGGACAAATCAACAAGGTGCGCAAGCCGTAAAAACTTTCTATTAAGGTCTATTTGGGCGCGCGTCAAAGTCCACGACCCCCTTCCCCGGGAAGGGGTTGTGAAAGATGAGGCGGGTCATAGCGACAGAGGTAAAAAGTAAATACGTATTTTTCGACGTCCCCGTCAGCAACGTCATCAAAACGTATTTTAAGTGATAGCCAATAAGATAATTTAATATCTCCGTTATGTGTTGAAGGGAGGGGCTCTATACTGGGCTATGAGTCGGACTGAAGTAAATACTAACCGTTCTCTATTCCTGCTTCTAAAATTACATGGATCCCTGGTATAATATTAAATTGTCTTGAAATTTAAAATATTGCCTTTGAATATATAATGATCCTAAAGTTCTCATGAATATTTGTGGCTATAATTACCATAATTATTATTTTAGTAGTCAGGTTAGAATACAGGGAATGGTCATAGTAATGGGTGGAGACAGAAAATAACCTTGAAATGACATTGAGGTGTAAAATTAAACATGAACATTATTATACAAAAACGAGTTTTGCTTCGCAGTCCTTAAAAAACTGCATTTATACACAATCCGTGGCACTTTTTCAAACCGACAAAGGGCCAGAAATTAGAAATTATTTTATGTATTGCAATTTGAAATTAAGTTTAATCGATATGAGAAATTTGGTTTAAATTGCGTAGTTCAAACATTTGTTATGATTAGAAATTTTACAACATACCCGTTTTTGTTGTAAAATTTTCTAATCATAACAAATGTTTGAACTACGCAATTAAAACCAAATTTCTCATATCGATTAAACTTAATTTCAAATTGCAATATATAAAATAATTTCTAATTTCTGGCCCTTTGTCGGTTTGAAAAAGTGCCACGGATTGTGTATAAATGCAGTTTTTTAAGGACTGCGAAGCAAAACTCGTTTTTGTATAATTTGTTTATATTCGGGTTTGGCGCTCATAGGTTGCGCGAGTCTCTTCACGGGTTGCTAGCAACGTCAATATCACGTGGTTTCATAGTTCAAAACGTCAAGGGTGATGGTTTCTACGACGCCTCCCCTTTAATTCAAGTAGAGAGACCCAGAAAATTACCTGTTAAAGATTCCACGTAAGAAGAAATCTATGTATTAAGGGCTTTGATGATTTCAAAAGCGTCCATTTCGAATTATCAACACTTTTAAAGGTAAGGTTTAGGCTAAATTTGTTTCATTTTATTTTAAATTATTTACATTTTATTTTCTTACATAGATATCAACTCGGCGATGAACATCATAGCTTCAAAAATTAAATGGATAAATCCGTTCTAAGCCTATCCAACTCCAAAAACCATAAAACCCATAATAGGTCATAGAGCATCAATACCTTAATTATCATTGAAATCGGTTGAAAGATAAGATCAACATTGCTCTGAAAGTAGCATATCTACATTTCCGGCTGACATTTTCTAAAATGGCAGCGGATTCAAAAACATCTTTCTTATTGCGTATGTCACTGCAAAATTTCAGTTTCCTAGGCAAATGCCGCAAATCGTCCACGCTAAGACTTTCAGCGAAACCAAACATTATTAGGGTAAGACCAGATATATAGAAAAGTCAAGAACACCTTATCATTAAGTGAGCTTCATCAGCACAATTTTCTTTACTATGATATCATGAGTTAATAATATGTTAGCTCCCTATAAGTTACTCACGCAATTCATTTTTATACTCCAGCGTTTTCTCCCGCGCCGCCGGCTTCCCAATTATATGCGACGCTCTGCGGCTGCCACGTGAACGAAAATCTTATTTACTCTTCTTTCCGGTTTTCTTCGGAAGCGCGTGCAGTGGAAGCTAGCCATTGATATCGGAGCTATTTAAGCAGCCAAATATTTCGCTCAGTAGCCTCGGTTAAGAAAACAGTTAAGAGATCAGTGGATTGGATTTAGCTCAGTTGTATAATTTTCTGGTTTCAAGACACAATAACAACTCTTATCTTTAGCATTCTTTATCAATATCGGCAAATTGCATTGAGTTCCTGCATTTTTTTGTCTCAGTACTGACACAAACTCCATGATCTAATGTTAAATTGTTAAAACATAAACATTCACGACTAAAACACTCCCTTGGTGAAAATGCTGCCGACGACTCGAGGTCGAGGAGCCGTACGAGCGGGATTTTTTTTCGACAAGAGAGAGCGCAACATTCGGATTCTTTTCCCGCGCGGGCGAAATGAGAAGAAATCGCTGGATACATTACGCCTATGGAGCCTGAGTAACTTATAGGGAGCTAACATATTATTAACTCATGATGATATATTGCATCGTGTATTCATACGCCTCAATTTTCCATCAGAAATCAGGCTCGTTTCGAAATATATACGGGAAGTTTCAACGATTTTAATCGACTTCTAATTACAATAGAAAAGTCATTATTTAAAATAGAATCTGAATATTTGAAATACACAGGTCGTAATTACTACTTGTAATCGTATGTTTTCATTTTGCCACGTATAAGATTGTTCTCAAATCTACAATTAAATACAAATGTTCGATGGTAATTGAGGAAAAAATTTCGCTAAAATTGTAAATCAGTAATGAAGTCGACTTTAAACAATTCTACACAACAATTGGAAATTCACTAACAGTTAAAAATAAATTAATTCGACTCGAGCCTAAGTATATATAAACATCGAGGGTCGAAGTGTTGATCGCTCAGTTGGTCTTTCCATCAAACAACCAACAATCATGTTGCTGAAAATATTGCTTTTCGTTTTTGGAGTGATTCATAATTTGATGTCATTTATATCGTCTCTGCTTAAACGTATTCCATTACCGCGAATTTGGGATTCGTACCCCAATTACGGTTTCAAGTCCGTCTTCGCTTTTGGTCACGCCAGATTTCTAAAACTATTTCCACCCGTCAAAGAAATCACCTCTACAACTTGTGAGTTTGATTTATTTAAATACCTAGTTTTATGTAAAGAGTAAAATTACTCACTGAGCTGTGCAGCACTCAAACGCATAGTGACGCGAATGCGATGTTTCTAAAGCTATTTTTGGCCCATCCCCCTTTAACCCCAGACAACGCATGAGTAACTGGACCAATTATGCCGTCCAAGAAGAGGTAGGATTTCCTGGTTTTAAAGATGGAATAGAGATAATACTCCAGTTTGAATACCCACTTAACTTAAATTCCTAGATATCGGTTGCGACATCTAGTTATCAAGCTTACGCATTATTATTCTGTATAGTAAAATATACCGGAATTACAGGTGTTAAACAATGTTGACAATTATTTCAAATGTTCAAGTTATAGGATGTTAATGTACCATGAAGACAAATTCATAAGACTTTTTCGTAGCCAATGTTGTTCTAAAAAAATTATAATTCAACATGAACACTAACCTCGTTCAACCAATAGTTTAGATCAGGTATTCGTGTAATGTTAGAAGCAGGAATAGAGAGCAGGGCATATTGGGCGAGCGTCAAAGTCCTCGACCCTCTTCCCCGGGACGGGGGGGGGTATGAAAGAAGAGGCGGAAGGGTCATAGCGACAGAGGTAAAAAGGAAATACGTATTTTTCACCGTCCCCGTCAGCAACGTCATCAAAACGTAGTTTAAGTGAGCCAATAAGATAATATAAAATGTTTTATTACGTGTTGAAGGGAGGGAGTCCTAGAGGACTGCAAAGGCTTTGGGAAAACTCCAACTCCATTGAAAGCCAAGGGACTCCCTCATTTTTGGTCGGAGTTGGAGTTGGGTAAAATAAATAATTTGGCTTTGGGTGGCTTTGGGAATATTATCTCTGAAATGAAACGGAGTCGGAAGGGAGTGGAAATATTTTGAAAACTTATACGGGAGTCGGTCGGGACTGGATTATTGTTGGATTCAGGTGGCTTTGGCTGGCGTTGGCATTTATAGTATCCAAATGGAGTTGGTGGCATTGAGAGCCAGCCTTATTTTATTCAACCGGAGTTGGGTGGCATTAGTGATATTAGTCAATTTTTCCTCTTTGAATTCCCCACGCGGTTGTTTTGGCGCAAGCGGGGGATGCATGAAGTTCAACCCCACACAGACGGGACATGACGGTCGCGGCTGGTACAGCCGTCAGCCGCAAAATAAAATCAATTTCATTGCTGTGCGAGAGAAAACGAAAGTAAAACTATTTGTTCTTTTTAAGTTAGAGAGTCATAAATTTTTCCGTCGCCTTAGATTAAACGTAAAAAGGAAAACTACAATTATAAACAATGTTCGAGTTTATAATAAAAATAATTGAAAAAATGCAGTGGGATAACGTTGGAAAACCTTCATAATATTTAAGTTCATAATATACCACACGGCCGGCTGGGAAACGTAGGGGTAAATATAAATGAAAATTAGTTAGGTTAAATGCTTTTGTGTTTGGAGTAAGAAAGTTTGTTGAAGCTCTCATTGGCTTTGGCAGAGATGGGAAAACTTGTCGGATAATCCGGATATCTCATTAGTTTGGTCAAGGATTAGAAAACTTGTCGCATATCTCATTGGCTTTGGCAGGGATTATTAGAGAACTTGTCGGATTTCTCATTGGCTTTGGCAGGGATTGGAAAAATTGTCCAATTTCACATTGGCTTCGGCAGGGATTGGGAATATTATTGAATTTATCAATTGGCTTTGGTAGGGATAGGAAAGATTTTTAAATCTGTTAATCGGCTTTGGCAGGGATTGGAATTCGTGTGAAACTTCACAATTGGCTTTGGCAGGGATTCAAAAATGAAATGAACTTTAGTGTGGCGTTAGGGAGGAGTTGAAAATATAACGATGGCGTTAGGGTGGCAGTGGCGTTTGTGAAAATTTTACCATTGGAGTTGGCAGGCTTTGGGAATGACTTTTTTCACTTTGCAGCCCTCTAGGAGGGACTCTGTACTGGGCTATGAGTCGGACTGAAGGAAAGACCGTTCTCTATTCCCACTTCTACAATTACATGGATCCCTGAGAAAATAAATTAACCTTTTTACTAGAGATGGCCGATACCAGGCTTAACCCGATACCGATCGATACCGGTACAAACATGAACCGATACCGATATGGTATCGGTTCATCCCTACAGGCGCGTACTAAGAAAGATTTTCGCTTATTAGTTGTTAGATAAACTGAATTCAGGTACTTTTTATATAAATGAGAACTCGTCACGATTGTAATTCATAGAAATGAGATATTATCACCATCATTACGTTACGAAAAGAACTAAAAATGTCATGTAGCGCCATATAACGCATTTTAAACGAGTATCGGTTTAGTATCGGTATCGAACCAACCGATCCGATACTATCGGGAAACCCCGAGTATCGGTGCCGATACCGATATGGTATCGGTACCGGTTCATCCCTATAAATTAGTGAAAATCAAGACATCTGAATTGACAATGTGAAACACCTTAGGATATGAAGGTATAGTGTCAACGTGTGCGTAGAATTTAGGTTTGCAGTGTTCCAAGTCGAGCACTGACACCCTTTTCTCGAAGCAACTCACGACACTTTTAAGCTCACTGTAACTTCATGATGGGTATAGGTAAAAGTCTGAAATTTTGCTTGCCGCGAGGACTGTCAATCCTAGCTATAGTTTCCAAATTTCAAGTTCCTACCCTATATACTTTTCGAAATATCGAAGGTGAAATTTACCTTATTTTGTCACTCACTCACTCACCGATCATCAAAATTCTAAGACTTCTAGGGTAGATAGAAACTAAAAATTCAGGATTTAGTTTTCATTTATTTTATAAAGCACAGAAAAATTAAAACATCCTTAAATTTTTATAAAATTGTTCTTTAGTTCTTTATTTTAAAACTAGATGGCGCTGCCGTCTTTTCAACAGAAATAGTGTGTGTTCTTGATGAAAGGACGTAATGGTCCAAAGTTAACCGAAAGTTAAATATATATTAAAGCTAATAAGAGTAGTAGTTTAAATAAATGTGTCGTAACTGATACTACATTCTTATATTGGATATCGCGTACAATATATATAACTACCGAAGTATAACGAGAGGGTCTACAAAAAGAAGTGAGATCCTATGAAAAACATTAACATGTACAAAAATGGGCCAAGCCTCGCCTCGTGCCCTTTCCGCCGTAAAACGTTCTGAGATCCCATGTAGAGCCAAGTCTGCCTTTTGTTCTCATTCAATCGCCAATTGAACAATTATGTTATAAATTAAGTCCTTTTCCTAATTAATAACCAATATTCTTTGACTCTATCATAATTATACATCTTTGTTCGTATCAAAAATATCGTGACTTGGCAAGCGCAGGTCATCCCCTTCGATTATTTTAAAATCGGCAACGATTTAGTGAATATCCCTTCGATTATTTTATAATCGGCAACGATTTAGTGAATATCCCCTCGACTTCCTTTTAATATTACTTACCTGCGATTGCCAAGTCACGATATTTTTGATACGAACAAAGATGTATAATTATGATAGAGTCAAAGAATATTGGTTATTAATTAGGAAAAGGGCTTAATTTATAACATAATTGTTCAATTGGCGATTGAATGAGAACAAAAGGCAGACTTGGCTCTACATGGGATCTCAGAACGTTTTACGGCGGAAAGGGCACGAGGCGAGGCTTGGCCCATTTTTGTACATGTTAATGTTTTTCATAGGATGTAGATATTCAGGAATGGCGAGCATTAATTTCATTACATAATAGCGACTAATTCTGAATTTGTAACGATATTGAATTATTTACTTTGTGTGGTCCATTTTAGTGACAATTTTTCCTCAACCCTGATAATGGGTTTTGCTATTTTTAGATTGGTTGGAAACCCTTATGGGAATGGCTTCAATATTTCGCCAGGAAGGACTTTTCAATTTCAATATTTCCAATCAGAAAATGATTTTTTTAGTTGACCCAGAGCTAATAAAGGTAAGGGCTTTTTCAAAGTGTGGCAAGAAATTTGGGACTGACCCCGCTAACTGCTGCCGAATTGAACACTTAATTCAAGGCTGTCCTAACCAATAGCAAAGAAATCAACAAAAGCAAGCATTACAAGTTATTTCACATGTTTCTAGGAAAGGGTTTAATAGCGAGGTAAGAGTTAAAAAATACTTACTTTTCATTCGATCGCGATGTATTCAAACAAGTCACGAAAATTCTTTCGTATTAGCTAGGTGTGGTTAGAGTGGCATATTTGTTTCGCATTGTTAACTATTATTTGCTAACGCAGTATTAGAGGTTTCATAAATCATTAAGGTGATATATAAGATGGCCCACCGATATACCTTAAGTTCTTCATAGTACGTGATTACAAACAGATGTCCATACCCCCCCTCTCAGCATTTCCAATGAATATTTAAAAACTAACAAATTTTATACGTCGCTGATGAAACTAATTAAACGGGAAATCAAACGCACCGGTTCATCGTTTCTGACAATAAGAGGACAGAGAAAGATGCGCGCACTCCGCTCAGGCACTCTGTTCGCACTAATAAAATGTCCAAGCGTATTAGGAGTTTGACAGGCTTAATTCGCCGTAACTTAAACTTCAGCTCCATACCCCTTATTAAAACGCTCTACGAATCACTGGTCCTTCCTCTCATTGACTATTGTTCACCTATTTGGTCCCCTCACTTATTAACCGATATCCAATTATTACAAAAGGCCCGAAATGCTTACTCCAAGCTCCCGCATAAAATTAGTAACTACCCAGCCCCTCAACGTCTCTCCACACTCAAAATTGACCCTATCACCATACGACTCAAAATCAACAACCTGTGCTTAGTATTTGATTATGTCCATAGCATTTTTTCTTTTCTCCTTGACCATTGTATCTATATACGCTGCCATAAGTTTATCATGCCTCTAAGTAGAGATATGGCTGCTACTCCTTTGGCAATAGTGTTTGTCTGGCTCCCTTTAATGAAATCCTATACTCTCTCCGTATCATTTATCACCTCAACTTCAATACAAAATTGTACTGCCTAGCCTAGCGTTTCTTTTATCCCTATTAGAATGTTTCAGGACTGAAACCGCCTCTATCTCACGAGAGAGAGAGGGATTTGGGGTTGCTTAAGTAAAATTCGTTCCCCCCCCAATGCCTTCCTATACGAAACGTAAAAATCTCCTTTATCCCATTGGATGATTTTTTTTTCAAGTGGAAATTTCAAAATTTTCTCTCTTCGGATCTTAGCGCTATACGAGTTCTGACGTCACAGTAGCCTGCGGAAGATGCCCAGTTGTAACCCATATTTGTGTACTTAGAGGCGTGATAAACTTATGACGCTGCCCACTTAGACGTCACATTGTTGACTTCGTTGGCTATTATTCATTTCAATAAATAAATAAATAAGGAAAGCTTTCAATGCGTGAACAATCCAGCTAAGCTTTCTACTACCCTCTCTCTACCCTATTTGCATTCACACTCGTAGCTAAAAACCTATTACAACTATACATTGAAGGGTCAGAAGAAGTTTTCAACGTCCACTATAAATAAATAACAGCAGCTCAGCCTTTAAAAACAGTGCCATATTTCCTCCTCAAAATGAATCTCTCATTCAAGCTACCGTCCCCGCATTCCCCTTTCTCCCCGGCGCGCCAACACAACAAACCGGTCTATAAAGAAAATATTTCGAATTTACGCTTTCCAATAAATCGGCTGTCAATCAAATTAACTCTAAACTTGAGGGTTGCCGCAATCTAACCTGGTGAAGTCTTTGACGATGCCATTTTTGTTTCTTTCCCAATACTTCCAAGAGCCTAAAGAGGATCTTTTCTTAACTATAGGTCCAGACAAACTTGTTTTACGTCCATCCGAAGTCGGAAAAGTGCTGTTAACTCATACCATAGCGCTAATGTATTTCCTCGGTTCACGGGTAGTCGAGCGGTTTTCAAAAGAGCGTTTTGGAATAAAGCCGTTCCCAAAAACAGCGGTTTGCAAAACCGCGTGGAAGCAAAACCGCGGTTGCTGTTTCCGCGTTTCTCAATACAGCGCTATTTCCCAAAACAGCGGTTGCTGTTTCCGCCCAAACTGTGATTGATAGGGAGGGAAATCTCTATTATATTAAGTATATAGAACAAAGAACAATATTATGCAAAAAGGAGTAATGTTATATCGGAAGTAAATATAAAATATAATTTTTTGGAAAAGGCATATTATTTTGGGAAGTCAATGAAGATAAACAACAATATTTTGGAAAAGGCGTAACGTGGATAATGGATAGATAATACCGAGCTCTAATACTTATACCTTCAAGGCTTCAACAATACGAAACAACGCTCAAGATATAAACGCTGTAATCAAAATGCGCTAAAACGATAAATGGCTATAATGGCAAACGCGTTTGTGAAAAAGCCGTTTTGGACAATGCTGTTTTGATAGCACGCCCAATCGATAGCATACCATTTCCTCTCGCAATTCTTTCACATTACGAGCTCCAATTAACGTGGTAGCGGATCTTGCCTTAATCGCTTTCTATCCACGCTTGTTTTTCGTGTACCCGGGGTTAACTCACAAACACACACACACACACACCCATACAACTCATCAGCGCAAGCACTAGGTGTGATTATATAACCACACCTAGCTAACAAGCAATGTAATTGCCAAATTTCCAGCGATGGAGAACTTTGGAGGAAACAGAGGAAATTGATGAATCCGATGTTCCATCCCCAGAGCATCAAGGATTTCGTTCCCATGATGAACAAACACGTCAAAATGATGATCTCTCAATTTCAAGAAAACCTTTCCAAATCTGATTCCAAGATTTTAGACATAACTGAGTCAATCGAGAAGTGCGCATTCTACATAATTTTGGGTAAATTGAGAATCTGCATGCACATGATACGCACAAATCCGCTTTATGATATCAACCTGGGAACTCTTTGAAGTATAATTTCCGTTGGAAGAATGAAGAAATGTTTTCTTGTTATGTTTCCATAAGTGTTTCTATTTTTAACTTATCAAAAACGGAGTTAGTTTAGGCTTAGATAATGGCTGGTTTTCACAGACCAAAACGTTACGGAATTAAAAAAAAATAGTTGGCATGATTTTTGTGGATAACTCCTAAAAATGTTGGTGAACTAACGGATTAATTTAGTTTTCTTATTATAGACGCGGTTTTTGACCATGAATATGAAAATGAAAATATTTCACAAGATGTCCTTTTCAAATCTATACTAAGGTAAAAATGGGTATAGTCTTCTCTGCTTCCAATTAACAAAATATAACCCTCAACAGTAACATCTTTCCGTTCAAACAGAATTAACATTTTGAACACCCCTCAGCTTTCCCCCTCTTTTTTCAAAACTTTTTCCGAAGACATCAGTGGTTAAAATGTTCGGCTATCGGAAATTATTTTCCAACCATTAGTCTACAAAACCCCATAATATATTAATTCTACCAAAACGCGCATTCTTTATAATTATCAGAAAATATTCATTAATATAGTTGCGAAGAAAGCTTCGGTTACCGTTTAATTCGACCGTGGTTGCAATCGGACAACATATTCAAAATGACAGCTAAGGGAAAAGACACCGTAAATGCAGTTAAATTAGTTGACGAGACGTTTCAAGTAAGTTGACACTTTTTGAAATTCAGACCTGACACATTCCGAAGGAAACCTTCAACTTCATTCGCAGACGGAGCTAACGAGAAAGAAAGCCAATATGAAAGAGCCCGACGATATCGTTCGAAGCGTAAACTTTATGGATATCCTTCTACAAATGCTCGATAAAAACCCCGAATTGATGAGCGATAAACAATTTCGAGACGAAATCTTTACTATCATTGCAGCGGTAAATAAAGCACAAAATGCACTATAAAGGTTATACCGAATGACTTTCGCAGGGCTTGGACAGCACCTCTGTCGCTACAACAATTACCCTGTATATGCTCGGTCTTTACCCGGAGATTCAAGAAAAGATCTACGAAGAGTTGATTTCCATCTGTGGAACGGACATCGAAAGAGACATTGAATACAACGACCTGAAACACTTGACCTACATCGAAAATGTCATCAAGGTTAGTTTTTATTAAATATAGACACAAATTACTTTATACAAATTTTATAATTTTAAGTCAAATAAAATTTATTTACGTGCAGGAATCGCTAAGGCTGTGTCCTCCAGCTCCCTTTATTGCTCGCCAGCTCACTAAAACTTTACAAATAGGTTCGTTTTCTGCTTATCATTGGTAATTACTCCGTTGCGAGTGAACTTTGGAACTATTTATTTCTTACATCTGAGATTTTTACATTGATTATAAATCTTTTAGAATGTTAAACATATAACCATAAGTTTATAGGATATGTTCCATAAGTATGATACTTCCTATACTTCTTACTGCCTGAGGCTTACGGCTCGAGCTAGTTCGATAACGACGCGAGAATTGACTACACAAGGTTTTACACTCCATCTTCCTATTTAATCTGCACTAAGCCTCACCAGGCGTCGCTTTACGAGAATCTATGACCTACTTCGATCACTTCATGACAAGCTCTCAGTAACCAGTGACAAACTTATGGAACATATCTTATGGTATAACCAAATCCATTTCACGAAATAGAAGAGTTAGCGTCGTTTAAGGTCGCGACAGTTCCATTGCAAAACCTCTTCAAATATTCGTCTCGAATTCTAAAATCACGATTAAAATCCACTATCGTTCAATTTTGGAAAAAGTTATTCTTATGATATCATCATTCTATATTTCAATTCATGACTTTAAAATAATTATATCGCAAATTTTAGGCGAGAAAACTCTTAAAAAGGATGAGACGTGCTTTATCTTCATACAAGGCGTTCATCACGACCCCAGACATTACCCCAATCCAGAAATATTTGACCCCGACAGATTCAACCGGGAGAACAGCGAAGGAAGACACCCATTTGCCTACATCCCATTTGCAGCTGGTCCCCGCAATTGCATCGGTTCGTCAAAACCTTTCTTTCAATAATTTATAACTACAATTCTAATAGTTAATTTGAACTATTTTTCAGGACAAGGATTCGCCACGATTGGATTGAAAGTAATTTTAGCGAACGTTCTTCGCCATTTCCGAATCACTTCCCAATTACCGAGAGACAAAGTAATTCCTAATTTGTTTATTTTCGTGAAAATTCATGAGATGCCCCTCTATTTCGAACCCAGAATTCAGAATAATTGAAAATATTGATGTATTGTATTTCAATTGTTCAATATATTTTTTTATATTAACAAATGACTAAACTTTGAAGATATAATTAATCACAAATGAACCATCTTTTTGTAGAGTTACGTTCAAAAATATATTAGTAAACAAACAAACATTAATTGTTCCGAAGTATATACAGCCTGAACAATAAAGCGGTTCCTTCTAATAAACCCCATAATTTCTTGTTACAAATGTTAGTCTGGAACTCTGGATAACGTTTTATTTATACTTTGTAGCTTAAATAACGGGCCCCACGTTTTTCCACGCAAATTATTGAGTGTGTAGGGTGCCCTTTACAACGACGTGCAACCATTAATCGTAATATTAATTAATTTCAAATTGGAGATTTCCCACTTTCTGTGCATGAACAAATATTACTTTAAACGTAGCCTTAGGGTATCGTCATAACGAGTGTTAGCGGTAGAGCAAAGAGTATGTAAACACCAGGAGTAGCAGCCAAGACTGAAGAGATCTCGCTTTGAATGTTTTTATCTCGGCTTTCGAAATTCTCCGAGTGTCGAAGACGGAGAAAAATAAAAATTTAAATGACTATTAAATTTTCTAGAACTCTAACTTTTATTTATCGTGGTGAAACAAGTATCTCAAATTTAATAATATTTATTATCGCGTCTTTTCCTTATAGCATGTTTAAGAGATTTTTCGATATAAAGTTAAATTTGACGTCACGCGTGAAAGTACCCCTTCCTTTTCACAGTCACAGTCCATAGAAATCCCCCCCTAAAAAATGTGACACAGTAAAATTGCGTCTAGTTGATTTATTCAGGAGAGAAATGAATAAATTCATTGCATTAACATTATTAAAAAATATGTCTGTTATTCTTTCTTAATACAGTTGCTTAGGGTATAAACTGTTGGCCATTAATTTTTTGTATCACAGATTTACGCTTTGCTAATTCACACTCGTATGTAGAC
The DNA here is from genome assembly GCF_054372755.1 of Phalangium opilio. Lineage (NCBI taxonomy): Eukaryota > Metazoa > Arthropoda > Arachnida > Opiliones > Phalangiidae > Phalangium > Phalangium opilio. The sequence goes on along the minus strand of NW_028324166.1, from coordinate 1,987,026 downwards.
GTAATTTTAATATCAATCCTTTGAAATAATAATCTTTAACACGTGTGTTATTTTATTAAAAAAATGTACGTAATATTTATTCTTTAAGCCATTTTAATAATCTCTAATAATGTATATTTTTTTTTAATTTGACGACAGACCGCCCTCTGTGAGGGGAGTATCACTAGGCGTAATCAGAGTACCCGCTGTAACAACACTAAAAGGATTCATCCGATAGTGAGTAGCCCTTCGAATTTTCCAGTAACCGCTTCGTTGATTTTGGTGGAGAGCCAAGTTCATTCTTAATTATCCTCACTCTAAATTACAAATCAATTTAAGTGCTAATTTACCGTAATGTGGCTAATTTCCAAGTACATTGCACCTTTTTCCACCGCGATGTTCGCCGTGTTATTCGCTATATCGCGAGCATCGATTGACGAGATCTTTACTGACTAACTGGTAATCCAAACCTCTTAGTTACCAAGTAAGCTGAAACAAATTTTGTACAGGCCAACAATGATTTTCCCAATTCGTAATTACCATCGTGGACAATTAGGCCTAAGTTGCCGCCTGGACATAAATATAACAAAACTCCTTTCTTACCGAACAATGTTCATTGTACGTTTCATCTTATTTCATTAAAGAGGAAAATCAAGTGATTTTTTTATCGATTCTTCTTCTAATTATAAGATCCTTGTGCATAGTGAAACATCAAGGAAATATCTCCAAGTTATTATAAAATTCGAATTAGGTTCAGATTTTAAGGATAATTTTAAATAAGGACCTCTGACCAATCGCGTAACGCCCTGCTTTTTTATCGACAAAATTCTCGTGGCACGTTCCGTGTCGAGTGAAATTTATCACGAGATTTGATAAAATTCGCGCGTGACGTGATAATCGTGGCGCGAGACATGGAGCGTGCCATGAGAATTTTGTTAATAAAAAGGCAGGGCGTTACGCGATTGGTCGGAGGTCTTTATTTAAAATTATCCTTAAAATCGGAACCTAATTTGAATTTTAAAATCATTCGGTAGTATTTACTGAATGTTTTACTATGCAGACTGGCCTTATAATTAGTAGAAAAAAATCACTTGATTTTCTAATTCACCCTCCCTTTAAAGTTTAGTCAATATCAGGCTTAAAGGGTGGGTAAAAATATTTTAAATATGTCATAGGTCAGGATGATAAAGTTATTGTTTTAGTACTTTATTCATTCATTTCTCTGGCAAAGTAGACATTAGGCCATTGAAAGTTCAACAAGTGAAATACAATGCGTAAACAAATATTCAATTATTCTGGTTTCTGAGCTCGAAATGGAGAGGCATTTTATGAAGTTTTTAGGGAATTACTTTGTCTCTCGGTAACTGCGAAGTGATTTGAAAATGGCGAAGAAAGTTCGCTAAAAATAATTTCAATTCAATCGCGGCGAATGCTTGTCCTAAAAAACAATTAAAATTAAATAAACTTATTATTAATTATTGAAAGAAAGGTATTGACGAACCGATGCAATTGCGGGGACCGGCTGCAAATGGGATGTAGGCAAATGGGTGTCTTCCTTCGCTGTTCTCCGGGTTGAATCTGTCGGGGTCAAATATTTCTGGATTGGGGAAGTGTCTGGGGTCGCGATGAACACCTTGTATCAAGATTGCCGATATCGCTCCCTTTTTAAGAATTTTGTCGCCTAAAATATGTAATTTTATCACCTTACCAAGATATTTTGAAATACGAACCATAGTGGATTAAAGCCAATATTGTGATCTAAGTTTTAAACGTAAAACCAGAAGTAAGATGAGACTAGAAGTACGGAGGTTACCAAATTCTTCACTTGGCGAAAGGGAATATTTTTGATAAAACGCCAACGGTTGGCCCTCTGGTAGCGGTTTCTGAATTTTCCCTCTCCAAATCGTGAGACGCTCGTGGCGGTAGACGGCCGAACTAGATTCAAGCACCCGCGTCCGTGTTCCGCGGCTTTAGGTTGAGGGGAATGGGTAGGAAATATTTTGGAACTCGACCAATTTTTTTCTCTCCAGTGTAGGCGCGATGGAAGCGGCATAATTTCCTCAAATTTGTTGACTAGTGCCAGGATCTACTACCAATGCTAGAGCACCTTTTTTCTAGTCTCATCTTACTTCTGGTACCACATAAACTTGAGAAATGCCTGACCAATTCAATAGTCGCGGCTACAGTGACCACGACACTAAAATGGTTCTATTTCTAGTTTCGAATGCGTTTTGTCTTTGTTTTATGACTCGTAGAAAAAGAACTAAATCATAAATAAACCCTTGCAGTAACAAATTTTCGGAATTTCGTTTGCCAAAAAACGAAATCCATCTGATTCGGAATTAAATAAAGTGGGTATTCACTTTACTCTATTTTATCCTTAAAAGTTAAAACTATTTATTTGAATAAGTCAAACTCACAGGTTGTAGTGGTGATGTCTTTAACTGGTGGAAATAGTTTTAATAGTCTAGCATGACCAAAGGCGAAGACGGACGTGAAACCGTAATTTGGGTACGAATCCCAAATTCGTGGAAATGGAATACTTATAAGCAGAGACGATATAAATGATATCAATTTATAAATCACTTCAAACTCGAAAAGTAATATCTTCAGCAACATGATTGTTTGTTGTTTGATGGAACGACCAACTGTGCGATCAACAACACTTGGACCTGCGGTGTCTATACTCCGACTTGGCTCTAATCCATGGTTATTATCTAGTTAATGCATTTTTAATAACTCTTATTGGTTTTATTCATTTTAATATTTACCAGCAATTAACAAAGAAAAAGAAAAATAAAAATTTATACCTATATGAAATTATATACATGAGAACTCTCTTAAATGCGCTAAAAGTAAAACGCCCGATAATAATTATTATTTATGAAATGTGAAATTCTAATATTTTATTTTGATTATAAATATCAGCTTGTTTATTCTAATTGGAGCGATAGGCAATTTTAAAAATAACAGAATTGATTTCACATTAAATACAGTAATGTTGATCATGTCCGTTTGAATTAATTGACAACATGTTCCTTTGCCCATTTCGTACAATTTTTAATTTCGCAATTGGGTTACGTTTGATTACACCCGCTTAATTGTTTTATTAATTTAATTAATTTTAAATTACAATATTTAAATCTCGTAGAGTTGATTTAGGCCTAGTTATATGTTCATTTTAAAATAAATTACACCAATGCTTGATCTCCGACTAATCAAACAACAAATTGATCAGTACCTATTTTACAGGTTCCATAATAATGGCAATGAGTAATTTTATTCAAATTTGAAAAAGAGGAAAATATTTCCAAAAAACGCTTACAAAACCTGCCTTGAGAGGCTAATTACCGAGTTTTAAATTATGATTAAGTGTTATATTACCTCACTGCACAGTACATCTTTTTACCTCTCCGAGTGACGGTGATGTCACTGAGAGGTATTACACTGGAGGTGTGTGTGTCTGTTACTGTTACCGCGTTCGCACTTAGTAAATCGGTGCAAACGTGTTCACAGAATGCAATATTGGCTTTTACTCAATTAAGACTTAAGATGGGTTACGAGAAACGTCTACCAAAGGTTCACGCAATTGCGACTTTTCTTATTCAAACGTCAACAATAGTTAAGTTGCAAATGTTTTTAGGAACAACTTTTCTTCAAACGACTTAAGTAGAATTATGGTAAACTAACTGTTACCCGCGGCGTCGCTCGCGTGTAATAAGAACTTCCATCAAAATGTTATAATGGGTAGATTATACTGATGAATAATATTTTTGTAGCACCCTAGGAGCGAAGGCACTCGGCTTTGCCCGTCAGCCCGTCGGGGCATTTTATATTGCTTTTCTTAGGGTTTTAAGTTTTTGGCCGCCATTTAAAAAGATGGCAACTAATAGAACCCCAAAAGCCCTTTCAGTCCGACTAGCTAGTGTACTAAATATTTTGAAATCGGTTGAAACGCGGCGCGGACTTTGTTGCATAGAGAAGATTTTTTACATGTCTGAGCGCCATTTATTAGTATGGTGGAGGATTGGAAAAATCTTTCATAGTACGCGCCTACTACTTATGAGTAACGTTCCTGCAAATTTTCAGCCTTCCCTAGCAAGCGGTTTGGGCTGGGCGTTGATTATCAGTCAGTCGGTCTGTCAGTCAGGACTTAGGATGTAGATTTCTGACGACTAAAATAAGTAATATCAAAAGTAATATAAGAAACCTCCCTTCGGGAGGAAAGTATACAAAGGCGAATTTTTCCCGATACATCCTCGTACCGCGAATGTCCCCGCGCACTTATACGGCCGTAAACAAAGTTTAAAAAATAGGGCCGCGCCGCGTAGAGCGTAGGAATACATTCTCTGATCTCGCGATTGCGTCGGCTGCTTAAGTTAAGTCAATTTCACAGACTCATTGTAATTTTAAACTATTCCAATGAAATAATTCATGCAGCATTTTTAGATTTTGATGATAATCAATCATTAATAAACAGGCAGTGACTCGATTATAGGATTTTCATAGGTCTTTCCATAAAATTTGAATTAAACCCTGCCAAGGTATAGGCCTATGACTAACACTATACATAGATAGATTTAAAAATGGTGTTATTATCTATCTCGAAATTTTGTTCTTGTATTCAAATTTTCATCTTCTTCTTGGCTTCACAACAAACTAGATTTTGGTTTCGAAATAACCGTATGTGAATTTATTAGCAAAATCAGGAATCTTCTATTTCTTAACGACAGACGGCTAAGCAGACTACACTACTTTGAAGCGCTTTTTCCTCTTTCCCAATTCCAACGACCATATCAAAGGACTAAGAACCACCGTACCTTGTCCGTGAGCAATAGTGTCTGAATATGGTATTTGGCGGTTCGAGGATGTCTCGCGTGTTTTAACGTTATGCCTATGGCGCCTTGTATACTTCCCTCCCGTAGGGAGGTTTCTTATATTACTTCTGGTAATATCAAGTATATTTAATTATTTATTTAAGAAAAACCTTTCGACTCGGAGAGGTCTATTTTAGTTTCCCAACTTGTTATTTTCGAACTAAAAAGTTAAAGATTTTTTAAATCGTTTTAAAAAGCTAATCGATGTAAAGCGAAAACGCCGTTTATACTAATCCTTGGCTATTAATTTAAGTAGTAAATGGAATTATTCCCTTTTTGAGTGATGAGAAAAATTAAAATTATTTATGTCTATTAAATTATACCTTTGAGTGCCAAATTGAAAAACCCGAAAATGATTATTGTTATTGTTTTTTTTTTCTTCTCTGATATTCAGATTGTGTATTGTAATAAGCAAGCCATTATGATAATTAATCTATATCTATATAAATCAAAGTCCTGACTGACAGACTGACTGATAATCAACGCCCAGCCCAAACCGCTTGCCCTAGAAGGCTGAAAATTTACAGGAACTTTACTCATGAGTAGTAGTAGGCGCGTACTAAGAAATATTTTTCTAATGCGCCGCCATCTTAATAAATGGCGCCCAGAAATATAAAAATATCTTATCTATGCAACAGAGTCCGCACCGCGTTTCTACCGATTTCACAAATATTTAGAACACTGGTTTCTTTTATAGACGGGCTGAATGGTCTTTTGGGTTCAATTTGTTGCCATCTTTTTAAATGGCGGCCAGAAATTTAAAAACCCTTCTTTATGGAATAATGTCCGCGTGAAAAGTAATAAAATATTTCCCGACGGGCTGACGGGCAACGCCGAGTGCCTTCGCTCCTAGGGTGCTAAAAAATATTAGTCATCAGTAAAAACTACCCTTTCTTTATATCACTTTGATGGAAGTTCTTTTTACACGCGAGCGACGCCGCGGGAATAACAGCTAGTTTAATAATATTTACTATCACACCTTTTCCTTATAGCATGTTTAATGGTAGGGATTTGACGTCACACATGGAATTACCCCTTCCTTTCCCATGTCACGGACCGCCACGAATGTGAAAATGCCACACTCTCCCTAAAAATGTGACGCAGTTTATGGCAAGTTTTATGAATTGATTTATTCAGGAAAGAAATGAATAAATTCATTGCATTAAAATAATATTAAACAAGTTGGGAAAACCAAAATATTACCTCTCCGTGTCAAGAAGATTATATAAACTTAAGTATCCAATGAAAACGTTATTACGTTCTTGAGTTGGGGTTTCCCATTTTTGTTGTTGTTTTGAAAAATATATCGCAATGCACGGGCCTTGATAGATATAGGAGGCAATGAATGAAATATATCACAATGCACGGGCCTTGATAGATATAGGAGGCAATGAATGAAATATATCGCATGCACGGGCCTTGGTAGATATAGGAGGCAATGATAATCTCTCTCTTTGCACGAGAGGTTTATCTTTAATATTTAAATAAATATAATTATTTTTAATTATTTTAATCTTCAATAATTAACATTAATAATAGTTAAATCGTTTAAAATAAAGTTATACCTATTATCTTCTTAAACTTTGCTAATATTGACGTTTAAAGTGAAGGGTACCCCTCTTGCCCGCTTTTTTCAAATTTGGGGTATATATACGATTCGTTTCCATTATAATAGTAAGGAAAAAGCGCAATTGCGAAAACCTTTGGTGGCGATCCCACCTTAGGGAGGCTAGACGTTTCTCGTAACCCTAGCTGATCGCCGCGTATATCCTAAAACCAAACGATGATAATGGAGTAGGAGCCAATGATACAGATTGGTGTCTATGTGGAATAGACGGAAGACCAGTGGATGGTGGTGTTAGAAGCCAGTGTAAGTGCAGACTGGTGTCAATGTGGGATTGACAAAGAACAGAAGATGGTGGTGATTAGAAGCCAGTAAGAACAGACTGGTGTCCGTGTGGGATGGACAAAGACCAGAAGATGGTGGTGTGAGAACTCAAGTAGAGGAGCCATTTCCGTGACTGTGAAAGCAGTTCGGAAATGGCGAACACGTTTGCTCCGATACGCAAACTGCGAACGCGGTCACGTGGGTGTAACAACGGACAGACAGACAGACACACAGACACACAGACACACAGACACACAGACACACAGACAGACAGACACACAGACAGACAGACACACAGACACACAGACACACAGACACGGCCGTTACAGAACCTCTCCTGGACTACGTCACACGGAGAGGTAAAAATATGTTGATTATTCTTTCTTAATACAGTTGCTTAGGTTTTAAACCGTGACGTGTTAATTTTTTTGTATCACAGATTTACGCTTCGCTAATTCACACTCGTTATGTAGACGTAATTTTCTGTCAATCGTTGGAAATAATTATTTTTATTTAAAAAATATAAATGTAATATTTATTTTTTAAAGGGAAGGTGAAGTGGAAAATTAAGTGATTTTTTATCGATTCTTCTACTAATCATAAGACCAGTGAAACGTCCAGGAAATATGTCTGAATGATTTTAAAATTCAAAATAGGTTCAGATTTTATGGATAAGGACCTCCGACCAATCGCGTAAATTCAAATTCCAAAATGGTGGAAAAAACCTCTGGAAATTTTGTTAACAATGCTAGCTAATTACTTCAACAATAAACAATAACAAATCTCAATATTACTTGTCAATTAACCGTTGTCACAACTTTCAGACTATCGAGCAGACGATGCTTCGTACTACCCAATAACCAATCACCTTTATTAATTAATTAATTTGGCAGACAAATCAATCAATCGAAACTCACTTTGAAACTAATTATTACTGAATTTTAATTTGAAATTAAATTAAATTATATTTAATTCATGACACATTTTTTTGCGAAATAATTAAAGTCTTCATTAAATTTGAATCTGGTTAATTTTATTATTTTTTAGTTACTTTTAATAATTTAATTGTTTCTGTAAAATTATAATATTTATTAAAATTAAATATAACGAATGATATAACATGTAAAACAAATATATGTAAGATTGTACAATTTTTTTTTTGCATATCTTTGAAAAATCTGAATTTGAAATTTTATCATACACATCCCGAAAAATGTTTATATAAGTCGGTAATGGTTGTTATTGTTTATCCCTGTTCAATTTTGAAGTCTCCCATATCTTCTTGCCCAGTCAATTGCAGATTCTAAAAGTTTGTCATATTCCCAAGTAAGATTTTTTCACCGGATCTCCCCATACACATAAATACTCACTTTTTCGTTACACAAATGTAAGAATGTAACGAAAGCTGTAGGCACACTGAGATTTTTAACGGTCACCTCGGACACATGCTTTGGAATTTCCTTGTATAAATGCGAGAACATCATTGGTTCTGGCATTACTTCCGCATTTTCTTCCTAAACAAACGAATTTTATCATTATAAACCTTGTAAATTTAATGAAGTAAGATAAGTCTAGAAGTAAAGATCTCTAGCATTGGTAGTAGATCCTGGCACTAGTGAACAAATTTGAGGATTTTATGCAGCTTTCATCGCGCCAACCTACACTAGAGAGAAAAAATTGGTCGAGTTCCAAAAACATTTCATACCCCCTTCCCCTCAACCTAAAGCCACGGAACACGGACGCGGCTCCTTGAATCTAGTTCGGCCGTCTACCGCCGCGAGCGTCTCACTTTTTGGAGGGAAAATTCAGAAACCGCTACCAGAGGGCCAACCGTTGATGTGTTATCAAGAATATTCACTTTCGCCAAGTGAAGAATTTGGTTAGCTCAGTACTTCTAGTCTCATCTTACTTCTGAAATTACTAATATAAGTACTGATTTGGAGAGCACGGTCCACATGGCTCCTTTTATCTTCTTAGCGTCAATTTTTGTGGATGTTTTCGCATAAGCAATGATTGGTTTATCAATCTAAAATTAAAGTTTATCATTTTAATTAAACAAATTGAAAATAATCATGATAATCATTATACTTTATAAGGCTGTTGAACTAGATTTTCAGCAGTGAACGGCACCACCTCTTCCGTTTGAGCATCAGTCTGAGGTTGAGTGAGGGAAAATTGCATTTCATTGTTTTCTACGGGACTTGCCGCTGCAATTTAAATTAAATAAATGTAGTGACTTTTATGAAAACACGAATTGAAAATGTTAAAAACTAACCATCATCATCATCATCATGATTGTTATTCTCCCCAGCATGGCCTTCGCAATAATTTGCTTTGTCAGCGGGGTTATCATAATTATATCCTCCCCCATCATCAGCCTCAATAGTCTTGGCCACTTTCTTCATTGGCCGAACCCAAAGATTTGGATTAACCATGGATTTCGCGATATCTTCAATGTTATAATGATAGTCAAACGGTAACTCCTGCTTTTCTCTACTCCATTTGCTTAATGTTCCTTCTGATAAAAGGTGTTTTGATGCATCGTGGATTATTTCCATAGGTTCTGCGTCAAAGTCTATTAAGGACGGTGTCCTTCTTGGCCTTCTTCTCCTTGGTTGAGGTCTTCTCAGTTCGACACCCGGACCTGAAATTAAATTAATTAACACCACTGCCTTTTAAAACCACATTTCATTAACGTACGCCGAGCAAATGGTAAAAATCTCCAGCGATTTGGTCCAGCCCACGCTGAGACCACATTTGGATCATAATAAGAGTATTCCGATGGTTTTAAAGAGAGTAACCCGATTGTATCATTAACATTCTCAAGCCTAAGATGAAATTAATTTAAAAAAATTACTGCTAACGTTACTTTAAACAACAGTACACCACTCACCTCAAAGGAGGGTTTTCAGCAGACGGGACATCTTGATCCGCGCCATCCATTTCATTTGGGTCAGAACCGTGATTGCTATGGTCATCCTCTGATTCCTGTATTTCTTGATTGTAGACAAAATCGTTGAGATTATGGTTTTGTTGAGACTGAGTAGAGCATGGATTATCATAATTAATAGAATCCTGTAAATATTAATGCATTAGTTATGCACTTCATCATAATTAGAAGTAATTAGAACTACATACACTCTCAACTTGGTTGAAATCAAAGTTTTCAAACGTTAGGTCAATTGGTGGCTTTTCATTGCAAATTTTACGAAATATATCTATAATTAATAATGATTAGGTATTTCCTTCAGGGATAGATTTGATTTTAGAAGTAGGAATGGAGAACAGAGTAACCTGGGCGCGCGTGTCAAAGTCCCGGACCCCCTTTCACGGGACGGGGGGGCATGAAAGAAGAGGCGGAAGGGTCATAGCGACAGAGGAAAAAAGGAATTACGTATTTTTCGCCGTCCCCGTCAGCAACGTCATCAAAACGTGGTTTAAGTGAGCCAATAAGATAATTTAAACTTTTCGTTACGTGTTGGAGGGAGGGGCTCTATAATGGGTGGTCTATGAGTCGGACTGAAGTAAATACTAAACGTTTTGTTCTCCATTCCTACTTCTAAAATTAAATCTATCCCTGTTTTTTTAAATAAAATACTTAATAGTAGGAAATTTACCTTTGAAGGCGGATATGTTAATAGTTGCGTCATTTTCAAATTCTCTTACACAATATAATGACAGGGGTTTCATCCTGTGGTCCATGGCAAATTGACATCGATCGTCAATAATTGGCAAGTTGTAGGCGAATAATCCCGCAACTCCTTCATTGTCGTATGTAGATGCAAATTGATCCCGGAATGGATCCGTCTATAATAAAAAATAATAATAAAAAAAAATAGAGGCCTAAGTGTTAAGGAAAATTTCAGGTAACACAACATTTTACCTTAAAAGAAGGGCCTTTTTCCTAAATATAAAATGAATTAAATATTAAAAATAAATATATGAGATCTTATCATAAAATAATTAGCATTAGTCTTAAAAAAATAGACTACTGCGTCCCCATTGGTTAGTGGAGTCTGCTAGCTCGAACCCCTTACCCTTGCAGGATTGGTTGAATTCTCACAGGATGGTAAGGGGTAGGATATTATGGCTAGCAGACGCCACTAAAACAATGACGGAGGGCGCAGTAGCCCTCATTTTTAAGACTAATTAAAAGTTAATTATTTTGTAATAAGAGATTATTTATTTTTAATATCTAATTCCTTTTATATTTAGAAACAGCCCATTCATTTAAGATCTTATAATGTTATGTTCCTTTAATTCAAACAATTTTCTTACATCAACTTGTCCCTCAAATTTATCCAGAGTAATGTTTTTAAGATTCCGTTCAACCTTTGAACTTTTCTTCACCTAATAAAAAGAAGGAAGTTATTAAATAATAAGTACACATCTTTCTTTCACATTTCACTTGCTTTTCTTCTTTGCTGTGTTAGGTCTACAATATTTTCCACCCCTGTAGAATTTTGACTCTCTGCAAAAAATAACAACGTTAACGGTTTCTCTTCAATGAAATTATTTATTTTATAAAAACACCTTCAGGTTGAGTTGCTTTATAAGTTTTCCCCAAATTACTTGCCAATTTACGAGTTTCAGCTTCTAAAGCATCCACTCGATAACCGTAAATTTTTGCACTTGCATCTAACGCGCAACTTGCGAACTACAGAAACATTAATTATTTTAGTGTTTTCAAGACATAATAGAATAAAAGCGTCTGTCTGTATTTGACTACATTATGCCCTATGGGCCGTTAAAATGAAATGCTACTACTGTGACAATTTTTTACCTGAAAATTCATATTGCTGTCTTTTTTCTTAATAGCATCTGCCATATAATCTATCAAATGCAATTGAAACGCATTTTTCTTCGTGATTTTCTAAAAATTATAAAATAACTTGAAGAGATATGCAAAGAGGCTCTTAACAGTCTCACCTTTAAAGTATTTAAGGTTATTTGTTTTGAAATTGCTTTAAAATATATTTTAACTTACATTCTCAGCCGAGAGTCTGACACATTCTGCGTAATGCTGAGACAACCCCTCGTTTGAAAATCCTGATAAGGCCGTTACAGGTATTCGCCTATAATGAAAACCAGTTTTTTACCAATTTAATCAACTTACAACATTCAAAAATTGACACACTTACCTTCCTGAAGAGGTAGATGGGCTATTAAGGTTTCTTTCTTGATCGCCTAGGAGCCTTGATTGCCTTCGCATAATCCTTTCTCTCTCATCATCATTTTCTTCCAATGAAACGCTTAACATCGAGTCTCCGTTGGGGCTCTCCATTAGGAATTGTGTTCCAACGAGGCTTAGTCTATCTTTACGGTTTCTTCCAACAATTGGTGTGGAAAAACCTTTGAACACGGCGTTTAATGGTCCTATATTTGATTAAATGAGAGAGCTTTTTGCATTATAATCAAACCAAGAAGCGATATCTAGTTTATTAGGGAGAAGGTTTAAGATGCCTAAGTATTCGCGCGCCATAATCCCAGTCCCCCTTTCAAAATACAAGGAGGCCACCGGGCTATTTCGCCTCTCCTCAGTCGGAAAATATGATTGTAATTTTCGAACTCATTCGCGTCGCGCTGACGTGAGGAGTTTTCAAGAACCAATGAGATGCTGGCTGGTTGTAATTTAGAGGCGGCGGGGATTAACTGCGGACCTACTATAAGTTTGGACTGGAGATAAAGAGCTGGAAATATGGCGCGAATTTATTATACCTTCTCCCTAATAAACTAGATATCACTTCTTGATCAAACAATAATATTTACTGTGTATTTATGGCGTCGAATAATAGCTGCTTGACATAAAGGTACTAAGGTCCTCTTATTGTTTCCCCATAAACTTTTCAAAAATCCAGAATTGAATTCAAATTTACTACCAGATCTAACGTACTGTACATTCACTGTCGACGGCGTATAGACTAGTTTCAACGTTGCTACTTCGACTTGTAAATGAAGAATGGCAATTTGTAATTTTCAATTGCAACTACTCGAGAAAGTAAGCGGTGTAGCCAACTGTTTTTTCAAAAATGTCGAGATAAATTTTTTCATTGTTTTTTAAGTTTTATCAAAATATATAAACTTTACGTTTTTCCCCCCCTTCCCTGTTAAATTTCGCCAACTTGCGTTTCTAATGGGTATCATAAGTTCTTAAGATATGCTTCATAAGTTTGTCACTGGTTAATGAGAGCTTGTCACTTTGTGACGTAGATGAAACAGAATGAATGGCGAAACAGAATTTGTGGAACTTCCCTGATTGAAAACTCGAATCATTTTCGAGATTAGTCATAGTCCTTTATCAAGATCGTTGACATTAAAAAACAAAACCAAAAAAGTCTATGGTTTTAATCGATACTGTCGTCAAGTCTGTGTTCACACTGCCCTTTTCCCGCACTGTGTTAATTAACTATTTCGTGACATGCATACATCATGTTGTTTTCTTATCTCTGTGCAATACCTATTCTTTTCCAACGAAGCCCTTCGTGCAAATACGGATCGAGTTAATAATTTTGAACAGCTTTTCTGCAAGGGTAATGCACAAAGTCAATATTGCCTTAATATAATTAAACTTTAGTGTAAATGCGGCTTTTATTTTCCTTATTTCTATGAAATTATATTAACGCTATATGGTCACTTTCAATACGCTTTTCCAGCGATCTCCAAGTGCGTGCGTTGTCGGATCGATTCTATAAATATAAACGGTACTCATGGCACAATGGCAATTCTCAATGAAAATAGAGCCCAAACAAATATTTCAACGATAATGTAGGAAATATATCTTGATGAACGTAACATTAATCTAGAGCATTATTAATTTAATGATACCATAAAAGCGTACTTTCTGCTTGCGTTGCGTTACGTCTTCTGCGACAGTTATTGGCGAGAACCATTTAATGCTGGAAAAAATACGTTGATCCAGAAGAAAATAGGGGAAGTACGTATTCTTAGCTATTTCCTTATTTCTATAACCTATTTTCTTCTGGTTGATCTCACAAATATGTCTATACAATCATGTGTGTGGTGTTTTCTATTCAGCTGAATGATATTCCTACACTAAAATAGCTCTGGTTTAATTCGGTGTAATTCAAAGATCAGTCAACATGAGTTTTATGACGTTTGGAGTAATCGAGGTAAGAGGATGCAGCCAATAACAAGGCGATTCCGTGTCAATAAGTCGAGATTCTTCGTGATAGATAGATTAACTTGCGCAAAATAGTTCTTCTAAACTTTGTTTTTTTCTTAAAGGAAACTGAGGAATTTGAGATAGCCAAATATCTCTACTCTTCGATAGGAAAGTTTTTCCTTCAAAGATTCAACAATAGGTAAACATCTTTTCCACTTCATCTTAAGATGCTTTATGAATAATATACTTTACTCGAAGCGTCAATTTGATATCCGTTTCTGCGGCAGATCTACAGACGTGTCGAAACCAGAGTGATTTACCAAAGGTAATTTTCAGAGATTCAATCTCGCACAACAACGTAGCAGGAGCTGCTCGCGAAACATCACAGAGCAGTAGTTAATGTTTGCACGTATATTTTTGGAATAAGACAGGATTAGCAGACGAATCGTAGTCACATGTTCTAAATTCCCAAGTTGATTTCCACATGATCAACTTATCTTCAATTGTAATTAATGGGGAGAAGTATAAAAAAAACTCAGTTTTCGAAGAAACGAACTTGAGGTAAATTTTGGGGTCCCTCGTGTAGGTCGCCTTGAATCTAAGTGGTCCCCACTCAAAAAGCCTCTGCACTCCAACCATAGAGTATTGTAGCGTATCATATTATCTAATAGATATAATTTACTTATGGTATATCCTTCTACAGCTCTAAATTTATCAGTGAAAGAAGTAAGATATTGACATTTTCTATATTAATTTATCAGGGAATAGACGCGTTGCTTTTTCCTCTCCAAATCGATAATTTGTATTCGCCCGAGATGAAATGGCGAACGACGAGCATTTATGATTCAGCGTCGACCTTCATACTCTCTTCAATCCCGAAAATGACCAAGAAACCATCTCTCTCTTTCCTCAACATGGAAGGACAAGTAACATGAACTTGCTCCATATACTCTAAAGAAAGACAATAACAATTTCTTTCAACATTAACTGTAGTTCTCGATAACTTGGGCACTGAGTCTGTTGGCAGTTTCAATCATCTTGGCTTTGGCCACGCCCAAAAATGGCCGACAGTTCGTCATGACTTTTGTCGAAATGATCTGGAAGAATTTCCTAATTTTTTTCTACGAACGTGAGCTACAATGAATGGTGTAGTAAATCCATATTTGAAATGCGACCCCTATTTCTGGTCACAGCTTACAACCGTGTCGAGAAAGCGATCGCGTGGCGCGTAGCGGCTGTGTCCTGGTTGATCGCGACCACTTTCATTTTCTTCGAAATATCCGGCAACCTGAAGTCTGATTTCACCGAGAGGGACTACGATACTGTGGACACCGTCGACCAACTGGTCAAACAGGGTTTTCACAACGTCTGGTTCTGGAACAGCACTGATGAATTAGTATCTTTTCGCAGAAGGGCAAGTGCATTACTACACAGATCTGTTACGATATGTGCTATTTTTTTTATTGGTTTCCAGTTCATTACACAGTGTCTCTAGCTCATCTAGTTAATCTAAGATTGTTAACTTTCAACTTTAGACTTTATAGATGTAGATTAAAAATGTTATTTAAGACTAGGCATATTACAACAAAATCGATCGGTAACTTATTCTCTTCAGTTGAATGTGAGTAAGTAAACCTAGATGAGACAGGTGTCAACCAGATCGACTCGACTTTACTGGGGCTTCGTTGAACAGCACGTTCGCGCCCATTACGAAGAAATTGTTCTTATGTCTATATTGAATGATTTAACTAACTATAACAATCAATTTTATGACTAGGTCAATGTGCCCATCCCCGAAACTTCAATACTCCCAATTGAAGATGGGTTTATTGGAGACCAGTTCGTCAGCGTCGCGCAAAATGTCGGCGACCAGAGAAAGTTCATGGTCGTTGGGACACTGATAATTCAATTTCTTCTGCTTGAAAATCAAGAAATGGAAAACAAAATACAATACGCGAACAAATACTACTTTTCGCCGTCTATAGACAATACGCTTTTATGTTTTCCCGTTTCCTACAATTTCTCGCAATCTGAACTCTTGGAGAAAGTCAACCTGATGTAAGACTTAACCAACAGAGCAGCTACTTTCACTTTTAACGCCTCGTCATCGTTTCAGGGCAGAGTTAATCGCCGAAAACGACCTGACATTCCATCACTTCTACAAAGCGCGATACACGATTGATCTCATGAAATGGAAACAGACAGAGGACGATTTTTCAACGATATCCGTTAAGGAAATCCAAAGCCTTCTTACTCTGTACTACGTGGGAAAGGTCATCGCGATATTCACTTTAATTCTTGAAAATGCCTTTTGGCTTCTGATATCTGTGAAGAAGTCGAGAGCTCGGAAGAAAGTTTCGAGACGACGTCCTCGTGAAGTTAATATAAATAACCTATTTTATGGCCACTGAAGAGAAGTCAAAACGTGGGCCTAGTACTGAAAATGTTCAGGATTTGCAAGCTGAAAACTATGAACCCATTTTGAACGAGGAAACACCTTGCTAGATTTTTTAATGAAAAGAGCTTATAAAAAAATGAATATATAATTTGCATATATGTTTCTATATATGTTGGGAAGAATCTTGATACAATTACCCCGCTTTTGTGGTACACTTCTCTCGAAGAGAAATATTATATACTTCTGGTGTTACTGATATCACAAACAAACAACTCATTTCCTCAAATATACATAAAATACTAATTAATATTTAAATTAATATATATTTTTCATAAAATGAATATACTACACCCTTTAAATTAACAAGGCAATTACCATTTGAGCTGAATTAAGACCCTGAATTAAATTCTAAATTTAGCTCAATCAATTAGACAACACTTCTTTAGTTTGTGATAGTAATTCATGCGCTATCCCTTAGTGTCCTTGAAGTTTAGTTTAGATATAAAGACCGAAAATCCTGTATATTTTTACGATCTCCACGCGTTATGACCACACCTTTTTTGGTTTGCCAAAATATTTTAGGCTTTCATCCAATTAAAATTTAAAAACCACTGAACGCATTGTTGATTCTGCATACTTCGCTACCCAGGACATAATTTGATCTCCAGATTCTTAAGTATCTTGAACTCGGTGTAACATTTGTGTCGCGGTTCTGAGATAGATTCACAATATCGCGAGTTCTTCGTTGTTTTAGGTTGAGTGTTAAAACAATGCGGTTCTTCGTGATGTGTGTTGGTCTTTTGACAATTCGTAATAGCGCTTGTTTGGTTCGAAGCCCGACGGCTTCGACTGAAAAAGTGGCTTATAACGAGTTACTCGCTTTTGAATCTGTTGTGAAAGAAAATGTTAATATTATGTTAAACAACGCTTTACCTTATTTGAAGACTTTCGTGGCAGGTGCTAATATCGACGAAAACTGTTCAAAGTCTTTCAGGATGTTCATTAGGGATTTTAAAGAATTGAGATTATGGACAGTTCAAAGTAAGTAAAAATTTTGTTCAATTTTAAATGGTGACTATGGATCTTAAGGTTGGTTTTCACAGACCAAAATTAAACGGAACCGTAAAAAATATTCCGCGTAATTTTGTGGTCAATTCCTCAAAAAAATGCGGCAAACCGTACACTAAAATTTATAATATGAGAGATCGTAAGCTCGTGGAGACCAAGGGTTACCTTTCATGTTCACAATTGCACTAATAGCAACACATGGATTTTCTTAGAGCTTTACTGCCTTCGTTTAAACGCACAGTTTTATCATATAAAGCCTTTCACTTATCGACTTAAAAAATCGCGTTAAAAATTTCTCACGAGTTGACCAAAACCACGCCTATGAAGTTTCGCATTCGCCGCTTCCTATTGGGCACCCATTGTCTTTCCGTCAAACGCAAAATTTTGTGGCAAGCTATCTCTGAAACAACGGTACGGCATGCGGATTTTCCCGCGTTTTGAGCCTGTGAAAACCCACCTTCATAAATCCAGCTGGGTAATTGTTTCGTCGACTCAAATTAAATTACAGAAATAAATGTTTAAAGCAGGTACTTAAGATTAACAATATTTCCTGGTCATATTTGCAAATTACAGAAGTAGCCCTTGGTCATTTGACAAATCTTTATACTTAATCATCCGTGCTGTAGGCACAACGTTATTTGCACTACATAGTAAATCATCTTTTAATGCAACTATTTTTCTGTATTTTAAAATCAATCCTTTAAATTATACTTTTTATAACAATCACTCCAATCTTCTATACTCCTTGCTTTTATATTTCCAAATTGAAACATGAAAGTATACTTAAACCGCAATAGAAGTGAGAGACGCAAGCGTTATTTACAGATAAACAAACGAAATAATATATTATTCCTCATTATAATATCTTTCAACCCTGAGGGATACGGTAACTAGTCATTCGGGGCTTACCGATTACCAAAATGTTCGCTTCAATACGATTATACACTTCAGTGACCTCATTATACAGTTTTGTTTTTATTTACTTTCTCTGTCTGGAGTTTTATTGTTATTTCTTAATCATAAACTAAACAAAACTTTACAAAGAAAAAAGAAACTAAAAAATAAACATCCAATTATCATAAACATACCAAATATCTGCGGTACATTTTAGTTTCGTTTGAAATTTAGTCACGGTTCAATTCAATATCATAAAAACAAAACTAACCTTGAGACTAACGGTTTATTAGTCTCTAAATTTAAAATTTAAATTCGGAAAATTTATTTTAATTTTATTTATTAATTTTAATGACTTTTAATTATTTTTTAATCGTGACTAAGACAATCCAATTTTTTTTAACTTTTCGGGCCGCCATTTGGAATATGGCGGCATATGGAACGCCAAAAGATATAAAACTCGTCTTTAGGTTATGAGGAACCGGTGTATTAGGTATTAGTGAAATCGGATGATAACGATTGCACAATGCAGATTTTTAACATTCTTGGTCGCCATTTTTCAAGATGGGGTCTGATTGGAAAAATTTTCATAGTGTCTGCCTGCTATTTAAGAGTAAAGTCCCTACAAATTTTCAAGAATCTAAGTAAAACGGTTTTAGTGGGACTCCGAACTTAATATACCAACATATTTAATTTTCATATTTTCAATTCGATAAATTTTATTAGATCCAAACCACATATAATGATCAATTTATTTACTACTACCTCTTTAATAATTTTATTTATGAAATTATGTACTGATCTTTATCGATTGAATTAAAGGGGTGTTATTTTTTTGGAAATGATTCTGGTAAAACATACACTTAAGTCAATTCCATTTTCCGTGTAGAAGTAGGCGTATGGAAGACTGTCAAAAACGTGCCACGTAAAATTTCTTTGTAGTTGTAAACTATCATTTTTTAAAGCATTCCCAAAATTTCAAAGGGAAGATAAGGATTGAACGAGTAAATTTATTAGCGTTAAAATGATGAAATAGGTTGAAAGATGTTAATAAATTTCAGTAGGGCACTATCTTTCATTCAGTTTCGTCCGCTTGCAATTGGAAATTTACCTAGAAACACTAAGTTGAGACTAAATCGCATTTTACAGCAATGTTAATAAAATTCAACTAAACATTAGGCATGAATTTTTAACGAATTTTGCAAGTTGTTGATTCTATGGCTTGAAAATGCATTTGTTCATTTTCCTCCGCTCGTAGATGGCCATGTATCAATTAACACTAGATTAAAATCATGTTTTTACAAACAATACTTATTTTCTTTTTAGTGTTGGACGCCACTGCCAAACCGGAAGCGGGTATATTACGCGGTACTATGGGACACCTGGGAGATTACCAACAATGTCTGAACGTTGAAGGACCCCTAATTGACCTGACGGACTTCAATAAAAGAATACGTGGAAAGTATTGTCTCCTCGATATGAAACTGCCTTTACCACCGAAACCTAAACACGTCCGCCTATTTGAACCAGTGTTTACAGAATTAAACACTACCTTCAAATCCGAAGTAAGTGTGCATGTCCTATAATAGCACTTGCGAAATCTTAAATAGTAAATGCTTGTCTGCAAACGGGGTTAGCCACATCACATTGCAAAGTGACACACTAAAATTAGACTCCCTATAGGTGTTATGGAAATGCAATAAATCTACATTATTATTATAAAATCTAGATAACAATATCTTCTATAAGCTTACAATTGCCCTTTATATTGATTATAGGTTAACTAATAAATTCTATAGACAAGCTCTGAACAAGGGTGTGACACTAAACATAAATTGGCGGTTTATTATATAATGAGTATTAACATTGGGTTACTAAAATTCAATCATTTTATTTCGAAGTTTAATAATTTTAAACGTGGAATGGTTCCAAGTTTTTTAGAATGAATTTAATCCATAAAATTCTACGATTTCAAGCCAGTATTTTATTAAGATGATAAAATTTCACGACTAATATTTAAAATTAATATTTCTTAAATTTATATTTCAGAGTTTAAATATGATCGTGAAACGACTTCTGTTCCTGAATTATTACACGCCATTTAGATTTGCTATTTGTTTACCATCGCAATGCTCGAATGATGACATTACGACGGTGTTAAACAGAGGTAACTATGAATTTTCTTTCAAAAAGAGTGGTACGAGCATGGATATGTAGAAATACTAACGTATTATGGATTCCCATCTCTTACCTTCCACAAGACATTGCAACAATTTTTGATTATAGAAACCCTAATCCCAATTTTATTGATGTAACAGTTTAAAGCCTCGTTATAATGATTTTTGAAACTAATTTGTAGGAACAAAGGCCTTGGGATTGGATGCCAAACTGCTCTCTTGCGAAGTTAAAGAGGCTGTAAAATTGGATAACGTTCAAATATCAGTGTTGTAAGATATTTTGTATTCAATCTTTTTTTTAATCATGTACATATCGAGCGTTACTGACAGAAAAACAAAAGGTGTTGCGATTTGTTTTTAAACATTGTGCTCTAAAGAGAGTGGTACAGTGGGTTCTATGAGTGATTTTGAGTTGAAAATGTATATTCAACTGGGTAATGTTTTATAGTATCGTCCTTGGAGTTCTACTAGTAGCAGTTCTTCTCGGAACCTTTTTTGAATCTTTCATTAATTTTGACGCATCTTACACATCAAATCCACCATTTGGTAATTAGTATTTTGAACTAAATTAATAATTATAACCCTAATCATCATATTATTCCCATAATTTCAAGATATGTTTCGTAAATTGTGCATCGCCTTTTCAATTCGTCGAAACTTCGTTCAAGGATTTGAATTGAAAATTACTCGAAGTGCCAATTTAGATTTCATATACGGTTTAAGGTACTTGTCGATGTGGTGGGTGTTCCTGATACATACCTATGTGTTTGTAGAAAAACATACCTCAAGTACGCAAAGCTTTAATTATTTAGTTAAACGGATACGCCGGGGTAGAATTTTTAATTTTTAATAGAAAGAGCGTATAAAATAATGAATATATTAAATTGGAACCATATTCCTATCTACAATATTAAAGAAGATACAAGCAATAAAGTAATGGACGCTACACGTTTGGCTACTCCGCCCACAAGGCACTGGGGAGTATCCCTATTGGACGACTTGTACCACCTGACGGATTCCTCCAACAGGGGTTCTCCCCAGTCTTACGGAAACTTAATTGCTTGTATCTTCTTTATTATTGCAGATGCAAACATGGTTCCAATTGATATATTCATTGTTTTATGCACTCTTTTGAATAAAAATTTAAAATTCAAGCCAAGGAATAAAGCTTTTTTTGCCCCAATTAAACCATAACTTATTTAAATATTTACATTAATTTTTCAGAAAATATCCATAATATTGAAGATCACCGTAATAGCTTCGCTTTTTTAATGGTTGAAAACGGGTATCTAGCCGTGGAAACGTTTCTTTTCATTGCGTATGTTATCATAATCGTATAGACCTTTCCATTAATGCCATAGAAGAAGCAAACACCACGGGGGCGCAGCCACCAACGCAGGCTATTTCCCAAGTGCCAAGAAGCTCCGCGAGAGGCAGTATGGGTCGGTAGGCCACTCGTGTGTCGTCAATTTTGGCTACCTCTAGTGTGGATTCTTGGCACCAGGGAAATAACCTCCGATGGTAGTCCAGCCGCTGTGCGTTGGTTTCTCTGCAAGTATTTAATGGAATGTTCTATTAATTTTACAATTAATTTTACATCATAAAACTTAATTTATTTAGGGCAGTTCTTTTATCATATAAGGCCATCAAAGATCACCTCAACGCTAAACCGTACCAACCGATACAATCATTCATCTGTAGAGTGTGGAGGTGAGCTTAACAAACAACCTTACTTTGAAGTTGAACAACTACCTACCCTTAAAGTACTAATAATGTTTGTATTTATCTATTTTTCAAGACTTCTGCCTTCCGTGGCGTTTGCCGTTGCGATCGCTATGATATTTCCCTTATTTTCATCAGGGCCATTATGGAAGGCTTATACAAACGCAATTTATTCAAACTGCAAATCAAAATGGTGGACAAACATACTATTTATTAACAATTTTGTTCGATTCAAAGATATTGTGAGTTAAAGTCCTTTCTACTCGGTTTTGGCATTTGTAACTGAACAACAAGAAAAGCACTCTATCAGATTTGTTAATGAAGGCCATTTCTAGTAAAGCATAATTTCCGCTAAGCAACTTTGTTAAATAATAATTAACAGCTAGAATACATAGATTTCTCCTACTTGGAATCTTCAACAGGTCATTTTCAGAGCCTTTCTGCTAGAATTAAGGGGTAGCACGTGTAAATTCGCTCATCTCTGACGTCACGCATAATGTATTTGAACTTGGAAACCACGTGATAATGACGTAGCTAGCGAAATATGCCTCGACTCCCGCGACCTATGAGCGTCGATCCCGAATATAAACAATTTATTTTGCATGTTCTGAACGAGTAAACCTAGGGTTGACGGTTGTCCTATTTATGTCAATAACCAATGAAAAGCGAGGAAGGAGGGGCCTGCGTTTTAGCAAAGTTTTAGCCCTTCCCCTTAGCTTCAATCAGATATTAGTACACGGCCTAGGGCCTCTTAAAGAGTCCAAGTTGAAGAAATCTATGTATTCTTGGTTTCACTTAAGAAAATAATGCACACGAAACCGCATTGCTATTTTAGTGCATCATTACCACGTGGTATCTGCCAGTTGATGTGCAGTGCTACCTTTTAGGCATCATCTACGTCATCTGCTACATTAAGTACTTACTGACGTTAAATTATTTTCAAACAAGTATACATTTTTTAATAATGGTGACTTTGATTTAGAAAACCATTACTGGGTCAATTATTTATTTTTCTCATGCTGTCAAGTTCGATTCTGTCATCTGGTGTTATGACGTACATTGGTGAATACGCACCAGTGAATCTACACGGGAATCTTTTATGGTCCGATGGAGTGTAAGATGCTCTTGCTGTAAAACTCATCATAAGTTTATAAGATATGTTCCATAAGTAATGCTAGAGGCTTACTGAGAGCTAGTTCGAGAACGACAAGCGAGAATTGACTACACTCGGTTAATTTTGCAGTCCATCTTCCTATTTAGTCTGTGCACTAAGTCTTTGACAGCACCCTACCAGGCGACGTTTTACTAGAATCCATGACGTTTCACCTACGTCACTTCACGACAAGCTCTCAGTAACCAGTGACAAATTTATGGAACATATCTTATGAACTTATGGAAATATTTGAAGAAATATCATTATCTTAACAGGGTTGGTAATGACTTCATGACGCATATGTACGCGTCACTTCACGTCCATTTAGCGGTTTACGCCATTGGACTTCAAGTTGGAACGTTAATGGCAACGAAAAAAATCGAACTTTGCCTTGTAAGTCAGAAAAATGGCTGACAGAAGTGATTGCTTCGTAGTGTTTTAAAATATGGTTGTATTTCTTTCTCTTGGGTTTGCAGGTAACTCAATGTATTGGGTGGTTTTTAGCTACTGTCATAGGCCTTTTAGTCATAACTGTTCCTTACCAATGGCAAACTGGTACATTATACACTGCAGCGGAATCGGCTGCGTATGCTGCATTTTACCGAACAGGATGGGCTTTGTCGCTAGCTTGGTTATCATTAGCTTGTTTCTATGGTAGAGGAGGTAATGATTCCACTTATCAATTATACAATATGTTTCTGGCCCAATTTAATAAAGCACCCATTAAAGGGAGGGTGAAGAGGAAAATCAAGTTAGTTTTAATCGATTATTTTACTAGTTATAAGACCTATATGCATAGTGAAACATTCAGGAAATATCTCTAGAATTTTTAAAAATTCAAAAAAGGCGCCGATTTTGTCCTTTTTTTTATTATTTGAGCCCTGCACCTTTGACCAATGAGGAGGGCCCCCTCTAGCGGACAATAAAAATGCGGGAAAAACGCGTGCTGAGAGCCTGAGACAGCCTTCGCCCTTCGCCATGTTCGCGTTCGCCTTGAGTTAAAATACGGATTGACGGATAAATTGGTCGGTAAATATAGTTAATATACAGTAAATAAATGAAGATGAAGGGAAAATACTGATAGTTGAGATATATTTCGCTAAAATTCAACGTAGAATTACGAGTGGTATATCGGGATTCTGGTGAAAACTGAAAACTTTTCTATCGGCCAAGGCTTAGTAAGTACCATTAGTCCATTGCAAAATACAAATAGATTTTTAATTACAATCTTGATTTAAACGTACAAATTCTTGCTCCTAAATTAGGTTTGAATGATAATGGCAGAGTTTATAGATGAATTGGGGATTCATCCCTACCAATTTGAACCACTGGTTGTGGACCACCCCCATTATTTTGAAAATGATGAAAGTGACGAAGAAAATGATAATGGTGTTAATATCGGCAACAATAACAACAATGAACGTGTTGGTACCACAAATTGGTTAGTAGTGTATTTCATATCATAATAAGGCAATGAAGTTAAAAATTTTAAATGCTATAATCTAATAGGTGTACTTGTAACAACTGCGCGGAAATGAACACAGCACACGAAAGTGTGTGTTGCAGGGAAATAAACAGAGTTGTTGAAAAAACATCTGATTTAGCTTGTGTAATTGAATGGAGACGTTTTATTATAAACTGTCTTGATCTAGATGTACTTGAGCCAGCATATTATACCTACGTTGATGAAACGCATGACAGGAATGAGGATAATATTCACGAGTAAGTACTCTGGAATTATTTGCATAGTAGAAGGCACTCATGAATGCTAACTGAATTTTCAATTTGGGCTTAGTTTGTTTGAAAACTAGACAATAATAGCTATGTTCAGTTCATTTTTGTTAATTTTAATTCATGTTCAAATCTAACTCAGAGAGACCTTCAATGAGTGTTACTGGCAATTATATGTATTACGTATTATTTTATAAGACCAATAATTTGAAATTTTAGAAGTTATCGATATGTTGCTTATCGGCAATTTATAAGAATTATTTTTAAACGTTTGGGGCGGAAACGTAGGACTCCCATTCCCAGCTGTGTTGTGGCGAAAATTAGAAGCACTTGGCCCTCAGAAGAATATTGTGGGTTCAAATACCCAAGATTTGATGATTAAATTTACAATATCACGTGAAATAATAAATAAATAAATAAGCAACAACGATTGGTTTTTTTTATTGAAATCTTGATTTTAATTTTGCTACTAAGTCGGCTTTGCTGACATCCTTAGAATATAAGGAAGACAGTGTAGCTACTCGTGAGGGAGTAGTGATTAAATCTGTAGCAACAGAGTGAACTGCTTGTTCATAAGAGAGTTGCATTAATTTTCCCACATATTCTGTAAAGAAATGAAACATTTTCAAGTTTGTACCCTAATAAAAGAATCAGTACTAACACGCACCATATGTACTTTCTACCAAAACTTTTCGCACAGTAGCTGCTCCACTTTTAGCCTTAGGGTAAGATATGTAGAATTGTTCTTCTCCTTTGGCTGTTTTAGCTTGTTCTTTGTGACCATTTTCATTGTAATGGAGTGCAGCAAGATAAATCCTGTGTTTGGAATTTAATTGCCTGAGAAAATGTACCCATACAGCAAGCTCAGGGCGTATAAAAAACGAACCTCGACTGCATTGAGTCTTTTGTAAAATGGTACATTTTTGGGCTGAATGAATTCAGCACAGAATGGAAAACTTCCACTGAGTAGGTTTGATATTTCGAGGAAAGTTGGTAAATAGCGGCAAGTGTGTAAGGAGAATTTACTACTTTGCTAACTTCGTCGAAAAGTTTGGTGCCTAAAATATAATAACTGTAGTTTAGATTTTGATAGAATTAAATTTGTCGAAAGAATATATGTTTCAGATCTTCCAAAATTATTTCGTCAATTTGCAAGTTATCGTTATTAACAATTAGAAACTAAAAACTACGCTTCTTCTGAGACTGGTTGTTTGTTTTTATATGAAATCTGTTACTCGCCTCTTGCGAGCCATATCCTTTCATCTCGTTCTTCAAGCGGGCCATGTTGGCATTTCGGAAATTCTTTTCCATGTCCTTCATGAACATCAGTAATATGATTTAACATAGAGAGCCATTTATCCTTTCTTTCGTCTCTTGTCGTTGATGATGCCCCAACCCAATATATGTGGTTTGTTATCCCAGGTATCCACAAATTTAAAGCACTGTAACTTTTTTTCTTTGCAATTACTGCTAGTTTGGCCTTTATATCTGAAAACAAAGCAAAACTGACTTCATTTGCAAAATGGGGTGTACCTTTAGAGTTGATTTGTCAAATTGCATTTAGTAACTAGCTCACAATGTTGTAATCTGAGTCGAGCTAACCAACCGATTTCAGCATGCTATTTGGCACCTCCACATCAAGGTTTCAACTCTTACTTTTGGCAACATGCCAATTATCAAACTCGTGGATAATGTCAGTGTGCGTGTCCCTCAAATAAGCTATAACCCCTTGATTACGGTCAGTAACTATTTTGGCGATTCCAATCATCATATTTGAGAAAAATTCCAGTCCTCTTTTCAATCCTTCTAATTCCATCTGGTTAGATGCCGTTACGTCAGTGGACTGGAATAATTTGTTGCCATTGATAAAGTTCTTCACAAGCTTATTTTATATGACCTGCTATTACCTGAACAAGTTCAACATGGAGTATTTTGTTCGTTTCTGCATCCATAAAAGTGTATGTCCCATACTTTGCAGAGAAGCCAGGACTATCAGCTCTACCATCACCGCAAAGAGTATATTTCTTCGCAGGATCTGATAGCAATAGATCTTCTTGTTCTTTGACCCAAAACTTCAAAAATGGTTAGATACAAATGTCTATATCTCAAATTTATGACAATACCTTTTCAATTATGGGATGAAACATCCTTTGATATAGGAAATACATGCGGATTGAAAAAACTTTTATATTCAAGTTTTTAAACACTCGCAAACATTTTGAAGGTATTTCCCCAGAAAAAAATATTGCTGCTGCCAAGAGGTAATTTCCCCACGAAGTTTGTCCAAAGCTAGATTGACTTTCCCAAACATCATTGTGACCTGCTAAACATTCCGTTTTGATTGTCAAACATGAGCCAGAAATATTTCTAGTCAAATGGACAATGGGATTTTGGCAATCTTGCCTCCGGCAAAATTTAAATAGTAGAAGTAATTGGGAGATGAAAACAATGTATTTGTCCTCTAAGTGGGGCTTAGTTTCTGGAACAAATCCCTCTATATATCTGCATAATAAGTTTGAAAATTTTGAAAGTGACCTTTGATATAAAATTGAGAAGAAATTTAAAACTAACTCATCTTCCGATTGTATTGCTTCACTCTCTTGTGTGCCAGAAAGACTGGGTTCATATGAAGAACTGGAATCTATTCCTAAGGCCTCGGTAGAATCACTGCAAGTTTGAGACCCTATGGGTTCTGGCACAGGTTTCTCGTCTTCCAAAACTAGCTCCTCACGAAAAAGATCTTCAGTGTCAGATAACACATGACTCCTTTGATACTCATTTTCAGTAGAAACCTGAAGTTCAAGTGTGCCCGCTGTAAAATTTTATCGCAAATTGTACCTGATAACTCTTATGAAATTTAGCCTTAGTTAAATATCAGAATAAACTGTAGTTTCTAACATGTATTTGCAGCAGCCTCTCCAATATGATGACTACTTTGTACCGTATCTAATTTGGCCATTTTTCGAGATGATACTTCTCCCCAAACGCTAGGTACAGCAGTTCTTTTCAAATATTTTCGTTTATCACTTGCATAAGAACTTGGGGTGAAATGAATGGAGCACACTCTCAACTTCTTCCTTGGGATCCAATCTCCCTCTTTACCAATTGCGTTTTTCCACTGACGTAGAATTTCTGGGTTACTAGGAAAACTGTGAAATTTCACATCTTTTCCTCGGCAATTTTCTTGAGTGTTAGTGCAGCCCGGAACCGCGCAAATATCACCCGACATCTCAATATTTTGTTACTAAACTTTTACGTTCACTTTTAAAATACTGTATGATATATAATTTTGCATTAGGTACATAACATTTGTCAAATGTGTACATTTGTTACTAATACTTACTAAGCCTTGGCCGATAGAAAAGTTTTCAG
Source organism: Phalangium opilio (assembly GCF_054372755.1). Taxonomy (NCBI): domain Eukaryota; kingdom Metazoa; phylum Arthropoda; class Arachnida; order Opiliones; family Phalangiidae; genus Phalangium; species Phalangium opilio. The sequence goes on along the minus strand of NW_028324166.1, from coordinate 1,958,644 downwards.
TTTTCACCAGAATCCCGATATACCACTCGTAATTCTACGTTGAATTTTAGCGAAATATATCTCAACTATCAGTATTTTCCCTTCATCTTCATTTATTTACTGTATATTAACTATATTTACCGACCAATTTATCCGTCAATCCGTATTTTAACTCAAGGCGAACGCGAACATGGCGAAGGGCGAAGGCTGTCTCAGGCTCTCAGCACGCGTTTTTCCCGCATTTTTATTGTCCGCTAGAGGGGGCCCTCCTCATTGGTCAAAGGTGCAGGGCTCAAATAATAAAAAAAAGGACAAAATCGGCGCCTTTTTTGAATTTTTAAAAATTCTAGAGATATTTCCTGAATGTTTCACTATGCATATAGGTCTTATAACTAGTAAAATAATCGATTAAAACTAACTTGATTTTCCTCTTCACCCTCCCTTTAATTTATGGTGCTTGTATAATTTTTTTAGGAATTATGAACTACATACTATCGTTTTCCGTATTCAAACCATTGGGACAAATCACATTTATGGCTTATTTACTACATTACTTCGTTATATATTTTTACACTGCCTCTAGTGTCATACCATTAGCTTACAATCACATCTCACTGGTAAGTAAATTAACTATTTTTCAAATTTCAATAAATATTTGTTGTTGTAATCTTTTCTTCAGGTTTATTTCTTCTTTGGACTTGCGTGTGTTTCACACATCGTGGGTTTTATTGGTCATATTTTCGTCGAGGCTCCAATGGCGCAGATGGGTAGAATTGTCATGGAATTATTGGCGAAAGCTCAAAAGAAGACCTTAGTTGCTCAAAATGATGTTGGTATTCAGCAACAAGTAAAGACTGTTGCCAATGAAAATGGACACATTAACACACAGTGCGAAAATACCAAAATTTAGGCCTAGATAAGATTAACAGTTTGAAGTTTTTTTAATATTTCAATAAAGTTTTTAATTTAATATGAAATTTTAAGGTTTAAAGGTAGAAAAATCTACCAATTTTCAAAATAAATTATTACGGAATAAATTAATCTTTTTTATATATTTATTTATTTAGACATTGTTTTCTTGAAGTTTTCCAAACTAATGAGAGAGTTAAATTTGGCGGCAACCTAATGACATCACGATCTAAGGAAGCAATGGTATCTCGCAATTTCGCTAAGAGATGGCGCTTTGAAAGTCAAAGTGGTTGTTGTTCATAATGTTTCTCATATTAAAAAAATAATTACTTGTCTATTTCATAATTCTATTGATGTTTAAAAGCAAGATTTATATATTTAAAAAAAATTTCTAGTAATTAATTGGTTAGGGGAGGAGTTAAGATGATTGACAGAATAGACGACCTAGAAACACTGATTGTTACAACAAGCCCGGCAACAAATATATTTCGGCGGATTTGAACAATCGTGTTTGTTAGTCGGCCCACAATCTTCATCTCTCTGGCATTCATTCGGTTCAATTACATTCGGGCAAGGTGTACAATCGAACGCTGGACAGTTTTCATCTGTAACAAAATACCAGAAATGAGAGAAATGTAAGTCATTTCACTATTCCCAAAATTGAAAATTATTTGAAATTCTTACTGAAAACAAGTGTGGCGTTTCCATTTGGGATATATTTTCCTTTTGGTGCGCATGGATCTGTAGTTTGGTGTGTTGCGTATGCCATTGATACTAAAACTAAAGCTAAGCATAAATCGTAAATTGAACGAAACATGGCGTTATTCAAAGTCTTTCCACCACTAGCGTTGATTATGTGTCTGACTTTAAGAGCCTCACGTTATATTCCAACTGAATATTATTGCGATAAAACAGTTTTCCTATACAGCGTTCAGGTGAAAAACCCAAGCCACGAAATAGCAGCTGCGAAACTTGTCATTATGGTGGAATTTCCCAGATGTACGCGTCGCTTTTCAAATGACGGGAACTCGATAGGGAAGTTGCATTTTTCCAAGAAGATGTCTAATTAAATATTGCTCCATGTTGGAATATTGCTAGCAGGAAACGTAATAATTACTTCTTGTCGCGTAGGTTTGAGTCTATTTCGTGACGTCATTGAAATCTAAGTCATCTTGTTTCGTCTTAACAAAACAAGACAATCGCACACTTCAATGTATTTTAACCCCGACTTTACGAAATCTTAGTCTACTGTTACATGAATTTAGATTGAACCAACAAAATTAGACTCGATAATAGAGTTTTTTTTTATCAAGAAACCTTTATTGAATTTCAAAGCCAATGGAGCATACGTTATTACAACAAAGTGGACAACAGACATATTTCGGGGGATTTTCGCAAGCATGTCTCTTAGACGGTTGACAATCTTCATTCGTCTGACACTCGTTACGTACAGTTAGATTCGAGCAGGGTTCAGGGAGACAGTCGGCAATGGGGCAGCTAATATCAGCATCTGTAATGAAATGGTAATAATCTGCCTTGAAAAATAGTGAAAATTTTTAAACGCCATCTGTCTTGGTTTTCTCTAAAATTTTGGATTTACTTACTTGAAACTAGCGTGAAGTTTTCATTTGGAATGTATCTTCCTTTTACTGCGCATGGATCACTATATGGACGTCTTGGGTATGCCACAGATATTAAAACAAAAGCAAAGCATAATTGATAAAGGAAACTAAACATGGCGTTGCGTAATTCAAAGTCTTTCCACTACTAGCGTTGATTGTGTGTCTGACTTTAAATTAGAGCCTCGCGTTATATTCCAAGTGAATATTATAGCAATATAGCAGTTTCTGTAAAGCGTTCGGGTAGAAATCCAAGCCACGAAATAGCAGCTGCGAAACTTGTCATCAAAGTGGAATTTCCCAGATGTACGAGTCAGTTTGAAATAACGGAAAAGTTAGATTTTTCCCAGTCAGATGACATTGTATAAATTAACTAGGGTGTTTGTTTCATAAATCTATATCAGACTGACTGAGAATCAACGATCAGGCCACACTGCTTTCAATTCAATTAAATTCAATCCAATCCCATTTATTATTGCTCTTCCCTCAATTCCACACCGCCTTACCTAGAAGATTGAAAATTTGTGGAGACTTTACTTTTAAGTAGTAGGCAAGCACTAAGAAAGATTTTTCCAATAAGCGGCCATCTTGGAAAATGGCAGCCGGAAATGTATTAAACCTTTTTTGGGATAACGTTTCAAAAGATTTCTCTAATATTTAGTACACAGGTTTCCTATACCCTGTGACCGCCATTATGGCCTTTTGGTTTCGATTTACCGCCATCTTTAAAAATGGCGGCCAAAATAGTAAAAGCCGTTATAAAATAACTTTAATTCAACAGATTTCTTTAATATTTGGTACTTTGCTTCCCTATAACGCACAGACGGGGTTTACGGTTTTGGGTTCGATTTGCCACCAACATCTTTAAAAAGGGCGGCCTTAAAAGTATTTAAAATGTCCCGACAGGTAGCACCGGCTACCTTTGCTGCTAGTGCTATAATATAATTTAAAATAATCATTCAGAAAGTTTTATGAAAATTGAAAACATGTCACTATTTATATGGCTTTAATGCACTTATTTTTACAACAAATCGAACAACAAATGTATTTCTGATTAGGACACTTGTAAGCGTCGGTCGCTTTGCAGTCGTTGTCAGATTGACACTCTGATTCTTGAATCACGCTTGGATTTGAGCAAACACTCGCAACGCATTTGGCCATTGGACATTGTTTATCTGTAGTTTAATAAGGTATTAATTAAATTAATTTCTCGATAGAGTAAAATCAACACGGAGAAATATCATTAAATGTTTAATTCCCCAATTTACAACACCAGAACCTCAAAAGTATCGTAGTTTTTCTTAATGATAATTTCCGCGTTCAAAGGTAATAAATAGCTCCTTTGCCAATGAAACAAATGAAAACAATTTACCACCGACATTTGATAAGAGTCTATATACTTAATTTATAATAAACGAATAAAACCTGTTTAATGGAAATTTAAAGGATCAATTAAACCCATGATAATAAAAAAACATGCCTTTAAAACCGCCTTAGAGAATTTTCGCGCTACAACCTTGTCAATTAAACGTTTATTTAATGCTCGGTTTCGTGTCTGTCTAATGAACTGTTGCATATTTAAAGGATAATTACAGCTAACATAACATTATACCAAGAAGCGATACCTAGTTTACTAGGGAGAAGGTATAAGACCCCTTAGTATTCGCGTGCCATAGTCCCAGTCCCCCTTTTAAAAATACGAGGGGGGACGTAAAAGGGGGCCACCGGGCTATTTCGTAGCCTCTCCTCAGTCGGAAAATATGACTGTAATTTTCGTACTCATTCGCGTCGCGCTGACGTGAGTTTTCAAGAACCAATGAGATGCTGGTTGTAATTTAGAGGCGGCGGGGATTAACTCCGGACCTACTATACGTTTGGACTGGAGATAAAGAGCTAGAAATGTGCTGGCGAATTTATACCATCTCCCTAGTAAACTAGATATCGCTTCTTGATTATACCTTATAAGTACGGGTTTTCTTCTAAATATAAAAGGAATTAAATATTAAAAAGAATAAATCATATCTAATTATAAAATAATTAGAGTTTAATTAGTCTTTAATTTTTTTAGTGGGGTCTGCTAAATCAAACCTCTTACCCCTACCTACATTACCCTTACCTCTCTCAGCCTGTGAGAATTCAACCAATCCTGTAGAGGTAAGTGGTTCGTTTTAACAGACGCAACTAAAACCAATGGCGGTTGGCGCAGTAGTCCTTGATTACTTTTAAGACTAATTTAATGTACTAATTATTTTGTGATAAGAGATCACTTATTTCTTTTTAAATAATTAAAATTCCTTACACAATTTATATTTATACCATATATTGTTGGTTTAATTAATTTATTTTCTAAATGAATAATTATTATTTACTTTTAACTTGCTTGAAGTCTGCACTTGAAATTGATTTTCCGATTGGTTTACAGGGGTCATCCGATTTTGCAATTAATATTAAGGCCAACAGGAAAAGGTTCGCGATTATGAATTTGGTAGAAGTCATCGCTTCAATTCAATGGCTTCGTTTTGAATGCAATTAAACTCGCGGAGCCTCTCTCTAGGCTCTGTGTGTTTGCGTTCGTGGATTTTAAACAGCTGTTCGAGTCTGAATCAGCTGAAACTTTGGAATCTCCAGTTGTGCAACGTGTCGTCCTTGTTAAACTACAGGTTTAAACAATTCTCTCTCTTCAGAGAAATTTATTAAGTGTTACTTATTATTTTGAAATGGGGAAATTCGTTATGGTGGATGCAAAATGAGTAGGTTTCATATGGTTGTGCAAAATAATTCACTGTTAGCCTGTTATTATTTGTTGCAGGGTTTTTTGAACGATTATTATTTGTAAATGTTTTTTACATGTATGTTTATTCCCACCTAACCTCACTATTTTTACCATGCTTGCTTACATATTATCTTTTCTACTATATAATATATAATATATAATATATAATATATAATATATAATATATAATATATAATATATAATATATAATATATATAATATATATAATATATAATATATAATATATAATATATAATATATAATATATATAATATATATAATATATATAATATATATAATATATAATATATAATATATAATATATAATATATATTATATAATATAAAAATAACATATAATATTAAAAATGTGAAAATTTTGTGAGTTTGGGCCTTTAGTGGTTTGTTACTCAAATACCGCTTTAACGACTGAATGGATTTGTATGAAATTTGCCATGCAGGTGGAATATACGATCTGGATTAACATAAAGAATACATTTTATCCCGGTGGTACGTTTATCTCGGTTAATTTATTATAGAAACTTTTGAGCAATTACGTCGAAAATCCTATTCCTACTTTTAAGATTTTTTTAACATTTTCTTCGTATTTTTTAAGAAATAGGCTTATCATAATTTTCCGTGGGATCATTTCAACGTTTTTTTGAACATTCTCATCACCTTTTTTATTACAGCTTCAATTTGTTGCTAAATTATTAGCGTAGTGCTATTTTAAATATTTTCTCACACACTTCTTTATTTCAGATTAGTTTAATTTCTTCAGTTACATCCAAATGTAATAACTAAATCTAATAATGGTACATTTAAACAATGGTCGAATGTGTCATCGAAGTGCCCGTATTCACCATGAACAAACTTTGACGATTGGATCGAAAACCAAGTTGTGTGGACATTGCAATACGAAAGCGTAATAATCTTTGCACTGAAGAAACTTGTGGATGTCAACTGGATGTGGGAACAGACCTTCCTGTTCGGGACAATCAAACACCTCTTCCGTTCCTACGAAAAATTATTCATTGTTATATTTGGATCAAAGGTGGTCTTTCTTGGGATGTTTTTTATTAATACTTTATTTAATTTAACCAATGGAAGAGGGTTTAACTCCCCAATTTTAGTTGTCAATTCTTACCAGTGGTTGTTATTATTGGTCCTGGAGTTGGTTCTGGTTTTGGACTTGTAGTTGGTTTCGGTCTTGGACTTGTAGTTGGTTTTGGTCTGGAACTTGGGGTTGGTGGGTTAGTTGGAGGGTTAGTCCAAACAGCTTCGGTCGTTGTAGTAGCAGGTGGTTGCGTCACTCCTGGAAAATGTATTAACAACTTTACAAGTGCAAACTGTAAATGGTTCTGATGATGTATCTTCTAATAGCCGTTTTTAATGTATTATTATTATTAAGCTCGTTAAATGAAATGCAATACCAATTCGACGGTTACGCGTCTCACCCTTTGCGAAAGTTTATAAGTTTGATTTCACACTACAATAGACCATTTTATTCATTACTTGCAGAGAAACGAACACAGAGGGCGCCCTTTTAGGTTTAACCCTCGCGCCAAGAGTCAACACCAGACGGAGCCCGAGTTCACTACACGTTAAGAGAGGCTAGTCAACTCTCACTGCCTCTAGCGGTGCTTCTTGGCGCCAGGGAAATAACCCTAGAAGGTGATTACCCCACCCCTGTGATGTTTGCTACTCTTCTGGAATTAACTGAATGGTCTATTGATTCAAAGTTCTATTAGATATTAAAGACATTACCATCTCGGCTACGACGGCCACAGTCTACTTCGCTCGCTTCGGAGCATTGAAGAATATCCTCATCAAAGAGTTGCGATTGGGGACAAACGTTTAAGTAGGCTTTATTTTGGTAGCAGACGTAAAAAGAGTCGCATAGTACTTCGTGAGGATAGTACCCACGATCACTCGGGCAGATGAAACTGCTAGCAGTCTGGCATTGGTCTGAAATTAGTAAATGGTTAGTTCAAATCTCCCCCTAGAAATTAAGTTTCAGCAGAAGGGGATAATAGAAGAAGGATTATACTCTGTATTCTCTTAATACATCAGTTATGTAACATGATTCTTCCCAGGCTCATGCTCTTTTTGTTTGCTCTCTTGCTCATCAAACTTCAGATGGGTAATTATCGCACAGTTCTAGGGTGAATTCTATAACTGTTTGCTAATTAATCCCCAGCAATCAACCCACAAACCTTGATTGTCCTGACGAGGGACTAAATCCACAAACGTTTGCTCCTTGGCAAATAGTTAACCGCTAGTAGAGTAATGACGAGGGAACTATTTAACGCGTTTGTGATTCGGTTTTAGGGCCCTTGCTCCAAATGTTCTGGTGATGGGAAGAATCATGTTACAATCACCCCTCTTCGAAGAAAAGTATTTTAATTTGTCTATTTTCTTCGGCAAATTGAACAAAAATAAATTATGGTTAAAAACCCACTAATGGTGCGAAGGAATTATGATTTAGAACTGCCCCATAATATTATTTACCTATAACGAAACTTACAAGTGAATAGGAGTATAATTCCCAGAAAAATCGTATCCGATAATAGTTGAGACATGTTGTTTCACGGCAGAAAGAGTAATTATCGTGAAAACAAAGGGTTTTTATTAATTTTATAAGTGTTAAAAAAGCGCCATGTGTTCATTTCCCTAGGATTTTAACACATTTTAACAACGATAACATTATCAAGGTTACGACTTGTTCCTTGTTGCATTCATTATACAATTTAAACACGTAAGAGAGTATTTTTATTATACCGTGTTAGCACCGTGATAAACAAGCAGCTAGAAGGTAGTAGCTGATTACTGACTTAAAATGTTTGTTCATACTAAGTTGCTAAGAATCCAAGTTTACTCTTCGTTTCACGTGTACGTAATGATATTTGAAATGACAAGGCTAATTCAATCCTAGGTCAGCAATTTTTTATGCGTGGATAAAATTGTTTATCCTCTTTCTCTCTTACGAAACCCTTTATACGGAAAGCTACGTATGGAAAGGGTCCAGCAGATATGGTATGAATTTGTTGATGGAGAAGATCACAGCAGGGATAATTGAAGCGAGATGGATTGGAAATGATGACGGATGACCTGCGGTATACCGTAACTCTCCCCGTGTACCTCATATACGTCCCTACCCTTCGTTAGGCGATTGTTAAGTGCTGCCGCGTAGCGCCATGGTATTTGTATCAGAAATAGCTTCTATTTTTAGGACAGAGAGGACGTCCTTTGCGATTCCGTACTGTACGACCCTGCCTAAACGCTGAGGATGCTGGGATGACTTCGGTACCTTAGGTGGGGTACAGAGGCAACATTATAGGAGTAGGGGTTACCGCTTCATCCCTCTCTCCTTCAAGATCACATATATTCACAATTCAAACGAGAGATACTTGTTTCTTCTCTTTTGCCAGTCTATTGGAAGTAAAACCAAGCAGATAGGGCTAACTGGTCGAGGAAACTGTGGTAATACAACAAACCACCATTACAACATGGTCAATCACCTTACAAATATTGGTACTTTTAAATTGAGCAAGCACGATATGGATGAAAGTGTTGATGTTGAGGGTCGATTGAATACAAAGGTCTGCTGTTCTTGCAAACGGTGGTATAAGGAAGCAGCAAAAAGGGTGGGGCTTCAAGAAGGCTCCACCCATTTACATTTACATGGTGGAGAAATTTATGAAGTTGAAGGGTAGTGGGAAGTAAGGATGATTGGGTAAGAAATGATCTGACGTTTGGTACGAGGCGTTTATTCCCGTATTGCTGTGTCCTTATTACATGCAGTCCCTTTCTACCTTAGCCAATCGGATTACACTTTCTGGTACCTTTTAGAGGGTGTCAAGCAAGATACTGAATGAAACAATTGAACTAAAAGTTGGGTCGGTAGCGAAAGTCGTTGCAAGACAACAAACGACCCCTTTCTACCATAGCCAGTCAGTTCTCTATATAAAGTGCTTCAACTCAATGAATATTTTCGAACCCTGTTAGAACAAACCGACGAAATATTTCAAATTAAAACCATCTAAGTCATTTCGTAACACTTCACGGATAAAATTTTTATTTTGACGTCATCTTTATACAACTATACACTATTAACATGCACTGTTTTACAAAATATGATGTATAAATACAAACAAATATTAAATGCTTAACACTATTTTCTTTGCTTTGCAAAATTGCAAACTTGAAGTACAGGATCGAAAACCAAATTATGCGGGCATTTCATTACGATTGGGTACCATCCTTGACAGACAATGTAACGATGCTTGTTCTTCGGGTGAGGAAAGTACCCATTAGCTTCCGGGCATTCCACCTCTTCATCATCATCTGGATCTTCTGAAATTAGAAAAGGACATTTACTTATGTATTATGTTACAGTTTCAACTTTAATTACCAGTAGTTGTTGGTTTCGTAGGTTGAGTGGGTCGCCCAGTGCTATTAGTGTTGGTATCTAAACTAACTGTGGAAATAGATCCAGTTGCTGTTGAGTTATCACTTTGTGTTGGCGTTAAAGTGGTGTTATCAAATCCTGATGTTGAGTTACCACTTGGTGTTGGTGTTAAAGTGGTGTTATCAAATCCTGATGTTGAGTTACCACTTGGTGTTGGGGTTACTGTGGTGTTAGTAACTCCTGATGTTGAGTTAGATGGTGGTGGGGTAACTGTGGAATTCGATCCGCTTGTGGAGTTACTAATTGGCGGTAAAGTAGTTGCATCCGGTGTAATATCTGAAATTGATTAGTTATGAAGAGTTTCTTAGCATTCTGTTCCGTTTTTCAGTAATTCAATTGATTGATACCTGGACGGTTACGTTTTCCACAGTCAACTGAAGCATGATCAGCGCATTGGAGAATTTCGTCGTTGAAGAGTTCTTTGGGTGGGCAGAGTGTTAGGTAGGGTTCCTTTTGGTAACAAATGTAGTACGCGTGACATAAAACGTCGTGAGGGTAATAACCACGGTCAGTTGGGCATTCGAACTGTCCGTCTTGTTGACCGCCAATTGATGTAGCGTTACATTGGTCTACAAATAGAAATCGGTGGGTGGTTGAGTTCATGTCAAGGTTGGGACGGAGGCGAACTCCTAGCCATTAAGTCTGTTAAGAACGTACTAATCTAGCCCGTAAAAATTTATAACTATGAGTCACCCCTTGGAATACAAGGATTTCTTCTACTTGGAAAATCTTTCTAAGAAACCACTAGGTCCCATACTAATATCGAGGGGGTAGACACTTGAGAACTCAGGTGTACAATATGCCCTGAACTCAATGTACTGTCAAAGCTGAACTGTTAGTTCCTAAGGCTTTGAACTCAATGCACTGTCAAAGCTGAACTGTTAGTTCCTAAGGCTTTGAACTCAATGCACTGTCAAAGCTGAACTCTTTTGAACTCAGGTGTACACAGAGATCCAGAGCGTCTACCCCCTCGACTAATATCTGATTGAAGGTAAGGGGAAGGCCTTAAAACTTCGTTAAACCGTAGGCTCCACCTTACTTGCGTTTCATTGGATATAGGACAACCGTGAACCCTAGTTTTATTCGTTCAGAACACGCAAAGAGAACATTTCAACATTCGGGTTTGGCGCTCATAGATCACTAGCTACGTCAATATCACGTGGTTTCCAAGTTTAAATACATTATGCATGACGTCAGGGATGACGGTTTCTAAACCACTTCCCCTTTAACTCAAGAAGAAAGGCCCAGAAAATGACCTGTTAAAGATTCCAAGTGGAAGAAATCTATGTATTCCTTCATAGGTTTATTGAAGTTGTAAAAATTTTGTTTTTTAAAAAATCCAAAGACGATTTAATCTTTAGTGTCTACATGGACAAGAAAGTTTTCCTGGTTTCCAGTCCCATAGAACACCGAACAGTACAACCAAAAGTGTAGCTACTATAATTGCGTATAATAGGCACACTTGATAAAAATCTTATATGAAGTTTTGATGTACATCTTTATCCTTCATTAATATTTTAATAATATTGATGATACTTACAACTTAGCAGCAATACAATACTAAAAACTCCAATTACATTAAACACCGCCATTGTTGCCATGTTTAATCTTCAATAGGTGAACGAGTGACTAGATATTTTTCATTTGATTCGAAACCTTATATAAAGCGAGCAGATTTTATTTTTCTCAATAACCGGCAATATCCGTTATAAAGATAAGATAGAGTTAATTCCAATTACAGGTGTTATCGTACATTTGAAATCTTAGAAACTACCTAAATATAAGCATAAGTTCATAAGATATGTTCCTCCATAAGTTTGTCACTGGTTACAAACTGGAGCTTGTCATGAAGTGAATGAGATAGGTCATGGATTCGAGATGAAGTGACGCCTGGTGAGGCGCTGCTGTCAAAGGCTTAGTAATGTAGACTAAATAGGAAAAAATTAACCACCGAGTGTAACACTTCATACTTTTGAACATATCTTATAAACTTATGATAAAAGTAGATAATATTTTAGTTTAGATTACGACTCTAGTACATTCGTAAAATTTCTAATACCAAAATTAAATCCATCGGCATCTTTTAGTCGAGTCAACAAGTATAGTAATGAAAGAATTAACTTTAAGCCCGAATATCCTGTTGCGTAATTGGGCAAGATAAGCAACATCGACTTTTTTCAAGATATCGCGCATAATGATGTCATTCTAGGTTGTCATAATAAATACTACTTCATTTTCAAAATCGCGTGTTCGAACTTCAACAATAAAATATTTACCAATAATTGTGCAATTACATCACGGATGTTACAAACCCAGTAAACGTCACAAGCCAAGAAGCACCGCTAGAGGCAGTGCGAGTTGGCTAGCCTCCCTCCGCGTGAAGTGAACTCAGGTGAACTCCGTCTAGCGTTGAATCTTGACACCAGGGATATGACCTACCTTGTGTGTTGTTTTCTCTTCAAGTAATTAATAAAATGGTCTATGGGGGCTAGGAAATCAGTTAGAGCCTTTCGTCGATGGTTCTTTCTTTATATGTCATCATAAATTACAGTCTGTCAAAACTTTATTGTTTTGATTAAAAATACCAGATTTCAAAATCTTTTGAAGTACTTATATGGCGCCTTCTTATTTTACTCAAGGTCATGAATTTTGCTGGGAAAAAATGTTATCAATTACGGGCATTATATGTTGTTAATAAATAGTTTTGAAAACTTGTTTCAAAATTGTGTATACCATTGCCGTGAAGGTAAATTCAATAAAATGTGAAAAATAGTTAGTTTAAAGGGAGCGTGAAGTGGAAAGTCAAGTGATTTTTTATCGATTCTTCTACTAATTATAAGACCAGTCTGCATAGTGAAACATCCAGGAAATTCCTCGGAATGATTTTAAAATTCAAATTAGGTTCAGATTTTATGGATAATTTTAAAGAAGGTCCTCCGACCAATGGAGTAACGCCCTGCTTTTTTTATTAACAAAATTCTCGTGGCACGTTCCATGTCTCGCGCCACGATTATCGCGACGCGCGCGAATTTTATCAAATCTCGTGATAAATTTCATTCGACACGGAACGTGCCACGAGAATATTGTTAGTAAAATGGCAGGGCGTTACGCGATTGGTCGGAGGACCTTTTTTAAAATTATCCATAAAATCTGAGCCTAATTTCAATTTTAAAATCATTCCTGAATGTTTCACTATGCAGACTGATCTTGTAATTAGTAGAAGAATTGATAAAAAATCACTTGATTTTCTACTTCACCCTCCCTTTGAGGTTGTAGGTGATAGTTGGTGGTTTAATGGTTATTTCTTAAGAGTAGTGTACAATTAAAATTAACATTAACTCTTAACTACATTACATTACTAGCTTAGACAGAATTCTACTTTTAAATATACACTTCTGTTAGTTAAAGGCTCATTAACGTTCTTAGATTGGAGGCTATTTAAATTGTCTAAACAAGATGGGCACTCTGATATATCTTACTCCACATATGTGCCATTTTCATTGTTTTAGGGGCCAGTAACTCCGTAACTAAATATTTTAGACCCCATGTTCTTTGACACTTTTCACTGAGTCTGACCCAAAGAACACAACCTTGAATTTATGGCAGACTTATCAGAAACTACTAAGGTTCGAAGTTGAATTTTTATATTTTACTGCATTTTAAAATAGAAATTTGGTTCATATAGAATCATAAATATGAAATATAAAAAAAACCACCCATATTAGATCGTCTCCTTTAAAAATAAATATTGAAATTAGTCTTTCTTATTGAATCTTTAATTAGAAGAGATTTTACTTAGCGCCAATGACCTTTTAAACGTGATTTCCATTTCTTTCTGAAGGGGGATGTAATATATTTCCTGGTATCACTTTACTAACCTAGAAATCTTTACTCGTATCTCTACCCTTAACATAAATATCTGCAAATTATACTTTTTATTTGCATTTCCCTTAATAAATATTAACATTCGATGAGTCAGAATTACTGACATCGATCAGTTTTTCTGTATTCCGTTATGGTTATTTCTGTCTGCCTTGATAAGTAACAGGATCTTGCTTGATAACGATAGTATCTTTCACAACTGTTGTCAAAATTATTGCTCTCTTTCCAATAGCGTATCAATTCAATTGAGTAATAGTTAATAATAGTTAATAATTATCTCTTAGAGTTTTCGTGTTCTTGTTTTTAATAGAAAAGGTACATGCACGTCATCTTTCCGTACCCACGTGCATTCTTGATATTCGGCTCATTGACACGTGATTTGCATTTATTACACTTTAAAAATATCAGAAAAATAAAAATAACGAAAACAAGGTGAGATCAAGAAGTGATATCGAGTTTATTAGGGAGAAGGTATAAGATGCCTAAGTATTCGCGCGCCATAGTCCCTGCAGTCCCCCTTTCAAAATACAAGGGGGGACGTAAAAGGAGTCCGGGCTATTTCGCTACACTCTCCTCAGTCGGAAAATATGACTGTAATTTTCGTCATTCGCGTTGCGCTGACGTGAGTTTTCAAGAACCAATGAGATGCTGGCTGGTTGTAATTTAGAGGCGGCGGGGATTAACTCCGGACCTACGTCTTTTGGACTGGAGATAAAGCTAGATTATAAATGTGGCGAATTTATACCTTCTCCCTAATAAACTAGATATCACTTTTTGGTGAGATTCGTCTATTTCTTCTTTCCACAAAATCGTTCAAGAAACGTTGAAAGAAATGGCTTCAAAATTATTCCAAATAGCTGTATGTATTCCTGGTAGGAAAGATACCGTACTTCTTATAATTATAATGTTACTTTTCGAACTGTATGTACATTTGTATCTAACTTCATAAAGAGTTAAGGCGTTTAATCCTCTATTCAAAGGCTGCAACGAAGTGGAACGAACCCTAAAGAATCTGCTAAGGAAGGTGACTCCGTTTAATAACGAAGAAAAAGTTTTTAATTTTTATATCTCTTCAGAGTTCAGTGATCAAGAAACTAAATATGACATACTGTGACAAAACACATAAAGATGAAGTCTCAAAAAATTCAATGGCCAGACCGACTGACTGATAATCAAGGCCCAGCCCAAACTACTTTAGCTAGAGGGCCGGAATTTTGCCAGGGCGTTACTCTTAGTAGTAGGCACAGACTAGCAAAGATTTTTTTCAATCCGACGCCATCTTGACAAATGGCCGCCAGAAATGTAAAAAAAAACATTTTTTTGGAATAACTTCATCGCATTTCAACCGATTTCACTTATATTCAGTACGTTGGTTCCTTAATCTTATGAGACTAAAAATAGTGCAAATGTTATCATAATTATAACCAAAATGTGACGCCATAAAATTTACTTAGACTCATAACTCTACTTTTAATCTGAGACTCTTCCTTTAATCTGGGATTAGAATTAACTCTACGGGGAGCTATATCTCTTTGAATTAACATTAAAAGATCGCGTTAAGTAGATCAACCATATGGAAATGAAGTAACGGGAAAATGCGTTACACGCTGTGATTTATTTCATAGGCTTCACTTATTATAAGCTTAGGAGAGAAAAACCCGGAAAAATGTCCCGAAAGGGTGAATGTTTAATTTCTTGTTTCTTATTTTTAAATATTCAGGAATATGAAAAACTATCTTGTAGAAAAAAATTATACCGTATTTAGTCAATTTAACGATATCCAAGCAAAAGGGTGCGAATTTAACCTCGGTTATAGCAGAGCGAAAGTTTAAAGAATATCGATGTTCATATCCTTTGATTCCACATTAAATTTTGCACACTGTTCATAGTATTTAATGTTTTGGTATCAATTACTGAACGCATGTTTAGATGCTTTCCAAATGAAAATCTTCTATTAATTATGGCACCGAAGTTATCCCAGCGTTTTTGTGTGTTTGTGATCATTATTGTGTTAGTTGTTGTGCGTTTTGGTAAAGGACAAAATGATGAGGTTGAATTCGCATCGAAATTACAGAATGCTGATGAACCGACGGTAATTGTACTTGAAGGAACTAATAGTGGTTTAAATACGGGTCTTGTCTCCGAAAGCAATATTGAAGGTAAATTTTTTAATAATATTTTGAGTATACCATTTTGAATGAAAATTCTTCAGGTGCAGCAAGTACCTCATCAACAACGACAACCACAAGTGCGCCAATTACAACTGCAATTCCTAGTTCAACTACTAGAGTTGGTATCCGCACCACTAGAAAACCATTTACAATTTCGTCAACGTGGTATGTTTGTTAGTTAACAAATGTTAACACCAAAGGTTTTTGTAAACCGAAGATGTCTGTTATGTTATATTGTAGGAGAAGAACAGTTTCTTCAAAGAAACCAGGTTTTCTTGATCGCCCAAAAGCCACAACACCACTTCCGGCATTGGATGACGAGGATTCCCATGATGATGATCGCTTGAGTCCCGAAGCCAAATGGAAGAAGTTCGAAGACAACACGAGGAACATGGTGGAGACTCTAATAAAACAAATGATGCCTCAGTTACTGAAGATGTCTTCATCTGGAGCCAATTTCACCGCTCAATGCACCGCCGATTTTATGAAGGTTATCTTTGGGATGAGGCAACTTAAAGGATGGGCTCTAAGACGTGAGTAAATTTTGCGTTAACTTAAATGGCTCAGAAATGTCAAAAATATTACGAGATTTCAACAAATAGCGATAGCTTTTTATGTCTGAAAGAGCCTCGTACTGCAATTGGTTAGAATACACGTGTTTTTCGTTTTACCAAAAATGGGGTTTAGACTTAGCACCTGAATTTTAAAAGCTTCAAAAATTTATATTATGTTAAATTGTAACTTTTTTATAAGATTTCCTAATGATTTTGCTGTTAGGTCTTGGTCTTAGATCAATTTGAAAAACGTTTTCTGGCCATTACATTTTTGGTATAAACGGAAAGTAAAAAATATTATTCCGCTGTTAAAAAGATCTCTTTGTTAGAGTATCTAACATTTATCCTGGTCTATTATGTAACGTTTGTGGGTTCTTAGTGTTTGTCCACCGTCGCGTGTCCGTCCACTTTCTATTGGCGATCACGTTTACGAATTACGCGAGTCTTGAATGAATTGGACGTCACGCTTATTTATTTGCTTCATTTAATGATAAATGATAATGGATAGTTTTACTCCTTGACTATCTTAATTAAACTTAAACCATGTAATTGCGTTTTAGAAAGAGCACCTTAGTACAAAAGACTTTTTAAAAATCTCCATGAAGTATCAGACTCATTTTATTTAAATTTAAATAATTAATAGAACCATGGATCAGAAGTTTAACATTTATGACAAAAGACTAACTGTTTTCTTTAAATATTGAATTAAATGAATAAATGGGCATGCTAGAAAGAGCGTGTAAAATGTTGAATATTTTAGATTGGAACTATTTGAAGATAGGTACAATTAAATGTTAAACTTAAGACTTACATAAAGGGGCCCCGTTTTTTCAGGTTAAACGCACGTGCAAACATACTTTACATTTTCATATCTAATGAAATAATGTGAATTAAATGAATTATATAATATTTAGTTTTGGATTCATCTGGACGTCCTCAAGCTGGTATCTTCGAAGGCGCCATAACGGATTTCGGTGATTATGACGAATGTTTGAACGTAGTGGCCACGGAAAAATCAACCTGGGGTCCGTCAGCGGGACAAACTAAGGAACTGTTCCACGGGAAATATTGCACACTGTTAATGCAACCAGCCTTACCCGCTAAACCAAAAACGTTGCAAAAAGGTACTGCAGTTGTGCAACTAGGAGAAGAGGACTCGGTAATTATGTGTGATAGTCTTTCCCTAAGTTAATTGTCTGTTAGAACGTATTGCTCTTAACACCGTAGCTACTAGGAATATTGACAGAAAGTGCCCACTTCTTTTATCACTTGAGGTTACGACTGGGTGTTTGTGTCCCCGATTCCTGTGTTCCCCATGATGCCCAACTTTTCATGAAAGAGAGTGAGTTTAAATAGATAATGTTCAACTATAATCATGCAGGTGTGTAATCATCCTTAATTAAACTGTAGTTTGGAAACATCTTGGTATGAAAGTCTTAGTAGAACATTGTGAAACCAAACGTGGCTATTCGTTGGAACCCCACCAAATTGTTTGTCTGTAAGTAACGATGCTGTTACGCCGACGCAGTAGTAACACTTATCACGGATCTTCAAAGTCCAATAGGGAATGGGACTCTGTAACTATATTCATAATTTTTAGGTCCGTTCTTGGACTCGTTGTTTTGGCTGTTTTAATGGGTACCACTGTTGATGTCGTTAAGACTTACTACCTCACAAATCCAAATGGTTCACCGTCTACTAATGGTGAGTTGTCCTAATATTGTCATCCAAAAATCTATTATAATTTGCGTATTTCTCAGGGAAGGTAATGCAAGTGGCAATTGCATTCTCTCTGTACAGTAATGGTAAGAAATTACTGAATACCAGTGGAGGTGACAAAAACATGGGAGCTCTTCACGGATTGAGATTTATCAGCATGACTTGGGTGCTCTTGGGGCACACGTACAGTTATTTTCATCTCTCAGGGTTTCGTAAGTTATCACGATTCCTTGTTACTATCCAAAGCAAGTATTCGTAGAGAGTTACTTGTAGCAGGGCTTATGGTAATCTAACTTGACCTGATCCGGAAGGGTTGGGCTCGGTAGAATTGATCATACTAACCGAACCGTCCAACCTATCAGTATGAATCTCCACTTTAGAGTCCAATAGAAATTATCATTGCTTATAGACCAAGTCACGTTTTGCACAGATCTGGACATCCGGACCCTACTTTATCTTGGGTTTTAAAGCAAGTCTCGGCTAAGGTTTAGTTTTAACTAATGCCACTAGATGCTCCCATAATCGAGGGTTGGGGTTGACTGGCCCCCTAAGCCTAGCTTAACCCTCATAGACGTGTTCTGATTGACTCATGCCTTTTCGCAAGGTAACATTTGCGTCTAGGAGATCAGCCAGAATGTTAGGGATGCCACAGTAGCCGACATACGCTTTAAATTGAACCAGAAAAACTTCTTTTATAAACAAGATGGTGTTGTTAAGATGAAGATATATTTTTAGGAGGAATTAAGAACTTGAGGGATGCTCCTGAGGACATATCATTTATGGCCGTGCTGAACGGATGGGTTGACGTTGACACTTTCTTTTTGTTAGGGTAGGTTATTTTATGTCACAGTTATACTCATTAATCTCATCTGAATTTAATTAACTGTACAATTAATTTTAATTTTAAGTGGTATGGCATTGTGTTACTCAATTTTGAAAAAGAGCAATGGAAAACGTTATCTGAATGTGGGATTCTATTTGTTTCATAGATATTGGAGGTATTTGAAACTTGATTTCAAATAGTATATTAATTTAGCTAAATTATAGTTAAACATATTGTTGCTTAAAATTCAGGCTAGCTCCAACGTTCGCGTTAGTACTGGCGTTCTCATTCTTAACGCCCTTATTGAGTTCTGGTCCACTTTGGCACGATGTCGTTGAGGCAGAACTTAATCGATGTCATTTGAGTTGGTGGCGTTCCCTCCTGTTCATCAGTAATTGGTACCCTCTTGGTGAATTGGTAATATAAAACTAGGATGTTTGATATTGTTAAGAAGTACATAGATGTTTTCGCATTATTTCACATCAGTGTATGCAACCAACATGGTACCTGAGTTGCGATTTTCAACTTTACCTTATCGCGCTTGTCATTTTAGTACCTTTGCTTAGGTAAGTCATTAACATGTTTTAATTAATTTCATGAAGATTGTTTTAATTGAAGAATTTCTATTTAGATGGCCATCGATTGGTTTGTTTGTCAATTTCTTTATGATGTTCGCATCAGGAATAATCTTGGCCATAATTACAATGTACAGGGGATATCCGCCTTCGATGACCCATGTTGGACCAGACGCAAAGTATGCAGTTTTAACTAACTTTTAATTTCTTTGAAATTATACTTATTAATTGTTATAATATAATATAATAGATTTATCGAGCGAATGGCTTTCGAAATCCACTGGAAACCTTACACCCATCTGGGTCCATACTGTGTTGGTATAGCTTTAGGTTACTTAGTCTACAAGCAGAAAGAATTCAAAATTAAACCTGTAAGTTATTAAATTAAAGATTACCTTTCCATAGTTCAAATTTATTTTTTAAATACAGTACATGGTTGTTCTTGGCTGGCTTTCGGCAACGACAAGCGCCATGGCTGTCTTGTATGGCGCCTATGATTGGAATAACGGTCACATGCCAAATGAATTGGTGACAGTTACTTACGCATCGTGTCATAGAACTGCTTGGGCGCTGAGCGTCGCTTGGGTCATATTTGCTTGCATCTATGGCGTTGGTGGTAAGTCCAAAGTTCAAATGTAGACGTTCAAATCGGTCCTAAAACTCGAAACAATATTTGAAGGAATCGTGAACAGTTTCCTATCCTGGAAGCTATTCGTTCCTCTAAGTCGATTGACCTTTTTGATGTACTTGACCCATCCCGTTGTCATGATGGTTCGAATCGGTTCTATACGAGAAACGCACCATTTTGGACATTACGCTCTGGTATGTTCCAATGGGTTTCATTAGTAAGACAATTCACCACGAGAAGAGACTTAGCATTTTGTCATTGACTGGTTTCATAGAGCCTAGATCACCTGATGTGGTTCATAGCTATTTATTTTATTTCAGTCTTATTTTTTCGTCTCTCATACTGTCTTCACTATCGGCGCTGCTTTCCTTGGTTCCCTATTTCTGGAATGGCCGTTTGCCGGACTTGAAAACGTTTTTCTAGGCAAGGGCACTAAAGTGACAGTCCGCGGTGGTACTGGTAGAAACCAACGATCCGATGGACGCACCAAAGACTGCGTTCTCGAAAAACCCCACGGAGTTATCAATATTAAGGTTAATGGCGTAACCAGACCGACTTCCGCGTTGCCATACGTTAAAAACGGCGGTCATATCAAACGGTTCACGGTTCCCTCACCACCGGAAGAAGGTGGTGTTTACGTCATTGGTCCAGCATTGACCAACAATCAGACGGATGCCATTGTATCACGTCTGTAAAAAATGGAACCACAAATCGCTATAGTTTTTAAAAATTCTGGGGAAATAAGAGTAGCGCTATCAGGGCCTTTAGAAATGCCTACGGTTAATGTAGTTAAGTGACAAAGATGCTGGTAAATCATTAGAATTTTTCATACATTTGTTGTTAGTGATGAATTTAAAAAATAAATATAGTTAGGCTTTTAAATTTGCCGCTAAACGATGAAATCGCAGACTACGCCATCTATGAGAACAGTCCACCCTGATCACACAGATCTTGGGCTCTGATCAGCGTGGGAATTAAGGCAGTGGCACAGAGCAAATGACCAGTTTATAAATTAAATCATAGGGCGTCAGTGGTCCACTTGACCACTAATAAAATACAAGGGTAGCGAGAGTCCAGACATTATCTTAACTATTTTAATTATCCCCTTCTATAGTTTAGCAGACGACACGCCCTGGTCAATGGTCATGGACCAGTTTATTTATTCTAGACCAGGGGGTCGCTGGCCCAATGTCCAGTTTAAAAAAAACCTTATTTCCCACCCTGGCTCTGATTATTTGTATCTTTGCCGGTTTGTACAGTGATTTACTGGAATTTCGGAGCAGCCCCATGGCTTCTTTGTTTTTATTTCCAACCACAATATCAATAATTCTACTCAATTCATGAATATATAGGACATTTTAAAATTTTATTGGACAATGCCCAGTGTCCTGTGCTTA
The DNA here is from genome assembly GCF_054372755.1 of Phalangium opilio. NCBI lineage: Eukaryota > Metazoa > Arthropoda > Arachnida > Opiliones > Phalangiidae > Phalangium > Phalangium opilio. The sequence goes on along the minus strand of NW_028324166.1, from coordinate 1,937,145 downwards.
TTTCCGGCCCTGTATATAGCGAGAGTAGCTCGTGTCGTTGAGCGCGTGATCGAGTTGGCTATGATATCCCGCATTTCTGGCTTCTGCTTTCGCCCGGTTTCGTAATTTTTGGAATTTCATGACGGAGGTAAGGTAAGCTAACCAATTTGTTATTAATTATACACTAGGCCTAGAATTAATTTAAATTTATAGAATTAACTAATTAGGCCTATGCACGCGTTAATTTAAGTAAAATTATGTAGCTCATTGAGATGTTTATAAGCGCATTACAATGACTTTTAGGCAAACCTACCTTTTTGGTTTCTTTTATGTATGTTATTTTTAAGCCTTGGCTAGAAAATGGAGGGAACTGAACTTGAATTATACACAAAAGAAACTCGTTTAAACGGTTTTCGTGAATGAATTGAATTTGGTTTATTTAAAGTTGAAAATTAATTAACATGATTAGGATAAGTGCGACAAAAATAATTTTAACCTTTAACATTTTATTTCACAAGTGTATTATACTTTGAAATACCAAAGTATAGGCCTATAGGCAGTCAATAACAATCCCATTTAATTTAATCAACATTATCATCAGAAACATTTCTGATAACTTTCAAAAACGCCTCTACTTGACTGTTAAACTTATCATCCTCAATACTTTCAACCAAATACTTGCAACTACTTTTCAAATCTTCGTTTTTAAGTAAAACTTGCGCTTTCATAATTTCGCATTCCCAATCCTGATTAATATCATCGTTAATAAAATAATCGAAAGGAATTTTAATCGATTTAACATCGATATTATTATCGATTTCCCAATTGAAAATGAAACATTTTAAACCGAGTAAAATATTAATCGGTATTTTTTCATTTTCAATCAATGCGTAATTCAAAAACTTAAGGTTTGCTAAACACAACAATTTAGCTGAGAAATCGTGTCGCAAATACGGTTTTTCGACATAGAACATCTGTCGCAAAATTAAGCCTTGGGGGGATTCAACCGTATGTCTTATAAACTTTCCTTCGATACTTATAAACCGAAAATATTTACTCTTTCGTAATGGTACAATGGTATCTGTTGGAAAACCATTATCATTCATAATTATTATCGGTTTAAAATGCAAGTTGATCGATTCAAACATGACATAACCGGGTCGATTATCGAAGAAAATTTTACAAACTAAAACGCAATGCGGTGATAAAAAGGTCATATGGTAATTATCGGATCGTAATTCGCGTAATTTAGGTAATTTATTAGCGTATTTATCGTCAGTCGTTGACGATGCCATATATAAACAGTTCTTAAAATCGGGGTAATCTACGGTCATATCTTCTATCAGTAATTTACGTATTTTCAAACTTCGTCCGATGCAATGATTCACGTTTTCGTTGACTTGTATCTGATATCTCGAGTAACATTCTTGGACTGTTATGGGACTATTTGATTTGTAGAATTTGTAAAAGTCCGATGGAGGTGATTGGGTGTTGTGTAAATGGTTTTCCAAAACAGCTTTGATCGATACTTCTCCACGGTTTACGAATTGTCGTAGTTCCGATATGTCATTGAAGGTTAAATGTGGTGGGATGTTGTCGGACCAGAAGTTCGGGTTTGCAATGTCCATCGCTAGAGAAATGTGCTAGAAATAGATCACGTGAACACAAGCATAAGGGAATGAAGATCACCGAAAGAGAGTGTCTGATTTTGCTCGTGTAAAGTGGTGCGTGTTTATATCATCTATATCCATATAAATCAAAGTCCTGACTGACTGACTGATAATCAACGCCCAGCACAAACCGCTTGTCCTAGAAGGCTGAAAATTTGCAGGAGCGTTACTCATAAGTAGTAGGCGCGTACTAAGAAAGATTTCCCCCCAATCCGCCGCCATCTTAATAAATGGCGCCCAGAAATGTAAAAAATCTTCTCTGTGCAACAAAGTCCGCGCTTTTCAACCGATTTCACAAATATTTAGTACACTGGTTTCCTTTAACCTATAGACTGGCTGAATGGTCTTTTGCGTTCAATTTGTTGCCATCTTTTTAAATGGCGGCCAGAAACTTAAAAACCCTTCTTTATGGAATAATGTCCGCGTGAAAAGTAATCGAAAAAATGCATCCCTAGGGGCTGACGGGCAACGCCGAGTGCCCTCGCTCCCATAGGGTGCTACAGAAATATTAGTCATCAGTAAAATCTACCCATTCTTTATAACACTTTGATGGAAGTTCTTATTACACGCGAGCCACGCCGCGGGTAACAGCTAGTATACATATAATTCCCTTGTTTTAAAGGCCGATGTTTGGACACCCGTACCTACGTAACGAAATGTTTTAGACAAACACCTTCTAATTTACTGCATACTTGTCAGAAACACATTGTATGTTTTAACGTTATCGCACCAAACGAAGAGCTGTGTTATTGAAGTTTTGATTTTATACTGAACTAAGAGCCATGCTGATATGGTACAAATCAGAAATAAGATAGTTCTCTGCTTTATACATATAATACGAAAATTCTACCTTCAATAGCTTTGGAAAAAACTCTTTCACGAGCAAATCAGACACCATGTAGCGCTTCTCAATCTACTTGGCTCCATATTTCTCACTCCATTGTTAGTATTACAGACAGGTATTTTCACGATTTGCAAGGCGCTTATAATCACGATAGAACATAATTTTTACCTTTGTCGTCGTTCTTCAACTTCAAAGTGGTCGTAAACGAAATCAGCTAGCTAGCAGGCTTATGAAGGATAGATATCCCAATTATAATTACTTCGGATGTTTCCGTCTTTCATTTGTTTTATTTATCGCGCTGTTTATAACGCCATTATCTACGAAAAATAGAACATTCATTAATTGGATCAAGGTTGATTGTTATTGATTTTGGTTCAAGTTTATTAGTTTATTTCTATGTTTTTACAGAAATTAATGATTATTTTTGGACTTCCGCCTTTTAATAAAGCTTTTCCAAGAAAAGCTGTTATCTAGTTTAGTTTCTTGTTGAATTACAGCGGTACAAGGGTTTAGAAGATTCCTAAATCAACGTTATCGAATGGATTTTATTTATTTAATTGCAAAGGAACTTAAAAAAATTGCTTTTTTAGTGTTAAGAAAATATTCGTGTGTTTATAACATTGATGAGTTCTATTTTTAAATATTGTAACCCGTTTTAGTAGTGATTTTTGACTTATCGTTCGAGACAATTCTTTGTGTCAAACTGTGTGGAAATTGTCAAAGAACAATCCATGGGGTTAAACCTACAACATTTATTTACAGAGATATGTACACCGACACATTGATTTGCCCCTAAAACAATTGTCACACATGTTTAGTAATTAGGACTTACACTTTTACCCATTTAATAGTACACTCCGTCTAGATAAAGGTTCAATAATGTTGTTAGATTGAAGCCTATTGAAGAGAGATATGTGTTGTTTACATATTTGAATATTTCCATGCTTTATTGCCCCCTTTTTTTTTGGAAGTCTTATTATAAAATTATTTTTGCAGCTAACACTTCACGCGTTACTATGAGACATAGACAAACTTGCGTGTACAACATGATCGTTAACTTATAACACACAATAGCTATACACTATGTTATAAAGATTAACTCCATGTGGGTGTCGTCTTATCACTCTTTTTCCTGTTTTCGACTTCTTTTTCGAAATTAGAAGCCAAACGGCATATTCCAATATTAAAGCCAATGCAGCGATGACGTTTCCCATGTAGTACAGAGATAGAAGGCTTTCTATTTCCTTCACGGATATTGTTGAAAAATCATCACGTGGCTGTTTCCATTTGATTAGATCGATCGAGTATCGTGCTTTGTAGTAGTGAATGAATCTCAGGTCATTTTCCGCGACTAACTCTAACCTGAAACGTAGTTGACGAAGGGTTAAAGGTGCCAAAAGCTACTCTTTTGTTTCTTTAGCCTTACATCAGGTTGACTTTCTCCATGAAGTTCGACTGTGAAAAATTGGGTGAAACAGCGTGAACCAAGAGGCCCTTGTCTATGGGCTTCGAGAAATAGTATTTGTTTGCGTATTGTATTTTATTTTCCATTTCTTCATTTGAAATCAGAAGAAATTGAATATTCATTGAGCCAATGACCATGAATTTCTTGTCGCCATCTTCATTTTGGACGATATTCGCGAACTCCTGTCCCAACAGCGCATTTTCTGGCGGGAGTATTGAACTGTCTGGAATGCCGCTGAGCATCTTACTGTAGCGCTTCTCGTTTCTTTTGGCCTAATTGTCAAAAACTCTTCTCATAAGGAACTTGGTAGGCCTACTTAAAGGGAGGGTTTAAAGAAAAATCAAGTGATTTTCTTTGATCCATTCTTCTACTAATTATAAGACCTATCTGGGTAGTGAAACATACCAGGAAATATCTTCGATTGATTTAAATTCAAAATAGTTTGAGATTTCATAGCTAATTTGAAATTAGCACCTTCGACCAATCGCGTTCGTGGCAAGCTATCGTGTCGAATGAAGCTTAGCGCGAGATTTGATAAAAGATGAGCACGATGTGACGATTTTGGCGCGAGATATAGAACGTGCTACTGGATTTAGGTGGAAAGCTTTTTCTAAAGTGTAGTATTTGTTCGCGTATTGTATTTTATGTTAATAAATTATCACTGTCCCAAGGACAATGAATTAAATTCCATTTGCCTCCTTAAATCATTAAATTCAATAATCGTAGACGTCGAAAATGAAAGAAAAAACTATTGGTGCCGATTGGTGAGAAAGGAAAAATCGACGTGCAAACTATTAGTATTTGTGGTTCGCTCGATACGGAAAATAAAGAGTATTTAAGTATGGTTTCCGATCTATTTGTGTTTTTATGCACTCACTTTTTCGCGCAAGGACGTTAACTCGTCAGAACCCTCCCAGAACCAGACGTTGTGAAAATCCTGTTTGACGAGTTGGTCTACGGTGTCCACAGTATCGTATTCCTTCTCGGTGAAATCCGACTTGAGGTTGCCTGATATTTCGAAGAAAATGAAAGTGGTCGCGATCAACCAGGACATGGCCGCCACGCGCCAAGTGATCGCTTTCTCGACACGGTTATACGCTGTGACCAGAATTGCAAGTCGAATTTAAGGAACGGTTTTATTACACCATTTAAATTCGATATATGCTTACGTTCGTAGAAAAAGAGGAGTAAATTATTCCAGATCATTTCGACTAAAATGGGGAGGAATGGTCGGCCATTTTGATTTTTGGGCGTGGCCAAAGCCAAGAGGATCGACACTGCCAATAGACTCGCCAGCCAAAATATCGAGAACTACAGTTAATGTTGAAAGAAATTGTTATTGTATTTCCTTGGATTATACGGATTAAGTTTAAGGTACTTGTCCTTCCATGTTGAGGAAAGACAGAGATGGTTTCTTGGTCATTTTCGGAATTGAAGAGACGATAAAGGTCGATACTGAATCTAAGACGCTCGTCATTCCGCATTTCATCACCGGAGAATAGAAATTATTCAGTTGTATAGGAAATAAAAGCATGTCCAATGCCTGCCAAATGAATTTAAACATTGGATGAAATGTTACCGAATGTTATAATATATGTCGCTTCAACATGCAGCTATAGAACTTGGAGCAAAATTAATATACGCTGTGGTTTAGTCTTTATTTTTGGAATGCTGAACATGAAATACTAGTAACAATGAACAGTAATGGAAATTAGGGAATTTTCGTAAATTCATAAATAAAATATTTTTGAAAAGAAATTGTAATTGTGTTAATAAATAAAATTCCTGAGGCGGATATCAGTCGGTTTTTGCACAAAAAATAATTTTGAAGTATCATTATTTCCTAATTTGGTATTTTTTACCATATCGTTTTCACCACTTAGTAAATTCTACTCATGAACACTGCTGCGGTTTTGTCGGGATAGGCTTATTTATTTCTATGTTAGAAACAAACACCTGAAGGGCAAGGGAAACGATTTCAGAGGGTTCTCACCTCTGGCAATTCACCCTTGACCCTCACCGTCTTCAGCTCGTTCAGAGGTAAAGGCACCACAACGATGCTTTGATGAAAGTATATATATGTTATTAAAAGACCAGTTTAAGAAGAATATGATTTCAGAACATCACCTCATGTTGAACCTTTTTTTGTAATACCCCACTGTCGAAGCGTAGAGTTTATCAGTGAAATCAAAACCCACGGTTTCCTTTCCAAGGGAAAATAATGAATTTTGACAAAAGCAAATGAAAGTTTCATAAATTATCTTCATTTATCATTGTTGCAACTCGTTCGAATTATTCTTACCCGAACTACTCCCATCCGCATATTGTTCATGTTGACCTGTAATACTTAATTGGATTAAGATGTTTGGAATATTTTTCAACGCACCAATGCAATCTTTCATACTTTATACGTGGATACGTATAAAAAATAACGTATTATGGATTCCTGACTCTCGCATTCCGCTTAGACGCCCGTTCAGCTGAAACCAAAATATGACTTGTAACCCCCCCTCTCTCAAACCTTGTGAGTGAGAGTGAGAGAGAGAGAGAGAGAGAGAGAGAGAGAAATTCGCCTTTTTTTCTGTCTGCGCATGGGCGAAATTTCAAACCCACCACTAACGATTATCCGGAGAGAGAAAGTTCCTTTTCCTGCGTCACCTAGCTACTTAGGCCCGATTTAGAGGCACCTCACATCCGTTGGTGGAACGCTGGCCGGCTTTTTGGCTTAGTTGGCAATCCATATAGCCAGACGACAAAAACTTGACATATACCACTTGGTAGTATTTAAGAACTGTGGAACCGACTAATTTTTCAAATCCACTATTTTTGCAAAGATTGTAAATTTTACGCTCCAGTCACGAATACCGGGTCGATCTGCGTAGCTTTAAAATGCGTTTTCTCCAAAGTACATATTTAACTGTTTACATTTTCAGCACGATATATTTTGCGCATGCTTGAAATTGAAGTAATAATGATTATTTTACCGCATTGCGGCGAAAAGAAACATTCGTGAGCTAAGCTATTTCACTAACATAAATCGACACGACAATACGCGAAGGCAATTGCCTTAATTCCTTACAGATTTTAGCGGTTGGATTACTTTTAAGCCTGACTCCTGAGTTAAAATCTTTATCGTGTTTAAGTTGACCTGATTTCGTCTAGGCTAGATCCACTCATTTAGGTAGTTCATTTTATTTTTTTTGGCAAAAGCATAGGCATACAGGGTGTTTTTGATAAGTATGTCATATATTGAAAGGTGTGTTCTTTGGGTGAGACTGAGTTAAAAGTGTCAAGAGAACATGGGGTCTAAAATATTTAGTTTCGGGGGTACGGGCCCCTAAACATTGATTGCCCCCTAATAACAAGGGAATTGACTCACATGGGGAGTAAGACTATCACAGTGCCGATCTTGTTCAGACAATTTCAATAGCCTCCAATCTAAGAACGTTAATGATCCCATCCTTTATCTAGCAGAAGTGTACGGTTAAAGGTAGAAGTGTGTCTAAGTAGGTAATGTAAAAGCGGTGTGAGGTGTAGTAGCACAAAAGTGGACATTTTGAACAATACCTATAAATAAGGATGTGAACTTTTTGCGAATGAAAGAAACGTTGATTGTTAACTCTTTAGAAATAATAAGTACTAACTAGCAACCCTAAGCACCTCTCGAATAAGAAGTCTTAATTTGAATCGCGTGACAAGCAGTTGACACGTTAGAGCCAATCAGGTCTTCATATACATTTGTGAGTGAATCCCTTAATATAAGTGAAATAGACCCGACTATACGTGGAAGCGGTTCGTAATTTTACCAGATTATAGCTCTCGCACGCTCAAGGTCTTATTGATTTAATTTATTGTATTTGCCGCTTGAGGAAAGGCGCGTGATTTAAGCGGTTAAACTTACACAAATCGACCCGACTTGATGCCAAGTTCGTTATGTTGCGACACTTTTAAAAAATAAAATAGTATCTAACAAAGAAATCAATTTTATTTTCATTTTTCGCAAAAGCATTTGTGAGCTACATTATGTATTCAAATTAGCAGACGCCACTAAACCAATGGCGGTGCAGTGGTCCAGGTTTTATGACTAATATAATGTTAACTATTTTGTAATAACAGATAATTTATTTTTTTTTAACATTTTTTCCTTTTATATTTAAAAAAAGGCCGTTCTTTTAAGGTGTAATGTTTCCTTTCCCTTAACATTAAGAGTTTTAACTTCTTGTCAGCGGCCATAAAAGAGATAATTGAGATTAACTCTACGGGGACGTCGTCGTCTTGAGACTTTTCTTCTAGTTCTCAACTTCTTCGCAGATATCAGAAGCGAAAATGCGTTTTCAAGAATTAAAGCCAATACCGCGATGACGTTTCCCATGTTGTACAGAGAAAAAAGGCTTTCGATTTCCTTCACGGATATCGGAGAAAAATCGTCATCTTTCTGTTTCCATTTTATCAGATCGATCGCGTATCGCGCTTTGTAGAAGTGATGAAATGTCAGGTCTGTTTCTCCGATTAACTCTGCCCTGCAATAATGAAGAAGTGTTAAAAGTGACAGAAGCTGCTCCGTTTATCAAATCTTACATCAGGTTAAATTTCTCCATGAACTTTGATTGCGAGAAATTGTAGGAAACAGGAAAAACCAAAAGCTGATCGTCTATGGACGGCGAAAAGTAGTATTTGTTCGCGTATTCTAATTTGTTTTTCATTGCTTCATTTTCAATCAGAAGAAATTGCATTATCAGGGTCCCTACGACCATGAACTTTCTCTTGTCACCGAAGCTTTGCGCGACTGTGACAAACTGTTCTCCAATAACCCCATCTTCAATTGGTAGTAACGAAGTTTCGGGGATGGGCACGTTGACCTAGTTATGAAATTTATTGTTCTAGTTATTTGAATAACGCAATAGATATAGAAGCTAGAACCATTTCTTTGTCGACACCTGTCTCAACTAGTGTTCATCTTAGAATGTTTACTTGCGCATGTTCAACTGAAGAGATTTCTGCATTTACCTTTTTTCGAAAAGATACTAATTCGTCAGTGCTGTCCCAGAACCAGACATTTTTGAAACCCTTTTTGACGAGTTGGTCGATGGTGTCCACAGTATCGTAGTCCTTCTCTGTGAAGTCCGACTTCAGGGTGCCTGATATTTCGAAGAAAATGAAAGTGGTCGCGATCAACCAGGACATGGCTGCCACTCTCCACGTGATCGCTTTCTCGACACGGTTGTACGCTGTGACCAATATTAAGGGTCGCATTTCTACTATGGATTTTTTACACCATTTAATTTCTATGGAGCTTACGTTCGTAGAAAAACAGAAATAAATTCTTCCAAATCATTTCAACAAAAGTCATGAAGAGCGATGGACCATTTTTGGGCGTGGCCAAAGCCAACAGGACTGAAACTACCAACAGACTCACCATCCAAGCTATCGAGAACTGCATTTAGTGTTCAGTAAAATTGTTATTGTATTTCCTTTGTTTATATGGATTAAGTTCAAGTTACTTGTCCTTCCATGTTGAGGAAAGACAGGGATGGTTTCTTGGTCATTTTCGGGATTGAAGAGACGATGAAGGTCGATGCTGAATCATAAACACCCGTCATTCGCCATTTCATCTCCGGGGAATACAATGTATCGACTTGGAAAGGAAAAAACATCAAGTCTATTTCCTGAAAAAGGCATACCAACTTTTTAAAGCTGAAGAAGGCTATACATAGTTTTCAGACAAGGAGAATTTCTACCATTTACAGAAGGAGGCCAAGGTTCTTGGAGGACAAAACTGCAGACTATTTTGCCCTCCAAGTAGCCTGGGCTCCATTTGTAAATTGTGTGACTCCTCCTAGCGTGAAAACTATGTATACCTGAACTAAATGTTAGGTATATTTGTTAGCGTTCTTCATAGCTGGAGTAGAGAGGCTTTTTAGAGTGAGGGCCAATCACATTCGTTGTGTCTTAAATGAGGGGCAGCCCCTTTAAACCTTCTTATGTAGACGTCGTAATATCAAATAATTCTGTCAGTTGCGAAAGTCCATGAAGTGAACACGAAACCACAAAAAGCGAATTGAATTTCTGAACATTACCGTTGATAATTCACTCCGGTTTCGACACGTCTGTACGTGCTCCAAATCTATGGGCACCAAACCGACGCTTCGAAAAAAAAAAAATGTATAAATTCCAACACGTTAAGATGAAATAAAATATATTTTTACCTAATGTTGAATCTTTTACTGAAAAACTCTTGTATGGAAGTGTAGAGGCTATTGGCAATCTCAAAACCCTGAGTTTCCTATATGAAAACAAAATTTAGAACGATGTTATCGCTACAGTTTATCCGTCACCAATAATTTTGATTTTCAGGTGCGAAATAAAGTTGAAAAGATATTTTTGTCATTGACTAAATACTCTTACCTCGACTACTCCAAACTGCATATCCTTCATGCTGAATAGTCTTTGAATTACACTAAATCAAACGGGTGCATGAGTGTAGGAATATTATTCAGTAGAAAAAATAAAACGTGACTCGATGTTAAGGGCATATCTGAGAGAGACCATTCGCGCCGACAACAGCCGAAGAAGTCGTAAGGCTAGCGAAAAGAACGCTGTACCATATATTTACATTTAGAACGCTAGTGGAACAAAAATTACTACCTATTCAGGTCTTCCTATATGGCTTTCTCGAGGCATTGAACTAAGTCTTGCTACGTACCATTATGCACTAGCTTCAATACGAGAGAAAACGTAATGGAAATTTTATATTAAAAGGTGATGACTCAACTTTTCCAAGCTCTCAGTTCACTATGCTTGTTTGAAACCCTATTATTCCTGAAGACTTTATGACGTTTTTGTTGGTCTGTACTTTAGTTCCCGCTTTTCTAGCCTGAACTAAAGCCTTCATTTAAATTAAATCGACCCAGCTACATGTCAATACGACCGCCCATAATGAGTTTTCTCTATTTCTATCATTACGTTTAGAAATTTTTGCGTATTTAAGGCAATTACGACTTGCATTGCGGACGAAATTCACGGAAGAAATATTCTTCAGTAAAGACCTTACTATCATTATAAGTCCATAAGATATGTTCCATAAGTTTGTCACTAGTTACTGAGAGCTTGCCATGAAGTGAATGAGGTAGGTCATAGATTCGAGGTAAAGCTACGCCTGGTTGTGGCGCTGTCGAAGACTTACTACTAAATAGGAAGATGGATTGCAAAATTCAGTTCTGTAGTGTGCAGTTCTCGCTTTTCGTTCTCGAACTAGCTCGACCTGTAAGTCTCTAGCATTACGAAGAATAGGTATAGTCGTAAAGACTTACTACAGACTAAATAGGAAGATGGATTGCAAAATTCAATTCTGTAGTGTGCAATTCTCGCTTTTCGTTCTCGAACTAGCTCTCAGTAAGTCTATAGCATTACGAAGTATAGGTAGTGTCTTACTTATGGAACATATCTTATAAACTTAAGTTGTCAAATATATTTACTCTACTTTATGCGGAAGCGGTTCATAAGTACACCAAATTATAGTTCTCGCATATTTAATGTGATATAATTAACTGAATTTCCTTCATTTTGAGTTTGGAGAAACAAGTCCGAGTTTTGCAGTTGATTTTATTTAAACGACCTAACTTCATTCCAAGGTACACTGATAAGACTTCTATTTTATTTTTCATTTATTGTCGCCGATGTTTCTTGATGCCTTGACGATCTCGTCTCCGAAAACCCCATTCTCAATCGGAAGTATTGAACTTTTCGGGATGGACACTTTGGCCTAAAAATTAGGTTTATAGTTCTGCTTAAATCATCCTGTAATTTTAGAAGCAAAGAAAAAAAAAGGTTTTGGCTACTTGCTGGTGTTCAATTACCGTGCTGTTGGTGTATTTCTGTAGTTACTTTTCGTAGCCAATACAGCGATGACGTTTCCCATTTAATACAGAGAAAGAAGGCTTTCTATTTCCTTCACGGATATCGTTGAAAAATCGTCCTCTGGCTGTTTCCATTTTATGAGATCCATCGAGAATCGTGCTTTGTAGTAGTGGATGATTTTCAGGTCATTTTCCGCGACTAACTCTAACCTGAATCGTAGTTGACAAAGAGTTAAAAGTGACAAAAGGTACTCTTTGTTTCTTTAGTCTTACATCAGGTTGACTTTCTCCATGAAGTTTGATTGTGAAAAATTGGGTGAACCAAGAGGCCCTTGTCTATGGGCTTCGAGAAGTAGTATTTGTTAGCGTATTGTATTTTATTTTCCATTTCTTCATTTGAAATCAGAAGAAATTGAATATTAATTGAGCCAATGACCATGAATTTCGTGTCGCCACCTACATTTTGGACGATGTTGGCGAACTCGTCTCCCAACAGCGAATTTTACCAGATTATAGCTCTCGCACGAGTAAGGTCTTCTTGACTTATTTAAATTTACACAAATCGACCCGACTTCATGCCAAGTTCGATATGTTTCAACACTTATAAAATAGTAAAATAGTATCCAACAAAGGAATCAATTTTATTTTCTTTTTTCACAAAAGCATTTGTGAACTACATTATGTATTCAAATTAGCAGACGCCACTAAACCAATGGCGGTGCAGTGATCCTCGTTTTTAAGAATAATTAAATGTTATTTATTTTGTAATAAGAGATAATTTATTTATTTTGTAATAAGAGATAATTTATCTATTTTGTAATGAGAGATAATTTATTTTTTTTAACATTTTTCCTTTTATATTTAAAAATGCCGTTCTTTTAAGGTGTAATGTTTCATTTCCCTTAACATTAACAGTTTTAACTTCTTGTCAACGGCCATAAAATAGATAATTGAGATTAGCTCTACGGGGACGTCGTCGTGTTGAGACGTTTCTTCCAGTTCTAAACTTCTTCGCAGATATGAGAAACGAAAATGCGCTCTCTAGAATTAAAGCCAATACCGCTAAGACGTTACCCATGTGGTAGATAGAAAGAAGGCTTTCGATTTCCTTCACGGATATCGGAGAAAAATCGTCATCTTTCTGTTTCCATTCGATGAGAGCGATAATGTATCGCGCTTTGTAGAAGTGATGGAATAGAATGTCGTTTTCTTCGATTAACTCGATCCTGAAACGAATGACGAAGTGAACTTAAAAATGACAGAAGCTGCTCTGTTTTTTGAAGTCTTACATCAGGTTGAATTTCTCCATGAACTTTGATTGCGAGAAATTGTTGGAAACGGCAAAAACCAAAAGCTGATCGTCTATGGACGGCGAAAAGTAGTATTTGTTCGCGTATTCTATTTTGTTTCTCATTTCCTGATTTTCAAGAGCAAGGAATTGCATTACCAGGGTCCCAACGACCATGAACTTTCTGTTGACACCGACGTCTTTCGCGACGTTGACGAACTGTTCTCCGACAACCCCATATTCAATTGGGAGTATTGAAGTTTCGGGGATGGGCACGTTGACCTAGTTATGAAATTTTATTGTTCTAGTTATTTGAATCACGCAATAGATATAGAAGATTTCTTTGTAGTGGATGCAAACTTGCGGTTCATTAAGGTCGACACTCGCGCATGTTTAACTGAAGAGATGAAAGAACCGATAGATTTGTGTATTAATGCACTTACCTTTCTGCGAAAAGATACCAATTCGTCAGTGCCGTCCCAGAACCAGACGTTGTGAAAACCCTGTTTGACCAGTTGGTCGACGATGTCCACAGTATCGTAGACTTTCTCTGTGAAATCCGACTTCAGGTTGCCTGATATTTCGAAGAAAATGAAAGTGGTCGCGATCAACCAGGACATAGCTGCCACTCGCCACGTAATCGCTTTTTCAACACGGCTGTACGCTGTGATCAGAATTGCAAGTCGAATTTAATGTATTGTTTTATTACACCATTTAATTTCGATGGAGCTTACGTTCGTAGAAAAACAGGAGCAAATTCTTCCAAATCATTTCGACAAAAGTTAAGATGAACGGTCGTCCATTTTGATTTTTCGGCGTGGCCAAAGCCAAGAGGATCGACACTGCCAACAGACTCATTATCCAAGATATCGAGAACTACGCTTTATGTTGAAAGATATTGTTATTGTATTTCCTTTGTTTATAAGGATTAAGTTCATGTTACTTGTCGTTCCATGTTGAGGAAAGACAGAGATGGTTTCTTGGTCATTTTTGGGATTGAAGAGATGATAAAGGTTGATACCGAAGTATAAACGGTCGTCATTTGCCATTTCATCTCCGGTGAATACAAAGTATCGATTTGGAAAGGAAAAAACATTAAGTCTATTTCCTGATAAAAAAAAAGGATACCACCTTCATTTATTGATAAATTTAAAGCTGAGGAAGGCTATACATAGTTTTCAGACTATGAGGGTTCATACCATTTACAGAAGTAGGACAGGGTTCTCGGAGGACAATGTATTCTGCATATTATTTTGCCCTCCAAGTAGACTGGCCTTCATGCGTAAATGGTATGAATCTTGGCCTGAAAACTATGTGCGTTATAGCTGGAATGCAGAGGCTTTTTAGAGTGAAAGTCAATCACATTCACATACGTTGTGAATTAAATGAGGGACACCGAAATGATCTCAATTTCTATCCTTTGAAAAACGTTTTATTAAAGGGCACAACCAGAGGCTTTCGGGCGCTGTAGTTTTCCAAAAAGTAAAAGCAAGTATGCGGTTTGTGCTTGTAAGTCCCTGGTGTAGCCCCTTTAAACCTTCTTATGTATATACGTCGCAATATAAAATAATTCTGTCAGTTGCGAAAGTCCATGCAGTGAACACGTAACAACAAAATGCGAATTGAGTTGTTGAACGTTACCGTTGATAACTCACTCCGGTTTCGAATCGTCTGTAGATGTTCCAAATTTATGGGCACCAAACCGACACTTCGGAAAAAAAAGTATACAAATCATTCGTACAACACGTTAAGATGAAATGAAATATTTTTTTTACCTAATGTTGAATCTTTTACTGAAAAACTCCTGTATCGTAGTATAGAGGCTATTGGCAATGTCAAAATCCAGAGTTTCCTAAATTTAGAACTACGTTATGGCCTCAGTTAGTCTGTCACTAAGATCTCGATTTATATGTACGGAATCGCGTTGAAAGATGCTTTTGTCATTGACTAAGTACTCTTACCTGGACTACTCCAAATCGCATATCCTTCATGTTGGAGGATCTTTGAGATGGGTGAAAAGGTTTAGGAATATTGTTCTCCAGGAAAGATTAAACGTGAGCATTGTGCATATTTGAAAGGTCACCAGTTGTTTTTCCAGGATTAAGTGCCTACCTTTCGTGCCTACCTCACCCGTAAGAGTCGTAAGACTAGCGAAAAGAACGCTTTACCAAAACAAAAATTACTACCAGGGATAGATTTAATTTTAGAAGTAGGAATGGAGAACGGAACGGTTAGTATTTACTTCAGTCCGACTCATAGCATGTTTAAATTATCTTATTGCATCACATAAACTACGTTTTAATGACGTTGCTGACGGGGACGTCGAACAGTACGTAATTCCTTTCTACCTCTGTCGCTAGGACCCGCCTCATCTTTCTTACCCCCCCTTCGTCCCGTGGAAGGGGGTTCGGGACTTTGACTCGCGCCCAGATTTCTCTGTTCTCCATTCCTACTTCTAAAAGTAAATCTATCCCTGATGATAATAACTACTCGAAATCCTAAGCGCCTGTAGAGGGAGAAGTCTTAATTTGAATCGCGCGACATGCAGTCTACATGTCTGAGCCGATCAGGTCTTCCTATATGGCTTTCACGAGACATTTTACTAAGCCTTGCCCCCATACCATTATGCACCAGCTTCAATACAAGAGAAAACGTAATGGAAATTTTATATTAAAAGGTGATGCACTATCTATTACGCGACGTTTACGTGTTCTCCCTTCGTTATTTTAGTTTGAAACACGATTATTCCCAAAGACTTGATGGCGCCTTTGTTTGTCTGCACTTTAGTTCCCGCTTTTCTAGTCTGACCAAAAGCCTTCGTTTTTAATGAAATCGACCCAGCGCCATGTCAATATGACGGCGCGTAATGAGTTTTCTCGATTATTGTAATTACGTTTGGATATTTTTGTGTATTTAAGGTAATTAAGTCTTATTCTCCGTATTGCGGACGAAACTCACGGAAGGAATATTCGTTAGTAAAGACCTTACAATAAACATACGTTCATAAGATATATATTCTATAAGTTTGTCACTAGTAACTTAGAAACTGGAGCTTGTCATGAAGTGAGTGAGGTAGGTCATAGATTCGAGGTAAAGCGAAGCCCGGTGAGGCGCTGTCAAAGGCTTAGTAATGCTGACTAAATAGGAAGATGGACTGCACAAAATTAACCACCGAGTGTAGTCTAGTCAATACACCACTTCGACATTCTGTTGTGCGCATGCCCGATGCCCCGCGCTCGAAGCGCCTCAAGGGGAAAGACTGGAAACTGCTCTTTGTTACCCCTACTAGCAAAAGCGCAACCCCACGCGGTTTTTTCCCTGCCCATCTTAATAAGTTCTTGTTCGCAGTAGCCCGCTGTGGCGCCCTAGGTAATGTCAAAGTGGTGTATTCTCGCTTCCGTCTTTCTCGAACTAGTTATCTCGAGCTGTAAGTCTCTAGCATTACGAAGTACATGAAGTGTCGTACTTGTGTAACATATCTTACTTATGGTGTTATTTCAATTTGCTCTACTATATGTTATCGCTCATGTAAGGTTATATACTTAATTGAATTTCCTAATTAATTTTGTGTTGGGAAAAACAAGCTTGACCCAAGATCATCCCAAGGATACACGGATAAGACTTTGTTTAAACACTTTCAAAAAGAATAAAATATCATCGAAATAAGCTTTATTTTGAATTTCATTTTAAACAAAAGCATTTATATGCCACATTCAAATATTTTCACTATATTTAACTGTAAGTAGAAGGGGATGATAGAACAAGGATGACACACTGTATCCTCTCAATACTTTAGTTGTGTTACATGAAGTATTATATCTAAGGTATAATGTCATCTTTCTAATAATTGAAGCTCGGACAATTCGCAATGAAATTACCTTTAAAATCTCTACTCTATACAATTTAAGAACTAAAATTGGATATAACCTCTCCCTTAAGGTGTCATAAAAAAGTGGGTCAGTGTCAACTGAAATACTTGTTATAATGAGAAAGACCCGGCTTAAATTGTCTGTCTGCCGTTTATAGTAACGTTTCATAGCTTTGAGCATGCAAAAACTCAATATTAACAGCAGATTTAACTTCTCGTCAGTGGCTTTAAAACACATTATAGATATTAAATCTATGAGAATGTCGTCTTGAGACCTTTCTTGCAGTTCTCGATTTCTTCACTGATATCACAAGCCAAAAGGCATTTTCAAGAAGTAAAGCCAATACCGCGATGACGTTTCCTACGTAGTACAGAGAAAGAAGACTTTCGACTTCCTTAACGGATATCGTTGAAAAATCGTCATCTTTCTGTTTCCAATTGATTAGATCCATCGTGTATCGCGCTTTGTAGAAGTGGTAGAATGTCAGGTCGTTTTCAAGTGTTAATTCTAGCCTGAAACAATAATCACTTATTAATATGGGCTGAAGTCTCCTTTTGCTGCGTTTGTCTTACAACAAGTTGGCTTTCTCCATGAGCTCTGATTGCGAGAAATTGTAGGAAACAGCGAAAACCAAAAGCTGTTGGTCTATAGATGGCGAAAAGTAGAATTGGTTCACGTATTGTATTTTATTTTCCATATTTTGATTTTCAAGTAGAAGTAGTTGCATTATCAGTGTCCCCACAAACATGAACTTCCTTTGGTCGCCAACGTTTTCCGCGATTTTGACGAACTCTTCTCCGACAACCCCGCTCTCAATCGGAAGTATTGAACTCTCTGGAATGGACACCTTGACCTAGTTTAAAACATCCAATAATTGTAGAAGCAATTGTGGTTCCATGAATTATATCAACATGCTTATCCTTTGAGTTGAAAACGTTCACTTTTTTGCGGAAAGATGCTAGTTCGTCACTGTTATCCCAGAACCAGACGTTTCCAAGACCCTGTTTGACGAGTTGCTCGATGGTGTCCACTGTATCGTATTCCTTCTCGGTGAAATCCGACTTCAAGTTGCCTGATATTTCAAAGTTAATGAAAGTGGTCGCGATCAACCAGGTCATAGCCACCAGGCGCCACGACATCGCTTTCTCAACACGGCCGTAAGCTGTGACCACGAAATTCAAGTCGGGCTTCAAGTATTTGTTATTACTCCATTTAAAGACGAAATAGCTTACGTTCGTAGAAGAAGAGGAGCAAATTCTTCCAGATCATTTCGACGAAAGTCAAGACGAACGGTCGGCCATTTTGATTTTTGGGCGTGGCCAAAGCCAAAAGAATCGACATTGCCAATAGACTCGCCACCCAAAAAATCGTGAACTACAAATTAATTTTGAATCGAATTGTTAATGTTATGACATGGAAATTTCAGTGGAAGTTCGTGTTACTTGGGCTTCCATAATGAGGAAGGACAAAGATGGTATTTTGGTCATTTTTGGGGCCGAAGAGACGATAAAGGTGGATGACGCATCGTAAATGCTCGTAAGTCGGCATTTTATATCGGGCATAAAGAAATGATCGACTTGCGTTGGATAAAGCAACAAGTCTATTGTCTACCAAAACGATACAAAACCAAATTTCATTAATAGACTAATACTTTCTTTCGCTTCTGTTTGTGATGTGATGGAGTCGATATCTCAATACCTATAACGTTGAATCTGTACCCCAACCCACGGCAAAGGAAGTCTTCCCAGCATGCTCAGCGTTTCGGTAGGTTCGTACGGTACAGAAACGTCGAACATGCCCCCTAGGTCTTAAAAAATAAGCTAGTTCTCATAGAAATACAATGGCGATACGCGGCAGCACTTAACAATCGCCTACCGAAGGGTAGGGTCGTGTACGAGGTACACTGGAAGACTTATATTGCAGTAGGTTACCCATGAGCATTTTAACTCCAATTCACCTCTTTCCTCCTTGGTTTTGTAGACGTGGTGTCTCACGTACAAAACCTTTCACAATTGTGATCGCGTGCGTAGTTTTTAAATTTACCTTTGGTAATTCACCCTGGTGTCGGCACTCCATAATGTTTTGTAATGGTTCTGGTACCAAATCGACGCTTCAAATAGAGTATATATTTTACCTAGACAACTCTTTTAGAAAATAATTGTGACAGAAATTTACCTAACGTTAAACCTTTTTACGATAAATTCCTTGAGAGAATTGTAGAGATTATCCATGAAGACAAAACCCACCGTTTCCTTTAAAAAATAAAATATAAATTAGAAAAACCATATTGAACAAATGGTTGTACCTTGTATCAGCAGTTCCCGAAATAGCAACCGCGATTCCAAAAAAAAACCTGCTGTTTTGGGAAATAGCGGTTGTTGTTTTTGGAAATAGCGGTTGTTGTTTTTGGAAATAGCGGTTGTTGTTTTTGGAAATAGCGGTTGTTGTTTTTGGAAATAGCGGTTGTTGTTTTGCGAAATAAATGTGTTTATTAGCGTTTTTAACTATTGTTAAAACTACAGATTACCTATTAAGTACAAGTTGATTATCATAACCTGAGCTAATACTAATGGGCTTAAAATAATAAAAAAAATTTACCCTCACCTAACCTCTGCTATTAGAGTTGGAATAACACAACCTACACCATCATAATGATTATAGTTTTTCACATCCCGGTTTTGTACTGCTCTTTTGGGAACTGCTGTAATGGTAATCGGCGTTTACGAGAACCGCTGTATAGTGAACTGCCGTAATGAGTAAACTGCGTTTTCGAGAAACCGCGGTTATGGGACCCGCTTATATGAGGTCTTCCCGCTTTCTTGAACAAATAAACTGCTGTCTAAACATTCTTACCTCTATAATTCCCAGCCGGACTTTGTTCATGTTGAGTTATTGGCAAACCAGAGTGCCACAAATGGGATTTTTCGATATACAGGGTGTTTCTGATAAGTATGTCATAAATGTGTCAAAGAACATGAGGTCTAAAACGTTTAGTTTCGGAGGTACGGTACCCCAAACAAAATTTTGTCCCTAATAATTAGTTGCCACCTTTTCCAAAATATTGTCCCAAATAATTAATTTCCATCTTTTCCAAAGAATTTTCCCTAATAATCAATTGCCAGCTTTTCCAAAATATTGTCCCAAATAATTAATTTCCATCTTTTCCAAAGAATTGTCCCTAATAATCAATTGCCTTCTTTTCCAAAATATTGTACCTAAAAATGAATTGCTACCTTTTCCAAAGTATTGTCCCTAATTGATATAATGAAACTAAAATAAATTCGTTGTTTAATTTGATGAAGCTTAGTCAAACAATATGGAATTCATGCAAGGATTTTATTTTATCAAAAAAAACTGTATTAATGAAACGATGAAAATTGCTTTCTAAATAATCTTACCTGAATTACTCCTTTGTAAATAATTTTTCACGTCTTTCAAAATATTATTCAGTAGAACAGAAAGCAACGTGAGGTGTTGTTTGGGACCAAAAACATTTTTTCTTTGATTACATTTTTTAAACGGCCTAAGTCGATGCATTAAAGCCAGTATGAAGTTTTTGTCTACGGGGAGCGGTAGAATAGAATACACTAGCTGAACTTTAATTCTATGAAGAACGCTTGAGAAACGAGTCCTAAAAAAGTCTACTACTTTCGCAAAGTTCGTTCTCATCCACCGTAAATTACAGCACGATATATTTCGTTTATTCTTGGTTTAATATTGACTCGGGTTTAATTATTATTTTTGCAATATTCACTTGAGTTTCGTGATGTAATATCGACCCTGGAGAGGAAAACAGAGTAGTTTAATTCAGCCGTTAGTTGTACAATACAGATAGCTTAAAGCTTAGTTCCTATTTGACGTAAGTACCCCCCTGCGGTAAAAATATTTCTGCGTAAAGTGATCTAAAATGCTTTTGGTCGGACAGAATTGGTGTTCTAATTATTAACTCGTCACAGGCCCAAGTTGTTCTGTCTTCGAGTCCAATTGGAACTTTTCACAGGCCCAAGTTCTTCTGTCTTCGAGTCCAATTGGAACTCGTCACAGGCCCAAGTTGTTCTGCCTTCGAGCCCAATTGGAACTCGTCACAGGCCCAAGTTCTTCTGTCTTCGAGTCCAATTGGAACTCGTCACAGGCCCAAGTTGTTCTGCCTTCGAGCCCAATTGGAACTCGTCACAGGCCCAAGTTGTTCTGCCTTCGAGTCCAATTGGAACTCGTCACAGGCCCAAGTTGTTCTGCCTTCGAGTCCAATTGGAACTCTTCACAGGCCCAAGTTCTTCTGTCTTCGAGTCCAATTGGAACTCGTCACAGGCCCAAGTTGTTCTGCCTTCGAGCCCAATTGGAACTCGTCACAGGCCCAAGTTGTTCTGCCTTCGAGCCCAATTGGAACTAGTCACAGGCCCAAGTTGTTCTGCCTTCGAGCCCAATTGGAACTCGTCACAGGCCCAAGTTGTTCTGTCTTCGAGTCCAATTGGAACTCGTCACAGGCCCAAGTTGTTCTGTCTTCGAGTCCAATTGGAACTCGTCACAGGCCCAAGTTGTTCTGTCTTCGAGTCCAATCGGAACTCGTCACAGGCCCAAGTTGTTCTGACTTCGAGTCCAGTCGGAACTCGTCACAGGCCCAAGTTCTTCTGTCTTCGAGTCCAGTCGGAACTCGTCACAGGCCCAAGTTCTTCTGTCTTCGAGTCCAGTCGGAACTCGTCACAGGCCAAAGTTCTTCTGTCTTCGAGTCCAGTCGGAACTCGTCACAGGCCCAAGTTCTTCTGCCTTCCAGAGTCCAATCGGAACTCGTCACAGGCCCAAGTTCTTCTGCCTTCGAGAGTCCAATCGGAACTCGTCACAGGCCCAAGTTCTTTTGCCTTCGAGAGTCCAACTGGAACTCGTCCCACTTTACTACCGGTGCACCACCGGTTTCGGTTGCAATTTGGTCTTATTTGGCTTGCGTTAAACCCAATTTTATGACGCAGCTCCAATGTTATTTTCGGTCAAGTGCGAACGTAGCTTAATGCATTTTGCGTGCCGGTTCGATAAGTCCGTATTTCTCTGTTGATATTAATCAACCTTATAAACAATGTAGGGTTCGAAATTAATATATTCTTTTAGAACCGTGGGAAAGGAATAATGTACAAACGAAATGAAGGTATTAAGGCATTTTGTCGTGGAAATTATATATTTCACGTAATACCAAGGTGCTAAGAACCGATACCAAAAAAATTGATAAATAATATAGTTATAAATGCAATTATTGACTAAGCGTTTGTCCTGACATCTCAGGGGAAATATGCATTGTGAACTGGGCTGGTTTGCCCTGAAATATTTTTTTCAGTGAGTGTTATTATTTTTAGTATAGCCTGGGAGGCGCGAGCCTAACTCCCGTGGGAGTAAGGGGGTCACTAAAGGGGGATATTTTCTTGTCACGTGGTTTACTATTTTGAGCCCGCGCTCTTTAAAGCAAATGTATTCAAAGTTAACCTACAAAAAGAGAAACGAACACCGAGGGGCGAGAAATATTTCTCGAAAGCCCATGTTTTGTTTTGTTCTTATTAACAGCCATTTTCTACTCGAAAAAAAATGTATTTATTTCCAAAGTTTAATGTTGATTGTATCTATTTAAAGCAACGATGTGTTTAAAGCAATAGATGTGTTTGAACATTCAGAGCTTTTACTGCATTGATAAGATAAGGGATTGATTTTGCTCTTGAAAATAGATATTGGTTTTTCAGAATATATTTGAGTTCTCTGCTTTGGTATTTTATGCTATATTATTTCAATGTCATTTATGAATTCTTCTCTATAATTGATACATTAAAGTGTGGAGGTTAACTCTACGATAATGTCTTCTTAAGGCGCGCTTCTTTTTCGCAGTTACCGATGCCTTGAAGGCAATTGTTAATGATAATGCATTCTCAAATATCAGAGCCAATAAACCAAACGCGATTCCCACGAAGTACAGGTTAAGAGGGCTTTCAATTTCCTTCACGGATATCGGTGAAAAAACGTCCTTTGGCTTTATCCATTTGAAGGCTTCGAGAGCGTATCGAGATGGGCATAAAATTCCGAATTCAACCTGGTTTTCGACGTACAATTCCACCCTTAAACGAAAAAGCAAGAAATTGTTGTGATTACAAGCGCGCGCTGGTAACGGCCAGTCAGAACATTTGATTAGGCGCTGCACCTAGCTGGGGGCCTTATCTGCGCCCCCTCCCTCCAATTGTCGTCCATCATATTCCCTAATGTACCTGCGGAACCGCCGTCTCAAGGCACACGGGTTCGGTCAGCGGGCCTGACAACGCCCCTTGAGCAGGTGACTGAAGCGGGACACCGTAAGCGGCGAGCCCAGCCAGGAGGTGGTTGGCAACAGGGACGGACTAAGGCAGCAGAAGGCTCGAGTGGACGGAGGATTTCCCTCCGAGCACAGCAGTGCCATAAGGTCCTGACGTGTATCCGCGGCCCCCAGAGGGTTGCCGAGGGCTGGGTATGAGCCATAGCAACACCTGGACGGGGGCGAGGCGGCTGTGTAGGTGTTAGCAAGGAAGCTCAGTCAACTAGGGAAGTTCTAAGTAGGTTTTAATATACTAGAAGGACAATTACATGGTTTTCTTAAATCGATCAAATTTGTTCATAAATACTTACATTTGGTTAACGTTTTCCATGTACTTTGATCGTGAGAAGTTGGAGGAGACTGCGAAAGCCGCTAGGGTGGTCTTTATTGGCGGAGAGTAATAATAGCGGTTGGCGAAGCGAGTTTTCTGTTCCAATTCCTGATTTTCTAAGAAGAGATATTGCAACAACAAGTCCGATATGAACGTGAATTTCCGGTCATCATTCACTTTGCTATCGATTTTAGCGATATTCGCAAACTCCGCCCCGATGTATGCTTGCGCCACATCAAGGATAGAACTCTCGGGAATCCCATATTGGAATTTGCCGTATCGTTTCATGTCCGAAGTTGCCTAAAAATAATCCAAAAATGCTTACTTAGAGCTTATCAGTAACAGAAAGTAGTATGCACTGAGGAGGATTATAAAATCCTTCCGGATTGTGTTCCCAGTATCGGGACTACGTAGATTTCTTCCACTTTGAATCTTTTAATATTAATATCTAATTGAAAGTAAGAGGAAGGGCTTAAAACTTCGTTAATTCAGTTCGTTCCTCATTCCACGCGTTTCATTGGTTATCTCGTAATTTTATATTGGAAACAAATGTTCTAAAAAATTAAGTGTAATTGTAACTAGGTACTAAAGACAAAAATCATGTTCTTTCCCCCTTTTGTGACTTTCCTCCCTTTTTGTAACTTTACTACCCTTTTTGTGACTTTACTCCCCTTTTTGTGACTTTACACCCCTTTTTGTGACTTTACTCCCCTTTTTGTGACTTTCCTCCCCTTTTTGTGACTTTCCTCCCCTTTTTGTGACTTTCCTCCCCTTTTTGTGACTTTACTCCCCCTTTTTGTGACTTTACTCCCCCTTTTTGTGACTTTACTCCCCCTTTTCGTGACTTTCCTCCCCCTTTTCGTGACTTTACTCCCCCTTTGGTGACTTTACTCCCCCTTTTTGTGACTTTCCTCCCCTTTTTGTGACTTTCCTCCCCTTTTTGTGACTTTCCTCCCCCTTTTGTGACTTTCCCACAGGTCTGTTCGATCAGACGACTTCATGAGATTTGTTTACATTCAGGGCGTTAACTTCGGCAAAAATAATTCCGCTTTAGAGGCATAAGGTGTTGTTAAATTATTTTGGGTTTATGGTGATCATAAATTTAGTTTAGCTCGAGCTAATTAAAAGTGTCCCTGACTCTTTCACGCAAGAATTCCAATTCATCGGATCCACCCCAAAAATAGACGTTGTGAAAATCTTGTTTGACGAGTTGGTCGATGGTGTCCACCGTATCGTAGGACTTCTCGGTGAAATTCGATTTCAATTTGCATGAAATTTCGATGCAAATGAACGATGTCATGATTAACCAGGACATAGCCGCCACGCGCCACGTGATCGCTTTCTCGACCTTTCTAAGCGCTGTGATCGTGTAAATACAATTATGAAAGACATCTGGTCATTTTTAAAGAAAGAGTTCGTCTTACGTTCGTAGAAAAACAACAGAAAATTGTTCCATAACATTTCAATGAGAGTAAGAGCGAATGGTTTTTCTTTCTGTTTCCTGGGCGTGGCCAAAGCTAAGAGAATTGACACCGCCAGTAGACTCATGATCCAAAGTAGAGCAAACTGTCATTCATACCAGAAAGAGAAAATAGAAGAATTATGACACTCTTTTATTTAGTTATGTAACATGATTCTTCCCAGTCTTAAGGTGCATTTTCATGCTCGCTAGTAGCGGGCAAAACACACTAAAAATCCGCTGTCGCTACACGCTTGAGTAGTTTTCATGCTCGCGAAAGCAGAAATATTCCGCTGAAAGTTTAAAGCTTGAGCGGATTTTCTCTCTCCGCGCCGATCAAATCGAAACAGATATTTCCCGCTTTAGCTTTTCAAATCCGCTAAAGCTCAACACCACGTGACTTATTTCAGCCATTCAGAGCGAATCTAAAATATAGTTTTTGGCCTCCCCGCACAGACATGGCGCCATCTGGTAACAAATGAGCAAGCATGAAAATAAAAAACGCGTATAGCGGAAGCGGAAATCCAAATAATCTAGCTGTCAAAAATGCCCGCGAAATTTGAAAGCTTACGCCGGATTTGCCCGCTACTAGCGAGCATGAAAATGCACCTTTATGCCCTTTTTGTTTGCTCTCCCTCTCATCAAACTTCAGATGGGTAACTATCGCACCGTGCTAGGGTGAACTCTATAACTGTTTGATACTAAATCCTCAGCAATCCACCCCCAAAACTTGATTGTCTTGACGTGGGACAAAAGTCCACAAGCCCGTGCGCCTTGGCAAATAGTTAAGCAGCGCTAATGATGAGGGAACTATTTATCGCGTATGTGATTCGGTTTAGTAACCTTGTTCCAAATGTTATTTCTGATGTTGGGAAGAATCATGTTACAATTCCAGTCCCCGCTTTGTGATCGATACACTTTCTCGAAGAGATGTTTATTCAATCATGTACAGACAATCAAGTATTTTTACTTGGCTTTCCATGGTGAGAAAGGACAGGGATGGTTTCAAAATCGTTTCCGGGATGGAAGAGACGATGATGGTGGAAGTTGAGGTATAAACGCTCGTCATTTTATATTTCTTGTTTGGATCACTGAAGCGCTCTATTTGGACGGGAAAAGCCATCACATCCACTGACTGCGGGAAAAAAACACAAATAAGAGAAAAAATATATATCAGAAAATACGTTAATAGACCATTCCATAAATTACTAGCAGAGAAAGCAACGCGCGGGGGTGTTAGACAGTCCTCTTTGGTCATTTCCCTCGCACCAAGAGGCAACTCGCAGTGCCTCTAGCGGTGTTTCTTGACGCCAGGGAAAAACCCAAGGAGGTGACCTCCCACTCACCTGTGATTATTAAAATGGTCTGTAATCTTTTGTAAATTAAATTTGTGAAATTATACATGGAAGTTAATTACTCCAGCAGCAACTTTAATTATTACCTCTGTTAAATCATCCTCCGTGTTTCGCCACGTCATAAGATCGTCTTGCGATACGAAAGCCAATTCGGCGCTTAAATGAAAGTTTAACAGCTCGATAAATTAGTTTTAACTCATTAGTAACCATTCCTAAAATATCTGATTTGTGTTGTTTATTTAGAAATAATTTTTTTTTATATTTCATTAAAGAGGTAATTATTTAGGGGTGAATAGTAAAAGCAAGTGATTTTTTATCGATTCTTCAAGTGAAACATCCAGGAAATGCCACTAAATGATTTCAAAATTAAATTAATTTGAGATTTGATAGACAATTTTAAAGTAGCACCTCCGACCAATCGCGTAACGCCCAGCCTTCTTGTTAATAAAATTACCGTTTCACGCTCGCTCTCTTCAGCGCAAGATATGCGTGTTAAGTAAATTTTGTTAACTAAAGGGCTGGGCGTTACGCGATTGGTCGGAGGTGCTAATTTCAAATTGTCTATGAAATCTCAAATTAATTTGAATTTTGTCTTAAAATAATTTTCGTTTTCACCCTTCAGATATTTTTAGCGTACTATTTTAAACATTATGCAAAATAAATGTCGAACACAACATTTGACTAGAATACGTTAAATGCTACAGAGTTTACCTTATGTTAAACCTTTTCTTGTAGGCAAACAACGACAAGGCGTAGAGTCGAACGGCAGATACCATTCCCTGAGTTTCCTTAATTAGTTAGTAAACACATTAATTTTTATAGTTAATTAAAATCAAAACCGATTCAATTCTTACTTCTATCACTCCATATTTTAAAGTCTTCATTGTAACTGCCGACAATGAAATACGCAAATGAAAATTACCGCGAGTAAATTATCCGTGCAGTTTGTGGATGATCACTTACCGCCTAAAATCAATTAATAATTAGCAAATTTTAAATTATTTTAATTAAGAAGTCCTGTATATTACGGGTTTTTTTTTTCTATTATTAAATCCGACCCATGTCCAATTGCATAACACCGCACCTCGGAAATGAAAGGTTACGTAGAAATCGTTATCTTAAATTATGGTGCAATGCGGTGAAACTACCGTGAAATTAGACTATAACGCTTATGGCTGAAATCGACCAATTTTGTTCGCTGTTGCAGTCATTCCTACAGTACGGGTTTAATGGGAAAAGTTTAAGTGCTACAACTTTCAGAAGTAATATTGCTTTTTTCGTAGATCACGCTGCAAGTTGGTTGTTACAGGTGGTTACTAGTTGCAAATGAAACTTTTGTTTATATGTGTCATGGATTACCAATTAGGCCCCAAAAACCCTTCCACTCCGCGAATGTGAGGGTCCTCTAAATCGAGGAGGAAATAGCTAGGTCACGTGGGGAAAGAAACTATATCTCTACGGAGAATCATGAGTGGTGCGTTTGAAATTTCGCCCATGCGCAGAGAGAATAAAAACTACTCAAAAGGTGGAGGGCTGGAAATCATGTTTTTTTACTACTGAATGGGTGTCTAAGCGAATGGACTTGTGGAAGTTAAGAGATGGGAATCCATCATACGTTAATATTTATACATATCCATGGTGAAAATATTCCAGAGTTCATGTTTAATAAAAGCGTATTAATTGCCATACTAATATTTATTATATTACTTTTGTGATTAAATTCTGCACGTTTTGCCACGAAGGGGTTTGAAGAAATAAAAATTATTTCAAGCGTGAAAATATTATCCAATTACTGGAAAACGAAGTAAGCGCCACCTTATTGCGACACACACATCGAATGTTAAAGGGACATTATGGACAAAAATGAAGTTTTTTCCTGATTAATTTTGTTGAAACATGCTGCCTTGAATTTTATTCTGACTTTTTGGAGAGCTTATATAATTATTGTATAAATCAATAATTCTAGTTTTGAACTATATTACGTTAGTACTTCTACATCTAATTTTAAAAATTTGTTTCGATTTTTTTATAATACCTTTGGTGAATATCCCCGGTTCCTAATCGACTTACTCTTTTCCAAAGTTGTACACGGACACCAGATAGACGCTTCAAAAAAGTATACATTTATTATTGAGTTAAAAGAAAGTGTGACGGGATATGTACCTCACGTTAAACCTTTAACGGAAAACCTCCACTAGACCAAGCGTAGAGTTTCTCGCAGATTTCGAAAGTCTTGGTTTCCTTTCACAAACCAAATGTTCAATTTTAGCAAATCCCAAAGGATCCAAGATCTTTCGTGTTGGACCTTGAATCTTGTCGAAATTATGGGAACGTGAAATCAAGTATAGATAGTTTTCACACATGGAGGATTCATACCATTTACGCCAGGAGGCTGGGCTATCTGGCGGACAAAAACCCGTCTGCTTTTGTCCTCCAGATAGCCCGACTTCCTGGTGTAAATGGTATGAATCCTCCATGTGTGAAAACTATCTATTAGACAGAATATTCTTACCTCAATTATTCCCACTCGTATGTTGCCCGACCGATTTGCAAAGTTCGATTAGCAAAAGTCGTAAAACAAAGTCGATATGTAACGTCCGTAAATTACGGAATATTAGAGCCTTATATAAGATAAAGCGAGTAATATTATAGAGGCTTTAAAAGAAACTATAACTCTCGAAGGAGAACTTTTAATTTAAAGGGCTTCACAAGCAGTCTAAACGTTGAAACCGATCAGCTTGGTCTTTCAGCAGGCGTTTGCCACATACCATAATGCACTTCTCTCATTTCGAGAGAAAACATAAGGAAAATTTTATTTTAAAAGTTGTTGTTCTATCTACGTCTTTCAGGAGGCATTTGGCTAAGCCTTGACACATACCACAAAATGCACTTTTCTCAATTCGAGAGAAAACATAAGGAAAATTTTATTTTAAAAGCTGTTGTTGTACCGTTTCCGAGCTTTCCATTAACTATGTTATTTTAAACCTGATTATTTACAGCTTTGTAGCTTAAGGAAAGACTCGTGACCTAAGTCGTTATTTTTTACTGAAATCGATTCAACTAAATGCCAAGGCGACCTTAATAATTAAGTTCAGATATTTTTCGGTACTAAAGACAATTATGACATACTTGCCATATTGCGATCGATAATCGCGAAAAGGGACATTCGTGAGAAAAGATTTTAAATATAAATGAAATAGACCCGACTATAGAAAGAGGCGGATCGCAATTTAACCACTTAGAGCTCTCGCACTTTTAAGGTCATTTCAAAGGGATACTCAATGTTTTACGAGAGTATTAGCAATTGGGATGTATAAAAGGGGCAACTGGTTCTGGAAAGAAGGGAGGTAAGGAAAACGAGGCTGATACCCCATGCAGTGGCGCGCAACTTCGACGTGCAAGCCGATGTCTCGTGATCGTTCTTGGAAACGAGTTTGTGCTTTCTTACAAGTCTTATTTTTCTCTGCTAAACAGAAGCGTAAGTCATATGCTTTGTAAAACGTGAGAGATGGTAACAAATATTTCGTTAGTACATATACATATCCATGCTAACAGAGTTGTGTTTCTTATAAGACCGTGATGTTTTTGGGATTTCGTTAAGTGAAGCTGCTTTTGATGGAATTATAATTCTGGTGGTAACTCCGCGGAAGCGTCGTTTTAAGGCTTTCTTCGTGCTTCTCGACTTGTTCACCGAAAGAAGAAGGAAAGTGACCTTTTCAAGAATTAAAGCCAATAAGGCAAACGCTATTCCCACGAAATACACAGAAAATAGGCTTTCGATTTCATCGAAGGAAATCGTTGAAAACTCTTCCTTTGGCCGTTGCCATTGCACCATATTGACTGCATATCGTGCTTGGTAGAAATATCCGAATGAAAGGTCATTTTCTGCCAGTAACTCTACCCTGAAACGACAATGACGAAGCGTTAAAAGTGACAAACGCCTCACTTTGTTTCTTCAATCTTACATCAGGTTGACTTTCTCCATGAACTTTGATTTTGAAAAATTGGACGTAGTGGGGTAAACCAAAAGGCTCTCGTCTATGGGCTTCGAGAAGTAGTACTGGTTAGCGTATTGCATTTTATTGCCCATTTCTACATTTGAAATCAGAATAAATTGAACATTCATGGACCCAATAACCATGAATTTCGTGTTCCCGTCCTCATTTTTGACGATCTTTGCGAATTCGTCTCCCAAAAGCATGTTTCCTAGCGGGAGTATTGAACTGTCTGGAATTCCGCTGAACATCTTACCGTAGCGTTTCTCGTTTCTTTCAGCCTAATTGTCAAGCAAACCCTTCACATCATACAAGGAACTAGGTAAGCCCGGGTGTTACAGGACACTTAAAATAGCAAAGAGTTCATGTCTATGGATGAAAAGTAAGCATTCCTTTGCTCAAACCCCAGGGCTTGCAGACGCTACTAAACCAATTTCTCGTTATTGCAAATTATTCCGAATTAAGAGATCATTTATCATTTTTTAATATTTCTCATTTTGTGTTGGGTTGGCGAGGGGCATGGGGTATGCGGGCACGGTAGCTAGAATGAGAGATTCAATTTCATACTGAAAGGGCACTATGTGTAAAGGCTGGGTTGCCGTTGTTTATTTATAGTTGTCTCCTGACCGTTCGATATCAGAAATATTACCTTAGCGAGTTATAAAACATGAATACATTAGCACATACAAAACTAACACGTACTCCCCACCCCCAACCACTTCTGCCTCATACGTAACTATTTTACGTGACTTGTACATCTAGAGAAAGGCCGTTCTTTGAAGGTATAATGTCATGTTACCTAAACCCGAGGGGGAAGACACTTGAGAACTCAGGTGTACAATATGACCTGAACTCAATGTTCTGTCAAAGCTGAACTCTGAGTTCCGAAGGATTTGAACTCAATGCACTGTCAAAGCTGAACTCTTTTGAACTCAGGTGTACACAGAGATCTAGAGCGTCTACCCCCTCGCCTAAACCTTTCCATCAAGTATATTACTTTTTTACGCAAAGATGTTAATTCATCCCAGAACCAAACGTTGTGAAAATCCTGTTTGACGAGTTGGTCAATCGTGTCCACAGTGTCGTAGTCCATCTCGGTGAAATCCGACTTTAGTTTGCCTGATATTTCGAAGAAAATGAAAGTGGTCGCGATCAGCCAGGACATGGCTGCCACGCGCCACGCGGTCGCTTTCTCGACACGGTTGTACGCTGTGACCAGAATTCCAAGTCGGTTTTCGATTACAAAATATTGCGTCACTTGAAATGTAAAGCACTTACGTTCGTAGAAAAAAAGGAGGAAATTCTTCCAGATCATTTCGACTAACGTTAGGAGGAACGGTCGTCCATTTTGATTTTTGGGCGTGGCCAAAGCCAAGAGGATCGACACTGCCAATAGACTCAGCATCCACGATATCGAGAACTGCAGTTGGTGTTGAAAGAAATTGTTATTGTCTTTCTTTAGAATATAGGGAGTAAGTTCGTGTTACTTGTCCTTCCATGTTGAGGAAAGACAGAGATGGTTTCTTGGTCATTTTCGGGACCGAAGAGACGACGAAGGTTGATATCGAAGTATAAACGCTCGTCATTCCCGATTTCATCTCGGGAGTAAAGAAATTGTTGACTTGCATAGGAAAAAACAGCACGTCCATTTCCTGCCGAAAAGATACAAACCCCACATATTTTAACTGTAAAAACTGATGTACCAGTCTTTTCAATGGGAATTTCGTACTAAAATAGGCTGTTCAACCATCGATATGTATAAATACTAACGTATTATGGATTCCCATCTCTTGTGTTCCACAACGCATTTCGCTTAGATGCAGGTTGAGGAGAGAGAAAAATATGACTTGTTAAACCCCCCCCTCAACCTTTTGTGGCTCACGTGAGGGAAGTTACTATTTTTTTCTCTCTTCGAAATTTCAAACCTATATCAGTCATGATTCTTCAAAGCTCCCTCCTTTTCGCCACGTGGCCTAACCAGTAACCACACGCTACTCAATTTAGAACCACCTCACAAATTGGGAATCCATATTTCGTAGGTATTTATACATATTCATTATGGAAGTCTGGCCCCCATCATTCTTGGTACTCGTATCTTATTTTTAAAATACCTCAGATAAATATCCACGGTTCCAAATGTTATTATTAGCTTCTTCGAAAGTTATGGACACCATATCGACGCTTCGAAAGAGAATACATTTACTATTGCGTTAAGAGAAAGCGTGACTGATATTCACCTCAGGTTAAACCGTTTACTGAAACCCTCCGGTATCGACGAGTAGAGTTTCTCGCAGATCTCAAATGCCTTAGTTTCCTTATAAAAGGAAATATGTTATTTAGTGTTGAAACTCGTCGAAATACGCGTTTTGAATTTGTGGAAACTTGAAAGGTAGTTGTCGAAATATTCTTACCTCAATTATTCCTACTCGTATATCACTCATGTTGACTAATTTTCAAATTTAGAGTACGTAAAAACGTAAGGCAAAATTGATAAACAACGTCCGTAAATTAATATTATTGATGTTTTCGAAGTAATTATTACTAACTCGTATCCCCAAGCGCCTCTCGAAGGAGACGTCTTAATTTCAATTGCTTGACAAACAGTCGACACCTCGGAGTCGATAAGGTTTTCCTGTACGCCTTTCAGGAGTCCTTCGACTAGGCCTTGCCACATACCATTATGCATTTCCCTCAATACGAGACAAAACGTAAGGGAGCACTACGTTTTATACCTGATAATTACTAAAGACTTTATGGCGCTTCTGGAGGTTCCCGCTTTGTGGCCTGAAGAAAAAATCGTGACCTAAGGAGTTTTTGTGTCTGAAATCGACCCAGCTAAATGCTAAGGCGACAACGCTTAGTGAAATTTCGGAGCAATACATGGATTTCTTCCACTTGGAATCTCTCAGCGACCATAAACCCCATTTTATTATCTTATTGAAGGTAAGGGGAGGGCTTTAAGGCTTTATTAAAACCGGTCACTCTTACCTCGCTTTTCGTTGCCTATTGACAACCGTCGATCCGTTCAGAACACGCAAAGAGAACTTGAGTTCGACGCACATAGGTCGCTAGCTACGTCAATAGCATGTGGTTTCTAAGTTCATATGCATGACGTCATGGGTGACGTTTCTACACCTCCCATTTTATTGAAGCAGAGAGACTCAGAGAAGTATATGTTAATCATTCCAAGTAGAGGAAGTATATGTTCTCGTGGTCGAAGCGGACGTAATTTTATCAGGTTATAGCTCTCGCACACTTAAGCTCTAATTAACTTATTTTCCGCTTGAAGAAACATGCTTGAGTTAAGAAGCTGAACTTACTTAAATCGACCCGACTTCATGCTAAGGTTCAAAGGTAAGACATGTTTGTTGTTCTCTTAACTCTTGGAGAGAATAAGAAATTATAGCAATTTGTCAAAATTGTTATTGGTAAAGTATAAAAACAACGCACTCTTATGCCATTTGGGACAAAGGCTTAGGTTCCATGAATAATAATGGTACTTTTTTTTCTAGCCTAATGACCCTAATTCAAGCTTTAACGACTTTTTTTTCAAATTAAATATAGGAAAGCTCTTACTTTGAACGACAAAATAACAATGAAACTATTTATATTTATTTAAACCATTCAAAGTACCTATATCGAAATGAAAATGATTAAAGGGTGAAGTGCAATTTAATTTTACTATTTCTGTTAGGTGTAAATCTACTGACTACTGAACCATCAAGTGAGAGGGAGAATAATGGGGGAGGATGCAGAATCTGAGAGAAGTAGCCGCGCTATCTGTGTAACAGCTCGGGTACGGTGGGAGGCTACAAAATGTGGGTAAAAGATAGCGGTGGATGGATATGGGAACCCATAAGTGGTTAGTACATGTACATATCCATGCTGACAGAGTTGTGTTTCTTATAAGACCGTGATGTTATTGTTATATCGTTAAGCGAAGCTCTGTGTGAATGAATTATAAGTTTGGTGGTAACTCCGCGGAAGCGTCGTTTTGATCCTTTGTTCGTGCTTCTCGACTTCTTCCCCGAAAGAAGAAGAGAGGTGACATTTTCAAGTATTAAAACCAATAAGGCAAACGCGATTCCCACGAAGTACACAGAAAATAGACTTTCGACTTCATTGAAGGAAATGGTTGAAAATTCTTCCTTTGGCCGTTGCCATTGCACCAGATTGACTGAATATCTTGCTTGGTAGAAAAATCCGAATGCGATGTCATTTTCTGCCAGTAACTCTACCCTGAAACGTCAATGTGAAGCGTTAAAAGTGACAAATGCCTCACTTTGTTTCTTCAATCTTACATCAGGTTTACTTTCTCCATGAACTTTGATCGTGAAAAATTTGACGTAGTTGGGTAAACCAAAAGGCTCTTATCTACGGGCTTCGAGAAGTAGTATTTGTTAGCGTATTGCATTTTATTTTCCATTTTTTCATTTGAAATCAGAACAAATTGAATATTCATTGACCCAATAACCATGAATTTCATGTTCCCGTCCTCATTTTTAACGATGTTCGCGAGCTCGTTTCCGAAAGGCATGTTTTCTGGCGGGAGAATTGAATTTTCTGGAATGCCGCTTAGTATCTTACTGTAGCGGTTCTTGTTCGTTTTGGCCTAATTGTGAAAAAAAAGCCTTATATAAGGAATTAGGTGAGCTATCCGACATTGCCCGGGTGTAATAAGAGACTTAAAAAAGGAAGGAATTACTTTTTTGCGCAAAGATGTTAATTCATCTGTGCCATCCCAGAACCAGACGTTGTGAAAATCCTGTTTGACGAGTTGGTCGATGGTATCCACGGTATCGTAGTCCTTTTCGGTGAAATCAGACTTGAGTTTGCCTGATATTTCGAAGAAAATGAAAGTTGTCGCGATCAACCAGGACATGGCCCCCACGCGCCAAGCGATCGCTTTCTCAACACGGTTGTACGCTGTGACAACAAAGAGGGGTCGATTTTCGAGAACAAAATACTGCGTCACTTGTAATGTAAAGCACTTACGTTCGTAGAAAAAAAGGAGGAAATTATTCCAGATCATTTCGACTAACGTTAGGAGGAACGGTCGGCCATTTTGATTTTTGGGCGTGGCCAAAGCCAAGAGGATCGACACTGCCAATAGACTCACCATCCAAGATATCGAGAACTGCAGGTGATGTTGAAAGAAATTGTTATTGTCTTTCTTTAGGAACATATGGAGTTAGTTCATGTTACTTTTCCTTCCATGTTGAGGAAAGACAGAGATGGTTTATTGGTCATCTTCGGGATTGAAGAGATGATAAAGGTTGATACCGAAGTATAAACGCTCGTCATTCCCGATTTCATCTCGGGAGTAAAGAAATTATTGACTTGCATTGGAAAAAACAGGAGGTCCATTTCCTGCCGAAAGGGTACAACCTTTATATAACTTCCATGTAAAAAAGTTGAAGAACCAGGCTTTTGATTGGGGATAGGCTGTTCAACCATGGTTATTCATACAAACCCTAGATGGAGGCCTCGCTTGCAGCGCTAAGCGCACGCTTTTGTACTCAAAAGTATGAAGGGCGGGAAGATGCGAAATTTGAGAGGAATAGGCGCGCTAACTGTGGAACAGCTCAGGTCCGGTGGGACGCTAGAATATAGAGGAAGAATACTCGGAAAAATCTCGAGCGGTGAGTTAGAGCATCTATTTCTCCCAGATTTCCTTGGTACTAATATCCAATTTTTAAAATACCTCTGGTAAATATCCCCGGTTCCAAATCGCATTACCCTCAACCATATTTATTGGCACAATTTCGACGCTTCAAAATGTATACTTTTAATATTACGTTAAGAGAAAACGTGACTTTTATTCACCTGACGTTAAACCTTTTACTGAAAAACTCCTGTATTGCAGAGTAGAGTTTCTCGCAGATTTCAAAAACCTTGGTTTCCTTACAAAAGGAAAAATGTTAATTTTTTACAAATGGTAAATAATCGAAGCTCTTTAGTGTTGAAACTTGTCGAAATACGCTTTTTGAAATTATGGATATTTTAAAGGTAGTTGTCGAAATATTCTTACCTCAATTATCCCAACTCGTATATCACTCATGTTGACTAATATGCAAAATTAGATTAGGAAAATACGTAGAAAAAGGTGATATACAACGTTCGTAATTTAAGGAATATTATAGAGGCTTTAGAAGTGATTAGCACTAACTCTCATCTCTTAAATCTTAATTTGAATTGCTTGAAAAGCAATCGAAACATCGGACAGGTTCATGTCTTTCGCGAAGCATTTCATTACGCCTTGCCACATAAATTTACGTGCTTTTCTTGATGCGAGAGAAAACTTGAGGTAAATTTTATTTTAAAATGCGTTCACTACCTGATACGCATTGTTTCCGAACTCTCCGTTCACTATGTGAGTTATAAAACCGATTATTCCAATGCTTCTTCTGGTGGTATACGCTTTAGTTCGCGTTTTGTGGCCTTAAGGCAGGATCGTGACCTAACGTGTATGTTTGATGAAATCGATCCAACTAAATTACCGTCGACAGCGCTTAGTGAGTTCTCATTACTTTTTTAATTACATTTATTTTTGTGTGTTTAGTGTTTAAGGTAGTTATGACTTCCTTGTCGCATTGCGGAGAAACTCACGAAAGCAACATTCGTGAGTAAATACCTTAATATAAATTAAATATATAAATTACCGGATATATCTCACGTACTCTTAAAGTCATATTAAAGGGATACTCTCTATCTTTTAAAAGGCATCAGTTTTAGGTAGAAAATTCTGTGGGACACGAAAAAATTCGACTTAAACGTTTAAAAACAAGAGATTTACGTTATATATTTTGAATTCAAACTAACCGCGAAATACTGACTAGTTTGTTTACCCTCGTGAAGTCAGAAATTGTACCTTTTTTCATTGGTTGCTTGGAAATAGGAGAATGTATAGAACTCGAAACGTGTATAGTATTTTTTTGAGCCACACAAAGCATCAAGCTGAGCCGAGAACTATTGAGTTTTTTCTCTCGAATGTTGTAAAACATAATTGGTATTATTCATATTTATTGCTCTCTTAACTCTTTGTTATTTGGGAGAGTAAGAAATTATAATGGTTTGTCAAAAAAAAAAAAACTAAGCACTTTTATGTCTTTTGGGCCAAAGTCTTAGGTTCCATGAGTAATAATCGTATTGGTTTTTTTAGCCTAATGGACGCAATCCAAGCTTTGTCGACATTTTATTGAATGGAAAAATTACAATGAAACCATTTATATTCATTTAAAGAATCTATATCGAAGTGAAAACTATTAAAAGGACAAGTGCAAAATAGTTTTAAAAATTCTGTTAGGTATAGATCTACTGTACTTTCAAGTGAGAGCGAGGATGATGGGGAAATATATGCGCAACCGTACGGCCCGCGATTTTTCTTAGTATTCCTTCCCCATTTTCAAGCGTCCTACCGGACCTGAGCTGTTCCACAGTTATTCGACTATTTCTCTTAGGTCTCGCATATTGCCACATCAACCTTGCCTTCACGTTGGAAAAACGAACTATATCCAGAGTTGTGGGTTCGAAATTTCGCCGATGCGCCCAAGAGAAAAATTTGTGTAACGTAAGAGATGGAAACCCATAATACGTTAGTTCATATTCATATCCATGCTGACAGAGGTGTGTTCCATATAAGACTGTGATGTTATTGGAATGTCGTTAAGCGAAGCTCTGTCTGAAGGAATTATAAGTTTGGTGGTAACTCCGTGAAGCGTCGTTTTGAGGCTCTCTTCGTGCTTCTCGACTTCGACTTCGACACAGAAAGAAGAAGAGAAGTCACATTTTCAAGAATTAAAGCCAATAAGGCAAACGCGATTCCCACGAAGTACACAGAAAACACGCTTTCGATTTCATTGACGGAAATAGTTGAAAACTCTTCCATTGGTCGTTTCCATTGCACCAGATTGACTGCATATCGTGCTTGGTAGAAATACCCGAATGCGATGTCATGTTCGGCCAGTAACTCTACCCTGAAAGGACATTGACAAAGCGTTAAATGTGACAAACGCCTCACTTTGTTTCTGCAATCTTACATCAGGTTGGCGTTCTCCATGAATTTTGATTTTGAAAAATTGGCCGAAGTGGGGTAAACCAAAAGGCTTTCGTCTATGGGCTTCGAGAAGTAGTACTGGTTAGCGTATTGCATTTTATTGTTCATTTCTACATTTGAAATCAGAATAAATTGAATATTCATTGACCCGACCACCATGAATTTCGTGTTGCCATCTCCATTTTTGACGATGTTTGCAAGCTGGTCTCCCAAAAGCATGTTTTCTGGCGGGAGAATTGAACTTTTTGGAATGCCGCTGAGTATCTTACTGTAGCGCTTCTCGTTTGTTTTGGCCTAAAAATTCAAACACCATTTTTCATTATCTTTGAAACTAGGAAACCTACCAGACGTTCCCCGCCCCGTCCGGGGCACGTGACAGAAGAACGCTTAATTTCGTGAAATATTTTTTTACCAGACCCCATTATCAAGTAATTTGGTTGAGGCCTGGCGCTAGCGGCAGTATTAATACGCGTGTGCTCTAGAATTCCGAGGGGGAGGGGGTCTGTAAATATTTTTTCCGCGTATTACGCGTCGCCTACGTTTTGATTCTTGTTTCACGTCTTGTCACTTTTATTTATTTTAGCTGATATCAATCTTACATTATGGTTAAATTCGGTAAATTCGATTGGTGTATTTTTACACTTACTTTTTTGATCAGAGAACTTAATTCGTCAGTGCCATCCCAGAACCAAACGTTGTGAAAATCTTGTTTGACGAGTTTGTCAATCGTGTCCACAGTATTGTAGTCCTTCTCGGTGAAATCCGACTTCAGGTTGCCTGATATTTCGAAGAAAATGAAAGTGGTCGCGATCAACCAGGACATGGCGCCCACTCGCCACGCGATCGCTTTCTCGACACGGTTGTACGCTGTGACCACAAATACGGGTCGATTTTCGAGAACAAAATACTGCGTCACTTGAAATGTAAAGCACTTACGTTCGTAGAAAAAAAGGAGGAAATTCTTCCAGATCATTTCGACTAACGTTAGGGCGAACGGTCGGCCATTTTGATTTTTGGGCGTGGCTAAAGCCAAGAGCATCGACACTGCCAATAGACTCACCATCCAATATATCGAAAACTACAGTTAATGTCGAAAATATTGTTATTGTCTTTCTTTAGAGTATATGGAGTTAGTTCATGTTACTTGTCCTTCCATGTTGAGGAAAGACAGAGATGGTTTCTTGGACATTTTCGGGATTGAAGAGATGATAAAGGTTGATATGGAAGTATAAACGCTCGTCATTCCCGATTTCATCTCGGGAGTAAAGAAATTATTGATTTGTGTAAGATAAAACAGCACGTCTATTTTCTGCCGAAAAGATACAAACCCCATATTTATTTTGTGTAAAAGGTTCAAGGACTATCCTTTTAATTTAAAATTGCGTAGTAAAATAGGATGTTCAACCATTGATTTGTATAAATACTAACGTTTTATAGATTCCCATCTCTAACGTTCCCAAGCAGGGAGAAAAATATTATTTGCTACCTCCTAACCTTTTGACTGAGAGAGAAGTTCTTAATTATTCCCTCTGCGCATGGGTGAAAATTCAAACCCACCATTCAGGATTCTCGATTGAGCTATAACTCCTTTCCCCACACTAGCTACTTCCAACTTCATTTATTGCCACCTCGCATCCGTTCTTGGGCCAAATTTTGAATCCATATATCCAGAAGTCCATTAAATTAGCCTAGGCTAATTTAATATACTTCTGATATAACGTTAGTGTTTCTACATCTAATCTTCAAAACTCTAATTATTTAAAATACCTCTGGTAAATATCCCTGGTTCCTAATCTCATTACCCTCTTCCAAACTTATGGACACCAGTTCGACGCTTGAAAAAAAGTTAACATTTATTATTGTGTTAAGAAAAAGCGTGTCAGATATGCACCTCAGGTTAAACCTTTTTCTGAAAAACTCCTCTAGGGAAGAGTAGAGTTTTTCGCAAATCTCAAAATTTCTGGTTTCCTTACAAAAGGAAAATGGTTATTTTTAACAAATGGTGAAGGATTTTCATCCGCGTTTTGAAGTAGTGGAATCTTGAAAGCTAGTTGGAAAAAATATTCTTACCTCAATTATTCCCACTCGTGCGTCACTCATGTTGACTAATTTCCAAAATACGATTAGGAGAAGACGTAGAAGTTGATATACAACGTCCGTAAATTAATTAAAGTAATATTATAGAGGCTTTAGAAGTTATCAGCACTAACTCGCATCCCTAAGTCTTAATTTGAATTGCTTGAAAAGCAGTCGACACGTCGGAGCCGTTCATGTCTTTTATGAGGCATTTGACCTTGCCTTGACACACACACACAATTACTTGCTTTTATCAATACGAGAGAAAACTTAAGGGAAATTTTATTTTGAATGGTGATGTCCTACGTATTACGCTCTCATTCACTACTATCTGTTAGTTTTAAATCCGATTATTCCGAAAGACACTGGCGTTCGCTTTAGTTTCCGCTTTGTAGCCTAAAGAATTTATCGTGACCCAAGTAATTATTTTAGACGAAATCGATCCAACAAAATGAGAAGGTTACAGCGCTAAATGAAGTTTCCGTGGATTACGTTGATTTCTTCTACTTGGAATATTTCAGAGGCCATAGAGCCCATTTTAATATCTGATTGAAGGTAGGGGGAAGGCCTTAGAACTTTGTTAAACCGCCTTCCCCTCCTTCCTCCCGTTTCATTGGCCATTGACGTATATGGCACAACCGTGGTTTACTCGTTCAGAACTCTTAAAAATAACTTCTTTACATTCGGGTTCGACGTTCATAGGTCGCGGTAGTCACGGCGCAGGTCGATAGCTACGTCAATATCACGTGGTTTCTAGGTTGAAATGCATTATGCGTAACACGTCCTCCCCTTTTATTCAAGCAGAAAGGCTCCGAAAATTATTTGTTAAATATTCTAAGTAGAAGACATCTATGTACATCTGGCCGAAGCGGTTCGTTATTATAGCAAGGTATAGCTCTCGCACATTTGAGGTCTTATTGACTTAAATGTTTTTCGTTTTGCGTTTGGAGAAACAGTCGCGAGTTTAGCCGTTTTAGTTATTTAAATCGACCCGACTTCATGCCAAGGTACAAAAGTAGGACTTAATGTTTAAACAATTTAAAAAAAATAAAATTGTATCCAACTAAACTTAATTTTAATTTCAACCCAATGCATTTATATGCTACATCATATAATAAATTATTTTGACTGTTATTAACTTATTTATTAATAATCTTGATTTTGAATTATTTATTAGTAACGCAATTAGGGTTCTTAACGTAAGGTATAATATCGTGTTTCTAGTCCCAAAAGGTGTCATTTTACTATTTTAAGAAAGAACCGGCTTAAATTGTCTGTCTGCCATTTAGTAACAGTATCAAAGCTTTCAGCATGCAAAATCTTAATATTAACAGTTTTGACTTCTCTTCAGTGGCTGTAAAACAGATTGTAGATTAACTCTATGGGAACGTCGTCTTGA
This sequence comes from Phalangium opilio, assembly GCF_054372755.1. NCBI lineage: Eukaryota > Metazoa > Arthropoda > Arachnida > Opiliones > Phalangiidae > Phalangium > Phalangium opilio. The sequence goes on along the minus strand of NW_028324166.1, from coordinate 1,895,184 downwards.
GGGTTTTCTTGCAATTCTCGATTTCTTCACTGATATCACAAGCGACAATGCAATTTCCAGAAGTAAAGCCAATACCGCAATGACGTTTCCCACGTAGAACAGAGAAAGAAGGCTTTCGATTTCCTTTACGGATATTGTTGAAAAGTCGTCCACTGGCTGATTCATTTGATGAGATCGATCGAGTATCGCGCTTTGTAAAAGTGAAGGAAAAAGAGGTCGTTTTCTACGACTAACTCTGCCCTGAAATGGTGATTTGTGTGTTACAAATTACACAATTACAGAAGCATCTTCGTTTCTTTAGTCTTACATCAAGTTGAATTTCTCCATAAACTTTGATTGCGAGAAATTGTAGGAAACAGCAAAACCCAAAAGCGTTTTTTCTATGGACGGCGAAAAGTAGTATTTGTTCGCATACTCTATTTTATTTTCCATGTGTTGATTTTCAAGCAGAAGATATTGCATTATCAGTGTCCCAACGACCATGAACTTTCTGTTGTCACCGACGTCTTGCGCGACGTTGACGAACTCTTCTCCAAAAACCCCGTTCTCAACCGCAATTATTGAGCTCTCTGGGATGGAGACGTTGACCTAGAAATGAATTTTCTGGTTCTTTTGAAATCATCCAGTAGTTTTAGAAGCATAAATACATGAATTTCAATTTATTCGTTATCTTTTTTATTTCGTATGAATCGAGTGAGTGTAATTATAAAAGATGTAAAAGTTCGGTTGAAGTCAACCCTATACCACTATGAAGAACTTGGTTTTATATAACATTTCTGACAATGTTCGCTTGCTCGTGTTCAATTACTGCTCGATTGATGTATTTTTGCACTTACTTTTCTGCGAAAAGATACAAATTCGTCAGTGCCGTCCCAGAACCAGACATTTTTGAAACCCTTTTTCACGAGTTGGTCGACCGTGTCCACAGTATCGTAGTCCTTCTCGGTGAAATCCGACTTCAGGTTGCCTGATATTTCGAAGTAAATGAAAGTGGTCGCGATCAACCAGGACATGGCTGCCACACGCCACGCGATCCCTTTCTCAACACGGCTGTACGCTGTGACCAAAATTCCAAGTCGAATTTAAAGTATGGATTTATTACAGCATTTAAATTCGAATATGCTTACGTTCGAAGAAAAAGAGGAGTAAATTCTTCCAGATCATTTCGAAAAAAGTCACGACGAATGCACGCCCATTTTTGGCCGTGGCCAAAGCCAAGATGATGGAAACTGCCAACAGACTAACCACCCAAGATATCGAGAACTAAAGTTAATGTTCAAAGAAATTTTTATTGAAATTCCTTGTATTAAACGGATTAAGTTTATGTTACTTGTCCTTCCATGTTGAGAGAGATGGTTTCTTGGTCATTTTCGGGATTGAAGAGATGATGAAAGTCGACGCTGAATCGCAAACGGCCGTAATTCGGCTTTTCATCTCCGGGGAATACACAGTTTCGACTTGGATAGGATAAAACATCACGTCTATATCCTGGAAAAATTATTCCAACATTATTTTCTGTACAATTTAAAGCTAAACTAAATGTTAAGTCTTTTTGTTATAGCGCTTCATAACTAAAGTCCAGATGCTTTTTGGATTGATTCAAGTAAGGGGGAACAAAAATGACCTTCGATCCTTTGAAAACTGTATAATCTAAGGGCTGAACCAGAGGCTTGCGGGTGCTGTAGCTTTCCAAGTAGTAAAAGCAAGTCTGCCGTTTGAGCTCCCGCAAGTATCTGGTGCCGCTCTTTAAAACTTTTATCTAGAATTGATTTCTATCAAGTCGCAATATCAGATAATTTTGTCAGATGCAAATCAATTTAGGAACCATGTTTCGAAAAACCATGCAATGAACACGGGACCCGCTGTTAGTTCTATCTGGCGATGAATATATATCAAAATGCTACTCGCTCACTGACAACTCCTGCCTTATTTAATGAATACGTGTGCTAATATTAACAACTGGTTTGTGAAAGTGATATTTCTGCTACGTTGACGTTTGAAATTATGATCATTACCTTTGATAGCTCACTCCGGTTTCGAAACGTATTTAAAACCTTTACAGGTACGGGCACGATATCGATGCTTCGAGTAAAATATGTTATTTGATCATACAAGACTTTAAAGATGACGTGTAGTAAATGTTTACCTAATGTTAAATCTTTTACTGAAAAACGTTTCAACCGAAGCGTAGAGATTTTTTCCGATCTCAAATTCCTGAGTTTCCTACGAGAAAGACAAAATTTAGAACAACGTTAATCTGTCACGAAGTATCTCGATTTATAGGTACGGAATCGAGTTTTAAGATGCTTCAAACATCGACTACATCCTCTTACCTCGATAACTCCAACCTGAATATCCTTCATGCTGAAAGATCTTTGAATTACACTAAATAAAACGGGTATATGAATGTAGAACAGATAAAACGTGACACGGGCGTATTTCAAAGCCCAACAGGAGCTTTCCCAGCACAAAATTCCTGCCATTCGTGCCAACAACAGCCGTAGAAGACCACAGGCGTGCGCACGGGTCGGGCAGGGTGGGCCCTGGCCCGACATGAAATGTTTCAAGGGGGCGCAAAAGCCGGAAAAATAAGGACGCAAAATTTGGGTATTAGTTCTGCAGACTGCAGGAACATCAGCGAAACGCCGAAAGGGAACGGAAATGTGAATAACAGAGCCACTATGAGAAATGCGATGGTCAGACGGGGGACGGGAAAATTTTGTGTTCTCTCGTATAGTCTCGGGTGTTAACCCTTACAAAAATCTTCTTTAGAACTCTTTAGAAAATTCCTTGGGAAATTTCTTTAGAAATCCTTAAGGAGTTCTTAGGGAAATTGGGGAATATTGGTTTCTTTTTCTTTGGAAAATGCTTTGGAATTTTCTTGGGAAATAACTTTGGAATTTTCTTGGGAAATAACTTTGGAATTTTCTTGGGAAATAACTTTGGAATTTTCTTGGGAAATAACTTTGGAATTTTCTTGGGAAATATCTTTGGAATTATCTTTGGAATTTTCTTGGGAATTATCTTTGGAATTTCCTTGGGAAATAACTTTGGAATTTCCTTGGGAAATAACGTTTGAATTTTCTTGGGAAATATCTTTGGAATTTTCTCGGGAAATATAGGGAAGATTATGGGGTAAATTAATCTAGCCCTCTAGAAACGAGGATAGTTCTCACATGCAGAACCATATCCCAATGCAGGGAGTGCAGTTCTAATATGCTGAACAACACTTCTTATAGCACGGGCAGTTCCCGCATGCAGTGCGAAACTGCTTATAAAGTCAGACATATAATCGACTTAAAAACATCCGTAAACGGCAGAAAGTTTTAATCTTGTGCAATTGTATGGGTTACTAAGGGGGTTTTGGAGGCTTCAATGGCCAAGCAGTAGATACATATGTAGTTGTTAAGTTTAATAATGTATTTTCACTGAGAGTTTTTTGAGTACCAGAAACGCGTTTAACCTAATTTTATCTACAATATTTTTTAAAAAATATTTATTTGGGACTCTAATTACGCTCGAAATAAAGATAAAACATGTCACAAAAGAATTAATTTAAGGTTAATTTTACTTTTCAAAAGCGAAAGTTTCGACTGCCAGCTTATACTCCCTGCATGTAAATCTAAACAACACGATTTTAATTACGTGTATTTTACTTTTAATTTAATTTATCCTTTGCATAAACACCTCACGAATTATTAAAGGAAAAAAAAACGAAAATAGGTAAATATGATAAACCATTTCAGCAATTGCTGAGCCTTAGCTACGGGACAAGCCTTTGTGAAACGTTTTTAATTATTTAGCTATCAAGTCAATGCCTATGCAGGAAAACTTAAGCAAAACAATTTTGGGTAAAATATTTTGAGATAATTATATGTAAAGCATAATTGCTAATATATCTGCTGGTCCTTTGAAATTCATCTCTAGAATTCTAAACGAATTTCATTGGAAAATTAACCCCTGACCTTCTTTGGAAATTTATCTCAAGATTTCCTTAAGAATTTCGTTGGAAAATATTCCATAGACGTTTTTTGGAAATTTATCTCAATAATTCCTATCGAATTTCTTTGGGAAATTAACCCTAGACTTTCTTTGGAAATTTATCTCAAGAATTCTTTAAGAATTTCGTTGAAAAATATTCCACATACGTTCTTTGGAAATTGATCTCAAGTATTCTTGAAGAATTTCGTTGGCAAATATTCCCTAGATGTTCTTTGGAGATTGATCTCAAGAGTTTCTAAAGAATTTCTTTTAAAACAAACCCAAGACCTTCTTTGGAAATTAATCTCTAGAATTCCTAAAGAGTTTCTTTGGAAAATAAACCTTATACATTCTTTGGAAATTTACCTCTAGAATTCCTAAAGAATTTCTTTGGAAAATATTCGTTAAACCTTCTTTGGAAATTTACCTCTAGAATTCCTAAAGAGTTTCTTTGGAAAATATTCGTTAAACCTTCTTTGGAAATTAATCTCTAGAATTCCTAAAGAGTTTCTTTGGAAAATAAACCTTATACATTCTTTGGAAATTTACCTCTAGAATTCCTAAAGAATTTCTTTGGAAAATATTCGTTATACCTTCTTTGGAAATTAATCTTTAGAATTCCTAATGAGTTTCTTTGGAAAATAAACCTTATACCTTCTTTGGAAATTTATCTCTAGAATTCCAAAAGAATTTCTTTGGAAAATAATCTCAAGACATTCTTTGGACATTTGTCTCAAGACTTCTTTAGGAAATTCCAAAGAAAGTCTTTGGGAATTGTTCCTTTAGGAAATGATCCCAAGGGCTCCATAGGGTTCCAAAGAATGGCCTTTGGAATTCTTAAGAACATTTTTGTTAGGGGGTAGGGGCGCAAAATTAACTAGGCGGCCCGACCTTACTGAAAACCCTGCGCACGCCTGTGTAGAAGACGTAAATATAGCGAAAAGAACGCTTTACTATATCTTTAAATTTAAAACGCTCGAGACACAAAAAATACTACCTTTTCTCTCAAAGTTCATTATCGTTACTTTCCACCTGATAAATTTATTAATGCGAGTAATAGTATTGAGGTTTTAGAAGTAATTAGTACTACCTTGCATCCCAAAGCGCTTCTTCAGGCAGAATTCTTAATTTGAATCGCTCGACAAGTAGTGGAAAAGTTGGAGCCAATGTCTTCCACGTTGCACATGACTAAGCCTTGCCCCCTACCATTATGCGCTACCAGGGATAGATCTGGCGCTACTCTAAAATCGAGAGAAAACGTAAGGGGGGAATTTTTACTTTAAAAGGTGGTTTCCTCCCTATTATGCAATGTTTTCCGTTCACTATGTTAGTTTGCAACGCAATTATTCCTAAGGCGGTTGTAGTGGTGTTCACGTAAGTTTCCGATTTTTAGCCTTAAGAAAGAATCGTGATTCAAGACGTTCATTTAACTAAAATCGACCGAACTAAATGCCAAAGCAACCGCGCCTAAAGTAATTTTATCGAAATTTATGTAAGGTAAAATTTGTTTACTTACTTGCCGCATTGCAAAGCACTTAGTATAAGTGAAATAGTCGCGACTGTAGGGGAAAGCGGCTCGTAATTATACCAGATTATAGCTTTCGTAATTTTTTTCATATGAACTAAATTTTCTTTATTTTCCGCTTGAAAAAACACGCGTGAGTTAAGAGCTAACTTAAATCGACCCGACTTAATGCCAAGGTATAAAATAAGACTGTGTTGCAACACTTACAAAAAAAAAAGAAAATTTCATCCAATTACACTTTATTATCATTATAAGCAAAAACATTTATATACTACGTCATATATTAATATATTTTGACTATAGTAAACTATACTTATTATCATTATTGTTAATAATCTTGATTTTTAATGATTTATTAGTAGCGCTATTGAGGTTCTAATAATTGAATCTCGAGCAATTCGAAATGAAATGACGTTTAAACTAACAAGTCCATACTAATGAAAAAACTAAAATGTGATGTATATGGTGTCATTTAAAAATAGGGTCAGTTTCAACTGAAACTTAAGAAAGACGCGGCTTAAATTGTCCGTCTGCCTTTTTGTTACGTCTCATAACAAATTTGAGTGGACTTTTGTAAACATAATTTTTGATATTCATATTTATTGTTCTCTTAGCTCTTAGTTATTCTGGAGAGAAGGAAATTGTAGCGATTTGTCCAAATTGTTACCGGTAAAGTAAAAAGGCATTTTTATGGCATTTGGAATCTCGAGTGGTGGGTTTGAAATTTCGGCCATGCGCAGAGAGAAAAACTGCAAATTTCCTTCTGACTCACAAGGCAAGTTACAATTCATATATTTCTTCTGTTCGTGTGCGTTAACGAAATACTTTGTACAACTTGAGAGATGTGAACCCATAATACGTTAGTACATATACATATCCATGCTGACAGAGTTGTGTTTCTTATAAGACCGTGATGTTATTGGGATTTCGTTAAGTGAAGCTGTTTCTGATGGAATTAAATGCTTGGTGGTAACTCCGCGGAAGCGTCGTTTTGAGGCCTTTTTCGTGCTTCTCAAATTCTTCACAGAAAGAAGGCGAGACGTGACATTTTCAAGTATTAAAACCAATAAGGCAAACACGATTCCCACGAAGTACACAGAAAATAGGCTTTCGATTTCATTAAAGGAAATCGTTGAAAACCCTTCCTTTGGCCGTTTCCATTGCACCAGATTGACTAAATATCGTGCTTGGTAGAAAAATCCGAATGAGAGGTCATTTTCTGCCAGTAACTCTACCCTGAAACGGAAATGATGAAGTGTTAAATGTCACAAACGCCTCACTTTGTTTCTTCAATCTCACATCAGGTTGACTTTCTCCATAAATATTGATTGTGAAAAATTGAACGTAGTGGGGTAAACCAAAAAGCTATCGTCTATGGGTTTCGAGAAGAAGTACTGGTTAGCGTATTGCATTTTATTTTCCATTTGTCCATTTGAAATCAGAAGAAATTGAATATTCATCGACCCAATGATCATGAATTTCGTGTTGCCATCCTCATTTTTGACCATCTTGACCAGCTGGTCTCCCAAAAGCATGTTTTCTGGCGAGAGAATTGAACTTTTTGGAATGCCGCTGAGTATCTTACTGTAGTGCTTCTCGTTTGTTTTGGCCTAAAAATTCAAACACCATTTCTCATTATTTTAGAAACTAGGTACCCCTATCAGACGTTCCCCTTTCCACCTCCGAGGCACGAAACAGAAGAACCCTTTATCCCGTGAAATATGTTTTTACCAGACCCCCATTTGCAAGTAATTTAGTTGGGGCCTGCCGCTCGCCAAAGTATTAATACGCGAGTGCCCTAGATTTCCGCGGGGCAGGGGTCTGTAAATATTTTTTTTCCGCGAATCACACGTCGCCAGCGTTTTGATTCGTGTTTCACATTTTTTTATTTCTATTTAGCTGATACCAACTATGCGTTATGGTTAGATTCGGTAAAGATATGCTTCAATACTCAAAATATTAGTAGTAGTTCAAATGAATTTACGAAATTACCGATTTGTGTATTTTTACACTTACTTTTTTGATCAGAGAACTTAATTCGTCAGACCCCTCCCAGAACCAGACGTTGCGAAAATCCTGTTTGACGAGTTGGTCGATGGTGTCCACGGTGTCGTATTCTACCTCTGTAAAATCCGACTTCAGGTTTCCTGATATTTCGAAGAAAATGAAAGTGGTCGCGATCAACCAGGACATGACTGCCAGTCGCCACGTGATCGCTTTCTCAACACGGTTGTACGCTGTGACCACAAATACGAGGTGTGTTTCAAGTATGAATTTGTTACACCATTTAATTTGAAAGGCGCTTACGTTCGTAGAAAAAAATTAGGAAATTCTTCCATATCATTTCGACGAAAATAATTACAAACGCTCGGCCATTTTTGGGTGTGGCCAAAGCCAAGAGGATCGACACTGCCAGTAGACTCGCCATCCAAGATATCGAGAACTGCAGTTAATGTTGAACGAAATTGTTATTGTCTTTATTTTTTAATATACTGAGCAAGTTCATGTTACTTGTCCTTCCATGTTGAGGAAAGACAGAGATGGTTTCTTGGTCATTTTCGGGACTGAAGAGACGATAAAGGTCGAAACCGAATCATAAATGCTCGTCATTCCCGCTTTCATCTCATTAGCGAAGAAATTACTGACTTGTACAGGAAAAAACAGCACGTCAATTTCCTGCCACAAAGATACAAACCTTATATAACTTTCATGTAAAAAGTTGAAGAACCAGGCTTTTGATTGGGGATTGGAAAGTAAAATAGGATGTTCAACCATTGGTTTGTTTAAATACTAACGTTTTATATATTCCCATCTGTTACGTTACCCCCATACCATTTCACGTAGACACCCTTTCAGCAGGGGGAAAAAATATGACTTGAGAGTGTGCAATTCTTATTGTTCTCTTTTGCCCATGGGCGAAATTTCAAACCCACCAATCAGGATTCTACTAGCTACTTCCGACTTAATTTAGAGCCACCGTTCTTGGGCAAATTTAGGAATTCATATTACGTTAGTATTTCTTGATCAAATTTTAAAAAGTTATAATTTTTAAAATACCTCTGGTAAATATCCCAGGTCCCTAATCGCATTACCCTTTTCCAAAGTTATGTACACAAGTTCGAGGCTTTAAAAAAAGTTAACATTTATTATTGCGTTAAGAAAAAGCGTGACAGATATGCACCTCACGTTAAACCTTTTGCTGAAAAACTCCTGTATTGAAGAGTAGAGTTTGTGGCAGATATCGAATGCCGTGGTTTCCTTACAAAAGGAAAATGGTAATTTTTAACAAATGGTAAAGGATTTGAGTCCTTAGGGTTGAAACTTGTCGAAATCCGCGTTTGGAGGTGGGGGAAACTTGAAAGGTAGTTGTCGAAATATTCTTACCTCAATTATTCCAACTCGTATATCACTCATGTTGACTGGTTTGCAAAATACGATTAGGAGAAGACGTAGAACAGAGTTGATATAGACCTACAACGTCCGTAAATTAGAGTAATATTATAGAGGATGTAAAAGTTATTAGTACTAACTCGCATCCTAAGTCTTAATTTGAATTGCAGTCGACAACACGTCGGATCTGATCAGGTCTTCTTATAAGTCTTTCACGAGGCATTTGACTAAGCCTTGCCACGTGTTTACCAATGCGAGAAAAAACTTGTCGGAAATTTCATTCTGAAATTTTATATCCTAGCTATTACGCTCTCCTTTTACTATGTTAGTTTTAAATCCGATTATTCCGAAAGACTTTGTGGCGATTCGGTTGGTATGCGCTTCAGTTCCCGCGGTGTAGCCTAAGAAGTTATTTTAGGTGCAATCAAGAAGTTATATCTAATATCTCAGAGAGAAGGTATAAATTCGCCAGATTTCCAGCTTTATCTCCAGTCCAAACGTAGGTCCGGAGTCAATCCCCGTCTCTAAATTACAACCAGCATCTCATTGGTTCTTGAAAACTCACGTCAGCGCGACGACGCGAGTGACGAAAATTGCAGTCATATTTTCCGACTGAGGAGAGGCGAAATAGCCCGGCGCCTCCTTTTACGTCCCCCCTTGTATTTTGAAAGGGGGACTGGGACTATGGCGCGCGAATACAAAGACATCTTATACCTTCTCTCTGAGATACTGATATAACTTCTTGGTGCAATCGACCCAAGTAATTGCCAAGGCCACTGCGTTTAATGAAGTTTCGAAGGAATACAAAGATTTCTTCCACTTGGAATCTTTCAGTGACCATAGACCCCATTTCAATATATGATTTAAAGTAAGGGGAGGGGCTTAAAATTCTGTTAATCCGTCCGCTCCTCCTTCTTCGGGTTTCATTGGCTAATGAAATATAGAAGACAAGTTTCCATCGTTCAGAACACGAAAAGAGAACTTGTTTACACTCAGCTTCGACGCTCCTAGCTCGGGGAGTCTCGTCGCTACATCAATATCACGTGGTTTCTAAGTTCAATTACGTCATCCATGACGTCATGGTTGATGGTTTCAACACTTGTCCCCTTTTATTGAAGCAGGAAGGCTCAGAGAAGTATTTCTTGAAGATTGCAAGTAGAAGAAATCTATGTACTCCTGGCCGAAGTGGGCGTAATTTTACTCTCGCACACATAAGGTCTTATTAACTTATTTTCTTCATTTTGTCTTTGGAGAAACACGCGTGAGTTTAGCAGTTCAACTTACTTAAATCGACCCAACTAAAAGTTAAAACAACCATGGTTTATAAGTTTTCTCGACGTTTATAATTACGTTCAGACATTTTTGTGTATTTAAAGGTAGTTATGACTTACTTGCCGCATTACGGACGAAACTCACTGAAGAAATATTTCTTAGTAACAATAAAACTTGCCCAACTATATGCGGAAGCGCTTCTTAATTATACCAAATTATAGTTCTCGCACGTTTAAGGTTTTATATATAACGGAATTTCCTACCTTCTGTGTTTGGCGAAACGTGCCTGAGTTTAGCAATTGAATTTACTTAAATGGAGGGTGAAGAGACCAGTCAGCATAGTGAAACATTCATGAAATATCTCCGAATTCATTTAAAATTCAAATTAGGTTCAGATTTTAAGGATAATTTGAAATATGCATCTCCGACCGATTGCGTAACGCCCTGCCTTCTCGTTAACAAAATTCTCTTGACACGTTTCGTGTTGAATGAAATTTATCGCGAAATTTGATAAAAGTTCCTCGCGAGACATGGCGCGTACCACGATAATTTTGTTAACGAAAAGGCTGGGCGTTACGCGATTGGTAGGAGGAGCTTATTTAAAATTATCCTTAAAATATGAACCTAATTTGAATTTTAAAATCATTCGGAAGTATTTCCTGAATGTTTCACTATTCAGACTGGTCTTATAACTAGAAGAAGAATCGATAAAAAACCACTTTATTTTCCACTTCAACCTCCCTATAAATCGACCCAAGTTCATGCCAAGGCTTTATGTTTAAACACTAATAAAAATAAAATATTAAGGAACTAAACTTTATTTTCATTTTATTTTAAGCAACAGCATTTATATGTCACACCATATATTCAAATACTTTGACTTGACAAACTTCATTTATTATTGTTAATAATTTTGTATGATCTAGAGTAGCTCCGTGACGTTTCTTAACGTTGTAAGGTATAATTAAAGTTTTTTAATAGTTGAAGCTCGGGCAATTCGCGATGAAATTACTTATAAAATCTATAGTCCTTGCAATTGAAAAATGAAATGTAATGTAACCTTTCCTCATGGTTTCATTTAAAAATATGATCTGTGATTATATTAAGAAAGAGCAGGAAAGACCAAGCTTAAAATGTCTGTCTGCCTTTTAGTAACGGTTTCATAGCTTTCGGCATGCAAGACCTTAATGTTAACAGCAGTTTTGACTTCTCTTCAGTGGCTATAAAACAGATTGTAGAGATTAACTATATGGGGTTGTCGTCTTGAGACTTTTCGTGAAGTTCTCGACTTTTTCACCAGAAACGAAAAGGCATTTTCAAGAAGTAAAGCCAATACCGCGATGACGTTTCCCATGTAGTACAGAGAAAGAAGGCTTTCGATTTCCTTCACGGATATCGGTGAAAAATCGTCCACTGGCTGATTCCATTTGATGAGGTCGAAAGAGTATCGAGCTTTGTAGAAGTGATGGAATGTTAGGTCGTTTTCTCCGATTAACTCTGCCCTGAAATGATGATTTGTGTGTTACAAATTGCACAATTACAGAAGTATCTCTGATTCTTTAGTCTTACATCAGGTTGACTTTCTTCATGAGTTTTGATTGCGAGAAATTGTAGGAAACGGGAAAACATAAAAGCGTATTGTCTATGGATGGCGAAAAGTAGTATTTGTTCGAGTATTGTATTTTGTTTTCCATTTCTTGATTTTCAAGCAGAAGAAATTGCATTATCAGTGTCCCAACGACCATGAACTTTCTCTTGTCACCGACGTCTTTCGCGACATCGACGAACTGGTCTCCTATAACCCCATATTCAATTGGGAGTATCGAAGTTTCTGGGATGGGCACGTTGGCCTAGATATGAGATTAATAGTTCTGTTTAAATCATTCATTAATTTTAGAAGCAAAAATACAAGAATTTTAATTTATTCATAAGCTTTTTTCCCGTATGGATCAAGTGCATGACATTAATTACAAAGGATGTAAAATTTCGGTTGAAGTCAACCTTATCCCTATTCGCGACGTTGGTTTTATCTAACATTTTTGACAATGATCACCTGCTCGTGTTCAATTACCGTTCGGTTGATGTATTTCTGCACTTACTTTTTTGCGAAAAGATCCTAATTCGTCAGAGCCGTCCCAGAACCAGGCATTTTTGAAACCCTGTTTGACGAGTTGGTCGATGGTGTCCACTGTATCGTATTCCTTCTCAGTGAAATCCGACTTAAGGTTGCCTGATATTTCGAAGAAAATGAACGTGGTCGCGATCAACCAGGACATGGCTGCCACGCGCCAAGCGATCGCTTTCTCGACACGGCTGTACGCTGTGACCAGAATTTCAAGTCCAATTTCAAGTATGGATTTATTACACCATTTCAATTCGAAATATGCTTACGTTCGAAGAAAAAGAGGAGTAAATTCTTCCAGATCATTTCGACAAAAGTTATAAGGAACGATCGGCCATTTTTGGGCGTGGTCAAAGCCAAGATGATGGAAACTCCCATCAGACACACTACCCAAGATATCGAAAACTAAAAATAATGTTGAAAGAAATTGTGATTGTATTTCCTTGGATTTTAGGTCTACGGATAATACTTGTCCTTCCATGTTGAGGAAAGAGAGAGATGGTTTCTTGGTCATTTTCGGGATTGAAGAGAGTATAAAGGTCGACACCGAGTCATAAACTGCCGAGATTCGCCATTTCATCTCCGGGGAATACAAAGTATCGACTTGGGAAGGAAAAAACATCACGTCTATTTCCTGAAAACATTTAAAGCTGTATAATTCTATACGAAAACTAATTGTTAAGTCTTTTTCTTGTAGCGCTTTATAGCTGAAGTGCGGAAGTGTTAAAGAGTGAGGCCCCAATCACATTTCTTGTGACTTAAATGAGGGACACCAAAATGACCTTCGATCCTTTGAAAACTGTATAAATTAAGGGCACAAATCAGAGGCTTGCGGTTGCTGTAGCTTTCCAAGTAGTAAAAGTAAGTCTGCCGTTTGAGCTCCCGCAAGTGTCTGGTGCCGCTCTTTAAAACTTTCTAGATTTGGTGTCTATCAAGTCGCGATTTCAGATAATTTTGTCAGGTGCAAATCAATTTAGGAACTATGTTTCGAAAAACAATGCAGTGAAGACGGACCTACTGTCAGTTCCTTCTGTCAATGAACATATCTCAAAATGCTACTCACTCACGGACAACTTCTACCTTATTCAAAGCATTTACGTGCTAATACTAACAACTGGTTTGTGGGTTTGTGGAAGTGATGTTTCGCGTGCAGTTTCTGCCACGTTGACGTTTGAAATCCTGAACATTACCTTTGATAGCTCACGCCGGCTTCGAAACATAAGTATAAGTTCCTTAGATACCGGCACGAGATCGACACTTGGAAAAAAGTATATAAATTGCTGATACAACACCTTAACATGAAGTGCAATAGATATGTTTACCTAATGTTAAATCTTTGAATAAAAAACTTCACTATGGAAGTATAGAGATAGTTGGCGATCTCAAAATCTACAGTCTCCTATGATAAAGACAAAATTTAGAACTACGTTATTGCCCCAGTCACTAAGAATCTCGATTTATAGGTTCGGAATCGCGTTGAAGCATACTTCAAACATTGAACTCTTACCTTGACTACTCCAAACCGTATATGCTTCATGCTGAATGATTTTTGAGACGGGTGTAAGAGTTTAGGAATATTGCTCACCAGAACAGATAAAACGTGTCACGATGTTCAGGGCATTGGGCATATTTGAAAGACTAACAAGAGTTTTTCAAAAACTAGATTCGTAGCATTCGCGTGAACATCAGCCGTAAGAGTCGTTTACGCTTTACCATATATTTAAATTTAGAACGCGTGAAAAAGAAAAGTTATTATCCATACTCTCAAAGTTAATTTCTTACTTTCTTAATGCGAGTAATATTATGGAGGTCTTAGGAGTAATTAGCACTAACTCACATTCCTATGCGCCTCTCAAAGGAATTTGAATCGCACCACAAGTAGTGGACACGTCGGAGCCAATCTTGTAAGTTTTCCACGTTCCACTAGACTACGCCTTGCACCATACCATTATGCGCTTTTCTCAAATCGAGAGAAACGTTATGAAAATTTTATTTTAAATGGCCTTTTTCTCCCTATTCACTTAAGTTCCCTCTTTGTAGACTAAAGAAACAATCGTGACCTAAGACGTTATTATGTCTGAAATCGACCCAACTAAATGCCACGGCAACGGTGCTTAATGAGTTTTATCGAAGTTTATGTAACTTAAAATTTAAAACTTGCCGCATTGCGGACGAAAGGAACATTTCTGAGTAAATCACTTTAAATAAGTGAAGTAGACGCGACTATAGGTGGAAGCAGCACGTAATTTTACCAGATTATAGCTCTCGAACCTTTTTTCATAATAACTGAATTTCCTTCATTTTACGTTTGGACAAACATTCGTGAGTTAAGCGGTTAAACTTAGTTAAATCGACCCGACTTTTATGCCAAGGTATAAAATAAGACTATGTTTAAACAGTTTAAAAATAAAATAAAATTTCATCCAATTATGCTTTATTTTCATTTTAAGCAAAAGCATTTATTCACTACTACATATATTAAAAAATTTCGACTATATTTTGACTATATTTAACCATAATTATTATCATTATTGTTAATAATCTTGATTTTTAATAATAATTGAAGCTTAAGCAATTCGAAATGAAATTGCCTTTAAACTATCTAGTCCATACAAATGAAAAAACGAAAATTTTTAAAATTAGGGTCAGTTTCACTGAAACTTAAGCAAGACGAGGCTTAAATTGTCCTTCTGCTTTTTGTAACGTTTCGTAGCAAATTTGAGTTGAATTTTGTAAACATAATTTTTGTTATTCATGTTTATTAATCTCTCAACTCTTGGTTATTCGGGTAAGAAGTTATAGCGATTTGTCAAAAATGTAACTGGAAAGTGAAAGGGTATTTTTGCTCCATTTGGTTCAAGGCTTAGGTTCCATGAATAATGCTCTTACTTTTCGCGGAAAACTACAATGAAACTATTTATATTCATTTCAAAGAATCTACACTTTCTACAGAAAGAAAAATTACAAATTTCCTTCTGACTCACAAGGCTATGGGGAGGAGTTACAATTCATATATTTCTGCTGAGTGGGCGCGTAATCGAAATGCCTTGTGGTAAGTCAGTGATGACAATCTATAATACGTTAGTACATATACATATCCATGCTGACAGAGTTGTGTTTCTTGTAAGACCGTGATGTTATTGGGATTTCGTTAAGTGAAGCTGTTTCTGATTGAATTAAATGATTGGTGGTAACTCTGCGGAAGCGTCGTTTTGAGGCTTTCTTCGTGCTTCTCGACTTCACAGAAAGAAGAAAAGAAGTGACCTTTTCAAATATTAAAGCCAATAAGGCAAACGCGATTCCCACGAAGTACACTGAAAATAGGCTTTCGATTTCTTTGACGGAAATCGTTGAAAACCCTTCCTTTGGCCGTTTCCATTGCACCAGATTGACTGCATATCGTGCTTGGTAGAAAAATCCGAATGAGAGGTCATTTTCTGCCAGTAACTCTACCCTGAAACGGAAAATCATGAAGTGTTAAATGTCACAAACGCCTCACTTTGTTTCTTCAATCTTACATCAGGTTGACTTTCTCCATAAATATTGATCGTGAAAAATTGAACGTAGTGGGGTAAACCAAAAAGCTATCGTCTATGGGCTTCGAGAAGAAGTACTGGTTAGCGTATTGCAATTTATTGCCCATTTCCATATTTGAAATCAGAAGAAATTGAATATTCATCGATCCAATGATCATGAATTTCGTGTTGCCATCCTCATTTTTGACCATCTTGACCAGCTGGTCTCCTAAAAGCACGTTCTCTGGCTGGAGTATTGAACTTTTTGGAATGCCGCTGAGCATCTTACCGTAGCGCTTCTCGTTGGTTTTGGCCTAAAAATTCAAACACCATTTCTCATTATATTAGAAACTAGGTACCCTATCAAACGTTCCCCGTCCCCTCCGAGGCACGAAACAGAAGAACCCTTTATCCCGTGAAATATGTTTTTACCAGACCCCCATTTTCAAGTAATTTGGTTGGGACCTGGCGCTATCGGCAAGTGTTAATACGCGAGTGTCCTAGAATTCTGCGGGGGAGGAGTCTGTAAATATTTTTTTTTCGCGGATCACACGTCTCCTAGGTTTTGATTCGTGTTTCACATTTTTTTATTTCTATTTATTTAGCTGATATCAACCTTGCGTTATGGTTAGATTCGGTGAAGAAATGCTTCAATACGCAAAATATTAGTAGTAGTTCAAATGAATTTACGAAATTACCGATTTGTGTATTTTTACACTTACTTTTTTGATCAAAGAACTTAATTCGTCAGACCCCTCCCAGAACCAGACGTTGCGAAAATCCTGTTTGACGAGTTGGTCGACGGTGTCCACGGTGTCGTATTCTACCTCTGTAAAGTCCGACTTCAGGTTTCCTGATATTTCGAAGAAAATGAAAGTGGTCGCGATCAACCAGGTCATGGCCGCCACGCGCCACGTGATCGCTTTTTCGACACGGATGTACGCTATGATCAGAATTACGGGTTATATTTCAAATATGAATTTGTTACACCATTTAATTTGAAAGGCGCTTACGTTCGTAGAAAAAAATTAGGAAATTCTTCCATATCATTTCGACGAAAATAATTACAAACGCTCGGCCATTTTTGGGTGTGGCCAAAGCCAAGAGGATCGACACTACCAATAGACTCGCCATCCAAGATATCGAGAACTGCAGTTAATGTTGAACGAAATTGTTATTGTCTTTATTTTTTTTAATATACTGAGCAAGTTCATGTTACTTGTCCTTCCATGTTGAGGAAAGACAGAGATGGTTTCTTTGTCATTTTCGGAACTGAAGAGACGACGAAGGTCAAAACCGAATCATAAATGCTTGTCATTCCCGCTTTCATCTCATTAGCGAAGAAATTACTGACTTGTACAGGAAAAAACAGCACGTCTATTTCCTGCCACAAAGATACAAACCTTATATAACTTTCATGCTAAAAGTTGAAGAACCAGGCTTTTGATTGGGGATTGGAAACTAAAATAGGATGTTCAACCATTGGTTTGTATAAATACTAACGTTTTATATATTCCCATCTCTTACGTTCCCCCTATGCCATTTCGCGTAGACGACCGTTCAGCAGGGAGAAAAATATGACTTGTTACCCCCCTTTACCTTGTGAGTGAGAAATGTTTCCTCTTTGCCCATGGGCGAAATTTCAAACCCACCAATCAGGATTCTACTAGCTACTTCCTACTTAATTTAGAGCCACCTCACATCCTTTAATTCTTGGGCAAATTTAGGAATTCATATTACGCTAGTATTTCTTGATCAAATTTTAAAAAGTTATAATTTTTAAAATACCTCTGGTAAATATCCCTGGTTCCTAATCTCATTACCCTCATCCAAACTTATGGACACCAGTTCGACGCTTGAAAAATGTTAACATTTACTATTGCGTTAAGTAAAAGCTTGTCAGATATGCACCTCAGGTTAAACCTTTTTCTGAAAAATTCTTCTAGAGAAGAGTAGAGTTTGTCGCAGATCTCAAATGCCTTGGTTTCCTTACAAAAGGAAAATGGTAATTTTTAGCAAATGGTTAAGGATTTGAGTCGTTTAGGGTTGAAGCTTATCGACATCCGCATTTTGATGTTGTAGAAACTTTAAAGCTAGTTTTCGAAATATTCTTACCTCAATTATTCCCACTCGTATATCACTCATGTTGACTGATTTACAAAATAAGATTAGGAGAAGACGTAGAACAAAGTTGATATACCACATCCGTAAATTAGAGTAATATTATAGAGGCTATAGAAATTATTAGCACTAACTCGCATCCCTAAGCGTCTCTCGAAGGGATTTGAATCGCACAAGTGGTGGACACGTCGAAGCTAATCTTTTATGTCTTCCACTACGCGTTGCACCATACCATTATGCGCTTTTCTCAAAACGAGAGAAACGTTGGGAAATTTTTTTTAAAAAAAGGCCTTTTTCTCCCTGTGTACTTAAGTTCCCTCTTTGTAGACTAAAGAAACAATCGTAACCTAAGACGTTATTATGACTGAAATCGACCCATCTAAATGCCATGGCAACGGTGCTTAATGTGTTTTATCAAAGCTTACATATCTTCAAATTTATAACTTACTTACCGCATTGCGGACGAAAAGAATATTTACATTTCTGAGTAAATCGCTTAAAGTAAGTAGACGCGACCACAGACGGTAGCGGCAAGTAATTTTTCTTTTTTTTTCATGTTAACTGAATTTCTTTCATTTTGCGTTTGGACAAACATTCGTGTGTGTTAAGCGGATAAACTTACTTAAATCGACCCGACTTCATGTCAAGGTACAAAGTAGGACTTCGTTTAAACACTTTTAAAAAAGTAAAATATCATCCAACTAAACGTTTATTTTCATTTTAAGCAAAAACATTTATATACACTACGTCGTATATTAAAATTCATTTAGAACTTGCCGCATTGCGGACGAATGTAACATTTCTCAGTAAAGCCCTTAATATTAAGTGCAATAGTCACGACTGTAGGTGAAAGGGGCTCGTAATTATACTAGATTATAGCTCTCGTTCTTTTTTCATATAAACTGAATTTTCTTCATTTTCCGCTTGAAAAAACACGAGTGAGTTAAGAGCTTACTTAAATCGACCCGACTTAATCCTAAGTAAAAAATAAGACTGTGTTACAACACTTTCATGAAACCAAAATTTCATCCAATTATACTATATTTTCTTTTTAAGCAAAAACATTTATACACTACGTCATATATTAATATTTTTTGACTATAGTAAACCATACTTATTATCATTCTTGTTAATAATCTTGATTTTTAATGATTTATTAGTAGCGCTATTAGGATTCTAATAATTGAAGCTCGAGCAATTCGCAATGAAATTACCTTTAAACTATCTAGTCCATACTAAAGAAAAAACTAATATGTGATTTAGCCTGACCCAAGGGCTCGTAATAGCAGCCACATCGTTATCTATTTAATTAGCACACAAATAAAAAGAGAAAAATTCGAAGACCCTAAAAAAATCAGAAGTGTCCGACCCCACAGATAAAAATTCAAAAGTATCCGACCCCGCAGTCTCCCCCGACACTTTAGAGATAAACTAAACGATGAAAACTCGACTGTTCTATCGAGTCTCCATGGCTCAGTGGTAGCGTGTCTTACTGCTGCGCCAACGACCCGGGTTCAATCTGACGATAACGAAGCGAAAACTCCGGCCACAAGTACTACTACTACTATTACGGTTCGGGTCAAACTAAGAGCCTATAGTATACTACGATGTGGCTAAAAATAGGGTCATTTTGAACTCAAACTTATTATAAGAAAGACCCGACTTAAAATGTCTGTATGTCTTTTAGTAACGGTTTCATAGCTTTCAGCATACAGAACCTTTTTATTAACAGTTTTGACTTATCTTCAGTTGCTGTAAAACAGATTGTAGAGATTAACTCTATGGGGACGTTGTCTTGAGACTCTTCTATCTGTTTTGGACTTCATCATAAAAATCAGAAGCCGAACGGCATATTCCAATATTAAAGCCAATAAGACTATGATGTTTCCGACGTAGTACAGAGAAAGAAGGCTTTCGATTTCCTTAACAGTTATCGTTGAAAAATCGTCCACTGGCTGTTTCCACTCGATGAGATCGATCGAGTATCGCGCTTTGTAGAAGTGAAAGAAAAAGAGGTCATTTTCCATGATTAACTCTATTCTGAAATGAAGATTAATGTGTTATTAATTACACTGTGACAGAAGAATCTCTGATTCTTTTGTCTTACATCAGGTTAACTTTCTCCATGAACTTTGATTGGGAAAAATTGTAGGAAACCGCAAGAGACAAAAGCGTACGGCGAGAAGTAGTATTTGTTTGCATAATTTATTTTATTTTCCATGTGTTGATTTTCAATCAGAAGAAATTGCATTATCAGTGTCCCAACGACCATGAACTTCCTGTTGTCCCCGACGTTTCTTGATACGTTGACGAACTGGTCTCCTAAAACCCCGTCTTCAATCGGAAGTATTGAGCTTTCTGGGATGGAGACATTGACCTAGAAATGAAATTTATAGTTCTGTTTAAATCATCGAGTAATTTCAGAAGCAAAGAAAAATATTTACTTACTGGTGTTCAATTACCGATCGGTTGGTGTATTTCTGCACTTACTTTTCGTTGAAAAGATACTAATTCGTCAGTGCCGTCCCAGAACATGACGTTGTGAAAACCCTGTTTGACGAGTTGGTCGACGGTATCCACAGTATCGTATTCCTTCTCGGTGAAATCCGATTTCAGGTTGGCTGATATTTCGAAGAAAATGAAAGTGGTAGCGATCAGCCAGGACATGGCTGCCACGCGCCAAGTGATCGCTTTTTCGACACGGTTGTACGCTGTGACCAGAATTGCAAGTCGAGTTTAAAGTATGGATTTATTAAACCATTTAAGTTCGAAGAAGCTTACGTTCGAAGAAAAAGAGGAGTAAATTCTTCCAGATCATCTCGACAAAACTCATGACGAACGTTCGGCCATTTTTGGGCGTGGCCAAAGCCAAAATGATGGAAACTGCCAACAGACTCACTGCCCAGGTTATCGAGAACTGCAGTTAACATTGAATCAAATTGTTATTGTATTTCCTTTGTTTATACGGATTAAGTTTATGTTACTTGTCCTTCCATGTTGAGGAAAGAGAGAGATGGTTTCTTGGTCATTTTCGGGATTGAAGAGAGTATGAAGGTCGACGCTGAATCGCAAACGCTCGTGATTCGCCATTTCATCTCCGGGGAATACAAATTATCGATTTGGAAAGGAAAAAACATCGCATATATTTCCTGAGAAAAGAATAGTAAACCATATCTTACTTCTTTCACTGATCAATTTAGAGCTGTAGAAGGATATGCCATTTGTTTAATGGTTGGAGTGCAGAGATTTTTTTAGATTCAAGGCGACTGAAATGAGGGAGCCCAAAATTTATCTAAAGTTCTTTTTTTTAAGATTTCTTATCTAGAATTGCTTCATATCAAATCATAATATTAGATAATGGATTAATTATCAATGAAGGATTTAATTACTCTACGTGCAAATATTAACAAGTGCTTCGTGGAGGCCTTGCGCGAGATTGAAATTCGGAAAATTACCGTTGAAAACTCACTCCGGTTTCGAAACGACTGTATAACTTCCAAAGGTACGGACACGATTTCGACACTTTGAATAACGTTTACATATTATTCATACTACGTCTTAAGATGAAGTGTAATAAATTTTTACCTAATGTTAAATCTTTTACGGAAAAACTCCGTCAGCGAAGTGAAGAAATATTTGGCGATCTCAAATTCCTCGGTTTCCTATTATAAAAGCAAAGTTTAGAGCAATCATTTTAGTCTTTCAAGAAGAATCTTTATTCATAGATTCAGAACCGAGTTGAAAGATGCTTTTGTCATTGACTAAATACTTTTACCTCGACTATTCCGAACCGGATATAATTCATGTTGACTGATCTTTCAATTACACTAAATTCAACGGGCGTATAAGGATAGGATGATTTTCAGGACTATATGTGCCTATTTGAGAGACCGACAAAAGTTGTTCCAAGACTAAATGCGTACAATTCGTACCAACAACAGCCTTAAAAATTGATAGTGTACGTTACCAAAAACTTAATTTAGGAACGCTATTGAACCTATTTTCCCAAAGTTTTGCTATTTATCTACAATTACTTTTATCACGATATATTTCGTTCGCACTCTTAATTAAATATTGACTCGAGTATAATTATTTTAAATCATTATTTCCGTTATGGGTTAAGTATCTTTTATATTTATAATATCGATCCAACTTCGTACGCGCTTGGGGTTGGCTGAAAAGGAATACTGGAAGATATTGAAGAAAACAAATATGTTACGAAAGAGTAAATGCGTCGTTGGAACGGGGACCCAAAAGATACTGAGTAGAAATCCATATTTGGCCGCTATATTTAATTATTTTGTAGATGTGTTTGGAAATATCATTTTTTCTTTATACAAAGTGGAATATAATATATTAGAACTATTTTTTTAAAGCTCGACATTATTTCTACAATACCGTTAAATAATTTTACACAAAAATACATTACCGTTAAACATCAAAACTTATTTTATTTCATTATGAACTATTAATTACAATATTATTGTTCTTAGTGATTTTAAATCGTCTTAAGTGCTATTATAATATGTTTTTCTATTAAGTGTTTCCACGAAAACGGTTGAATGACAGAAACGAAAGTGGTTTGTCAAATATCGAAGGTAGATCGTGGATTTGAATTAATACTAACGTATTATGGATTCCTAGCTTAGGCCAAGAAGCTGGCTACCAAATATGCGATATACCAGCGGATGTGAGACAGCTGTCAATCGAGGCGGAAATAGGTAGGTCACGTGGGCAAATGGAACTATTTCACCGGGGAATCCCAAGTGGTGGGTTTGAAATCTTGGCCATGCGCAGAGAGAAGAGTACGAGTTCCCCTCTCATAGGGTTGCGGGGAGGGAGTTCATATTTTTTTCTCCTGTAAAAGCGAAATGCCTTGTGGAAGGTAAGAGATGTGAATCCATAATGAAAATTAACTCAGTGTGAACTTCGTCTTGAGACCTTTGCTGTGGTTCTCTTCTTCTTCAAAGCCAGCAGAAGGAATAAAGCATATTCCATTATTAAAGCCAATACCGCGATGACGTTTCCCACGTAGTACAGAGAAAGAAGGCTTTCGATTTCCTTCACGGATATTGTTGAAAAATCGTCCACTGGTTGTTTCCATTGGATGAGATCGAGCGAGTATCGCGCCTTGTAGAAGTATGGGAATCCTAGATCGTTTTCTGCTATTAATTCAATCCTGAAACAAAGATCACGTGTTAAAAGTGACACAAACGACGATGTGCCGTTTGTCTTACAACAGGTTGGCTTTCTCCATGAGCTCTGATTGCGAGAAATTAGATGAAACGATCAAAACCAAAAGAGTATCTTCTATGGATGGCGAAAAGTAGTACTTGTTCGCGTATTGTATTTTATTTTCCATTTGTTCATTTTCGAGCAGAAGGAATTGCATTATCAGTGTCCCAATGACCATGAACTTCCTGTTGTCGCCGACGTTTTCCGCGACGTTGACGAACTGGTCTCCAACAACCCCGTCTACAATTGGGAGTATTGAAGTTTCGGGGATGGGCACGTTGACCTAGTTACGAAATTAATTGTTCTACTATTTAAATCATCAAATTATTGCAAAATGGATATAGACGAAGTGACCAAAGAATAGAAGTAACTACATGGTTAACGCTGATTTCGCCTTAAATGGTTTTATTGCTTGAGTCCCTTTTCCGATCGATTCTGCACTTACTTTTCTGCGAAAAGAAGTTAATTCGTCAGTGGTATCCCAGAACCAGACATTTTTGAAACCTTTTTTGACGAGTTGGTCGACTGTGTCCACTGTATCATAGTCCTTCTCAGTGAAATCCGACTTCAGCTTGCCTGATATTTCGAAGAAAATGAAAGTGGTCGCGATCAGCCAGGACATGGCAGCCAAGCGCCACGTGATCGCTTTCTCGACACGGCTGTACGCTGCGACCAGAAATAGGGGTCGAATTTCAAATGTTGATTTACTACACCATTTATTGTCGAAATAGCTCACGTTCGTAGAAAAAAATTAGGAAATTCTTCCACATCGTTTCGACAAAAGTAAAGATGAACGGTCGTCCATTTGGATTTTTGGGCGTGGCCAAAGCCAAGAGGGTCGACACTGCCAATAGACTCACCATCCAAGATACCGAGAACTACGGTTAATGTTGAAGGAAATTGTTATTATATTCCTTAGGAACATATATAAAATGTTCACGTTACTTGTAGTTCCATGCTGAGGAACGATAGAGATGGTGTCTTGGTCATTTTCGGGATTGAAGAGACGATGAATGTCGATACTGAGTCATAAACGCTCGTCATTCGAAATTTCATGTCAGGTGTATAGAAAATATCGAGTTGTATGGGAAAAAACAGCAAGTCCGTTGTCTGCCAGAAGGGTACGTTTTAAAATGAACAAATATATGTATAATTTAGTCTGTTAAAATATCGCTTTTTTCGACATAATCTAAGGTGCACTATAGATTGGGTCGCAGAGACATATGATGTGCTATTACAAATTTTTAATATTACCTGTGGTAAATCGCTCTGATTTCGAATAGTGCTAATCTCATCCGTAGCAACGGGCACAAAACCAATACTTGGAATAAGATATAAATATTATTTAGACAACGCGTTAAAAAGTTTGACCTAATTCTACCTGATATTGAACCTTTTACTGATAAACTCCGATATGAGCGCGTTGAGATTTTTGGCGGTATCAAATTCCTGAGTTTCCTATAAGAAAAATTAAGGCAATTTAGACGATTCAAATTAATAAATTTCATGAATAATCTCAGTTTCTCGATTTGAAATGTCGCGTTGAAAGACATATTTGAGATCATTGCTGTATAAATATTCTTACCTCGATAACTCCTATTCGAATTTCACCCATTCTGAATGATTTGTAATTCAGATTATTGAAGATGGCGTCGATTTTGACTATTTAGTAGACCAAAAAAACGTCTCAGACGATTTCTGCGACTCTGTATTAATGGCCGACGTCGGTGCACTAACAGAAAGTACGGGCAGACATAAAAAGAAATCAAGAACGCTCGAGAAAATGGCCGGATTACCGATTTTCTCAAATTTCTTATTTATCTACCTTTACTTCTTACAGTAGGTTATATTTCGTGCATTCAAATTTTAGTGTTGGCTTCGGTTTGATTGTTGTTATGCGAAAATATTGACTTTATGTTACGCAATGTCGTTCCGAGTTAAGTAAATCGATCCAACTAAATGCTAAGAAAGGGTTTTTGTGTTTCTTTAGAACAAAGGCAAAGAGTTGAGGTGGTGGGCGAGGAAATAGTGATTGTTTCACTAAAGCGGTTACCCAATACCTAAAGAAGAAATCCATAAACATAATGGAAACCGTTTTTCTAGCCATCAGGCAGCATTTTTGGAATAATATTCCAAATAACCAAAGTCATTTATGCACAAACATTTCAATATTTTCAGAAATATATTTTACATCCGCGTACATTGAAGGTAAAGATCACCATTATTAAAAAAGTTTTTAAATAATTTTTACGCCTAAGATATGAAAATAGTAGCGGAAAAAATTGTCTATAAATATTTATATGTAACATGGGTTCTACTTCATCATCATAGTCGGGTTACACGGCGATTAGGTGCGGTTTAAGAGAAACGACTAGCCCCCCCCCCCCAGGCCAGAAAATAGACATTTTTGTTAGTATTTTTTTCTTGAAATAGCTTTGCTTGATATATTTTATCTGATATATTAGATTTTGATTCAGATTATTTCTTGTAATTTTTATCTTACTAGAACCCTCACTTTTGGGGCCTCGCCCAAACTAGGTATCTCCCAACTTCGCGGATAAAAGACGGTTTGAACGTCCAAGTTTGAGCCAAGATTAGAGCTTTAATATGAATTAATACTAACGTATTACGAATTACCCCAACTAGGTCAAAAAGCTGGCCACCAAATACGCGTTGCATCCGTGGATGTGAGACGGTTGTGAATTGAGGCGGAAAAAGCTAGGTCACGTGGGGAAAAGGAACTATATCTCTCCGGAGAATCGTGATTGGTGGGTTTGAAAATTGGCTCATGCGCAGAGAAGAAAAATACAAATGTCTCTCCCTCACAAGGTTTGAAATTCATATTTTTTACTCTGCTGAAAGGGCACCTAAGCGAAATGCATTGTGGAAGGTAGTACTGTAGTATTAATACATATGGGTATTCGTTTAAAAATTAAGCTAAATTTCACGGTTATTGCTGAAACAATTCTTCACGGACATAAGAAACGAAACGATCTTCTCAAGTATTAAGACCAAGATACCAATGGCATTTCCCACGTAATACAGAGAAACAAGGCTTTCGATTTCCTTCACGGAGATTGTTGAAAAATCGTCCGCTGGTTGTTTCCATTTGATGAGATCGATCGCGTAACGCCCTTTGTGCATAAGAGCGAAGAAGAGGTCGTTTTCCGCGATTAACTCTACCCTGCAGCGAAAGTGACGTGTTAAAATTTACAAAAACCCTTTCATTTCTTTAGTCTTACATCAGGTTGACTTTCTCCATGAACTTTGATTTCGAGAAATTAGATGAAACGACCAAAACCAAAAGGGTATCGTCTATGGACGACGAAAAGTAGTATTTGTTCGCGTATTCTATTTTATTTTCCATTTCCAGATTTTCAAGCAGAATAAGTTGCATTATCAGTGTTCCTACGACCATGAACTTCCTGTTGTCCCCTAGGTTTTCCGCTACGTTCTGGAACTGGTCTCCAACAACCCCGTCTATAATTGGTAGTAATGAAGTTTCGGGGACAGGCTCGTTGACCTATAAATGAAATTTATTGTTCTCGTTATTTTAAAATCATTTTATTATTATAAATGTATATTGAAGAATAATGACCCAAGAATAGATACAAAAGTTCGGTTCAACTGATCCCCAATAACACTTGAGATGGGATGAAATCACCGATTGAATTGTGTATTTCTGCACTTACGTTTCTGCGAAAAGAAGTCAATTCGTCACTGTCCTTCCAGAACCAGACATTTTTGAAACCCTTTTTGACGAGTTGGTCGACGGTGTCCACAGTATCATAGTCCTTCTCAGTGAAATCCGACTTCAGGTTGCCTGATATCTCGAAGAAAATGAAAGTGGTCGCTATCAACCAGGACATTGCCGCCACTCTCCAAGCGATCGCTTTTTCTACACGGCTGTACGCTGCGACCACAAGTCCGTTTTCAAGTACGGATTTATTACACCATTTTAATTCGATGGAGCTTACGTTCGAAGAAAAAGAGGAGTAAATTCTTCCACATCATTTCAACAAAAGTAAGGACGAACGGTTGGCCATTTTGATTTTTGGGTGTGGCCAAAGCCAAGAATATCGACACTACCACAAGACTCATCATCCAAAATATCGAGAACTACGGTTAATGTTGAAGGAAATTGTTATTATATTCCTTAGGAACATATATAAAAAGTTCACGTTACTTGTAGTTCCATGTTGAGGAAAGATAGAGATGGTGTCTTTGTCATTTTTGGGACTGAAGAGATGATGAATGTCGATACTGAGTCATAAACGCTCGTCATTCGACTTTTCTTCTCAGGTGTAAAGAAAGTATCGACTTGTATGGGATAAAACAGTAAGTCCATTGTCTACCAAATGAATACGTTTTAAATTAAAGCGCATAATTATTAAGTCTGTTCGAGTATCGATATTTTTTATAGTGCAAATAATTTGGGCAGAGAGACTGCTTAAGAGCGGTTGTCATTTAGATTCGTTGTGTCTTATCTGAGCGATCCCGAAGAAACCTCTTGTGCAATTGTGAATATTACCTGTGGTAAATCACTCTGGTTTCGAATTGATTTAATCTCATCCGAAGGAACGGGCACAAAACCAAGACTTGAATTAAGAATTAATATTATTTAGACAACACATTAAAAAGATATGGGACATAATTTTACCTAATGTTAAACCTTTTGCTGAAAAACTCCGTAATCGTAGCGTAGAGATTTTTGGCGAAATCAAAATCCTTACTTTCCTATTTGAAAAGTACGACAATTTAGACAATATAAATTGGCCAATGAAACTTTCCTGATTTATATCAGTTTTTCAATATCAAGTCGCATTGATGGATACATTTTAGATTATTGCTACGTAAATATTCTTACATCGATTATTCCCATTCGAATATCAGCCATGATGAACAATTTGTAGTTCAGACGATTGAAGACTGCGTTTGACAGAACGGATTTTTGCTTTTGACTATTCAGCAGACCAAAAGACACTCATGCTATTTTTGCGACTAAGTGTTCTTGGCCAAAGTCGGTGCTTTAACAGAAAGTACGGGTAGGCGTAAAAGTAAATAAAGAACGCTCGAGAAACTAGATGGATTACCGATTTTCTCAAAGTTCCATTTTATCTAGCGTTACTTCTTCCTAAAGGATATATTTCGTGCATTCAAAATTTAGTGTTGACTTTGGTCTTTTTTTGTTGATAAGGAAAAATATTGACTTTATATTACACAATGCCGTTTCGAGTTAAGTAAATCGATCCGAATACATGGTAAGAAAGGAGTTTCGAAATGTTCGTATAGGCGATGATATGAGGTAACAACGTGGTGAGCGTGGATATAGTAAAGGTGTCAAGAAAAACACCTGAAGATGAAAACCATACTAGAAAATTCTACTGATACATTGGTGTTATGGATTGATAATATGAATTGAATTTACAAAATCTTGTAAATTAATAGTCACATTTTTTAATGAACATTCCAAATAACCGAAGTAATTTATGCTAAAACATTTTAGTATTTCAACAAATTTATTATACATGGTTCTAAGCCTATCCACTTCACATTTAAAGGAAAGGACCACCATTATTAAAAAGTTTTCAAAGCAGTTTTAAGCCTTCTATACGTAAAAAATACAAAAATAGTAGCAGTAAAAACTACTATTATTTTATGTAGTAATAATAATAATATTTTTCTCTTCCAATTTCGCTTACAAAAGACGGTTTGAACGTCCAAGTTTGAGGCAAAATTACAGCATTAGTGTGAATTAATATTAACGTATTATGAATTCCAAACTAGACCAAAAAGGTGGCCACCAAATACGCGTTACTCCCGCGGATGTGAGACGCCTGTAAATCGTGGCGGAAATAGCTTGCTCACGTGTGGAAAAGTAACTCTATCTCTCCGAAGATTCGTGATTGGTGGGTTTGAAAATTGGCTCATGCGCAGAGAGAAAAATACGAATGTCCCTCTCAGTCACAAGTAAAGGGGGAAGGGAGTTTGAAACTAATATTTTTTACGCTGTTGAACGGGCGTCTAAGCGAAATGCATTGTGGAAGGTAAGTGAAGGTATTCCATAATGAAGATTAACTCGGTGTGAACGTCGTCTTGAGATCTTTGCTGCGGTTCTCGACTTTTTCAAAGCCAGCACAAGGAATAAAGCATATTCCAATATTAAAACCAATACCGCGATGACGTTTCCCGTGAAATACAGAGAAAGAAGGCTTTCGATTTCCTTAACGGATATCGTTGAAAAATCATCCACTGGCTGTTTCCACTCGATTACATCGAGCGAGTATCGCCCTTTGTGCATAAGAGCGAAGAAAAGGTCGTTTTCAACGATTAACTCTATCCTGAAACGAAATTGACGTGTTAAAATTTGCAAAATCACTTTTTAATCTCTTGTCTTACATCAGGTTGACTTTCTCCAGGAACTTTGAACGCGAGAAATTTGATGAAACTACAAAACACAAAAGGTGATTCTCTATGGACGGTGAAAAGTAGTATTTGTTGGCGTATTGTATTTTATTTTCCATTTGTTGATTTTCAATCAGAATAAGTTGCATTATCATTGTCCCTACGACCATGAACTTCCTATTGACCCCGAGACCTTTCGCGACGTTCTGGAACTGGTCTCCAAAAACCCCGTCTTCAATTGGGAGAATCGAAGTTTCGGGGATAGGCACGTCGACCTAGTTACGAAATTTATTGTTCTATTTATTTAAATCATCCATTTAATACAAAATGAATAAGGAATTTGTTCGTAAATAAAACGTGGACAAAGAATACGTGTAAATTTCAGTTCAACTTTAATGCTAGGGTCGACGCAGATTTCATCTAATATTTCTCTTAAATGATTTACTTCCTTGAGAAGGGATGAAAGTACCGATCGGTTGGTGTGTTTATGCACTTACTTTTCGTCGAAAAGATACTAATTCGTCAGTGTCGTCCCATAACCAGACGTTTCGAAAACCCTGTTTGACGAGTTGGTCGACGGTGTCCACAGTATCGTATTCCTTCTCGGTGAAATCAGACTTTAGGTTGCCTGATATTTCGAAGAAGATGAAAGTGGTCGCGATCAACCAGGACATGGCCGCCACACGCCATGTGATTACTTTTTCGACACGGATGTACGCTGCGACCAGAATGGCGAGTCGATTTTCAAATATGGATTTATGCCACCATTTAATTTGAAAGGCGCTTACGTTCGTAGAAAAAAATGAGGAAATTTTTCCATATCATTTCGACGAGAATGAAGAGGAACGGTCGGCCATTTTGATTTTTGGGCGTGGCCAACGCCAAGAGCATCGACACCGCCAAAAGGCTCACCATCCAAAGTATCGAGAACTACAGTTAATGTTGAAAGAAATTGTTACTGTATTTCCTTAGGAAGATGTGGAAAAAGTTCACGTTACTTGTCCTTCCATGTTGAGGAAAGATAGAGATGGTGTCTTGGTCATTTTCGGGATTGAAGAGATGATGAATGTCGACACTGAGTCATAGACGCTCGTCATTCGAAATTTCATGTCAGGTTTAAAGAAAATATCGACTTGTAAAGGAAAGAACAGTATGTCCATTGTCTGCCAAACGAATACGTTTTAAATTGACGCTTATTGGGCACAGAGACTGCTTTAGAGCGAGTGTCATTACCTTATCTTAGCGATACCAAAAAAAAATGTTTGGGCAATTTTTAATAATACCTGTGGTAAATCACTCTGGTTTCGAATTGATTTAACCTCGTCCATAGGTACGGGCACAAAACCAAGGCTTGAAATAAGGTATAAATATTATTTAGACAACGCTTTAAAAAGAAATGAGAAAGAATTTTACCTAATGTTAAACCTTCTCCTGTAAAACTCCGTTATCAAAGTGTAAAGGTTTTTGGCGGAATCAAAATACTGACTTTCCTATGAGAAAAATGACAATTATGACAATACAAATTGGCCAATGAAACTTTCCTGATTAATATAAGTTTTACGAAGTTGAAAGATACATTTTAGATAATTGATGCGAAAATATTCTTACCTCGATTGCTCCCATTATAATATCAACCATGTTGAATGATTTGTAATTCAGACTATTGAAGACTGCGTTTGACAGAAGGGATTTTTGGTTTTGACCAAACACACTCATGCCATTTTTGCGACTAAGTGTTTTTTGGCCAAAGTCGGCGCTTGAACAGAAAGTTCGGATAGGCCTAAATGTATATAAAGAACGCTCGAGAAGCTAGATGGATTACCGATTTTCTCAGAGTTTATATTTATCTAGCTTTACTTCTTCAATGAGGTTATATTTTTGCATTCAAAATCTTGTGTTGGCTTTGGTTTACTTATTGGTATGGAATAATATTGGCTTTATGCTACGCAATGCCGTTTCGAGTTAAGTAAATCGATCCGAATACATGGTAAGAAAAGAGTTTCCAAATGTTTGTGTAACGTTAGAACAAAGACGAGAATTTAAGGTAAGTCGTTGGTGGGCGAGGATAAAGTTAATGCGTCAATAAAGCTGTGACCCAAATATCGAAAGAAGAAAACCACCATAAACACAATGGAAACGGTTTTAACAGCCACCTGGCTAAAGTATTCTTTTAATACATTGGTGTTATGGATTGATAATTTGAATTTAATTTACAAACTCTTGTAGATTAATGGTAACATTTTTGGATGAATATTCCGAATAAGCAAAGACATTTTAGTATTAAAGAAATTTTTTGTATTTGGTTCTAAGCCTATCCACGTCAAGTTTAAAGAAAAGGACCACCATTACTAAAAGGTTTTTAACGATGTTTTAGGCCTTATATGTTTTAGCCTTTTATTTTATTTAATAACTTTTTATCTTATTAAAACCCTTTCTTTTTGGACCTAGCCAAGGATGTATTAATACTGAAGTAGTTGGAATTCTCAACTAGACCAAAAAGCTGGCCACCTAATACGCGTTACTCCCGTGGATGCAGGACGGCTGTGAATTGAGGCGGAAATAGATAGGTCACGTGGGGAAAAGGAACTATATCTCTCCGGAGAATCGCGAGTGGTGGGTTTGAAAATTGGCTCATGCGCAGAGAGAAAAATACGAATGTCCCTCTCACTCACAAGGTTGGGGCTGGGGGGTTGGAAATTTATATTTTTTACTGTCCTGAACGGGCGTCTAAGCGAAATGCCTCGTGCAAAGTAAGTGAAGGGAATCCATAATGAAGATTAAATCGGTGTGAACGTCGTCTTGAGATATTTGCTGCGGTTCTGGACTTCTTCAAAGCCAGCAGAAGGAATAAAGCATATTCAAATATTAAAGCCAATACCGCAATTACGTTTCCCACAAAGTACAGAGAAAGAAGGCTTTCGATTTCCTTCACGGATATCGGAGAAAAATCGTCCTCAGGCTGTTTCCAATTTATGAGATCCATCGCGTATCGCCCTTTGTACATAAGAGCGAAGAAAAGGTCGTTTTCCGTGATTAACTCTATCCTGAAACGAAATTGCCGTAGTAAAATTTACAAAAACCCCTATCTTTGGTCTTACATCAGGTTGGCTTTCTCCATGAGCTCTGATTGCGAGAAATTAGATGAAACGACTAAAACCAAAAGGGTATCGCCTATTGATGGTGAAAAGTAGTATTTGTTCGCGTATTGTATTTTATTCTCCATTTCTTGATTTTCAAGAAGAATAAGTTCCATTAGCATTGTCCCAACGACCATAAACTTCCTATTGACCCCGAGACTTTTCGCGACGTTCTGGAACTGCTCTCCAAAAACCCCGTCTTCAATTGGGAGTAATGAAGTTTCGGGGATGGGCACGTTGACCTAGTTACGAAATTTATTGTTCTAGTTAATTATCGTCGAGGCTGTTTTCATCTAGTATTTCTCTTAAATGGTGTACTTGCTTGAGAAAGGATGAAAGTAGCGATAGATTTGTTTATTTCTGCACTTATCTTTTTGCGAAATGAAGTTAATTCGTCAGTGCCATCCCAGAACCAGACATTTTTGAAACCCTTCTTCACGAGTTGGTCGATGGTGTCCACTGTATCGTATTCCTTCTCAGTGAAATCTGATTTCAGGTTTCCTGATATTTCGAAGAAAATGAAAGTGGTCGCGATCAACCAGGACATGGCCACCACTCTCCAAGTGATGGCTTTCTCGACACGGCTGTACGCTGTGATCAGAGATAGTAGTCGGTTTTCATTACACCTTTTAAAGACGACATAAGCTTACGTTCGTAGAAAAATATAAGGAAATTCTTCCATATAATTTCGACGAAAATAAGGAGGAATGGTCGGCCATTTTGATTTTTGGGCGTGGCCAAAGCCAATAGTATTGACACTGCCAATAGACTCACCACCCAAAATATCGAGAACTACAGTTAATGTTGAAAGAATTTATTATTGTATTTCCTTGGAATACACGATGAAAGTTCACGTTACTTGTCCTTCCATCTTGAGGAAAGACAGAGATGGTGTCTTGGTCATTTTCGGGATTGAAGAGATGATGAAAGTCGACACTGAGTCATAAACGCTCGTCATTCCAAATTTCATCTCAGGTGTAAAGAAACTATCGACTTGTACAGGATAAAACAGCACGTCCATTATCTACCAAAGGTATACGAGTGATGCTATTTTTCTATGCATTTCGATTCTCATTTAAATTCAGAGTCCCTTACCTGAGGTATCCCAAAAAAATGTTTGAGTAATTTTTAATATTACCTGTGGTAAATCACTCTGATTTCGAATCAATCTAACCTCTTCTGAAGGTACGGGCACAAAACCAATACTTGGAATATTAATAGTATGAATATTAATTAGACAACACGATATGAAGGAGTGTGACAGAATTCTACCTAATGTTAAACCTTTTTCTGTAAAACTCCGTGATCGAAGCCTCGAGATTTTTGCCAATATCAAAACCCTGAGCTTCCTATTACAAAAAAAAAACTTGACAAAACAAATTGACCAATGAAAGTTTCTTGAACAATTTCAGTTTTTCTGACATCAAGTCGCGTTGTAAGATACATTTGAGATTTATTCTACTTAAATATTCTTACCGCGATTATTCCGATTCGAATATCAGCCATGTTGAATGACTTGTAATTCAGACTGTTGCAGACGGCACGGCCTTTGACTATTAAGCAGACCAAAAAAAAACTCTCAGGCGATTTTTGCGACTCTGTATTAATGACCGACGTCGGTGCACTAACAGAAAGTACGGGTATGCATTAAAGTAAATCAAGAACGCTCGAGAAAATGGACGTATTAGCTTTACTTTCATCAGGCTCTTTCGTTCATTCCAAATTTAGCGTTGACAAAAATATTGACTTTATGTTAAATGAATAGATCTGTCTACATGCCAAGGGAGTGGCTAAGAAAGGGTTTTTAAGTGTTTGTATATGGTTAGAACAAAGGCGTAGATTTAAGATAAGAAGGTGGCGGGTAAGGATATAGTAAATGCTACAATAAAGCTGTGACCCAAATACTTCAAGAAGAAAACCATAAAAAGAATGGAAATAGTTTCTACATCGACCAGGCTAGAAAATTCTTTTAATACATTGGTGTTATGGATTTATAATTTTAAGGGAATTTACACACTTTTGTAGATTTATGGCAACATTTTTTATTTAATATTACAAATAACCAAAGTCATTTATGCAAAATAATTTTAATATTTTAACAAATTTATTGTATTTTGTTCTAAAGGGAACCCTACACGCTCAATAATTGGCGCAAAAAATGTGGGACCCGTTATTTAAGTTACAAAGTATAAATAAAACGTTATCCAGACTAACACTTGTGTATAGTTCAAATATAATGCCACAATATATTTTTGGAAATGGAACCTCATTTGCGGTAAATTTTGGACAGTATTTGCGTAAAAAACTGAATGAGTTTTCTATTGCACAAAATGGTTTTAGGCCTACTACACGTAAAAAATATGAAAATAGTAGCGGGAAAAAGTCTTTAAATATCTATATGTAACATTGGGTTCTAACGTCGGGTTAGGCGGCGATCAACTGGTGTTACGAGAAACAACTAGCCACCCAATGGCGGAATTTCTATCAGGCCAGAAAATATACATTTTTTTTTTTTTTTACCACCTACTAGCACTAGTGCTTAGCCGTTAGGCCTTTAGCACCAGGAAGAATTGAGCGGGAGACCCTACGCGGTCCAGCACTGACGGGGGCCGCTGGGTCGTATGTGTAGAAGCAGGGAAGGATTGAGGTTTACTTGGGAGGTGACGGAAGGTGGAATTGGGATAAGTCACCTCCGGCGGACACGGGACAGCCGGCACCTATAGGGTGGGATCGCCGACTTGTGTCGTATTCCCTCAAACTTTGCCGCCCAGAAGCTTGGCTTACAGGAGTGCGCCACACTCCCGGCAAATATACATTTCTACTTCTTTTTTGTGGGTATTTATTCGTTCAAATAGCTTAGCTTGATGCAGTAAAATTGAGAATTAGTTTTTTATTTTTATCTGAAAGATTAGATATTGATTATTTTTCATAATAATTTTTTTATCGTACTAGAACCACCGCTTTTTGGGCCTAGTCAAGGCTAGTTATCTTCCAACTTCACAGACGGTATGAACGTCCAAGTTTGAGGCACGGTTATAGTATGGACATGCATACTGAAGTATTTGGAATTTTCAACTAGACCAAAAAAGCTGGAAACCGGGTATGCGTTACACCGGCGGATGTGAGACGGCTGTAAATCAAGGCGGAAATAGCTAGGTCACGTGGGAAAAGGAACTCTATCTTTCCGGAGATTCGTAATTGGTGGATTTGAAAATTGACTCTTGCGCAAAGTGTAAAATACGAATGTCTCTCTCACTCACAAGGTTGGGGGGTGGAAAGTTTGAAATTTATATTTTTGTACTCTGCTCAACGGGCGTCTAAGCGAAATACCTCGTGCAAGGTAAGTGAAGGTAATCCATTATGAAGATTAACTCGGTGTAATCGTCGCCTTGGGACAAAGGTTCTGGACCTCTTCAAAGCCAGCAGAAGGAATAAAGCATATTCCAATATTAAAGCCAATACCGCAATAACGTTTGCCACGTAGTACAGAATAAGAAGGCTTTCGACTTCCTTCACGGATATCGGAGAAAAATCGTCCACTGGTTGTTTCCATTTTATGAGATCAATCGCATAGCGCCCTTTATACATGAGAGCGAATAAGAGGTCGTTTTCCGTGATTAACTCCATCCTGAAACGATATTACCTTGGTAAAGTTTACAAAAACCCTTTTCGATTCTTTAGTCTTACATCAGGTTGGCTTTCTCCATGTACTTTGATTGTGAGAAATTGTAGGAAACTGCAAAAACCAAAAGCTGATCGTCTATGGACGGTGAAAAGTAGTAATTGTTCGCGTATTGAATTCTATTTTCCATTTCAAGCAGAATAATTTGCATTATCAGAGTCCCAACGACCATAAACTTTCTTTTGTCTCCCATGTTTTGCGCTACATTGACGAACTCGTCTCCGAAAACCGCGTTGGCAATCGGAAGTATTGAGCTCTCTGGGATGGACACGTTGGCCTAGAAATGAAATTTATAGTTCTGTTTAAATCATCCAGTAGTTTTAGAAGCAAAAATACAAGAATTTTAATTTATTCGTAAGTTTTTTTCCGAGACTTTTCGCCACGTTGACGAACTGATCTCCCATAACCCCATTTTCAATTGGGAGTATTGAAGTTTCGGTTATGAATGAATATGGAAGAATAAAGGGAACGATGAAAATGTGTGGTTCAATCCTAAAACACCAAGGTCGAAGCTGGTTTCATGGTCTTAAATGGTTTACTTGCTGGAGAAGGGATAAAAGAATCTATTGAATGGTGTATTTCTGCACTTACTTTTCTGCGAAAAGAAGTTAATTCATCACTGGCATCCCAGAACCACACATTTTTGAAACCCTGTTTGGCGAGTTGGTCGATGGTGTCCACAGTATCATAGTCCTTCTCTGTGAAATCCGACTTCAGGTTGCCTGATATTTCGAAGAAAATGAAAGTGGTCGCGATCAACCAGGACATGGCTGCCACTCTCCAAGTGATCGCTTTCTCGACACGGCTGTACGCTGCGACCACAAGTACAAGTCCGTTTTCAAGTATGGATATTTTTGTACCATTTAAAGACGAAATATGCTTACGTTCATAGAAAAAAATTAGGAAATTCTTCCACATCATTTCGACAAAAGTAAGGACGAACGGTTGGCCATTTTGGTTTTTGGGCGTGGCCAAAGTTAAGAGGATCGACACTGCCAAAAGACTCGCCATCCAAAATATCGAGAACTACGGTTAATATGGAAAGAAATTGTTATTCTATTCCTTGGGAGCACTTTTGAAAACATTGGCAAAATGTTAACGTTACTTGTCCTTCCATGTTGAGGAAAGATAGAGATGGTGTCTTGGTCATTTTCGGGACTGAAGAGACGATGAAGGTCGACACCGAATCATAAATGCTCGTCATTCGACATTTCATATCAGGTTTAAAGAAATTTTCGAGTTGTATAGGAAAAAACAGAATGTCCATTTTCTACCAAAAGAATACGGTTTAAAGTTTTAAGTCAATTCGATAATGATTTTTTTTGTATATTTGGGTGCAAAGCGATTGACATTTAGATTCGTTATACCTTATCTGAGGAATCCCGAAAAAAACAATTTTTATTATTACCTGTGGTATGTCTTTCTCGTTTCGATTTCTGTCAATTTCTTCCGCAGATACGGGCACAAAACCAACACTTTAAATGAAGCATAAATATTATTTAGACAACTCGCTCAAAATAAGTGAGACTGAGTTTTACCTAATGTTAAACCTTTTACTGAAAAACCCCGATATGAACGCGTTGAGATTTTTGGCGATGCCAAATCCCTGAGTTTCCTATGAGAAAAAGAAAGATAATTTAGACAATAAAAATTGACCAATGAAACTTTCCTGATGAAATATCAGTTTTTCGATATCGAGTCGCGTTGAAATATACATTTGAGATTTTTGCTGCAAAAATATTCTGACCTTGATTACTCCCATTCGAATATCAACCATGTTGAATGATTTATAATTCAGACTGTTGAAGACGTCGTGGAACAGAAGGGAATTTTTGTTCTTTGACTATTCAATCGATTTTTGTTTCTCATGATTAATTGTTAAAGTCGGTGCACAAACAGAAAGTACGGGTAGGCGTAAAAGTAAATGAAGAACTCACGAGATATTTAATATTTATCTACCTTTGCCGCTTCCAGCCAGCAGGTTATTATTCGTGCTTTCGAAATTTAGTGTTGACTTTTACTTGTTGTTAAGGAAGAATATTGACTTTATGTTTCGCATTGTCGTGCCGAGTTAAATAAGTCAATCGAACCGACTGCACGCCAAGGGAGTGGCAAAGAAAGGGTTTTAGAAATGTTTGTATGTCATTAGAACAAAGGCGAGGATATAAGATAAGAATGTGGCGGGCGAAGATATAGTAAATGCCTTAATAATGCTGTGACCCAAATACCTAAAGAAGAGGAAAACCATAAACAGAATTGTAATAGTTTTTCATCGACCAGGCTAGGAAAGTCTACTAATACATTTATGTTATAGAGGGATCATTTGAACGTAATTTAGTAGTAGATTAGTGGCAACATTTTTTAATGAATAACCCAAATAGCCAAAGTCATTTATGCAACATAATTTTAATTTATTACATTTTGTACTAAGCCTATCCGAGAAACATTTATACATGCCGAAACACGTTGAATTGCTAGTACAGTAGAAAGGAAGCATAGTGCAAGGCGGACTTAAGTACTTGCGCATTTCAAAAACCGGATTTGTCCTTGGTCGACATCTTAGATTTTCACTAATCTCGTGAGTCGACAAGTCTTGGCTTGAACGGTTCGAATCTTGTAAAGTTGATTCTTAAAACCGATGGCCTACCTTAAGATTTAATCTACGCTTTCCCAAAACTATCTTTGTGTAAAAGCAGGGATCTATTTAATTTTAGAAGCAGGAATACCCTTACTTCAGTCCGACTCATAGCCCAGAATAGAGCCCTCCCTTCAGCACGTAAAGAAAATTTTAAATTAATTTATTGGCTCACTTAAACTACATTCTTTTTTACCTCTGTCGCTATTCTTTCCTGGGGAAGGGATCGCGAACTTTGAAGTTCGCCCAAATTACCCTGTTCTCTATTTCTGCTTCTAAAATTGCATGGATCCCTGGTAAAACCCAATCGAGGTTCAGTCTCTTACTCGTAGCTATTAATAATGAGTGTCAAGATTAATTTCACGTCTGTGTCTTCGTACAATTTTCGTTTCATCTTTTGACTTCAAGGAAATTAATAACGATAACACTTTTTCCAAAATCATTGCCGATATCGTGAACGCGATTCC
Source organism: Phalangium opilio (assembly GCF_054372755.1). Lineage (NCBI taxonomy): Eukaryota > Metazoa > Arthropoda > Arachnida > Opiliones > Phalangiidae > Phalangium > Phalangium opilio. Next base: position 1,855,697 of record NW_028324166.1, on the reverse strand, counting down.
CATCAAGAAGAGTGAAATCAGGCTCTCAATTTCCTTGACTGATATCGAGGAGAAATCGTCCTGTGGATTCTTCCATTGCACGACGTCGAGGGAATAGCGGGGTTTGTATGTAAAACAGAATAAGAGGTCGTTTTCGGCGAACAACTGCACCCTAAAGCGAATAAATCAAAAGTTACATTTTTAAAACAGTCATTTTCGTTTTGATGTGGTTAAAGAGTAAACCAGTCGCTTAAATGAATTATGTTTATGTTACAAGCTAAGAAGTATTTTAAGGTAAACGTTTCTTACATTCTGTTGGCCATTTCCATGTACTTGGATCTCGAGAAATTGTAGGAAACAGTTAAAACCACGAGATTGTTCTCTATTGCCGGCGACAAGTAGTATTTGTCGGCGAATTGCATTTTGTCGCTCATCGCTAGGTTTTCCGAGAGAAGCATTTGAATAATGATTGTCGAAACGACCATGAACCTTCTATGGCGTCCTTTGGCTCCCGCGATTCCCGCGAACTCGTCTCCAAAAACTCCGTTTTCTAGGGGAAGCATTGATGCTCTCGGAATACCAGTCAGTAGTTTTATGTATTTCTTCTCATTCGACCTAGCCTGATAATGAAAGATACCATTATTGATTTTGCTCAATAATTTTCCCGAAGTTGAATTAGTGATAATAATAATAATCTAGCTTTATTTCGTCTCCACAACACCAAGTGGGCTATATTTCAGTGGGTCACTATTTCAGAGGTGGTGCCTAACCCCTATGCCACAGCTAACCGACAGCGCCCTATACTAACTATTATCATTAACCTCGGCAAGTTTTGATGGAAAGGCGAAACCGGGTAATGCCGTGGAGGAAAACTCCTTTTTAACAAGTGGGGAGAGAACTTGCGAACTCTACGCAGAAGGGTTTGTTCCCAGGTTCTTCACCCGGTGCCACAGTTCGAGATCGAACCCGGGAGCCTCTTGCTGCGAGGCGAAAGTGCTAACCACTTCACCACCCCACCCGAAGAAAGCTAAATTCAGGTCCAACCAAAAGCCGATAAGGTTTCCCACATAAAGTATGCGAGTCTAAAGGAGTGACCCCCAAGGATGATGGCCCAGCCCAAGTCGTGGTAGCCACAGCCAGTGAGAAATGAGTGAAAATTATGATGGGTGACCTGCTGTTACTTGGAATTAAATGTACTTGTTCAACTACACTCACCTTTCTGCGCAAGGAAATTAGTTCGTCGGAACCCTCCCAGAACCATACGTTACGAAAATCCTGTTGTACAAGTTGGTCGATGGTGTCCACAGTATCGTACTCCTTCTCGGTGAAATCCGACTTGAGGTTGCCTGATATTTCGAAGTAAATAAAAGTGGTCGCGATCAACCAGGACATGGCCGCCACGCGCCATGATGCCGATTCCTCAATGTACTTGAACGCTGTGAATTGCCAAACATTAGGAAATAATATTTTTTCATTTTTAATTGGATTTGTGTTACGTTCGTAGAAAAACAGTAGAAAGTTTCTCCATAGCATTTCAACGACAGTAAAGACGAACGACTGATCAGTTTGTTTTCTGGGAGTGGCCAAAGCCAAGATGATTGACACTGTCAATAAACTCGTCATCCAAAGTAAGGTGAACTGCGTTTTAGGGTGAGGGCCGCGAGGCAATATCAAACATAATTAAAATTAGAGGTGATATAATTCTTATTTCGCATTATTGTTTCAAATAATAAGTCTGATAATCACCTGTCCTTCCATGCTGAGAAAAGACAGTGACGGCTTCTTAGTCATTTCCGGGATTGAAGAGACGATGACGGTAGCGAACGAGCCATAGGCACCCGTCATTCTTGCCTTCATTTGAGGGGAAATAAAATTCTCTGCTTGAACAGGAAACATGAACAAGTCCATCGGCTATACCAAAAAAAATTTGCAAATTTTCATTAATTAACTATCTCTTTTGTCATTCACTTATATTTCTAAGCATATTTTCGTGTTAAGACTAAGCCGAGTTTTTTTCAAATTTAATGATAAATTGACTTTTTGTTAGTCCACATTCAGTGGAACTTTGAGTTCAACTCCGTGATACCTCAAGTTATGTTAGGTAAAACACAAATTTTGTTTTTAAGCAGATATCATTTAGTGATACTGGAGGGACTAGCTTGCCGAGCTTCACCTGAGTCTAATGATACCCGAAGGTAAGCGCAATAAATCTTTCATACAGCGAAAAATCTCGGCTTTGCCTTCAGCCGCGTTAATGTGAAAACGGAAAGACATCTACTGTTTTTCGAGCAGTTTTATCAGAAATGAGATGAGACTAGAAGTATCGAGGTAACCAAATTCTTCACTCGGCGAAATTGAATATTCTTGATCACACACCAACGGTTGGCCCTCTAGTAGCGGTTTCTGAATTTTCTCTCCAAAACGTGAGACGCTCGTGGCGGTAGACAGCCGAACTAGATTCAAGGACAGGCGTCCGTGTTCCGCGGCTTTAGGTTGAGGGGAAGGGGGTAGGAAAGTTTTTGGAACTCGACCAATTTTTTTCTCTGTAGTGTAGGCGCGATGGAAGCGGCTTAAAATCCTCAAATTTGTTCACTAGTGCCAGGATCTACTACCAATGCTAGAGCCCTTCACTTCTAGTCTCATCTTACTTCTGGTTTTATTTATCACCTCTGGTAAATCACCCTCATCCCGAACCTTGGCAATCTCCTCTAATGGTAAAGGAATGAATTCAATACTTCAGACAAAAAATAGTAACCATTTTTAGTAAATATTGAGTAAACCAATTTGGACTTAATTCGGTTCACCTTAAATTGAACCTTTTCCTGCAGCACTCTTTCAGCATATCGTAGAATTTAGTGACGGTCTCGATACTCAGGGATTCCTGTAGAGGGAAAATATTGTTATTTCTATTAATATTGAAAAATTTTATTCGACGTACTTCAATGACTCCAAACCATAAATCGTACATGTCTGAAGCCTGGTGTTCGTAGCTTTCCGAAAATGAGTGTCTTTTCAGTGCTGATAAGAATTACAATTCAAAATACTAGAAGCAAAGAGCCTGACTTTGCACGTCAGTACGTTTCGTCTACTTTTCTGGTGGCTATTTTTTCAACCCTAAAATCATAAAGCCAGTCTGTACCATTTACTAAATGTTAGGCAAATCGATTGAAATGTACGAATGTTATTCCGTGAGATAGGTTTTTACATTTTTAGGAACCATTTTCCAATATGACCCCGTATTGGAATTTTTTTCTTAATGAGTATTAATTAGGAATAACGTTCTAGTTTCAACGCTTTTGATTTGTGTTGGCCTTGGGCGTTCATGAATTCGTCAGTCAATCAATACTTCTGTTTATGAGAGCAAAGATTATGATCGAATTCAAATGGTATTTACTCTCTAATTTAAAAGTACTTTCCTCTTAAAATCGGTTAACGTTGCATTTGAAATAATAAAAATTTTGAAACACTAATCGCTGGAACATTTCGATGTAATGTAACTAAGAAGGATAGATGTGGGGGTAAAATTTTGTCTTCCATCTCGCTTTTTGGCGCATGCGCTGAAGCCTTTTTGTATTATGAGAGTGCGCAGAAACGATACTTTTGATTATGTTGAAAAATATTTTCGTTAAATGAGATTAAGGTAAAAAATTACGATAAGTATTTTTTCTTTCAAATAATTGTTGTTTTATAGTAAAACTGAAAATTCTAATATCTGTTACTTCAACCATATAATTTTGACCACTTATCTATTAGTATTTCACACCTTTGTTTACAAAACCATTTTCATTATTAATATTTATAATGGTGTGTTTAAAATTTTACGATTTAAATGCGATTTGCCCTTTAATGAAGAAATTAAGTAACCAAGACATGTAGGCCTAAAAATGCTAAATTCTTTGGTGAATTTTATTATCCCTAGTCCAACAAAATTGAGTTCATGCGAGGATTTCATTTTATTATTATTTTTTTTTACAAACCGTATTAATGTGACCATAAGTGGATCATATTACAGCTCCCTATAAGTACTGGACGTAGGTTATGCTTTTATATACAGCGTTTTCTTCCAGGACATCCAAGCCCGCCATCTATAGCTCAATTTCATAAGTTTAGTTGGCCCATTAACCCGGATCTGGAGTTACGTTAGCCTACGGAATTTCCGCTTAATGGTAATGGCTGTCAGTGTCGTGATTAGTGTGAAACTTGTTATCGCGTAATAATTTTGATTTAGAATGGCTTATTTTTCTTTTGCTAATCAGGAAAAAGGCCTAGGATCAATGTATTTAATTACAATGCCCAAATGAAAGACACATTGAACACGATTTATGTGATATTAAAAGCACTTAACCGTAAGCGACCAAAACGTTTTATAAAACTGAAAAATATTGACCAGCATCTTTCGCAAACGGAAAACGTTAAAGCATTGAAAAAAATTGTCAGATTTAAAAAAGGAAAACAAATTTCTAAACTATAATTAGTAATAAATCTGTCCAACTATTCCCGCTAAAAACCTTTAAATCGGTGGCAACTCAGTGCTGTATTAGGAATGCATGAAAAATGTTCTAGCATGATGAAGGCTATTTTGATCATCTGAATTCATATTAATTTCCTTTCCAATTAGGAATGCATGAAAAATGTTCTAGCATGATGAAGGCTATTTTGATCATCTGAATTCATATTAATTTCCTTTCCAACACAAGTCTTTAAAAATGGAGCGAAATACCTACAGACCGGCCAGTTATTTTTTAAAATCGGAAACATAAAGTGGACTTCTACTATTATATTCACAACCCAACACTATGTATGGAACAACTTGTTTCCTTCAGCGCCCTTCTCTCTCAAACCTTTTTTCATTGGCTACCACTTACTTCCGTTTGCTTCCCCACTTTTTAAAAATTTCTTTCGCGCCAAAATCATTCCTCTGGTTTAGTTAACAAATTCGCCGCTGCGTTTCGCATTTACCCTCTTCCCTTCAGTGCTGGGAGACAATGCTGATGCACAGCGATGTTATATCGTCCTGTACTTCTAGGGAGCTGTAATATGATCCACTTCTGATGTGACCATAAAATTACTTTTTAAATTAGCTTACCTGAATTACTCCCAGTTATCGTGATGTTTTCTGAAATAGGAAAGAACGGAAGGTGATGTTTGGGACCGAATGGATTTTGTCTTTCACTAAATTCTTGTAAAGGCCGAAGTCGATACAATAAAACCAGTAGGAAGTCTTTGTCTACGGGGAGCGGTAGAATAGAATACACTAGCTGATAGCACGCGTTGCGATTTAAATTCAAAGAAGAACACTCGTGAAACTAGGGCTACAAAATAGTCTACTACTTTTGCAAAAGTTCGTATTTATCCAGAGCACGGTATATTTCGTTCACTCTTGGTTTAATATGAACTCACGTTTAATTATTCTTTTTTCAATATTGACTTGAGTTTTATGGTTCAAAAGGAAGTATGGAATGGGAAAGGAAAAGAGTATAGTTTAATTAAGCCGTTACTTGTATTATTCAGATAGTGGGATCATAGGTTTAAAAGTGATATGTTCCATAAGTATGACACTACCTATGCGAGTTCCTAATGCTAGAGACTTATAGGTCGAGCTACTTCGAGAACGACAAGCGAGAATTGAAGTACTACACTCGGTGGTTAATTTTGCAGGATTTCCATATTCCACTTTAGTCTGCATTACTAAGGCTTTGACAGCGCCTCATCAGGCGTCGCTTTACAAGAATCCATGACCTACGTCACTTCATGACAAGCTCTCAGTAACCAGTGAAAAACTTATGGAACATATCTTATGAAATTACGGTGGTATGATAGTTAAGCCCAATGCGTATTGCGTGCTGGTAAGTTCGTATTTCTTTGTTGATATTAAACAATGTAACTCTCGAAATTAATATTTTCTTTTAGAACCATATGGAAAAACTAATGCCGAAACGAAATAAAATGTCATTATGACGTGGAAGGTATATAAGAACCAATAATAAAAATCCAATTATTGGGTGAGCGGTGGTCCTGACATCTCTGGGGAAATATGCATCGTGAACTATGGTTAAGCCTTGGGTTTGTTGACGTCGAAATATATATTTTTTCAGTGAATATAATTAAGTTTAGTATAGCCAGGGAGAAGCGCTAATGGAGGTATTGGCTTCTAACACCAACATTTTCTGGTCTTTGTCTATTCCATGTGACACCAATCTATACGTATTGGCTTCTAAATCCATCAATCCTTGTCTCTTCCACATGCCAGAAAAATATACATATTTTTAAATTTTGTGGCTTTTTTATTTTTTAGATAAATAGATTTTGTGGTTGCTCAAATGCAGTTTTTCAAGTAGTATCGCTTGATGCATTAAAATTGAGAATTAGTTTTTTTATTTTTAGCTGAAATACTAGATTTTTAGTAAAATTATTTTTTATAATAAAAAATAATATTTTTATCTTTCTAGAATCGCCGCTTTTTGGGCCTCCCCAAGGCTAGTTATCTCCCAACCTCGCTGACAGTAGACGGTATGAACGTCCAAGTATGAGGCACGGTTGCAAAATGGACATGTATTAATACTTAAGTATTTGGAATTTCCAATTGACCAAAATGCTGGCAACCAAATACGGCCGTAAATCGAGGCGCAAAAAGATATGTCACGTGGGTAAAAAGATCTATAGCTGTCCGGAGAATCCCGAGTGGTGCGATTGAAAATTCACTCATGCGCAGAAATAGGAAATACGAATTTTCCTCTCACGCTCAAGGTTGGCAGTCACATTTTTTATTCTGCTGAACGGACGCCTAAGTGAATCGTCTTTTGGAAGGTGAGACCAGGGAGGGGAGATGCCGCGTGAATAGCGCGAGGTGTCTCTCTTTTGGGTGGGGGAAGTAAATTTCCCAGTCAACGGGGGTAGTATCGCTCGGGCCACCGCGAGCTCTACTGCGCAAAATCCAAATTTTTTGTCTCATGTAGCAACTATTCGTGATGTCACTTCGCGTATGCTCAATGATCCACCGAATGACCCAGGGAGAGAGAGAGAACATAGTATTTCATACCCCCGTTTTCAACCCCTTCCCGCTAGATACGAGTTCTGTTAGCATTAGGCGGCTTCTCCCTTTCCTCCCTGGTGAGACGTAGGAATTCATGGTACAATATTATTTGTTAAGCCTATAGCCGATAGAATTTGTCTGCCACGTTACGAAGTCTACATATTGTAGTAAATATTCTACTAAACAATTTAGAAAATCTCGTGACAATTTAAACCAAATCCTTTATCGTGAAAATTAGTTGAATATGTGTTTTTGTCGAGGTTAGAAAGTAGCTTTTAGCGAAGCGAGCGACTAGAGCAAGTACTTTTAGTTGAATTTGATATGGTCCTAGAGTACCTAAAAGGATAGTTTTAAAATGGTAAAAACGTTATGCAAGCCAATGCACTTTTTTTATTTAACTGCGTGCATTCTAGGCCTACATCGCATTAGAACACTAATAACTAGAATAGTGTATTGATTTATTTTTTTATTCGAGTAAAACTATGCTTTGAGGTGGGTAAGAATGTGTAAAGAAATTTTATTAAGGGGAAAATGCAGATCATTAAGTCAATATACAGTGTGTTCCCTGTATAATGTACATCCAATTTTTACACATATATACTATGAAAATATTGGAAAAATGTTTTCGTCCGCAAACATGTAATGCTTGTAAAAAGTTGATGTTTACAAGTGTGTCTTAAATAGTAAAATTTCTGAATATCTGAGCCTTCAGTCGATCAATTTTTCAGATCTTTTTCACTGCGAGTAGTCAAAAGATGTTCGTACATGTTCATTAATCTATGGCCAGTGGAATCCAAGAATTATGTTCGATGGTGATACATTATATTGCAAAGGTTAACTTCATGGTTGTCTCGTCTTAAACCGTGTCTTTTCGGTTTTGATTTCTTCAGCGACATCAGAAGTGTAAATGCATTTTCCAAAATCAGAGCAAACAAGGTTATCGCGTTTCCCACCAAGTAGACCAAAATGAGGCTTGATATTTCCTTGACAGATATCGGAGAAAAGTCGTCCTTGGGATTTCTCCATTGAAGGACATCGATAGAATAGCGTGATTTATAAAAAATACCAAATCCGAGGTCGTTTTCGTTCCATAACTCAATTCTGAGGAGAGAAAATTAACAACCTAAAATTTCTTCAATTAGTGTTTAATTTGGATGTAATTAACGAGGGAGCCAGTCAGTTAATGGAATTATGTCTTTAATGTTCTAATTGGGAATAAAACCCAACGGACTTGTTAGGTCTTACTCACCATAATAAAAGTTCCTACAAAAACCCACTTAATACCCCCCCCCCCAGAAAAAAAACGATATCCCGCTGGACTGTGTTTTTACGAATTAGGTCTACCCTGATGTTTGCTGACTCAAAGTTTAAGTTTCTTACATTGTGTTGACGTTTTCCATGTACTTAGATCGGGAAAAATTGTTGGAAACAGCGAAAACCACCAGATTATTTTCTATCGAAGGCGACAAGTAATATTTCTCGGTGAATTGCATTTTGTTACCCAGCGCTAGGTTTTCCAAGACAATAATTTGGAGAAGCATTGTCGATATGACCATGAACTTTCTGTCAAGTCCTGTGACTCCCGCTGTGTCCACAAACTCTTCTCCCAAAACTGCCTTCTCTACAGAGAGCATGGATGTTTCAGGAATCCCATACAGTAGTTTCCCGTACTTCTTCTCGTTCGACCTTGCCTAGATACGAAAATTATTGCTACAATACGTAACAGCAGAAGAAAGATAAGGGACTAGAAGTATTAAGGTGACCAAATTCTTCACTTGGCGAAAGTGAATATTCTTGATAACACAAGAACGGTTGGCCCTCTGGTAGCGGTTTCTGAGTTTTCCCTCCAAAACGTGAGAGGCTCGTGGCGGTAGACAGCCGAACTAGATTCAAGCACCCGCGTCCGTCTTCCGCGGCTTGAGGATGAGGGGAAGGGGGTAGGAATTGTTTTTGGAACTCGACCAATTTTTTCTCTCTAGTGTAGGCGCGATGGAAGCGGCATAAAATCCTCAAATTTGTTCACTAGTGCCAAGATCTATTACCAATGCTAGAGCTCTTTACTTCTAGTCTCATCCTACTTCTGGTAACAGATACTTGGCCATAAATGCAGTGACACATACCTTTCTGAGTAAGGACGTGAATTCGTCAGAGCCCTTCCAGAAGAAGACGTTATGGAAATCCTGTTTGACGAGTTGGTCTATGGTGTCCACGGTATCGTAGACTTTCTCTGTGAAATCCGATTTCAGTTTGCCTGATATTTCGAAGAAAATGAAAGTGGTCGCGATCAACCAGGACATGGCCGCCACTCTCCAAGTCATCGCTTTCTCGACACGGATGTACGCTGTTACCACAATTACAAGTTGGTTTTTAAGTATGGATTTCCTACACCATTTAAAAAGGAAATAACTTACGTTCGTAGAAGAATATCAGAATGTTTTGCCAAAGCTTTTCAACTAAAGTGTGGAATAATACGCGGCCATTTTGTTTCCTGTGATTGGCCACAGCCAAGATGATTGACACAGCCAATAGACTCGTCATCCAAGCTAAGGTGAACTGCATTTCATAGCGAGGGCCACGAGACATTATCACGCATGATTGAAACTATAGTTGCGCGTTATTTTTTTACGGTGCACATAGGCCTAAAAATTCTTTTGCCGTATTATAGCGAATATTTACCTGTCTTTCCATGTTAAGAAAAGACAGAGATGGTTTCTTTGTCATTTCCGGTACTGAAGATACGATGTAGGTGGCCACCGAGTCATAGACGGCCGTCATTCTTGCCTTCGTTTGAGGGGAAACGAAATTCTCCGCTTGAATAGGAAACGCCAACAAGTCCATCGTCTGTAAAATGACAAGTTGTCGTTTATTAACGAGCACTTGTGTTTCCCGATTCTTATACGTGAAGTTTGGATTTTTTTATCCGCGCTGTCGCCTATTAACAATTTGTGAAAGAACGGGTAGTATTTCATTGCAATTATTGCATTTACAGTATTTTAAGATCCTCGATAATCAGCATAATGCTGTTCCTGTTAATGCACAATCGCAGTTTAATTTAATGATAAATCTTTCACTGAGCGTAAATTCTCTTGGGTTATGTTAGATTTAAATGGGAAAAAGGTGCTACTGGGTTTGAAGTTTTTTTTCACCTCTGGTAAGTCGCCCTCTTCCCTAAACATCTTAATATGCTCTTGATCAAAAGGAATAAAGTCAATGCTTCATAGAAATGTAAAATAATTAGTATACAGGATTTCAATTAACTTCGACTAGACTTTACCTTAAATTGAACCTTTTCCTGTAACACTCCTTCAACATATCGTATAATTGAATGCCGGACTCCATACTATCCGTGTCCTAGGTCAGAATAATATTTCAGTCACTAATGGAAATGGCGGTCGATGAAAAAAAAACGTGTTAAGTAAAATTTTGCAAATACCTCTATGAACCCAAACCTTAGATCATACATGTCTGTGAAGGCTGTTTGCAACTATCAAAAAAACTAATTTTTATATAAGAATGAGAAGTTAATCAGCAAGTGAGGAATTTTTCGTTAAAAGAGTTAGTGAACCATTGTACTGTACTAAATGTTAAATCCTTTAAAAATTACTGGCTACCATTTTCTAAGATATGGCTGCAGAATCCCGGATTGGAAAAATATTTCTTAATGAGTGTTGAAACTCTGCACATTGAAATGTGCATTTTGAGATTATGATAGAGTAAATGTTCTTACCTCAATTTTTCCCATCATGTTGACGGATTTCTAAAATATAATTGAAGCGTGGAATTTCTTTAATGCTATTTAACCGGGGGAAATAGAAATTTGGTTATATTTTTGGTGTTCTACATTTCAACATAAACCAGGAGACTCGCTAACAGCCTGGAACTGTCTAACAGTGTTTAAAGGCTTCGAGTCAACTTATTTTCTCAAAGTTGATATTTAACCTCCGCCACTTATTGAACATTATATTTTGCGCGTTCGTATTGCAATTGGGACGTGGTTTACCGCATTGCGGGTAAGGACGTTAATCTAGCTTAAACGTTCTTATTCCACCAGATTATAGTTCCTGCGTGCTTCTGGTAAAATTATCTTTATTACGCTTGCAGGCGAAAGAGTTATTCGTGAGTTAAACCGTCAATTAAATCGACCCGACTTTTAAAGCGGCTCTTAAAACATTCTCTCAAAGTTCGTGTTAAATAAACTTAACTTTCAAAAGATTATAGCTCTGGCATTATTAACTTTACTTACCTCTTTTTCCTCCCTAAATCAATCGACCCGACTTCGTGCCGAGACGAATGTGAAAAGGTTAAACCTACGGCATTTCCCAGTAATTTTAGGTTTAAGAAAAAGTACACGTATTTTATTTAGATTTAAGCAAAGGTACACGTATTTTACTTAGATTTAACAAAAGGTACGTCTATTTTCTTAAGATCTAAGATAAAGAACGTGTACTTTCTTTAGATATTAGAAAAAGAACATCTACTTTATATAGATTTAAGCTGAAATATTTGTTTTGAAATTTATATTTTGTTTTAAGCAGTAGTATTTTTATTCAGAAATCATATTTACAGAAAAATACATTTTCCGCTATATTTAGTTTTAAGCTTAAACGTTAATACTTAAAATATTCTTTTACTTTTCTAAAGCAATATCTTTTATCTATATTCACAACAAACTGACTGTAAATACAGTTTTTTTTAAATCGTCAGTGGGTTTAAATACTGACGTATTAGGGATTCCCAACTAGTTTAAAAAAAAAAACATGCCATACGCCCGAGATTGTGAGACAGCTATATATCAAGGCGGAAGGAGCTAGATCACGTGCGGAAAATTAACTGTAACTCTAGGGTGAAAACTGAGTGGTTCAGTTGAAATTTCACCCATGCGCAAAGAGAGATAGAATACTACGTTTTCTCTCACTAGCATAATTTAGGTGGGGGGGGGGGAGCTTGCAAGTCATATTTCGTTATCTGCTGAACGGGCTTCTAAGAGAAATCCCTTGTTTATGGTAAGAGGTGGGAATACGTTAGTATTCATAAATTTTCATGATTATATTTTATGACGGTTAACTCGATGTAAACGTCGTCTCGAGACCTTTGCTGCGGTTCTCGACTTCTTCAAAGCCAGCAGAAGGGATAAACCGTATTCCAATATTAATGCCAATACCGCGATGATCTTTCCCACGTAGAACAGAGTAAGAAGGCTTTCAATTTCGTTAACGGATATCGTTGAAAAATCGTCCACTGGTTGTTTCCATTTTATGAGATCGAGCGAGTATCGCGCTTTGTAGAAATATGGGAATCCTAGATCATTTTCTGCTAACAATTCAACCCTGAAACAAAGATCACGTGTTAAAAGCGACACAAACGACGTTGTTACTTTTGTCTTACAAAAGGTTGGCTTTCTCCATGAGTTCTGATTGCGAGAAGTTGTAGGAAACGGCAAAAGCCAAAAGCGCATTTTCTATAGGCGGCGAAAAGTAGAATTTATTCGCGTACTCTATTTTATTTTCCATTTGTTGATTTTCAAGCAGAATAAGTTGCATTATCAGTGTCCCCACGACCATGAACTTCCTGTTGTCTCCGACGTTTTGCGCGACGTTGACGAACTGGTCGCCAAAAACCCCGTCTTCAGTTGGGAGTATTGAAGTGTCGGGGATTGGCACTTTCACCTAGTAACGATATTTATTGCTCTACTTATTTAAATCATCCAATTATTATAAAATGAATCAATATGGAAGAATAATTGTTTCAGAATGGATAAAAAAGTTCGGATCAACTAAGCACCAACAACTCGGCGCTGGTGTCATTTAATATTTCTCTGAAATGTTTTACTCACTTGAAAAGGGAAGAGTGTAGGCTAGCTATCGAATCTGCATTTACCTTTCTGCGAAAAGAAGTTAATTCCTCACTATTATCCCAGAACCAGACGTTTTGAAAACCCTGTTTGACGAGTTGGTCGACGGTGTCCACAGTATCGTATTCCTTCTCGGTGAAATCCGACTTCAGGTTTCCTGAGATGTCGAAGAAAATGAAAGTGGTCGCGATCAACCAGGACACAGCCGCTACGCGCCACGTGATCGCTTTCTCCACACGGATATACGCTGTGACCACAAATACCAGTCAGTTTTCAAATATGGATTTATTACACCATTTAAATTGAAAGCGCTTACGTTCGTAGAAAAAAATTAGGAAATTCTTCCACATCATTTCGACGAAAATATGGACGAATGGTCGGCCATTTTGATTTTTGGGCGTGGCCAAAGCCAAGAGCATCGACACTGCCAAAAGGCTCGCCAGCCAAAATATCGAGAACTACGGTTAAGGTCGAACGAAATTGTTATTATATTCCTTGGAACGTATGGAAAAAGGTTCACTTAACTTGTCTTTCCATGTTGAGGAAAGACATGGATGGTGTCTTGGTCATTTTCGGGATTGAAGAGATGATGAATGTCGACGCGGAGTCATAAACGCTCGTCATTCGACATTTCATCTCAGATGTAAAGAAACTATCGACTATTGCCGCAAAATATAGCACGTCCATTGTCTGTCAAAAGGATTTTTTTTTTTAAATTATGCAATTTAAGTATAATTACCAGGTCTGTTCTAGTATCGCTATTTTTGTATTGTGTTCTACTGATTTGGCGCAGAGAATTCTTAAGAGCGATTCTTATTTAGATTCGCTGCGCCTTATCTTAGGGATCCCGAAAAACCGCTTGTGAAATTTTTAATTTTACTTTTGGTAAGTCACTCTGGTTTCGAATAGCTTTAATTTCGTCCAAAGGTACGGGCACAAAACCAAGGCTTAAATATAGAAAAAAAGGTTATACAGGCAACACGATAAGAAGATGTGAGACAGAATTTTACCTAATGTTAAACCTTTTTCTGAAAAACTCCGATGTCGAATTTTGGAGATTTATGGCGATATCAAAATCTTGAATTTCCTGTTTGAAAAATACGACAATTTAGACATTAGAAATTGGTCAATATTTGTTGCATAATATCAGTTTTTCGATATCGAGTCGCGTTGAAAGAAACATTTGAGATTATTGCTGCGTAAATAAATATTCTTACCTCTATTACTCCCATTCGAATATCAACCATGTTGAATGTATTTATAATTCAGACTGTTGAAGACGTCGTGGCACAGAAGCGATTTTTTTCTCTTTGACCATTCTGCAGAGCTAAAAAAACTTTCAGGCGATTTTTGCGACTCAGTCGCTATGGCCGACGTCGGTGCACGTGCATAAAGTACGGGTAGGCATAAAAGTTAATCAATAAACTAGACCAGTTTTCACAAAGTTAATATTTATCTTTGTTTGTTTCATCCAGAAGGTTATATTTCATGAGTTCAGAATTTAGTGTTGACTTTGGTTTCTTTTATTGATGGAAAAACATTAACTGTATGACACGCAAGGTCGTTCTGAGTTAAGTAAATCGATCCAACTACATGCTAAGTAAGGGTTTTCGAAATGTTTGCATATCGTTAAAAGAAATGCGAAGATATAAGATTAGCGAGGATATAGTAAATCCGTCGATAAAGATGAGACCCAAAACACCTAATGAAGAAAACCATAAGCCGATATATTAGAAAAAGAACAGCTACTTTATTTAGATATGAGATAAAGAACATCTACTTTATTTAGATATGAGATAAAGAACATCTACTTTATTTAGATATGAGATAAAGAAAATCTACTTTATTTAGATATGAGATAAAGAAAATCTACTTTATTTAGATATGAGATAAAGAAAATCTACTTTATTTAGATATGAGATAAAGAACATCTACTTTATTTAGATATGAGATAAAGAACATCTACTTTATTTAGATATGAGATAAAGAACATCTACTTTATATAAATTCAAGCAGAACTATTTGTTTTGAAATTTGCATTTTGTTTCAAGCAGAAGTATTTTTAATCAGAAATTATACTACTTTCTAAGCAGACACATATTTTAGTTACTTATATTTAGTTTTAAGCATAAACATTAATACAATTTTCTTTTACTTTTTTGAAGGAATATAATTAACCTATATTCACAAAACCCTGTCTGTAAATACAGCGTTTTTTCATAAATAGTCCGTTGGCATAAATACAAACGTATTAAGTATTCCCAAACAAAGTCCGGCCTCCAAATATAGAGCTATTTCAGTGGGGGAAAAAATGTCGTCTGCTTCGAAAATTGGGCCTGCCTTTGGCGGACCGGGGCGGCCATTTTGTGCAGATTTTCTCTATGGGCAAATAGCATTGGTGACGTAGCCATTACCCCCTCTGAAATAGCTCTATGCCTTTCACCCACGAATATGAAACGGCCGTTAGTCGAGACGGAAAGAGCTGGGTCACAAGGAGAAAAGGAACTACATCTCTCCAGAGAATCCTGAGTGGTGCGTTTGAAATTTCGCTCATGCGCAAAAAATGTTTTATTACGAATCAAGATTTGGGGAGGGGGTTTGCAATTCATATTTTTTCCCTGCTCAGCGGGTGCCTAAGCGAAATTCCTGGATTGAGCTAAGAGATGGAAATCCATTATACGTTAGAAGTTATATACATCCTTGCCAATATTTTATGAACCTTAACTCAATGTAATCGTCGTCTTGAGACCTTTGCTGCGGTTCTCGACTTCTTCAAAGCCAGCACAAGGAATAAAGCATATTCCAATATTAAAGCCAATACCGCGATGATCTCTCCCATGTAATACAGAGAAAGAAGGCTTTCGATTTCCTTCACGGATATCGTTGAAAAATCGTCCTCGGGCTGTTTCCATTGGATGAGATCGAGCGAGTATCTAGATTTATATGTAAGAGCGAAGAAGAGGTCGTTTTCAGTGATTAACTCTATCCTGAAACGAAATTGACGTGTTAAAATTTGCAAAATCATTTTCGATTCTTTTGTCTTACATCAGATTGACTTTCTCCATGAACTTTGATTTCGAGAAATTGGATGAAACGACAAAAACCAAAAGGGTATCGTCTATGGACGGCGAAAAGTAGTATTTGTTCACGTATTGTATTTTATTTTCCAATTCTAGATTTTCATGCAGAATACGATGCATTATCATTGTCCCAACGACCATGAACTTTCTATTGTCCCCAAGGTTTTCCGCGACGTTGACGAACTGGTCTCCAACAACCCCGTCTACAATTGGTAGTAATGAAGTTTCGGGGATGGGCACGTTGACCTAGTTAACGAAATTTATTGTTCTACTTATTTAAATCATCCAATTATTACAAAATTAATATAGAATAGGCCCCAGAATAGATGCAAAAGTTTGGTTCAACTATATGGTCGACGCTGATTTCGTCCAATATTTCTCTTATATGGTGCACTTGCTTGAGAGTAGATCGTTTTGAGTATTTCTGCACTTACTTTTCTACGAAAAGAAGTCAATTCGTCACTGCCCTCCCAGAACCAGACATTTTTGAAACCCTTGTTGACGAGTTGGTCGACGGTGTCCACAGTATCATAGTCTTTCTCAGTGAAATCCGACTTCAGCTTGCCTGATATTTCGAAGAAAATGAAAGTGGTCGCTATCAACCAGGACATGGCCGCCACTCTCCAAGTGATTGCCTTTTCGACACGGTTGTACGCTGTGACCACAAATACGAGTCACGTTACAAGTATGGATTTATTACACCATTCAAAGACGAAATAACTTACGTTCGTAGAAAAAAATTAGGAAATTCTTCCACATCATTTCGACGAAAGCAAAGACGAACGTTCGGCCATCTGAAGTTTTGGGCGTGGCCCATGCCAAGAGTATCGACACTGCCAAAAGGCTCCCCATCCAAAATATCGAGAACTACGGTTAGAGTTGAAAGAAATTGTTATTGTATTCCTTAGGAACATATGGAAACGTTTTCACATTACTTGTCTATCCATGTTGAGGAAAGACAAAGATGGTGTCTTGGTCATTTTCGGGACTGAAGAGATGATGAAGGTCGATACTGAGTCAAAAACGCTCGTCATTCCACATTTCATCTCAGGTTTAAAGAAACTATCGACTTGTACAGGATAAAACATCATGTCCATTGTCTGCCATAAGGATACGTTTAAAAATGAATAAATATATGTATTATGTCTGTTCGAATATTGTGTCTTGTAGTTTGGGTGTGGAGACTTCTTTTAAGAGCGATTGTCATTTAGATTCGCTGTGAGGGATCCCGAAAAAACATCTTGTGCAATTTTTAATATTACCTTTGGTAAATCACTCTGGTTTGGAATTGATTTAACCTCGTCCATAGGTACGGGCACAAAACCGACACTTGGAATAATGTATGAATATTATTTATACAACGCATTAAAAAGAAGTGAGACAGAATTTTACCTAATGTTAAATCTTTTACGGAAAAACTCCGTAATCGTAGCGTAGAGATTTTTGGTGAAATCAAAATCCTTACTTTCCTATTTGAAAAAAAAAACACAATTTAGACAGTTCAAATTGGCCAATGAAACTTTCCTGATTTATATTAGTTTTTCGATATCAGGTCGCGTTGATAGATACATTTTAGATTATTGCTGCAAAAATATTCTTACATCGATTATTCCCATTCGAATATCACCCATGTTGAATGATTTGTAATTCAGACTATTGAAGACTGCGTTTGATAGAAGGGATTCTTTTGCCTTTAACTACTCAGCAGACCAAAGAAAAAAAAGAGGATATTTTTGCGACTCAGTGTTTCTGGCCGAATTCGGTGTACTAGCAGAAAGTATTAGCAAATCAAGAACGCTCGAACAAAATAGACAGATTACCGATTTTCATATTTAACATGTTACTTTGGGTGTGAACTTATTTGCCGCATTGCGGACAAAATAAACGATTGCCTTCCTTTTTATATAAATATAACGGCGGCAACGGAAAAATAGTGAGTTAAGTTAAATCGATCCCAAAATTGGTGCGAAATCAGCAGGTGTAATACCTTTTACATTTTTCACGCTATAATGATTTCACTAGATGAAACAGTTTTACGGTACTCAAAATGTCCCGACGCCATGCCGAAATTTATGCAAAAACCTGCGAAGCTGTCGTATGCTATAATACTTTTAAACCAATTTTCTTTTACTTCTTTTTGGATAAAGCGTAATCATACAACTGCAAGGAACCAACTTGCTATGATATTATTGAGAGTATGGTGTACCAGATTCTCAAAGGTGGACTTTGACGGTATCGAGGTGTAACATCGCGTTGGATTTCTTTCAAATTTCGATGTGTATAATTATTCTCGAGCCAAAACCCAAATTTTATTTCCAATATAGAAGAGTCATTAAGAAAATCCATACTTATTTTATTTAAATTTAAGCAAAAGTGTATCAAAATTACTTAGATTTAAGTACATTTAGTTTATATACATTTAAAAAAAAGTGAATCTATTTTATTTAGATTTAAGAAAGATACATCTATATTATTTAGATTTAAGGAAAAGTACATCTATAATATTTAGATTTAAGAAAGATACATCTATATTATTTAGATTTAAGGAAAAGTACATCTATAATATTTAGATTTAAGGAAAAGTACATCTATAATATTTAGATTTAAGGAAAAGTACATCTATAATATTTAGATTTAAGGAAAAGTACATCTATAATATTTAAATTTAAGGAAAAGTACATCTATAATATTTAGATTTAAGGAAAAGTACATCTATAATATTTAGATTTAAGGAAAAGTACATCTCTTTTTATTTAGATTTAAGGAAAAGTACATCTATTTTTATTTAGATTTTAGAAAAAGTACATCTATATTATTTAGATTTAATGAAACGTACATCTATATTATTTAGATTTAAGGAAACGTACATCTATTGTTATATTAATTTCTAAGTAGACTCATTTATATTTCGTTTAAAACATAAACATAAATATTCAGAATTTTATTTTACTTTTTCATTTAAGTAATATACTTTACGTATAGTCACAACGTATTGACTTTAAATATTTAGCGTTTTTTAATTAATCGTCAGTGGGTATAAATAATAACGTATTATAGATTCCCAACAAGATCCAAAAACCGGCCACCAGATATGCCTTAAACCCGCGATGGTGAGACAGCTGTATATCAGGCTAGGTCACGTGGCGAAAACGAACTCTGTCACTCCGGAGAATCCTGAGTGGTGCGTTTGAAATTTGGACCATGCGCAAAGAGAGATAGAATACGAAGTTCCCTCTCACTCACAAAATTTGAGGGATTGGGGGGGGGGGTTGCAAGTCATATTTTATTATCTGCTGAACGGGTGCTTAAGCAAATTGCCCTATTCAAGGTAAGAGATGGAAATCCATTATACGTTAGTATTTAAACATTTCAACGATATTATATTTTGAACATTAACTCAAAGTGAACGTCGTCTTGAGACCATTGCTGCGGTTCTCGACTTCTTTAAAGCCAGCAGAAGGAATAAAGCATATTCCAATATTAACGCCAATACCGCGATGACGTTTCCCACGTAGTACAGAGAAAGAAGGCTTTCGATTTCCTTAACGGATATTGTTGAAAAATCGTCCACTGGCTGTTTCCATTGGATGAGATCCATCGAGTATCGCGCTTTGTAGAAATATGGGAATCCTAGATCATTTTCTGCCATTAATTCAACCCTGAAACAAAGATCACGTGTTAAAAGCGACACTATGCACGTTGTTAAGTTAGCCTTACATCAGGTTCACTTTCTCCATGAGTTCTGATTGCGAGAAATTGTAGGAAACGGCAAAACCCACAAGCGAAGTTTCTATGGACGGCGAAAAGTAGAATTTATTCGCGTACTGTATTTTATTGTCCATTTCTGGATTTTCAATCAGAATAAGGTGCAAAAACATTGTCCCTATGAGCAAGAACTTCCTGTTGTCGCCGACGTTTTCTGCGACGTTCAAGAACTGGTCTCCAAAAATACCTTCTTGAATTGACAGTATTGAAGTTTTGGGGATGGGCATGTTGACCTAGTTACGAAATTTATGGTTCTAGTTATCTAAAATCATCCAATTGTTATAAAATGAATCAATTTGGAACAATAATGGCTCGAGAAAAGATTTTTGAAGTTCGGTTCAACTAATCCCCAATAACTCTAGGGTCGACGCCGGTTTCATCTAATATTTTTTTAAATGGTTTACTTGCTTGAGAAGGGATGAAAGTAGCGATCAATTCTGTAATTACCTTTCTGCGAAAAGAAGTTAATTCCTCACTGCCATCCCAGAACCATATATCGTGAAAATCGTGTTTGACGAGTTCTTCGATGGTATCCACTGTATCGTAATCCTTCTCTGTGAAATCTGACTTCAGGTTTCCTGATATATCGAAGAAAATGAAAGTGGTCGCGATCAGCCAGGACATGGCTGCTACGCGCCACGTCATCGCTTCCTCGACACGGCTGTACGCTTTGACCACAAGTACAAGTCCATTTTAAAGTATGGATTTATTAGACCATTTAAAACCGAAATAGCTTACGTTCGAAGAAAAAAATTAGGAAATTCTCCCAGATCATTTCGACGAAAGTAAGGATTAAAGGTCGGCCATTTTGATTGTTGGGCGTGGCCAACGCCAAGAGCATCGACACCGCCAATAGGCTCACCATCCAAGATACCGAAAACTACAGTTAATGTTGATAGAAATTGTTATTATATTCCTTAGGAAGATATGGAAAAAGTTCACTTAACTTGTCTTTCCATGTTGAGGAAAGACATGGATGGTGTCTTGGTCATTTTCGGGATTGAAGAGATGATGAAGGTTGACACTGATTCGAAAACGCTTGTCATTCGACATTTCATGTCAGGTTTATAGAAACTATCGACCTGTGCAGGATTAAACAGCATGTCCATTGTCTGGCAAAAGTATACGTTTTAAATTGAATATGTGTAATTATTAAATATTTGCTTTTTTATAGTGCTCTATAGTTTGGGTGCAGAGAGATATTTTCATTTGTATTCGCTGTGTCATATCAGAGGGATCCCAAAAAACCCGCTTGTGCAATTGTAAATATTACCTGTGGTAAGTCACTCTGGTTCTTGATAGTGTTAAACTCATCCAAAGGTATGAGAACAAAACCAACACTTGGAATAAAGAATAAATATTATTTTGACAACAAGAATATATATTATTTTGACAACAAGAATAAATATTATTTTGACAACAAGAATAAATATTATTTTGACAACAAGAATAAATATTATTTTGACAACACGATTATATTTTGACAACACGATTATATTTTAACAACACGATTATATTTTGACAACACGATTATATTTTGACAACACGATTATATTTTGACAACACGAATTTTACCTAATGTTAAACCTTTTACTGTAAAACTCCGTTGTCAAAGCGTAGAGATTTTTAGCGATATCAAAACCCACACTTTCCTGTGAGAAATAAAAATAATTCAGACAGTACTAATTGGCCAATGAAACTTTCGTGATTAATCTCAGTTCTTCGATATCGAATCGCCTTGAAAAATGCATCTGCGATTATTTCTGCGTAAATATTCTTACCTCGATTATTCCCATTCGAATTTCACCCATGTTGAATGATTCAGACTGATGAAAATGGTGCGGCGCATTAGAGTATTTGTTTCTGACTCTGCGGCAGACCTAAAAACTGCTAGGCGATTTTTGCAACTCAGTGTTTATGGCCGTCGTCGGTGCACTAGCAGAACGTACGTGTAGGCATAAAACTTAATCAAGAACGCTCGAGAAACCAGACGGATGACCTGTTTTCGCAAGGTTCATATTTATCTAGCTTTATTATTTGGAGCAGGTTGTACTTCGTGCGTTCAAAATTTAATGATGACTATCGATTTACTTGTTGTTATACGAAAATAGTAACTTTACGTTACGCATCGCGGTTCCAAGTTAATTAAGTCTATCCGACGACATGCTAAGGGAGGGGCTTCGAATTTTTTTGTTATCACTCAGACAAAGACGAAGATACGAGAGGAGAGGTAAGGAACTAAGGACACGATATTGACGTTTACGAAATCGTGTTGAAAGGTACTTTTGTTGTTGATTAAGTACACTTACCTCTATTACTCCAACCCGCGTATAATAAATGTTGTCTGACCTTTGAACTACACTAGATCAGACGCGTGTTTGAGTGAAGAAATAGCATTCAGTAGAAAGGGGTAAAAGCGTAGCACGATTTTCAGAACTGTATGTGCCCATTATAGAGACCGACAGGAGTTTTCTACAAAACTAAATGCCGAGGGGTTAGGATATTTTTTTTTTGGTGAATGTCATTATGATCTAAGCTGTGGTTCTCGACTTCTTTAAAGCCAGCAGAAGGGACAAACCATATTCCAATATTAAAGCCAATACCGAGGTGATCTTTCCCACGTAGTACAGAGAAAGAAGGCTTTCGATTTCCTTAACAGATATTGTTGAAAAATCGTCCACTGGCTGTTTCCATTCGATGAGATCGAGCGAGTATTGCGCTTTGTGGAAGTGTTGGAATCCCAGATCGTTTTCCGCGATTAATTCAATCCTGAAACAAAGATCACGTGTTAGAAGCGACACTATGCACGTCTTTTAGTTAACCTTACATCAGGTTGACTTTCTCCATGAGCTCTGATTGCGAGAAATTGTAGGAAACGACAAAACCCAAAAGCTGATTTTCAATGGACGGCGAAAAGTAGTATTTGTTCGCGAATTCAATTTTATTATACAATTCTACATTTTCAAGCATAAGGAATTGCATTATCAATGTCCCAACGACCATGAACTTTCTCTTGTCACCGAAGTTTTTTGAGACGTTCAAGAACTGGTCTCCAGCAACACCATATTCAATTGGGAGTATTGAAGTTTCGGGGATGGGCATGTTGACCTAGTTACGAAATTTATGGTTCTAGTTATTTAAATCATCCAATTATTAAAAAATGAATTAATTTGGATCATAAATTGCTCGAGAATGGATTTTTAAAGTTCGGTTCAACTAATCCCCAATAACCTTTGGACCGACGCTGGTTTCATCTAATTTTTCTTTTAAATGATTTACTCTCTTGAGAAGGGATGAAAGTAGAGATCGATTCTGCACTTACTCTTCTGCGAAAAGAAGTTAATTCCGCACTGCCATCCCAGATCCATATGTTGTGAAAATCATGCTTGACGAGTTCTTCGATGGTATCCACGGTATCGTAATCCTTCTCTGTGAAATCCGACTTCAGGTTTCCTGATATTTCGAAGAAAATGAAAGTAGTCGCGATCAGCCAGGACATTGCCGTCACTCTCCAAGCGATCGCTTCCTCGACACGACTGTACGCTGTGACCACAAGTACAAGTCCGTTTTAAAGTATGGATTTATTACACCATTTAAAAACGAAATAGCTTACGTTCGAAGAAAAAAATTAGGAAATTCAACCAGATCATTTCGACGAAAGTAAGGATTAGAGGTCGGCTATTTTGTTTTTTGGGCGTGGCCAAAGCCAAGATGATCGACACTGCCAGTAGACTCACCATCCAAAATAATGAGAACTACAGTTTATTTTGAAAGAAATTGTTATTGTAATTCTTAGGAACATATGGTAAAAGTTTATGTTACTTGTCCTTCCATGTTGAGGAAAGACATAGATGGAGTCTTGGTCATTTTCGGGGCTGAAGAGACGATGAAGGTCGACACTGAGTCATAAACGCTCGTCATTCGACATTTCATCTCGGGTGTATAGAATCTATCGACTTGTGCAGGAGTAAACAGCATGTCCATTGTCTGTTAAAAGTATGCGTTTGAAATTGAGTATGTATAATTATTAAATATTTTTATAGTTCTCTATAGTTTCGGCGCTGAGAGTTCTTAAGAGCGATTGTCATTTGTATTTGTCGTGTCTTATCTGAGGGATTCCGAAGAAACCTCTTGTGCAATTATCAATATTACCTGTGGTAAATCACTCTGGTTTTTGATAGAGTTAAGCTCATCCAAAGGTACGGGCACAAAACCAACACTTGGAATAAAGTAGAAATATTATTTAGACAACGCGTTGAAAAGAAGTTTGACCGAATTTTACCTAATGTTAAACCTTTTACTGTAAAACTCCGATGCCGAAGCGTAGAGATTTTTGGCGATATCTAAACCTACAGTTTCCTGTGAAAGAAAAAAAGTACAATTTATACAATACAAATTGGCCAATGAAACGTTCGTGATTAATCTCAGTTTCTCGATATCGTATCGCCTTGAAAAATTCATCTGATATTATGGTTGCTTAAATATCTTTACCTCGATTATTCCCATTCGAATTTCACCCATGTTCAATGATTAAGACTGATAAAAACGGCGTGGCACCCAAGAGATTTTAGTTTTTGACTATTCGGCTAAACTGCTAGGCGATTATTGCAACTCAATTTTTATGGCCGACGTCGGTGCACTAGCAGAAAGTACGTGTAGGCATAAAACTGAATGAAGAACGCTCGAGAAACCAGACGGATGACCCGTTTTCTCAAAGTTTATATATATCTAGCTTTATTATTTACACGTTGTACTTCGTGCGTTCAAAATTTAATGATGACTTTCGATTTACTTGTTGTTATGGAAAAATAGTAACTTTGCGTTACGCATCACGGTTCCAAGTTAATTATGTCGATCCGACGACATGCTAAGGGAGGGGTTTCGAATTTTTATTGTTATCACTCAGACAAAGGCGAAGATACAGGAGGAGAGGTAAGGAACTAAGGACACGATATTGACGTTTACGAAATCGTGTTGAAAGGTACTTTTGTTCTTGATTAAGTACTCTTACTTCTGTTTCTCCAAACCGCGTATAATTAATGTTGTCTGATCTTTGAATTACACTAGATCAGACGAGTCTATGAGTGAAGAAATAGCATTCAGTAGTAAGAGGAAAAAGCGTAGCACGATTTTCAGGACTATACGTGCCCTATATAGACAACGACAGGAGTTTTGCTGAGAGGGTAGTCATTCACCAACATTTTGTACACCTGATTTCTTAATTCTTAACTTGTGATATCTGTCTGACGTCCTATGAATTTCGGTGATTTTTTTTCTGTGAATGTCGTTATTAATATTCGTCGTGAATTGCGATGAATGCAGTGAATATTTATTTTTCAATTGATTACGATTTTATTTCCACATTTTATTTTTTAAATTTAAGCAAAAGTACTTTAATATTATTTAGATTTAAGAAAAAGTGCATTAATATTATTTAGGTTTAAGAAAAAGTACATCTATTTTATTTAAGTTTAAGAAAAAGTACATCTATTTTATTTAGGTTTAAGAAAAAGTACATTTATATTATTTATATTTAAGAAAAAGTACATCTATATTACTTACATTTAAGAAAAAGTACATCTATATTATTTAGATTTAAGAAAAGGTGCATCTATATTATTTAGATTTAAGAAAAGGTGCATCTATATTATTTAGATTTAAGAAAAAGTACATCTATATTATTTAGATTTAAAAAATAGTACATCTATATTATTTAGATTTAAGAAATAGTACATCTATATTATTTAGATTTAAGAAATAGTACATCTATATTATTTAGATTTAAGAAATAGTACATCTATATTATTTAGATTTAAGAAATAGTACATCTATATTATTTAGATTTAAGAAATAGTACATCTATATTATTTAGATTTAAGAAATAGTACATCTATATTATTTAGATTTAAGAAATAGTACACCTATATTATTTAGATTTAAGAAAAAGTACATCTATATTATTTAGATTTAAGAAAAAGCACATCTATTTTTAATAAGATTGGCGAAAAGGAACTCTGTCACTCCGGAGAATCCTGATTGGTGCATTTGAAGTTTGACCCATGCGCATAGAGAGATAGAATACGAATTTCCCTCTTACTCACAAAATTTTGGGGGTTGGGGCTGCAAGTCATATTTTATTATTTGCTGAACGGGCGCCTAAGCGAATTTCCCTGTTTAAGGTAAGAGGTGGGAATCCATTATACGTTAGTATTTAAACATTTCAATGATATTATATTGTGAACATTAACTCAAAGTGAACGTCGTCTTGAGACCTTTGCTGCGGTTCTCGACTTCTTTAAAGCCAGCAGAAGGAATACAGCATATTCCAATATTAAAGCCAATACCGCGATGACGTTTCCCACGTAGTACAGAGATAGAAGGCTTTCAATTTCCATAACGGATATCGTTGAAAAATCGTCCTCTGGCTGTTTCCATTTCATGAGATCGATCGAATATCGCGCTTTGTAGAAGTATGGGAATTCCAGATCGTTTTCTGCGATTAGTTCAATCCTGAAACAAAGATCACGTGTTAGAAGCGACACAAACGACGTTGTTACGTCTGTCTTACAACAGGTTGATTTTCTCCATGAGCTCTGATTGCGAGAAATTGTAAGAAACTGCAAAACCCAAAAGCGAATTTTCTATGGACGGCGAAAAGTAGTATTTATTCGCGTACTGTATTTTGTTTTCCATTTGGTGATTTTCCATCAGAATAAGTTGCAATAACATTGTCCCTACGACCATGAACTTCCTGTTGTCGCCGACGATTTCTGCGACGTGCAAGAACTGGTCTCCAAAAACCCCGTCTGGCATTGGGAGTATCGAAGTTTCGGGGATTGGCACTTTCACCTAGTATCGAAATTTGTTGTTCTAAGGTTGGTACTGGTAACTGTGAACACTTTTCGCAAATCTTTCAATATCTTCCGTTCGGCTAACGTTAAGCACTTGAAACTTTCAGGATATCAAATATGATTCTTTAGACACAATTCAATATGTTTTCAGCTTCTAAACTCTCTTAAATTTAGCACTATATTCTATTTCTAAATTCCCTTAGAGGATCCCAAATGTGAACAATCCCTGGTAAAAGTGAACGCCCTGACCCTAAATATTGAACACGGGAACCAAATGTGAACACCAATGATAATCAAATGCGAGGAATAAAAAAGACCATAGGAAAAAAAGCTGCCAATTCATGCACCAAGATAAAAGCTTACGCAGATTTCTTAAGTAAAAATAGGTTAATATTAAGTAAGTTGAGTGACTTATAACGGTACTTACGAATATCCTTAAAAAAAGAAAAACTAAAAAATGTCTAAATCGAGATAACGGCCCCGCGAGTTTTTTAGCTGAATTGTGGCATAGGGGTGAATACAAAGTTCCCGCAACGGACGACACGTGACCCGATTCATGCGGTTTCCTAAATTGAATTTTAGCGAGCGACAGATCAGACCTGATGATGCCTTTGTAACAAAGTAGCGAAACTAGTCGTCTCCGTTTTTTAAATAAAAAACGTTTTAAAATATTTATTGCGTAATGAAAGTAGTTTTTATTTCAATATTAATAGGTTAATATTGTTTAAACAATACCCGAGTCAAAATGTTCAATAACTTGTTGAGAATTCTTATTTTATTCACTACCTTTCTGCGAAAAGAAGATAATTCCTCACTGGTATCCCAAAACCAGACATTTTTGAAACCCTTTTTGACGAGTTGTTCGACGTTATCCACAGTATCGTATTCCTTCTCGGTGAAATCCGATTTCAGGTTGGCGGATATGTCGAAGAAAATGAAAGTGGTCGCGATCAACCAGGACATGGCTGCCAGTCGCCACGTGATCGCTTCCTCGAGACAGATGTACGCTGTGACCAGAATTGTAAGTCAAATTTTAAGTATGGATTTATTACACCATTTAAATACAAAATAACTTACGTTCGAAGAAAAAAATTAGGAAATTTTCCCAGATCATTTCGACGAAACTAAGAACGAACGGTCGGCCGTTTTGATTTTTGGGCGTGGCCAGAGCCAAGATGATTGACACTGCCAATAGACTCCCCATCCAAAATAACACGAACTACAGATAATGTTGAAAGAAATTGTTATTGTATTCCTTAGTAACATGTGGGAAAAGTTCCCTTAACTTGTCTTTCCATGTTGAGGAAAGACATGGATGGTGTCTTGGTCATTTTCGGGATTGAAGAGATGATGTAGGTCGACACTGATTCGAAAACGCTCGTCATTCGACATTTCATCTCAGGTGTATAGAAACTATCGACCTGTGCAGGATTAAACAGCATGTCCATTGTCTGCCAAAAGTATACGTTTCAAATTGAATATGTATAATTATTAAATATTTTCTTTTTTATTGTGCTCTATAGTTTGGGTGCAGAGAGATATTTTCATTTGTATTCGCTGTGTCTTATCTGAGGGATCCCAAAAAACCCGCTTGTGCAATTGTAAATATTACCTGTGGTAAGTCACTCTGGTTCTTGATAGTGTTAAACTCATCCAAAGGTATGAGTACAAAACCAACACTTGGAATAAAGAATAAATATTATTTTGACAACAAGAATAAATATTACTTAAACAGAATTCTACCTAATGTTAAACCTTTTACTGAAAAACTGCGATGTCGAAGCGTAGAGATTGTCGGCGGTTTCAAAACCCACACTTTCCTGTGAGAAATAAAAGGAATTCAGACAGTACTAATTAGCCTATGAAACTTTCGTGATTAATATTCTTACCTCGATTATTCCCATTCGAATTTCACCCATGATGAATGATTCAGACTATTGAAGTCTGCGTTAGACAAAAGAAATTTTTTGGTTTTACCTATTCAACAGACCAAAAACCTCTCTGGCGATATTCGCAACTCAGTGTTTATGGCCCAAGTCGGTGCACTAGCGTTAAGTGCGGGTTGGCATAAAAGTTAATTAAGAACACTCGAGAAACGTGACGGATGATCGATTTTCTCAAAGTTCACATTTATTTAGCTTTATTATTTCCAGCAGGTTCTACTTCGTGCGTTCAAACTTTAAAGTTTACTTTTGATTAACTTGTTGTTATGGAAAAATATTAACTTTACGTTACCAGAAGTGAGATGAGACTAGAAGTACTGAGCTAACCAAATTCTTCACTCGGCGAAAGTGAATATTCTTGATAACACACCAACGGTTGGCCCTCTAGTAGTGGTTTCAGAATTTTCCCTCCAAAACGTGAGACGCTCGCGGTGGTAGACGGCCGAACTAGATTCAAGCACCCGCGTCCGTGTTTCGCCGCTTTAGGTTGAGGGGAAGGGGATAGGAAATGTTTTTGGAACTCGACCAATTTTTTTCTCTCTAGCGTAGGCTCGATGTTAGCGGCGTAAAATCCTCTATTACCAATGCTAGAGCTCTTCACTTCTAGTCTCATCTCCCTTTTGATGTTACGCATCGTCGTTCCAAGATAATTAAATCGATGCGACGACATGCTATGAAAGGGGTTTCGATTTTTTAGCCACATCGTATGATGTACATCTACGATGAGGCTCTTAGTTTGACCTGCCCTGTTGTTGTAGTAGTAGTAGGGGTGTCACAGTCGTTCTTCATTTGATTACCGACAAATATGATTGTGATTGCTTATGATTTTCTAAGAATTCTAGAAATCAAGTAATCGATTTCTGCGGGTTTGTACACCTGATTATTCAAGTGACTAACCCCTCGCTAAATTCGTACCATTCGTGCATTCTATTTTTATTTACATTTAAGAAAAGTACATCTATTTTTAATTAGATTTATGAAAAAGCACATTTATTTTTAATTAGATTTATGGAAAAGCACATCTATTTTTACTTAGATTTAAGAAAAAGTACATCTATTTTTATTTAGATTTAAGAAAAAGTACATCTATTTTTATTTAGATTTATGAAAAAGCACATCTATTTTTATTTAGATTTAAGAAATAGTACATCTATTTTTATTTAGATTTAAGAAAAGGTACATCTATTGTTATATTAATTCCTAAGCAGACTCATTTATATTTCGTTTAAAATATAAACATTAATATTCAGAATTTTCTTTAACTTTTTCTTTTAAGTAACATCATTTACGTATAGTCACAAAATATTGACTTTAAATATTTAGCGTTTTTTAATTAATCGTTAGTGGGTATAAATAATAACGTAATATGGATTCCCAACAACATCCAAAAGCCGGCCACCAGACATGCCTTACACCCGCGACGGTGAGACGGCTGTATATCGAGCTAGGTCACGTGGGGAAAAGGACCTTTATCACTCCGGAGAATCCTGAGTGGTGCGTTTGAAAATTGACCCATGCGCAAAGAGAGATAGAATTCGAATTTTCCTCTCGATCACTCACAAAATTTGAGGGTGGGAGGGAGGGGGGTGTAGCAAGTCATATTTTGCTATCTGCTGAACAGGCGCCCTAGCGAATTGCCCTGTTTAAGGTAAGAGGTGGGAATACGTTAGTATTTATATATTTTCATGACAATATTTTATGAACCTTAATTCAATGTAAACGTCGTCTTGAGACCTTTTCTCCGGTTCTCTTCTTCTTCAAAGCCAGCAGAAGGAATAAAGCATATTCCGATATTAATGCCAATACCGCGATGATCTCTCCCATGTAGTACAGAGAAAGAAGGCTTTCGACTTCCTTAACGGATATCGTTGAAAAATCGTCCTCTGGCTGTTTCCATTTCATGAGATCGAGCGAGTATCGCCCTTTGTAGAAGTATGGGAATCCCAGATCACTTTCCGCGATTAATTCAATCCTGAAACAAAGATCACGTGTTAGAAGCGACACTAGCGACGTTGTTAAGTTAGCCTTACATTAGGTTGACTTTCTCCATGAGTTCTGATTTCGAGAAATTGTAGGAAGCGATAAAACCCAAGAGCTGATTGTCTATTGACGGCGAAAAGTAGTATTTGTTCGCGTATTCAATTTTATTTTCCATTTGTTGATTTTCAAGCAGAAGAAATTGCATTATCAGTGTTCCCACGACCATGAATTTTCTCTTGTCACCGATGTTTTGCGCGACGTTGACGAACTCGTCTCCGATAACCGCTTTCTCAATCGGAAGCATTGAACTTTCTGGGATGGACACGTTGACCTAGAAATGAAATTTAAAGTTCTGTTTAAATCATTCAGCAATTTTAGAGGCGCGTAATACAAGATCAATTTATTCGCATAATTTCAGTGAAAACAATTAATTATCATGTGATGTAAAAGTTCGGTTTAATTGAAACCTGTATTACGATAGTCGACGTTGGTTTTATCAAACGTTTCTGAGAAAACTGTTTAGTAGCTCGTGTTCAATTACAGATAGGTTTGGTCTATATCAGTACTTACCTTTTTGCGAAAAGATACAAATTCATCAGTGCCGCTCCAGAACCACACGTTTTGAAAATCCTGTTTGACGAGTTGGTCGATGGTGTCCACAGTGTCGTAGTCCTTCTCTGTGAAATCCGACTTCAACTTGCCTGATATTTCGAAGAAAATGAAAGTGGTTGCCATCAACCAGGACATGGCCGCCACGCGCCAAGCGAACGCTTTTTCGACGCGGTTGTACGCTGTAAAGAGACAGCTTGAATTTCAAGTATGATTTTATTACACCATTAAAATTCGAAAGAGCTTACGTTCGAAGAAAAAAATTAGGAAATTCTTCCAGATCATTTCGACAAAATTCATGACGAACGATCGGCCATTTTTGAGCGTGGCCAAAGCCAAGATGATCGAAACTGCCAACAGACTCACTACCCAAGATATCGAAAACTAAAAATAATGTTGAAAGAAATTGTTATTGTATTCCTTGGGAGCGTAAGGGAAAAGTTCACTTTACTTGTCGTTCCATGTTGAGGAAAGACAGAGATGGTGTCTTGGTCATTTTCGGGATTGAAGAGATAATGAGAGTCGACACTGAATCATAAACGCTTGTCATTCGAAATTTCATCTCGGGTGTAAATAAATTTTCGACTTGTATAGGTAAAAGCATCACGTCCATCGCCTAGATGCGTTTAAAAATGAAGAAATATTTGTATTATGTCTCTTAAAGTGTAGTCAGGTGAATATAGAAGAGAGTATAGCACCAGGGATAAGGGAGTTGAGATGGATTGGAAATGATGATGGGCGACCTGCGGCACCGTATCTCTCCAGTACGAGTGACGTACGACCCTACCTAACCGCTGAGGATGCTGGGAGGACTACGGTGCCGTAGGTGGGGGTACACAGGCAACGCTATAGGTATGGGGGTTTCCACTCCATTCCTCTCTCCTTCAAGATAGCACCCGTATCCGCGTACTGTGCTCTAGGTTCGCGAACCCCTCTCCTAGGATAGTCTCCTCACAACTTTCAGAGAGAGAAAAAAAATTCCGCTGACTACGGGGTTAGAGGCGGCGGACGAGGAGCGGCTCCCTCCCCTAGAATCCCTTGAGCAGCTAGCGCTATTTTCCAAAAACACAATATCTAACCGCAGGCCTCCTGATTGGCTACTTTAAAGTTTTTTTTTTTTAAAGCAGGACGACCTTCATAAGGAGTAAAGCTAAAGTAAAATTTTCACCCAAGTATTACACTCTCTTCTATTTTCTCTTGCTACAGTGTCCTATTGTTTGGGTGCGGAGACATCTTTTTAGAGCGATTATCATTTAAATTCGCTGTGCCTTATCTGAGGGACCCAGAAAAACCCGCTTGTGCTATTTATAATATTACCTGTGGTAAGTCACTCAGGTTTCGAATAGTGTTAAGCTCATCGTAAAGAATGGGCACAAAACCGATGCTTGGAATAAAGAATAAATATTAATTAGACAACACGATATGAAGGAGTGTGACAGAATTTTACCTAATGTTAAACCTTTTACTGTAAAACTCCGATGTCGAATCGTAGAGATTTTTGGTGATTTCAAAATTCGTAAATTCCTGTGAGAAAAAAATACAAATTGGCCAATGAAACTTTCATGATTAATCTCGGTTCATGTTGAAAGATACATCTGAGATTAATGTTGCTTAAATATCCTTACCTCGATTATTCCCAATCGAATATGACCCATATCGAATGACTTTTAATTCAGATTGTTGAAAACGGCGTGGTGAAAAAGGGATTTTTGCCTTTGATTTTAGTTAGTCTATTCAGGTGACAAAAAAAAGAAAAATAGAAAACTCTGAGGCGATTTCTGTTTGTGACCAAAGTCGGTGCGCTAGCACAAAGTACTAGTGGGCAAATATGGAAATCAAGAACTCTCGGGAAACGAGAGGGATTGCCAGTTTTCATTACTTTCAACAGTAACAGGTTATTTCCTTCATTCCAAATCTAGTGTGGACTTTGGTTTTCTCTGCCGTTACGGAATAATATTGACTTTATCTTACTCATTGCCGTTCCAATATCGTTAAAGCAATGTCAGAGAGATTTACTTTTAAGCGAAAAACAAATTTATACTCAAAATTTAATTTCCATTAAAGGGAGGGTTAAGTAGAAAATGAAGTGATTTTTTATCGATTCTTCTACTAATTATAAGCCCAGCCTGCATAGTGAAACATTCAGGAAATACTTCCGAATGATTTTAAAATTCAAATTAGGTTCAGATTTTAAGGATAATTTTAAACAAGGACTACCGACCAATCGCGTAACACCCTGCCTTTTTGTTAACAAAATTCTCGTGGCATGTTCCGTGTTGAATGAAATTTATCACGAGATTTAATAAAATTAGGCGAGCGACGTGACAATCGTGGCGCGAGACATGGAGCGTGCCACGAGAATTTTGTTAACAAAAAGGCAGGGCGTTACGCGATTGGTCGGAAGTACTTGTTTAAAATTATCCTTAAACTCTGAACCTAATTTGAATTTTAAAATCATTCGGAAGTATTTCCTGAATGTTTCACTATGCAGACTAGTCTAGTAATTAGTAGAGGACTCGATAAAAATCACTTTATTTTTTTCTTCACCCTCCCTTTAAAGCAAAGCATTTATATCCACAATTTTATTTCCAGATTTGTTTAATTTATTTGAAACATCTGATATTATGGTTGCTTAAACATTCTTACCTCGATTACTCCCATTCAAATTTCACCCATGCTCATGCTTTTGTCTAATAGTCTGCGTTAGACAAAAAAAATTCGGTTTTAACTATTCAGCAGAGCAAAAAAACTCTCAGTCGATTTTCGCTACTCAGTGTTTATGGCCCAAGTCGGTGGACTAGCGTTAAGTGCGGGTTGGCATAAAAGTTAATCAAGAACGCTCGAGAATATTTACGGACGACCTATTTTCAAAAAATTCATATTTATCTAGCTTTATTATTTCCAGCAGGTTCGTGCGTTCAAAATTTAATGTTTACTTTTGATTAACTTGTTGTTTTGGAAAAATAGTAACTTTATGTTACGCATCGCCGTTTCAAGTTAATTAAATCGATCCGACAACATGCTATGGAAGGGGTTTCGAAATGTTTGTTATCGTTAGGACAATGGCGAAGATACGAGAGGTACGGACAGGATATCGACCGAGGGGTCGAACGTTTAGGAAAAGTGTACGGGATTTCGAAATCCAATTTGATTTCGTTTGATTTCGTCGGATTTCATTTGATTTCGTCGGATTTCATTTGATTTCGTCGGATTTCATTTGATTTCGTCGGATTTCGTTTGATTTCAGAATTCGATAAAATCCAATGGATTTCATCGAATTTTGAGGTTTTTACCGTGATTCCGTCGGATTTTGCTATTTTTACCGTGATTCCGTCGGATTTTGCTATTTTTACCGTGATTTCGACGGATTTTGCGATATTTGCCTTGATTTTGTTGGATTTTGAGGTTTTTCGCCTGATTTCCTCGGATTTTGAGATTTTCCCCGTGCACTCTAAGAAATGGAAGTGTAAAAAACGTGTTAAAACGGTGTAAACACCGTAAAAACACCCAAAAGAGAGTTTTTTTACCGTGAGTTTTTAGGGGCCAATTTAAAGTGTAAATTCGGTGTAAAATAACACTATTAAAACACCGTTCGAAATTAAACATGAAAAATTATAATACTGCGGGTTTCTTAAATAAGGTCTTTCATTTTCATTTATGTTTTAATATTAAAGTCAATCCGAACAGTAAAAAATTATTGAAAAAGTTAATTTCTAAACATTTTTTTAAAGATGGTTTTCATGAAAGAATATATTTTTATCCTTTAAATAAAATTAAAAAGGAAATTGGTAATCAGGCGGTATTGTACATTCATAAAACACAGCTAAACGTGTAAGGCGACACTCTGAAACGTTTTAGATGACACTCTTAAAAGCGTTAGGCGACACTCTTGCAGTGGCGTCGCTAGGCCTTTTATGGGGGCTATAGCGCCCCCAAATTTCAAAGTTAGGACCCTCAAAATAATCCGTAAACTATACCAAAATATTGCTAGTAGCCTCCTAAATATGGTGTATAAAAATTACAATGAAAAGTTCGTTAAGTTTCATCTTTGTAGAGATGAATTTCAGTATCAAATAGTTGTGGGGACTAAAAGCAAACGAAAACTAAACTTACAAATAACGAGTGAAATTCTTTCATCCACAATTGTCTCATAGTCAATAACTCGGTTCCGTACTCTTTATCAATAAAAGTTTTCTTTAATATACGAACAATAATATTAAGCCCCTTCCCCCCCCCCAAATTTTAAACCCTAGCAACGCTATTGCACTCTTGAAAGTGTTATGCGATGCTCTTAAAAGTATTGTGTGACACTAAAAATCGAGACTAGGTTAGGTACTGGCCTCACAGTAGAGCTTGAGAGGCCAATATGTGAGACACATGTTTTTGTGACATGTCTTATCTTTGTTTTGAGAAAAATTAGAGTACAAAACGGATTTATTTTTTTTTAATATTGTAGAGTAGATTAGGTGCAACGCGTTTCTGGTGCTCGAAAAACTCTTCGTGAAAAGAGATTATTAAATTTAACGAGTACGTCCTTATCTACTGCTATGATATTATTTCCTCCAAAACCAATTTAATACCCGATGAATTTGTACTGATTTAAAACTTTCTGCCTTTTCAGAAGTTATTTAGTCAGTGGAAATGACCAACTTGTCATGCAGTTTCACGCTGGATTTTAAGTCGATCAAGTGGCCAAGGTTTTACGCAGTTTCCATTGCATGCGAGAACTACTCTCGCTTAAAGGGGTATAGCTCTGCATGTTAGAACTGTCCTCTTAAGTTCTCTCAAGGTGGAACATTGCTATGAATAAAGAGCTATTTGCCATAAAATCTAACACTCTTAAAGGTGTCATCAGACACTCTGAAAGGTGTCATGTGACTCTAGAAAAGGTGTCAAGCGACACTCTGAAAGGTGTTATGCGACACTCTTAAAAGCGTTATTTAAACTCGGAAAGGTGCTATGCCACACCTTTTAAGGAATTGCACAACACTCATATGAGAGTAAAAAATTTACTTTTAGTTCGATATAAGAGTTAACAAGTTGGGAAAACCAAAATATTACCTCTCCGAGTCAAGAGGTCTACTACTACAAACTTATTTACCTAGATATGGAATTATTTCTCTTTTTTGAAGTAAAAATTTACAAAATATTGAACCAGTATTCCAAGCATAGCGAATAATACAGTAAAGCAGACGACATTTTACATCCAATAAGGATAAATCTTGGACACATAAGTCAATGGGGAAAAGATCAGGAAATGAAGTCTACGCTTCAGCTGTTTACCGTATATTCTGATAGCTACATTCACAACTGGTTTGCAGTGTAAACACTATCGTCTCGTCTCACCTCAATAATATTCTTAGTTTGCCAACATGAATGTTAACGTTAAATAACACCAAAGTTAAATTGTAGCTAGACGCACTAATAGTCGATGCGCACCATAAAGAGAATAAAAAGTCTGTAGCTACTACCCGTTAACCATTAGCCCTTTTACTATTCTAATTGCCACCATGATCTTTTCTTCTATTATAAAATCTTAACCTGATTATATAATAGTGTATTTAACTTTCGGCTCACTCTGAACCGTTGATGTCTCTTCATTTCAGACACGAAAATCAAAGCCTAAAGTTTACTTCACTTCAGGCCTCAATTATTTACTCTTTGTTACACTAAGCCTATTGCGGATGATACTTAATATACCCGCCAGAGTCTAGGTCTTAGTTTTCTTCATGAAATCACTAAACCAAGGATTATTCTATATACAGATGTAGTATAGCTTAAGTAATATATAAACAGCCATTTCAAATAACAATATTAAAAAAAATCTTTGGAATATCAAAATGAAACAGAGCTTTAAAGCTACAAAAGTACTAAATGCATCATAATTACGAAAAATACTTCCACATATTCACTTTATATTATGGAAAAAGGGAATATTAAGGTTCTGTATGCTTTCTTAACACATCAACACAAGGCTAACTGCTAACGCGACGCACTAGTGTAACAATGGACGGACACACACAGACAAAAACATAGACTGCTTTTTAACTCTTTCCGTATTAATTTTGAGTAGAGAAACAAGATCATCTTTAATATTTAAATAAATATAATTATTTTTAATTATTTTAATCTTCAATAATTAACATTAATAATAGTTAAATCGTTTAAAATAAAGTTATACCAATTATCGTCTCAAACTTTGCTAATATTGACGTTTAAAGTGAAGGGTACCCTTCTTGCCCGCTTTCTTCAAATTTTGGGGTATATATACGATTCGTTTCCATTATAATAGTAAGGAAAAAGCGCAATTGCGAAAACCTTTGGTGGCGATCCCACCTTAGGGAGGCTAGACGTTTCTCGTAACCCTAGCTGATCGCCGCGTATATCCTTAAACCAAACGATGATAATGGAGTAGATGCCAATGAGACAGATTGGTGTCTATGTGGAATAGACGGAAGACCAGTAGATGGTGGTGTTTAGAAGCCAGAATGTACAGACTGGTGTCCAAGTGGGATGGACAAAGACCAGAAGATGGTGGTGATTAGAAGCCACTATGTACAGACTGGTGTCCAAGTGGATTGGACGAAGACCTGAAGATGGTGGTGATTAGGAGCCAGTATGTACAGACTGGTGTCCATGTGGGATGGACGAAGATGAAAAGATGGTGGTGTGGGAACTCAAGTAGAGTAGCCATTTCCGTGACTGTGAAAGCAGTTCGGAAATGGCGAACACGTTTGCTCCGATTTGGAAACTGCGAACGCGGTCACGTGGGTGTAACAACAGACACACAGACAGACAGACAGACAGACAGACACACACGATCGTTACAGAACCTCTCCGTGACATACGTCACTCGGAGAGGTAAAAAGGTGTTAAACTACACCTCTGTTGCACCATTTTATTCTTATCTTTGACACCAATTGCTCAAATAAGTGTTATTAAACCCTTTCAGGGGTGTAAATCAACACCTGTAACGGTGTCAAATTTGGACCCATATAAACTACTTTTAAAGGTGTTAAAGCACACCCCAATTTCTTAGAGTGTGATTTCGTCGGATTTTGTGATTTCTTTTGATTTTGGATTTCGTGAATTTTGTAATGGATTTCACGATTTCTTTACTGATTTTGCGTCTGATTTTGTGATTTCGCTTCTGATTTCGTGATTTCTATGTTGATTTCGTGATTTCTATGTTGATTTCGTGATTTTTTACTGATTTTATGATTTCTTTACTGATTTTGTGATTTCGTTGCTGATTTCGGATTTTTTATTTGATTTCGAAATCAGCATTGAATCCCATTGATTTCGGATTTCTTAAATTGGATTTCACGGGGAGCGTACGGGATTTCATGAATGACCGACCCCTCGATATCGACGCTTACGGATTCGCGTTGGAAGGTACTTTTGTTGTTGAATAAGTACTCTTACTTCTGTTTCTCCGAACCGCGTACGATTCATGTTGACTGATCTTTGAATTACACTAGATCAGACGAGTCTATGAGTGAAAGAATAGCATTCAGTAGAAAGGGGAAAAAGCGTAGCACGATTTTCAGGACTATACGTGCCCTTTATAGACAACGACAGGAGTTTTTTTACAAAACTAAATGCTGAGGGGCTAGTCATTCACCAACATTTTGTACACCTGATTTCTGATTTCTTAATTCTTAACTTGTGATATCTGTCTGACGTCCGATGAATTTCGGTGATGTTTTGGTGAATGTCGTTATTCGGATTCTTCGTGAATTACGATGAATGCAACGAATATTTATTTTTCCAATGATTACGATTTTTATTTCCACGTTTTATTTTTTTAAATTTAAGAAAAAAGTACATCTATATTATTTAGATTTAAGAAAAAGTACATCTATATTATTTAGATTTAAGAAAAAGTACATCTATATTATTTAGATTTAAGAAGTACATCTATATTATTTAGATTTAAGAAAACGTACATCTATATTATTTAGATTTAAGAAAAAGTACATCTATATTATTTAGATTTAAGAAAAAGTACATTTATATTATTTAGATTTAAGAAGAAGTACATCTATATTATTTAGATTTAAGAAAAAGTACATTTATATTATTTAGATTTAAGAAAAAGTACTGCTATGTTATTTAGATTTAAGAAAAAGTACATATATATTATTTAGATGTACCTCTATTTTTATTTAGATTTAAGAATTAAAGTGCACCTATATTTATTTAGATTTAAGAAATAGTACATCTATTGTTTTATTAATTTCTAAACAGACTCATTTATATTTCGTTTAAAACCTAAATATTAATATTCAGAATTTTATTTTACTAGTCACAACATATTGACTTTAAATATTTAGCGTTTTTTAATTAATCGTCAGTGGGTATAAATACTAACGTATTATGGATTCCCAACTACATCCAAAAGCCGACCACCAGATATGCCTTACACCCGCAATCGTGAGATGGCTGTATATCGAGCCGGAAAGAGCTGGGTCACGTGGCGAAAAGGAACTCTATCACTAAGGAGAATCCTGAGTGGTGCGTTTGAAATTTGACCCATGCGCAAAGAGAGATAGAATACGAAGTTCCCTCTCACTCACAAAATTTGAGGGCGGGGTGTTGCAAGTCATATTTTACCATCTACTGAACGGGCACCTAAGTGGATTGCCCTGTTTATGGTAAGAGGTGGGAACACGTCAGTATTTATATATTTTCATGATAATATTTCATGAAGATTAACTCAATGTAAACGTCGTCTTGAGACCTTTGCTGCGGTTCTCTTCTTCTTCAAAGCCAGCAGAAGGAAGAAAGAATATTCCAATATTAATGCCAATACCGCGATGATCTCTCCCACGTAGTACAGAGATAGAAGGCTTTCGACTTCCTTCACGGATATCGTTGAAAAATCGTCCACTGGCTCTTTCCATTGGATGAGATCGAGCGAGTATCGCGATTTGTAGAAGTATGGGAATCCTAGATCATTTTCTGCCATTAATTCAACCCTGAAACAAAGATCACGTGTTAAAAGCGACACTGGCCACGTTGTTAAGTTAGCCTTACATCAGGTTCACTTTCTCCATGAGTTCTGATTGCGAGAAATTGTAAGAAACGGCCAAACCCATAAGCGAATTTTCTATGGACGGCGAGAAGTAGTATTTGTTCGCGTATTGTATTTTATTGTCCATTTCTTGATTTTCAATCAGAATAAGGTACAAAAACATTGTCCCTATGAGCAAGAACTTTCTCTTGTCCCCGATGTTTTCCGCGAGGTTCAAGAACTGGTCTCCTAAAACTCCCTCTTCAATTGGGAGTATTGAAGTTTCGGGGATGGGCATGTTGACCTAGTTACGAAATTTATTGCTCTAATTACTTAAAATGAATGAATTCACTAATTGCTCAAGAATAGATTTCGGTTCAACTTATCTCCAATAAATTTTGGACCGACGCTAGTTTCATCTAATATTTCTCTTAAAACATTTACTCTCTTGAGAAGGGATGAAAAATAGCTATCGAATCTGTACTTACCTTTCTGCGAAAAGAAGTTAATTCCTCACTGCCATCCAAGAACCATATGTTGTTAAAATCATGTTTGACAAGTTGGTCGATGGTATCCACAGTTTCGTATTCCTTCTCGGTGAAATCCGACTTCAAGTTGCCTGATATGTCGAAGAAAACGAAAGTGGTCACGATCAACCAGGACATGGCAGCTACACGCCACGTGATCGCTTCCTCGACACGGCTGTACGCTGTGACCAAAAATTCAAATCGGTTTTCAAATA
This sequence comes from Phalangium opilio, assembly GCF_054372755.1. Taxonomy (NCBI): domain Eukaryota; kingdom Metazoa; phylum Arthropoda; class Arachnida; order Opiliones; family Phalangiidae; genus Phalangium; species Phalangium opilio. The sequence goes on along the minus strand of NW_028324166.1, from coordinate 1,814,848 downwards.
TGGATTTATTACACCATTTAAAATCGAAATAGCTTACGTTCGAAGAAAAAAATTAGGAAATTCTCCCAGATCATTTCGACGAAAGTAAGGATTAGAGGTCGGCTATTTTGTTTTTTGGGCGTGGCCAAAGCCAAGATGATTGACACTACCAGTAGACTCACCATCCAAAATAATGAGAACTACAGTTTATTTTGAAAGAAATTGTTATTGTAATTCTTAGGAACATATGGTAAAAGTTCTCGTTACTTGTCGTTCCATGTTGAGGAAAGACATAGATGGAGTCTTGGTCATTTTAGGGACTGAAGAGACGATGAAAGTCGACACTGAGTCATAAACGCTTGACATTTGACATTTTATCTCAGGTGTAAAGAATCTCTCGACTTGTGCCGGAGTAAACAGCATGTCCATCGTCTGCCAAAAGTATACGTTTTAAATAGAATAGGTATTATAATTAAGTATTTTCTTCTATCGCATTTTTCTATAGTGCTCTATAGTTTGGTCGCAGAGGGCTCTTAACAACGATTGTCATTTGTATGTGCAATTTTCAATATTACCTGTGGTAAATCACTCTGGTTTTTGATAGAGTTAAACTCATCCAAAGGTATTTGCACGAAACCGATACTTTGAATAAAGAATAAATATTATTTTGACAACACGATTAGAAGAAGTGTTACTGAATTCTACCTAATGTTAAATCTTTTACTGAAAAACTCCGATGTCGAAGCGTAGAGATTGTTGACGATGTCAAAACCCACAGTTTCCTAGGGGGGAGAAGGAAAGTATTTAGACATAGAAATTGGCCAATGAGAATTCATCCCGTTATATTGCGGCAACCCTCAAGTTTAGGTTTAATTTGATGGACAACTGTAGCGAAGCCCATTTGTTGAAAGCGTTTATAACTGAAATATTTTCTCTTAACTCCGTTTTTTGGGGTTAGCGATAGCAAATGCGGGCAGGGTAGCAGCTAGAATAAAAGATTCAGTTTCAGGCGGAAGGGCGCTATTTATAAAGGCTGGGTTTCTGTTATTTATTATAGTTGTCGTTGAAAAATTTTCCTGACCCATATTGTAATCGGTTTTTAGCTACGAGTTTGAAAGACTTTTTCGATTATGACCATTTTTGTGGTTTTTGTGTGGATGTTGGATAGACGAAATGACCTTTTTTTGCTAGGCTTGTTAAGAACTTAATGTACCCCAACTGTTGGGTCATCTAGAATATTACCTTTGCGATTTAAAAACGGGAATACTGTACTGCATTAGCACATCCCGACTCCCAACCACACCTAGCTAATCAGTAAATTTTATTTACGTGACTTGTCTCATTGTTGAATGGCGTTGCACGACAGATTGAAATTATTGAACAGTAAAAAGTAACATTCTTACCTCGACTATTGCTACCCGGATAGTGTTCATGTCGACTTTTTGTTAAGTTAGATTAAATTAGACGGGTGGTGTGCTTCTTACAGCTCGCTGCACTTCGAATTCACCAAGTGGACGTTCAGCTACAAAGAAATGTGGTTTCATTTCGAAATAAGTGGAGTTATTATAAATAATGATTTCTTTCAAGAACGGCCTGTAATTGAGGTCAGACGTTTTTGCAAAGTTCATATTTAAAGGGAGCGTGAAATGGAAAATTAAGTGATTTCTAATCGATTCTTCAAATAATGAACAGAGAAATCTGCAAAATGAAACACGCAAGAAATTGCACCGCATGATTTTAAAATTACAATTAGTTGGTTATTTCATAGAAAATTTTAAATAAGCACCTCAGACATATTACCTTTTATTAACAAAATTCTCTAATCTAACCTTACCTGACGTAATACTATTCGGGTTGGAATAACAATACCTTAACTGACCGTAATACTACTGGTGTTGGAATAACAATACCTTAACTGACCGTAATACTACTGGTGTTGGAATAACTAAACCTAGCCTCACCCTAACCGTCCAACCAAACCTACACCATCATAAACGACTAACGTTTTCACTTCTCAGTTGGACTACCCTTTTGGGAACTGCTGTAATGGTACGCCGCATTTACGAGAGCCGTTGTATGGGGAACTGCTCTAAAGGGTAAACTGCATTTTCGGAAACCGCTATTTGGGGAACCACGGTTTTGAGGACCGCTATTATGGCATCCGTTCATACGGGAACCGCGGTTCTGAGGACCGCTATTATGGAATCCGCTCATACGGAAACTGCTTATACGAGGTCTTCCCAATAAGACTTTGTGTAGCGTATAAATTTTCGGGAAAAAATCCTGAATCTGAAATAAAACATACAGAAGTCTTGAGAAAGGCTCATATTTCAAAATTAGTTTTCTAGCAAGTTTTTTAGAAATTTTTCGTGGCGTATTGTTGGAGCGTCCTTAAAGTAGTTATAACTTTAAGTTATGCCGCATTGCGGCTGAGAGAAGTATTCGTGAGGTAAGTCATTAATGCGCATTTCAATTAACCCGACTCTCGAGAGTTTTCCTATTCAATTACCGTATTTTTCTCAAGATTTTACTTCCAACATTTATAAGGTAATTATAACTTTTCTTCCCTCAACTTCCGCCTGAACTAACGTCCGCAATCGACCCGATTTCTTGCGAAGAAAACAGTGAAGCTACTTAAAGCTGAAGTACTTTCAAACTTAAATAGAACTCTAAACCAAAATTTATTTTCTGTTCGGTACAAAGAAAAGTATAGGGTGGAACAGATCAGAGGGGAAACTTATTTTGATTAAAATAATTTGGTGTACTGACGACGGCAACCTGGATTGGACTTCCCATCAAAATGAAATTTATAATTATTCTCGAGCTAAGCTCCAAACATTCGTTTCGATTTAAAACACATCATTTCTGACTATATTCAGAATTTTTACCTTAATTCAAGCTAAGCCAAAGCATTTGTATGCGCAATTTTGCTTCATTTCGTTTCAAGCAATATCTTTAACATACTGTGTACTCAAAACACACTAACTCCAAATGTCGTATTTTTTTTAACTTATCGTCAAAGGCCATAAAACAGATTATAAAGATTAACTCTACGGCGAAGCCGTTTTGAGGTTCTCGACTTCTTGAAATACAGACAAAGTGGAACAACAATTTCAAGAATTAACGCCAATAAAGCGATGACGTTTCCCACGTAGTACAGGGAAAGGACGCTTTGGATTTCCTTAACAGATATCGTTGAAAAATCGTCCACTGGCTGTTTCCATTGGATGAGATCGATTAAGTATCGCGCTTTGTAGAACTGATGGAATACGAGGTCGTTTTCCGCGACTAATTCGACCCTGAAATGAACATTAATGAATTACGCAATTACAGAATAATCTTTCTTTTATCTTACAGCAGGTTAACTTTTTCCATGACTTCTGATTGCGAGAAATTGTAGGAAACGACAAAACCCAAAAGGTGATCGTCGATGGACGGTGAAAAGTAGTATTTGTTCGCGTATTCAATTTTGTTTCTCATTTCCTGATTTTCAATCAACAGAAATTGCATTACCAATGTCCCTACGACCATGAACTTTCTCTTGTCACCGACGTTTTGCGCGACGTTGACGAACTCGTCTCCGATAACCCCATTCACAACCGGAAGTATTGAACTTTCTGGGATGGACACGTTGACCTTAAATTAAATCATCCAGTAATTTTAGAAGTAAGTAATGCAAGGTAAATTTATTCGCATAATTTGCGTGTAAGCAATTAAATATCATGTTACGTAAAAGTTCTTTTGAAGTCAAACTGGTACCAGAAAGGTCGATATTGGTTTTATCTAACGTTTCTGAGAAAACTGTTTAGTGTCTTGATTCAATTACAGGTATGTCGGTCTATTTCTGTACTTACCTTTTTGCGAAAAGATACAAATTCGTCAGTGTCGTCCCAGAACCACACGTTTTGAAAACCTTGTTTGACGAGTTGGTCAACGGTGTCCACCGTGTCGTAAACCTTCTCTGCGAAATCCGACTTTAGGTTGCCTGATATTTCGAAATAAATGAAAGTGGTCGCGATCAACCAGGACATGGCTGCCAGACGCCACGTGATCGCTTTTTCGACACGGCTGTACGCTGTAAAGAAACGGCTCAAATTTCAAGTTTGATTTTATTACACCATTTAAATTCGAGAGAGCTTACGTTCGTAGAAAAAAATTAGGAAATTCTTCCAGATCATTTCGACGAAACTCATGAGGAACGATCGGTTATTTTTGAGCGTGGTCAAAGCCAAGATGATCGAAACTACCAACAGACTCACTACCCAAGATATCGAAAACTAAAAATAATGTTGAATGAAATTGTTATTGTATTCCTTGGGAGCGTAATGGAAAAGTTCACGTTACTTGTCGTTCCATGTTGAGGAAAGACATAGATGGTGTCTTGGTCATTTTCGGGACTGAAGAGATTATGAAGGTCGACACTGAGTCATAAACGCTCGTCATTCGACATTTCATCTCAGGTTTATAGAAACTGTCGACTTGTATAGGAAAAAACATCATGTCCATCGTCTGCCAAATGGATACGTTTAAAAATGAAGAAATATATGTATTATGCCTTTTCGAGTGTAGTCAGGTGAACATAGAAGGTAGTATAACATCTGCATCCGCGTACTGCGCTCTAGGTTCGCGACCACCTCTATTAAGATAGCCTATTCACAGCTTTCAAAGGGAGAAAAATAATTTCTCCAGACTACGGGCTTAGATGATGCTGTTCTCTCCCCCTGAATCCCTTGAGCAGCGCTACTTTCCAAAAACCCAATACCTAACCGCAGGCCTCATGATTGGCTACTTTGAAGTTTTTTAGGGTGGGGGTGTTAAAAGCAGGACGACCTTCAAAACGGGTGGAGCTAAAGTAAAATTTTACACTGTCGTCTATTTTCTCTTGGTACAGTGCCCTATAGTTTGGGTGCGGAGACTTCTTTTTAGAGCGATTGTCATTTTGATTCGTTGTGGCTTATCTGACGGACCCAGAAAAACCCGCTTGTGCTATTTTTAATATTACCTGTGGTAAGTCACTCCGGTTTCGAATATTGTTTAGCTCATCCGAAGGAATGGGCACAAAATCGGCACTTGAAATAAAGTGTGAATATTAATTAGACAACACGATATGATGTAGTGTGACGGAATTCTACCTAATGTTAAATCTTTTACGGAAAAACTCCGATATCGAAGCGTAGAGATTTTTGGCGATATCAAAACCTACAGTTTCCTAGTAGAAAAAAAAATTGGACAAAACAAATTGGCCAATGAAACCTTCGTGATTAATCTCGGTTTCCCGATAACGAATCACGTAGAAAGATCCATGCATCTGAGATTAATGTTGCTTAAATATTCTTACCTCGATTATTCCCATTCTAATTTCACCCATATCGAATGACTTGCAATTCAGACTGTTGAAGACGGCGTGGTGAAAAAGGGATTTTTTGCCTTTGATTTTAGTTAAACTGTTCAGCTGACGAAAAGTAAAAATGAAAACTCTGAGACGATTTCTGTTTAAGACCGAAATCAATTCGCTAGCACAAAGTACTGGTGGGAATATAAGGATATCAAGAACTGTCGTGAAATTCATTTTTATCTACCTTTACTTTCAACAGGTAACAGGTTATTTCCTTCATTCCAAATCTAGTGTTGACTTTGGTTTTCTCTGTCGTTAGGAAATAATATTGACTTTATCTTACTCATTGTCGTTCTGAGTTAAGTAAATATATAAAACTAAACCGTAAGGAAGTGAATAAGAAAATGTTTCTAGATCGTTAGAACAATGGCAAAGTGATTTACTTTTAAGCAAAAAACAAAAAATTTATATTCAAAATTTAGTTTCCATTAAAGCATAGCATTTATATCCATAATTTTATTTCCAGGTTGGTTTCATTAATTTCAAACAATATTATTAACATATATTAAAAACATATTGGCCCTAATGTCCGTATTTTTTTTTTTTTTTACTTATAGCGAAGGGCCAAGAAACAGATTATAAAGATTAACACTACGAGGTTGATACTTCTCCAGTGGTTCTCGACTTCTTGAAATACAGAATAAGGGAAACAACAATTTCAAGAATTAAGGCCAATAAGGCGATGACGTTTCCCACGTAATACAGAGATAGAAGGCTTTGGATTTCCTTCACGGATATCGTTGAAAAATCGTCTGCTGGCTGTTTCCATTCGATTAAATCGATCGAGTATCGCGCTTTGTAGAACTGATGAAAAGAGAGGTCGTTTTCTACGGCTAACTCGACCCTGAAATAAATATTAATGAGTTACAAATTTCACAATTGCAGAAGCGTCTTTGTTTCTTTTGTCTTACATCAGGTTGGTTTTCTCCATGAGTTCTGATTGCGAGAAATTGTAGGAAACGGCAAAACCCAAAAGGTGATTGTCTATGGACGGCGAAAAGTAGTATTTGTTTGCATATTGTATTTTATTTTCCATTTTTTGATTTTCAAGCAGAAGAAATTGAATTATCAGTGTTCCTACGACCATCAACTCTCTGCTGTCGCCGTCGCTTCTTGCTACTTTGACGAACTCGTCTCCGATAACCCCGTTCTCAATCGGAAGTATTGAACTTTCTGGGATGGACACGTTGGCCTAGAATTGAAATTTATAGTCTTGTTTAATTCCTTCAGTAATTTTACAAGCAAAGAATACAAGAATATCAATTTATTCGTTATCTTTTTTCAGTATGAATCGAGTGTAAGACATCAAAGATGTAAATGTTTTAAAGTTCGGTTGAAGTACCACTATGATCGACGTTGGTTTTATCTAACATTTCTGACAAGAAAATGATTACTTTCTCTTGTTCAACTACCTATCGGTTTGTGTATTTCTAATATTTCTCTTCAATGGTTTACTTGCTTGAGAAGGGATGAAGGTAGCGATCGATTGTGCACTTACTTTTCTGCAAAAAAATGTTAATTCGTCAGTGCCGTCCCAGAACCAGGCATCTTTAAAACCTTGTTTTAAGAGTTCATCGATGGTGTTCACAGTATCGTAGACTTTCTCTGTGAAATCAGACTTGAGGTTGCCTGATATTTCAAAGTAAATGAAAGTGGTCGCAATCAACCAGGACATGGCCGCCACGCGCCAAGCGATCGCTTTCTCAACACGGTTGTACGCTGTGACCACAAATACACGTCAGTTTTCAAGTACGGATTTATAACACCATTTTAATAGGAAGGAACTTACGTTCGAAGAAAAAGAGGAGCAAATTCTTCCAGATCATTTCGACAAAAGTAAAGATGAATGGTCGGCCATTTTGAATTTTGGGTGTGGACAAAGCCAAGAGGATCGACACTGCCAGTAGACTCACCATCCAAGTTATCGAGAACTGAGAAAGAAATTATTTTTGTATTAACTTTGAACATTCGGATTTGGTTCACGTTACATGTCGTTCCATGTTGAGGAATGACAGAGATGGCTTCTTGGTCATTTTTGGGATAGAGGAGACTATGAAGGTCGACACTGAGTCATAAACGGCCGTGAATCGCCATTTCATCTCCGGAGAATAAAAAGTATCGACTTGCGTAGGAAAAAGCAATACGTCCACTGTCTGCCACAACGATAAGAAACCACATTATCTTACCGCTTTTATTATTAATTTTAAAATTTATCAGAGTGAAATGCCATACCTAAATATTACGTCAGAAGCCTATTAAATTAGCCTAGGAAGTAAACAATTACAACAGCTCTTATAGGGTACGTCTCTGCCGAGATAAGACGTCTGTTTGGACCTTTTTTAATTTACGAGATATTCTAAGTGCTCAATAGGTGCGTTACAGATAATTATTTAGAACGGGGGCCAATTGGATTCAATGCGACCTTTTTAAAGGGCATCGTAAAATATTATGGTGACTCATTTCTAGATGTTAATTTAATGAGTCGTAACATTTTCTCGGATAAAAATTAATTTGGAACACTGTTGAAAGAGCCCAGTGAAACCCACACTATGTTCTATCTCCCTACTCAGTGCAAACTCCAGCCTTACTCAAGCAAAGTCTCACGTGCAGCTTTTAGCACCTTGTTGCGCGCGCAGGAAATTTCACAAATTACCTTTGGTAAATCACCTCGGTTTATCTCATCATTGGGTATGGGTACCAAGTCGATACTTTGAAAAATATTCATATTATTTAATCAATTTGTTAAGTCGGAGTGACAGAGTTTTACCTGACGTTAAGCCTTTTACTGAAAATCTCCGCAACCAAAGCGTAGAGATTATCGGCGATCTCAAAACCCTGAACTTCCTTTGAGAGATAAAGAAGACAATTGAACCACGTTGTAGGACGCGTCGAGATTATGGTGCAGTTAAAATCGCTGACTAAACATTCTTACTTCTATTACTCCCATCCTTATGCGGTCCATCTTGACTTATTTGTGATTTAGAATTTGGAAAGCAAGTATTAGAATTTTGGAGCAAGTAGAATCATCGGGTGATTAGGAATTGGTGTTTTTTTGACGAACCAAGACCAATTCTTCTATTCTAAAATCCCAAAACAGTGAGACTCGGGCACTTGTAGATCGCAGTAATATAATGTTTACGTTGAGAAACGCCAGTATTTCAGATATTTTATTTTTATCAAAGTTCGAATATAACATGATACTTTCTCCAGGACTTTATTTGCCGCATTGCGGACAAGATAATTGCATTCGCGAGTTAAGCAATACTCCAAAATGGATCAACCCCAAATGTTGCGAAAATAGCAGCTGTTAAAACTTAGCAATAATATCTTTTACATTTTCAATGCGTTATTGACTTCGCTAAGTAAAACAGTTCTAGGGTAGCAAAATGTTTGCTAAAACCGGGAAAGCTGCCATATGCTTTAGTACTTGTATACTAAAATTCATTTTATTTTTTTTTTTGGATAAAACGTTTATACATTGAAACTAAGTAAACATACAATTCCAAGGGACCAACTTTCTATGTTATAATTCAGAGTATGATGTTCCACAGAATTGACATGAAAAGGTCATTTTATTTGAGCCAAGCCTTTAATTTACGCCTTTTAAATTTAAGGTAGTAATTGTTTATTTCAAGATATTACCAAGTTTTCGTCATAAGTTCTTTAGTATAGCGAGCGAAATCCAAGAAATATATCGGTCAGATAACTAATACTTCTTGAAATGTAGAATAAGGGAAACAACCCTTTCAAGAATTAAAGCCACTAAGGCGATGACGTTTCCCACGTAGTACAGAGATAGAAGGCTTTCGACTTCCTTCACGGATATCGTTGAAAAATCGTCCACTGGCTGCTTCCACATGATGAGATCCATCGAGTATCGAGCTTTGTAGAACTGATGAAATGTTATGTCGTTTTCTGTGAATAACTCGACCCTTAAAAGCAGATTATTTGTTAGAAATCTCACAATTACAGAAGCAGCTTGGTTTCTTTAGTCTTACATCAGGTTGACTTTCTCCATGAGCTCTGATTTCGAGAAATTGTAGGAAACTACAAAACCCAAAAGTTGATTGTCTATTGACGGGGAAAAGTAGAATTTGTTGGCGTATTCTATTTTATTTTCCATTTCTTGATTTTCAAGCAGAAGAAGTTGCATTAGCAATGTCCCTACGACCATGAACTTCCTGTTGTCTCCGACGTTTTGCGCGACGTTGACAAACTCGTCTCCGATAACCCCGTTCGCAATCGGAAGTATTGATCTTTCTGGGATGGACACGTTGACCTAGAAATGAGATTTAAAGTTCTGTTTAAATCATTCAGCCATTTTAGAGGCAAATAATAAAAAGATTAATTAATGAATTAGTTATGAAAAGATGTAAAAGTTGGTCGAAGTCAAACGATTACCACTATGGCCGACGTTGGCTTTATTTAAAAATCTTAGCTTGCTCTCCTTCAATTAGAGATAAATTGGTATATTTCTGTACTTACGTTTTTGCTAAAAGATACCAATTCGTCACTGTCCTCCCAGAACCAGACATTTTTGAAACTCTGTTTGACGAGCTGGTCAATGGTGTCAACCGTATCGTATTCCTTCTCGGTGAAGTCCGACTTCAGGTTTCCTGATACTTCAAAGTAAATGAAAGTGGTCGCGATCAACCAGGACATGGCTGCCACGCGCCATGCTATCGCTTTCTCAACACGGCTGTACGCTGTGACCAGAATTGCAAGTCCAATTTAAAGTATGGATTTGTGTCACCATTTAATTTGAAAGACGCTTACGTTCGAAGAAAAAGAGGAGTAAATTCTTCCAGATAATTTCGAAAACCGTATAGACGATCGGTCGGCCATTTTTGGGCGTGGCCAAAGCCAAGATGATCGAAACAACCAACAGACTCACTGCCCAAGTTATCGAGAACTGAGAATAAAATTGTTATTGTATTTCCTTGGATTATACGGATTTAGTTTATGATACTTCTCCTTCCATGTTGAGGAAAGATAGAGATGGTTTCTTGGTCATTTTTGGGATTGAAGAGACTATAAAGGTAGACACTGAGTCGAAAACGGTTGTGATTCCCCATTTCATCTCTGAAGAATACATTTTTTCGACTTGCACAGGAAACAACATTAATTCCACTGTCTACCAAAGAGATAAAAAAAATCGCTCAATCCTTTTATTAATACATTTAAAATTAATGAAGGAAAAGCCATTCCTAGCTTTTAAGTCTATATATCTATTAGTTAACGAGATGTTACAAGTGCACAGTTGTTGCTAAGACCGGGTTCCCATTGGATTAGAGGGCATCGTAAAATATTATGGTGACTCATTTCTAGATGATAAGTTAATGATACTTCTAATCTAGAGTTTGTTCTCTTGAAGTCGTAACATTACAGTGAAAACCTCATTATACTATGTATAATTTTTCTGTTTTTCGGGTTCCCACCTCTATTATACTTCAATTGATATCTCAATAAAGTTTTTTCACTAAGCTCCTCCTTACTCAGTGCACATTCTAGTCTTATTTCACGAATCCTTGTTCAAATTTTAACGACTTTCATTTGGAAGCAATGTGTAACGTGCAGCAATATTTCAAATTACCTTCGGTAGATCACCCTGATTTCGGAAAGTTTCAATCTCATCCGTAGGTACGGGAACCAAACCGATACTAAATTGAATGAAATAATTATGTAATTAAATCAACTTCATATGGCCAAGTATGACATATTGTTTACCTGATGTTAAACCTTTTACTGTAACACTCCAATAACAAAGCGTACATATTATCGGCAATTTCGAAACCCTGACCTTCCTTTTGAAAAAAGATGATAGTTGAATTGCGTTGAAAGATTCATCGAGATTATGGTGCAGTTAAAATCGATGCCGAAGCATTCTTACCTCAACTATTCCCATCCAAATATGGTTCATGTTGAATTATTTGTAATTTAGAATTTGGAAAAGATGCCTGTGGAGCAAGTTGAATCATCGGGCGATTATTGGGAATTGGTGTTTTTTCGACGAACCGAGACCAATTCTTCTAATCTAAAAACCCAAAATAGAGTCTTGGGCACTTGTAGATCGCCGTTCGTAGGCCTGGAGTAGACACGCCATCGCGTGTAGATCCGTAATTAGGAGTGTTTATAAAGAAAGGTTTTGGCGAGAAACGCCAGTATTTTTAACATTTTTTATCAAAGTTTGAAATAAACATGTTCCTTTCTGCATAACATAATTTGCCGCATTGCAGTCGAGATAGACACTCGTGAGTTAGGCATTACTCCAAATTAGATCGATCCCTTAAGTGGCGCCAAACCAGCAGCTGTTAAGCTTTGCCGTTATACATTTTAATTTTTAATGCGTTATTGACTTCACTAGAAGAAACAGTCCAACGGTACCCAAATCGACCCGACTTCATTCCCAAATGAATGCAAAAACCGGCAAAAGCTGCCATATGCATTTGTACTTTCATATTAAAGTTCATTTTATTTTATTTTTGAATAAAGCGTATATACCCTGACACTGCGGAAACATACAATTCCAAGGGACCAACTTTATATATAATAATTGAGAGTATGGTGTTCCATATTCTCTCAGGGTAACCTTGACAGGATCAGATGAAAGGGTCATTTTATTTAAGGTTGGTATTGTTTATATCAAAGTCTTAAAGTGTGTGATAAATAATCATTCTTGAGTTAAGCACTACTCCAAAATGAATCGACCAAATAGTTTCGAAACCAGCAGCTGTTAAAAGAAGCAGTAATATATTTTACATTTTTAGTGCGTTATTGACTTTACTAGACGAAAACAGTCCAACGGTTTCCAAATCGACCCGACTCCATGCCAAACTGGGGAAAACTGCCATATGCTATTATACTTATATACCCTGAAACTGCAAAAACATACAATTCCAAGGGACCAACTTGGTATATTATAATTGAGAGTTTCGTGTTCCAGATTCTCTCAGGGCACCTTGACAGAATCAGATGAAAAGGTCATTTTATTTGAGCCAAACCTTTATAGTTTAAGGTAGTAATTATTTATATCAGTCTTAAAGTGTGTGATAAATTTGTTAATATAACGATCGAAATCCAAGAAAAGTGCTAATGATATGTAAGGTTACGAAAGTTAACTCTACTTCAGAAAGTCTTAGTCATTTGGTTTTCGACTTCTTCATCGACATCAAAAAGGTAAAATATTTTTTTGGATATCAGAGCCGAAATGCCAACAGGATTCCCAAATGAGGCTTTCAATTTGCTTTGACAGATATCGAAGTAAAGTCGTCCTGCGGCTTTCTCCATTGAATGACATCGATTGAATATCGTGATTTGTGTGAAATACCGAATGCCAGGTCGTTTTCGACGTACAATTCCACCCTAAAGTAAACCAATAAAGGATGGAGAAAACTGTACAGACATATCCAATAAGTTTTTATTTTTCACAAATTTATTTCGATGTAAGCAAAACATTTATTTTCGCAATTTTATTTCGATTTAAGCAAAAGCATTTATATCCACAAATTTGATTCATTTCGTTTCAGGCAATATCATTTATGCACTGTATATTCAAAACATCTTGACTCTCAACTCTAGTATTTTTTAGCTTATCGTGAATGGCCATAAAAAAGATAATTAATATTAACTGTATGAGGAAGCCGTTTTGAAATTTCTCTAGCGCTTCTCGACTTCTTGAAATACAGACTTAGGAAAACAACAATTTCAATAATTAAGGCCAATAAGGCGATGGCGTTTCCCACGTAGTACAGAGATAGAAGGCTTTCGACTTCCTTCACGGATATCGTTGAAAAATCTTCCTCTGGCTGTTTCCATTGGATGAGATCGATCGAGTATCGCGCTTCGTAGAAGTATTGAAATCCGAGGTCGTTTTCTGCGATTAACTCGACCCTGAAATAAAGATTAATGAGTTACAAATTTCACTATTACAGAAGTGTCTTCGTTTCTTTATTGTTACATCAGATTGACTTTCTCCATGAGCTCTGATTTCGAGAAATTGTAGGAAACGGCAAAACCCAAGAGCTGATTGTCTATGGACGGTGAAAAGTAGTATTTGTTCGCGAATTCTATTTTATTTTCCATTTGTAGATTTTCGAGCAGAATATATTGCATTATCAGCGTCCCAACGATCATGAACTTTCTATTGTCGCCGTCGTTTCTTGCTACTTTGACGAACTCGTCTCCGAAAGCCCCATTCTCAATCGGAAGTATTGAACTTTCTGGGATGGACACGTTGACCTAGAAATGGAATTTATAGTTCTGTTTATATCATCCAGTTATTTAAGAAGCAATGAATACATGAAGTTCAGTTTATTCGTTTTGTTTTTCTCCTATGAATCGTGTGTAATACGTCCAATAAGTTATCAAAAAATTTAAAAGTTCGGTTGAAGTCAAACCTGTACCACGATGGTCGACGTTGGTTTGATCAAACAGTTCTGCGAAAAATGTTTACTCGCTCGTGTTCAATTACGGATTTTTGTACTTGCCTTTTTGCGAAAAGATACTAATTCGTCAGTGTCGTCCCAGAACCACACGTTTTGAAAACCCTGTTTGACGAGTTGGTCTATGGTGTCCACAGTATCGTAGTCCTTCTCGGTGAAATCCGACTTCAGCTTGCCTGATATTTCAAAGAATATGAAAGTGATCGCGATCAACCAGGACATGGCAGCCACGCGCCAAGCGATTCCTTTCTCGACACGACTGTACGCTGTGACCACAAATATTAGTCAGTTTTCATGTACGGATTTATAACACCATTTAAATTCGAAGAAGCTTACGTTCGAAGAAAAAGAGGAGCAAATTCTTCCAGATCATTTCGACAAAAGTAAAGATGAATGGTCGGCCATTTTGATTTTTGGGCGTGGCTAAAGCCAAGAGGATCGACACTGCCAATAGACTCACCATCCAAGTTATAGAGAACTAAGAAAGAAAATATTTTTGTATCATCTTTGAATATTTGTATTTGCTTCGTATTACATGTCCTTCCATGTTAAGGAAAGACAAAGATGGTTTCTTGGTCATTTTCGGGATTGAAGAGAGTATGAAGGTCGACACTGAGTCATAAACGGCCGTAATTCGCCATTTCATATCGGGCGAATACAATTTTTCGATTTGCACAGGAAAAAACATTACGTCCATTGTCTACAAAAATATAAAAAACGACATATATCACTCTTTTTATTGATACATCTAAAATTGAAGACGTAAATGGCATACCGAAGTATTAGGTCTACATATCTATTAATTAACGAGATATTATAAGTGCTCGATAGTTGCTAAGAACGGGGGACAATTGGATTCAATGTGACCTATTAGAGGGTGTCGAAAAATCTTATGGTGACTCATTTCCAGATTGTAATTTAATGATACTTCTTTTCTCGAGTTTTTTCTTTGAAGTCAAAACATCAGATAATTTCGTCGGATAAAAATTAAAAGAGCCCGGTTGTAATCTCACTATACTTCAATTGATATCTCAATAAAATCATTTCACGAAGCTCCTTACTCAGTGCAAAATCCTGTCTTAGTCTAACCCCACGAATCCTCGATCAAATTTTACCAACATGCATTTGGAAGCAATGACTCACGTGCAGCAACTAGCACCTTGTTGCGCGCGCAGAGGAAATTTCTCAAATTACCTTTGGTAAATCACCCCGATTTCTGTAAGTTTTAATCTCATCCGTAGGTACGGGAACCAAACCGATGCTTCGAATAATGTAATTGTGTTACTTAATCAATTGCTAAAGACAAAGTATGCCAGAATTTTACCTGATATTAAAATTTTTACTGAAAAACTGCAATAGCAAAGAGTTGAGCTTATCGGCGGTCTCGAAACCCTGAGCTTCCTTTGAGAAAAGAAAAATAATTCAAACGCGTTAAAAGATGCATCGAGATTATTGTGCAGTTAAAATCGCTACCCAAACATTCTTACTTCAAGTACTCCCACTCAAATATGGTTCATTTTGGCTTATTTAAAATCCAGAATTTAGAAAAGATGCGTGTGGAGCAAGTAGAATCGTCGGGCGATTATTATGAATTGATGTATTTTCGACGAACCAAGGCCAATTCTTCTATTCTAAATGCTTAAAACAGAGACATTTTGGCGCTTGTTGATCGCTGTTTGCAGGGCTGAAGTAGACACTTCATCGTCATTGGGTTTAGTTGACTTAGGCCCTTATGAAATCGCTAATGTAATCATGAATTGGAAATAAACTTTAAACTAAACTATAAACTATAATGTTTTCCTTGAGAGACGCCAGTATTTAAGACAGTTATTTTTTATCAAAGTTCGAATTTAACATGTTATTTTCGGCGTACCATATTTTGCCGCATTGCGGACGAGATAATCATTCATGAGTTAAGCACTATTCCAAAATGAATCGACCAAATAGTTTCGAAACCAGCAGCTGTTAAACGAAGCAGTAATATATTTTACATTTTCAGTGCGTTATTGACTTTACTAGACGAAAACAGTCCAACGGTTCCCAAATCGACCCGACTCCATACCCAACCGGGGAAAACTGCCATATGCTATTATACTAAAATTAAATTTATTTTATTTGGTTTTAAAACGTATATACCCTGACACTGCAAAAACATACAATTCCAAGGGACCAACTTGCTATGTTATAATTGAGAGTATTGTGTTCCAGATTCTCTCAGGGGAACCTTGACAGAATCAAATGAAAAGGTCATTTTACTTGAGCCAAGCCTTTATAGTTTAAGATAGTAATTGTTTATATCAAAGTCTTAAAGTGTGTTCGTGATAAATTCGTTAATATAGCGATCGAAATCCAAGAAAAATGCTATTGATATGTTAGGTTACGAAAGTTAACTCTACGATGGCGTCTTCAGAAAGTCTTCTTCACCGACATCAAAATCGAAAATATTTTTTTTTTTTTGGATATCAGAGCCGAAATGGCCAATAGGATTCCCAAATGAGGCTTTCAATTTGCTTTGACAGAAATCGAAGTAAAGTCGTCCTGCGGCTTTCTCCATTGAATGACATCGATTGAATATCGTGATTTGTGTGAAATACCGAATGCCAGGTCGTTTTCGACGTACAATTCCACCCTAAAGTAAACCAATAAAGGATGGAGAAAACTGTACAGACATATCCAATAAGTTTTTATTTTTCACAAATTTATTTCGATGTAAGCAAAACATTTATTTTCGCAATTTTATTTCGATTTAAGCAAAAGCATTTATATCCACAAATTTGATTCATTTCGTTTCAGGCAATATCATTTATGCACTGTATATTCAAAACATCTTGACTCTCAACTCTAGTATTTTTTAGCTTATCGTGAATGGCCATAAAACAGATAATTAATATTAACTCTATGAGGAAGCCGTTTTGAAATTTCTCTAGCGCTTCTCGACTTCTTGAAATACAGAATTAGGAAAACAACAATTTCAATAATTAGGGCCAATAAGGCGATGACGTTTCCCACGTAGTACAGAGAAAGAAGGCTTTCGATTTCCTTAACGGATATCGTTGAAAAATCGTCCTCTGGCTGTTTCCATTTTATGAGATCGATCGAGTATCGCGCTTTGTAGAACTGATGAAATGTAAGGTCGTTTTCTCTAATTAACTCGACCCTGAAATGCAGATTAATTGTTAGAGATTTCACAATTACAGAAGCATCTTGGCTTCTTTAGTCTTACATCAGGTTGGCTTTCTCCATGAGCTCTGATTGCGAGAAATTGTATGAAACGGCAAAACCCAAAAGCTGATTTTCTATGGACGGCGAAAAGTAGTATTTGTTGGCGTATTGTATTTTATTTTCCATTTGTTGATTTTCAAGCAACAGAAATTGAATTATCAGTGTCTCTACGACCATGAACTTTCTCTTGTCCCCGACGTTTCTTGATACGTTGACGAACTCGTCTCCGATAACCCCGTTCTCAATCGGAATTATTGAGCTCTCTGGGATGGACACGTTGACCTAGAAATGAAATTTATAACTCTGTTTAAGTCATCCAGTAATTTTAGAAGCCAAGAACACAAGACGACGAATTTATTCTTAAGCTTTTCTTCCGTACGTATCGAGCGTAAAGCAAGTAGTCCACTTAGCCTTGCGAAACCGTATCGTTACCGTTTTAAGTTCGTAAATCATCCGAAAGAGGGTGCCCATTACCTAAGTCCGAAGTTATCGTTTAAGAAACGTTATCAGATGGCGTTCTGTTCGTATTTGGATATGTGACGCTACGTTAACGATACGGTTTCACAAGGCTTAGTGGACTACTCGCTTTAGACGTCAAACTAAAATTATCAACTATGTGAAAGTTCGGTTGAAGTCAACCCTATACCACTACGGTCAACGTTGGTTTTATCTAACATTTCTGACAAGAAAATGATTACTTACTCGTGTTCAACTACCTATCGGTTTGTGTATTTCTAATATTTCTCTTCAATGGTTTACTTGCTTGAGAAGGGATGAAGGTAGCGATCGATTGTGCACTTACTTTTCTGCGAAAAGAAGTTAATTCGTCAGTACCGTCCCAGAACCAGACATTTTTCAGACCCTGTTTGACAAGTTGGTCGATGGTGTCCACAGTATCATAGTCTTTGTCAGTGAAATCCGACTTCAGGTTGCCTGATATTTCGAAGTAAATAAAAGTGGTCGCGATCAACCAGGACATGGCCGCCACTCGCCACGCAATCGTTTTCTCGATTCGGCTGTACGCTGTGACATGAAAGAGAATTCGGATCACAAGTTTTGAGATATATTGCCTAGGACTGTTCACGAGCTCGAGCCCGAGCATTTCTAGTCGTTCTCTAGTCTGACGTTGGTAGTAGCAATTTTTGTTAAAAATATGTATGTTAACCGAGCCAACTCGACTCGATCATTTTAGAGCCGAGCCAAGACCCAGCTTGGCTCGAGCCGATTTTTCGACCCGAGCCGAGCTTTTAAAAAGCTCTCTGCAGCTCGACTCGTGAACAGTCGTATTTCCCTAATTTAAATTCGAAAGAGTTTACGTTCGAAGAAAAAGAGGAGCAAATTCTTCCAAATCATTTCGACAAAAGTAAAGATGAATGGTCGGCCATTTTGAATTTTGGGTGTGGCCAAAGCCAAGAGGATCGACACTGCCAATAGACTCACCATCCAAGTTATCGAGAACTAAGAAAGAAATTATTTCTGTATGAACTTTTAATATACGAATTTGGTTCACGTTACATGTCGTTCCATGCTGAGGAAAGACAGAGATGGCTTCTTGGTCATTTTCGGGATAGAAGAGACTATGAAGGTCGACACTGAGTCATAAACGGCCGTGAATCGCCATTTCATCTCGGGAGAATACAAAGTATCGATTTGCACGGGAAAAAGCATAACGTCCATTGTCTACCAAAAAATTAAAAAAAAATATTAGATGGTAAAATTAAAAATTTCCATTTTTTTACCTTTGGTAAATCACCCTGGTGTCGGAAATTTTCAGTCTCATCCTTGGGTATGGGTACCAAACCGATGCTTCGAAAAAGTATTTATATTATTTAATCAATTTTTTAAGACAGAGTGACAGAGTTTTACCTGGCGTTAAGCCTTTTACTGAAAACCTCCTCTACCAAAGCGTAGAGATTTTCGGCGATCTCAAAACCCTGAACTTCCTTTGAGGGATAAAAAGGTAATTTAGACGAACCATATTAATTACGTTGTAAGACGCGTCGAGTTTATGGTCAAATTAAAATCGCTATCTAAACATTCTTACTTCTAGTACTCCCATCCTAATATGGTTCATGTTGACGTAGAGAATTGTTGTATTTTCGACGAACCAAAGCAATTCTTCTATTCTAAATGCCTGAAGCAGAGAGACTTGGGCAGTTCGCAGGGCAGAAGTAGTCATGCCATCGCGTGCTGGTCCTTAATTAAGAGTGTTTATAAATAATGGTTATGGCGAGAAACGCCAGTATTTTGGACATTTTTTTATCAAAGTTTGAAATAAACATGTTCCTTTCAGCATTACTTAATTTGCCACATTTCAGTCAAGATAGACACTCGTGAGTTAGGCAAATTAAATCGATCCCTTAAGTGGCGCCAAACGAGCAGCTGTTAAACTTTGCCGTAATACCTTTTACATTTTTAATGCGATATTGATTTCACTAGAAGAAACTGTCTTACGTACCCAAGTCGACCCGACTCCATGCCAAAATGTATGCAAAAATCGGCAAAGCTGCCATAAAATAATACCCTGACACTGCGTAAACATACGATTCCAAGGGACCAACTTTGTATTGTTTTATTTGAGAGTATAGTGTTCCAGATTGTCTCAAGGGAAGTTACACGTTTAATTTTTAACGTAGTAATTGTTTATACATGTTTTCGTCATAAATTCGTTAATATAGCCATCGAAATCCAAGAAAAAACCATGTGATGTGTGAGGTTACGAAGGTTAACTCTACGATGGCGTCTTCAGAATGTCTTAATCATTTGGTTTTTCGACTTCTTCATCGACATAATGAACCAAAATATTTTTTCCGATATGAGAGCCGAAATGACCAACAGCATTCCCAAATGAGGCTTTCAATTTGCTTTGACAGATATCGAAGCAAAGTCGTCCTTTGGCTTTCTCCATTGAATGGCATCGATTGAATATCGTGATTTGTGTAAAGGTCGTTTTCGACGTACAATTGCACCCTTAAGCAAACAAACCACGGATGAAAAAAAAACTAAACAGATCTATTCACAATTTTATTTCCATTTAAACAAAAGCTTTTATATCCACAAATTTATTTCATTTACATAATGTAATTTCAAAACATCTTTACCCCAACTATAGTATTATTTAGCTTATAGTGAAAGGCCATAAAACAGATTATTAATATTAACTCTATGAGGAAGCCGTTTTGCGACTTCTCTTATGGTTCTCAACTTTTTGAAATACAGCATAAGGAATACAACAATTTCAAGCACTAAGGCCAATACCGCGATGGCGTTTCCCACGTAGTACAGAGATAGAAGGCTTTCGACTTCCTTCACGGATATCGTTGAAAAATCGTCCACTGGCTCTTTCCATTTTATAAGATCGATCGCGTATCTCGCTTTATACAAAAGAGCGAATAAGAGGTCGTTCTCCGCGCACAACTCTATTCTGAAAGGGAAACTGACGTGTTAAAATTTACAAAATCCTTTTTTATTTCTTTAGTCTTACATCAGGTTGAGTTTCTCCATGAGCTCCGATTGCGAGAAATTGTAGGAAACGACCCAAACCAAAAGGGTATCTTCTATGGACGGCGAAAAGTAGTATTTGTTCGCAAACTGTATTTTATTTTCCATTTGTTGATTTTCAAGCAGAATAAGTTGCAATATCAGTGTCCCTACGAGCATGAACTTCCTGTTGTCGCCGACGTTTTTGGCAACGTTGACGAACTGGTCTCCAAAAATCCCGTCTGCAACTGCGAGTATTGAAGTTTCGGGGATGGGCACTTCGACCTAGTTAGGAAATTTCTTGTTCTAGTTATTTGAGGAGGGATTAAAGTAGCGATCGATTTATTTATTTCTGCACTTACCTTTCTGCGAAAAGAAGTTAATTCCTCACTGGTATCCCAGAACCAGACATTTTTGAAACCCTTTTTGACGAGTTGGTCGACGGTGTCCACAGTATCGTATTCCTTCTCGGTGAAATCAGACTTCAGGTTGCCTGATACTTCGAAGAAAATGAAAGTGGTCGCTATCAACCAGGATATGTACGCCACACGCCACGTCATCGCTTTTTCGACACGGCTATTCGCTGTGACCACAAGAACGATTCTGTTTTCTAGTATGGATTTATTACACCATTCAGAGACGAAATAACTTACGTTCGTAGAAAAAAATTAAAAAATTCTTCCACATCATTGTGACGAAAGTAAAGACGAACGGTCGGCCATTTTGATTTTTGGGCGTGGCCATAGCCAAGAGGAACGACACTGTCAATAGACTCACAATCCAAAATAACGCGAACTACAGTTAATGTTGAAAGAAATTATAATTATATTCCTTAGGAACATATAGAAAAATTTATGTTACTTGTCCTTCCATCTTGAGGAAAGACAGAGATGGTTTCTTGGTCATTTTCGGGATTGAAGAGATGATGAAGGTCGAAACTGAGTCATAAACGGTCGTCATTCGAATTTTCATCTCTGGTGTAAAGAAACTATCGACTTGTGAAGGAAAAAGAAGTACGTCCATTGTCTGGCAAAACAATATGTTTCAAATTGAAGTAGTATATGTGTAAATTTAACGTCTGTTCGAGCATCGCTTTGTGCTATAGGCCTAGTGCCCTATGGTCTGGGCGTAGCGAGTTCTTAAGAGTGGTGCCTTATCAGAGGGATCCCGAAAAAATCACTAGTGAAATGTTTAATGTTACCTGTGGTAATTCACTGCGGTTTCGAATAGTGTTAACATCATCCAAAGGTATTGGCACAAAACCAAGACTTGAATGAAGAATAAATAATGTTTAGACATCACTTAAAAAAGAAGTGTGACAGAATTTTACCTAATGTTAAATCTTTTACATAAAAACTCCGATAAGGAAGAGCAGAGATTGTCGACGATGTCAAAACCCACAGTTTCCTTAGAGAAAAAAAAGACAATTTAGACAATAGAAATTGGATAATGAAAATTTTTGGAATATTCTCTGTTTTTCGATATCAAGTCGCGTTCAAAAACAAATTTTATTCTTACCTCAATTACTCCCATTCGAATATCAAACATGTTGAATGATTTGTTATTCAGACTATTGAAGACTGCGTGGCAATGAAGGCATTTATTGCTTTTGACTATTCAGCAGACCAAAAAAACTCTCGGGAAATTTTTCCGACTCTGTGGTTTGGGCCGAAGTAGGTGCACTAACTGAAAGTACGGGTAGGCATAAAAGTAATTCGAGACGGATTACCGATTTTTCCAAAGTTAATATTTATCTAGCGTTACTGCTTCCAGCAGGATATATTTCGTTCATTCAAAATTTAGTGTTGACTTTGGTTTACTTGTTGCTGAGGGAAAATGTTGACTTTATATTACGCAATGCCGTTCCGAGTTAAGTATATTGATCGGACTACATGTCAAGGGAGTGGCTAAGAAAGGGCTTTTTAAAGTGTTTGTATATCGTTAGAAGACAGGCGAAGATATAAGATAAACAAGGTGTGTGGGCGAGAATATAGTAAATGCGTCAGTAAAGCTGGAACCCAAATACCAGAAGAAGAAATTGAAACAGTTTTTCCAGCAACCACGTTAGAAAATTCTGCTAACAAATGGTATTATGGAAGGATAATTTGGAGAAGAATTTAGAGGTTCTTCTAGATATATGGCAACATTATTTTAATGAATAACCCAAATAACCAAAATTATTATTGTATATTCAAATAATTATTGTATTTTGTTCTAGGCCTATCCGAGACATATTAAACAGGATGAGACACGTTGAATTTCACCACACCCTGGAAAGGGAAGCATGGTGCATTTTCAACGAACCAAGACTAATTTTTCTATTTTAAATGCCTCAGACAGGGAGACTTGAGCCCTTGTAGATCGAAGTTCGCAGGGCGGAAGTAGTCACGCCATTGCGTGTAGATCCGTAATTAAGTGTAATTATGAATAATGTTTACGTTGTGAAACACCAGTATTTCAGACATTTCTTTTTATCAAGTTTCGATTTGAACATGTTCCTTTCGGCCTAACATTATTTGCCGCATTCGTGAGATAAGAATTACCCCAAAATGAATCGATCCCAAAAAGTGGGCCGAAGTCAGCAGCTGTTAAACTTAGCTTTAAATTTCTACAGATAATTATTGAGTTCACTAGAAGAAACAAGCCCAAGGGTACCCAAATCGACCTGACTTGATGCCAAAATGTGTAGTAAAAACCGGCAAAGCTACTATACTCTATAGTACATTTAAAGTTAATTTTATTTTATTTGTAGATAAAGCGTATTTCGCTTTAAGTATAAACATTAGTACTCACATTTTTATTTTACTTTAATTAAGCAATATCGTTAACTTATATTCACAACAAACTGACTGTAAATCCAACATCTTTTAATAAATCGTCAGTGGGTGTAAAAACGAAAGTATTAGGGATTCCCAACTAGATCTAAAAGCCGAGAACCAAATACGCCATACGCGGCTGTAAATCGAGGCGGAAGTAGCTTGGTCACGTTGAGAAATGGCACTATAACCTTCCGGAGACTCTTGAGTGGTCGGTTTGAAATTTCGCCCACGCGCAGAGAGAAAAATACGAGTTTCCCTTTCAATCACATGAGGGTTACTTGAAGAGGGGGGGGGGGGTTACAATTCATATTTTTCCCTCTGCTGAACGAGCGCCTAAGCGAAATGCCGTGTTTAAGGTAAAAGATGGGAATGCATTATACGTTAGTATTTACACATTTTCTTGATAATATTTTGTGAACATTAACTCAACGTGAACGCCGTTTTGAGACCTTTGATGCTGTTCTCGACTTCTTTAAAGCATATTCAAATATTAAAGCCAGTACTGCGATGACGTTTCCCACGTAGTACAGAATAAGAAGGCTTTCGATCTCCTTCACGGATATCGGAGAAAAATCGTCTACTGGCCGTTTCCATTTCATGAGATCGATCGAGTATCGCGCTTTGTAAAAGTGAAGGAATAAGAGGTCGTTTTCGAGGATTATATCTAGCCTGAAACAAAATCACGCGTTAAAAGCGACACAATCCACGTTGTAACGATAGTCTTACAACAAGTTGACTTTCTCCATGAGCTCTGATTGTGAGAAATTGTAGGAAACAGCAAAACTCAAAAGCACATTTTCAATGGACGGCGAAAAGTAGTATTTATTTGCGAACTCTATTTTATTTTCCATTTGTTGATTTTCTAGCAGAATAAGTTGCATTATCATTGTCCCTACGACCATGAACTTTCTCTTGTCCCCGACGTTTCTCGCGACGTTCAAGAACTGGTCACCAAAAATCCCGTCTACAGGTGGGAGTATTGAAGTTTCAGGGATGTACACTTTGACCTAGTTACGAAATTGATGGTTCTAGTTATTTAAATCATCCAATTATTATAAAATGAATTAATATGGAATAATGATGGTTCAAGAATAGATGAAAAAGTTCGGATCAACTAAGCACCAATAACTCTTGGGTCGACGCTAGTTTCACCTAATATTTCTCTGAAATGCTTTGCTCGATTGAAAAGGGGGCGGGGATTTTTGTACTAACCTTTTTGCGAAAAGAAGTTAATTCTTCACTGCCATCCCAAAACCAGACATTTTTGAAACCCTGTTTGACAAGTTGGTCGACGGTATCCACAGTATCGTAAACCTTCTCGGTGAAATCCGACTTCAGGTTGCCAGATATCTCAAAGAAAATGAAAGTTGTCCCGATCAACCAGGACATGGCTGCTATGCGCCACGCGATCGCTTTTTCGACACGGCTATACGCTGTGACCACAAATACAATTAGATTTCGAGTATGGATTTATAACACGATTTCAATTGAAAGACTCTTACGTTCGTAGAAAAAAATTAGGAAACTCTTCCACATCATTTCAACTAAAGTAAGGAGGAACGGTCGACTATCTTGATTTTTGGGCGTGGCCAAAGCCAAGATTATCGAAACTGCCAACAGACTCACTACCCAAGTTATCGAGAACTACGGTTAATTTTGAAAGAAATTATTATAATATTCCTTGGAAACATGTGGGAAAGTCCACTTAACTTGTCTTTTCATGTTGAGGAAAGACATGGATGGTGTCTTGGTCATTTTCGGGATTGAAGAGATGATGAATGTCGACGCGGAGTCATAAACGCCCGTCATTCGACACTTCATCTCAGATGTAAAGAAACTATCGACTTTTGTAGGAAAATATAGCACGTCCATTGTCTGCCAAAAGGATTTGTGGAAAATGAAGCAATTTAAGTATAATTATTTAGTCTGTTCTAGTATCGCTTTTGGGTTCTAGAGTTTGTGAAATTTTTAACTTTACTTGTGGTAAGTCAGTCTGGTTTCGAATAGCGTTAACCTCATCCAATGATACGGGCACAAAACCAAGGCTTGAATAAAGAAAAAATGTTATATAGACAACACGATAAGAAGATGTGAGACAGAATTCTACCTAATGTTAAACCTATTACTGAAAAACTCCGATGTCGAAGCGTAGAGATTGTTGACGATGTCAAAACCCAAAGTTTCCTATGAGAAAAAAAAGTTCATTTAGACAATAGAAATTGGTCAATGAATATCAGCTTTTAGACATTGAGTCGCGTTGAAAGAGACATTTGAGATTATTGCTGCGTAAATAAATATTCTTACCTCGATTACTCCCATTCGAATATCAACCATGTTGAATAATTTGTAGTTCAGACTATTGAAGACGGCGTTGAACAGAACGGATTTTTTCTCTTTGACTATTAGCCGACCAAAAAAAGCGATTTTCGCGACTCAATGTTTATGGCCTAAGTCGGTGCACTAATATAAAGAACGAGTAGGCATAAAAGTAAATCTAGAATGCTCGATCAACTAGATAGGTTTTCTCATTCAATATGTTAATTTGAGCGTGACCTTATTTACCAAATTACGGACGAAAGAAATATAACGTTGGCAACCAAAAAACACGTAAGTTAAGTATTATATTATTCCACTTAAATCGATCCTAAAAGTGCCGCTAAAACAGCAGGTGTTGAACCTAGCAGTAATACCTTTTTCATTATTAATGCGATATTGATTTCACTCAAAGAAACAGTCCTACGGGTACCAACATCGACCTGACTTCATGCCAAAATGTATGCAAAAAACCGGCAATGCTACTATACCGTATAATACATTTTAACTTTTAATTATATTTTATTTTTATTTGTAGATAAAGCGTAATCATACAACTCCAAGGAACCAACTTGCTGTGTTATAATTGAGAGCATGGTGTTCCAGATTCTCTCAGGCCAGATGAAAAGTTCATTTTATGCAAGCCAAGCCTTTAAGTTACGCGTTTAAATTGTAAGTTAGTTATTATTTACATCTAGGTATTAACACGTTTACGTGATACGTTTGTTAATATAGCGAGCGAAATCCAATAATTATGTTATTCAGATAACTAATAGGGATATATAACGTTACGAAGGTTAACTCTACGATATCGTCTTCGTTTAATTTTCCGATTGGTTTTTGACTTTTTTATCGACATGAAAAGCGAAAATATATTTTCCGATATCAGACCCGAAATGCCCAACGTGATTCCCGCTAAATAGACCAAAATGAGGCTTTCGATTTCCTTGACAGATATCGAAGCAAAGTCGTCCTTTGGCTTTCTCCATTGAATGAGGTCGATTGAATATCGTGATTTGTGTAAAATACGGAATGCCAGGTCGTTTTCGACGTACAATTGCACCCTAAAGTAAACAAAGAAGAAAAAAACACTATAACTATTGAAATAAGTTTCCCTGAATCGCGTTTTGGCGGGAACTCGCGGATGAATACACTTCCCCCTTTTAGTTGACTTCAGAACTGAACTGTGTGGTAGGGCGGGCAAGAAATTTTGCCTCTCTCTGATTGGATGAATGCAAATTTTTATGGAAACGGACGCCATAAACTAGCTTCATCCCCCTATTTACTTCTGTTTTCTTACATTCTGTTGACGTTCTCCATGTACTTTGATCTCGAGAAATTGTTGGAAACAGCGAACACCACAAGGTTGTTCTCTATTGACGGTGACATGTAGTATTTGTTGGCAAATTGCATTTTCTCGCTCATCGCTCCGTTTTCCAAGAGCAGAAGTTGAATGATCAATGTCGAAATGACCATGAACTTCCTGTTACGTCCTTCGGCTCCCGCTATGTCCGCAAACTCTTCACCCACAACTGCGCTCTCTACAGTGAGCATGGAAGTTGAAGGAATATCTCCCAATAGCTTTCCGTATTTCTTCATATTCGATTTCGCCTAGATAAGAAAGTTATCATAAAACATCGTAACAGGAAGTTATATCTAGTTTATTAGGGTGAAGGTATAAATTCGCCTGCACATTTCCAGCTCTTTATCTCCAGTCCAAACGTATAGTAGGTCCGGAGTTAATCCCCACCTCTAGTTTATAACCAGCATCTCATTGGTTCTTGAAAACTCGTGCACGTCAGCGCGACGCGAATGACGAAAATTACGTATTTTCCGACTGATGAGAGGCGAAACAGCCCGGACTCCTTTTATTTTAAAGGAGGACTGGGACTATGGCGCGCGAATACTAAGACATCTTATACCTTCTCCCTAATAAACTAGATATCACTTCTTGATCGTAATTTTGACTTCCTAAATTACTATGACATTGTTGAACAATTGAAAGAAAGCTATAACAGTCCCTAACCCCTCCTCCCTCGAAGTACTGAGACGTAACGGTTGATGTTTGTCTAGGAATTTAATGCATTTGTTCATCAACACTTACCTTTCTTCGCAAGGAAGTGAATTCGTCGGATCCTTCCCAGAACCAGACATTTTTAAAATCCAGTTGAAGGAGCTGGTCGATGGTGTCCACGGTTTCGTAGATCTTCTCGGTGAAGTCCGATTTTAGGTTGCCTGATATTTCGAAGTAAATGAAAGTGGTCGCTATGAACCAGGACATAGCAACCATGCGCCATGGGCTCGATATCTCAATGGTCTTTAATGCTATAGTATCATATTTTTTAGTAATAAATCCCATCATTTTTAATTAAAATTATCTCACGTTCATAGAAAAACAGTAGAAAGTTTTTCCATAGCATTTCAACTACACTAAAAATGAGCATTCGGCGGTTTTGTTTTATGCCGGTGATCAAAGCCAAAATAATTGACACCACCAATAGACTTATCATCCAAACTAAGGCGAACTGCATTTTAGAGTGAGAGTCATGAGACATTGTATGAGTAATTAGAACGGGTAATGGTACACATTTTATAGACCATTCCACGAATTACTCGCAGAGAAACCAGCACACAGGGACCGGAGGCCGCCCTCTTAGGGCCTTTTCAGACAACACAAAATTTTGATTCATTTAGATGAGTCAACTTGAGTTGAGTAAGAGGCAACGCCAAACGGAGTTCACCCGAATTCACTACACGCGGCGGGATCTCTCTCTCTCTCTCGCTGCCTCTAGCGGTGCTTCTTGGCCTCAGGGAAATAACCTCCCTGTGGTGTTTGCTTCTCTTCAAATAATTAATGCAATGATCAATTGGACATGATTTATTTTTGCTTAATTTTAAACCATATGAACTCCGGGAATTTATTGTTATTATAGCGGATATTTACCTGTCCTTCCAAGCTGAGAAAGGACAGTGATGGTTGCTTTGTCATTTCCGGTACGGACGAGACGATGACGGTGGCCACTGAGTCATAGGCACCCGTCATTCTTGCCCTCATTTGAGGTGAAACGAAATTCTCGGCTTGAATAGGAAACAGTAACGCGTCCATCGGCTATACCGAATATAAATTAAATCAATATTTTGTCAAATTATCGTTCATTGACGACCGATTTCTGTCCCGGTTCTTGACACGCTAATATTCGTGCCCGGAGTTTTACCTCTCCGAGTGACGATGACGTCACGGAGAGGTATTACACTGGACGTGTCTGTGTATGTCTTTTTGTCTGTCACCGCGGTCGCTGTTAGAAAATCGGAGCCAACGTGTTCGCAGAAAGTAATCTACTCCCATCGTTAGGATTAAGAAGTGCGCGGCGATCGGTTAGGGTTACTAGAAACGGCAAGCCCCCCCCCCCAATGGCAGGGCTTACACCAAAGGATCACGCAATTGCGAGTTTTCTTATCATTTATTGCTAATCAATCGCCCAACTTATATACCCTAAACTTCCTAAAACATTTAAAGAGGCATACGCTTGAATTCAAACGTCAGCAATAGCTATGTTTAAAATATTTAATTAACTATTTAAGAAAAATCTCTTAATTGCTTCTCGACTAGCAGAGGTTTATTTTGGTTTACCAACTTGTTTATTTTCAGTCTTTTAATGTTAAGACTAATCTTAAAGAGGGTGTTTCTGATAAGTATGTCATAAATTAAACGGTGTGATCTTTGAGTAAGACTGAGTGAAAAGTGTCAAAGAACGTGGGGTGTAGGACGTTAACGAAGTTGTGTTTTCCGAATGACTGTTGTTGACATCATAAGTTTATCATGCCTCTAAGTACACAAATATGGGTTACAACTGGGAATCTTAGGGAGGCTACTGTGACGTCAGAACTCGTATAGCGCTAAGATCCGAAGAGAGAAAAATTTGAAATTTCTGTCGCGGTGCAGCCACCAAGCGGTTGAGACGATTACTAAATGGGTCACGTGAAAAAAAAAATCATCCAAGGAGATTTTTACGTTTCGTATAGGCAGGCATTGGGGGGAACGAATTTTACTTGAGCAACCCCAAATCCCTCTCTCTCGTGAGATAGTGGCGGTTTCAGTCCTGAAACACTCTAAAAGGGATAAAAGAAACGCTAGGCTAGGTAGTAGAATTTTGTATTGAAGTTGAGGTGATAAATGATACGGAGAGAGTATAGGATTTCATTAAAGGGAGCCAGACAAACACTATTGCCATAGGAGTAGCAGCCATTTCATTACTTAGAGGCATGATAAACTTATGTTGACATGTATATTCACCTCTGGTAAATCGCCATTTTCTCTCAAACTCTCAACTTCCGCTTGAGGTAAAGGAATAAGCCCAAGGCTTCGAATAAAAACATGATTCAGACATTATCAATAAATATTGAGAAAGTTGATTTACTCCAATTGATGTTTACCTTAAATTGAATCTTTTCATGTAACACTCTTTCTGTATATCGTAAAAGGCATTAGCGGATTCGATACCCACAGTTTCCTAAGATGAAAAAGTATTTGAATATCTATTTTTTATTAGGCCTAATTTAAGATGAATATAAATTTCATACTCACTTCGATAATCCCAAATTGTAAATCGTGCATGTCTACGAAGAGTAGAGTTTGTAACTGTCGTAAAATGAATATGATTTTGTAAAGAATGAACGCTGTTGGAGATCCGCGCATTTTTGTAATCTAAGTAACTGGGCGACGAAGAGGGAATTAGCTTGTCGGTCCTATCAAAAGTATATAGATATAAGAACAAAAAGTTCACTTCTTTAAAAATTCCCTACCTTTGGCTGTACACGGCATGTAAACTGAGATTGAGAAGAAAAGTACCCTCCGCTCAACCGCCTACAGGAACTAACCAATCAGGGAAGAGCTTCTTGACGTCTTGGTGTATAGAAAGTAGTACATGATGCCATCGATCCAAACGTTAGTTTTTGCTACTAGAGCTAGCATCTGCTACTTTATGAGCCTATTTACGGCTTGTTCCCTGTGCCACGGTCGGGAAAGAAATCATACGCAGAGGGGGGTTGACACTATTCTCATATCACACGGTGTGATCGAGTTTCAACGAGGTATGAGTGCCAACTACCGCGCCTTCCCAAATGGTGACTTATCTAAAATCTACGATCCGTCACCGCTTGTACAAACCTTGAATTACTCGCATCCACTTGCGGCTATGGCGTGCACCTCGTAGAAATAAGGTAGAAATGCTGCCCCTAGTTCAGAGAATGCATTAGAATTCTTAATTTGGTAAAGCGAGTTGTCCGGTATAAATAAAGCTTCCGTTAGAGTTTCGTAAATATAAAGAGAGAATTCTATTGATTAAGCTATCCACTTTGTTGTGATTACACCGTTATTAACTTCAAATAATTACTTGGTTATATACTGGAATATATTTGGAACATTGCTAAATAGAAAACTATGAGAATGTGAAAGGAAGTCTATTTATAAGGTTCCTATAGTGGAACTGCAATCGATATATAAGTAAAGGTTCTCACAGAATTGACTTTCTTTAAAGCCGACCCCGAAAGCTTTACCATAAGTTCAAGTTCATAAGAATGTTCCATAAGTTTGTCACTGGTTACAAACTGGAGCTTGCCATGAAGTGATTGATGTAGGTGAAACGCCATAGATACTCGTAAAGCGACGTCTGGTGAGGCGCTGTCAAAGGCTTAGTAATGCAGTCTAAATACGAAGATGGACTGCAAAACTGAGTGTAGTCAATTGCAGCTTGTCGTTCTCGAACTAGCTCGAGCTGTAAGTCTCTAGCATTACGAAGTTTAGGTAGTGTCATACTTATGGAACGTATCTTATAAGCTTATGCTTTACCTAGGAAGCTGAAACTAATTTGGCCATTGTCCTTTAGGACAGAAAGCTCCAAACTATATAATCATTTTATCGCCCCTCCTTTTCATTGGACCTCCTATCTCAAACTTTGTTCCCTGGGACTTGAATATTAAAATAGAGTATCAAAAAGAATAGGCCTAAATGACGTGAAAGCCCTTTTGTTTTAGGAAAGTCATTGAGAACGCGTTATGTTTCCGTTTTATGGCGGTAGGTAGTTGGGAACTGAGTTTGGAACCTGGTAAAAAGCGGCAGCTATCGGCAGTAATTGGAAATATGACGCGTTCCTCTTTCCTAAACCGAAAAAATAGAGCTTTTTACCTCTCCGAGTGACGTATGTCACGGAGAGGTTCTAATTTCGACGTGTCTGTGTGTCTGTCTGTCTGTGTGTGTGTCTGTCTGTGTGTCTGTCTGTCCGTTGTTACACCCACGTGACCGCGTTCGCAGTTTGCAAATCGGAGCAAACGTGTATTCAATTTCCAGACTGCATTTACAGTCCCGGAAATTGTATTCCACTTACAGGCTATTACTCCATTGCCTGTCTAACAACTCTGTTCATTTGTCCACCCCACATGGACACCAATCTGAACTTACTAACTTCTAAACACCACCATCTTCTAGTCTTTCGCCCATTCCACATCGACACCAGTTTGAACTTACTGGCTTCTAAACACCACCACCTTCTCGTCTTTGTCCATTCCACATGGACACCAGTCTGTACACCTGGCTTCTAACACCACCATCTTCTGGTCTTTGTTTTTGTCCATCCCACATGGACACCAGTCTGTACACCTAGCTTCTAACACCACCATCTTCTGGTCTTTGTTTTTGTCCATCCCACATGGACACCAGTCTGTACACCTGGCTTCTAACACCACTATCTTCTGGTCTTTGTTTTTGTCCACCCCACATGGACACCAGTCTGTACACCTGGCTTCTAACACCACCATCTTCTGGTCTTTGTTTTTGTCCATCCCACATGGACACCAGTCTGTACACCTGGCTTCTAACACCACCATCTTCTGGTCTTTGTTTTTGTCCATCCCACATGGACACCAGTCTGTACACCTGGCTTCTAACACCACCATCTTCTGGTCTTTGTTTTTGTCCATCCCACATGGACACCAGTCTGTACACCTGGCTTCTAACACCACCATCTTCTGGTCTTTGTTTTTGTCCATCCCACATGGACACCAGTCTGTACACCTGGCTTCTAACACCACCATCATCCTTAAGGTTAAGACATACGCGGCGATCGGCTAGGGTTACGAGAAACGTCTAGCCTTCCAATGGAGGGGTCTTCCTCCAAGGTTCACGCAATTGCGATGTTCTTATCTACAGCTGCGATTCGAATCCTTTATATACTACCTATTTGAGTAAGTCGAA
The DNA here is from genome assembly GCF_054372755.1 of Phalangium opilio. Lineage (NCBI taxonomy): Eukaryota > Metazoa > Arthropoda > Arachnida > Opiliones > Phalangiidae > Phalangium > Phalangium opilio. The sequence goes on along the minus strand of NW_028324166.1, from coordinate 1,781,950 downwards.
ACAACAGTCATATCCTTCAATTCAAACGTCAATATTAGTCAAGTCTCTCAAGGTTGTTTAATTATTCTTTTTTAAAACGATGTAACGCTCAATAAGGCGAACAACTAACGAAGAAAATATTACATATTAATTATATTTATTTTAATATTTAAGATAATCTCTTTTCTCAATTCAAAATTAATACGGAAAGAGTTAAAAAGCAGTCTATTTTTTGTCTGTGTGTGTCCGTCCGTTATCACACTAGTATAGTGCGCCGAGTTAGCGGTTCGCTTTGTTTTGATGTGTTAAGAAATCCTACAGAACCTTAATATTCACTTTTTCCATAATATAAAGTGAATATGTGGAAATCTTTTTCGTAATTACGATGCATTTAGTACATTTGTAGCTTTAAAGCTCTGTTTCATTTTGATATTCCAAGGATGTTTTTTAATATTATTATTTGAAATGGCTGTTTATATATTACTTAAGCTATACTACATCTGTATATAGAATAATCCTTGGTTTAGGTATTTCAAGACGAAAGCTATGGCCTCGATTCTGTCGGGTAAATCAAGATTGATCCGCAATAGGCTTAGTGAACCAAAGAGTAAATAATTGAGACCTGAGGTGGAGTAAACTCTGGGTTTTGATTATCGTGTCTGTAATGAAGGGACATTAACGGTTCAGAGTGAACCGAAAGTTAAATACACGTTTAAATAATCAAATTTAGATTTTATAATAGAAGAAAGCATCATGGTAGCAATTAGATCAGTGAAAGGGCTAATCGTTATCGGATCATAGATTTGAAGTTTTCATTCTTGTTTCAAAGTTAATATAGAACGAGTATTGATACTGTTAGTTATTTAAAACAGAATTGTATATTTGATTTGCGATAAATGATAAAATGAAGTTTCAAGTGTGTGACTCTCTGAAATACGGTAGGGGGTAGAGACCATCTACTGGTCTTTGTTTTTGTCCATCCCACATGGACACCAGTCTGCACACCTGGCTTCTACTCCATCGTCATCGTTGGGTTTAAGACATTCGCGGCGATCAGCTAGGGTTACGAGAAACGTCTAGCCTCCCTAGGGTGGGTTGTCCACGATAGGTTTTCGCAATTGCGGTTGTTCTTGCTTTTAGCTGTAGTTCGACACCCTTATATACTACCTATTTGATTAAGACGAAGCAACCGGCGTATGCTTCATTTCAAACGCCAATATTAGTCAAGTCTCTCAAGAATGTTTAATTGTTCTTTTTTAAAACGATGTAACGTTTAATAAGGCGAATAACTAACGAAGAAAATGTTAAATATTAATTATATTTATTTTAATATTTAAGATAATCTTGTTTCTCAATTCAAAATTAATACGGAAAGAGTTAAAAAGCAGTCTATGTTTTTGTCTGTGTGTGTCCGTCCGTTGTTACAGTAGTGCGCTGCGTTAGAAGTTCGTTTTGTTTTGATGTGTAAAGGAATCCTACAGAACCATAATATTCCCTTTATCCTTAATATAAAGTGAATATGTGGAAATATTTTTCGTAATTATGATGTATTTAGTACTTTTGTAGCTTTAAAGCTCTATTTCATTTTGATATTCCAAAGATTTTTTTTAATATTATTATTTAAAATGGATGTTTATATATTACTTAAGCTATACTACATCTGTTTATAGCATAATCCTTTCTAAAGTGAATACAAGCACAACGCTACTATGTTGGTCAAATGAACTTTTATTTGTCAATAGGCCTAGTGAACCAAAAAGTAAACGCTTGGGTGTGGTTTTCGTTTCTGTAATGCAGAGACATTAACGGTTCAGAGTGAGCCGAAAGTTAAATACACTTTTAAATAATTAGGCTTAGATTATATAATCATGGTGGAAATCTGGGCCGCGTTCAGCAGAGCCCAGCGCTGTGAGCAGTGTCCTACATAACGGGATTTGGTTTTTGAATTTTGACGTCACGGTGCTTAGCGCTGAGCTAGCGCGGTCTTCAAAGGAAATAGTCGGCTCTTTGGATAACGTGACGTAAAACGCATAGTTCTCAGCTTGGCGAAAAAACCATGGAGGAATTAATTCTAGAGGGCCGGTAGGCCCTTCTAGATAAGATCCCACACCCTCCCGTAATGTTAAATGAAAATTCACAGATTTTCGCCGATTTTCCCATAGGAATAACATGGGGTTTTTGGTGCTCCTGTACATCGAATCATTTAAAAACTAAAGCGAAGTTACGTTTCGGAATACTTTCAAATTAACAAGTAACTATTCAAGGTGTGCCTTTTTCAAGTTTCATGAAAATTAATTAAGTCTAAGTATGTTAATTTAATTAAAAATGTAAGTACCTCAAAAGATTATTCTACAGCAGACGACGCTAATTGTTCATTACTCTACAGTAGACGACGCTAATTTGCCATTTCACCGCCTTGAAACTTTAACTTGATATTTTTCAATAAATATTTATTAAACATTTCTCTGGCGGGTCTATTTTTCGTTTAATTATGTGTCTCGGTTGAAATTCTATACTTAAGATACCTTTTTAATTTATATTTTAGATGTTAGTTTCGACCAAGGCTTAAGTTGCCTTACTTAGGCCATGGATTTATAATGGAAGCTTACGCTTCATGGATATTTCACTGTAGCCTTCAGTAAGGCATAAGGATAGATGGATCAGTGTTGGAAATAAGCATTTTTTTAAAACTGGACCTGTGGCCTAGGTATTTTAATTAAAATAACTGGCCACGGTGCCACTCACTGTAAACGTACAAGGGCAGTGAACGCAATGTCATGGATAATTGTAATCGCAGAGTGGACTGTAAAAGATACGGATTTGATAGTTTAAAAATCGTGGCAGGATGTTCGTTTTGAAGTTGACTATTAAGCTCGGGTTCTAAAACGAATTGTGAGCCGTATCTTATAAGAATTAGTAGAAGTGAAAAACCATTTTTAACCTCGTCCTAGAAGTGAAAGATTTCGCATTTCAGGCAAAAAATTGTTTTATAATAGATTAATACAAATGCAGACTGAAGGAACAGATATTATATAAAAAAGGACTTGGTTTGCCCAAGCCTAAAAAGCAAAACGATAAGAGTTTTTTCCAGTTGACTGAAGCGCGGATATTTTATTTTTCTATATAATTTTAAAGACAATCCGTATTTTACTACTCTTTAGAATTTAATTCAATCTCCTGATTTTACTGCTAATGGATTTATTTCCTATAAATTAATTGAAATAAAAAATTACTTATCTCAGATTTTTCAACAATTCCATTTTCGTAAAATTTTATCATGAAAAATCTGAGATAAGTAATTTTTTATTTCAATTAATTTATAGGAAACTAATCCATTACCAGTAAAATCAGGAGATTGAATTAAATTCTAAAGAGTAGTAAAATACGGATTGTCTTTAAAATTATATAGAAAAATAAAATATCCGCGCTTCAGTCAACTGGAAAAAACTCTTATCGTTTTGCTTTTTAGGCTTGGGCAAACCAAGTCCTTTTTTATATAATACAAATAGCTCTATGGGACTGTAACAATTTAATTGGCGTGAAACCAGTTGATCACGCGAGAATTTTAAGAGATATGTTAGTTTCTAATTTTAATTATAAAAGTTGTTATCTATCTCTATAAATATGTTATGATACAATTTTTGTTAAGCCTTGGTACCTTGCACGCTTTAAATCGGATGATTTTAATGTGTACAAGTATATCATTATTGGATGTAAAATGTCGTCTGATTTACTGTATATTTGCTATGCTTTGTATACTGCTTTAATATTTCATAAACATTTCCATATCTGGGTAAATAAGTTTGTAAGTAGTCGTCTTGACTCGGAGAGGTAATATTTTGGTTTTCCCAACTTGTGATTAATCAGAGAAGAAATAAGGTTTAGGTGGGAGGTGATGGAAGGGGTGAAGGGTCAAGTGTCGTATTCCCCCCCCCCTCCAGACTTTGTCGCCCAGAAGCTTGGCCTACTATATCAATTGAAGATCACCACACTTCATTACAAAAAGATTAAAAATTGCTTTCATCTAAAAAAATATATTTCACCTAATTTCTATGATTCAATCAAACAGAAAAAATTCCTTTTGTTTTTTAACAGTTGTGAAAGTCTATTGCGCAATACAACTTTAAGTTTAGTTTTTTAGTCAGTCACGGATTGAGTTCCAATTAGACGCTTAGAAGCGGAAAATTCTCCTCGATTTATTAATTTGATCTTCGGTTGTGTTAATTATTAAGGTTTAACTACAATTAATGCTTTCGGTAGTTACTCGCTTAAATACTTCGTAAATACTGAGACAGTTGAATTTGGCAACGTCCGAATGTCATTGCAGTACAGGCTTCATTAGTGTCTTTAATTAATTTGGCATGAGGTATGTGAAATAGTGCATTTTATTTTTCATTTTCAATAAATTATACAAAAAAGTTCGAATATTGTAGGCCTAAGACTTTGATAATTTAAAATACTTAAAATACGAAAATTGAGCAGATAAGTTTATGATTCAAAATTGAATAAGCGTTTAGTATCGTACTAAAGATCTTATTTCACAAGAAAACTAAATAAGATTATATGAAATACCCATAGAGATACAAGAGGAACAGTTGAATTTTCAGCTTTGATTCGGGTTCAATGAAAGCACCCCTTCGCGTGTGTGATAGGGTGAGTTGCTTGTAGCGCCATCTACATGCGGCGAGGTAAACTAAAATATTACTAACCCCATGTTAACACTCGAAGTTAAGCAGCTTCGAGCGCGGTCAGTACTTGGGAGGGACACAACGCGGGTTCGAATCCCGCCGGGGACGTTTTACATTTAATTAATTTTTACTAATTTCCGTATTAATTAATGGAAGGAAAAGTGTTTGTAGAATAAAAATATGTTTATTAACGGAGAATTAAAACATTTGCAAGATGAAACTTTACGATATTTATTTTTTGTTCAAATTGAATAGCTCCTTCACTCGCCGATAGGGGCGCCACGTATCAAAAACCCTATCACACACGCAAAGGGGTAGGCATGGATTAACTAACGCTAGGGATAGTTCGTTCCCCCAAAAAGATAACGCATGCATGTTCCAAACGCCCCCTAGCAGCAGCTACTATCCCTAACAGGAAGTTATAAGAAAATTGGACCAAATATCACGTGGTCTATGACGTCAAAATTGAAATACTGCCTAAATTGTGCAAAACGATTTATTTTGCCGAGAGATGGCGCTATATCTACATCCGTTTTGGTCCAATAAATTGGGGGAATGAAGAGGGGAATCAAGGAATAATTCGGAACATGTAGTTGGCGATAGAATTACATGGGAAACCCAGTTAGTGAACAATCCCTAGCATTAGTTAATCCATGGGGTAGGATTGAAATTTTCCTAACAGAATATCGCGAGACCCCCCTCGCAATAGTTTGTCTAGGTTATTAATAGTGTTCTAATGTCTATGGAAATACCTTTCAAGAGTTTGCATCGTGTTTCTGATAAGTGAGCCATACATTAAAGTGTGTGTTCCGAGGGGCTACTCACTTCCCCAAAAAATGTACACCAGATTTCTTATTTCCAAATATTTCTCAGTATTTCTATTATTTTTATATTTCTTTATTTCTCGATATTTCTCCTAAAATTTCCAATATTTTCACTATATTTCCTTTAAATTTCCAATATTTCGATTATTCCTTCGTATTTCTAATATTTCTCAGTATTTCTATTATTTTTGTATTTTTTTATTTCCCGATATTTCTCCTAAAATTTCCAATATTTTCACGATATTTCCTTTAAATTTCCAATATTTCGATTATTCCTTCGTATTTCAAATATTTCTCAGTATTTCTATTATTTTTGTATTTCTTTATTTCCCGATATTTCTCCTAAAATTTCCAATATTTTCACGATATTTCCCTTAAATTTCCAATATTTCCACGATATTTCCCTTAAATTTCCAATATTTCCCTTAAATTTCCAATATTTCCATTATTCCTTCGTATTTCCAATATTTCCGATATTTCTCATTATTTCTTAATATTTCCGATATTTCTCATTATTTCCTAATATTTCCGATATTTCTCATTATTTCCCAATATTTCCGATATTTCTCATTATTTCCCAATATTTCCGATATTTCTCATTATTTCAGATACTTCCCTATATTTCCGATATTTCTCAATATTACGATATTTCTCGAAATATTGAAATATATTTCTTAAGGCTTGTACACCATATTTCGTAAGTGGCTAGCCCCTCGGTGTGTTATTTAGGTCAGACTAAGTGAAAAATAACATAAACGTTCTTAGATTGTAGGCTATTGAAATTGTCTTAACAAGATGGGCACTCAGATACGTCTACTCCCCATGTATATGGGCCAATGTTTGGGTACCTGTACCTCCGTAACTACACACCCACCCCATGTTCTTTGACACTTTTCAATCATTCTGATATCCTCTAACATGTTTTCGATGAAACGAATTATAAGTGTTACGGTATCGAGAAATTGTCGCGAAAATAATCACTGTAAGCCGAATCTAACAATATTGTTAGATTACTCAGTAGTGATACATTAGAGTATAAAGATTAACTTTACGGTAGTGTCCACTTAATTTTTTGCTTTTGGTTTTTGACTTCTTCAATAACATCAAGAACGATAGCCCGTATTCCAAAATGAGAGCCGACAGGGCAATCGGGATTCCCATCAAGTAAACCGAAATCAGGCTCTCGATTTCCTTGACTGATATCGAGGAGAATTCGTCCTGTGGTTTTTTCCATTGTATGAGGTCGATTGCGTAGCGTGGTTTGCAAAAAAGAGAGAATGACAGGTCATTTTCGGCAAATAACTCCACCCTAAACAAATGAATAATAAAATCAGGATAAATTATATTGAAGCAGGGATAGATAGACTTTTTTAAGACGGAATAAACAATGTTTGGCCTTTACTTCAGTCCGACTCATAGACGAGTATATAGTCCCTTCCTTCAACACGTAACCAAAAAATTAAATTATCTTATTGGCTCACAAAAACTACGTATTGGTGACGTTGCTGACGGGGAGGGCCAAAAATACGTAATTCCTGTTTAACTCTGTCGCTATGACTACGACCCCTCTTGCGTTGTACCATAGCCCACTCGATCACGCGCGTCACGACACAAGCTGCTCGCGCTATAGCTATAGAGCGCGGATCGAGTGGGCTATGGTTGTACAGATAAGCGTCTTCACAGGGGTTCAAAATGGAGCCGTCTAAATGCGAGGGTCCAGGTAATTATTCGGGAATTGTTTTTAATAGCAATTAAGAAGGTTGTTAGTGAATTTGGTGCCGGTGTTTTGGATTTGGAGTACATCTGTAAAGGTGAAAAGTGTTCGCTAATTCTTTCTTAAGCCAATCATTTCTACTATCCTCATGATTTTGTAAACGAATTTGATGAAGTCAACCAAGGCTTAGTCAATGGTCAGGAGTTTTGTGAGCTTAGTGTTTGGTTAAAACCTGTTCGTGCTGTAATATCTATGAAGACTTTTACTCAATTCTAACTCACTTTTAATTTTCTTGGGTCTTCCCCGTTTTTTTTCAGTTGCAAGCCCTAAGTCTTGTGTAACTTCCATTTTTAAACAATGTTATTTCAAAAATTACAATCCGAGCCCATTCCAACTTGGCAGACGAATGGGCAGACGACGGGCAGACGACGTTTACTTGACCCGGATATACATACAACGCCATAACGAAAATAAGACCCGCCTCTTCTTTCATACCCCTCCGTCACGGGTAAGGGGGTCGTGGACTAGGACGCGCACCCGAATAACCCTGTTACCCATTCCGTCTTAAAAAAGTCTATCTATCCCTGGTCTGCCACAAATTAAGGGTGATGTTCCTTGGGCAATTTTGAGTCGAAAAAGTTCTATGACATTTTGCCGTCCGGGGACACTGTTTTCGAGTTATGATTGGAATATTTTACGGATGGCCCCTAAAATTTAATTAAGAAGCTGAATGACAATGATTTCTAATTCAATTAAGGGGTCACCTCTAAAACATTCAAATCGTAACTCAAAAACAGTGGCCCGGATGGCAAAACGCCATAGAACATTTTCGACTCAAAATCGCCTAAAGCACATCCCCTTAATTTGTGACAGACTTTTCAGAAACGCCCTTAATCAGCCTTAAATCACTTCATTTCGGTTTAATTACCAACGAACTTTTTGAAAATTGACCCAAACTCAATAAGTCTTTTCGAAATAACAATTTTCTTACATTCTGTTGACATTTTCCATGTACTTGGATCGCGAGAAGTTGTTGGAGACACCGAAAACCACAAGGTTGTTTTCTATTGAAGGTGACAAGTAGTATTTGTCGGCAAATGACATTTTGTCGCTCATAGCTGGGTTTTCCAAGAGAAGAAGTTGAATGATCAATGTCGACATGACCATGAACTTCCTATCACTTCCATTGGATCCAGCGATGTCTGCTAACTCTTCACCCATAACTGCCCTCTCTACAGATAGCATGGATGTGGGAGGAATCCCATTTAGCAGTTTTCCGCATTTCCTCACGTCTGATCTTGCCTGGAGATAAATAATGTAAAACACTGCAAGGTCAGCTGACAAACGCGATAAACCATAAACCACTAAATAAGGACGGGAAACTACAAAGCGTAGCGCAACCTTTCTTACAACAATTCTTTATCGACTTTTACCTTTCTTTGTAAGGAAATGAATTCGTCAGATCCTTCCCAGAATAAGACATTTCGAAAATCCTGTTTGAGCAATTGGTCAATGGTGTCCACAGTATCGTAGATTTTCTCTGTGAAATCCGACTTCAGGTTGCCAGATATTTCGAAGAAAATGAAAGTGGTCGCGACCAACCAGGACATCGCAGCCATTCGCCATGCTCCCCTTTTCTCAATGTGCGTGAACGCTGTGATACCATTTATTTTCGGCAGTTATTATTGAACCCAAACTTTTAATTTCTAATTAGACACATCTTACGTTCGTAGAAAAACAGTAGAAAGTTACTCCATAACATTTCAACGAAAGTAAAAATGAACCTTTGACCTTTTCGTTTTCTGGGAGTGGCCAAAGTCAATAGGATTGACACTGCCAATAGACTCGTAAGCCAAAGTAAGGCGAACTACATTTTAGGGTGAGGTCCGTGAAAGAGTTAATTTTACTGTTATAATCCCAATCTATTTCTAAGGCTTGTAAATAGTTCTCCGCAACCTTCTTCTTTAGCAAAAACCTGGTGCTTAAGTGCTAAACAAGAAAGGTTCCAAGGATTTTATCGAATTATTACCTTTTTTTCCATGCTGAGAAAAGACAGAGATGGTTTTGTTGTCATTTCCGGAACTGAGGAGACGATGACGGTGGCCACCGAGTCATAGGCGCCGGTCATTTTAATTTTCAATTGAGGAGAAATGAAATTATCGGCTTGGATTGGAAACATCAACACGTCCATAGGCTATACCAATCGATGAGAATATAACCCTTAAATTTATGGTTGTTTAGCGAGGTTTAGTCTTTCTGGTTCTGGGCATTTTTTTAAATTGAAATTTAAGTTTATATTCGTGTTCAGCGCCCTTGAGATAGCGAGAAACAACCAAAAACGTTTCTCTGGCCGTTTCTTGAACCAAACCCCACCCCAACCCAACCCGAAACCGAAACCGAAACCGAGCCCCAACCCGAACCCAAACCCCAACCCCAACCCGAAACCGAACCCGAACCCGAACCCGAACCCGAACCCGAACCCCAACGCAACCTGAACCCGAACCCCAACGCAACCTGAACCCGAACCCCAACGCAACCTGAACCCGAACCCCAACGCAACCTGAACCCGAACCCCAACGCAACCTGAACCCGAACCCCTACGCAACCTGAACCCGAACCCCTACGCAACCTGAACCCGAACCCCTACGCAACCTGAACCCGAACCCCTACGCAACCTGAACCCGAACCCCAACGCAACCTGAACCCGAACCCCTACGCAACCTGAACCCGAACCCCAACGCAACCTGAACCCGAACCCCTACGCAACCTGAACCCGAACCCCAACGCAACCTGAACCCGAACCCCTACGCAACCTGAACCCGAACCCCAACGCAACCTGAACCCGAACCCCAACGCAACCTGAACCCGAACCCCAACGCAACCTGAACCCGAACCCCAACGCAACCTGAACCCGAACCCCAACGCAACCTGAACCCGAACCCCAACGCAACCTGAACCCGAACCCCAACGCAACCTGAACCCGAACCCCAACGCAACCTGAACCCGAACCCCAACGCAACCTGAACCCGAACCCCAACGCAACCTGAACCCGAACCCCAACGCAACCTGAACCCGAACCCCAACGCAACCTGAACCCGAACCCCAACACAACCCACCTGAACCCGAACCCGAACCCCAACCCCAACCCACCTGAACCCGAAACCGAAACCGATCCCAAACCCAACCCAACCCGAACGCAACCCAAACCCTACCGTACCCAACCTAACCTGCTTCGAATTACTGCGTCGCGTTTTTCACGAGAGAAAAATCTCTAGCTCGCCACAAGCCGTACCACGACTGCTCGTTTTCCAGTCGGCCCATCAATGCCGAATATAGCCCGAGGGTTGAATGTAAACTCCCCTAATCATGATACTGGTTTGGGTAAGGGAACTTGGGAGAGGTATCTACTGATATTAGGTGTATATTCACCTCAGGGAAATAACCTACTTCCCGAACATTCTGGATATCTTCCATCGGAAAAGGAATAAACTCAAGGCTTTAAATAAAAATCTGGTTTAGCCTTTAGCAATAAATATTGAGGAAAGTCATTTAAACATGATTTACACTAATTGTAATTTACCTTAAATTGAACCTTTTCTTGTAACACTCTTTTTGCATACCGTAAACTTGAGCGGCGGATTCCATAATCTCCATTTCCTAGGGCAGAAAAATATTTCAATCACTAATAGGAATGTCTCGTTGATCAGGTGTAACGTTCAAACTAATTTCATTTAGAGTGGTGCGGGTACCCGTTCGGGGAGCATGTCGGACACCCGCCTCCATACCCGAAATTGACTTTTAAACTACCCGGGCTTAGTTCCCAGTACCGTCAAGTTCAAACTGGTAGTCAACAACAAAGGAGGAAGGACTAACAGGGCGGGGACCGTCCTCCAAGGTTTTTTTGGGTCCAGTTTGAATTTATTTGACCTAAATTAAGCGCTCTGTAGTAGGTGATTCCTTGGACAGACTACAGAAATACAAAATTTTGCCGAGCAGCGAGGGTTAGCACCACTTCATCCTAGTACCAAAATGCCATGTTGAAATCAGAATTTTTAAGCTTAGGCGATAGTACCTTGTCCAAAGTATTTTACTGTGGGATGCTAAATGAACCAAAACTTAAAGAAAGCTTAGAAACTGAGAAAGACCCTACTCAAAGTTTGAAATATTCAATAATTTCTTTGAATATTTTAAACTACTTTTTCTACTTGAAAGATGCCCATTATAATCATTTTACCCGATAAGCATTCTTTTTAACTTAAAATACCCGACTGGTACCCAACAACAACTTTTTGGGTGAGACCAATTACCCGGATACCCGAAACAAATATCGAGTACCCGCCCCGATACCCGGTAAACAAATTTTTAAATACCCAAACCGTATTCGATATCCAAAAATTCCCTATTATTACACCCTCTAAATTTTACACATACCTCGATAATCCCAAACCTTAAATCGTACATTTCCACGATGCGCGACGTTGTTAACAACGCCAAAATTGATTTGATCTTTTACGGACTTCACAGTAGCTTTCACAATTTTGCAAAGTGCGTTGTTGGGCAGGGTTGAGTTTCGTAACGTTGGAAACACGGAAGTAACGCTCATTTGTGTGATATTCACTCGATAGTGTTGATATTAAACCACTATTAACTTTGTAATCTTGTGTTTTTATTCCAAAATTTTCATAAGCAAGGCAAAATTTCGAAAAGGCGTTGTTCTGTAAAAGTACACTTTCCGTTGGTTAGTTTTGTTTAAGGGTGGAAACTCACGCAAAATTGATTCGCTCGATAGTGTTTATATTAAATGATTATAAACTTTTGTTCCATAACGTTTTTTAGTCAGGCAAAAATACTCGGAAAGGGAGTGTGTGTATTAAGGGTAAAACTTTTAGGGAAACTCGTTTGTTTTGACCAAAAGTCTGTTGGTCAGTTTCGTAACGGTGGAATGAATCTGTTTGTGTTATCCACTCGCTAGTGTAGTGTTTATATTAAACCACTATAAACATGGCATGGTTACGTGATTTTTATTTGAGAAAAGAATATTCGAAAAGGGAGTGCATAATTAAAGTCAATTGGATCAATGTTTTTAATGCCACTTCTCACTCGTAAGGTGAAACATTAATGTTAATGTTGAAAGGGGTGACACGTCGCCACGTCAAGCTCACATACCAAAGGTATATTGTGCACCACGAGCTAGTTAGACTGCACCGAGTCCTGTTCAGTTATCAAACTGTTACTTCTCATTGTGACTTTTAGGTATACTACATTTACGTATGGTGTAAAGACGTATTTAAGGCCCTAGATAGTAGTACATTAGGTAGTGAAGGTTAACTCTACGATAGTAACGTCTTAAAGTTTTCTTTCTACTTTGTGACTTCTTCAACAACATCAAAAGTGTAAATATATTTTCCAAGAACAGAGCCGATAATGCCGACGCTATTCCCACAAAGTAGACTGAAATGAGGCTTTCTATTTCAATAACAGATATCGAAGAAAAGTCGTCCTGTGGCTTTCTCCATTGAATGACGTCGATAGAATAGCGTGGTTTGTGTAAAATACCGAATGCGAGGTCGTTTTCGGCAAATAATTCCACCCTGAAGCAAATAAATGAAGAGTAGAAGAAAAAATAGTAAGTCACTTGTTAAATTCTATAAATATATTTGTGATTGAAAATTGGCTATATTGTAGGGGCAGTTTTGTTCCTAATACATCTTACATTACATCTTATCTTACATTTTATTGACGTTTTCCATGTACTTAGATCGCGAGAAATTGTTGGAAACAGCGAAAACCACGAGGTTGTTCTCTATTGAAGGTGACAAATAATATTTATGGGCGTAGTGCATTATATTTTCCATTGCATCGTTTTCCACGAGAAGAACTTGAATGAGCAGTGTCGAAATAACCATGAACTTCTTATCACGTCCTTTGGCTCCCGCGATATCCGCAAACTCTTTTCCCATAACTGCACTCTCTACCATAAGCATCGAGGTTGACGGAATCGCATCCAATAGTTTTCCATATTGCGCTCTGTTTGACCTCGCCTGGATATGCAAATTGTCGTTGCGTTGGATCAGGAGGATCACGAAACACAGTCATTAATGAAACGACACTTGCCTTTCTCTGTAAGGAAGCGAATTCGTCAGAACCGTCCCAAAACCAGACGTTATGAAAATCCTGTTGAATAAGTTGGTCGATGGTGTCCACGGTATCGTAGACTTTCTCAGTGAAATCTGACTTCAGGTTGCCTGATATCCCGAAGAAAATGAAAGTGGTCGCTATCAACCAGGACATGGCAGCCAGTCGCCACGTGATCGCTTTCTCAACGGACCTTAACGCTGTGACACCATTTTCAAATCGACAAATAAATAATTATTTTTACTTTTAGTTGGCCATAGATTGAATTAAGATTATAATTACGTTCGTAGAAGAATATTAAAAAGTTACTCCATAACATTTCAATGAGAGTAAAAATGAATGTGCGGCCATTTTGTTTTCTGGGAGTGGCTAAAGCCAAGATGAAAGACACTGCCAATAAACTCGTCATCCAAACTAAGACGAACTGCATTTTAGGGTGAAAGCCGTGAGACATGAAACATAATAATTATAACATAAACCTGGTGCTTAATGGTAAGTGTTTTGAGTCTTTTAGTGGATAATTAATTACCTGTCTTTCCATGCTGAGAAAAGACAGAGATGGTTTCGTTGTCATTTCCGGTACAGAAGAGATGATGACTGTAGCCGCTGAGTCATAGGCGCTCGACATTTTTGCCCTCATTTGTGGAGAAATGAAATTCTCCGCTTGAATAGGAAACAGCAACACGTCTATTGGCTGTAACAATAAGCGACATATGTACATGTCAAATTATTCTTCAAACCCTAACAAAACCGACATAAATGTGGAGCGTAAGCCGACTTTTATATTAATTTTTTTATTCAACATATGTAATTTGTATCATGTTTGCCTGAGGAGATGTTAATTATATGTTATATTCACCTCTGGTAGATCACCAACTTCTCGGAACTTCTGGAGATCTTCTTGAGGTAAAGGAATATAACCAAGGCTTCAGATAACACAATTAGCCATTATTGATAAATATTGATCTATATTTACACCATAAGTTCATAAGATATGTACCATGAGTTTGCCATTGGTTATTGAGAGCTTGTCATGAAGTGACGTAGGTCATTGATACTCATAAAGCGACGCCTGATGAGGCACAGTCAAAGCATATATAGGGAGATGGACTGCAAAATTATCCAAGTGTAGTCAATTCTCGCTTGTCGTTCTCGAACTAGCTCGAGCTGTAAGTCTCTAGCATAACGAGGCTTGGGAAGTGTCATACTCATGGAACATATCTTATAAACTGTTGCTTACACCATTTAGTTGTGTTTACCTTAAGTTGAACCTTTTGCTATAGCACTCTTTCTGCATAGCGTATAACTGCGTAGCGGATTTTAAAATTTCAGTTTCCTACGATTAAAAGTAATTAATTTATTATAATTATAATTATCTTTTTCTAAAGCAAACACTCGTTAAGTTAAAGTAAAATCTGATTTATAACATACTTCGATAATCCCAAACTTCAAATCGTACATTTCTGTGAAGTCTGAAGTCACGAAGTATCCAAAAAAAATTTATAATTATGCTGTGACTTATGTCATTGTCCCGAGAAGATTCTTACGTGTATGGGTTGCTTTTATATCATCCTGTCACAGAATAGATAGAGAGATACGGATTCTCAAAACCACATCAATTGGCGAAAGAGCTAGGTAGTTCAGAGAAACCGTTAACAATGCCAGAGTCAGTGTCTCTTTCAAGAATCCAATACAAAATCTATTGGTTAAAGTTCGTAACGGTGGAAACGGACAAAAATTGATTTTACTAATGGAATTCATTCTATTGTTTTAAGAATTTGATACTTATCTAGTTTTATAAAACCATTTTTATTGCCTACGCCAGGTGGCCATTCCTACAAACCTAAGTCTTGTTCGTACATAGCTGCGCTATGATGATAACTATATGGTAAAGAGTGTATTGTATCAGTTTACGAAAGGTTTATGTAAAGTGTGAATGGATTAAGATCAATTCAACATTAGAGCAATGGGTAAATATTTTTATATGTTTTAGAAGTTGAATTTACAAATCGAAGGTGAACAATCGATTTTTTAATGCTTATCCATGTATTCAGTATTCGTCTGTGCTTCTTTCTGCCTGTAAATGTTCCGTGGCGGTAGTAGTCATTTTAACTATTAATACCCGACTGGTACCCGACAAATACTTTTCGGTTAAACCCAATTACCCGGATACCCGACAAATACTTTTCGGTTAAACCCAATTACCCGGATACCCGAAAAAATATCGGGTACCCGACAATCAAATTTTTGATTACCTTAACCGAATTCGATATCCAAAAGTCCCTATAAGTACAACCCCCCCCCCCCCATCTCTTTTACACTTACCTCGATGATCCCAAACGTTGGTACAACGGTTGGTAACACTACGTCGAAATTTATTTAAACAGCGTGGAGTTACTTTCAGAATTTTATAACGCGCGTATTTTGGTACGTTGTAGAGTTTAGTTTCGTATGGGTGGTAACACGGAATAAACACTTATTTTTGTGATATTAACTCGATAGTGTTTGTATTAAACCACTATTAACTTAGTTATCGTGTGTTTTCATTCTAAAGGTTTTATAAGCCAGGTAAATTTCGAAAGGGCGTTGTTCGGTAAAAGTACACTTTCCGTTGGTTAAGAGTTTGGTAAAATTGATTCGCTCGATAGTGTTTATATTAAATGATTATTAACTTGGTATAATAATGTCATTTTGTTCCATAACGTTTTTTAGTCAGGCAAAAATACCCGAAAAGGGAGTGTGTGTGTATTAACGGTAAAACTTTGCGCATACTAGTTTGTTTTGACTAAAGGTCTGTTTGTCATAGTTTCATCACGGTGCATGGAAACTCGGTGCAAGTTAATCTGTTTGAGTTATCCACTCGTTAGTGTTTATATTAAACCATTATAAACGTGCTATGGTAAAGTGTAAATGTATTAATATCAATAACATTACGAGAGGGTGTTGGTTTTTATCTAGAAGAGCCTACCGACATGGATGAAAAAAAACTAACAGGGATAAATCACGGCGGTAAAATGTTTGTTCGAAACGCACCCTCGCGGCCGATATTATAAGAACCGGAAACATTCAATTTACCGATTCAATCACGGGGTCAAGTCGGTTGTTGTTTCGTCTGCTTTTTGTACCCACGTAATCGTAACCGGGAATGTTTGCTGTTCTCGCGGTTACGGCGAGCTCAGCCGCCGGCGGCTCGGGAATCGGGATACCGCTGATACCTAGCTAAGGCTTAGTGTAGTTTTCGTCGAGTTTACTATAATTAGCAGAGCTATTTTTCTGTTGGAATTAGGGAACTACTATAAATATTGACAAAAGGAGTAAGATTATTCTACTTGTGATATTGAGTATAGTGTCTGAAATATTCTTTAGTTAAAACTATTCACAATACGAAAGATTATTTGGGAGTAAGGCACGAAGATCTTATCAATCTGGGTAGCTTTTGCTTGGCCTATTTAAGACGCCGTGTATCTGTTTTTTACGAGGAATGTTTTCTATTCCCGCGGCTACGGGGAGCTTAGCCGCCGGCGGCTCGGGAATCGGGATTCCGCTGATACCTTGTCAAGGCTTAGTGTAGTTTTCAAGTCTACTATTATTCGCAGAGCTATTTTTCTGTTGAAATTAAAAAAAAACTTATAATATTTAGTTGAAGACTTTAAATGACTCGAAAAGTTTCTAAACTTTAGCTTTAAAATTTTGAATATAACGTATGCAAGTTACCAACCCTAACAAATCATACGAAGATTCTCCAACGTCAAAAGTTGGAATCGACATTTTTAAATTAAAGTTCCCGAGGTTACCACGAGATGGCAAAATTTCTATAAATCTACTTCCGAATTTGAATCGGTAAATGAGCTAAAAAAATAAAATCGAAATCAAATCTGGCAGCCTTGTTGGTAACAAACGTGTTTCCCTCTTAGTAATGTAAAGTCTACGAGTTTGATTTATCCCTGTTAGTTTTTTTTCATCCATGCTACCGAGTAGACCCTCTACAATATTGTGGTATTAAAATTAAGAAATTTACGTGAATTATGTTCACTACTAAATGGAATTCAAAAGTTCTGTTTGATATTGTTAGTATTGATACATTAGAGTATTTAGTTTAACTCTATGATGGTGTCGTCTTAAATTTTTGCTTTGGGTTTTTGACTTCTTCAACGGCATCAAAAACGACAGCCCGTTTTCCAATATTATAGCCGATAAGGCGGACGCCATTCCCATCAAGTAGATGGAAATTAGGCTCTCGATTTCCTTGACAGATATCGAGGAGAAATCGTCCCGGGGTTTTAGCCATTGAATGAGGTCGACTGCATAGCGTGGTTTGTAAAGAAGGCAGAATGTGAGGTCATTTTCGGCGAATAACTGTACCCTAGAGCATGTAAATTAAATATTATTGAAAACAGAAACAAACACACATACGTCCAGTGCAATGCCTCTCCGAGACGTCATCGTCACTGGGAGAGGTAAAATAGACTGTCAATAGTAACATCAGTTTGTAAGATATTTTCCATAAGTATTTTCCACTTCTATTCTTCGTAACACTGGAGACTTACTGAGAGCTAGTTCGAGAACGACAAGCAAGAATTAACAACACTCAGTTTTCCTATTTTATCTGTACTAAGCCTTTGACAGCGTCTCTCCAGGCGTCGCTTTACTGGAATCTATGACGTTTCACCTACGTCATTTCATGGCAAGCTCTCAATAACCAGTGACAAACTTATGGAACATATCTTACGAAGTTATGAAAATGGTATTTTAAAAAAATTATTTGTGAATGAAAATTATCTTTATCGTGCAAACTAAATTGCTCAATAAAAATATCTAACATTTTGTTGACGTTTTCCATGTACTTAGATTTCGAGAAATTGTGTGAAACAGCGAAAACTAAGAGGTTGTGTTCTATTGGAGGTGACAAGTAGTATTTGTCGGCGTATTGCATTTTCTCCCTCATTGCTGAGTTTTCCAAGAGAATAAGTTGAAGGAGCAGTGTCGAAACGACCATAAATCTTCTATCACGACCTTTGGCTCCAGCGACTGTCGCGAACTCTTCACCAAAAGTTGCACTCTCTACAGAGAGCATGGATGAGGGAGGTATCCCATATAGAAGTTTGCCGTATTTCTTCTCATTCGACCTTGCCTGGATATGAAAATTAACCTTAAATTAACTCTCGCAGCAACTGTAGTGATATCCCAGTGAGAGAAGTGTATAACCACAAAGCGGGTTAATTGTAACATGATTCTTCCCAACATCACTTTACATTTGGGGCAAGGTTACTAAACCGAATCACATACGCGATTAATAGTTCCCTCATCGTACTCTATTAGTGCTTAACTATTTGCCAAGGCACATGCGCTTGTGGATTTTTATCCCACGTCAAGACAATGAAGGTTTGTGGGTTGATTGCTGAGGATTTAGTTGACCAAACGGTGTGATGCCCATCTGAAGTTTGATGAGCATGTAGGAGAGCAAACAAATAGTGTTACCCCGGGAAGAATCATGTTACAAAACTAAAGTATTAAGAGGATACGGAGTGTCATTCTTCTTCCATTATCCCCTTTTGATGTTATTCATCTACACTCACTTTTCTGCGCAAGTGGCATCAAGACGATCATGAAGCAAGCTCATTCATATAAAGACACCTACTTTTCTCTGTAAGGAAATAAATTCGTCAGATCCCTCCCAGAACCAGACGTTGTGAAAATCCTGTTGAACGAGTTGGCCGATGGTGTCCACCGTATCGTAGACTTTCTCTGTGAAATCCGACTTCAGGTTGCCTGATATTTCGAAGTAAATGAAAGTGGTCGCGATCAACCAGGACATGGCCGTCACGCGCCATGTTGCCGATTTCTCAATGTACTTGAATGCTGTGAATTGCCATACATTACGAAAAGTGTTTCCATTTTTAATTGGAAATATCTCACGTTCATAGAAGAAAAGAAAAAAGTTTCTCCATAGCATATCAATGAGAGTAAAGATGAACGAGCGGCCATTTTGTTTTTTGGGAGTGGCCAATGTCAATAGGATTGATACTGCCAATAGACTTATCATCCAAACTAAGGCGAACTGCATTGTAGGGTGAGAGCCGCGAGAAAATATGAAACATAATTTAATCATAAACCAGGTGCTGAATGGTAAGAGTTTCGAAATAAATTACCTGTCCTTCCATGCTGAGAAAAGACAGTGATGGTTTTTTCGTCATTTCCGGGACTGAGGAGAGGATGACGGTGGCCGCCGAGTCATAAACACCCGTCAATTTAGCCTTCGTCTTGGATGAAACGAAATTCTCGGCTTGAATAGGGAACAACAGCAAGTCCATCGGCTATAGCAAGTAGTGAGACAATGACGTGTTATAGCTCTGAATAGCGAACTGGCTCATTTACTTTAAGGCTCATTTAGACTAGTCCAAACTCTGACGTTCACGTCAATGGAGTCGGTTTGCTCGTTTGATTTAACTGCTCAAAAGTGTCAACGACTTAAATATTCGCGGGCTGAGTTTGAAAACTTTCAGTGTCGAGATGTCAGCACTTCGTTAGCCTTAGCTCACTAAGCTATGCTTTAGTAGACGATATATGAAAAGCCTTTGGACTCTCGGTGGTATACCGACGTAACCGTAAGATTTTGGGCCTTTTAAGTCAGTTGTTTTTTCGTTTAGCGAAAATTCTCGTTTTTAACTCGAGTTGCGTTATTTTGAATTATTATCACCTCTGGTAAATCGCCCACTTTCCGAACCTTGTTAATATCCTCTTGCGGCATAGGTATGAAACCAAGACTTCAGACAAAAAAAGGAATTATCCATTATCAATAAATATTGAATGAGTTGATTTACAACACTTGATGTTTACCTTAAATTGAACATTTTCCTGTAAGACTCTTTCAGAATTTCGTAAAAATTTATGGCGGATTCCATAACCTCGGTTTCCTAGCGGAAAATAATGTTTGAATCGCTGTTATGAATTTCTCTGCCGAAAATTAAATTAAATATTTCCATAAGTTTATTAGATATGTTCCATAAGTATGACACTACCTATATTTCGTAATGCTAGAGACTTAAGGGGAGATAGTTCGAGAACGACGGAAGCGAGAATTTACCACACGCGGTTTTGCACTCCATCCTCCTGTTTAGTCTGTGCTCACCAGGCGTCCCTTCATGACAAGCTCTCAGTAACCAGTGACAAACTTATGGTCAGCATATCTTATGAACTTATGATATTACTCATACTTCTATGATCCCATAGGTTATATCGTACATGTCTTTATCAAGTGCGATGTTTGTAACGACGTGAAATTTGAAAATTGGATAATTATATAAATCAATTAGTATTTGGTTAGTTCAGACTAAACCTTAACACTATCAATTTCACAGTGTGTATTTTTCGAATGGAATAAATAGGCCTAGTCGCTTGGATTGAGTTTCGTAACTGTGGAAACAGAAAATTGATTTTCTTATAATATAATTAGCTAATGTCATTAGGCGTGTTTTTATATGCTAGGTAAACAAATTTTGAGTCTTATTCATATCTAGCTGCGAAATGATAACGGCTTTGAGAATATGGTAAAGAATGCATTATTTTATAATAATATTAGCTTTACCTCAAATGCGATCAAAGGGAAAATGTTTTACATGGTTTCAAAATGAACGATCGAAGCCAAAGCCAGAATAATATATTTCAGGTTGTCAAAGCCACTAGCGTCTGTTTTCATGATTCTTGAGTAGAATGTTTATTAACTTTATTTTCATAATGTAACGCTATGCCTTCACTTCTTAGTGGCAGAAATCGATTTTGTTAGTACCTAAACAGGGAAAACTTACCTAACCTAACCAAACCCAGATCGATATTACTCTCAGTTAATAGTTCTTTGTTGGGTTTAATTTCCTCAAAGGGAGTTTAATGAAATGTACGGCAATCAAATCAATTTCAAGGTCCAGTGCATGCTTTTTATTAGGCCCGTTTTTTAAGCCTTGGCCTAAAATCAACGCTTTTTAAAAATGATATAAACAACCAGTCACGTAAAACAATGGTTTATTTTAATTTCAATGTAAATAGATACAAATTATTTCAAATTGAAATTTAGAAATAACAGTCACATTTAAACTTTATGTGCTCAGTCGAAGAACAAAAATAAAATGGCTGCCAAACAACCTGCAGATGGCGACTAAAAACTAATCTTTATCACATGGTGTGTGTAAGTGGCTGTGATTGGTCAATTTGTTGTAATTGGTGCGAGAAGTTGCCTAGAAATTGGATCTGAATTTTTTTTTTATTTTTACAAACTCCACCAATATCTATTCCCACTAGATGGGGCAATAATCAAGTTAGCTCCGTGGCAGTGTCTTCGTACAACCTTCTTGTTTTTCTTCTTTCTGACTATCATCATAAGTTTGAACATGTTTTCCAATATCAGAGTCGACAAGCCACACGCAATTCCCACAGAGAAGACCAAAATGAGACTTTCGATTTCTTTAACAGATATCAATGAAAAATCGTCTTGTGGCTTTTTCCATTGAATGACATCGATTGAGTAGCGAGATTGATGTAAAATGCCAAAGAAAAGATCGTTTTCGGCGCATAACTCAACCCTGAAGTTAAAATACATCTTTATAGTAACGATAGAAAGTTTTGTTATAACTGGAGGAGGATAGGTAATCTGAGGGAAATCGGTACGCTAACTGTGGAACGACTTAGGTCCCGTGGGACGCCAGAAATGGGGGAGAGATACTCGGAAAAATGTCGGGCGGTCTATGTCAGACGAATCAGGAAAACCGCCCGCCATGTTCTGTGTATTACTCCCACATTTTCTTGCGTCCCACCGGACCTAAGCCGTTCCACACTTAGCCATCATCCTCGATAACAGAAGCCATAAGTTCATAAGATGTGTTCCATAAGTTTGTTATTGGTTAGTAAGTTGATGTCATAGATTCTCGTAAAGCGACGCCTGGTGGACTGCAAAATTAACCGAGCGTTGTCAATTCTCGCGTCGTTCTCGGACTAGCTCTCAATAAGTATAGGTAGTGTCATACTTATGGAACATATCTCATAAACTTATGGTAATTCCCATAAAATAAACTCCTGGTTATAATTTTTACATTAAGTTGACTTTCTCCATCTTCTTTGATAGCGAGAAATTGTAGGAAACGACGAAAGCCACCATGTTGTTCTCTAATGGCGGCGAAAAGTAGTATTTGTTGGCGAATCTTATTTTGTTGTCGACTGCCAAGTTTTCCATCAAGACAAGTTGAATTAGTAGATCAGATATGACCATGAATGTTTTGTCACGGGCTCCAATTATTTTTGGGATTTCCGCGAACTCTGTTCCCACGATGGCACTCTCGACACTTAGCATTGAGTTTTCAGGGATTCCTTCCACCAATTTGTGGTATCGCTTCATGTCCGACCTGGCCTGATTATATAATTACAACGGTAATCTTACCGTATAAAATTACAGTATGAAATAAAACATAGAGTAATATTGGTAAATTACCGGTAAGTTACGGACGGTAAATTACCAACTCGCATTTCTAGTTCTATCGAACTGAGAGATAGTCTGCTACTACGAATGCTCTCGTGACGTCACACCCTCCTATCTCTTACCTCGGTTTTGGAAACCATAATGGAAGTCGTCAGCTCAGGCCATACAATTTATACTACCGATATTGACGTCACGTCCCCGTAACTCCTCCCCACTTAGTACTACTCTACTGGTCACCTACCCTTTTGCGCAAGGAAGTGAATTCGTCGGATCCCTCCCAAAACCAGACGTTACGAAAATCCTGTTGCACAAGCTGGTCAATAGTGTCCACTGTATCGTAAACCTTCTCTGTGAAATCCGATTTCAGGTTGCCTGATATTTCGAAGTAAATGAAAGTGGTCGCGATGAACCACGACATGGCCGCCAACCGCCACGCCCTCGCTTTCTCTACATGACAGAATGCTGTGACCAGAAAATATTACCATGTTAAATTCCATCATTTGAAATGGAAACGTAATCTAATTACGTTCGTAGAAAAATAGAAGAAATGTTTTCCACAACATGCTTATGAAAGTGAAGACGAATTCGCGGCCTTTCTGATATCTGGGCGTGGCTAAAGCTAAGACAATTGATACAGCCAATAGGCTCGTAACCCAAGCTCCCGTGAACTGTAACGCGTTAAAGATAATTGGTGGAAATTGTTACGTGCGAAATATCGTGTTTACTTTTCCTTCCATGTTGAGAAAGGACAGAGATGGTTTCTTTGACATTTCCGGAACTGAAGAGACGATGAGGGTCGACGCGAAGGTGTAAGCGCCTGTCGTTCGACATATTTTGTCATTGGACACGAAATTTTCTGCTTGGATCGGAAATAAGAACGCGTCCATCGTCTATGAACAATATATGAAAAAAAAAAAAAACATTTTTACCATAGAGTAAATACAATAGAAAAGTAAACAGTTGTGGTATAATTTTTTAGGAGCTACTTCCGGTAGCACTGGGTTTCTTGGTAGACACGTGATTATTGTTAGGTAATGCTTTCATTGCCTGCTGAGATCTCCCGCCAAAAAGTTAAGTTTCCCAAACTAGGGGGGGGGTTTAGAGATAAAGATTTTAACACTACAAAATCTGTTCTTGTATTACGCTTGTACCAATAGGTCGCTACGTGTAAAATGTCTAGTTTAATTTCTACCCGCTCTTATTAATCGTCAAAATAAAATTAATGTAGAACAGTTATTATTGCCTAAATATCACTTGGCCTACCCGCCTCCATAGAGGATACACAGTAAAGGTAACGACAGTTTTCACCCAGTAATGATATGACTTGTGCAGAGGTAATTAGGCATTGGAAAAAAACCGAAAATAAATAGTAAAGATAGACAATTCAGCTTTTAAAAATGCATAAGCAATGGTTAATTTTCACCTCTGGCAAGTCCTTCTCATTCCGAATCTCGTCGATATCATCTTGAGGATGTGGAACATAACCGACGCTTGAATATGTAAAAACGTTTTGAGAAAAATCTGAGTTGTTGGCTTATGGTCATTTCTGTTAATTACCTTAAGTTGAACCGTTTACTGAAAAATTCCACCATCATACCGTAGAAATTATCAGCGGATTTCATACCCAAGGTTTCCTACGAGAAAACAAATTCCGTTGGAAGAGAAGTATGTAATACTTCTCTTCGAGAGAAGTGTACCATGCACAAAGCGGGGTAACTGTAACATGATTCTTCCCAACATTTTACATTTCGAGTGCACCAGGTTACTAAACCGAATCGCATCGGCTATAAACAAATAGTTCCATCATCATTACTCTATTAGCGCTGCTTAACTATTTGCCGAGGCGCACGCGTTTCTGTGTTTTTGTCCCAGCCACGTCAAGACAATCAAGGTTTGTGGGTTGGTTGCTGAGGATTTAGTAAATACCAAACAGTTATAGAATTCACCCTAGCACGGTGCGATAGTTAAGTTACCCATCTGAAGTTTGATGAGTGGGAGAGCAAAACAAAAATGGTGCCATGAGCCCGGGAAGAATCATTCATGTTACATAACTAAAGTATTCAGAGGATACTTCTTCTATTATCCCCTTCTGATTGGAATTAATCACATTTCATGCTCGGGACTTCAAAAAATATGAATATACTTACTTCAATGATGCCAAACCTCATATCGTACATTTTAACGTTATTAGCCCACTATGGAGGCCTTCACTGTCGGAAAAGTTGCTCTTTGATGCGCAATTGAATGGACCTGCCGATTTTCACGACGAAGGGTCAGTGAAAATTGATCTGTTACTGTTTACCTTTATGCGACACCATTATGAACTTAGTGTAATTGTTCGTTTTAATGAAATGGAACCTAACTACCTTAAATTAATGAATAAACGTTCGAAGCGCTTTTGTTGCTACGACAGTAAAACGTGCCATAAATATTAACTGATAATAGCTGATAATAGTTAATGACACTGAAGTATAGTAAAGGACAACACAATACTTCCTAAAAGGATTATTTAATCAGAGTGAGTGAAACAATTTAAATTAGCCATGGTTTCATGTGTGCCTGTTAATAATATTGATTTTCTGTGTGAAAGTGCACTTAAGGGAAAGCTAAGGCGTATGAATTTCCAATGTTAAATCTCAGAAGAGCATGTAGGAGCGTAGTTTGGGTTTGAAACGTTTTCTTAGTTTTCAACTTCATTAACGACATTAGAAATTACCCACGTTAAATTTATAAAATATATAATAATACTATAATTTATATATAAAAATATATATAATAACATGTATATTAATTCATAATAACAAATATAATAATATTAAAATATTATTCAATATCTTCGATTTACAATAATTTTGTAACTCTTTGGTAAATTGAACAATGGAAGGTTTTGTGGTTCCAAATCAACGATTCCATCCCCCACGTCCAACTTAATATCTACTTTCTGTAAAAGGTTGGCCATGAGCAGAAACAAATCATTTCGTGCCAATTTCTCTCCGATGCAAGCCCGCTTTCCTTCACCAAAGGCGACGAATCCCATCATTTTTTCGACATTGTAGCTTCCGTCTGATTTTAGGAAACGCTCTGGCTTGAAGAGCTCCGGTTCATCCCATACTTTAGGATCCGATTGCATGGCATCCAAGTGGAAAAGGATCGTGGTACCTTTCTTCAGTTTGTACCCTCGCAAAGTAGTGTCTCTAGCGGTGGCGTGTCCGACTCCGAAGGGCACGGGGACACGGAATCGTAATGTCTCCGATATGAACGCCCACGTGTATGGACAAGAAGACTTGCCGTCCTGAGTTGGTATCCCTGAACCTGAAAGGTGAATTTTTCGTACCATTTTATTTATTTATTTATTTTTATTTTTGAACTGAGGCACCATACCGAAAGTGTCCAAGATTTCTTTCCGAATTCTTTCCTGCGTTTTGGGATAATATCCCAGTAATAGGATAATCCAGCTTAAGACAGTCACGGATGTGTCCGTTCCAGCTGTGAAATATCAGCGCATTAAGTTAAATTGTACTCTAAAGCTTCGGAGCTGTGAAATCAGATTGATTTATTGCGTATTCAAATATTGGCAACTTTGCCCTTAACTGAGAACCATAACCTATCCAAAGCAAACCCAACTAACTCGATAAATATTTCTAGTAAATGAAAGAACCTAAATGTTTTCATACCTAGAAATAGGTCCCCAACGATTTTCCAAATTTTTGATTCATGCAAAAACTCTTTTGAATCTCGGTCTTCGTTTTCGGCTTCCAATCCCGAAGAAATAACTGCATCCGAAAAATTTCTTAATTCTCCTAAAATTCAAATTGACAGTCGAAGAAATTTCAGTTTTTTAATTAGACAATAATCATTTGACACGCTAATAGACAAATTACCATTTTTAAAAGTTTTCTTGTTGATTGCAAAATTTGTAGAAATGAATCGACCGAAGATTTTGAAGGTATTTTCGAGTTCCTGATCTCTTTTGCGATATAATAACAGAAGTAAGGGTGATACGTCGCTAGGTGTCGCTGCCAGACGGTGAAAATCGTCGAAAGCTTTATTCATGCGATTCATATCTTCATCCGATACATTGACACTGGAATACATGTCAATACGTATTTTTAAAGAATTCTAAACCGTACCAAAGCGTGCAAATGCTATGATCTTACCCAAAAGCAGTTGTTGCTATGATTCTGGTGATCGTTTCTTGCAAAAATGGTACGGGATCGAAGTAATCTTCTTGTTTCAGAAGTTTTTCAACTAAATTGTCAATGGCCTTATTGACAAATGTTGCTAAAAATTCGGAATCCGCAAATTTCCTGTTAAAACACAAATTCCATTCCATCATAAGAAGATCCAGAATTGCGGTAACGTATTCAGAACACCATGGATCTTCAAAAACGACATAACGTATAACAAAACGGTCTCAACAGTTCAAAGATTTTAAGATTCCCAGACCCAAGTGCTTTTACAGTTCGCAAACTCACGCACCCCTTGCAGACCGTCCCCACTGGCTAATGTGTCCAGCAACTTTGCAAACCTTTTACGTTCGTCGTCAGTATGACGTAGCAATTTACCTTACTGCTCCTGCGCCGACCTTCCGTGCAACTTCCCAACTACGATTCGAGTCCTCAAAGATAATATTTGCAGTATGTTGCTTGGCTTGCAGCACTTGAAGAATTGAAGCCATTAAACAAACAATTAATATACGCGATGATAATTTAATTAGGAACACTTACTAGATCTGGTTTGAGGGCGGGAAATAAAATCATTCCGATTAAGGATGAGTCCTTCTTTGCTTATCTCAGAATCAGCCACAACAATGAAGGGTAGGTGAGCCAACCATAAAGTGTACATACCACCATATTTCTGTTTCAATTCGGCCGCAAATTGTTTTATTGGTTTTTCAGTTCTAAACACTGAAAAAAATGAGTCAACAATTGTGAAAAATTTGTTTAGCGTTCTCGAAATTTGATTAAAGTTTATGTAGGGTTTTCGAACATCTGTATATTCAAGGGCAGTGGAATTTCCGAATACATAGTTTCCACTAAAGGTTATTTTTGCCATTCCCCAGTGTTGCCAGACCGTTGGTGAGTCAAGAGATTGAAGAGAGAGAGACGCTAGTTCAGTTTGAATCAGTACTTGACCAACATGACTCACATATGGCCTGACAACACTGCACTGAAATTTTCTGTTGCCCATTTATTGAAAACTATCTATTCGATAATTTGTTGAAAGAGAATTATGCCAAACAAAAATGGTAAATATGTCTTGAACATCTTGTTTTTATCCAATTTTGATTTTGCGTTGAGTGATTGACTTTTAGTTAATAAATGTCGGTGTAGAAAAAAATATCAAATTTCCAGCTTCGTCCAAACATTGAACGTGGATAGTTTTAATTATATTCAAATTTTTAATAACATAGCTTCAGCAGTTTGTGAGATAAACGCTTTGGCACAAGTCAGGTTTGAATGAATACAAATGAAACTACGTTATGACTATATTCATATATAGTAGTAGTTTAATAAACTCGGTAGAGGTTGTTTAAATCTTACGTAACAGTTTAATGATACGTTTCACTTTTTCTCTCTTGTTAGTAAACGCGATTCTCAAAACGAGGTCAACTTGAACTCCCTTGCGACAGAGTTATAGCGGCGTTCCATTGAGATACATATATACTAGCAGGAATACATAGTTCGAGAATGACAAGCGAGAATTGACTAACCCCGGTCAATACTAAGCCTTTGACAACGCCTTACCAGGCGTCGCTTTATGAGAACCTATGACGTTTCACGACAAGCTCTCAGTAACCAGTGACAAACTTATGGCCAACATATCTCATAAACTTATGGTACGGGGTCTATGGCCTCATAAAGATTCAAAGTAGAAGAAATGCTGATACTAGCTAACCAAAATCAAACTTACTTAATAAATTTCCAATTATGGGAATTGGCAACGGTCCAGGCGGTAACGATCGAATTTGCATCCATAATTTTACCAAATAAAATGTTATTAATCCGATAATAAAAGCCACTAACCAAGACGTAACCGGAGATGTCATCTTTTTCCGCGATTAAAAACAACGATCTATTCCCCTGTAGTTTCCTCGTTTCTATACCAAGATAACCTTGGTTCGTTTGATGTACTGGCTTGCTTCTATAACGGGGTTAGTTTTTGGCGTACATAACTAGTTTTTCAACCTTGAAAATAATAGATTATGAAATTTTATTTTTCTTAACAGAAATTTAATTCGTTTTAAGGCTACCCCCAATCGTTTGTTGAAAGTGACAGAGAGTGAGACACTTCTTTAGTTTATCTTGTTCTTTATCTTATATTTTTAAGGAATTCGGGATGTTATAATATTTTTGGTTCTTGGAACTTATCATGTAATTACCATTGTGTTTGTGTTTCTTCAAGGATATATTTAATTTTAGAAGTAGGAATGGTGAACGGCTAGTATTTACTTCAGTCCGACTCATAACCCCGTATAGAGCCCCTCCCTCCAACACGTAACGAAAAGTTTAAATAATCTTATTGGCTCGCTTAAACTACGTTCTGATGACGGGGACGGCGAAAAATTCTTAATTCCTTTTTACCTCTGTCGCTGTGACCCGCCTCTTCATTCACACACCTCCGTCTCGTGGAAGGGGGTCAGGGACTTTGACGCGCGCCCAGATTACTCTGTTCTCCATTCCTACTTCTAAAATTTAATCTATCCCTGGTTTCTTACTGAAATTTAAGGGGTCATTCTTAAAACACGTATCGTCATTTGGAAACGCTGGCCGTTTGTCATAGAATATTTTCACTCAAAAATCTCCTGGGTAGAAACCATCGTAGTCCGTTCTTCCTACCCTTTTTCCAATACCATTTTGTTGTGTCTAAATTTCAAGTATTTTTGTAACGTTGAAGACAGATTACTGTAATCTAATCATTCCCTAAATAATGATAAGAAAGAAGTTTAACCCCGTCTCTAATTTACAACTCGAGTGGATTTTTGTCACGGATCCTATAGGGGTGTTAAAATCTGGCTTCTCTGTCAATAGAGAGCTCTCAGTTTGAGGAGGAGCTGAGTCTCGTGACATAATTTACGTTGCCATATTGGTGGGTTTAAGGCAGGAATGAAGCTGAGACCACCCAATATGGCTACCAGAGCAGCGGTAAGACTTAGGAGGGTGTGACGTACTACTATCCCATCTGAAATCTCTCTATACAAAATTCATGGCAAGAGCGCAAGTGAAGTTTAGGATTCTAGAATATCAAGGACATTTGAAATTTCTCAACACGATTAAAAATAAATGTAGACATTTGCAGGCGACGTCGTTCAGTATTTGCGCTTCTCTTGATTCAAAAATGAGCACTGTGGTTTAATTTTCATCCTTATCGAAAACCTTGGAAGTACTATTATCAGCAGTAATACATAAATTTCTCCTACTTGGAATCTTTAACAGACTATTTTCTGGATATTTCTGCTTGTACAAAGGAGAGGTGGTGTATAAACCGCCACCCCTGACGTCATGCAGGACTTATTTTAACTTACAAATCACGTGACATCGACCTGCGCCGCGACTCAACGGACATATGTACGCCGAACTCGAATGTCAGCGTCACTAGAGTTATCCAAAACCTTAGAATTCGCATGCAAAGGCTTAGGGATTTAATAACAAATGGAACGTGAGGAAGGCGGAGCTGGCGGTTTGGCAAAGTTTAAAGCCCTTCCCCTTACCTTCAATCACAAATTAGTACGGAGTTATTGCCGCTTTATGATTCCAAGTAGAATAGTATACGTATTTCTGTTATCAGATAGACAAAATGTATATTTTAATAATGTTGCTCAAAAATATACTGTGTAATAGAATAGTTGCAAACCAACTATCGGTCCATCATTGTGGTGTTGATTTCGGTGTATCGAAAGTTTTAGGATAGCCATGTCTGTCTTTGATTTAATATGGAATGTTCATGACGCGTTTCCGTTATCAACTCGGGCGTCTTTTCTCGTTATTTGTGGCATTTTAATGCGATACATTATTGTGGAAATTTTGTTTAAAAAGTCCTCTGACGCGAGCGGGAAATACCTTGAGCCACCAAAGCTGAAGGGTTATCCCGTGATTGGAGTTCTACCTTTCTTGTTCAAGCTCTCATGGGACGTTGATCTTCCAATTGTTGCGTGTAAGTGTTACATCAATTTTCTTGCTTGCCAGTTTCTGATTACCTAGTTATAAGAGGTCTTCAGTGATCGCTACACTGAAACGTGCCAACAATTATTTATATTTAAAGTTTTAGTTTTATTAAAAACGTTGGAGGTTAGTTTAAAAGTCAAAGCTTTGTTACAATTTCAATTCCGATGATCTACACTCTTAGCCTTATTAAATGTCGTTATTGCGCATCTTTCTCTGCTCTGATAAATCGATATATAAGTGTTTTAATAAAATGTCGGCTCGTATGTCGCCCCTAACATGCAAGCTAAACCAATGCTACCGTGCCAAAGACAGTAACCAATCAGAACTCGTTGGCGTCAAATCAATCCTTTGCAAAACTTAGTGGGCCTGTCAACTGCACCCATTGACTATGAGAGCATCCTGTGGCATTTGTTTAAACCGAACCACAGCCGAAATTTGTTTTAAAGGATCCGTGGTTTTGTGGAACACACGTGTAGAGGTGTTACTTTTTTTCTAAACTATAGATACGTTACAAGCTGCGCATGGAATTTTGACACATTTTGATACGGACAACGTCGGAATATTTGAATTTCATTATCTAAACCAACGATTCGTTGATATTACTAGGGCCAAGTCTGTCGAGGTTAGAAAACGAATTTCAAATCCTCGTAGAAACGTCTATGAACTTAAAAATATTATTCTTTAGGTTCTATTAACAAGTAACCATTTCATTGAAAAATCCAATTTTTACGATTTTATGCAGCCATGGTTGGGGAAAGGACTTCTATTAAGGTAAATTGATTTATTGAAGGGTCATACCAGGGATATATTTAATTTTTGAAGTAGGAATGGAGAACGGTTAGTATTTACTTCATTCAGTCCGACTCATAGACCACCCAGTATAGAGTCCCTCCCTCCAATACGTAACGAAAAGTTTAAATTATCTTATTGGCTCGCTTAAACTACGTTTTGATGACGTTGCTGACGGGTACGGTGAAAAATAAGTAATTCATTTTTACCTCTGTCGCTATGACCCGCCTCTTCTTTTGTACCCCCTCCTCCGTTCCGTGGAAGGGGGTCCGGAACTTTGACGCGCGCCCAGATTACTCTGTTCTCCATTCCTACTTCTAAAATTAAATCAATCCCTGGTAAGGGAAATAAATTATCATCCCATTTGTACTAAAAAAAGGAGTTTCGGAAACTTATCATGGCCAACTCCAGTCACATTATAAGCTTGCTTTTAGTAACTCCCATTGAAAAACTCCTAAACTTCTGGTATGTTTTATTGACGGCCTTTATGGCACTGTGTTTTTTAAAATGCTCTGACGGACAACGCCGAACCCCGTTGACACTCTAGTTGCACTTATATTTATCTCAAACATCCTTGACTTATGTAGGGGGAAAATTATATAATTGATTACAGAAAAAAATTTTGTTTTTCCCGTTTTTTTTTTAATAAAAAAAAACCTGGAGCGGTTACTGGCGATTTTACTCAAAAACAAACCCACCAAAGGTACTTAGCAAAATATTTCATAATACCAAAAAACAGAAGTAAATGAACTTCTGGAAAAAAATACAATGATTATTTTTACATCAAAGTCTTCTTTTCACTGTAATAGTTGTCTTGATTCAAAGGGTAGTGGTTTTATTTTCACCCTTATCAAAAACCCTGGAAATATTATTATCAGATAGACAAAATACAGTTTTCAATTTTCAATAGACCATTTCGATGTAACTAAAAGGGAAAAACACGGGGGTAAAACTCTGCCTTCCATCTCGCTTTTGACACCTGCGCTGTATGTCCAGACACTGATGGGTGACTACCCCTTTTATTACGTCGAAAAGGTCTATAATGATATAAAAATATCTTGGTTAGGAGGACAGTTAAGGTTTGACTGTGTGACATTGTGGTCGTTATTCTAGCGTGTTACAAGTTTTTAAATGAGAATGTTGGTCTTTGATTTAATCCAGGATGTTCATGACGCGTTTCCTTTGTCGACTCGGGCATCTTTCATTATAATTTGCGGCATTTTATTGCGATATTTTTTTGTCGAAATTGTGATTAAAAAGTTATCGAACTCGAATACTGAGCACTTGGAGCCGCCAACGATAAAGGGTTATCCCTTGCTTGGAGTTTTACCTTTCATTTTAAAGATCACTTGGGCCGTTGATCTTCCAATTGTTGCCTGTAAGTGTTCCCGTAACTTTTATGATAGATTTCTTGGTTTGCTAAATATTTGTGGTAATATGTTTGAGGTCCCCATTCTCGGTTCTTGTTAGTGCTCCCACAAATATAATCTTATTATCATGAATCTGCTCTGTTTGGTGTTGAACACCCTAACTTCAGAAATCCAAAATGTTGTTATTACCGCGTTTTAACTTCAAATGAAGCATTAGACTCTTCCATATTATGTTTTTTTCTGAACTGCAGATGTATTACAAGCTGTGCATGGCGTGTTGATGCGTCTAGACACTGATAAAGTGGGGATATTCGAAGTTAGTTATCTACATCAACGATTAGTTGGCCTTACTAAAGCCAAATCTGTCGAGGTTCGAAAAGCAATTGAAATCCTCGTACATAAATGAACTTAAAAAGGATTATTTTTAGGTTCTATTAACAAGTAACCATTTCATTGAAAAATCCGATTTTTACGATTTTATGAAACCGTGGTTGGGAAACGGACTTCTTACAAGGTACATTTATTTATTGAAGTGTCATATAAAGTACCTATCTTTGGTGAACAATACATATATTAGAAGTTCATAATCCTTCGCCGAAGTTCATATCGGAAGCTCGGCGTTGGCGATGAAATTTTCTATCACAGCGACCGCCGCGCGCTAATGCGGAATTTTTGATTCTTGTTCTACTAGCTTTAGAAAAGGCATGGGGGTTTCTCGTGTTTTAAAATGCTCTGACGGGCAACGCCGAATCCCTTTTCCCCTCTAGTTGCATTTATTTTTGTCTATTTCAATTATCCTTGACTTGTGTGGATTCAAATTGTTATAAAGATAATTTTATCACTTTGATAATTGATAAAAAAATGTTTTTCTCGCTATTTTTAAAAAAAGCTAGAACTGATCGTTACTCTAAACGCAAACCGTAGAAAGTTACTTCGCAAAATATTTGATAGTACCTAAGAACTGAACTAAATTAACTTCAGCAAAAAATTACAAGTATTCATCTTTGCGATGTGATAGTTGTACCGAATATTTCTTTTGCCTTGATTCAAAATGCAGTGTTGCTATTTTCACCCTTATCAAAAACCTTGAAAATGTTCTAATCAGACAGACAAAACGCTTCCAGTTTTCAATTTTCAACAATTCCATAAAAGTACCCGGTGTATTAGAAAAGTTAACGTTTGACTGTGTGACACTGTGGTCGGATCTACTAGCGTGTTACAAGTTTTAAATGACAATGTTGCTCCTTGATTTAATCCAGAATGTACACGAAGCGTTTCCATTATCAACTCGGGCATCTTTATTTGTTATTTGCGTGATATTATTGCGATATTTTTTGGTCGAAATTGTGTTTAAAAAGGTGTCCAACTCGAATACTAAGTACCTGGAGCCATCGACGATTAAGGGATATCCATTGCTTGGAGTTTTACCTTTCATTTTAAAGTTCAGTTGGGACGTTAATCTTCCAATTGTTGTCTGTAAGTCTTTCCGTAATTTTCATGATAAGTTTCTAAGTTTGCTTGATATTAGTTTCAACCACAAGTTGATATGTTCTATAAATTTGTCACTGATTTCAAACTGGAGCTTGTCATGAAGTGACGTAGGTCATAGATTCTCGTATAGTGACGTCTGGTGAGGCGTTGTCAAAGGCTTAGTAATACAGGCTAAATTGGAAGATGAACTGCAAAAGCGCGTGTAATCAATTCTCGCTTGTCGTTCTCGACATAGCTCTCAGAAATTTTCTAGTATTACGAAGTGTAATACTTATGGAACAAAACTTTCGATTTCAATAGTAAACTAAACAAATATTCATTGATTGATACACTGACACTATCAGAACTCGATCAATTAGGCTTAAGTTAAGGTCCCCATTCCCGTTGGCCCTTCTTGGTTCTCGAAGATAATCTTGTTCATTACATTATCATAAATCTTCTCTATTTTGGTGTTGAACACCCTTAATTCAGGAAACTAAAATGTTCTAATTATCGCGTATAAACATCAAATAAAGTATTAGACTCTTCCACGTTACGTTTTCTGAACTGCAGATATATTACAAGCTGTACATGGAATGTTGAAACATGTAGATCCTGATAAAGTGGGGATATTCGAAGTTAGTTATCTAAATCAACGATTAGTTGGTCTCTCTAAAGCCAAATCTGTCGAGGTTTGAAAAAGAATTAGAAATACTCGTAGAATCATAAACTTAAAAAGGATTGTTTTTAGGTCCTCTTAACAAGTAACCATTACATTGAAAAATCCGATTTTTACGATTTTTTGAAACCGTGGTTGGGTAAAGGACTTCTTACAAGGTACATATATTTATTGAAGTGTCGATCAGACACTTCCATTCTTATCTTGTTTTGTTCGATTTGGTGTATTTGTTGACGTCATTACGTCGTCTGTTATTAACGGTTTTTCTGGTAATCGCGGGAATTGAGTGTACCTACTATTCCATTGCTGCTATATTTCATAAACAACTCTCTATTATAGTCAGAAAACGCTTTTACCTCTCTGAGTGACGATATGTCTTGGAGAGGTATTACACTGGATGTGTCTGTGTGTCTGTGTTTTCGTCGTAGTTGGCGAATCAGAACAAACGTTTTCGCAATATAAGGACTGCATTCGTAGTTCGCAGAAATCAATATTGGGTTCTACTTCATTATCATCGTTAGGGTTAATATGTACGCGGCGATCGGCTAGGGTTACGAGAAACGTCTAGCCTCCCAATGGTTCACGCAATTGGGCATTTTTCATCATTTACTGTGAATCAATCGCCTTACGAAAATTGTGAAAAAAAATTGTTCGCTAGAAGTCAAACGTTAATAATAGCTTTTTAAAATGATTGTAGGAATAACGTTTCTTAAATCAATTTTAATAGAATTAAGGTAAATTACTAACGGTTAAAATAATTAATATAAATTATATTTATTTAATTATTTAAGAAAAACCTCTTAATTGGGTAGATAGGTCTCAAAGAGAGCCGGATTTGTCCGTCAGGCCGTCGGGACATGTTTCTTTACTTTTTCTTAGTGCCCCTTTGAAATATTGCGGTAAATTGAAGCCCAAAAACCATAAGGCTCAAATAAACGCTCCAATTTTAAGTTGAAAGCATTTTCGACTCGAAATCGCTCATAAAAAATCCTCCTTAATTTCTGATAGAACTTTCAGAGATATTTTGACCAAATTTCAAGTAGAACGATGGAAGACAGTTCCCAAGAAACGTTCTTTTAAAGAATTTTTTTCGGATCAGATATTCTTCAATTAACGCTTAACTTTTGTAGTAAAGGAAACAAATGGAAGAAAAATCGCAAGTTGTTAACTTCTGCCTTCCACTTCAAAATTCTGGATACGTTTCAACCAATGATTTACGACAAATCTAAAATATTGGTTGACATTATCAAAAGGAAAGGCTCGGAAATGATACCACTCGAAGGTGTCATTTCAATGTTCACAGTTGACGTCATATGCAGTAAGTTACCGTTATTTCAATTTTCCCTAGATCTTAGTCTAACCATGGGTGCTCCAATAAGAGCTTAGTGGTGTCATGAAGATTAAAGAGAAAAATTAGGCTAATTAACCTCTGATTGCATAGCATTAGCGCTAAAATTTTGATTGCACCCCAATACAAAGTGGTTCAAAGTATACAAAGTAGGTGAACTCTTCTCGTTTAGGTACTGCCATGGGTGTCGATTTGGATTGCCAGAATCAAGTGTCGAATCCTTACATTCAAGCCTTTAAAAGGTTATATATTTGATTTTTGTAAATAATTGAAACATTTTCCTGTGATACGAATGTGATTTGTTTTTTCTCCAGAGTTGGTATACTTATTGTCCAAAGATTCGTCAATCCACTAATTTGGCCCGAATTTCTGTTTAAATTGTCAAGAACTGGTCGAGAATTTTATTCTTGCTTGGATATCATCAACACCAACGTTAATAAGGTAATTGGAATTTTAATGAAATGAAAAACTTATTTGAATACCTTTAGATTTGTTTGTGTAAATACTAACGTATTCAATGGATTCCCATCTCTTACACTCCACAAGGCAGTTTATTTAGGCACCCGTTCGGCAGAGAAACAACGTGACTTGTAACCCCCGCCCCAACCTCTTCGGTGAGGGGGGGGGAATTTGTAATTTTCTCTCTGCGCGTGGGCGAAATTTCAAACCCGCCAATCAAGATTCTCGGGAGAGATATTGTTTCCCCACGTGACCTAGCTATCTCCGCGAGTGTAACGCGTATTTGGCTGCCTGCTTTTAGGTCTAGTTGGGAAACCATAATACGTTAGTATTTATACATATCCATGGTGTCGGCATTGTACGTTTTCATGCCGGTATCTTGAATCCGTTCTTGAGATTACCAATTAAATTTTTAAATTTACAGTTAATCAAAGAGAAGAAAGAACAGTTCAAAGATGACGATATTGTTAAAAATTCTGATATCGAAACTCGTAAGGTACACGCTGTTTGAGGAAACAAAACTGAGAATATTGTCTAAACTTTGCTTTACATTCTTGTTGAATTTGAAGGGCAAATTAGCGTTTCTCGATATGCTAGTGATACAGCATCTGTCAGATCCGGACTCTATATCCGAAGAAGGAATGAGAGATGAAATAAACACGTTCATGTTTGGAGTAAGTCCAATAGCGTCTCGACGCGGAAAACACCTTCAGCCTTAGATACGTTATCACATTTTACCCGTATTTCGCAGGGCCAAGATACGACGGCAGCTGGTCTAGTATGGTGCATTTTCTTACTCGGCAACTATCCCGAAGAGCAGAATATTCTTTACGAAGAGGTCATCTCCGTTTTAGGAGAGGACCGAGATAAAAACATTACCATCGAAGATTTGAAAAATATGCCTTACTTGGAGATGATTCTTAAGGTCAGTCAATTTAATCAGAGTAATAGGGCAATTTCTTAAAGTAGCTGTGAAGAAAGCATTGTCGGGTGGGTAAAAATTATTTGAAATACGTCTGAGCCGCGTGACATTGGAGAGGCGTGGTTGAATGAAACTTAGTTCGTTTTATTTCGAAATCTAGCACTCTAGGGAATAGACCTTTTCGATTGAAAAAAGGGGATAGGCAACTCCTCGGTATCGGGACATACAAAGTGGTTGATCCCTTGCCCTCTTTGCACATTCTCGTCATCACGCAACCTTACAGCGCAGGCGCTAAAAAGAGGGATGGTAGGCAAGTTTCCCTTTTAGTTAACGCGAAGTGGTTATATTGACACTGCAATCTCGTCACGGAGTCTTTTATCTTGGCATCACGTGGTGCCTGTGACGTATTCCATTAATTTTTACCTATCTACTTTACATTCTCTTTAAACTGTATTCAAATTATTTGGAATGAATGTTTAAAAAGTTTGTTTCATTTTAGAACACAATGTCTTAATGCTTTATTGGTGTATTTCTTTAGGAGTCTCAACGTCTCTACCCTTCGGTTCCATTCATAGGACGACAAATAAACGATGACCTAATCATAAGTAAAGTTAATTTAAATAGGATATTAGTTTTAGTTCACTTACCGGATATATTTTGTCTATTTATTAGATGGCTATCTTGTAAAGAAAAATTGCACGTGCGTCGTCTTTCCGCCAGTTTTACATCGAGATCCAGAGTTCTTCCCCGATCCAGAAAAGTTCATTCCCACCAGATGGAATGCCGAAAATTCGAAAGGTCGAAATCCATTCTGCTATGTCCCGTTCTCTGCTGGACCCAGAAATTGCATTGGTGAGTTCAAATTTTCAATCATATGATACGCACGAGATCGTCTTTATAAATCGA
This sequence comes from Phalangium opilio, assembly GCF_054372755.1. Classification (NCBI taxonomy): domain Eukaryota; kingdom Metazoa; phylum Arthropoda; class Arachnida; order Opiliones; family Phalangiidae; genus Phalangium; species Phalangium opilio. Next base: position 1,743,039 of record NW_028324166.1, on the reverse strand, counting down.
TCAATGTTTCCCTCACGATGTTTTAATCGATCATTGTTATTTGAATATTTGATACAAGTTTTCAGGTGGTCGTCGATCGCTTCAGTTTGTTATCAATCGTTAATTTTTATGATTTTTTTTGCAGTAGAATCCGTTCAGTATTTTTGCTTTCCAATCGATCTGTTATGTATTCTTTGTTATCCAATTGATCTGTTATATATTGCTTTGCTACCAAGTAATCTGACAAAGTATTGTTTGCTACCAAGTGATATGACAAAGTATTGTTTGCTACCAATCTAACTGATAAGTCCATTTGCGACCGTTTAACATTTCTACTACCAATCGACCAGTTGAGTATTTTTACTATTTAATCAATAGTCATCTCGATGGTCAATTGTCATCGCAATTGTTTTTGTATTCAGTCAATTGTCATCTCGAAATTTTTGTTATAAAGTCAATTGTCATCTCCATTTTATGGTTCCAAACCTTTAATTTTATAGGTCAAAGATTCGCGATTATTGAAGAGAAAACTGCATTGGCTAACTTGATTCGTAACTTTAAAATAGTTTCGAAGGATAAGCAAGACAGAATCCCAGTATGTCCGGAGTTGGTCAGCAGACCCGGACGAGAAATATTCGTTAAATTCATTCCACGTGTCGTTTAATCATTGCAATATTTTCAAACTCACACACCAAACATAACACAATTTAATTTCCTTACTAACAAAACCTAAATTCGAATTCAATTGCAACTCGGATAATATGTTTAGTGTCCAATCGTGTTTTGGATGGTCAGAGCGTTACTAACTGACCCCGTGATAAAAAATTGTCTCTTTCATTTTAAAGTGATTTCAGTATATTTAAAAATGAGTAACTAATATAAGATGTCCAAATAATTTTACCGATTTACGCCGAAATCAAATTAACCACAATTCAGTTTATCCCCAGCTCTTTGTCGTGCTTGAAAGATGTGCAATGCACAGAAAAATACAGTCTCCAACCGTAGTTTAGGTTTAAAAATAAACTAACATATTTTCTAAAATGAACACCATTTTGTTTATATAGGCTACTTTAACAGTAAACATATGTGAACTTTTTCTTATTGCAAGGGATGTGCTGACAGCACTGGATTTTCAATAAGGTTTCGCGCCAAATTTTAATTTACCACTGCTTTCATTGGTTAATTTTATATTAGACACGTGATTTTTGCAAATTGGTATTGAAAAAAGGAACATAAACAATAATAATTTTTACGCCCTTATTCAACTACAGTGTCAAGTTAGCGACTTAAGCATTAAGTAAATTAACACTGTGACATGATAGGTAATGGACAAAACAAGTCCGTAGAGCCAAATATTCAACACTCTCTTCAGATTAACCGTTTGCAAAGGTTTCACCGATCTTGTGTACGATTTGTGTACCACAAATGGGCGTTGACGGAAAATTCGATGACGATCTATCACGACCCATTGTGCAGTCTCGGCGTATCTGGTCAACCTAAAACGATCGAGAAATCAAAGGAAATGTTAAGGAGAATTAGTTTGTTTCACCGCAACTGAGTGTAATTCTCACTAATTTCTGTCAAGTAACAAATTGGAACAAATTGGAGCAAGTCTCGGCTGTGGTTTAGTTGCTCCCATAATCTTGGGGTGGAGTTGACTGGCCCTCTAAGCTAACAGAGGCTAGTTTTAGCTCCGCCCTCGAGATTAATGAGTTCTGATTGGCTCCACCTTTGGCAAGGTAAAATCTTGCGATGGTAAAATTTATGTGTAGAACATCAACCAGAATGTTAGGGGTACCACTTCCACAGGAGCCGACATTTGCTTTAAGCGTTATAAAAAGACGACCATAGTTGCGTGTATCGATAATGGGCACTCACAAATAGTCGGCATTTTCCAAAACACTCCTGGGTACGTTCTTATTGAACATCATAGTGTAAAACATAGAATTGTATTTCGCCTTCCCGAAGTACAATTGCTTCCCAGTTTTACGAAGTTTGTCGATTATTTGTTCGAAAATGTAGTTAACGTATCTGTCATCTTGAAACACCGCCAATTTGCCCTCAAGAAATTCCCCCAGGAGCTCTGGTTTTCGGTGTATGACTTCGGGATTCCGAAAGTGTCGTGCCAAAAGTTCGTCGAATTTTTTCGGACGACCTGGCCACTGTAATATATTTCAACAATCATTACAAACCTGCGAAATGTCGTCAAGTGCTTTAGTATCCAGATTAAAGGGATACTCAATGCGCTGTATTACGCGTATTGTACATCCCTTTATAGACTTTCTATATGCCTAAGTAATATAATATGTACTTGAGCCATGAGGAATTTTTGGAACGGGGAACCTGGGTCAATCATTGGTTTCAATTTCTTATTGACCAGGATGTCGTCTATGTTGTCGACAAACTTTGATTTTCCAATTAGTAATTGACTGTTCAGGTTTCCAGAGTATAACGTCATAATCACGAACGATCCAAATAGCCAACCACTAAGTATAAGTTGGGTTGAAAGGCCGTTATCCGTTTTAGAAACTGTAACGTAAATTATTACCACGTCACTTGATACAATGATTGTCGCCTATTTCTTAAGACTGACGCTAACCATTCAGTAGCATACTGGAAACGTAGAACCATAGGCAATCAAGGAGGGTAACGCGTCTACCCTGATACTTGTGGATCAAGTAAGTTATAATTGAGAGAATGCAAATGGTTAAAGATGTCAGTAACCAGATTGTAAGACCAAGACCACCAACTGTGACCACCGACGTTTCAGAGTCGTTCTCAGACCCGACGCAAGTCGTAATGTAAATCGATTCAGTTTTGAACGAAGGAGAGACGTGTACGACGCCTATGTCTCTTTCTCTAGGAGGAATTCGCATGGCTACCGTGTCAACTACCTGTATGGTAGGGTTCGTATGATTTTTAAAATTGTCTTCAACATCGTAACGGGGTAAATATTAAATAATCTAACCCCTTGAGCGATTCTTCCAATGGTCGAAACAAATCCATCGTCAACCGTCAAATTCTTTGTCGAGTTGGGATGAACATATTGCAACCTGAATGTAACGATAGTTTTAAGTGAACCTTACTTGTACTATTAAGGTTAATGTCGGCTCCCTAACAATTTGGCTCATCTGCTAAACGCAAATTTTACCTTGACAAAGGCAGGAGCCAATCATAACTCGTCCAAGAGGGCTGAGCTACAACTAGCTTAGAGGGCCAGTTAACTACAAGTTACAACCCCTCGATTATGGGAACATCTAGTGGCATTTGTTCAAACTAAACCACAGCCGAGAACTTTTTAAAGGATGAACAAATAGAGCTCTACTGGGCATGCGCGAATTTCGTACCATTATCAGTGAATTAGAAATGGCTGTCGGCATTTCCGTTGAATCTATTCTACACCTAGAGTCACGAGACTTTGCCCAATCACTACTCCAAAATATATAGTTCTTATTACCCCCACCTGACGTACTGTATATCCCTTCAAGTTCCCATGAGCTGATAGTTTTGCTGAGATCAAGGCGCCAGAGCCCAAATATATATTTCAACGTTCTCAAGTATTAAATGGATTCTTACACATACCTGACACCTCGAAGGTTGAATATAACGTATTGACCAACTGAGAGCGATTGCCCATCATTTATTAAATCTCCACTGATGAATTTTTCGTATTGTTTCAGTAACCCCTGCATTGGTAAACATTATTTATTAAAAAAAGTACTGATTTTTCATTTCATTGAACGATTTTTGAAGGAAACTCACAATTGGTATTGTCCATTTGAAAGTGTAATTATGAGTCATCATGAAAGTGTTTCTAGAATGTCAAAATACCTAATTTTCGCTAGGATTAATTCTGATTGAAAATGAATACAGCACTTTTTAGCCTTATCTGCTGTTTTCTTGTACTCGGGTTCTCTAGAAACTCCGATATCGGAGATTTACACAATAGTTGCGTTTCAAAACTCAAACACAAACTGAGTTGAAATTGTGAAAAAGTCTGTTTATACAATCGAATAAATCACCTTCATAACGCGTGCAGCTTTAAAGCCTTCATTTCTTTTACTTATAATGGAAAGTTTTTATGATTTTCTAAAATCAATTATTGCCATCACGTAAGTGTAAAAACAACTGTACCTTACGCGGCGCATTGATTCAAAATGTGGTTGGCTAGGGAATAGAGGCGATTTCTCTGGCTCAAAAAGTTGTGGGTTAATCGATATGATGACATAAGTTTATAAGATATGTTGTATAAGTAATACTACCCATACTTCGTAATGCTAGAGACTTACAGCTCGAGCTAGCTCGAGAACTACAAGCAAAAATTGCCTATACTCGGTTAATATTACAGGTCTTCCATCTTCCTATTTAGTCTGTATTACTAAGCCTTTGACAGTTCCTCACCAGGCGTCGCTTTACCTCGAATCTGTGACCTACCTCACTCACTTCATGACAAGCTCCAGTTTGTAACCATGTGACAAACTTATGGAACATGTCTTATGAACTTATGATTTGATGTGATGTTTACTCCCTTATTTCAACATTACCTTTTGTTCAAGTAGGGTAAGGGCTAGCAAAATCAATTTTAATACCACGCCACGCCTGAGCTAGAGTTCATACAACGTGACTTGTCTTGCTTTGCGACATTATTGAATCTTTTTGGACAACAATTGGTTTTAGAAGGGTTGAATGATAAAATTCATTTTAGTGATTTAAAGTCTACTGGCTTTTAGATTGAATGATACAGTATAATAATCACATAAATTAATTATTGAATCAAGAAGCAACCAGGATGTTTATTCAAAAGACCAACTTGAAAAATGCAGAAAATCTAGATATAATTATAATATTATGAAGAAAAATTATGTAAAAATTGTGTCTGCATCAAATCAATAGTAAGTTTTGTTTTGATCTCTATTTATGAAACATATCCAAAACCATTTTACGATGTGACACAGAATGGAAATAAGAACTCCGTAAAGCCAAATAGTCGTCGCTCTTTTCAAGTAAGTCAGTTGTAAGGGTTTCACCTTTCGTGTATACATTTTCTTTGCCAAAAATGGGCGCTGTCGAAAGTTTCGATAGCGATCTATCACCACCCATTGAGCTGTCTCCGCGTATCTTGCCACCCTTTAAAAAACAAACAGACCAAGTTGTATGCTTCGAATTATAATTACCCTCTAACCTTATAAGATATGTTCCATAAGTTTGACACTTCCTATACTTCGTAATGCTAGAGACTTACAGCTCGAGCTAGTTCTGGAACGAAAGCGAGAATTGACCACACGTGGTTTTGCAGTCCATCTTCGTATTTAGTCTGTACTAAGCCTTTGACTGCACCTCACCAGGTGTCGCTTTACGAGAATCTATGGACTACCCACGTCACTTCATGACAAGCTCCAGTTTGTAACCAGTGACGAACTTATGGAACATATCTTAAGAACTTATGCTAACACTTACAGATAATCAGCGTTTTCCAAAATATCCCTGGGAAGGTTCTTATTGAAGACCATGGTATAAAACACGGGAATGTATTTGGCTTTCCCATAGTACAGTCGTTTCCCAGTTTTACGAAGTTCATCGCTTATTTTGTCAAATACCCAGTTCATGAAACGGTCATCTTCAAACGCAGCCAATTTGCCTGCGAGGAAATCTGACATGACACTTTTCGGCCATCTATTAACGAGCTCTTTTCCTTGATGGATCTCATTCGGATTGCGATCGTGTCTCGCTAACAGCTCGTCAAATTGTTTCGGACGACCTGGCCACTGAAAGGTAATTTGATTTACACCACTGAGCTATGTTTGTCGTAGCAAAGGTGTTTACTGTTTGTCATCTATTTCAAACTAAAATATTATTAGAAAATCATTTTACTTGAGCTTCTAGGCTTTTTTCGAACGGCGAACCTATTTTGATCGCCGGTTTCAAGTCGCTATCATCGAGGACATCGTCTATGTTGTCGACAAATTTCGATCTTCCAACCAGTAATTGACTATTGATGTTACCGGAATATAACGTCATAATTACCATGGATCCAAATAACCATCCACTCAACATAAGTCGGGTTGAAAGGTCACTATCCGTTTGCGAAACTGAATCGAAAATTTATTTCAGTTGGCATAACCATAAGTTCATAAGATAACTAAGAATCTCGGGGAGACTATGGACATCGTTATGGCGTACCATTATGTAGCATGCTGGAAACGTAGAACCATAGGCAATCAACAAGGGTTACGCGTTTCCCCCGGCACTTTTGAAAGCAGTAAGTTGATATTGAGAGAATGCAAATGGTGCAGAAAGTTATTAACCAGATGGTAAGGCCTAGTCCTCCGACTGTAGCAACGGATGGTCCGGAATCTTGCTCGCCTTGGACGCAAGTAGTAATATAGATCGCTTCTGATTTGAACGTGGGCGACACGTGTAGGGGTTCAATGTGGTCATCCATTAGAGGTACTCGCGCTGATTGAGCACCGACTACCTTAAAGGAAATGGTTTTTCATCACTGTTTACCATTCCATAATTATTGTAATCCAAACCCCTTCAATAATTCCTTGAATCTCTGAGCCATTTCCGCCTTCGGTAGAGTTTACTACGATGGCAGGGTGAACGTATTGCAAGCTAGAAATTATGATAATCAGACTTTAACCCCTTTTTAAGTAAGAAGAAACGTCGAAGCTTCTTCGGAGGTTATTTAGGACAAACCAGAAATATATAATACTTCTCTTCGAGAGATGTGTACCATAAAGCGGGGTAATTGTAACATGACTCTTCTCAACATCATTTTGGCAATCGATTGATTTGTGACTTGATTTAGTAACAAACAAAATAGAATACACCCCAAGATGCCCATACCCATCAGAAGTTTGATGAGCGGGAGAGGAAACATAAATGGTGCCATGAGCCCGGGAAGGATCATGTTACATAACTGAAGTATTAAGAGGATACAGAGTGACATCCTTCTTCTATTATCCCCTTCCGAACAAACTAAGATGGTTTATCACTAACCTCACATCCCGAAGGTTGTATAAAACATACTGCGCAACTGACAACGACAAACCGTCATTGAAAAAAGATCCATTGATGAACCTTTCGTAATGTCTTAGTAAAATCTGCGATTGAAATTTCGAAATGGTCAGTACCAAAAAAAGGGGAATTTACATCATTACTTACAAATGGCATAGTCCAGTTCAAAGTGTATTTCACTGTCGTTGATAAAGACATTGTTAACAATTCTCACAAAAATTACGAGGAATTAAACTCAGTTTGAACAAAAGAACGCGAATATCAGAAAAAGAAAATTTTTGTCGAAATTTTGCCTCAAAGAGACACGTTTTCACGCAGCTATGTTAGTTGAAGACCAAGTCCGAAATCGATGCAGCACTTTAGTGTGAAAATTGCGTTTTATAATAACATGTTGTCCTGAAAGCTTTTGAAATGGTTTTACATGTTCCGCGAAGAAACATTACTTGAATTCCCTTTATAATTTTTCTTACAAAACTGATAAGGTAACTGCGGGGCCATTGTAACAACACTTAATACTTATTGTAGTTTCCTCATTTAACAGGAACAATTCCATCACATGAAGAGAGTATCGTTACTACCGGAAGGAATAAGAGAAGTATTATATACTTCTGATACTATCGGTTTTTCAAATAGAAACTATATAATTTTTACGCGACTACCTTCGAAACGTCCCAATTGCTTATTATTGTTAACATGGCGCTACCATTACCCTATTAATTCTTTCTGCGTTTAACTAGCCTAAAGTTCTTTCTCTCGTTTTCATGTTCTTGAGTTTATAGATAAAATATTGAAAGGAAATTGAGGCACACCCATACAGGCCCCTAACAGCAAAACACACTTTAGTGTTTTCACATAGCAAGTTTAATTGATAAATTAGAGAGATTAAAGCAAATTTCGGCTCGTGTGATGCAAGATAATCTTCTTTTACCCACCAATGCTACCTTGACGAAGGCAGGAACCAATCAGAAATCGTCTACGAAGGCGGAGCTAAATCCAGCCTTTTGCTAAGGCTTATCGAGTCAGTCAACTCCACCCCTCGACTATGGGAGCATCTAGTGCCAACAATTTAAACTAAACCATTGCCGAGACTCGCTATTATTGAACACACAGTGTGCCGGGAGTGTGGCGCGCTCCTGTAAGCCCAGCTTCTGGGCGGCAAAGTTTGAGGGAATACGACACATGTCGGCGATCCTACCCTATAGGTGCCGACTGTCCCGTGTCCGCCGGAGGTGACTTACCCCAATTCCACCTTCCGTCACCTCCCAAGTAAACCTCATTTCCTTCCCTGCTTATCCACATACGACCTAGCGGCCCCCGTCTGTGCTGGGCCGCGTAGGGTCTCCCGCTCCATTCTTCCTGGTGCTCAAGGCCTAACGGCTAAGCACTAGTGCTCGTAGGTGGAAAAAAAAAAAAAAAAAAAAAAACACACAGTGTTTAGCATTAAATTAGGCCTATCCGTAGAGGAGGGAATACATGTAGAAGAAATCCACGTATTCCTGGTAGTTCTTTATTTCAAAATTTCTTAACGTCTCTAATGACTTATGCTGTTTCACAACGCACTATTGATTTTACTTAGTTTTTGGTTACCCTCCCATTGTTTCAAATCAATACCCGTTTCATTTCCGTGACTTCTCAGGCGTAACTGACGAAACAACGAAACTGAATATTGAAAGGTTTGTTTATTTTTACGTCACTTTACAAATTCTGAACAAACACAAAAAACCATTATAGTATTTTATGGAACAACATATTGAAATATTCGATACAGTAAGATATTAGTTTAATTTACAAGAGCATCATGCTCTGTTGAAGGGTTTTCTTCATATTAGCGAGTCCTTCCTTCTGAATATCGGACAGCATTTTCTTTTGCAAAGCCTTCATATCCTTTCTCAACGCAACTTGCGCTTCTTCCAGTTCTCTTTCTTGTTGAGTCTCCAATGTTCTCGATGACTCGAAGAACATGTTGCTTACGGACTCCATTTGCTTCAAATTCTCTTGCCATACAATTGCGTTTTGTTCATGGTGTTTTTCAAGTTGAACCAATTGTTTGTGCATCTTAACTTCGGTTTCTTTGGAGACTTGTATGTTCTGTTGTATTTTTTCCAAGTACTGCTTGAATTGGGACTTGAAACTTTCAAGGTTATTCTTGCGTTCAGTGTTGTGCTTGTGAACAGCGGTTGTAACTGATTCCTTAGACTTTTTTATGGTTTCTTCAGTGAACATAGTCATACGACGCTTCTTTAATTGCAAACGTTTGTTCAAATCAGTTTGAAAGTTGCTGAGGACAGCGTTGACTTGTTGTTGATCACCACCTCCGTTAGCTAATTGGTTTACTTCATTCTCATCGTTGTCCAAACAAAGTTCATCTTGGGAATTAGGATGCGAGATTTTGGATTGAGTCGACTGTATTTTACCTGACATTTTTTTAACTATTTCAAAATATGCAAATTTGCAATTTTTCTTTCGCTTTAAAATGTCAGCGGTTAAGATGAACAAACGCTAAGCCTAATTTAAACTGCAAGCGATCTTTAAAAAAACCGCGCTATGAGTCTTGATTGCGGTGCGTTCAAGTGTGTTCAGAGATTTTAAATGCTACCAAAATATATTCAAAAAAGGTATTTCAAAGACAGATTGTTATTGCACTAACTAATCTATAATTAGTTTAATTAATATCCATCATTAAATGTTGCACCATGAGTTGTGCTTTGTTGCAAATAAACACCGGTTTTGTATCCTGAATGCACCATAAATCCACTAAAAAAACAAAAAAAAAATAAGCTAAGCAGACGACTCTTTTGGTACTCTTTTCAAATTTTTCTAACGTTTTAGCGGCAAATGTGATAGTTATACCAACTTTTAAACTAATTTCGCTTTGAATTAAGTATTTAATGTTGTGTTTAATGAGCCTTAAACAGAACTGGTAAGCTATAATTTCATTATATATTGTATAAAGGCAAAACTGTAGGTAAATATTTATGGAATTTCGATTATAACCCTAAGCCTTGGTCCTCCTACTATTTGAAAACATTGCAAAATTCATAGTTATAATCCGTTTAATTTTTATTTTTTAGAAGCCTAGCTGCTTAATACCTTAAATGTGTACATTCTTACACTAAAGAGCTTGAAATGTCTGGTAGTTGCGATACTCCTGTCACTCCTAAAAGATGTTCTGATGATAAACTTGCCTTACGTCTTCTGGCTGAGTTAACGAATTCCCAAGAATGGGGCTCGTTAAACCAGCAAGACCAAGCTAAGGATAAACTAACGCTTGAAAAGCGGATCCTTGATCAGGTTTCTATCATTTTACAATTAAAATTTTAGTCTTTAATTAATATTTAGGCTCTGGTAGAATAAATTTTAATGTTTTGTTTTGAAGCTGAAAGAAAATTCTCGTACTAAACCTACTCCCATTGCTCCTGTACAAAGTTCCAAAGAGATTAAGCCTATTAACGGAGCCAGTCTAAGTGCTGCTTCGAATTTCAGGTAAGTTTTCCTTAATAAATAACAGCTAGCTCAGGGAAAACCTGAAAAAGGGTCAGGGAATTTTGAGAATTTTAACGAAGTTGGGGAATTTTATTGAAGTAGTTAAAATTTCTGCGGGTTAACCATCCAACTGGTTGACGTTTTAAACGCAGTTTTGACAAAAAGGACAGCACTTGGGCCTAAAAACATCAGGGAAATAGTAGAAAAGGGTCAGGGAATTTGTACCTGAAAATTTTGTGGCAACTCTGCCATTGTCAATTTGACGTTTTCTGCCATTTTGAGGGAAAGGGGCGGAGCTTTTATTAATCTGAATCTCAAGTAAAATTGAAGGAAAAGTTTAAGATGGCCTTTATCTAAAAATGAATGGAAAAATATTAAAAAACTAAATAAATGATCTCTTATTACAATATGATAATTAGTGCATTTAATTAGTCTTAAAAATAATCAAGGACTACTGTTCCATCCGCCATTGGTTTAGTGGCGTCTGCTAAATCGAACCAGTTACCCCAAAACGGAATTGGTTGAGTTCTCACAGGCCAGAAGGGTAAGGGTAATGAGAATGGGTTCTGGCTAGCAGACGCCACTAAACCAATGGTGGATGGCGCAATAGTCCTTGATTATTTTTAAGACCAGGGTGGGAAATAATGATTTTTTGAAACTGGACATTGGGCCAGCGTCCCTTCTGGCCTGGAATAAATAAACTGGTCCATGACCACTGACCAGGGCGCGTCGTCTGCTAAATTGAAGAAGTCGATAATTAAAATATATTAGCTGATGTCTGGACTCTGGAAACCCTTGAATTTTCTTAGTGGTCCCGTGGACCACTGACCCCCCTCCGATTTAATTTTTAAACTGGTCCAGGCAATTTTTAAACTGGTCATTTGCCCTGTGCCACCGCCTTATTTCCCACGCTGTTTAAGACTAATTAAATGTACTAATTATCATATTGTAATAAGAGATCATTTATTATATTTCTTTTTTAATATTTAATCCCTAATTTATATTAAGAACAACTTCAACCCATTCTTTTTAAGGTATTATCAGGGATAGATTTAATTTTAGAAGTAGGAATGGAGAACAGAGTAGGTAATGTGGGCGCGCGTCAAATCCCGGACGGACCCCCGTCCTCGGGACAGAGGGGGGGGGGTATGAAAGTAGAGGAGGCGGGAGGGGGTCATAGCGACAGAGGTAGAAAGTAATTACGTCACTATTTTTCTGGCCGTCCCCGTCAGCAACGTCATCAAAACGTAACGTATAGTTTAAGTGAGCAGCCAATAAGATAATTTATACTTTTCGTTACATTACGTGTTGGTGGGAGGGGGGCTCTATACTGGGTGGTTGGTAATTTATATTAAGAAAAACTTCAACCCATTCTTTTAAGGTATTATCAGGGATAGATTTAATTTTAGAAGTAGGAATGGAGAACAGAGTAAGTAATGTGGGGGCGCGCGTCAAAGTCCCGGACGGACCCCCGTCCTCGGGACGGAGGGGGGGGGGTTATGAAAGAAGAGGCGGGAGGGGGTCATAGCGACAGAGGTAGAAAGTAATTACGTCACTATTTTTCGCTGTCCTCGTCAGCAACGTCATCAAAACGTATAGTTTATGCGAGCACCCAATAAGATAATTTAAACTTTTCGTTACCTTACGTGTTGGAGGGAGGGGCATATCTATACTGGGTGGTCTATGAGTCAGAATAACTGAACTAAATACTAACCGTTCCGTTCTCCATTCCTACTTCTAAAATTTAATCTATCCCTGGTTAATATTATGTTACCTGAAGTTTAAATACAAATTTTGGGGTGTCACGTGTGCTCCCTGAAAACACTATCAGCTCTAAAACACATTGATTAAGTACACGTCGTAATGTTAATCCTTAGAGCAACTCTAACGCGACCATCGATATTCCATCAATACCACCCTTCTCCATTTTTTAACACTGACGCGAATGATTCAGACTCAAATGAAGACTCGGAACCGATTCCGTTACAAAACTTTTTTAACGTCAAAAGTAAAACGCAGGAATTTAATAAATCCCCGAACATATCTTCAAATGACTCATCAAACAGTGCCACCAAAATCGGGAATGGGGTTAACAGTGCCAAATCAGAATCATTCGCTTCGTTCTCGTCAACCAATCATATTGCTTCAAAGTCAAATTTAGACTCGGTTTCACTTTCTTACAATTCTATGAAAAAAGCTGACGTCAGCGCAAAATCCGACTCTGTATCGTGTACATTTGAGGCAAAATCTGCATCAGATTCGCTTATTCTTCCGTCTGCGAAGAAAACTGGTCTTAGTGTCAGGTTGAATACAGTTTTTGATAAGAAACCTGATATCAAGGTCAAATCAGAGGAAATTTATGGTCCTCCGACGGTAAATAGATCTGAGGTGGTTTCGGTACCGTCGGTAAAGAAAACGGAACCATTTGTACCGTCGGTAAAGAGAAATGAAGCTTTTGAAGCGTCGGTAAAGAAAATTGAAGCTTTTGAGCCGTCGGTAAAGAGAACTGAAGCTTTTGAACCGTCGGTAAGGAGAAATGAAGCTTTTGAGCCGTCGGTAAAGAGAAATGAAGCTTTTGAAGCGTCCGTAAAGAGAAATGAAGCTTTTGAACCGTCGGTAAAGAGAAATGAAGGTTTTGAACCGTCGGTAAAGAAAACCTACGCTTTAGAACCGTCGGTAAAGAAAAATGAAGCTTTTGAACCGTCGGTAAAGAAAATTGAAGCTTTTGAGCCGTCGGTAAAGAAAATAGAAGCTTTTGAACCGTCGGTAAAGAAAATAGAAGCCTTTGAACCGTCGGTAAAGAAAATTGAAGCTTTTGAACCGTCGGTAAAGAAATTAGAAGCCTTAGAATCGTTGGAAAAGAGAACTGAAGTTTTAGAACCGCCTGTAAAGCAAACTAAAACTTTAGAACCGTCGGTAAAGAAACCTGAAGCCTTAGACCCGTCGGTAAAGAAAATTGAAGCTTTTGAACCGTCGGTAAAGAAAATTGAAGCCTTAGAACCACCGGTAAAGAAAATTGAAGCCTTAGACCCGTCGGTAAAGAAACCTGAAGCCTTAGACCCGTCGGTAAAGAAAACCGAAGCCTTAGAACCGCCGGTAAAGGAAACCAAAGCCTTAGAACTCCTGGTAAAGGAATCCAAAGCCTTAGAACTATTGGTAAAGGAAACTAAAGCCTTAGACCCGCCGTTAAAGAAAACCAAAGCCTTAGAACTGTCGGTAAAGAAAACTGATAATTTTGGTGGTAAACGCGAACCCTTTGCTGTTTTACCGATGAAAAATTCTGATAAGGGTAATGGGGAACGTAAATCATCAACTGTTCCTGCCAGTAAAGTAATCAATAAGCACCAAATTAGTGTCAACACAGTAAACTCTGTAAAGAAAACTCAAGGCTTGAATGATGCGGGTGAAACTCAAGTGTCAAAGGTCGAACCACAGAGAAAGGGGTGTGGCGCATTTCAAGTGGTAAAGATATATATTTTTTTTCTATGGCGTACGCTTTCTTTTAGAAGGGGTTCGTTTCGTAACGTCACGTGGTTTTTGTATCCGTTTATTTGTTTATTTAGACATCGAACCAAATTTTTGAAGTTAATAAAAGGACATATTACGTATTAAATATTCTTGGACAAGGAGGAAGCGGAAAGGTAATGGAATTTTGGTATTTAACTCGTAGGGAATGTCGGGGAATTGTCTGGGATACTCCGAAAAGTCGGGGAATTGTCTGGGATACTCAGAAAAGTCGGGAAATTGTCTGGGATGCTCGGAAAAGTCCGGGAATTGTCTGGGAAACTCGGAAAAGTCCGGGAATTGTCGGGGAAGCTCGAAAAGTCGGGAAATTGGCTCGGAGACTCAGAAAAGTCGGGAAATTGGCTCGGAGACTCAGAAAAGTCGGGAAATTGGCTCGGAGACTCAGAAAAGTCGGGAAATTGGCTCGGAGACTCAGAAAAGTCGGGAAATTGGTTCGGAGACTCAGAAAAGTCGGGAAATTGGTTCGGAGACTCAGAAAAGTCGGGAAATTGGTTCGGAGACTCAGAAAAGTCGGGAAATTGGTTCGGAGACTCAGAAAAGTCGGGAAATTGGCTCGGAGACTCAGAAAAGTCGGGAAATTGTCTGGGAAAGGCGGAGAAGTCGGGGAATTGTCCGGGAAACGCGGAGAAGTCGGGGAATTGTCCGGGAAACGCGGAGAAGTCGGGGAATTGTCCGGGAAACGCGGAGAAGTCGGGGAATTGTCCGGGAAACGCGGAAAAATAGGGTAATTGTCTGGGAAACGCGGAAAAATAGGGTAATTGTCTGGGAAACGCGGAAAAATAGGGTAATTGTCTGGGAAACGCGGAAAAATAGGGTAATTGTCTGGGAAACGCGGAAAAATAGGGTAATTGTCTGGGAAACGCGGATAAATAGGGTAATTGTCTGGGAAACGCGGAAAAATAGCGTAATTGTCTGGGAAACGCTTAAAAATAGGGTAATTGTCTGGGAAAGCCGGAAAAGTCGAGGAATTGTCTGTAAAACTCGGAAAAATTGTGCAATTGTCTGGGAAAACCGGAAAAGTCGGGGAATTTGAATCGGGACAATTTTGTGGCAATCTTGTTACAAAGTTTTTATGTATCGGAATTGGCACAGGTGTATCAAGCTTTAGAAGGAGAATCGTGCAAACTCGTCGCACTCAAAGAAGTTAGTCTGGAAAAAGACGCGGAATGTTGCAAAAACGAAATTGAGATTCTGTCTAAATTACGGAATAGCGATAGGGTCATAAAGATGTATGATTTGTAAGTAACTAATCACCATTAACTAATAGTAGAAGTTTATAATACTTCAATCTCTTTGAGAGAAGTGTACCAAGCACAAAGTGGGTGGGGTAATTGTAACATGATTCTTCCCAACATCGGAAGGTTACTAAACAGAATCACATACGCGATAAATAGTTCCCTACTCATCATTACTCTATTAGCGCTGCTTAACTATTTGCCAAGGCCCATCCATGCATGCGCTTGTGCAGATTTTGTCCCTCGTCAAGACAATCAAGTTTTGTGGGTTGATTGCTGGGGATATAGTAAATACCAAACAGTTATAGAATTTACCCTAGCACGGTGCGATAGTTACCCATCTGAATTTTAATGAGTAGGAAAGCATACAAATATGGTGCCATGAGCCCGGGAAGAATCATTCATGTTACATAACTAAAGTATTAAGAGGATCCTTCTGCTAATACCTAGCACATTTAATTCCTCCTTTCCATAGTCAAGTGGTGCCTGTGACGTATTTAAAATCATTTTTACCCACCCACCCCCCTTAATTTAATTTTAACATTTAATTAACTACAGCGAGTTGAAAGAAGCGGAGAAAAAGCTTCTGATTGTTTTGGAAAAGGGCGATTGCGATTTGGCTTCCATTTTGAGGGAAGTAATGAAAGGCAAAAAACTCAGTCCCATACAAATCAAGTATTTTTGGTCCGAACTGTTGTCCAGTGTTGAAGAGATACACAAAGCAGGTAAAGTTATCCCTTCCATGTGCTCAAGTACGAGCTTTCTTTAGGCGTTTTTTGACAGAAGTGTTAGGCCTATTTAACCTAATATTAGGTTCCGTAACTGGGTTCATATTCATACAAATTTGGAAAACTCAGGGAAATAATTAGTTGACAAAAGACTCAGGGAAATTTAGAATTTTTAGTAAAATTCAGGGAAATTTGTGAGGTTTGAGTAAGTTAGCTCTGAAGAGGTTGCTTCAACTATGTAAAAAACACTCCCGATGTTATTACTCCATATAACATAAAAAAACCTGGGAAATATACGGGGATATATATGGGAAAAAACCCTGGGAAACTCAGGGATATATATATAGGAAACAACCCTGGAAATCTTGGGGATATATATGGGAAAAAACCTGGAAAACTCCGGGATATATATAGGAAAAAACCTGGAAAACTCCGGGATATATATAGGAAACAACCCTGGAAATCTTGGGGATATATAGGGGAAACAACCCTGGAAAACTCGGGGATATATATAGGAAACAACCCTGGAAAACTCAGGGATGTATATGGGAAACAACCCTGGAAAACTCGGGGATATATATGGGGAAAACCCTGGAAAACTTGGGTATATACAGGGTGTTTGTGAAAGGTCCATCAATAATGAAAGGGCGTATTTATTGGGTCATTTTGAGTCGAAAATGTTCTATGACATTTTTCCGTCCGGGCCACTGTTTTCAAGTTATGATTGGAGTAATTTACGGATGACCCCTTAAATTTAATTAAGAAATTGAAAGACAGCGCTAATTTGATGAAGGGGTCATCCCTAAAATATTCAAATCATAACTCGAAAACCGTGGGTCGGACGGCAAAATCAAATGTCATAGAACATTTTCGACTCAAAATGGCCCAATAAATACGCCCTTTCATTATTGATGGACTTTTCGAAAACACCCTGTATATGGGAAAAAACTGGAAAACTGTTTTGTTAAATTTTGACGTAGTGTTTTTGTATGGAAACATGAAATTTTTACGATCTTTAGGAATTATCCATTTGGATTTAAAACCCGCAAATTTTGTTCAAGTGATGGGCAAACTAAAACTAATTGATTTTGGAATTGCCGGAGCTATACCCGATGATATGACTTGCATCGTTAAAGACACAACTGTAAGTGTCTTTAAGTCCTTCCTATATTTTTAAGTCTTTCCTATATTATCCTATAATTTCATGATAAAGGAATTTTCAATTGCAATCGTCACCCTTCATTGCATTAAGTAAATGTCACGTGATAAGTAAATTTGTGCGGGTAGTGATTTTATAATTTTAGGGTTTCAGGTCGGGTATGGGTACTTGAAAAATTTCCTATCAGTTAGAGTTACCCGGATTTTTGACGGGTACTCGAATAATTAGGCCTAGCAAAAACCAATACCCGATTATCCTAAGCCTTGTCACGGCTAATGAGAGCTAAAATTTAAATATTTTAATACTTTTTGGTATTAAGAAATTATGTTTTCGGGTCGGGTACCCGACTGGGTAATTGGCGGGTACCGGGTACTCGCACAGGCTTAATGATAAGTGAGTGGTGCAAAACATATCAAGGAACAACGTACACGCTGTTATAGAGTGCTGTCAGTTGTGACGTCAGATCCAAGGTTAAACGTCACCAGTCTGCCTTTAGCAATGGGCGGCCATGACAGTTACCTTTTTTCTTTATGGGAAAACAGTATGGGTGACGTCACACTGGCGCTTCTGACAGCACTCTATATGCATTAGATATTGAGTCACATACATTTTTGTATTCAGTTCGTGTAGTGTTCTTGTAACATATTTGATTAAACTCGTTGTTCTCAGACCGGAACGATCAATTACATGTCACCTGAACAATTAATGGGGACCCAAAACCATGGCCAGTTCCAACTGCGTACCAAATCGGATGTCTGGTCTTTGGGCTGCATTCTTTACCATCTTATAAACGGGGCCACGCCCTTCCACCATATTCCTCAAATGTTCCCGAAAATGCAAGCCATTACCAACCCCAATTATCAAATATCATTCAATAATGTCAAGGATCCATTGCTTCTCGATGTTCTAAAGGTAATTGTTTATTTATTCTCGCGAGAGTGTGCATGCATGATCACAATTTATGAAGGGTTCATGTTCATACAAACCAAGGGAAAATGGAAATGTCAGGGATTTGAAGTTTTGTTCTTAAAAAGTTAGGGAGGGATAGGTCAGGGATTTTGTTTGGTGTATCGAGCCATGATTGCTTCGAACAATGATAAATATGGGCTGCAGGTGTGAACATGAAGTGGGCTTTGGTAAACACGTACTTAAGGTCAAGATAAAGCCAACTTGGGAAGGGGTTTTTCATATGCCTTTAGTTTCTGCTCATTTCCAAGCAAGTGTTTCAAATAAAAAATTTCAAGACTTTACAAACCGAAAGACAACATTTCAAAGATTACAAAAAAATTGTGAAAAACTTTTTTTTTTTTGAAATTACATTAAGTTAAATGACATTAAATTTAAAGTTACTAATTCCAATATATCTTGTCTTTCAATCGTTTAAATTGCATAAAATTTTGCATACACGCGCACTTACACCTACGCTAGTGGTTAATCGAGACACTTTTGGAAAATGTCAATTATGTAACTAATTAAATTAATTTTTTCGCTTAATTAGTTAAATAATTGACATTTTGCAAAAGTGTCTCGATTAACCACTAGCGTAGGTGTAAATGCGCGTGTATGCAAAATTTTATGCAATTTAAACGACGGAAAGACAAGATATATTGGAATTAGTAACTTTAAATTTAATGTCATTTAACTTAATGTAATTTCAAAAAAAAAAAAAGTTTTTCACAATTTTTTTGTAATCTTTGAAATGTTTTCTTTCGGTTTGTAAAGTCTTGAAATTTTTTAATTGAAACACTTGCTTGGAAATGAGCAGAAACTAAAGGCATATGAACTGCAACCCCTCCCCCCCTTCCCAAGTTGGCTTTAGCTTGACCTTAAAATGGTCCCAGGGATATTGGTTACAAAATTTGGTCAGGGATAAGTTAGAAAAGTCAGGGATTTCCTTCGAAACCTGTATAATTACGTATGATTTTGACTTAGTCGAAGTTTTCGTGCATTTTATCTCTTTATGAGTAAATTTTATGATTTTGTTCTATGAAGGCTTGCCTTCAACATAACCCAAAGAACAGACCAACGATTGAACAATTATTGGCCCACCCCTATTTAACGGGCTCCTAATTAAGGGTTACAGTGAGTACAAGTTCATTAATTGTTTTCTTCAGTATTCCTCACACATTTTAACCGAGGGGCTAGCCACTTACGAAATATGGTGTACAAGCCTTAAGAAATATATTTCAATATTTCGAGAAATATCGTAATATTGAGAAATATCGGAAATATAGGGAAATATCTGAAATAATGAGAAATATCGGAAATATTGGGAAATAATGAGAAATATCGGAAATATTAGGAAATAATGAGAAATATCGGAAATATTAAGAAATAATGAGAAATATCGGAAATATTGGAAATACGAAGGAATAATGGAAATATTGGAAATTTAAGGGAAATATCGTGAAAATATTGGAAATTTTAGGAGAAATATCGGGAAATAAAGAAATACAAAAATAATAGAAATACTGAGAAATATTTGAAATACGAAGGAATAATCGAAATATTGGAAATTTAAAGGAAATATAGTGAAAATATTGGAAATTTTAGGAGAAATATCGGGAAATAAAAAAATACAAAAATAATAGAAATACTGAGAAATATTAGAAATACGAAGGAATAATCGAAATATTGGAAATTTAAGAAAAATATAGTGAAAATATTGGAAATTTTAGGAGAAATATCGAGAAATAAAGAAATATAAAAATAATAGAAATAAATCGGAAATATTTGGAAATAAGAAATCTGGTGTACATTTTTTGGGGAAGTGAGTAGCCCCTCGATTTTAACATAATGTTCTGTAACACGGGTCATTTAATTTTTCATTTTTAGTACATTTCCTTTGAACTCAAACCATTATCAAACTTTATAAATAATTAATTAAATATCCAAATTCATGAATTAAATTTTTATTTTTTGTCTTTTTAAATATGTTTTATAAAAAGTAAGTTATTTCTCCACTTGTAATGTTTTTTTTATATAATGCATTAAAAAATAAAATAATTTCGTGTATGGATTTCGTAATTATTTCTTTAATTGATTTGAAGACCATTTAATTTGCACAGGGATAGATTTAATTTTAGAAGTAGGAATGGAGAACGGAGTAAGTATTGTGGGCGCGCGTCAAAGTCCTGCTACTGGACCCCCTTCACCCCTTTACGGGACGGACGGGGGGGGGTATGAAAGAAGAGGCGGCCGGGTCATAGCGACAGAGGTAAAAAGGAATTACGTATTTTTCGCCGTACCCGTTAGCAACGTCATCAAAACGTAGTGTTTAAGTGAGCAGCCAATAAGGTAATTTAAACTTTTAGTGATTACGTGTTGGAGGGAGGGGGGGGGCTCTATACTGTGTGGTCTATGAGTCGGAATAACTGAAGTAAATACTAACCGTTCCGTTCTCCATTCCTACTTATAAAATTAAATCTATCCCTGGTTTAAATATGAAACCCGTTTAATTGCATCAGAAATACATTGATTTCTTAATTCCACTTGGAATCATGGGCGTTTCCGCTTGAATTAAAGGGGAGGAGGTGTACAAACCGTCATGCTTACGACTCTAGCCCTTCATGACCAATTGCGATTGCGTCCAAACATTCCTCCCCCATTATGGCGTCCCACCCAACCTGAGCCGTTTCACAGTTAGTGCGCATGCCTATTTCTCTCAGATTTCGCATCCTCCCCATCAGCCTTGCTCATAAGTGCGCCTTACTGGTCAACATAACTCGAGGTATCTTCAGAGTCCGTACGCAAAGGCTTAAGGATCGAATAACCAATGATACACGAGAAACGCTGTGAGGGGCTGAGGGCTGTTTAACAAAGTTTTAAGCCCTTCCCCTTGCTTTCAATCAGAAATTAGTATGGGGTCTATGGCCTCGTAAAGATTCCAAGTAGAAGGAATCTACGCATTCCTTTCCGTATGCATTCTTTTCCACCATCCGTCTCCGCCCGCTGACTATTGTCTGCATAATCATAATTTCAATAGAAATTGAATTTTTCGTAATTTTTTACGACCTACGCTTAATATTGTTATATTGTTTATGGATAATCGTATTTCAAAATCTGCCTGATAACTTTAATCGCTGATAACGTATGGCTTAGGTATAAAACCCACAAATCTTCCTCTTTGCCAGTAAACAACTGATTTGAAATCACATTTCGTAACACGCCTTTCTTTCGTCTGTAACAAACTGCAATGGAGCAAAATTGTAAATTATTCCTAATTTTAACTATCGTAGTCGCATTGTTCGTTCTAAGTTTAAGCTCGCCTCTACCAGTACCTGGAAAAAATGGTAAGATGTTTTATATGCTAAATTCATGTTAATTGCTTAATTTTTGATTATGTAACTTGTGGGCAATTTTTTTAAAGCGCTTACGTTATTACTAGAATTTATAGCTGGGCGTAAATGCGCACTGTAGTCTGTTGCATCAAATTGCAATGATTTTTGCATAAGATCGCTTTGACTGTTGCATCAGATCGCAATGACTGTTGCATCAGATCGCAATTACTTTTGCATCAGATTGCATTGACTGTTGCCTCAAATTATACTGAAATTGCGCTAAAGATTATTGCATGAAATTGGGCTATAGATTATTGCACGAAATTGCTCAAAAGATTATTGCACGAAACTGCAGTAAAGATTATTGCACGAAATTGCGCTAAAGATAATTACACGAAATTGCGCTAAAGATTATTGCTCGAAATTGCGCTAAAGATTATTGCACGAAATTGCGTTAAAGATTATTGCATGAAATTGAACTATAGATTATTGCTTTAATAAAACTAAAATTAGGTAAAATTGCAAAACTAATTGTGTATTTAGATCTTGCGCTCTCATTGAACTCGAGAAGTTGATGAGGCACCCTTTAGTCAATAAAAACCAAAAACTTAATGCTTTTCTATGGGAAGCTAACCCTAAAAACTGTGATTTTTGTTTTTCGTTTAACATTGCAGTCTTATCTACAAGGGCCTACCGGGCCGGACCTGTAGAATAATTATCACTGGTGATAACTCGCTTAAACGGTTCGACAATTATCCAACTACCCCCTAGATATCAGAAGCGATAACATTGCGATATAAATAGTTAATTGATTATTTATCAATTCAAAAAGGTGATGCCGATAAATCAACAGGAATATCGCTAGATGACATTCCGTTTTATAACAACAACAAAATCAAGGAATTGATGGAAAATCTCGATGCGAATGACCCAATGATGATGGCTTTTGTCAGAGAAACGCTCCGGGGAGAATATTCCGATGAGGAGATAGACAGGATTCTGGCTGGTGTCCGGAACAGGGAAGATATCGCCAACAAGCGGAAGGAGTCGCTTGATAAGGACATTTCCAAGTACTGTTGTCCCCTCGGATATGCCGCGCAAAATTGACTTGATTTACTTACTTAAAGAACAATAAATGCAGTTCAATTTATTCTTGAAAAACATTGTTTTATCATTTCAATAGTATATAATACGTCTTCTCTTCGAGAGAAGTGTACCTACCACAAAGCGGACCGGGTAATTGTAACATGATTCATCCCAATATCATCCAAACGGAAGGCAGAATTTGAGGGAAGTTTTGAATGATTATAGGTTAGAGTATGGCTTCTGTGGCTCAGTCGGTAAAACGGTTGAGTCGTGGAGTACAGAGGCTGGCATGTTCGAGTCCCGTTGAGGGGGAGGGTTAAAATTAATTGGAATAAAATCGAAAATGTCTGAGATGAGTAGTGCCATCTCGTAATCCGATGCTGTTTTATTGTGTTTTTTGCTGTTTTATTGTGTGTCTAAGCTATTTTATTGTGTGTCTAAGCTATTTTATTGTGTTTGGGCTAAATTATACTATAAAAGTTATGATAATAGTTAGAAATATCTGCGTTATTCCACAGTTAAAAAATATGTTTGATATTCTCTAGCTTTTTCTCACAGAATGGACATTTAGGACTAAGTTTGTACAATCTTGAAGCTAAAACTGGTAGCGTTATATTACCTATAGCTATTTTCCACAGATTACTTCTCAGGATATTAAAGGGGCTGTCCGAACCTTGGGGCAAACGACGGTCTTCCTCACAGAACTTATAGCTTTGCGGTTGGGTAAAAAGAAGGAGCGGGGAAGGGTCGAACAGCCCCTTTAACTTCTGATATTTGTTACTGAGTTTCAGTTTAAAATTAAATTGCTAATTAAAGCATTCCAAGTATTAATACTATTGTTAATAATGAACTTTTCTAATTTCAAAGAACAATACAAGCATCTGCTGCATCATGAGCTTATTGACGTTTTCTTCCCAGTACCATGCCAGTAACAAGCAGAGTGGACGGGGTCGACGCCATTCAGTGATAAAAGAGGGCTTCTCATATCACACGACGCGAGCAAGCTTCAACGAAGTTTACTTTTTGTTTTTATATCTATATACTTTTGTTTATACTTCATAAATGTACTATAGAATAAATAAATTGTTCGTCGATTTAATGAATCTCATTTTTTATTCCTTTTCTTGTCAAATAAGTTACAGGCATATATAAGATTTTAAAATGAATTAATTAAATCAAAATGGATTGGGAATATGGGTTAATTAGAGGTTCCCGGTAATCACTTTAGCACTGTTAAAGGCAGCGCGTCGAGGGGCTATTCACTAATGAAAATTTTCTTTTATTGCTGATATTTATTTATGCTTCAAAAAAGGATAGGGATTCATTGGTGATTTAAAATGGATGGGGATTAATGGTTGCGTCTGGATTACGAGTAATAATCGAGGGGCTACTCATTAAAAACTTGTTAGCGATTTTAAACGGGATTGGGATTGTGGGTAACTTAGGGGCTACGTGTTGTTGCGTCCGAGTTTTATAATAAATTCCGTCGTTGGGGGCGCTTCGAAGTGTGACGTGGCGCTAATTCAAATAGGAGAACACACCATTAGGCCTATATAATATTATAGACAGCGCCCCTAGCGGGAAATTTCTTCATGCATTAGATGTCAGTAAATACGTAACTACGTATACAGCGCCCCTAGCGGCAATTTATGAACTATCTATATCTTACACGAACGTCTAGCATAATTTTATCATGTTTTAGATGTCAGTAAATACGTAACTACGTATACAGCGCCCCTAGCGGCAATTTATGAACTATCTATTGCTTACACGAATGTCTTGCAGAATTTTATCATTTTTTAGATGTCAGTAAATACGTAACTACGTATACAGCGCCCCTAGCGGCAATTTATGAGCTATCTATTGCTTACACGAATGTCTATCAGAATTTTATCATATTTTAGATGTCAGTAAATACGTAACTACGTATACAGCGCCCCTAGCGGCAATTTATGAACTATCTATTGCTTACACGAATGTCAAGCAGAATTTTATCATGTTTTAGATGTCAGTAAATACGTAACTACGTATACAGCGCCCCTAGCGTCAAATGTGTGAATTCTTAATTATTCGTTCATAACTAGTAAAATAATAACAACACGTAGCCCCTAAGTTACCCACAATCCCAATCCCGTTTAAAATCGCTAACAAGTTTTTAATGAGTAGCCCCTTGATGATTACTCGTAATCCAGACGCAACCATTAATCCCCATCCATTTTAAATCACCATTGAATCCCTATCCTTTTTTAAAGCATAAATAAAAATCACCAATAAAAGAAAATTTTCATTAGTGAATAGCCCCTCGACGCTTATTAACTTATTTTAAAATCCTATGTATGCCTTTAACTTAATTGAGAAGAAAAGGAATAAAAAATGAGATTCATTAAATCGACGAACAATTTATTTATTCTATAGTACATTTATGAAGTATAAACAAAAGTATATGGATATAAAAACAAAAAGTAAACTTCGTTGAAGCTTGCTCGCGTCGTGTGATATGAGAAGCCCTCCTTTATCACTGAATGGCGTCGACCCCATCCCCTCTGTTTGGTACTGGCATGGCACTGGGAAGAAAACGTCAATAGGCTCATGATGCAGCAGATGCTTGTATTTTTCTGAAATTAGAAAAGTTTATTTTTAACTCATTATCGTCATAAACACTAGTATTAATACTTGGAATGCAGCATAAACACTCAATAAAACAGCATAAAACCACAATAAAACAGCATGAAACCACATTTAATAGAATAAAACACAATAAAACAGCATAAAACACAATACAACGTGTAGTAGTTTGTAGGCAATTTCACACGTATCTGAAATTAAGGCCTAGAGGTCCGTGCACTCGAGCTAAAAAAACTCGCGGATATTTTAAATCCTGAAGATCCTGAAGTTTTCTGTCTGTTGCCAGCACGCACAAGGCTAAGTTACATAGAGACCTAGCTTTGCACGTGCTGACAACTGGTGTGGTAACAGAGTATATAGAGAATAAGCTGTCGTTCGAGATAGGGAGTTGCCTACCCTATAGCGTGAAAACAAATTTCCTCACGCGCATTCTTTATCCATGATATTACCCTAAGAAACTCATTTCCAAAGCCTGCAAACGCCACTGCACTGCTACCCTTTTTTCTCGTGCCCTCGCACGAGTATTGTTTCGAATAAACAATCGTTGAAACGATCGTCAAATCATAAGTTCACAAGAAATGACGTGCAAGTTTGTTACTGCTTACTGAGAGCTTGTCAAGAAGTGCATGACGTAGGTGAAACGTCATAGATAAAGCGACGCTGGTGAGGCTTTCACCATGAAATAATTGATAGTTAACGTGGTTTAAATTTCATTAAGATCGCCGACCCATTTTAACATGGTCGTTCGAATCGCTGTGGAATGACCCTATTATCTTATTAATGGGTATATTTAACATTAACTCCACTGGAAACTTTAATTTTTCCTTAATATATAAAATGTTTTATTTTGACGAACAAAATTCTCACGGAAAGAACTAATTTTAATTGATCATTTTTGAGACAAATTTAAAATTATTTATTATATCACATCTTCTTCAGTTTTAGGAGGTGGTATCTCTTCAACAGGTTCTCTTCGAGTTCCCACAACCGGAAATAGGTCATCGTTGATTTCGAATATATCGGGCGATCCTCCGATGTTAAATATTATGTCCGGCGGATGTCCTTCGTTTTGGTTTTTACTAGTGTCTGGTCTGTTTAACAGACTCTGCACTGATTTTTGAACATCCACGATATTGTCCTTTATACTCTGTATGTCGAGTTTCAGGTCTTCACCTAAAAATACATATTTTTTAAAAGTTGTCCTTAGTAGTGGTATTGTTTTACTTTTGCGCAGCAAATGCTGCAAAAGTATTACGTTTATACTTTTCTGGCTGGCAGGCTGGCTGAGCCAATTTTTTCTATCTAGTTCTGTTTAATACTTACTTTCCAACGCTGATATTTTACTACTTGGTTGACTGCAACTACAACTGCAACTGTTGCTTGATTGCAATGGTTTTGATCTGCCAAATCTTTCTCTTTCAATCTCGTCCGTCGTGATATTGTGACACATGAACCAATCGTCGGTTGTTAATGAGGGATAACCCCTTGCTACCTCATTTTCCTGAAAATGTCAACTATTATTACTAATTTAAAGACAACTTCAACGTCTTAAGTCAGAAGCGAATAACATATTGTTAAATAGTGTACTCATCATATTGTACCATCTTGGTCACATACACATAACCAATATAGGCTACCCGCTAATTTAAATGAATTTTTACACTGCTCAGAAATTATAAATAATACCCCTCAAAACGGTTCAAGTTAGAGCACTTATAGTGTTAAAAACATGAAGCAACCATTTTCAAACATGATTGCCATTCAAAACCACAAACAAACCTACTATTGGTTGAAATTTACGGAGATTATCGCAAAAGCAAAAAAAAAAAAAAATTCAGACAGGTCAAAACGACATTGTCTAGTAAATGTCCTCCCCCTTAGTGCTAACCAGGAAAAAACTAAGAAAAATCATAAGAGTTACATACTTCTATGGAAAGTGTTATTAGCTTCTGAATAAGATCATTATAGGTTATTTAGCACTAACAATTTCATCATATCTGTAATATCCCGAATGTTTAAAAAAGTACGTCTTCCCACCATCCCATCTTAAGGCGGCTTCGACGTCATTGGGAACGCCTAACCAATGATCGCTTAAGAGTCGCGGGTATCCAATCGGAACCGGGTTCTTTAATCGTTGATCGAACAACCAATAGTATTTCCCTTGAAAGAAGTACGTTTTTCCATTGGGTTCGTAGACTACCGCAGCGTCCAGGTTATTTGGAATTCCCGGAAAACCTTCCCGGATTAATTTCGGGTATCCATGGTCGGCCTCGGTGTTATAAAAGCGCCAATACTTATCGCCCTGTTCAAATAAATTAACACACGTTAAAGTCTCCATAGATGTCACTAGTTACCTCATCTCGCTACTTACTTTAAATAAGAATGTCGATCCGTCATTCCACGTGACTGCCGCGTCAAGTGGTCCATGAACCCCGAACCAATCGGAGCTGATTAACCTTGGATAGCCATAAGCCACGCCCTCTTTGATTATTTTCCAGTAGAAGTCATCTAGAAAAACGTAAGTAAAGTTCACGTTAAACGTCACGACTTGTCACTAAGAAATAAATAAATGACCTCTTTCACCAATGTGGTAGAAGTAAAGAGGCGGGGCTAAAGAACTACGTGGTTGTAATTGGTTTCTTTGCACGCGCTCGCGCTTTACTCAATAAAATTTGATTTTATGTGCTAAATTTTGAACATTATTGTAGTTTTTATGGTTTTTTCGTAATACATTTTGTAATTTAAAACCTTAACTAACAGGTTTTTAACTATTTTTATGCGCAAATAATTTTTAAATAAGCTCGAAATTTCAAATTGAAACGAGCCTATTTCGTCTTTGTTTTTCACACGATTCAATTGGACTTAATGAAGGCCTTGTACAGATTTGAAAATGACTTAATTACCTCGAAACAAGTAAGTACTTCCATCTTCCGTCCTGGTTGCGGCGTCAATGATGCCATCAACGCAAATGTAACTAGCCAAAAACTTGAGATTGTTTGTTGCCGAAACTTGCAGAAGTTGCAGTAATCCGAGTAGAACAACAATCGCGACACGTCTCATATTTAGAATCTGAGCGCGGTGACCGCGTGTTACAAATAATATTACAAACATAAATGGTTAAACGAATTTAATCTGTAATTTATTATCGAGGTTTTTGTGATAAACAAATATCTATCCTTGCTAAACGGGTTGAATTACATTTAAAATGAGATCGAATTTCATTCGAAAGAGCCAGCCGACTTCCTTATAACGGTGCAATATCCGCAAACGCTTGTCACCCACTAAAATGATAGGATAGTTGTGTGTCAAGGGGGAAGAAACCTTAATTTGTTAACAAATTTAGGTAGCATAGACCAACTTCTTGTTAAAATGTTTGTTACGATCTTGGGCAAGTTACTATAACTCTTGACTTTTGGTGAACTATCTGAGGCTTAGTAAAACCAGAAGTATATAATACTTCTCTTCGAGAGAAGTGTACCTACCACAAAGCGGGGGTAAATGTAGCATGATTCTTCCCAACATCACTTTGGAGCAAGGTTACTAAAACGAATCACGTACGCGATAAATAGTTCCCTCATCATTACTCTATTAGCGCTGCTTAACTATCTGCCAAGGCGCACGCGCTTGTGAATTTTTGTCTCACGTAAAGACGAGGTTCGTGGATTGATTGCTGGGGATTTAGTACCAACAGAGCAAACAAAAAGGATGAGCCTGGGAAGAATCATGTTACACAACTAAAGTATTAAGAGGATACAGAGTGTCATCCTTCTTCTATTATCCCCTTCTGATAAAGCTCCTTTGATATTAAAAACTGATTGAAATGAACTCACTGTCTGACTGAAACTAGTGACTTAACATAAAATTACATTCAAAATATTTAAATCATTGCATTCACACTCACCTGAATTCACTGTGAAACTCGTGGCGTGGCAGATGAACGAGAAAACGTCCTCAAACTAAGAATAAATTAAGGTATTTACTAAAACATCGACCCCCACATCGCAATTACTCAGTAATGCAGTCATTACAATAAAATATGAAGCATAATTAAGCTTAATTACTTCACGCCTGATTTTCTTAATAATTCATTCATCTTCGAGCTGAGTGTAAAGTTTTCTACGCAGCAATTTACTAGTTTAAAAATCATTGTCAAAGCCGTCAAGATCGTAATTCCTTTGTATGGAATACAGCAAGCTACTCTCGCTTTCAACTGCATTAAGAGTGACGTCTCTAATTTCCTAAAATTAACTATCTTCTTAAAGAATGTTCCAGTTTATTTTATATTCCGAGCGTTCAGGCTTTTGGCCCTAAATTTTAATTTATATCTGTAAGAATGTAATAGTTCTTAGTCAATATTTCTAAAATTCTTAGCAACCAGAGTACAGAACCAACTTCGTTAATGGTAGTCAAATATAATTTTCTTATTTCGACAAATGTATAAATTGCTTAGTATTGATTTAAAAGTTTTGATGGGCGTTTCCTGCAATCATCTCTTTACGTTTTATAAGTTTGTGAAGATATCCTATTGTTTTAATGTATATAGATAGAGTATGGGACTCAATACGGTGTTGTCAGAACAGATCTTAGTATCTCAGGATTAGGTTTAGTTTTAAATATGAAATTTAGCTATGTGCTTATCATAATTTTCATTCATTCTTTCAAAGGTAAGTTAGCCATTTGTAATAACTTACCATATTTCCATAGTTTCAAAATAACGTTAGTCTTTAGCTGCTCAATCTTTACATTTTCAAGTATTTAAAACTATCAAAGTTTCAGTGTTGCAGGCTGAGAATGTGGTTAATAACCGTTCGAGTTGTTCGGATCTTTACAAGTATCACGAAATACGTGAATCGGGCATATACACCATTGACATTGATGGCGACGATGGACCATTGTTGCCGTTCGATGTCTCGTGCGAAATGGAAAAAGATCAAGACATATATCACGTGATTTAGCTTCGACTTGTGGCTCCGGGTACTGATGGATTTAATTACTATAAATACTTAGGTTTGGAGTGTGATTCATCATGACGCCGAGGAAGCGACGAAGGTGTTAGGATTGGAGTCATCGGGTTCTTATATTCGTAATGTCACCTACGTTAACGCCAGCTTGTCGCAGGTGACCGCCCTGATAGACAGCTCCTATTCTTGTCAGCAGTATATAAAATGGGCTTGCAAGGGGTCCATGTTTGGAATGTGGTTTCCAGCCGATCTGGATAGCTGGTAAATTCATTTTTATCCGCCTAAGTACTTGTCTTAAATGTCCACAATGTTGTTGTTTTGTTATTTCGATTCAGGTGGGTTGGTAGAAACTGGGAACCACAGTATTATTGGGGTGGTGCCGAATCGGACAGTCGCTCATGCGCTTGCCACCCTTATTGCTACGAAACACCGAAGAATAGTACTTGTAATTGTGACGCAAAACTGAAATTGAAATGGCTGGAAGATTCTGGCTTGTTATTGGATAAATCTCGGTTACCGGTCTTGCAACTACGTTTTGGGGATACGGGAGACGTCAACGAGGCGGGACAGTATACTTTGGGACCACTGA
The DNA here is from genome assembly GCF_054372755.1 of Phalangium opilio. NCBI lineage: Eukaryota > Metazoa > Arthropoda > Arachnida > Opiliones > Phalangiidae > Phalangium > Phalangium opilio. The sequence goes on along the minus strand of NW_028324166.1, from coordinate 1,712,369 downwards.
AGTGCCGGGCACTTGGTCATAAAGGTATTTGAATGTCTTGGATGAAATTTGTAGATTTTTGCAATTGCTTTCAAACTTAGATGTTTTCGTGGGATCGTTTACGGCCCCATTCACTTTCGAGAGCAAAGACTACCCCGAATTTTACCCACCTCCTTTCTACCGGTACACGTGGCATTTCAAAATTCCTCCGCATCAAGCCATGGAACTTGTCTTCACGGACTACGCTGTGGTACATTGGGGCGCCTACAACTCCGTCCCGAATTGCAAAAATATTGTCACTGTAGTCGCGTCATACCCTAATCACAAGGACATAGTTAAAGTATTTGAAAGTCAAAAGAGTTCACCTCCTTATTTCATATCAGATGGAACCGATGTCGAAGTCAATGTTACGCTAACAACGTGCAACAATGATGAAAATTTGCCGAGAGGCAAAGGATTTCAAGCGGAATTTCGTAGAACAGGTTTGGATAATATTAAAATTGGTACCCCTGATATAGATGACGTCACTAGTAAAGGAATTTTTTGGTTGTTGATTTGTAATTAATAATTTAAAGAACAAGCGTTTATTTGAATATTAAATCATTTATCCAATCAGAATATTCACTTTGTTTTCCAGACTGTGTTGGGTGCGAAGCCGCAACTGGTATCAACGAAGAAACAACGTATTGCACTGGAACTTGCGCAATTATCGCGTCCTACAAGTAAGCCCTTACAAAATTCCTCGCTCACTGAATCTATATTATTTTTCACTCATGTTTTAATAAAATTTTATCACATAGGTATCCATTTCCTCATCACTGGTACACTAATGAATCAATGGACTACAAGCACCGTTGGGTTTTGAAATCCAACTTGCAATTTAATATAGTGGAACTGAAATTTAACGACCTAGATGTTGTGCCGGTTCCTGGATTGAACAAATGTACACCAGAAGGTGGAGTTATTCGCGTATTTGACGGTACTGCCGATTTTGACGGACAGGGATCCGGAGCTAATTGGCTGGGCGATTATTGCAACTTAAATGCCGTTGGAACCATTCATTCCATGCAAGAAACGCTAACTATTATTTTCATGTTTCGAGCCCAGAAAGTTGGTAATGGCAGAGGGTTTCACGCCACATTTCGTAGTCGAATTATTGATTACTTACCCAAACCAGGTCAGTGTATACTGCAGGTTCTATCATTTTGTACAATGATGTAACCTATTGAGGTTGACGGTTGTTTTTTTCTTACAACGTAAGTTGACTACAATAAACTAATCAACGTAGCTGAGGGCAAACTGACCAGACAAAGCAGTACCCGAGACCGAAAAGGACCCAGTTTGGCTGTCGATGGCAATATCAGTGGTGGTCTTTCAGGTGCTAGTTGCAGTGCTACCAATATCGAGAAAGAACCTTATTGGCAAGTTGACTTGCAGAAGAGATATCTCATATATGCCGTTGAAATCCACGTCAAACCACATACAAGAGTAAGGAATTTACTAGCATTAATTTTTAATTAAAACTAGGATTCATTCAACGCACTTTAAATCGTTAACTGACATAGATGCGAAACATTCGGCAGCGGAATACACGTTGGCCCTCAGGGTTTTATGGTCTACCTATGCCGACAAGCGGATGTCCTGATTCGCACGGATTTCATTGGCAGACCGGAAACAGAACGCATGACATGATTTATGAAGCTGTTAAAGATGAAAAAGTTAAACATTGGTCAAGTGGATTGCAATTGAAAGGTATGGTTATCAAGTAGTTTCTTACTTTGATTGGATCATGCTAATGTTTGTATGTGTCCTTCCCTCTGACGAAGGGAACTGAATACATTTCATTAGCCATGGAGTTTTAATATATTTACCATAAATAGTGTGTGTTGTTTTTGACGATCATAGGTGGTCTTGTACACCGAGGTGGCGTAGTTCAGCATTTTTGCATCAAAAACGAAATTGCTCCCAACGAAAACCAATCCATATGGGACAAAGGCGAATACTGCATATTTCAAGTCGGCGACACTTGCCCAAGTGGTTTCGGAAGCGGTTACATCATGTGGGTTGACAGAAGACCCAAGAATAACGACTACAGTCTGAACGATACCTTAAATTTCGCGGAAGGCGCCCTTCCAAAGGGTGACTACACACCATTCAATACCACGATCTACTTTTGCTGTCGCTCAGACGGACGGAGGGATACGCCCATTAAGTTGCCTGCGACGAAACCGTTTTATCTTCTGCAACACGGTAAAGGGTGTCAGAAAGTGGAAGGAATGGCTGAGAGGCAACAGTTCTTTCATTTCAACGAGGACTTACCTGCCGATAGCCCAACAGCGGCGGAAGAACATATCTTGCACGCTGTGAAGTACAGGGAGCCTTATCCTCGAATCGACAATACGGCCTTCGAGAAGGGATTAGCCTTGTACTATTGCTACTACGACTTGGGTGAGCCAAATGCCCCGCCTTTTACTCCCTACATTTTGAACACCCGAAGAAAAAAACCTGGTATTTGTATTTCCACCTAAAGTAGCCTAGAAACAACCAGGCTCCATTCGCGTCAAGGTTCAGAGGGTTCAGTTATCGCGTATGATTAACCTTTACGTCAAGGCACTTAGAAAAATCATCTTTCCTAGCCCATAGTCTGCGAGGTTTTCGAGTACTTGTCGACGACACCGGAGTTACAAACTCTGTGGCCACTTTCTACGACAATGAATATTACGGAATAAAACACACATTTAAAGGCAATTTCCTTCAATCGTTCACTTGTGTGGAATACTCCATAACGGAACCAGAATTCACAGTCAAAAGAATCAACTGCACTCAACCAATTTATGGCCAATATGTCACTCTGCAAATTCATAACAGATATGACAGCCTCCAATTATGTGAAATGATGATTTTCGGCGAAGGTTATATAATAATATTTTCCGCACTTATACCATAGTTTGAAGTATTATCAATGTTACGTCTATAGAGGCTTGTGGACAACCTTTGGGAATGGCTTCTGAAGAAATAGTCGATCGCCAATTAGAGGCATCTTCTAGTGACGAGTCAATTGGACATTTCTACACGGAATCTCGACTTAACGCTAATGACGGCTGGTGTACAGGGCCCAACGATAAGCACAGGGTTCTGCAGGTAAGCGAGTTATTATTGAGGAGTTTTCATTTCACGGGACAGAGTTCAATCTGTAATTACAGATAGATTTACTCTCGCCAACTTCAGTTACTGGGGTTAAAATGCAAGGCTTGTCTCACGCAATTCAAAACGCTTATATACGAAGCTTTCTTCTTACATTCAGTAATGACACTAAGGCCTGGGTTTGGGAAGAGGAACCAATAGGACAACAGAAGGTACACAACCTACCCATAAACGAATTGACAAGTTCAATTTATGAAACTTAATGTTTCTAAAAGATATATTCTTGCGAACAATGCGATTACTACACTCATGCCAATGACATCAGCGTACGGTACAATTTAAAGCATCCAATCGTTGCCCAGTTTGTGAAGTTGCACATTCTGACCTTCAATGAAGCCCCTTGTTTACGCACCGAAATTCTGGGGTGTCGAAACAAAGGTTTAATTCTCTTATTGACTTTCTAACATTTTCCAACTGCTTTACCATGTTTTTCATACGTTTTTTAAATTATATTAAACGGGCCAAAATTCTTTCTACAGTGCCTTGCGAAACCGTTCTTAATGACGTGGAAGGTGGTAACGTTTCAAGTCCGGGACATCCTAATTATTACGGGCAAGACAAGGATTGTTGGTGGACCGTCTTACCACCTCCAGGGAAACACGTTCAGCTCAAATTCATTATGTTTGACATGGCACCCAAAGAAAATGGACGTAAAACAAGCAAATGCAGGGATGATTTAATTGTTTACCCCGGATACCAGGATTTGGTTGTCAAAAGCCCAGACGGTATCAATTTCCCAAAAATGCTGATATCCGAAGGACCAATGAAGCTTAATCTCAAGAGCTGCTTTCGTTATTCCATAAGTCGGTTTCGAGGGTTCTTTGCTACTTATCAGTTTCTCGGTAATAACATGAGAGCAAATTAAATGCGTTAATGAAAGTGAACTGAACTTGTTAATTACCAATCAAAATTTAGATTGTCCTGGTTGTGGAATTGGAGATTACCAATGCCAGAGAATTCATATTTGCAATTCTTCTTGTGGCCACATTGCTTCATTCGGTTACCCAGCGCCTTACCAAAGCAACCATCGTTGTCGCTGGTTAATTCAGGCTGAGCCTACGTATTTCATCAATGTCACTTTTCACGACTTCGACGTAGTTGGGGGTGAAGGGTGCTTGTACGATTACATCGATTTTTATGACGGTGAAACCATGAACAAGGACAATCTCATTGGACGTTATTGCAATCGACGTCATCCTCCGCGTCACCTTCTGTCCAGTTGGAACAAGCTACTGATTGAATTTTCATCTGACGCCGAGAAAGGTGGCCGTGGATTTTACCTTTCGTTCAAAGCGCAGAAGTTTGGATTACCACCTGAACTAGAGGATTTGGATTTCGATGGTATGTCCAATTTGAAATGGTTAATCAATATCATTTTTATTCAATTTGGTAACTAGAACCCACTGAGTGTCCTCAAAACTGGAAGTACTTTGAGAATCACTGTTATCAAGTCTTCAAAGAACCCGACACTTTGCAGTGGTCCGAAGCGGAGAGTAAATGTGCCGAAGTCGGTAAAGGTCGAGATGGACACTTGGTCAGTATTTTGAGCGAACACGAAATGGATGTATTGCATTACTTGCTTACTGCAGTCTGGAAAATGCATAGTCAATCACTCTATATTGGTACGCAGTTTATTCCCGGTAGAGTAATTAATTTTTAACTGAAGTTAATTATCAGGTTTAAAGGACGTGCTTCGTGAAGGTATTTACCGTTGGAGCGATGGAAATCCTATGAGTTACACTGACTGGTAGGAAATGCTAATTCTTTGTAGAAACTGCTGCTGCCTTGGTTTTTAGTGACCTCAATGTTGAAATTTCTTAGGGCACAAGCTGGCAAAGGCCTACCATCTCAACCAGACGGTGGTACTTTCCAAGATTGCACCGTACTCAAAGTGGACAGTGGTCACTCAACCGCTCAATGGCACGACATCCCCTGTTCTTTGGGCAAACACTCTGCAATGTTCACTAAAGTGAAATGGGGCGATGAACCGCAACACGGTGCCGTGGCTGGAGGAACGCAAGCCACCGTTCAGAGTTACATTTGTAAAATGGAAAGCGAGAAACGCGTCGGAGATGACGATATGAAACCGTTGCATCTGGACCTCAGAAGGCCCAAAACCACGGAGTACGATGAACACAAGTATTTCATGTGCGAAAAGGATAAGGTACTCATATCTGTCATCTTCGTGTGCGATGGAGTTAAGGATTGCAAGGACGAGAGTGACGAGACGCAGTGTCCAACAACAAGTAATTGTATTGTTTATGTCCCTAGTTGTAAATTAGTTATACTAGATCTCTACGTTTATACAGAACACAATTTTGAATGCTCCAACAACAGACGCATTTCAATTTCGTTGCTTTGTGATTTTCACGATGACTGTGGTGATGGTTCTGATGAAAATCGATGTGGTAAACATATATTAAAACTCGAGTACTTCAATCCCATTGATAATCTACATTGAAATATTCTTAGATCACCGTCCATGCGTGGTAAACGAATTTCGATGCCGCAACAAACAATGCATACCCATAAACAATGTCTGTGATTTAAGGACCGATTGTGAGGATAGTTCAGACGAGGACAGTTGCGCTGGTGAGTTGATTGATGTGAGTTGAATTGTTTTATTGTAATTTCTAATACTTTTAGGAAACTGTAACGCGAATAAGACCTTTCAATGTTTCGATGGTACTTGTATTCCACTTTACGCACCGTGCGATGGCCGACGTGATTGCCCTGGAAAATATCATGAAGACGAGCCAGCCGGATGTTGTAAGTCCATTCTAGATTATGAAAAACTTCAATTAATAATTGATTTAATTGTAATTAGTTCGCGAAGAGGACCGTTTAGGCTCTGAAGAGGAAACTAACAGTTGCGCCAATCTCGGTAAGGACATGAGAGTTCTTGCTCTAAGATTTTTCGATAACCATTTGCTTTATTTAGCCAGGAAAACATGCCAGGATATTTACCTATTAGACGGAATCCGAACTTCCGGTTTGTATCTAATTGATCCTGATGAAGAAGAAGGAGAGATTATGCCTTTTCAAGTACATTGCAAGGACATGGAGGGACCACTGGAATCCGTGATGACGGTAGTACACCATGATACCGAACACAGGATATACGTCAAAGCAGGAAGCGACGGACCTGGTGCTTACCAACGCAAAATAGTTTACGATACTGGGTTGGAAGAAATGGTTGCGCTTATCAATGTAAGACAGTATTTAAATTCATAATCGTATTTATGATTTAATTACCGATTTAACTTTAATAGGTTTCAAAATCATGTCGTCAGTTCGTACGATGGGAATGTTCTGGAACACGTTTTGGGTTTTACACGGACAAACCAGTCTCTTGGTGGGTTGATAGAGATGGTAATCCTCAGTACAGTTGGGGTGGAGCGACGAAAGATCGGACATGCGGTTGTTTCCCCAATTGCGAGAATAATCAATACCCTTGCAATTGCGACAATGCCAAAGTGTTCCAGTTCAAAGAGGACGCTGGACATCTCGAGGATAAGGATATGCTACCAATAAGTGAGGTAAGAAACTAGAGCAATAATTACTTTATTTTTCTGGTTATTTTCATCATTTAAGAATGTTTTTGTTCCAAGGTTTATTTCGGCAACACTTACAAAGCTGGTTATTCTGGATATCACACCATAGGACCCTTAGAATGTTCAGGACGTAGTAAGTCCTAAATTTTTAAATTATACCAGAGTTCGACAAAATAACGTGCGTATTTCGTGATAGATCCATCGGCTTCTGATAACTGCACATCGACGACACAATTCTTGCGTTGTCAGTCTGGACATTATATTTCAATGGACATGAGGTGCATCTACCAGTTCGACCAATTTAGTTACGAGCAAGGATGTCGTGACGTGACGCATCTTAGGAGTTGCGGTAATTATTACTTAAGTAAAAGTAATTAATTTTTGAGTAACTTATTCTTTCGTTAGATGACTTTGACTGTCCAAAGGATTACATCAAGTGTCCTAAATCCTATTGCATACCCTCTTACTATATTTGCGATGGCAAATGGGATTGCGTTGAGGGAGCGGATGAACTAGAATGCGGTAACCATTCTTCCTGAATTACTAGACCTAGTTACTCCGTAAATTAAGGACGACTTTCGTATGAACAGATAATTACTTGTGCCCTGGACATTACCGGTGCCGAAATCATACCATGTGCGTTCCACTTCACCATCTGTGTGATGGAATCAATAATTGTCCTTATAGAGATGACGAAAAACTTTGCGGTAAGAATTTTTGAACTTCACAATACTTGTTCAAGAGTGCCACCGGAGACTTGCAAGAAAAAGAGTGGTAAAATCATTCCATATACGTTTATAGATGTGTCTTGCCCCAAGGGTTGTTCTTGCATTGGTTTATTCGTCGCCTGTCGCAATCTTAACTCTACATTACTGCCTGATCCACTTCCAAGAAAACTTCGAAAACTGTTAGTTCATTTAAGTAAAATTCTTAACTTTTATAATTGAAAATTAATATCCACAGGGATTTCTCGTACAACAAACTGAATATTACTCTGGCACAATTTGATATATTTTCATGGCTTTCCGAATTGTAAGACTTTAATTAAATGTTACTTGCAATCGATAAGTACTGACTTTTAATGATTACCCAGATCTCTTCGACACAACGAACTAAAAATGATTCCGGGTTACAAATTCCTTGGACTTCGCAATCTTTACATTCTGTGAGGTTTAATATATATGAAATCATAGAGAAAGGCGTTAGGGAGTGGAATTGTAAAAACATTTTAACGGCTAACCGCGATGCCTACGTGAGTGGGGGGGGGGGCTGACAAAAAAGGGGAAACAAACCGGGTCTTTTCGGCTGGTCATGACGTAAAAGCTCAAATATAACGCTGGTAGCGCCCTCCCGTAGTCTGTGGTAAACATTTTATAGGTGGTAACGGCCCAACGGAACAATTCCCTGACCCGATCCAAGAAGTTAAGGTATTTTTTAATATGATTTTCCTTAAACTGTGAATGCTAATTAATGTTTAACTTCATATAGGGTTCGCGATATTTGGGCGGTCATTGCCATTATAATTTATAATTCAATTGAATGTTTACCGTTATTACGTACGTACGCGAGAATGAAGAACGGGTGAAATATGATTTCCCTATCACAGCAAAACGTGCCCTAACGTGGAAATATAATTTCAAAAATATCGGACGCGTGTAGAACATTTTTTTGGAGAGAGGGCGCCAAATTATGTGTATAACACCGTCGTCATGACAACGGTGACGCCGTCTCAAAAAAGACCCGGTTTCGACCCCCTTTCTTAACACCCCCCTGTAGTTATAGGCATCACGGTTCTCCAGCAATATAAGCCCTGATTTCGACTCCTCCCCTTTTTCCTCCATGATGAAATACACTGTGAAGTGTGTTTTTAATTTGCGGGCGTTTTAATGCAGTGACCTAAGGGATAATGCGCTTCAAGTAATTGAGAAACATGCCTTTATGGGTTTGAAGAGCCTCGTCAAGCTGTACGTATCCGTTTAAAAATATAATTTGGTAAATTATTTATTTAATCGTGTTAGGCTGTTGACTAATAATCCTGGACTGTATAAAATCGAAGCAGGAGCTTTCATGGGACTAAACAGTCTACCAGTTTTGTAAGAATATTATCAAAATCTACCAACCATTTTTGGTTTAAAAAATTAGGCCTATCATGCTAAAACTAACACTTTATTTAGGAATTTAACTAATATTAATATGACTGTTCTGCGACGAAACACCTTTCTAGGAATGGAAAATGCCAAATCATTGTAAGTTTCATTAGGAATAAATACAGCCAGAATTAAATAGGTTGAAAAGGGTATCAAAGGAGGTTTCGCGAGGCGTCGAGTTATGGTCTCTCTGATTGGATGAATTCACATTTTCCAAAACCGTGTTTTTTAAGGGACGCCTTACACTAGCTTAACCTGGAGATACGTACCGATTTACTTCTGATATTTGTATTTTCTGGTCGTACACCAAGCTACTGAAACACTATCACAATAAAATTTAACTCGTTGTTATATGTGCTTAATTTTATTTAAACACAGAGTGCTTCGAAGTAACGGAATTCAGCACGTTGAACGAGGCGCTTTTACTGGATTGCCTTCAGTTACGCATTTGTAAGATAAATATCATTTGAATATTCAATATTTGGAATTTTTAGTTACTTTTACCAATCTTTGAAAATTATTAAATCTGCAGGGACATTCAAGGAAATAACATCGAATCATTTCCATCGTCAATTTTTGAAGGATTGACTTCACTAGGATATTTGTAAGTTCGGTATTTACTTTTGTTTTAGAATAATTTTTAGCATAGCAAAAAGTATTACTATGACCATCCTGGCTGGCTGGCTGGAATTTCGCGTGCACTAAAAGTGGAAGCTTTAGTGCACGCGAAATTGCAAAAATTTACCAATTGCGTTTTTCTCTCATGACCATTGAAACAGGTACAGCGATTCTTTCAAATTCTGTTGTCTGGTGAATCGCCAGATATCATTTGAAAATTGTTACCCGTCCGCTGACGAAATTTCCGATTGCGAAGATTTAATGGGAAGTCCGTTACAACGGGCAGTCATCTGGGTACTCGGTGTAGTCGCATTGTTTGGCAATCTGTTCGTAATTATTTGGCGAATTAAAATCGCGGACTCAAATCCAAGCTCGGTTCTTATCTTGTCACTTGGTTGCGCTGATTTTCTTATGGGAATATATCTCATTATAATAGCGGGCGTTGACGAACATTACAGGTTAGTATAGCTACCGCTAAGCCTAAAGTTTTATTAAATGTTTTGTTTTTAATCATAGAGGGCGCTATATGCAAATATCAGACCAATGGCGTCGTAGCGCGTTATGCAAGGCTTGCGGAATTTTGTCGACTGTATCTAGCGAAGTGTCAGTCTTTACTCTGGTGCTTATTACAGTCGATCGACTTCTGAGTATCTCGTTTCCATTTTCGATACGCCATTTATCGATGACTTTCACGTATAAAGTCATTGCATTTTCTTGGTTCCTGGCTATTGTATTGGCTGTTGTCCCACTAGTGTTCCAACAATATTTTCAAGGTTAATAATTATCGATTGAAGTGAATATCCTTAGAATAATTTAGATATAGCAGCAATGTCACTATTAACATTAATCGATGTTTAAATCAATTATGAACATTGTTTAGGTGAATTCTATGCACGATCTGGCGTTTGTCTAGCCCTTCACATTACTAACAAGAAACCGGCAGGATGGGAGTATTCCGTGGCCATATTCTTTTGCGTCAACTTAGTGTCATTCGCCATCATCGCCTCGGCTTACGGCTACATGTATTTCACCGTTCGCAAGTCTTACTTGAGCGTGAACCGCATGAAGGCCCATCGTGTGTTGGAAAGCCGTATCGCCCAACAAATGGCGGTCATCGTTATGACCAACTTCCTATGCTGGTTCCCAATCATCGTCATGGGCCTGATGGCCATGTCCGGAGTGAGAGTACCTGGGCATGCCTACGCCTGGACAGCCGTCTTCGTCATGCCCCTGAACTCTGCTACGAATCCACTGGTGTACACCATTTCCACACTCCATTGTAGAACCGTCCTGGCCCGATTCAGGTTATCAGGGTCGACGTGGCAAAGTTGGCAGTCGAGTAATGCAGTTAACCCGATAAATAAGGGTACTTCGCCAATATTTGCAAGTACGTAATTAATAATTTATTTTTTTTCGGTTATTGTTATTTTCACGCTCATTTCTAGTATTCTACTTATTGGATTATGTAATTAATCGTTACTAACAGATAGACAAATACATTATAAAAAATTTGGTTTCAGAGGGGATGCATTTTATCCCATCTCGAGGTGCCATTCGAGATTCGTTCCAGTCAGAGCAAACATTCAAGCCACCTGTCGGTTACACTCCACTTTTCCGTTTCCTGCGTGATTGTTGCACTCCAGTCAATAGCGCAACCGCCCCTGGGAGTGTTAATTACACTTTGAGTGCTCAGACGCTGCTTCGAATAACTGCTATGGTTTGCAAAAGACTCAAGGAACTACACGCGGAAGGTTTCGTTTGTGGCAAATTATCTGGTGAAACTGTCTTCGTCTCCACTGAGGTAATCATAATCTCCGCAAGTCTGGGTCTGCTGTAGAGGTCTATAGGATCATGCATATGCATAATTACTAACTTATTAAGGATTCCCATCTCTTACCTTCCACCCTTCCACAAGGCATTTCGCTTTCCTAAAACGTTTCTATTACAAACCGGAACTGAATACAGACATGGCCTACTGTGATTTCATTCCTTTCCTTGGGTTGGGTTCGAGCACATATGCCACTAGAGAAATACACATGATCATAAGAAATATCCTTTCTACCTATACTTAGTATGATAGATTTATGGTAGAATTTAATGCCTCAGACAGAATAGCAACATTCACGACGTCTCATTGTTGGACTTGGCGCTTTTTCTCTTCTTTTATTGCAGGTCTTAGAGGGTGATAAGAAGAATTTCCACGTCTATGTTGCGGATTTTTACTCGTACCGAACAACCTCGAACTCTTCAGAAGAGATGGCCCAAGACATGGAAGAGTTGGCTGTTTTGGTTAAGAAAATGCTGAGAATGTATCATGTCACTTCTAGAATGGGTGAAAGACTCAAGGCTTTGCCCTATTGAAATATCTCCATGACAATGTCAGCGTATGATTACGAACGATTTAATTTTCGACACCGGGGCGGTATTTTAAACTAATATAATTCCCGCACGAGGGGTGGAACACTCGGTCCTGTTTCAATTAAAATTAAAAAAAAAGTTATTGTGAATTTACATCACGTACGAGAGTGGCCTACCCCTCGTTCTAACAAAGATCATCAATCCAATGTATCCACCATTTTTGAATATTTAAAATTTAAAGTGAAGGAAAAAGTTTAAGATTACGGTGTCTTTAGTCAATTAAGAATGACACTATTTCGAAGATCAATAACCCTTGATAACATAGTAAAAGGCGGGGCGGATGTATACACTGTATTAAATTATCTAGAAAATAAAGTAGTCTCGATAGAAAATGTATGAAATTGAATATAGTATAATTTGACGGACAATATTTCTGTGTAAAAATTCATATTAATCTAAATATGTTTTTGTTATTTTTTGTCCAAAGATGACAATTTAGATTGAATTTTTCTTTCTTCCGAAATAGGCAAACTTAAACTTTCAGTCGGGATTGTGGCATACTCTTGTAAGTGAAGATTCTGAGCGACTAAGTTTGAGGGAATACGACACAGGTCGCCGCTACTTCCCTTCCCACAAGGAGCCGACTGCCCCGTGTCCGCCGGAAGTGCCTTGACCCAAACACCCCTTCGGTCAACTCCCAAGTAGACATGACTAATCGGATCCGCTCAAGGCCTAGTATCCACTATAGGGTGTAGACCTACACCATTGAGAAAAGAGGTAAGATGGAGTTGAATGATGATGGGTGACCTGTGGCAATGAAATTCTCCCAGTGTACCTTGTGCACGCCCCTATCCATCTTTAGGCGATTGTTAAGTGCTGCCGCGTACCGCCATTGTATTTGTATGAGAATTGGCTTCTAATTTTAAGACACAGGTGGCATCCTTAACGTTTTACGTACTTCACGACCCTACCTAAACGCTGAGGATCTTGGGAGGACTTCGGTGCCGTTCAGTAGATGGGGGTACTGACTGCAACGTTATAGGTATGGAGATTACCACTCCATCCCTCTCTCTCCTCCAAGGCTACACCAAACAAATATAGCATTAACTTTCTCGCGCAAAAATTCGGTTTTACCTTAACATCTTCACTTAAGCTACTTCTTCTACAACGTTTCATGTACATTAGCTAATATTTTGCTTGCGTTGTAAATTTACATTGAAACGCAATATTCAATAAATAATTTTCGAAGCCGTGCAAAAACTTGATCTCAAATTCTCGCATACTGTAGAGATAAGGGTCAGTATCTAGACGTCTTTCAAGGCGGTCGCAACGAACAAAGTGAGTTAATATTTTTCTCTCTTTATTAATAAACCGATAACGTTAAATTGAAGAGAAAATTATTGAATTATATTAGACTTGTCTTATTAAATTGGTTTAAACAAAATCAGTGGCTTCAGATTTCCTCTAGTGGTGAAGAGGGAAAAAATGCGTAGGAGGATGTGCTTATTTAAATGTTGATGCCAATATTCGTTAATATCTTGTCGTGGTTTTTATACCGAAATTAACCCGTACTAGTTTATTTATAAGCAGGGAGTTCAGACTGGGAGTAGCAGATTAGATTTAGTGTCTTGATATACCTAAAAAGGTTTTATGGAAAAGCCGTAATTTCCCCACCTGATTTTTTCACATCCTCGGGTGTGACGCGTATTTGTTGGCTGGCTTTTTGGAATAGTTGCGAATCCATGAGAAATTAGTATTTATTCATATCCATGCTCAAAGACCACTCTTTTTAAGCGTAATTAGTTCAGATGAAATTCTTGGTGAATTCATTACTTAAATCAGATTAAAAAAGATAGAGCAGCCAAAAATATCGCCAAATTAGTGAAAGTCAGCTCAAAATAATGGAGAAAAATTCTTATTCAGTGGAATGCGCTTGGGGTGAATCACTGGTGTGAAAATCATGGTGACGAAATTCTAGAAGAATTCACAAATGAATCAGGTTAAAAAGATGAAGTTTGAACTACACAGCCCAAAATTTCGCCGAGTCAGTGAAAGTCGGTTCAATCGGTGAAGTAATAGTGAAAACTTCATATTCAGCGTAATGCGCGTCAGGTAATTAGTTCGTGTGAAAATCAAGGCGAAATCAAATCAAATAGGTGTGAACTAAACTCAAAAATCATACTGAAAGTTTTAATTCGGTTTGAAAAGTTTCACAGAGGCTTAGTACCCCAATTGTCTCGTGTAAAGGTGCTAGAAAAAACCGTATATCAGTTTCTTACTTGTGATAAACTTCTGATAACCGGCGTTTAATTATCGTTGTCAATACTCGAGAATTCTTAAGAGGGACGAGACGATCTTAGTACGTCATTGCACGTTCAAAAAACAAAACTATGCCTCTAATCAAAAGTAGTTCACGATAATATTTCCAAAATGCGGTTCGGCCGCCGCTATCAATCAAAACAAAAGAGAATTTTGCACGGTATTCTTTAGTTGACTGAATTATCACGGTTATCGATACTCAGATAAAACGTAAGTTACCGAGTCGCACGAGGAGTAAAAGACTTGTCAGTCGATATCAGTTCAATTCACCCAATGAACCCTCTTAAAACGGAGGTTTCTTAACGCGCTCTTCTTTCAAGTGAATTGCCCTAGAAAACAAAATTTCACTTCACTAACGGTACATTTTTAAACGTTACTTTCGTTGGATTTGAATGAAGTACAATTTTAAACTTGAACTTTCTCGCGATGTATTCGCGATTACGCGGAGTGAGGAGAGTATGCTGTTTATGGAAAATCGGGATATTTATAGCAGTTTTCTTCGCATTATCGAAAGGTAAGAACATATTTTAAAATTAACTTTAAAAAGATTTAAAATTGTTTCTCATGTAAAATGTGGGGTGGGACGTACTAACAATAAAAGACGTTAACTAACACTGAAACACATTAACTAACATTAAAACTCCACAAAACACGATAATTAGCGATAAAACACGTTTACTAACATTAAAAATTCCATAAAACACGTTAATTAGCGATAAAACACGTTTTCTAACAATAAAGAGTATAACCAACAATGAAACACATTAACTAACTTTAAAACTCAATAAAACAAGTTAATTAACAATAAAACACGTCAATTAACAATAAAACACGTTAATTAACAATAAAACACGTTAACAAACAGTAAAGCATGTTAATTAACAATAAAACATGTTAACGCTAGCCGCCACCCTCTTATGCACTGTAAAGGGCCCACCTGTAAACAAGCCTCAGGCTAAGTGAGGACATCTCTTCTTAGATAAAGAATAGATTATTATTAATGATGGTTGTTGAACAAAGAATTTTGTGTCTTAACACTTAAACGCTCGTATCTCTTTAAAATTTTATGGTTTCAATTGAAAACATTATTTTTAACTTGCCAAGGAAGCGCTTGAAGACTATGCTTTTTTCGTTTTCTGACCGTCTTCCTTGCGGTATATTCAAATTAAAAACCTTAAAGCCCGTCTATAGGATATAGTGAACCATTAAACTTAATTAATGTCAACGGTTAATCTATTAAGGAAATTCTACGATTACATTCTTGAATGCCATTTACAAATATGGCAGCGGATTTGAAAAATCATCCTTAACTTTAATACTTAACAGTAACAACGTCCCATGCTGAAAAACTAGTTTCAGTTCGGGTTAGACTTTGATTATCAGTTTGTTCTGTCTTTCTTCGATATAAACATAGCCCAATTGGTATTGAACCCAATTAAACCACACGTAATTGGTTTCGTTTTTGCTACTTTTAATTCGCAATTTAAATTTGGGTTCAGCAGACACAGCGGCAACTCGAAGCAAACGACAGCGGGCGAGCTGTTCGGACCTTTTCAAATACCACGATATCCGACAATCGGGGACATACATTATCGACGTTGACGGCGATAAAGGGCCTCTTCCACCATTTAACGTTTGGTGTGAAATTGAAAATGGACGCGATAAATACCACGTAAAGATCGATTTTATTAAACAATTTTGAAACGAAACTCCTTTCATGACAATCTAATTCGTCAAAAGGTTTGGACTGTTATTCACCACGATGCCGAAAATTTCACAAAGGTTTTGGGTTACGAATCATCGGGTTCCTACATTAGGAATATCACGTACTACGGAGCGACAATTCCTCAAATCACGGCGCTAATTGATAGCTCATACTCCTGTCAGCAGTACATCAAATGGGCTTGCAAAGGAGCCATGTTTGGCTTATGGTTTCCAGCCGACATGTACAGTTGGTGAGTTATTAAACAAGATGACTCCGACCCATACTAAACTTTTGCGCAATACTTGCGCGCCAGTTAGTGGTGAAAATAGTATTATTAAATTTATTACTTTTAAAGTGCACTTGATAAACAATTCCTTACTTGCAACATTGAACATTATTTTCCCTAGAGCACAAACCCAGAGAATAAGTTTTAAAAGATTTTCCTCAACTATTCATTTTTAAAGGTGGGTTGGAAGAAATTGGGAACCTCAGTATTATTGGGGCGGCGCAGAAACTGACAGCAACGCGTGCGCTTGTCACCCGAATTGCTTGGAGACGCCGAAGAATAGCACGTGCAATTGCGATTCGAAGAAATTAAAATGGCTAGAAGATTCGGGTCTACTTTTGGATAAGTCGAGACTTCCGGTGCTTCAATTACGATTCGGTGATACTGGTGACGTAAACGAGGCTGGACAATACATCTTGGGACCTCTCAAGTGCCGTGCTGAAGGACACAAAGGTAATAGAATTTTTACGTCAATTTCGCCTTTAACCTCATTTGACGTAACATTTATGGATTAGACGTATTCATGGGTTCTTTCGCTGCACCATTTACGTTCGAAAGTAAAGATTATCCCGAGTTCTACCCACCGCCATTTCACCGTTTCACTTGGCACTTCAAAATTCCTCCACATCAAGCGATGGAGTTGGTCTTCACTGATTACGCCGTGGTGCATTGGGGTGCCTACAACTCGGTTCCGAACTGTGAAAATGTCGTCAGTGTCGTGGCTTCGTATCCTGATCATAATGACATAATTAAGCGCTTCGAAAGTCAAAGTAGTTCACCTCCTTACTTCATTTCCGATGGAACAGATGTTGAAGTCAATGTCACTATGGTTACTTGCAACAATGATGAAAACATACCAAATGGAAAAGGTTTTCAAGCGGTTTTTAGATTAACTGGTAAGTGAAAGTTTTTGTATTAACGATTCTGAAGGAAATATTCTTTGCGATGTTTTTGAAACACTTTATGTGCTAAGCCTAAAACTAGGACCTTCAAAATCGTTATGTGTGTAGATTGCATTGGTTGTGAAGCCGGAACAGGCCAAAACGGAGGTACAACACAATGTACCGGAACTTGCGCTACTATCGCCTCCTACAAGTAACCTTAATTACCTTTAAAGAAAAAACATCCTAACAACTTAGTTACACCGAACTAATTATTCTTTCAGATATCCCTTTCCTCATCACTGGTACACTAACGAATCAATAGACTACAAACATCGTTGGGTTATCAAATCCAATTTAGAGTTTAACATCGTGGAACTAAAGTTCAACGATTTAGATGTGGTTCCCGTTCCTGGTTTGAACAAGTGCACACCAGAAGGAGGTGTTATACGAATATACGACGGGACCGCCGATTTTAACGGGCACGGCAAAGGGTCAAAATGGCTTGGAGACTATTGCAACTTGAATGCTGTTGGAACCATTCACTCTACGCAAAAGACATTGACTATCATTTTCATGTTTCGAGCCCAGAAAGTAGGGAATGGCAGAGGATTTCATGCAACGTTTCGAAGTCGGGTGATTGAATACTTGCCAAAGCCAGGTAATTAACTTGAAACTCTAAAAACAATGGGTATTTAAAGGGCGAGTGGAGTAGAATTTTGACTAATTATATATAGTTGACTACGATAAACTGAGTAACGTCGCTGAAGGAAAGCAAACCCGTCAAAGTAGTACCAGAGATCGTAAGGGTGCTAACTTAGCTGTCGATGGCAATATCAGCGGTGGTTTATCAGGCGCAAGCTGCAGCGCTACCAACATCGAGAAGGAACCGTACTGGCAAGTGGATCTTCAAAAGAATTACCTGATATACGCCGTTGAGATACATGTCAAGCCACATACGAGAGTAAGCTTTCAAAATCCAACCTATCCGTAGACCTAACTGATAAATAATGCGTATTCATAAAAGATGCGTAATATTCGGCAACGTCATAATCGATGGCCATCGGGATATTATGCCTTACCAATGCCTTTAAGTGGGTGTCCAGATGCTCACGGGTTCCAATGGCAAACAGGTTCGAGGACACACGACATGACATATGAGGCAGTTAAGGACGAAAAAGTCAGACATTGGTCTAGTGCTCTACAGTTAAAAGGTATTTTTAGTGGTGCTTTCAAATTTTCGTCCAGTGTTCAACAAGGTTATTTGAGAATAGGCTCAAAAACATTAATAAAACCAGAAGTATATAATACTTCTCTTCTCGAGAGAAGTTTGCCACAAAGCTAGGTAATTGTAACATGATTCTTCCCAACATCATTTGGGAAGTGGGGTGGCGTAGCGGTTAGCGCTTTCACCTCGCAGCAAGAGGATCCCGGACTGTGGCACCGGGTGAAAATCTGGGCACAAATCCTTCTGCCTAGAGTTTGCAAGTTCTCTCCCCGCTTGTTAAAAGGAGTTTTTCTCCGCGGTCTAACCCAGTTTCTCCTTTCCATCAAAACTTGCAGAGGTTAACGGTAATAGTTAGTATAGGGCGCTGTAGGTTAGCTGTGGGAGCATAGGGGTTAACCACCACCCCTCTATGCAATGTAAATGGACCCACCTGTAAATAAGCCACAGGCTTAGTGTGGAAATCATTTCATAGACAAAGCCTAGATTATTAGATTATTATTATTTTACAATAGGCGGTTTGGTTAACAAAGAAGGAGTTGTACAACATTTCTGTGTCAAAAATGGTTTATCTTCTTACGAAAACCATACGAACTGGGACAAGGGAGAGTATTGTATATTTCAAGTCGGACAAACGTGTCCCAGCGGTTTTCGTAGTGGTTACATCATGTGGATAGATAAGCGTCCTCACAATAACGATTACAATTTCAACTGGACTCGGAATCGAGTGAATGGTACACTTCCCAAGGGAGAGTACACACCATTCAATACCACGATCTACTTCTGCTGTCGGTCAGATGGACGAAGGGAATCGCCCATTAAACTTCCCGCGACGAAACCGTTTTATCTTCTACAATACGGTGGTAAAGGGTGTCAGAAAGTGGAAGGTATGGCCGAGAGGCAACAATTTTTTCATTTCAACGAGGACTTGCCGGCCGATAGCCCAACAGCGGCGGAAGACCATATCATGTACAATGTCAAGTATAAAGTACCCCATCCTAGGATCGACGTAACAGGCTTTGAGAAAGGATTGGCTTTATATTATTGCTACTACGATTTAGGTGAACATCATAACCCTCTTTGTAAATGTATTATGTGCCGTGAATTCTAGAATGTTTACTTCTAATTGTATTTGGTTTTAACTCGCAGCTCACAGTCTTCGAGGTTTCAGAGTTCTAGTTGACGACACTGGTATTATAAATTCGGTCGGAACCTTCTACGACAATGAAAACTACGGAATTAAACATACGTTTAAAGGCAACTTCTTGCAATCGTTCACTTGCGTCGAGTATTCCATCACAGAACCGGAATTCACAATCAAGAGGATCAATTGCACTCAACCCATATACGGAGAGTACGTTACAATTCAAGTACACAATAGATACGACAGTCTTCAGTTGTGCGAAGTCAAGATTTTCGGCGAAGGTTAGTGTAGTTAAAATATTCCGTGACGCATCTCGTGCAATATTGTAATAATTAACTTTAAGAGGCTTGCGGACAACCACTGGGAATGGCATCTGAAGAGATAGTTGACCGTCAACTTGTGGCCTCATCTAGCGATGAGTCCATTGGGCATTTTTATACGGAGTCCCGCCTAAATGCAAATGACGGTTGGTGCACTGGACCAGATGACAAACTCAGATTCCTTCAAGTAAGTCATCATTATGGTGTTTAATTTTTTGATACTTTTAACGCTACAAAATATGACATTTGTCAAAATAAAATTTAGATAGATTTGCTGCAACCTACAGCTGTCACTGGGGTGATGATGCAAGGGCTATCGCACGCGTATCAAAACGCCTTCGTTCGAAGTTTCCTACTAACCTTTAGCAATGATACTTTAGCTTGGTTTTGGGAAGAAGAGCCAATTGGCCAGCAAAAGGTATGAAATGCCTCATATTTTAGTGTGTAAGCCAGATTATGTGGACTGTAAGTTTATTTGTAGAAGTATTCCTGCGATCAATGCGAACTGAATGCGCATGCTTACGATTTGAGGGTGCGTTACAATATGAAACACCCTATAGTGGCACGATACGTTAAGCTGCACATTTTGACGTATAATGAAGCCCCTTGTTTGCGAGCTGAAATTTTAGGATGCAGGAAAAAGGGTAATTCTGTTCGAATTGTTAATAAACATTATAGCAATTAGCATTGTCGGATTGAAAATATTGTTTCTGAACAAGTTATACTACTTAATTAATAAGTAACCCATTTCATAGTACGATGCGAAGCGGTTCTTGACGACGTTCGAGGTGGTAATGTCTCTAGTCCTGGTCATCCTAATTACTACGGACAAGACAAAGATTGTTGGTGGACGATTCGGCCTCCTCCGGGTAAACACGTCCAACTGAAATTTATCATGTTCGAAATGGCACCCAAAGAAAATGGAAGAAAAACGAGCAAGTGTCGAGACGACTTAATTGTCTATCCTGGGTTCAAAGATTTAGTCGTCAAAAGTCCAGATGGAATCAACTTTCCTAAAATGTTAATATCGGATGGACCAATGAAACTCAATCTCAAAAGCTGTTTTCGCTATTCAATCAGTCGATTCCGTGGGTTTTTCGCAACGTACCAGTTTTTGGGTAAGCAGGATTGAATAAGATTTGAAATGCAACCTCAAATGAGAATGGTATCTGTTTTTGTTGTTCACAGACTGTCCTGGATGTGGAATAGGAGATTATCAGTGTCAGAAGATTCACGTTTGCAATTCCTCTTGCGGACACATTGCCTCATTCGGTTACCCAGCGCCTTACCAAAGCAATCATCGTTGTCGTTGGCTGATTCAAGCAGAACCAACGTACTTTATTAACGTTACCTTTCACGATTTCGATGTCGTTGGAGGTGAAGGCTGTTTGTACGATTATATCGACTTCTACGACGGCGAGAAAATGGATAAAGATAATCTTATTGGACGATATTGCAATCGACGTCATCCTCCGCGTCACCTTCTGTCCAGTTGGAACAAACTACTGATTGAATTTTCATCTGACGCCGAGAAAGGTGGTCGTGGATTTTATCTTTCGTTCAAAGCGCAGAAATTTGGATTACCACCGGAACTAGAAGACTTAGATTTTGATGGTAAGTCCAACGAGTTGATCTTTACCGTGTAGAATTATTTTTTGGTTCGTTTTCAGTTTCCACATAATTTTATATTTTTATGTAATATGTTCATATTACGCGTACATTATTAGAACCCACTGAATGTTTACCAAACTGGAAATACTTCGAGGACCACTGCTACCAAGTTTTCCAAGAACCAGAGACGTTACAATGGTCCGAAGCGGAAAGTAAATGCGCGGAGATCGGTAAAGGTCGAGATGGTCACTTGGTCAGTATCTTGAGCGAACGTGAAATGGATGTATTGCATTACTTGCTTACTGCAGTCTGGAAAATGCATAGTCAATCGCTATACATAGGTGTGAAATTGTTTCTTCACCTGTCTGGTTTTAGTACTTATCATTAGTGTTATTAGGTTTGAAAGATGTACTGAGGGAAGGTATATACCGTTGGAGCGATGGAAACCCCATGAGTTACACTGATTGGTAAGTAACTTTCACACAGATTTGGAACCAATAAAAACTCCTCATTGTCATCAGGGCCCAAGCTGGCAAAGGTCTACCATCCCAACCAGATGGTGGAACATTCCAGGATTGCACCGTACTCAAAGTGGACAGTGGTCACTCGACAGCACAATGGCATGACATCCCGTGTTCTTTGGGCAAACACTCTGAAATGTTCACGAACAATATCAGATGGGGTGACGAACCTCAACACGGATCTGTCGCTGGTGGAACTCAAGCCGTTGTCCAAAGTTACATTTGTAAGATGGAAAGCGAGAAACGGGTTGGCGATGACGACCAGAAACCACTGCATCTGGAATTAAGGCGACCAGGAGCTACCGATTTCAATAAACACAGATACTTCATGTGCGAAAGGGACAAGGTGCTGATATCCGTCATCTTTGTGTGCGATGGAGTTACCGATTGTAAAGACGGAAGTGACGAAAGCAATTGTCCAAAGAAAGGTTAGACACAAACTTAGACAGTACATTTTTATACCGATAGCAAACAACATAACGAATTAGTACTTTTTTACCAAACATATTGCACAGCTACATTGTATGTTGTTTACTTATGGTCCGTTGAGGTTTAGAGAATAACAGATATAAATTGTAAAGCTACATTATGCATTTAAATCTAGGAAACACATGTTCCGAGCACAAATTTCGATGCGACAACAATCGATGCATTTCAATATCACTGTACTGCGATTTTCACGATGATTGCGGAGACGGTTCTGATGAAAGTCGATGTGGTTTGTGTCCCATTCATTTGAAATTTAAGCATCTTCAAAGCTTCTAATAACTAACTACAATCTCAGATCATCGTCCGTGTACATTGAACGAGTTCCGATGTCTAAACCAGCAGTGTATTCCTTCTAATAACGTCTGTGATCTTCGAACCGATTGCGAAGATAGTTCTGATGAAGAAAACTGTGCAGGTGAAGCAATTACTTCATTTCATAAAATCTTCATAATTCAATAAGATTCCATTTATTAATTTCAATTTCAGGTAACTGCAATTCGAACAAGACATTTCAGTGTTTCGATGGTACTTGCATTCCATTATACGCACCATGTGATGGCCGACGTGATTGTCCTGGAAAATACCATGAAGATGAACCTGCCGGATGCTGTAAGTAGCATTATAACTTGTGTATATTTCAGGAAGTGGTTTCTTTGTATGTTTGTTCTTAATACACAGTCACAATTCGTTAGCGAATTTGACCAAACTGATTGTTTTATATGAGTAAGGTTTCAGAAGTGGTTTGGTTCCTCAAGGTGACATTATTTATCTTTTTCCCCTTAGTTCGGGAAGAAGATCAGCTAGGTACCGAAGAAGAAACGAACAGCTGCGCTAACTTGGCCAGAAAAACGTGCCACGACATTTACGTTCACGACAGAATCCGAACTTCCGGTTTGTATCTAATTGATCCTGATGAAGAAGAAGGGGAGATTATGCCGTTTCAAGTACATTGCAAAGACATGGAAGGTCCGATGGAGTCAGTTATGACTGTTATCCACCACGACACAGAGCAACGCATGTACGTTAAAGCCGGAAGCGATGGACCCGGAGCATACCAACGAAAAATCGTCTATGACACTGGACTGGAAGAGATGTTAGCTCTCATTAATGTAAGTTAATTAAAATATGTTTATGAGTTAGTTGTATTGTATTTAAATATATCTCACTAGGTATCAAAATCATGTCGTCAACATGTCCGATGGGAATGTTCCGGAACACGGTTCGCCTTCTACACGGACAAACCAGTTTCTTGGTGGGTTAACCGTGACGGAGTTCCTCAATACACCTGGGGTGGTGCCACAAAAGATCGAACTTGCGGATGTTCCCCCAATTGCGAAAATTCGCAATACCCTTGTAACTGCGATAATGCCAAAGTGTTCCAATTCAAAGAAGACGCTGGTTACCTTACGAACAAATCCATGTTGCCAATAAGCGAGGTTAGTGTCGTTAAAAGAAAATCAGCTAAACTTAACACTGGTTATGCTGAATGGCATAAGTAAATTGTTACGTGTGTACTCTTAAACTACCGCCATCTGATTTTTCTTGATAATGATGGTGGAACTAGCCGAAATCATTTATTCACGGATTTAGAGACATAGCCACGGCGAATAAATATTTACTTACTGACTCCTAAGCATTTTTTTACTTTAATAAATAGGTATTTTTCGGCAATACGTACAAAGCCGGATACTCCGGGTATCATACTATCGGACCATTGGAATGTTCAGGAAGAAGTACTGATTACGTGATTGTGACCTTTCTATTATTCCGTTACTTATGTCCTTCATTTCTCTAGTTCCTTCGGCTTCCGACAATTGCACTAACTCGACGAAATATCTGGGTTGTCAATCTGGTCATTACATCAACACCAACTTTAAGTGTTTGTACCAGTTCGATCAGTTTGGTTACGAACAGGGCTGCCGAGATGTGACTCATTTAAGAAGTTGTGGTAAGTTGAATTACTTCTTCGTAACTGAATTGTAAGATGTGTCTCGAGAGTGCGACCAGACGTCTACAAACTAAAAAAAAATCTCTCCTTTGTCAGATGATTTTGACTGTCCGAAGGATTACATTAAATGTCCTAAGTCATACTGCATACCCTCGTACTATATTTGTGATGGAAAATGGGATTGCGTCGAAGGTGCCGACGAAATCGAGTGCGGTAATGAACTGCGTAGCCACTGCGCCACTTTGGTTCAGTAAAACTCGTTAGTTATAAACAATGCTCTATTACAGACAACTTTCTGTGTCCTGGACATTACCGATGCAGAAACCACACAATGTGTATACCATTACATAATCTTTGCGATGGAATTAATCATTGCCCCAATAGAGACGATGAAAAATTATGCGGTAATATCAATAATTGGTGTCTATTTTTGAATCAACTATGTTAATTTTTCCTTCTTCTTTAAGATGTGGCTTGTCCGAAAGGATGTCTTTGCCTTGGACTGTACGTGTCTTGCCGTAATTTAAATGCCACGGCTTTACCAGAGTTACTACCAGTGAAATTAAGAAAATTGTAAGACTTGGTATTTGCGAAAATCATCAAATATTTTAAGGAACTTTCTTTTTATTTCAGAGATTTTTCAAGAAATAAACTTAACATAAGTTTAGCGCGATTTGACTCCTTTTACTGGCTCTCTGAATTGTTAAGTCATTAGATATTAAAGAGAGTAAATAAACTATCGAGGAACTAGATGGCGGCAGATTTATGTGGAAAAAAAAAGCTCTTACGTTCTTACTCCTAGTTTATTTATTCTCGATGTTATTTCAGGTGAGAATTGAAATTCGGAAAAAAGAATAATGAAATATTTTCTAGGTCATTACGTCAAAATGAATTAGTTATTTTACCAGCCAATAAGTTTGCGAGTCTCAGAAATTTATATCTATTGTAAGTATCGTACTCGTTTAGAAAATTGATGGTTTTTGTAAAAACTTTTATTTCAGAGATTTGAGAGATAACGCGCTTCAAGTCATAGAGAAGAATGCTTTCTATGGTCTCAAGAGTTTGGTTAAATTGTAAGCAAATTAAACGTAATTAAGAATCAATGGTAGGCCTAGTTCTAACTGAATAACGTTTTTTTTTCTGTGGCAGATATTTGAACAACAATCACGGTCTCTTCAGGGTAGAAGCTGGTGCATTTCAAGGATTAAGAAATCTTCCCGTTTTGTAAGTTTGGACATAGAGATTTCAATCCGTGTTCAAATACACATTTAATCGTTATTTTTATAGGAACCTGACTAATGTTAACATGACTACTCTAAGAAAAAATACATTTATTGGCATGGACAAAATACAGACATTGTTAGTATTTTTTATTTGTTTATTTATTTATTTATTTTTGAACGTAATAACTAACTTTTGTAACAGAATTTTACACAACACCGGCATTCGAAATGTGGAACGTGGAGCGTTTAAAGGCTTGTCTACAGTTACACACGTGTAAGAATATTGATTAATTTCGACTTTGAAGTTGACCTTTAACCTAATTATATAAAAACCCTCAGGGATATTCAAGGAAATAGTATAGAAAGTTTCCCATCTTCAATGTTCGAAGGATTGACCTCCCTCAACTACTTGTAAGTGCCGAATCATTTACCAATATTTTTACTTTTCGACATATTACATAGCCAGAAATGTATCATCGAGAGCCATCTGGCTGGCTGGTTTTCGTGTGCGCACAACGCAATGCTAAAATATCTTTCGTCCATTAAAACAGATACAGCGATTCTTTCAAATTCTGTTGTCTGGTGAACAGGCAGATATCGTTCGAGAATTGTTATCCTCCCGCTGATGAAATTTCCGATTGCGAAGATTTAATGGGAAGTCCGTTACAACGCGCCGTCATCTGGGTACTGGGTGTAATCGCCTTATTGGGAAATCTATTCGTTATCATTTGGCGAATCAAAGTCTCGGATTCCAACCCAAGTTCAGTCTTGATTCTATCGCTGGGTTGCGCTGATTTTCTTATGGGAGTATACCTCATTATTATAGCGGGAGTTGATGAACATTACAGGTGAAATAAAATAAGATTATCTTAATGGGGAGGTAATGGAATTAATTGTTTTAATTATAATATAGGGGGAGTTACATGCAAATTGCCGATCAATGGAGGCGTAGTGCGTTGTGCAAGGTCTGCGGTATTTTGTCAACTGTTTCCAGTGAGGTGTCCGTATTCACTTTGGTCTTGATAACGGTGGACCGACTTCTCAGTATATCATTTCCATTCTCAATCCGTCATCTATCCATGCCATTCACTTACAAGGTCATAACATTTTCTTGGTTTTTGTCAGTGGTACTGGCTGTTGTACCCCTCATTTTCCAGCAATATTTTCAAGGTAGAGTATTGTTGGTAAATGTCTTGTAACTTCATAGTTTACTTCACACTTTATGATTTAGGTGAATTCTACGCTCGGTCTGGTGTTTGTTTGGCCCTTCATATTACGAACAAGAA
The DNA here is from genome assembly GCF_054372755.1 of Phalangium opilio. Classification (NCBI taxonomy): domain Eukaryota; kingdom Metazoa; phylum Arthropoda; class Arachnida; order Opiliones; family Phalangiidae; genus Phalangium; species Phalangium opilio. Next base: position 1,685,551 of record NW_028324166.1, on the reverse strand, counting down.
ACCAGCGGGATGGGAGTATTCCGTGGCCATATTCTTTTGCGTCAACTTGGTGGCCTTCGTTATTATAGTGTCAGCATATGGCTACATGTATTTCACCGTTCGCAAGTCCTACTTGAGTGTGAATCGCATGAAAGCCCATCGTGTGTTGGAAAGCCGTATCGCTCAACAAATGGCGGTCATCGTTATGACTAATTTCCTTTGCTGGTTCCCAATCATCGTCATGGGTCTGATGGCCATGTCCGGAGTGAGAGTACCTGGTCACGCCTACGCCTGGACAGCCGTTTTCGTCTTACCACTCAACTCTGCTACAAATCCACTGGTTTACACCATATCTACGTTGCATTGTAGAACGGTGCTGTCCCGATTCAGATTGTCAGGCTCACAATGGCAAAATTGGCAGTCCACTAACGCAGTGAATAGTATGACCCGAACAGCATCTAGTATCTTCACTCGTAAGTTAACTCATTGTTTTTAAATTTAAAGTGAAACTCATAAATTGTACGAAAAGTGTAATAACATTCCGTCAAAGCTCATTAATTGTCCGAAAATAGTAATAACATTCCTTCAAAGCTCATTAATTATTCGAAAAGTGTAATAACATTCCGTCAAAGCTCGATAAGTGTAATAACATTCTGTCAAACCTCATTAATCGGTTCTATCATTTGGTTTTTTTTAGAGGGTCTACATTTCAGTCCTACAAGGATGACAATCCGAGAATCATTTCTTCTGGAACAATCGTACAAACCACCAATAGGTTACGTTCCCCTGTTTCGGTTCTTGAGAGATTGTACACCAGTAAATAGCACAGCAGCCAAGATGGGAACATCGCACGCCTTGAGTGCTCAGACTCTTTTACGAATAACAGCCATAGTTTGCAAAAGACTTAAAGAACTTCACGCGGAGGGCTTTGTCTGCGGAAAACTGTCCGGCGAAACCGTTTTCGTTTCAACAGAGGTGAGTAGAAGTTTCATTAAAGTTTTCTTACAGTAAATGTTTTTGGAAATCATGAATTGTTTTTCCTGACTAACTTATCGTTGTCTTATTAAGCATTTTGAAAAACGCGAGAGCACGTTTCACGTTTACGTTGCGGATTTCTATTCGTACAAAGCTACTACGAATTCTGCCGAAGAAATGGCGCAAGATATGGAAGATCTAGCTACTTTAGTCAAGAAAATGCTTCGAATGTACCACGTAACTTCCAGGCTAGGAGAACGTTTAAAAACGTTAACGTATTAGACTTAATCCGAACACTTACGTAGAAGTTCATAAAATACTCTTCAACTAAAACTTTCGTGTTTAGTTTCCAGTCAAATACTCGTGTATCTTACAAATAAATAGTTTTAAAGTATTTCCCCGCTTCGTACAATATTTTAAAAATAAGCTTAGCTATGGGAGCATCTGTTAGTATTTGTTTAACAACCAAGACTCGCTTTGAAGTGTCGAAAAAGAAAGCAATGTTTATTCATAACAAACTGATACATGATTTACGAAAAAACAAAGCACATTAAATGTACACCTTATGAAAGAAAAAAAATATTGAAATTGATCAAAGACCTGTGACGTTATTTCATATAAGTTTGAAACTGGTTTACACAAGTTTAAAAAAATGTTAAATGAATGATATATGGCCAAAGTAATAAAATGCTAAATTCCGCAACTATCTTTCAATAACATCGTCATCACCTTCACATTCGTCTACAACGTCCATGTTGCTCATGACAATAGTTCCGTCGTTAGAGTTATCTTAAAAATAAAATACATTCATTTTAAGTTAATTGACTCGTTTTCCATAATTTTGATCATCTAACCTATATGAAACTTCGTGCTTAATTATTTCACAATTTTAAAATTTACTGACTTTCCCTGACAAGATAAAAATCCCCGGACTTTCCCCTGACGCTTCAAAAATCCCGGACTTTTCCCTGACGCTTTAAAAATCCCGGACTTTCCCCTGACGCGTTAAAAATCCCCTGACTTTTCCCTGCCCTGTTAAAAATCCCCTGACTTTTCCCTGACGCTTTAAAAATCCTGGACTTTTCCCTGACGCGTTAAAAATCCCGGACTTTTCCCTGACGCGTTAAAAATCCCGGACTTTTCCCTGACGCGTTAAAAATCCCGGACTTTTCCCTGACGCTTTAAAAATCCCGGACTTTCCCCTGACGCGTTAAAAATCCCCTGACTTTTCCCTGCCCTGTTAAAAATCCCCTGACTTGTCCCTGACGCTTTAAAAATCCCGGAATTTTACCTGACGCGTTAAAAATCCCGGACTTTTCCCTGCCCTGTTCAAAATCCCGGACTTTCCCCTGACGCTTTAAAAATCCCGGACTTTTCCCTGACCTTTTAAAAGTCCCTGGACTTTTCCCTGACCTTTTAAAAGTCCCCGGACTTTTCCCTGCCCTGTTAAAAATCCCTGACTTTTCCACGACTTCGAAGGTAATGCAGTAAGTGTAGGCCCTTTTTCTTATTTAATTATGCGCAACGCAACCAAGCAAACAAAAATCGCTGAAATTCAACAATTTTGTGCGACTATCACTTTACACCCCTAATAAAGCGATAGTAAATAGAAATATCTCTACCATTCAAGCGGGTTCGAGACCAGGGATGTCTTTAATTGCTGATTCGATTAACCCATTACCTTCCGCATCACCTAAGACAAATAATCGAAACAACATCCAGGAAATCAAACTTGAGTGTAACCCACTTATATAATTTCACTTCTACTACAACTACTACTAATACTACTATAAATTTATATCGTTATTGAAAAGAAAATAATTTACCGGAACTTAAGGCCAGGACAGAACCTTCCTCTGATGTTTCTAATTCATTACCTTTGTCCAAATCTTTCGACAAAGGTTCCTCCAGCGTTACGAATTGCTCTATGAGAAAAAGCCACTCGTTTGTTTTGGAACATATCTTATGAACTTATGTTAAGAACAAATTAACAAACGAATATTCGCGAGAAGAAACTAACAAACGAATATTCGCGAGAAGAAACTAACAAACGAATATTCGCGAGAAGAAACTAACAAACGAATATTCGCGAGAAGAAACTAACAAACGAATATTCGCGAGAAGAAACTAACAAACGAATATTCGCGAGAAGAAACTAACAAACGAATAATCGCGAGGAGAAACTAACAAACGAATAATCGCAAGAAGAAACTAACAAACGAATAATCGCGAGGAGAAACTAACAAACGAATAATCGCGAGAAGAAACTAACAAACGACTATTCGCGAGGAGAAACTAACAAACGAATAATCGCGAGAAGAAACTAACAAACGAATAATCGCGAGAAGAAACTAACAAACGAATAATCGCGAGAAGAAACTAACAAACGAATATTCGCGAGAAGAAACTAACAAACGAATATTCGCGAGAAGAAACTAACAAACGAATATTCGCGAGAAGAAACTAACAAACGAATATTCGCGAGAAGAAACTAACAAACGAATATTCGCGAGAAGAAACTAACAAACGAATATTCGCGAGAAGAAACTAACAAACGAATAATCGCGAGAAGAAACTAACAAACGAATATTCGCGAGAAGAAACTAACAAACGAATATTCGCGAGAAGAAACTAACAAACGAATATTCGCGAGAAGAAACTAACAAACGAATATTCGCGAGAAGAAACTAACAAACGAATATTCGCGAGAAGAAACTAACAAACGAATATTCGCGAGAAGAAACTAACAAACGAATATTCGCGAGAAGAAACTAACAAACGAATATTCGCGAGAAGAAACTAACAAACGAATATTCGCGAGAAGAAACTAACAAACGCACGTTCTTCAGAACAAACTAACAAAGGCACGTTCTTCAGAACAAACTAACAAAGGCACGTTCTTCAGAACAAACTAACAAAGGCATGTTCTTCAGAACAAACTAACAAAGGCATGTTCTTCAGAACAAACTAACAAAGGCATGTTCTTCAGAATAAACTAACGAACACACGTTCTTCAGAATAAACTAACGAACACACGTTCTTCAGAACAAACTAACGAACACACGTTCTTCAGAACAAACTAACGAACACACGTTCTTCAGAACAAACTAACAAACACACGTTCTTCAGAACAAACTAAGGAACCAAGTAACCTCTGCGCCTTAACCCTTATCAATGTAACCCTCAAGGTTTTTGTGTTCAAACAATACAAATTATAATAAAAAAATGTTCCCGAGCATAAACAACTTTACAAAAATACACAACAACAACAACGAACAACCAAACAAAGAAACGAAAACAAAGAGTCTTACCTATTTCATTACTTTGAACCGACGTGGCCTTTCCATCCTCATTCAAGGCCTGAATCTCTAAATCCAACTCTTTCAATTCCTTTGTTGACTCATCTTCATCTTTCCCTTGAATCTCCTGCTCACTAACAACCACAGCATTCTCTTCAACAACAGAAGACTCCGCTTGTTGTTGTTCCTCTACAGCTGGTTCAACAACAGACTCCGCCGCTTGTTGAGTTTCTTCTACAACTGCTTCACCAGCAACTTCGGCAGTAGTAGTATCTTCGGAAACAGCAGTATTTACCGGTAAAACGGAGGTTACATTCTGATCAATTACATTCAGCAATTTATCCAAAATGGCTGGTTGTTGATTAAGTTTTGACGTCGCATCTCTCGCATTATCATCAGTATCATCAACATCCATATCCATATCAGTTGGAACCATATTATCGCTGACTTTCATTTTACCGGCGCCATCTTTGTTGGATATAATCAGCGTCTTAATTTCTTCTCCAGTTGGAATTACTTCCGGTTGTCCTTCAGTTCCCGGTGGAGCCAATTCCGATTCCATTCCAGGAACGGGGGCCGTAGTTGCCGGAGCTAATCCCATTTGTTGTTGCATGTACATTTGAGGGTCCATGTAGGAACCGTATTGATTATACACCATATTTTGTGGCATGGCCGGCATGGGCATTGCCATCATGGTAGCGTGATTTTGCATCATCATTTGATTCATCATGTATTGATTTTGCATGTAATCCGCTTGACTCATACCCATATATTGCATTTCGAGGGTTTGCGACGGAGTCAGGGTTTCGCCTTGCATTCCCAATGGTTTACTGGCAATTTTTTTATCGCTTGGTTTAACCTCTTCTACTTTCTTGAAATTTGGTGCCTTTCCTATAATAACAGGGGCTGCATTGGCTGCAGCGGCTTTTTTCGCCTTTGTTTTAGCCAATAACGTCATTTTGATGCTTTCCTTATCACGCTCCGTTACCGAGGGTTTGATTTGTTCTTTGGGTTTTTCTTCCAATTCTTGAATTTTCTTGCGATCCTAAAATTAAAACGGGTACTTTTTTGGTAAACTTAGAAAGTGTTAAGTAAAGGGAAATATAAGTTAAAGTACCTAATATACTCTCAATTAGAAAAGAAAGTTTCAACGTTAACGTTAACGTTAAGTCCTCGAGGAACGTTAATCTATTGTTTCAGCCACAAACCGATATTATATCGGTATCGGGCTCAATTTTTATCAAATCTATCTATATCTATATAAATCAAAGTCCTGACTGACTGATTGACTGACTGATAATCAACGCCCAGCCCAAACCGCTTGCCCTAGAAGGCTGAAAATTTGCAGGAACGTTACTCGTAAGTAGTAGTAGGCGCGTACTAAGAAAGGTTTCCCCCAATCCGCCGCCATCTTAATAAATGGCGCCCATAAATGTAAAAATTCTTTTCTCTGTCCTGACTGACTGACTGACTGACAATCAACGCCCAGCCCAAACCGCTTGCCCTAGAAGGCTGAAAATTTGCAGGAACGTTACTCATGAGTAGTAGGCGCGTACTAGGAAATATTTCCCCCAATCCGCCGCCATCTTAATAAATGGCGCCCAGAAATGTAAAAATTCTTTTCTCTGCAACAACGTCCGCGCGTTTCAACCGATTTCGCATAGATTTAGTACACTGCTTTCCTTTAACCTATAGACGGACTGAATGCTCTTTGGGCTCGATTTGTTGCCATCTTTTAAAATGGCGGCCAGAAATTTAAAAACCCTTCTTTATGGAATAATGTCCGCGTGAAAAGTAATAAAAAATGTTCCGACGGGCTGACGGGCAACGCCGAGTGCCTTCGCTCCTAGGGCGCTACAAAAAATTGGTCATCAGTAAAATCTGCCCATTCTTTGTATCATTTTGATGGAAGTTCTTATTATACGCGAGCGACGCCGCGGGTAACAGCTAGTCATACGATATGGAGCCCGAAACGGGAATTTCGTTAACAAGAACGTGATTGGTCGGAGGTGTAAGTTTAAAATTATGTATGAAATTGAAATGTAATTAAACTAATGTAAACTTCTAAAATAATTCCGAGATATTTCTTTTAATGTTTCACTAAGCAAAATAGGTCTTATAATTAGTAGAAGAATCGATCTATTTATTTAAAATGATGGGTCTTTATAAAGAAAATGGTCTGAAGCCATTTAATTAAAATTCCATACTTTAATTACAAATGAAGTATTAATTTAAACATGAACTTAAAACTTTATTGAAAACTGCGGCTGAATTTGTTATTCATGATATATGCACCAGCTATCATTTTCTAAGTCACCTGATCAATATTATTTATATTGTAAGTGATTGATGGCAGAAAATTCGTAAGACAAAATGCGATCTACGAGCGACAATTTTTCTCCGCGCATCGGCGGAATCTGGTTTGTCGCTCGTATCTTTCACTTTTTAAAGGGTTAGTAGCATATAAATCGAAAAAACAAAGTATGTACAATATGTTATGTACGTTAAAGTTAGAACCTAAAGCCAGACGCGAGTTACAGATCTTACCTTTTCCGTGTGCAATATTAAAATTACCAAAACTCTCATAAAATTCCGACTTTTCCCCGACCTTTTCTACGATTTTCCCCCGACCTTTTCTACGATTTTTCCCCCGACCTTTTCTACGATTTTTCCCCCGACCTTTTCTACGATTTTCCCCCGACCTTTTCTACGATTTTCCCCCGACCTTTTCTACGATTTTCCCCCGACCTTTTCTACGATTTTCCCCCGACCTTTTCTACGATTTTTGCCCGACCTTTTCTACGATTTTTCCCTTACCTTTTCTATGATTTTCCTTTACCTTTTCTATGATTTTCCCTTACCTTTTATATGATTTCCCTTACCTTCTCTACGATTTTCCCTTACCTTTTCTACGATTTTCCCTGACGTTTTTAGGCCCAATTGTTATTGTTCTAAACATAAGTGATCAAATTCACTGACTTTGAAGGAATTCTAACAAATTCCCTGACATTTCCACCCGTTTTGCAATTCCCGGACTTTTCCAGGTTATCCCCGACTTACTTCAATGCTACTAACCCAAGAGTTACGTAATAATAAGCAATCAATTGTTCTTACTTCTAATTCCGATTTGACGAGTTCCTTGTTCTTCTTTTGAGCTTCGGCTTTCTTGCGTTCGCTTTCAGCATCCTTTTTCTTCTTCTTGGCCAATCTGTTGTCTTCCTCCTCCTTCCATCGTTTCTTCTCTTCACGTTTCAAAACAGCCAATCCCTGCGTCTTCTCGTACTGAAGATTTTTCTCGTAACTCGGATTCAGCAGCGAGTGTTTCTGAAACGAAATCAGGTGAAATCAGTATAACCCCTACCCCTGACGACGTCATAAAATAGTAGTTTGCAAACTACTAAGTGCCAAACTGTTACAAATTAACAAATCGCGGTAAAACATTTGCCAATCCAGTAAAACGTGGATGACAGTTGCAGCTGCAATTGCAAGAGAAAATAACGTAAGAACAATTACCGTAAAACTCCTATTGTGATCCGAACTCTTCAAATGGGCCTCTGCATCGTTATCTTCACCGATGAACAACGAACAAAGTTTGCAATAGAAACCCGAAACGGGCATGAAAAACTCTAAACCTGTAAACGGAATTACGTTTTTTTGAACTTTGAAACTTCACCCTTAATTAAAAGTTAATTAAATTACCCTTAAATGGTCTCAAAATGGTTTTCTTCGAATCCTTAGTCTTATCCGCATCATTATCGGCACTAGCATTAACCCAAGGAGTATCTTTCGCGGACATTTTCTACGATTGAAATCAATTTTAAGATCGCGTTAATTAAGAACAAATACCATCCTCGCGGTAATTAAGAACAAATACCGACATCGCGGTAATTACGAACAAATACCGACATCGCGGTAATTACGAACAAATACCGACATCGCGTTAATTACGAACAAATACCGACATCGCGTTAATTACGAACAAATACCGACATCGCGTTAATTAAGAACAAATACCGACATCGCGTTTAATTAAGAACAAATACCGACATCGCGTTTAATTAAGAACAAATACCGTCATCGCGGTAATTAAGAACAAATACCGTCATCGCGGTAATTAAGAACAAATACCAACATCGCGTTAATTAAGAACGAATACCAACATCGCGTTAATTAAGAACGAATACCGTCATCGCGTTAATTACGAACGAATACCGTCATCGCGTTAATTACGAACAAATACCGACATCGCGTTAATTACGAACAAATACCGACATCGCGTTAATTACGAACAAATACCGACATCGCGTTAATTACGAACAAATACCGACATCGCGTTAATTAAGAACAAATACCGACATCGCGTTAATTAAGAACAAATACCGACATCGCGTTTATTAAGAACAAATACCGACATCGCGTTAATTAAGAACAAATACCGACATCGCGGTAATTAAGAACAAATACCGACATCGCGGTAATTAAGAACAAATACCATCATCGCGTTAATTAAGAACAAATACCATCATTAAGGGTTTCAATTAAAGTGTACGTACCTTTTTATGTTCAAAGGTGTTGAGATGAGCCAAATATCGTAGACCAGATTCGCATATTTCATTGCAAAGTTTACACCAATGATTTCCGGGATCGAAATACTCGAAATTGGGACCAACATCGTCAGGCACCCCTTTGCCCTGAAAAACAATAATTACGACAAAAGATTAAATACTGCAAAATTAAATGAAAAGAATGGTTTGTTAAGTCTTTATTTCACAAACCAAAGACTATCAACTCATACTGAGTATGTTAATTACTTCTTGGTTTAGTATGGTAACTCTTTTATAAAATTGTTGTAGATACATTCGAGTATCCGAACCTTGAATCACTTTTCCAATTTCGTAGAAAATAACAATACACGCTGAAGCACTTTTTATTAATAACATTAAATTACATTAGTGGAAGATTTAAATAACACATAACAACTTTACACATTGAAACTTCCGAGGCATCTGTGAATAATATCTTGAATCAATTCCGTTACTTTAATTTGATGGCTTCAACGTCAATGACGCGTAAGTCCATCAGATTTGAAGGTGGATGAACGTATCTCAGAGATGGACGTGTTACCATCTAATATACAACTCATCACGTAGCGTGGGCAAGAATTCAAGGTCGAATTTGGTTCAATGGATTCATGATCAACTTGTTTCCATTACATTACTTGCTAAGACGACATAGTTCTAGTATATTATAAGCTTAAGCCGATTCTGCAGAGTCCGGCTCTTCGCGTATTGTTCCCTTAATCGTAAAGGCCTATTAACACGGACTCAGGGTTGCCGCTCAAGTTTCATGCAATAGATGGACGGATCTATAAACTTTCTTTCGCTTCATCTCTGCCATCTTTACCATGGCAACACACGGACTTATTCCCTGACTATTTCTTTCAGGCAAAGTTGTCCATGTGAACAGTACGTTTTCAACAAAATGTAACACTCAATGCTGGAACATTGGGACTTCTAAGCAGCCATCCCCTGACTATTTCCTTTAGGCATGTCAACATTACACTTTTAAGAACATTGTGTCAACATAATGTAACACTCAATGGTGGAACGTTCAATGTTGCAGTTTTCCCTCAACTAAAGACAATTTCACCCGTCGTTCTCCCTAACCTATTACGTTCATTTTTAAAGTATCCTGACCTTTGGCAACCCTGTTATGGATTCAATAATATAACAAATGACAAATTCTGAAAAGTAAAAAACCCTCTACGAAATCGTGTCATCCCAACTGATGCAAGATGTTCGTGTGTTTGACTATGGATAATGAATGCAGCATTCGCAAGTTACTCATCAGAGGCATACTTAGTGAAACTTGACAATGTCTTGTCTTTCTTTAAATTTGACCACAACGCTAGACGGAACCCCAAATTTCCACTACGATCGGATCAAGAGACATCAGCAGCTTTTAAGACTGTTGCGATTGTTGAAATAATACTTGCAATGAATACAAAAAACTGCAACAAACACATGAAATGTGATACAAAAATGTCTTGCTTCGACAGTGTGTGTTTATGGAACTCAGGAAATAGGGGGACAAAGATGTCCTGCTTCCACAGCCTCTATGGTTAACGAACCCAGAAAAAACTACAAACAACCGATGTGATCTGATCAACCCTGAAGTTCTGCTCATAACAAGCCTAATTCTTCTCATAAAATGTTGAACAAAGTTGTCCTCTATGGTTAATGAACTCGGGAAAAACTACAACCGATGAGATCTGATCAACCCTGAAGTTCTGCCTAACTCCTCTCATAAAATGTTGAACAAAGAAGTCTTGCTTCGACAGTCTGTGTGGTTATGTAACTCAGAAAGTAGGAAAGAAACTACAAGCGACAACGATGTTCTGCACAGGAAGAAACTACAAACAACCGATGAGACCTGATCGACTCAAAACATGCCTAATTCTTCTGATACAATGTTGTACATCAGAGTAAATATAACGTACAACCCAATCAGTCCAATTCTTTTGGCTGTGTATTAATTCCTTGGTATTCGATCAAGACCAATTACAACAGCTTTTTATATATAGCAAAAATTGCCTTTCATTTGTTGGGCATCGCATCATTGGCATATAATATCATTTTTACAACCAAACAGTATCACTTTTACATAATGTACGTTTCAGAAACAGCGGCTAAGTGCAAAAAACCAATTATTAGATTATGCCATGTTAAATAGCTATACCAATTTCACGTTTGACGTTTCGTAGAGAGAGAGATAGATAACACATTCGGGACTGAAAGAAGATGACGTAATCACTAGCTAGGCCAATTAAGGCGGGTAGTAAGTAGTAATTAGTACGTAATTCCCGTCGTCAAGATTCGATTACCACTTGTCAATGGTCGCAAAAGATACATAGGCTTAAAGACTACAGGAGGTTTATGGTAAAGTCGCTTACCTTCGAGGTCTTTTGTTGCGGACTTATGGCGTTCCTGTCCAATTTAGACTTGTCGTCTGTTGTCGGGATTAAGCCTTGCCCCAGCAGAGGCGAGGTAAGTTTGACGCGTTTGGGAATGCGCAAATCAGTCGGATGGGGTCCGTAATGCTTTTCAATATCATCCAAACTATTGTGAATTTCGTCAATCTGCGTCATCAACTCCTTTTGCAGACGGGTGTTTTCAATAATCAGGGGGTCTTTGTGACCGTCCTTTTCTCTTTGCTTCTTACGCATCTGCAACCCTATTTGTGCCAAACCCAAAAATCGTTCGAGAAACGACAAAAAAAATCATTGGAAACCTGATTCGACATTTATGTAAGAAACAATTGGGTCTTTAAGTCAAATTAAAGAATGTTCTTGGCTTACAAACGGACTTGTGCAAATCCCTAAGCCTTGTTCGTAAACCAAGCTTTAAATGACTTAAATCTTCACACAATCTTTCCATACCTCATATCGGTTGCGGTAAGAACTACGACACACCCATTTTACCTTATTTTTACAATAAAATTGCCATTTTTTGCAATCAATCAACTATAGTTGATAATTCTATATATATTTGACTGTTAAAAGTTAATTACCCGAGTCAAATTGGTACGTGTACTTGTGGTGGCAAGTATTTACTCTTATTTTACTCTTTCATAGAAACCACACGTTTTCATGCACATAATACTTACCTCCGAACACGTAACGATAAATATTTTGAATTTAATTATAAACCTGTTAAATATTTAACTAAACCTAACTGTGGTAATTGAGTTGGCGTAATGGTTAGTATACCTAATGGTTAAACGAAAAACAACCAGAACTGTGACGTACCTTGTATTTTCTGCAATCTTTCCAATTCCTCCGTTAATATATTCAACTTGTCGCATTTTTCTCGCCTCAGATCATCAACGAGTTTCTGTGTCTTCCTGGTAAGTAAATGTGGTGTCGATTCGGGCATCTTCTTCTCGGCCATCGTGTCCATCCCAACTGGTTTAAACTTAGGTACCATTTTACTCAATTCCAAATCCTTGTCCGCGAATCGATTCTGACCTTGAAGTTCGACAACCTTCAAATTGGTCGAGGCGCTTCGTTTTCCAAATTGAGGATGGTTCTCGGATTGATTACCAGTTACGGGATAAGAAGACGATGACGCATATCCTTGAGGTGGCGGTGGTACGGCGTTACCGAATGAATTCGCGTTTGATTGCGAATTGGGGAAGGCCTCGTGTCCGGGTGGACCGTAGACGTTCGGGTAAGGTTGAGGAGGTGGTGGAGGATACTGAGGTGGTGGTGGTGGCAAAGGTATGTTAGGTGTGGAGTAACTACCAGGGTACGCGACAGTAGGCGGGGGAGGTTGTTGACTGTAATAGTTCGATGGTGGTGGAGGTGGTGGAGGTTGTCTGCTACTAGCGTTGTCCTGATTAGGGTAGGGTTGCCTCGGAGGTGAACTGAATTTCGATTTTGACGCTTGAAAATGAGGTGGTGGGGATCGGGAATAAGACCTCGATAATGATCGCGAGAAGGATCTCCTTCGTCTGGGAGGAGGAGGCGGTGATCGACTAAATGAACGTTGAAACCTTTGAGGAGGTGGAGGTGGTGAACGGGACGAATATCTCTCGTATCGTCTTGGTGGTGGCGATGGACTATGTCTTCCGTGTTGTCCTCTCGACGTCGGGCTTCCGGGTAATCGGCGATGGACGCTTTGAAACGAAGGCGAGATTCTCCTTTCGTGAGAGCCAGAAGTTACTCTTCGATCCAGAAGCGGCGAGGCCGATCGACCGTAACCGGGTGAAATTCTTCTCTCAATGATGGGAGAACGTCTTAATGGCGAGTGCGAAACGCGGCGGTCGATAAGAGGTGAACCTCGTCTATCGAGTGAGGGAGAATGACGTTGACGACTACGATAGCTATCAGAGTGTGTGGGTGAACTGCGGGTCAAGCTGTCAACGCGACTGGAGCTGCCTTGTTTTAACATGTCATGGCGATTACCCGGTGACAGGCGACGGGAGCTGCTGTGATGGCTCGGAGGACTCCAGCTTCGATCCAGGCTGGGTTCTCTGTTAATGATTAGTCGCGTTAACCCTTATGTCCGCCAATAGAGGAATGGCACCTCCCTGCCTTTGGCTGCGTTAGCCCTTATGTCCCCCAATAGAGGAATGGCACCTCCCTGCCTTTGGCTGCGTTAGCCCTTATGTCCCCCAATAGAGGAATGGCACCTCCCTGCCTTTGGCTGCGTTAGCCCTTATGTCCCCCAATAGAGGAATGGCACCTCCCTGCCTTTGGCTGCGTTAGCCCTTATGTCCCCCAATAGAGTAATGGCACCTCCCTGCCTTTGGCTGCGTAAGCCCTTATGTCCCCCAATAGAGGAATGGCACCTCCCTGCCTTTGTCTGCGTTAGCCCTTATGTCCCCCAATAGAGGAATGGCACCTCCCTGCCTTTGGCTGCGTTAACCCTTATGTCCCCCAATAGAGGAATGGCACCTCCCTGCCTTTGTCTGCGTTAGCCCTTATGTCACCCAATAGAGGAATGACACCTCCCTGCCTTTGTCTGCGTTAGCCCTTATGTCCCCCAATAGAGGAATGGCACCTCCCTGCCTTTGGCTACGTTACGCTCTATGTGAAATTAACATGGAGTGCCATTACTCTATAGTCCCCGCCCGTTTAGATTACAAAGGAGCCCACAATGTTAAGAAAAGTACATTACCCTCTAGATTGTTTGGGATAGTATTCCTGCATCGGACTTCTCCCACCCAGTTCTTGGTAATACTTTCTCTGGGCTGGTGGACTGCTTGTCTTTCCACTTTGATCGAGTCTTTTCATTTGGATCTCGTAATCGCTGGAGCTTCCGTACTTAGAGGATGGCAAGTCCATAAGGGAAGAACTATTATGAGTACCGCGATCCGGTCGATGAAGAGGCGAGATTGTTCTCGGATCCTTTTGGTACTCGAGATTTTTCTTGCTAAATGGACTTGGCGGCGGTTCATTCTCCGAACGCTCGCGCGATGATCTCACTGGACTCTGAGCACTCCAGAAAGGTTTGTTGTTGTCTCCACTATCTCGGCCCATCTGTCTCATCTCGGACTTGGGCAAGAGTTCCTCTAAGTCAAACAACTTTGATTTCTTATTGAAATTGCTGGGGGGAATCGCATCCTCCATTAAGGGACTGGCGTTTCTCTTGACGTTTGAACCCCCTGGTTTATCCATTACATGGTCTTCCTCATCACTCCAACCAGAAGACATCGTTTTCTTAATCAAGGGACTTTGACTCTTGTTGGAATGTTGTTGACGACCACTTTCCCAAGATGACAGGAAGTCGGAATTATCTGGACGACTTGACGTGGCTCTACCACCATCGTTCCTATATCTGTCGTATTGACTCTCACGGTTAGATTTACTCAAAGACGTATCCTGTTTCATCATTTGGCCACGACTAGAATTGCGGTTGAAAGACTGTTCTTTAGAACCTTCCCCGTACAGGAATTCATCCTCGTCATCGATACTGCCAAATCCAAGTCCAGGAATCTGCGGCAATGGTGCATCGACTGGTGATGGTCTCTTGGGTACTTGTCCATAAGGATGTCCTGATGAGGTTTTCTGCCCCTGATTCTGTCCCGCGTCACGTTCCTGTTGTTCAGTTGACGTTTTAACTTTAAGAATCGGTTTGGGTTGCTTCAAGATACTTGGCGGAAGTTCATCCCGATACTGTTTAGGTCTATAATCCTCTTTCTCTTCGATTTCTTGAAAGTTACCACCAGTATTCCCTGACTCTTGACGCGCG
Organism: Phalangium opilio; assembly: GCF_054372755.1. Lineage (NCBI taxonomy): Eukaryota > Metazoa > Arthropoda > Arachnida > Opiliones > Phalangiidae > Phalangium > Phalangium opilio. The sequence goes on along the minus strand of NW_028324166.1, from coordinate 1,670,544 downwards.
TCAGGACTGAATCTGCGCTGCAAGTTTTCCAACATGGCATTTGAGGCGTTGCTTTTGCTTGTCGCATTGGGATCATCCAGACCCAGTTTGCGTTTCTCTTCTAATGCCTTTTCGAGTAAGTATGATCGGAAATCTTGATTTCCCGATGGGGCGTTTTGTTGAAAGGTTTGTCTGTTTTCCGTTTCAGCAGGGGTGGTCTGGACTTCTTCGGGATACAAGGCTGCCGCCATTTTGGCTTGGTCTTGTATCGGAACCCATTTTGGTAATTCAGGAGGCTTGGGAACGACTGGTTGCTAAATTAAGACAACATGAACAAAATTTGATGAAATTCATTTCAAACTGATGAGAATTTCAATGACTGAAGGGAAAAGGTCTACCGTAAAACGGAAGGGAAAAGGTCTACCGTAAAACGGAAGGGAAAAGGTCTACCGTAAAACGGAAGGGAAAAGGTCTACCGTAAAACGGAAGGGAAAAGGTCTACCGTAAAACGGAAGGGAAAAGGTCTACCGTAAAACGGAAGGGAAAAGGTCTACCGTAAAACGGAAGGGAAAAGGTCTACCGTAAAACGGAAGGGAAAAGGTCTACCGTAAAACTGAAGGGAAAAGGTCTACCGTAAAACGGAAGGGAAAAGGTCTACCGTAAAACTGACGGGAAAAGGTCTACCGTAAAACTGACGGGGGGTAGGCCTACCGTAAAACTGACGGGGGGGTAGGCCTACCGTAAAACTGACGGGGGGGGTAGGCCTACCGTAAAACTGACGGGGGTAGGCCTACCGTAAAACTGACGGGGGTAGGCCTACCGTAAAACTGACGGGGGGTAGGCCTACCGTAAAACTGACGGGGGGTAGGCCTACCGTAAAACTGACGGGGGGGTAGGCCTACCGTAAAACTGACGGGGGGGTAGGCCTACCGTAAAACTGACGGGGGGGTAGGCCTACCGTAAAACTGACGGGGGGGTAGGCCTACCGTAAAACTGACGGGGGGGTAGGCCTACCGTAAAACTGACGGGGGGGTAGGCCTACCGTAAAACTGACGAGGGATTAAGGCCTACCGTCGAACTGACGGGGGGGAAGGCCTACCGTAAAACTGACGAGGGATTAAGGCCTACCGTCGAACTGACGGGGGGGGAAGGTCTACCGTAAAACTGACGAGGGATTAAGGCCTACCGTAAAACTGACGAGGGATTAAGGCCTACCGTAAAACTGACGAGGGATTAAGGCCTACCGTCGAACTGACGAGGGATTAAGGCCTACCGTCAAACTGTCGGGGGGGGGGGGAAGGCCTACCGTCAAACTGAAGGGAAAAGGTCTACCGTCAAACTGAAGGGAAAAGGTCTACCGTCAAACCGAAGGGAAAAGGTCTACCGTCAAACCGAAGGGAAAAGGTCTACCGTCAAACTGAAGGGAAAAGGTCTACCGTCAAACTGACGGGGGAAGGACTTGTTAACTTACAGGCGTGGTTAAGGTTGAATTTTGAGGCTGCATCTCCTTAGCCTGTGCCAAGAGGCTGGAATTAGTGGGAGATTGACTTGTCCTCTTCCTGTACCCTGAGCCATCGCGTCTAGGTGGTGTCCTGGATCGTGACCTTGATCTTGACCTAGCTCTTCCCCTATCCCTCGATCTGGACCTTGATCGGGTATACGACCTTGACCTAGTTCTCGACCTCGATCTTGACCTGGAATATCTGCGATGGCGTCGTCCTCTATAGGGAGATCTGGATCGAGATCGCGACCTGCTGCGTGATCTGCTACGAGAATATCTACGGCTATGACCGTAATTGGACTTTCTATCATACGGTCGATATCCTCCGCGTCCTCTTTGGTTGAAGTTCTTGTCACCACGTTGAAATCTACCACGGAATCCACCGCGACCTCTGTAAGGTCGTCTTGAAAATTGGCGTCCTCCACGACCACGCCCACGTACTTGTCCACTACCACCCGTGTGGTCATTATCTCCTTTGTTGTCCGACATGATTTTGGTTTAGGTGTTTGTCAACTCGGAACTAACTGAAATTTAAGCTTTAGAGTAAGAATTAACTACAATTAACTCAAATTATCTTTTAGAACAGTTTGCAAAGCGTTATCGTGCAATTATAGGGTAGGCCTAACCATAGCCCACTTGATCACGCACGCTGGCTGCACGCGCTCTAGAAGCCCGTCCAAACGATTTTTTTTTACATGTTAACTCGCGAATGCGGCGCGTCACATAGGTTCGGTCTAAACTTTCAAACCCGTGTCTGGTTTTAACATGGGCGTCTATGGGAGGGGACCAGTTTTTTCAACGTTTTTGACAATATTAGTGCATCTACTGGTTCAAATCTCTTGAATTTTTAATGAGACGTGTATTGAAAGGTTAGTTATTATCCTGTAAAATTTCAAGTCTTCAGCTATAATAGTTTTTTTTATAAAAAATAAAAATCATCACATAGTAGAGAAATAAATCCTTCAATGTGATGATTTTTATTTTTTATAAAAAAAACTATTATAGCTGAAGACTTTAAATTTTACAGGATAATATCAAACCTTTCAATACACGTCTCATTAAAAATTCAAGAGATTTGAACCAGTAGATGCACTAATATCGTCAAAAACGTTGATAAAACTGGTCCCCTCCCATAAACGCCCATGTTAAAACCAGACACGGGTTTGAATTTTAGACCGAACCTATGTTATTCTCATTTTTAGGGTCGATTGAGCGGGCTTCTATAGCGCGTGCAACTTGCGTGATCGAGTGGGCTGTGGCCTAATGAAGAACAACATTTGATAAATGTCACTGAATAAATAACAATTAATGTACACTATATTTTGCATTAATATAGTTGCTGAACAACAATAATTAAACGTTTTCAATTAAATTTAATTGTAATGCACGTTAAGATTTTCGGCAAGTTTAAACAGGTCCGAACAAGTCCGAACCGTCCGATTCGCGATCGCGAAAGTCAAAGAAAACATAGCGTGCCTAGGCCTTTGTCCGCCTTTAAGAGCCGGGGAAACCCGGAGAGTTATTATCTTCGATTATTTTACTCAATTTTATAATGTTCTTACGCAAGTTTCAGTGTAAATACTTTGCGTTTATTTCATTTAATAATCGTCAATTAAAATTACTTATCATTACCTTAATTGTTTAGAATCCTCTGTGGGCGAATGGGCGCCTTTCTTCTTAAGTTAACGCATTGCGTTTTTGCGACTATCAAAACCTAAAAATCTACAGAGCTTATATGTAGCTTGTCTTTGGTGGACAGAAAACTGTAAAAATGCGTTGTCTGCTACTACTTCTGCTTCGATTATAGAATTTTTCAATTTACTATTATTATTATTACATCCATAGACGTCACATATAACACATATTATATATTAATAAAGAGCTGGATCTGAAGCAGTCTTCAAATAAATTTTTTTAAACATGTAATATTTTAGAGAACAACTATTTCAGTTTTCATAGGGCTTCCTTTGGCAGTGAACCGACATGTTTGTTTGTTATCGTTTTGTAACAATGGGGCCGCCAGGATATTTTTGTTGCTTTTGGGCCGCCATTTTAAAAGATGGCGGCATGAATATTCACAACACCTATAAATCGCGCTTCTCTATGGCTGGGATATAGCGAACCCGTATACAAAAACTTAATTTGAATGAGTGCATTATGAAATCCGACTACTTATTTCGCGAGCTCGAAAGCGGATTCCCACATTTCTCTTTCAAGGAAATTTCATTTAATTGTTTATATCCAAGGAAAAATACCAGATTTTTGTGGTTCAAAACAGTACACTCGCGTTAAAAAATTCTAATTAAATAATAAACAAGTTGGCAACATGTGTGTAAATAGTTTCTCTCTTTGCCGAAGGTCCGGTTTGGTAGGCCTATGGCATTATCTCTGTGGTGACGTCATAACCAGAAATCAGAAGCTTATAATCTCCATTATACAAGATGCTACAAAAGTGTGGCAGGACCGAACTACATGTATGCCATTTTGCCACTCAAAATAGACTGTAGAACTGTACTTCCGTCCTACTACCATTTTGCAGAAATGGTGAACACCTTTGGTTGCAATCACTATCGACTACACCTATAAGAGTAATATTCTTCTTGATCCAAGGACACTTCATTAAATTGGGAAAATTCCAATATGTGAAGCCTTTGCTCTTACTAGAAGTGCATAGATACTGTTATCTATGTACTTCCGCTTTCACAACTTGCAGTTCTGGAAATATCAGCTGATTCGGAGACTTGGAGCCCTTCAACCTCTTGGAGGAGGAAGGTTTGATTCTGGAGTAGCATATTCTAAAGCCCTAACACATTAGGCCCATCCCCAACGCAAAATTTACCCATAGTACCCCGGTTTTAGGTAGGACATACGCTTTAGGTGCCACTTGGTGTTTGCGACAAGAACTACTATTATGACGTGCCTTCTCTACATAAATATTTTCACTAACCAAGAGATGGGGCTGCACTCACTGTTGCCCACAACTCCAGCATTAACCTTCCCTCCTCCAATGCTCAATTGTGTATAAACCACGAACGCTGTATCAGAGATACCAGAACTGAATGCTCTGTCAACATGATGACGTTTAACAAGTTAACAATCGCGAGCCTGTTGCTGGTGGCCTTAATGTCAGCCGTAGAATCGGAGGACCCCTGCAAGCCCATTGGAAAGAGAATTCCAAAACAAGACATCAAACCGATTGACAGTAAGTAGTTAATCCATTCCAGATCAGAATACAGTTCAAAATCATTTAGGTGAGCGTGAAATATGTTAGTTAGTTTTTTCGAGGTGCTACCTTATGGCGTATTCTATTTACCTGCTCTGAGATCGCTCGCGATTTACTTATAGCGAATTCCATCATACAGCATTACCTATTTAATTACAGACTATCGATGTCCGATACCTAATTGCCAAGCAGGATTTTGCAGTAGTCCAGGAGCAATTGACGAATCAGAGTGCCAGTCTGACGCCGATTGCAAAGCTACTGACCCCTACAAATGCCGTAACCCAAAATACATTTGTTGTTCAACTTGTTGTAAAAATAATTGCTATCTAATTGGATAATAATTTCATTGATGTACCCCACTCTAAGTAAATAAATTCTAGTGAGTTCAATACAGACAATTTTCTTCAAAGTTCTTTGTGATATGAAAAGGTTTGGATTGGTCAATTAAGGGACTGATGGGGTCAAACGTTTGGTTTAGATATTGCTACCCACCCATTCCATATGGCCAAAGAGCTGGGTATTTTACCCGGAACTATAGGGGCGGACCAGGGATAGATTTAATTTTAGAAGTAGGAATGGAGAAGGGAACGGTTACTATTTACTTCAGTCCGACTCATAGGCCACCCAGTATAGAGCCCCTCCCTGCAACACGCAATGAAAAGTTTAAATTATCTTATTGGCTCACTTAAACTACGTTTTGATGACGTTGCTGACGGGGATGGCAAAAAATACGTAATTCCTTTTTACCTCTGTCGCTATGACCCGCCTCTTCTTTTATACCCCCCTCCGTCCCGTGGAAGGGGGGCCGCCGGGACTTTGACGCGTTCCCAGATTACTCTGTTCTCCATTCCTACTTCTAAAATTAAATCTATCCCTGGGCGGACTTAACCCCAATAGCAAAGGTTAATTACCCAGTGAGATGAAAGAACAAAAAAATATTGGTGCTTCTCAAAACATACCCTACCCTAAGTCACTTCATGACAAGCTCTCAGTAACCAGTGACAAACTTATGGAGCATATCTTCTAAATGTATGGCATACCTTCTCTTCCATTACTATTTTCTCTGTTACTACTTTAAACAACAACTGTCAACACGTTATGAAATTGGGAAAATTCAAAATTCCAGTTTTGAAACCTTTGCCTCGACACGTTGCGTTATGGAAAAATTCCATCAGCTGATTCGGAGAACTCACTGTCGTTCAACTGTGTATAAACCACGAACACGGAATCAGAGAGCGCACAAGTAGCGCTCTGTCGACGCGATGACGTTCAATAAGGTTCTAATAGCGAGCGTTTTCATGGTGGTGTTTTTATCAATGGTTGAATCGGATGACCCTTGCAAGCCAACTGGGAAAATGATTCCAAAAACAGACTTCGCACCAATTGATAGTAAGTTTTTTAATCTTTTACCTTAGATTAACCCTAATCCCTCTAAAGCGTTATCGTCTGGGTAAATAGGGAAAATATGGACGACAAAGACGTTACATTGGGCTTCAACGTTACCAGTCCACCATAGGCTTATTGTTTGAAATCATATCTAATGTCTATGTTGTCCACATACCGGATTTTCGTTTTAAGACAACCATATTTAATTACAGACAATCAATGTCCGTTGGCTAGCTGTGTTGAAGGATCTTGCAGCGATCCGGGAGTAATTCAAAAATCAGAGTGTCAGTCGGACTCTGACTGCAGAGCGACTGACGCTTACAATTGTCCTAATCAGAAATACATTTGTTGTTCACTTTGTTGTAATAATGTGTGTCTTAAAGCCCAACCATAAATAGCTTTACTTTTGTTTGGTTATTTTCATAAAACGTTATGAATGTTTATTTCAAATTGATGTATGTTTATACGCAAATAAACAAACTGGTTTCCTTCACGTTGTCCATGACGTCAATACACTTTGTCACTTGATTACCGAAGTAATTAATTTCTCAAACACGCTTAGCTTTCAAAAAAACTTTTCCATTATATAGTTTTCAATATGACAGTCGCATGGGAAATTCCGATTTCATTACAGAATTATTTCGCAGCTTTTATCTCCAGCTAGGGGTTTTACCATAATACGCTACGTTGATCATTTGCCAAAACGCTTTAGAAAATTTTTATTCCATCTAGTTGACAGTTGAGGTAATACGGAAAACCTAAAATATCGTAACAACAATAAGTATGATATTCAATAAAATAAGCTAATGGTGTAATTCCGAGGAAAACATAATTTCAAGGATGCATGTGAGAGGAGACTGGTTCTAGTAAGTGGGGAGGTAAAAAACGAAGCAGATAAAGTGGTGCGCAGCTTAGACGCGCAAGTGCAACAATAGGTGGCGTGTCGTGCTTAAAGTTGATTGTTTCTCATGATAAAACTGAGGATGAAACACCTGCTGATACAACATTTTACGGCTACAGCTATACGAAGCCGCGGCCATAGCTCCGACTTCGTAATGAACTTCAATCGAATACATCCTTTAACCCAATGAAGTCGTCTAAATTATCTTTCGCGGTGTTAACGTTTTCATTGCTTGTGATATGTTCTACGGTGCATTCAGAAGATGACCCTTGCAAGCCAATAGGAATATCAATTCCTTATAAAGATCGACAATCAGTGGGAGGTAAGTCTCGATCTTAACTTCAGTTTGACCATGGTATCAAATACCTGCCTTTGAATCAACTAGAGTTCGAATAAATTGGGTTTTTTATCTATTCTTCTACTAATTATAAGACATATCTGCATAGGAAATACCCCACAATGATTTAAAATTCAAATAACTGTGAGATTTCATAGGTAATTTGAAATTAGCACCTACGACCAATTAGCACCCTGCCTTCTTGATAACAAAATTCCGGTTGCCAATCATTGTACTTCACCTTTATTTACTCTTGGTATAAAGGTGATTAAGATAAAGTTCATTTCAGGTGATCAATGCCCTAAATATAAATGTAACATGGAAACCGTTTGCTCGCAACCTGGTGTTAACTTGACGTCGCAATGCCAATCAAATCAGGACTGCCAAGTTGATGCAACAACATGTCCAACTCCACCAAAATATATTTGTTGTTCATTTTGTTGTAGAAATGAATGTATTAAAACCGATTGAAAGATTAACTACATCTTTTAAAAGCTTTCAATTGCACTTCTGTCGCTAAGAAGAATGAACACAGTGGTAATCAAGTGCTATCGCGAACGTGTATAGGCACTTAGGCAGATATTCATACAGCTAACAAGAATCACTGTGTACGTGCCATTTTCTAATCGTATCTAGGCGGGTTTTGGTTTTATGGAATGAGCTAGTCTAGTCATGGCGAATTTTACCTTACGAATAATCTATCCCGTAGCTCGTTGAACCTTACGTACGTGCCCACTCTCGCGTTGCTACCAACCAATGAAATCACAGTTAGAGAGACTTAGAGAATTAGAGGCGTAACGGATAGTAATTTCTCAAGCCCGGTATACCCACAAATCCTGCGTAGAGATTAATATGGGTTATATGGAGGCACAATAATTCCTATGAAATTTATGTATTCCTGGTATTGGCAAGAGTCAAGGGTTATTTCCAAAAATAACTATATTGAAGAGAAATTTCATTAAAAGCAAACACTCAAATTGATTTCTTGTAGTATTTCACACGGTTTTTTAATTCTTCAATCAAATGGGATTTCCACTGATAACTTTGGATGCCAGATAAGAAAAGAAACTAAGAACTACAACATGACGTGAATATTAATATCAAAGAGCTTTTAATCAGTTCAGAAGGTCAGAACTCCGGATATTTCAATGCTATGGAAATAAATCCAATTTGCTCGGTATTCTGCAATTTAATTTTGAACGGTTTCGAAGAAAGTTTATCCGTGCTCTCGAATTATTACCAGTAACAGGGCAATTTCCTCTGATTACTTCGAAGTACTTGATAAACCCACGACATCAACACCACAGTTATCTTAATTGCAGTAATTTCACAGATGTACTAGATTGAAAATCGTGACTCAAAAAAAACCAAGTAATTCCCCAGAAATATTATTCGTTTCGTTCTTTCATAAAGCAAAAGACTCAGTCACTTCCACGAAATGGAAACTATTAAAGAAGTTAGCCGCTACGTCGCTGAGATGCTAGTTTCCTCTTCTTGTGTATGTTCTCCTTCAACTGTCCCCAACCATCAAGGGGGAAAAAAAGAGCGGGATGCGGGAATGCTCTTGAATGGAGCAACCATGGTTCTTCGACAAATGGCTCGTTTTTGGAGATTCCGTCTACCTCGTTACACCTGAAGATGCCTGAACTGGTGGAGTCTCGGAGGCAGGTCACTTGTCCATATTGAGTTTGTGGGATGTTCTCTATTTGTTGGGTCTTCCCACGGCCTTTGCCTTCTCTACACTTTGATGGGTCAATGGAGAGCTTTTGGTTGGGGGAGGGGTTAAGTTTAATGACGTATTTTATAAGGTCATACTGGATTGAATGTAATGAGAAACCTGATATCCACATATATGGCTCCCAGAAGTGTGGTAAGACTAAGGAGGGCGTCCAACTGAAAGCTCGCTGCATCCTGTTTAGTTAGATAAAGTACGTGGTACTGACGTCATTAATGTTAGTCTAAATGTATGGCCTGAGCTGACGACTTGCAAAATGGTTGCCAAAACCGAGGTAAGAGATAGGAGGGCGTGACGTCAATAGAAAGTTCATAGTAGAAGGCTATAACTCAACCCTGAATATTTGCTTCCACAAAAGTGTTAATTGAGACCACTCCAACGCAAAAAGTACCAGAAAAACCGCTGAGAACCCAAGAACTTTGTAAAATAGATAAGCCAGTAAGTAGTTGTAGTTTGTGGGCCTTGATATACCAGAAAAATGCAGATCATATTTAACATTTTCCGGAGAGACTGTAGCTTCAAACCTTTGTTTACAAGAATCCCAAGGTAGTTTTTGAACAGACAAAATGTCCTCCCAGTTTTACAATAATCATATCGCGTTCATTAAGAATTTTTTTGAAATATTAACCATTCCTCGAGTAACACTGGAATAGCGTAAAGAATATATATATATTTGAAACGTGCTACGGGGCACGTTAGTGGTCTTCAAAGAAAACTCGGATCGAGACACACCCCTCAAGTTGTTACTACAACACACTACGTAGTCGAGGTTAGACACTGACTCAAGTAACAGTTACAAGCTTTCTCACTTACCCTAATATCGTTCGGAACGCCGTTCTGAACGTCACGAATCTACCGTTAACTGAACAACGACTGAGGAAACCACATTGAAACACATTCTTCTTATAAAGGGAAAGGTTTATAATAAGGTGAGTTGAAAATTGTTATTATATTTAAATTTTATTTATCAGATTTAATTTAGTTAATAACCTAATTATTCTTAAATTTAATATTTAATTTCATTTAAGTATCGTGTATAATATTTGTTTAAAATTTATAAATACAAAAGAATTTTTTAATTTTTTTTTAAATCCTTGGCCCATTTTTTTAATTTATCGAGTCCTTCTAATTTTTGATAACAAAAATTGTACCGCTACACTTTTGTCTCGAGTATTATAATAATATATTTGTGTTAGAGTTTAACACTAATTTTTTTTATTAAATTCCGAATTATATACGTCGATATTTGTAAATTCAAATTCCAAAATTTTTAAAAAGTTTTAAAAAAGTTATTTATTCAATGATGCCCGTTTTAAATTGATTATTATCTATTATCCACGCAGATAATTGATCATTACTCATATGGATAAGTTGAAATATGGTATTCCAATATTGAATTTTATTATCATCATTAAAACATCACAATTTGAATTATTTATGGAATTATCCACATGGATAAATTGAAATTAAGTTTTACGAATTCCGGTAGCGTATTAAACTGTGTTACTTAAAAAATAATAATGATCAATTATCTACTCAATAATTTCCATGGATAATTGAAAATTAAGTTATCCAAATATTAAAAAATATGACTAGAATCATATTTTTGATCTTTAACTTTTATCCGTGACAATAATTGGTATAGATAAATCAACGTTGACAAATAACTGGTTCAAATCAATATTGTATGACGTTTGTTTAACATATTGTAATCGCGGATTATCTTTATAAGGGTGTTTTCAAGCTCGGGTCCGAGTCCCGAAAAGTGGCATTCCGAGGGCCCCAGGAAAATAAGTCAGTCGTTTATCATTGGGGAAAATAGGGGCTTGTCAGCCATTCAACCTCCCATAACCCCACCCGACAAAGATCACGCCATATTCTCCTATACATTCAACCAACTCCACCATTCCATGAAGCCAAGGCTATTTCTATGAATTCTTGGAATTGATAACTTAAAGACAGTAGTGTTCAATTTCAACTACCATTTGGTTAGGTTTTGATACTTATAAATACATGAAAATGTGTTTCTCATAAGGCTGTCATAAATTAAGGGGGATGTTCTTTGAACGATTGTGAATCGAAAATGTTCTATGACATTTTGCTCTCCGAGCCACGGTTTTCGAGTTATGATTGGAGTAGTTTAGGTTGGTAAATACCCTCAACTTCTGAAAATAATCTCAAGAGACGTCCGTACTTACTTACGCCAAGATTTCTTACCACTTGAACCAATGTAGCTTCGAGTGTATGGATAAGTCAGATGGTACCGATGTGCAGTACCATTCTTCGACAGGTTATAACCTGTTGAATTTCTCGAACCATCATCCATGGACCCCGGGTCATAGCGGTAAAATGCTCCTGCTGCGCCAACTTATTTTAGAATTGTTGGTGAAATTCAAAGGATCGTCAGTGTTTCCCAAAGTTTATCAAACACTTCGTATTTTGAACGCGAATTATTATTTATTTTAGGAAACTTATATTTCAAACCATTTCCATATTTGGCTTTGCATTACCAAAATTTTTGTTGAAAACACACTGTCTTATAAAAAGGGACACTAGAGACACTCAGCCAATAAATATTTGCAGGTCAATAATAGACTTAACAAATTAACACCCACGTGGCATATTATACTTTTTCCGGTCATATATTATGTCAATGAATTATGAATTTTTGACCACTAAAAATTCATCTGAACAGTTGCGACACAGTTTTCCATATGTCCGCTATGACCACGATGCAAGCTGATGCACGTTCTTTAGCAAAACAAATACTTGACAATTAAATGCGTAATTTTAAAACAAGGCGATATTCCAAAAAGGCACCAAAGCACAGTGGGATGGTTCCATGGAAAATCAATTTTGAGTCGAAAATGTTCTATGAAATTTTAACCCAAAGGGTAAACCGTTTGCATATTATGATTGGATTTCTTTACGGACAACCCCTTAATCAAAATTAGCATTGTCTTTCAGGTACTTTTGTTAATTTTAAGGGGTCATCCCTAAAACACTGTAATGTTCGTAATTTATTTAGGGTAACCCTTTGGGCATAATACCATAGAAGTATAGAACATTTTAGACTCAAAATATATTTCCCATAAAACCATCCAACTGTACTTTCGTGCAATAATTAATTACCCTATTTGAAATGAAACACTTTGTAAATTAAAATTTACAAAGAATCAATTTTAGAAAGGGGAAAAGTATAGTTACAAAACTCTTCCTCTCATGTTAAATTGTACTCTTTTCAAGTCTGCATCATTCTACAATAGCCTGATTCATCCTAATTTCTATGTAGAATAATTAACGCGCTTAAATTAAAAGTTCATTAAGCCAATTGAAATTAAAAGTGAATTCCGCTTAAAAAAAAAACAAGATTAATTACATACGAGAATGGGATCAAGATATTAAAGATAAATCTTTTCTAAGTATAAGCTTTATTTCGGATTTCCTCTCCCTCCTTCGGCGACATTAAGGACAAGTTTCGAGATGAAAACTAGTAACAACAACAATCACTCCAACCTAACCTAACCTAATTCAGTTGCTATTAACTAGGCAGAAGAGTATAACAGAAGAAGGGTGACACTCTGTATCCTCTTAAAGCAAAGGGCGGCTCCGTTGATGCCCCTGAAAGATGCCTTTTCCGCTACACGTTGGCTAAGCTTGGCAAAGGCTAGTTTAACCAAAGGCAGGAACCAATGGGACCTAGTGCATTAGGTCTGATTGGTTCCTGCCTTTGGCAAGGTAAAATTCGTGTCCAGAAGATTAGCCACCATGCTAGGGGTGATCATGGAGCCGCCTGTTACTTTAATACTTCAGTTATGTAATGTTCATGATTCTTCCCAGGCGAGGGAGCCCTTTTTGCTTGCTCTCCCGCCCATCAAACTTCAGATGGGCATGGCACCGTGCTAGGGTGAATTCTATAACTCTTTGGTATTTACTAAATCCTCTCGTCTTAACGTGGGACAAAAACACACAAGCGCATGCGCCTTGGCCAATGGTTAAGCGCTAATAGGCCGCTTTCTGTTGGGGGAGGAGCTAACATTCGTGAGAAAATTTTCACGGCCATACTGGTGGCTTGAATGCAAAAGGAGAGCCGATACCCACTAATATGGCTGCCAGAATCTTGGTAAGACTTAGCGGGGTGTGACGTACTACTCAGCCAACTGAAAACTCTCTATAGAGTAATGATGAGGGGAACTATTTACATGGCGTATGTGATTCGGTTTAGTAACCTTGTGCACTCCAAATGTAAAATGATGTTGGGAAGAATCATGTTACAATTGCATCACGCGCTTTGAGGTGGTACACTTCTCTCGAAGAGAAGTATTATATACTTCTGATATAAGATATTCTTTAAAAATGTGAAAAAATGAGCCATTCTAGTGTGAAGAGACTAGAGTTTCCTAGGATCTTGAGACTTTCTCTTGAAGAAGGACTGTTTTGATGGCCTCCCAAAAATAAGAAATGCGAAACGCGCAGCATGTTTGGCACGCTATATAATAGTCTAGATTGTGATGGTGTGGAATGCGATGATGACGTTTCACGAATCGTACGATATTTTTGGAGGCGTGTTATTGCGTCATCGCTTTCTAATTGGCCAGCGACGACCGCTTAGAAACGAACGCCGTAATATTAGTGGGGCCGCCAGAGGAGTGTCACTTGATGCAATAAACGCGTTCTACGTGTACATTAATTGCAATTAAAAACAGGCTCGAATTTATTTTTCCGGAAACTAAACGAAATATATCCGTTTTGTTTTGCAAAACAGTTCTAAACTAATTAAATTTAATTTTAAACTAGAGAAAGCCTATTAATAGCAAAATGTTTGGCATTGACATATTTAGATACGGGACTAAAATCAGACTGAAATAATTTAGTTATTGCTACGTAGTTTTCATTAATTTTTTTTAAATATAAAGAATCGTTAACTCCATTTATGACTTCAGTATCTGATGCAACGATTCAGATATTTGGCTGATGTAGAATTTACTGGAAAACACGCTTACACATTCATTAACATATCACACTTTTGTTTAACTCTACTTATTGTCAAAAGTTTAAAAGATATGTTCCATAAGTTTGACAATACCTATACTTCGTAATGCTAGAGACTCACCAAGAGCTAGTTGAAGAACGACATGCGAAAATTGCAGACTACACTCGGTTAATTTTGCAGACCATCTTCCTATTTAAGTCTGTATTAAGCCTTGGACAACAGCGCCTCACCAGGAACCTATGACCTACGTCACTTCATGACAAGCTCTCAGTGACCAGTGACAAACTTATGAAACGTATCTTATGATTTCACGTTATTACTCTAGAGTCATAATTATATTTAAAGAAGAAATACGTGTTGATTAAGTTGTTGATAAGTTATCGCACATTTCTTTAGTATCATTGCTTACAACGTGGATAAGTTAACGTTATTTCTAGACTTTTCAGACTATTTTTCCGACGCATTCCAGTTTCGTTATCTCTAGTTTACAGCAGAAGTGAGATGAGGCCAGAAGTACTGAGCTAAACAAATTCTTCACTTGGCGAAAGTGAATATTCTTGATAACACAAGAGCGGTTGGCCCTCTAGTAGCGGTTTCTGAATTTCCCCTCCAAAACGTGAGACGCTCGCGGTGGTAGACGGCCGAACTAGATTCAAGGAGCCGCGTCCGTGTTCGGCCGCTTTAGGTTGAGGGGAAGGGGGTAGGAAATGTTTTTGGAACTCGACCAATTTTTTTCTCTCTAGCGTAGGCGCGATTGAAGCGGCGTAAAATCCTCAAATTTGTTCACTAGTGCCAGGATCTACTATCAATGCTAGAGCCCTTCACTTCTAGTCTCATCTCACTTCTGTTTACAGTCATAATAATTTTAAGCCTTGCATCACGATGATAATCTCTCGAGTCTCTATAAACTTAGTAGCAGACTAGCAGTCGTGGATGAAAAATATCTAGGCCTAATATCGTTGTTTCATTATCTTAGTCGGTAATTGTCATCTCTAGGTCGCTAGGTTTTGTTATTCGATATATGACCTTGTTTTATTTGCATATTGGCAAATAACAATCTTTATGGAATGGTTTTAGTGTATTCGGTTTTTTCGCTGGTACTGAATGGTACGTATGTACGTTTAAGACTAAACAATTTCTAGTAGCCGTAGCCATGGTACACGTGACTTATAATTGCATTTAAATATTTGTATTCAAATTTTATCTTGAGTCTAATTCCCACAGTATTTTTAACCTTCCTTGTTTTTAAATTATATCACTCCACATTTAATCATCCTTGTATTACACGTTTATTTAAACGGAGGCTAGTCGGTATTCGGTAACTCGGTAAGCGATATCACGGATGTGTATTGTAGAAGGAGTAGAGACTAGACCTCTAGGGCCTAGACATAAGCGTACTAGTGCTCCGCGCACAATTTTCGCGCATACCGAGCCTATGTAAACAATTTCTGGCGTCACGTGTTTTAAAGAAGGCGTCGTTTACTTCTTTCCCGGCTTAATTCTTTGAATATTTTCCATATTATAGTTAACATAAATAGAAATAAATAAATAAGATTTGCAAACGCTTGAGAAACTCCCGTCACTCGGACTCGATACACAAAAGACCGAGGCTTAACCCTCCTGAACATTCGTAGCTCGCGGCCATCTTTATTGTTTACATGGGCTCGCCTAGGTTTGGAGGGAGGGTCAAAATTCATACCCCCTTTTTATGGACAAATAAGGTCTGGCTTTTTTTAGTAGAGGGGAAGCTACGAGTCTCTACTCCTTCTACAATACAGCTCCGTGGCGATATACTGTTGCGCAGAGGATGATCTCCAGGCTACTGCGCATGATCAGTTACCTATCAATTTTGCAAACTAAACTATATATCGTATCATTACCAATAAATTTAATAACAACGTTTGAACGATTAGATTATTTTAATAGTTAACAACCTGAATAATATTTCATTCATAAAACCATTATTTTAGGACTATCAGCATATTAAATGTTTTCTCTACAACGATATCATAACGTTACTAATAGACAGTAAGACCAAGCTGGGTCTTCTTGTTATAAGAGTACACACGACCCAAATTAACAGTTTACCAATTGTTATTAAAAATGTTCTCCTTACCATTTTACTTGCAGATGAAAAATAGTTGCTCCTCCGCAAGAAGGTTGAGCAGCTTTCTTGTGAGCATCTTGCTCGTCATTTTCCTGATTGGCTCGCAAGGTCCATCTTCCGTCGAAACCCGCAGAAAACGCAGTTTCGCCGGACTAGGTTGCATGGGCAAATACGACAAAATCATCTTCTCCAAGTTGAACCATCTCTGCGAAGAGTGTTACCAACTGTACCGAGAAAGCGAAGTCCACGGATTGTGCAGGTAATTACCGATGAAATTTCACGAAATCACGCTTTGTTTCACGCCCTAATTGTTCGGGCAATTAACAATTAAACATAAGCAGTGATAACGCCAGGATTTTTCAACTGGTCTCAGTCAGACTTGTATTTAAGTTGCTAAGCCTTTGCTGCTGCATGGCTGCTGTAATCGTTCATGAATTGACGAATTTTGAGAAAACATTGATTTTCGTTTTCTATCCACCTGCAAACTTTTGTTTAACTGGTTTCAATAAGGCTTGTAATTAAATCCCTTAAGTTAAGTATTTCAACAATATCATACTAGGCAATTGCAATCGCTAAGCCTCGCTTGGTTGCCGTGATTCTTAGTCCATACATTAACGTCTACTCCGAAATTAGTGTAACAGTTCAGTGAAGTTCAAAGGCCTAATTGGTTTTTTAACTAGGTATTTATTTTTAGATCAAATTGCTTCAACAACGATTCGTTTTGGCTTTGCGTCGAAGCGTTGTTGTTAAAAAATGAAAAGAACAAATTAAGCGAAATGGTTGAAACTTTATACGGAAGGTGACGTCATTAACCATCATTCATCATCCATAATAATTTATATTATATTCTTTTATAAATATACCCATTTTGTTTTTACTTACTTTTATTATATAATTTATACAATTTAACCCATTTTTGAAATGTTTTAAACGAAACAACGTTTGTTTTTTGACAAATGACTTATGAACTTGTATTAACAAAGTATTTTTGTGCTCAAATAAACGTATTTTTACATAAAATATTTGGTCGGTGTTATTATATAGAAACCAGGTAGAGTTTCCAGTCTATGTAGACAATTAACACTAAGCAGTCTATGAACCCACACCCAAATGAAATATCTGCTTTAGAAACTAAATTAAAATTACGTTGAGATTTCATCAAGAAGTGATATCTAGTTTATTAGGGAGAAGGTATAAGATGCCTAAGAATTCGCGCGCCATAGTCCCAGTCCCCTTTTCAAAATACTAGGGGGGGGGGACGTAAAAGGAGGCCGGGCTTTACGCCGCCTCTCCTCAGTCGGAAAATATGACTGTAAATTTCGTGATTCGCGTCGCGCTACTATACGTTTGGACTGGAGCTAAAGAGCTGGAAATGTGGCGCGAATTTATAATAATTTCATATATTATTTGAAATTAGCACCTCTGACCAATCGCATAACGATTTTTCTTTTTAACATTTTTTTTTTATAAAATGGTGGCAAATGAAGCGTAGGAATACCTAGCATAAAATATCGTAGGAAAAACGTAGTGTTGATAAAATATCACAAGCGTTAAATATAATTCATATTAATTTGCAGTTATAATCTAACATCCAACTTCAACTTGATTTGTTTCCCTGGTCGACTGACCAATTCGGGACAAACTGGAATCTTATCGACTTGATCCAGAGATTTGATTCGAAAATTTCGGACCATGTTGGCTATTGCCGTTTTCTCTTCTAGAAGCGCAAATCTTTGACCTACAACGTATTCAAAATTTAAGCCATGAACTTGAACTTATTTGACTATAAATACAAATGGACAAACCAATGCAATTTCTTGGTCCAGCTGAGAATGGTATGTAAGCGTATGGATGTCTACCCCCACTGTTTTCAGGCAGGAATCTTTCTGGGACGAAACGTTCTGGGTCTGGGAATATTTCTGCATTTCTGTGCAAAAAGGGGACGGCAATGCCGTATGTGTATCCTTTCGGAATCAAAATGTCGTCTGCAAATATAGGAATTTCAATGTTAGTTCAAGGCAAATCAATTATTATACTTGGGTCACATCACAAATTCTGTAAGTACGCTTGGTTCTATTGTTAAAGACCCTTTCAATATCGTCTGCATTATATTTGGTTAAGAGGGACCCAAAGACGATAGATGGAGCTTTAACGTTACCAGTCCACTAAAGTTCCTGTTGTTTGAAGCCCCGTCTAACGTCTTTGCTACCCACAACACCGGATGTTCCGCCTTGAGACAACAAAGTGGTCAAACACCAGACTCTATTTTACCCCCCAAAATTTGAAACAGTCCATTTGCAAAGGAAAATGTTTTTAAATACCTATTACAATGTCTTTGGTTGCCCGTCTTCCAATCAAGGGCACGGAAGGATAAAGTCTCAGAGATTCCTAAAAAAATATTTTTAATTTTCCAATGAAAAATTAGTTTTTATAATTTATGTATACCATGTTAAATAAAACGCGGTAAAATTATAACCCATCTCTACAACATATACCGATTCGATACTATATACCGATGTCGACTTATAACATATGCTTATGCTACAGAAGAAGTATACCTTGACAACAGCTTCAAGATAAGGCATTTCTTTCAGGTCTTCAATGGTTATGGGACCGTCTTTGTCGGATCCGAATCGTTGTTGGATTTCATTGTACAATTTGTCTTGGGCTTCTGGGTAATTACCCAATAAGAAGAGGGCCCAAGTAATGGCCACTTCCGTCGTATCTTGTCCCTTTAAAGGTGGTCAATTTAGTTCAGAGACGTTCTTTTAACAATGTCGAAGAACTTACGGCGAACATGAAGGTATGAACTTCATCTTTGATATCCTCTTTTGAAAGGGAATCGCTTTCAACCAAATGTTGTAGAACTAACATGTCCAAAAATGTCAATCTCCCATTTTTAGCAGCTTTCGCAATAATTTCCTTGTTCTTGTATGTTTCAACTAATTCGCTCCCACTTATAGCAGTGATGCGTTCATCAATAACCTTTTTGAAAAATATTTTTATTAATTTTGACAGGTAGATGGCGCCACAATATTAATTTAGTATTTGATTACAACGCGTTTTTACTTACCTTTGTAACAAAACTGTTAATTTCAGAGAGACATCTGTAATATTCCTTCCCAGCAGGAAATAGTTTGAACAACGTATCATTCCAAAGATAGGGGGTTACGACTCTTTTAAATGTTAAAAGTCCCGCTCTGCATAAATTTAAAATTAATTAACAAATGTTATCTTAAGTTCAAAAGATATGTTCCATAAGTTTGTCGCTGGTTAATGAGAGCTTGTCATGAAGAGAATGAAGTCGGTCATAGATTCAGGGTAATGCGACATACGCCTGGTGAGGCGCTGCTGTCAAAGGCTTAGTAATGCAGACTAAATAGGGAGATGGAAGTCCTGCAAAATTAACCGAGTGGAGTCAATTCTCGCGTCGTTCTCGAACTAGCTCTCAGTACGAAGTATAGGTAGCGTCATACTTATGGAACATTTTCTTATAATAACATGAAACATTAGTTACCTTTTGAGTGCTGTGACGTACGAAGAATTTCTTTTTCTTTGACTATCAATGTCAATACCCATAGCCGTTTCTATAAAAAAATAATGAATTTCTTCAAAATTTATATTTTAAATAAATAGTTTACATTTCACTACAGCCGTTATTTCACAAAATTAAATTAAAATTCAAAGGCCTAGATTAAATTTAAGGACTATTTTGATTTAAAATAAAATTACGAGTTCTAAGCAATAATTAAAAAAATCACTTAAATTTCTTAGTAATTAACGTACCACAAATTACATCCATTGTGTAGTACGAAATGAAGGGTTCAATATCAACGAATTCATCATCGATATGTTCTTTCAGTAATGAGACCAACACTTGACTCTTATCACTCATCATGGGTTGAAATTCGTCCAATATTTTAAAATGAAATGCTGGAGTCAATAGTTTACGGTGTTTCCTCCATTGCGTCTCTTTGCTAAATATTAGCATTAGTTAACAATAAATACTCAGTTTCAATCTTTGCATCTTGAGTAAGATAAGTTTAAATTAAAATTACCTGGTGATTAGACCACTCCCAAGCCATGGAATGACGTAGTCATAAAGACTACTTTTGTTCAAGATCTCGTTGCTTCTCAGGATTTTCTAAAAGTGCAAAATAATCTTCAGTTTATGAAGAAAGTGAAATATTAGCGAGTTATAGTAGAGATGTGATACCCGTTAGAATTATTGTATGATTAGGCCTAGAAGAAGTTCGCTAATTGTTAACATTCGTTGGGGTTAAAGTTTAAGATGATCGACACCTGATTTGTCGAATCACTAGACTGATCGAATTTACAAATATGTGCAAATTAGTTTCATTGATAGAAAAAGCGACACCAGAGAAACAATTTTTCGAGACAAGTTAAATTAAAATAGATTTTCTTCAAAAAGTGTCAATGTATGTGTGAAGCCATGGATATGCAAAAATACTAGCGAATTATGGATTCCCATCTCTTACGTTCCACGAGGCATTTCGCTTAGACGCCCGTTCAAAAATATGAATTGTAACCCCCCCCCCAACCCTTGTGATTGAGAGGGAAATTCGTATTTTTTCTCTCTGCGCATGGCTGAAATTTCAAACCCACCACTCAGGATTCTCCTGAGGGATATAGTTCCATTCACACTTGACCTAGACTCGATTAACAGACGTCTCATTCCCTCGGGTGTAACGTGTATTTGGTTTCCAGGTTTTAGGCCTGTTTCGAAGTCCACTGATCATTTTCGATCACTCTTGTTGATTATTTCGCGAAAATTTCGAACATACAGATATCACAAGGTAATAATGCAACATCAAGGGCACCTCAATCCCTTCTTAAAAGAACTAGTTGATTAGAAACCATATGACTTACCTCTACTTTATCGGGTGTAAAAAACGTGTACATATGTTCGGAACCGATCTTGTAGTGGTGTACGCCCACGTCCAGATGTTGAAATAAGTGTATGAAGCCCATTAAAGCTTGAAGGGTATCTTCAATGTAATTAAAATTCCAAGTAAATATTTATCTTCGTTCCAGTTATTTAAAGGTCACCACACCATAAGCCTATTTTCTTATGTATCAAAATAATGTCAATAAGTATAACTCTTTTCATAAACCATTTTTAAAAAGTCACGGATGGCCCCTAACTATGCAACTCCAGAATAAATCTTACGTTTTCAAAGCTTGAAGTTTCAGCAAAGAGAAATGGATTTTAAAACGACGAGCATAGGCTTTAATGTATGAATCTCACTTATAGGGACTTTACATAATAGACTTATGACACAAAAAAATCAAATATCGGATTACATTTCTATTAAATTAAAAATGTGGTTTTGATTTAAACAAACAAGAAGACCTTGAGAGGCAGTCGGATAAAAATCTAGAATTTATTTTTAATTATTGTGAAGCTATTAAGTTCGGTGCATGATTAATTACAACTTTTTATTGCTAATTATATCATCGTTACTAAGAATCCTATAATTAATTTCAACGCGTCACCAGAACATGGGCTAAAACATTTAGTTTCGGAGTTATGGCCCCCAAAACGCGGGCCCCTACATAACAAGTAAATTGGCACACTTGGGGAGTAAGACATATCAGAGTGCCCATCTTGTTAAGACAATTTCAATAGCCTCCGATCTAAGACCGTTACAGAGCCTTTATCTAGCATAAGTGTACTATTAAAGGTGGAAGTGTACCTAAGCTTGTAATTTTAAAGTAGTTCAAAGAGTAATAGCACGAGAGTGGACATTTTGAACAATACCTCTAAATAACAATGTTAACTTGGTACAAATAAAATAAAAATTAACTTCAAACTAATGTCTAAACAAGATGAGCACTCTGATATGTCTTACTCCACATATGTGCCAATTATTTTTCTTCTTATTTTAGGGGCTTATAGTAAAAGATTTAATTTGTGTCAAAAAGACTTACGTGTTTCCGGTGGCACATCTTTCACATTCCATTTGTATTTAATAATCTGCAATGCATTACCGAAAATGGGTACGCCTTTTACCGTAGGAACAACGCTAGCCTTCTTATAAAAAAGGCCTAATCCTGGCCAACTAATCTTCATTCCATTGTATTTCAACACCATTAACGTGATTAAGCTAATAGCTACGCATCGTAACGCGTAAATAAAGATATTGCTTAAATCAAACCATAAACTTAGTCCTAACGATTCACTCATTTTGATTTTTCAAATAAAATTGGCAAAATTCTTAAATTTTTAACCGTGTTGAGCAAAACTTTAACGAGTTGTGAGGTTTTGAACAATTTCTAGTGAAGTTTGGTAATATTTTTTTTTCGTATAAAAACCTTGTATCCTTTTTAGACCAGACCTTCATGTTCCTTAACTATAATGTAGAATAATAGTTTAAAACTTATATTTGGATTTAACAATACCACAAAATAGTACAAAATTTCAACAATTTATCAGGAGTTGATAATCAGAGTATTTAGTATTGGTGCATTATTTGACGGACTTATATGTTCCATATTAAAATCAACGCGTAGATTTAAATACAGAAGATTAGGGGTCCGCGGGCCCCAAGTTGTCAAAAGAGCTGGTTTAGAAACCACCATGTGTCCCTATAGTGCAGTAAACCGTTACGTATAGAAAATATTCTGTGATTTATATAATAACTATTGCATTGATAAAATACAAAGGAATGGAGGGTCCGCGGACCCAAACTTGACTCAAGAGCTATCTTACAAAGAAACTTTTTACCCCTCCAATAAAGCAAGCCGTTACTTATAGAAAAAATTCTGCGTTTCATATAATAATCATAATATAGAAAATAAAAAAATAATAGAAGGGTCCGCGGACCCCAGCTTGGTTCAACTACTGAAAAACAAACCTTTCATCCCTCTAATATAGTAACATAATAATTACAACATTTTAAAGTCATTCTAATCACGTGGACGCCTCCAAAAGGTACAGACAGACAAACGTTTAACATTTAACATAAAGAAGGGTACTTTTTATTATCAACTCTTGATTACTCTTATTTTAAGAAATAATAGCTTAGGTGATCTTGTAAGTTTTTCAACGTAGGTATTTATTTATTAACGAAGTCTATGTCTCCTGTCATAAGATTAGGCAATGGCCTCGTTGATAGCATCATTTGACTCTAATGTCAAGTATCATTAGTTGGCAATATGGTTTCATTTAAAACCATATCACGTAAGGCAGTAATCAAAGTAGCGAGGACTGGTTCAGACTTACTTTAAAAATTTCAAGGACAGTATCTTTCCGAGTTAAAACGAGAGTGGAATTTTTATTTTGGCCGCAAACGTGACCAAAATAATATTATTTTACGCTCCAATGAACTAATGAATACTTTTGGTTTAAGCACCTGATTCTATTGGTTGTTGTTTGTATTTCCTGCCTTCAACAGTATTGTCTATTTTTACGTGAATATAAATAATTTAAATAATAATTATATTAAATATAGGGAATTATTTTCAAGAAAATAATTTGCATATAAAAATAAATATGAAGTACTTTTTTAATATTTTGAAATTTTTATTTTGCTCGAGAAATTATTAAAATGTTCGGATTTTCCGAAATGAAAAGAGAAGTTCATAATATCATCCTTGGAAGTAAGCACTTGTAATGCGTTTTTGTATTCATTTCTGATTTTAATTCCAGAGGAGGCGGGGTTTGCGTTAAAATGGGTAAATGGCACTTAAAATTAACTAACTTACAAAAACATTATTATGTACTAACATTACTACCATATATAACATTGTATACTTTTTCCTCTCTTATTATGTTTATTGCTAAAACGACCAATAAGGGTTGTACAATGCGTTATGTAGGGGCGTGTCAAGAAATATTTTGCAGTAGTAGCGTTACTCTTTCCAAGAGTTGTGATTGGGCAATGTCTCGTGACTGTATGTCGTCTGCTTAAACGTAATAAGCGGCCTACCCCTACATATCAATTACTAGTATACTTCAAAGGACGATTTTATAAACTTCTTTCTTAGCCACCAAAGGAAAGATGGAACATTGAGTCGCATTATAGGTTTCGTTGTCTACATTTCATAGACAATTAATATTTTAAAGTCACTTTTGATTAAAAGTTCTTTAACTGTTAAGTTGTAATTAAGATAAACTGGCGAGATTATCTGGGTACCAATTTTATCCTAATTTGTTTGCTCGGTCTGCTGACTAGTTCGGGACAAATGGCGATCTTGTCAACTTGGTCGACCGATATTAGTCGGAAATTTCTGATTGTGTTTGTAATTACACTCTTTTCTTCTAACAGCGCGAACCGTTGACCTAAAATGAAAATAAATTACCGAACCAACTTAAGGCGTCTTCACACGAAACACATTGACAATCCAAGTTTAATAATAATAGTTGCATTTTCTCATGAAAGATCTCTATGATTAACAGCAAAATGTTGCATTTTGAGCCTCCCAATTTCCCAAAACGGTTGAAAACGCTTTCAAAGGGTCTCGTGTAAACGCGGCTATACATTGTTCACGACATGAAAAATTTGAAAACATCTTTACCTATGCAATTTCTTGGTCCAGCTGAAAAAGGTACATGAGCGTAAGGATGTCTTCCACCACTATTTTCAGGTAGAAATCTTTCGGGTATGAATCGCTCTGGATCAGGAAATTCTTTCGGATTTTTATGCAAATACACGAGTGGAACGGCGCACGTCGCACCCTTTGGTATAATTACACCGTCTGAAGCAAGATTCGATTAAAACTTCTTCTATTGACTTATGACGGTGAAGGACAGTAGATATTTACCAATTATCATCTCTTTGTTCGCTGTCCTGGCTATGAAGGGGACTGAAGGGTATAACCTAAGTGTTTCCTGTTGGAGAAGTGTGAATTGAACAATTGTATCGATTCCAATTTTCGACTGCTAAAAATCTTACCTTTATTACTGCTTCTAAATAAGGCATTTCCTTGAAATCCTCGATTGTTATTGGTCCATCTTTATCCGAGCCAAATCGGTATCGAATCTCTTCGTACAATTTCTCTTGCGCTTCTGGGTAGTTTCCAAGCAAGAATAACGTCCAAGTTATGGCCACTTCCGTCGTATCTTGACCCTAAATATAAGCAAGTAACAGATAAACAAGTTAACACGATAGTCTACTTTGATCAAATCTCCTAGCGCCCTGCAAAATTCAACTTCGTTCGTTGATGTTTAAACAGACAATTTTCTAAACGGGGAGGGGACACAGAATTGTCTGTTTGACTTATGGTTAAAACGGAACATCCAGAGGGAAAGTGAACCCAAAGACGCTAGATAGGGCTTCAAGGTTACCAGTCCATCAAAGTCCCTTTGTTTCCAGTCATATCTAACTGTCTTTGGGTGTTGTTCCGTTTTAAATAAACAAAGAAGTCGAATACCGGACTCAACACTCTTCTTTTGAAAAAGGTCTTATGTCTTACCGCAAACATGAAGGTGTGAACTTCATCACGAATATCATCTTTGGTTAGGGAATCACTATCCACGAGGTATTGCAAAACTAGCATATCCAAGAATGTCAATCTGCCATTTTTCGCAGCTTTCATGATGTCCTCCTTGTGTTTGTAAGCTTCGACAACTTCGCTTTCTCTTAAAGATTCAATTCGGTCTTCTATCACCTGAAATAGAAAGTGAAACAAAGCTTATTGCAATGAATTTTCAAGCACCTGTAGAAATGACTGATTTGTGTCATTCGCTAGAATCCATTTAAAATAATTCCAGTATATGGATATGTATAATTACTAACGTATTATGGATTCCCATCTCTTATGTTCCACAAGGCATTCCCCCTAGGCAGCAAAAAATCGTGACTCGTAACCCCCCTCCCCCCAAACCTTGTGACTGAGAGAGAAATTTGTAATTTTTCTCTCTCTGCGCATGGGCGAAATTTCAAACCCACCACTCAGGATTATCCGGAGAAATATAGTTCCTTTTCCCCACGTGACCTAGCTATTTCCGCCTCAATTTAAAGCCGTCTCAGATCCGCGGGTTTTAAGGTGTATTTGGTTGCCAGCTGTTTGGCCTAGTTGGGTTAATCCACAGTACGTTAGTAATTATGCATATCCAAGTGTTGTTAATATGACGTTAGTAAACTGACTTGATTCCGCCCTTGAGGCAAGTATGACGCACACAATATTGAAATATTGACCTTGAAATCAGGGTACATTACCTTGTTAACAAAATCGTCGATTTCTTTAAGGCATTGATAGAATTTTCTTCCAGTTGGGAAATATTTGAACAAGAACGAGTTCCATAAATACGGGGTCATTATTCGTTTGAAAGTTAAACGACCAGCTCTGTCACGAAAGAGTTAATTAATGACAATGTCAAGATCGCGAGATTGTGTCAAGAAATTTAATCGATTGGTGTTACAGTTTCCTACAAGGACTCTTGATAAAATGGGGAAAGCTAATTCGTATCAACATCCAATGTTAAATCTCATTGAGAGAAAGTAGTTCGTATCAACCACTGAAATATTTCTTTACCTTTTTAGAGCAGTGACGTAGGCAGAGTTTTTCTTCTGTTGAATATCGATGTTTATTCCCATGGCAGTTTCTTAAATTAGAGTCTTAATGTAATTATAACTAACCAAGGCTTAGCAATTAAATTTTTTAAAATGCAATTAAAAATTTAAACGGACAATATTTTAAGACGATAAAGTTTAGGTTTCCTTTCCAAATTTAAGGCCCATTCACACGAAACTAAAATCCTACTTTCACGTCGGTGAAGTCGTTTTTCTCCCTTAATTAAACATGTGTCAACAACTACGTAAAAGATTCGCGGGTTCAGTTTGAAAATTTTCAGTTTCGTCAGGCAGTGCAACGAGATGGCACCACCTTTTCTTTAGCCATAGCTCACTCAATCATGTCATACTGACGCTTGATTTAGTGAGATACGGTTTAGCAGACGATGTATGAAAAGTTTTAAAAATTCTTGGAGGTATTTTCTTTTTGAAATGGGCTATTTTAGTATTCAAAAAATCACTATAATGTCAAGTGGTTTTAAATCGTCTGCTATCTCGTCAATCAACGAACTTGCGCATGCGCTACCGAAACGAAACTAACGATGCGACCGAGGGGAACGTAAGATTTTGTTCTATAGTCTGAATAGGCCTTTAAATGGAAAGACAAGACAAGAATCTCCTCGACATACCACAAATGACGTCCATGGTGTAATAGGCGACTAAAGGTTCAATATCGACGAAGTCAGAGTCAAGTTGCTTTTTCAGTTCCGAGACGAAGATCGCGCTCTTGTCGCTGATCATGGGTTGGAATTCGTCGAGGATTTTGAAATGAAAAGCCGGGGTCAAGAGTTTACGATGCTTTCGCCATTGCTTGGCTTTACTGATAGGAGACAATATTGATAATCGTCAGTGTTCGTTGGCGATAATGTTCTAAATAAATTTTCGTTAAGATCTACCTGCTTATGAGGCCATTTCCGAGCCAAGGTACCATGTAATCGTAAAGACTACTTTTATCAAGAATATCATTACTTCTTAATATTTTCTGTAATTAATGTACAATTTTTTTTTAATTTACTGTTATCAATATCTTATGTATATTTCAGAAAGTTGTTCTGTTTTTGGTTTTTCATGCACAGTCACAATTCTTTAACTTCCTAATTTGATTTACCAAATTACATGGTGGTTTATATCAGTAACACCATTAGTTTATAAGATATGTTCCATAAGAATGACACTACATATACTTCGTAATGCTAGAGACTTACACCTCGAGCTAGTTCGAGAACGACAAGCGAGAGTTGAAGTCCTACACTCGGTTAAATTTGCAGGACTTCCATCTTCCTATTTAGTCTGCATTACTAAGCCTTTGACAGCAGCACCTCACCCACCAGGCCTCGCTTTACCCTGAATCTATGACCTACCTCACTCACCAGGCCTCGCTTTACCCTGAATCTATGACCTACCTCACTCACTTCATGACAAGCTCCAGTTTGTAACCAGTGACAAACTTATGGAACATATCTTATCAACAAGTAGATGAAATCTATGTATTCCTAATCACGTTTTTCTGGGAAACTCTTCGTTATAGTTATTGATCGAGTTCATATCATACTTATTGTTGTTATGTTACGTGTAATTTTTGAGCAATTTTTGACAACTTGCCTCAGCTGTTTCAGGTGTGAAGAAATTAATCATCACCTCGGAGCCGAGTTTGTAACTTTGAATTCCCAAACCATTCTGTTCAAACAGGTGAATCATACCATTAATGGCTTGAAGGGTATCTGTAAGATTAAAATTGAATATTTAATTAGAGTTTTATCGAGCCATATATATACTATACATATAATAACTACAAGTGCATTAAAGTAATCTAAATATTTACATACAAAGATCAAAAATAGATTTCGATATTTATAATTAATTAACGATATACTTAAGCTTGTAAACCGTTCGCAAATCAGATGATATCAGAACGATGCGATAAAATCAGTTTTATAGCTTTTTTATTTCATGTAGTTCTATAATCTGTTTTAATTTCAAATATTATTTCAGGCTGGAATGCTAGGTCATTTTTAATCAAATAAACCACATCAAAAAAACGTACCAACAATTATCCATTCACTTATATAAATTTTTAATAATGTTTTTCAAGTTAAAATTCTAATCCTACCACCGATTTCTTAATTATAAATTGCCATAGGCAACTTTAAATAATTCGAGACCGCAAAATAACTTATGTATAAAAGCACCGGCCGATTGCATGCCGATAGCGGTCTCTAATTGGTCGGACCTTCCGATGGCGATTTTCATAAAAATTACGTGTCTCGTTTATCAGGTTTGCACAAAGATATTGGTAAATGTTTATAACGCATTTGATAATATTTATCAAACTACTTTAATTAAAAAAAATTGTTGTCGGGTCATTTCACTCTTCTTTCAATATGATTAAAAGACCTTGAAATTTGAACGAGAAAACACAGAATAAAAAAATTCCATTGCTATCAAAAATAAATGAAATTTTTTTTTCTAAAAATTTATGATGATAGCAATCTGATATTTTACCTGAAGGGGAAAACCCCAAACTTTTGAGAATAACAAACCCATTAAAAGTTTAAGAATTATTTAGTGGATAAAACTACCTGACCCTCGATAGTATTTATTGCGTGTTAGTTTAGGTTTGGTTAGCGTTTGTACTTTGTAAGGGGGGGCTTGGCTTAGATATAGTTTAAATTAGACTTGATTAGGTTAGGTTAGAGTTTTAGCTTTTAGGGTTAGGTTTGGATTTTACTATTTTTTAAATAAGCCTCGGTTAGATTTTGTTTAGGTTTTATTTGAGTTTAAATTACTTTAGGTTACAGTTTTTGATTTTAGGGTTAAGTTTACACTTCACTGTTTTTTATATAAGGCTCGGTTAGATTAGGTTTAGAGTTTCTTATTGTTTAAATAAGGCTTTGTTTAGATTAGGTTTTGATTTTCCTATTGTTTAAATAAAGCTCTGTTAGATTAGGTTTTGATTTTCCTATTGTTCAAATAAGGCTTTGTTTAGATTAGGTTTTGATTTTCCTATTGTTTAAATAAAGCTCTGTTAGATTAGGTTTAGATTTTCCTATTGTTCAAATAAGGCTTTGTTTAGATTAGGTTTTGATTTTCCTATTGTTTAAATAAAGCTCTGTTAGATTAGGTTTTGATTTTCCTATTGTTCAAATAAGGCTTTGTTAGATTAGGTTCAGATTTTACTATTGTTTAAATAAGGCTCTGTTAGATTAGGTTTAGATTTTACAATTGTTTAAAATTATCCCAAATCAGACAAAATCGAATCTATAGACCATTCCAACAATTACACGCAGAAATCCAAAACACAGGGGCTAGTTGGTGGTGCTACTTGGAGAAAGGGAAAATCAAAATACCATAAAGGCAGCCTCGCCCTGTGCTGTTGGTTTATCTGTATGTAATTTTCGAAATGGTCTATAACGTGAGAACATACCCTCCCCAAGAAAACTCGACACTAAAGCAAACTCATCCTAATATTAATTGGTCTTATTTCGTTTTCCAAATATTTTCAAAATTACTGAACTTACACGTTTCTGGAGGCATATCTTTGACATCCCACGATGTCTTGAGTATTTGATGGGCATTCCCCAAGATGGGTATCCTTTTGAGACACGGAGGTTTGATGAGCGTTGGCTTCGCATCTTGATGACAATTCCCCTTCAGATCTTGCGATTGCATAAACTGGCGCGTTAACTTCAAGAACAATAGACTTACAAATCCGGCGCAGAGCAATCTGAACGCGAAACCCAAGGTGTCAAAAAACTCCGTAGTCGCTAAAGACATCATGCTGACTCAACGTTCAGGTTGCAATAAACAGAGGTTAAAAACGCGACCGATTTCGAATCGATCCCACTTATCATTAATCCTTGATCTTCGTTCGATCTTGAGAAAGGTTTCGTTTAACGACCGTGCTGATATTGCTAGTCACTGAAAGAGAAGGTTGCGATGGCGCATCAAGTATCGTAGCCTTTGGACAAGTGACTTAGTAGGGCCTTATGAATCGCGCCGGATTTTTTAATTAATTTATTTTGTATTTTAAAAGATAAAAATATACTTGAAGGTCTTTCTATTTACGTGATAAAATGCAAAGTAATATCAAGAAGTGATATCTATAGTTTATTAGGGAGAAAGGTATAAATTCGCCTGCACATTTCCAGCTCTTTATCTCCAGTCCTAACGTATAGTAGGTCGGGAGGTAATCCCCGCCTCTAAATTACAAGCAGCTGCATCTCATTGGTTCTTGAAAACTCACGTCAGCGCGAAGACGAAAATTACAGTCATATTTTCCGACTGAGAAGAGGCACGAAATAGCCCGGCCTCCTTTTACGTCCCCCTTGTATTTTGAAAGGGGGACTGGGACTATGTTGCGCGAATACTTAGGCATCTTATACCTTCTCCCTAGTAAACTAGATATCGCTTCTTGGTAATATAATCTGTAGAACATTTACATAATTAGAGAGACCATTTTCAATTGGATAAGAAGAGTTTAAAGAATTTTTGGAAAATGAGAGTTTTACAAAGTTACTTGTGTAGGTTCCGCCCACTTATCTGAGACTTGTACTATCAAGGCTACAGAGCGCGATGTACTGATAGCTAATGTCAGCCATTATTAAAGGTATGGAATTACCTCACGTAAGTTACGTTCTTAAAATATTAATAGTTTTTTTTGGAAATTTGAAGAATTTAAAAATTGGAAAATGTTGGGTAGAGATGCTACGCTATGATGACGAGTTATCTTTAAAGGTGAAGTTCAGGTAAAATAACATTGCACCTTAAAAGAACGGCCTTTTTCCAAATATAAAATTAAAAATATCAAAAATAACAATAGATTATCTCTTATTACAAAATAATTAACATTGAATAAGTCTTAAAAACGAGGACTGCATGGGAAATCAACCAATTACGTTAGGGGTAAGTGGTTCCGTTTAGCAGACGCCACTAAAACAATGGCGGCGGCGCAGTAGTCCTTGATTATTTTTAAGACTAATTAGATGCTAATTATTCTGTTAGAAGGGAAATTTTTTTCCTTTTATATTTAGGAAAAAAGTCGTTTTTTTTTAAGGTATAATTTTATGTTACCTGAATAATGTTTAAGAATTTAAAAATTGGAAAAGGAATTTGCTAGAGATGCTACGCTATGCTATGATGACTCAGCTTGGTCTGTCTATCTGTAATAACGCTGGGATATCAATTACTAAATACATAATTAATAAACAAATCTAACCGCAAATGAACATCCTTAATTAATCTATGAAGAGCGTTAAATTTATTGATAAATTCAAATTTATCAAAATATTTGATAAAATTAAGGTCATTAAAATGAAAATTATTTAGAAGTTATCAAGGATTAAGATGAGAGCTGTGAAACGAAGGAGAGAGCGAGATAGACCATTCCATTAATTGCTTTTAGAGAAACCAACACACACACATGGGCAGAAGGTCGCCATCTTGGGTTATTTCCCTTGAGCCAACCAGACGGAGCCCGAGACTCTCAGAGAGGCTTACCAACTCGCAGTGCCTCTAGCGGTGCTAATTATAACTCGACATGGAAAATTTTAGACTCAAAATCGTACTGAACTTCTGTCCTACCACTCTCACCATAGTCTGTGACTATCCCTTCATATCATCATCAGACAATTTATTCATTATAGAATTACATTCTATTTCTGATAAAAATTAAATACAAAATTTATTATCTCATTTAGAAATATAATACTCATATTTTGTAATTAGGTTACTATTAAGATTAAAATTTTAATTGGGGACAGTTCCTTGAAAATAGTCTGCCAAAAAGTGTATTGGTGTAAAGTTATGTAAACGCATTATTTATTTTTCTAGATTGGGAAGAATCTTCGGTTTAATTTAACAAAATAATAAAATAAAGATTTAAAAAATGTATAGCTATTGAATTACTTCTGACACTGATTCTCAGAAGTGACTTAACAGATTTTGATAATTATTTTCGTAATTAAAAGTGAATTTAGACCTATCTTTCACGTCATAAAGACCGATTTCAAATCTTGAACATGTGGTCTGAAATATTTGAAGTCAAAGATGACCCCATATAAAAATGTTATTGAAGACACATTTTCAGCATGCACATTAGACGTGTTTTTTTTTTAAATATAAATTATCAATTTTGTTTTAATTACATTTTGTTTTGCAATTTTAACGTAAAAACTATGTGGTGCCATGGATATGAATAAATACTAACGTATTATGGATTACCATCTCTTACGTTCCATTCAGTAGAGAAAAAATACGACTTCCAACCCCTCCCCCTTAACGTTGGGAGTGAGAGGGAAATTCGTTCTTTTTGTCTCTGCGCATGGGCGAAATTTCAAACCCACCACTCAAGATTCTCCGGAGAGATATAGCTCCTTTCCCCACATGACCTAGCTCTTTCCACCTCGATTTACAGCATTCTCACATCGTTATTTGGTGGCCAGCATTTCGGTCCTAGTTGGGAATCCATAATACGTTGATATTTATACATACCCATGAGGTGACCTTCAGTTTCAGCACATGCGATTACTACCGGCCTTTCATGCTTTAAATCAACTCAATACATATCATTTTCCAATGAATTCAATTCAAAACCAATCGAAGATTATTTCAAAGTGTGGTCGAGACTGGTAACCATCTAACCCCGAGATAAAATAAAATTCTGACACAAAAGATAGCGACAACAAATTTTGTATGTCATTGCTAGATTGATCTCATTAAACCCGGAAGAGCAGATAACTTCAACTATAATCAATATTTTAAAGTTAATTATATCATCGAGCCAATCAGCTAATTGGAGCTCAGGGCCGTCGAGGGATAGGGCAACTCGGTCAGTTTCCCTAGGGCCAGTACCTCATAGGGGTCCCAGGAGATCACGTATTGTGATGCCTTACTGGGGGCCCACGATTTCGTTAATTTTCCCCGGGCCCACAAAACTCTCCGAACGGCTCTGTGCCACTGGAACATTAATATTAATATTAAAACCAATTAAAACTAATTTCTATTAGAATTAAAAATGAGACAATTAATTATCAAAGTTCATATATTAGTAAATTAATTAAATCAAATAGCCTCATTAAAGGAAAAGGGGCTGTGTATTGATAGGAAAGCTCAGGTTCCTTTCCTTATAACATAAGTTTATAAGATATGTTCCCATAAGTATGACACTAAAGATACTTCGCAATGAAAGAGGCTTGCAAGTGAGAGCTAGTTCGAGAACAAGCGAGAATTGAAGTCCTACACTCGGTGGTTAATTTTGCATGCAGGACTTCCATCTAGGTCCTATTTAGTCTGCATTACTAATCCTTTGACAGCGCCTCACCAGGCGTCGCTTCACCCTGAATCTATGACCTACCCCATTCACTTCATGACAAGCTCCAGTTCGTAACCAGTGAAAAACTTATGAACTTATGCTGATAATCTATATTTCGATGAAAGATCTTTCCCTATGCATATCCGCGACTATTTCTTTAATCAAATGTATCTGTATTTATATTGAACACGGATTAAACTTTGATACGTAGTGGTATGTCGTAATTAAAATTATTCACGCATTCCTGGAAGCATAAATTTAATATTGAATGAAATGGCGGCATACATTAAACCATACGTTCATAAGATATAATATTCCATAAGTTTGTCACTGGTAACTTACAAACTGGAGCTTGTCACTGGTAACTTACAAACTGGAGCTTGTCATGAAGTGAATGAGGCAGGTCATAGATTCAGGGTAAAGCGACACCTGGTGAGGCGCTGCTGTCAAATTTGGGCTTAGTACATGCAGACTAAATAGGACCTAGATGGAACTTTGTCCTGCATGCAAAATTAACCACCACCGAGTGTACTTAGGACTTCAATTCTCGCTTCCGTCGTTCTCGAACAAGCTCGAGCTGTAAGTCTCTCAGTGGCATTACGAAGTATAGGTAGTATCATACTTATGGAAGGAACATATCTAATAAACTTATGATTAAACTGGTGATAGGCGGCAGCTCAGTAGAAACGTTCATAACGCGAACGAAGTGTTAAAAACAGCTCGGAAAGCGATTATCGTATCGATCTATTAAATTATATTGTTTCGACACCATGGGTCGATATAACCGTTGTTCGTGTGTTGGAAACATAACATAACATAGCGTGCTTGGAAAGTAACCTTACAGTAGAAATCAGCCTTAGCATAAGTATGTAAGATATGTTCTTTCCATAAGTATGACCCTACCTATATTTCGTAATGCTACTGAGAGACTTGAAGCTCGAGCTAGTTCAAGAACGACGGAAGCGAGAATTGAAGTAAATTTTGCAGGACTTCCGTATTCCTATTTAGTCTGAACTTACTAAGCCCCATTTGACGGCAACACCTCACCAGGCGCATGTCGCTTTACCCTGAATCTATGACCTACCTCATTCACTTCATGACAAGCTCCATTTTCTAAGTTACCAGTGACAAACTTATGGGACATATCTTATGCTAAAAAGAAGAAAAAAAACTGTTTCTATCGGGAGCTGTTGCAGCTTTTAAGGCTGGATTTTAATATAGTTAAATGTGAAGATCATTTAACAAAGACAATGTAGTTGGTTAAAGACTAGATACTTTTCAAAATTTTACCTCACGAAATTTCACGACTAAAATTCATACCTACTTAAAAGTGTAAAAACCGCTTCATATATTTTTACTTACAAAATAGAAACAAATTCGGTGATTAACCGGAAATGGTGCAAGTACAAAGAATGTCCGAACCATTTTTAATTCAGGAGGCTCAGTGTGATTAACATATTGGTAATTGGTTTGTTTAACAAATTGGAGTAAACAGTGATTTCAAACCAATGGCCCAAAAAACCCTTTTATTTTCAGCAAAAAGTGATATCTAGTTTGGTCTTTGTTGTCTTAACAAAACAAGGTGGTCAAACACAAGTTTGTTTTTGGCCCCCTTCTTTGGAAAAAGCTCTTAAGTACGGAATTTGTTTCTATTGGGAAAAGCGTTCAGCCAATTTACATCCAAAGAAAGAAATGTCACGTCTAAGTCCCATTACATTTTCTTTGAGCTAACAAGAAAGTTCACTTTGCGTTTCGCCCGTACCTTACCT
Source organism: Phalangium opilio (assembly GCF_054372755.1). Classification (NCBI taxonomy): domain Eukaryota; kingdom Metazoa; phylum Arthropoda; class Arachnida; order Opiliones; family Phalangiidae; genus Phalangium; species Phalangium opilio. The sequence continues at coordinate 1,634,766 of NW_028324166.1, read as the reverse complement.
TACCTTACTTTACAAGAGCCTTAAATTGTTTTTCGGAATAATTTAACGTATTGACTATATTTTTCTCACAGACCTCGCTTGTCGACAACGAAAGGCCTTAGACGTAAAGTCTGAATCAATATATGAGCCTGGCTTTTTTTATTTGGGTCTAGTAAGACATCTGCGCCGCGGTTTCCGTTTTACCGATACAAACTTTAAGGATATCGAGTCCTAGGACAGCAGATTTCAACGAAATAAGTTAAAAATGAATACGAATTTAAGTAAGATGACAACAGTAAGTGTAATACTCAGTCAAATACGTTAACGGGCCACTGTCTTCGAGTTATGATTTGAGTGTTTTACGGAAGACCCCTTAAATTTAATAAGAAATCACTGTCTTTCAGTTTCTGAGTTAAATATAAGGGGTCATCCGTAAAATACTATGGACAATCTTAACTTAAAAACAGTGGTCCTTGTGGCAAAATGTCTTAGAAGTTACATTTTCAACCCAAAATCGCTCAAAGAACACCCCTTTATTTATGCCATATTAGCAACACTGCTTAGCAGTACACAGAAATCATGAGAACTTTCATACTTATTGTTCTTTGAGTTACTAATGCTACTAAATATGAAAGAGCGTTTGTACATTTTGCAAACCGGGGTATAGATTCGATTTAACCAACGTATCTACGGTGCAGTTTCCTTCGGACTTTCCTTGAAGTAACGTCAAGAAAAATGTCAAATTTTACGTCAATTTTACCAGAAGATCTAAATGGGACGTCTAACTTGAACACGACTAAAGCACCCGTTATTGCAAATGTTCATAGTGCTGAATTAACATCCGATGACGCGACATGGATTTTGACAGCCAGTTTTGTCATATTTACTATGCAAACAGGTAAATATTGAAAACATGTAGTTTCGCACCTGTACCTTGTGAACGTAGATTCTCAAAGCATTTTGAGTCATTCATAAGTGTATGATGTAAAGTCACCATAGGTAAAGAAATAACATCAAGGGTATTGCAGAAGTTACGAAACATTTCAATTTTGTCTGGTCTTTTAACGATAGCTCTATGGAAACTTGCTTATGGTTATTGGTTTCTATTATTTACAATTTACCCTTTTGTTAGGTTTCGGATTATTGGAGTCCGGAGCAGTCACAAAGAAAAACGAGGTGAACATAATGATGAAGAACGCTGCGGATGTTGTATTGGGCGGTATAGGTTATTGGATGTACGGTTATGGGCTTCAGTACGGAGATGGACCCTTGACTAACCCATTTTGTGGCGTGGGAAAATTTCTCTTAGATGCTGAGCCTGACAAAATGGGGACAGGTAAACCATACCTTAGTGTAGCAAATATTCCCAAACTAATTACTTAGATTTAATTGAGTCTTTTTTTCTTTTTTCAAGTATTTACAACGTTCATTTTTCAACTGTCTTTCGCTACAACGGGTATGTAAAACTTGAACTTGTGATTAGGTGTGTAGATTATCTTTATAGACCTACTTAGGAACTATCAAATCCTCCAATGAGAGAAAATTTATTTTGCAAATTATGAGCTGATTTCTTATCATACGATTTCAAATTTACACAATGAGAACTTCATTAGATCATGGATATGTATAAATTTTAACGTATTATGGATTCCCATCTCATAGCCACAACCATAGTATCAGGGGCAATGGCTGAGAGAACGGACTTCAACGCTTATTGCGTATTTTCATTTTTAAACACCATCACCTATTGCATTCCCGCTGGGTGGTTATGGGGAGATCATGGTTTCCTGAATAAGTTGGGTGTTCTGGACTTTGCCGGTTCTAGCGGGGTTCATTTACTTGGAGGGGCGTCTGCCCTAGTGGCCTGCTTGCTCCTGAAACCTCGTCTCAACAGATACGACGCCGGAGGGTCGTCTCAAATGGGAAACCCGACAAACGCCATGATTGGGACATTCACTTTGTGGTAGGTTTCCTTATCATAGAGATGGCACATATTTGCTATTCGACAAGTGCCAAATATTCGCTATTTGCCAACGAGTTTGTTCCCCGTTGTGGTGCCTATATTCGGATGTGAATATTCTGCGACACTACAAACCGAGCACTCAAGACAGACCCTATTAGGGATACTGCAAATATTTGCTTGGGACTCGTAAAATATCGAATGTGTGCTGTCACAATGTAGGCAATCATGTATTGGTGATTATTTCCTTTTTTAGGTGGGGTTGGTTGGTGTTCAACTGCGGAAGTACTTTTGGAATATCAAATAACAAATGGCATTATGCAGGAAGGTAAGTACTAATAAGATACTTACCTCTTGATGACACTTAAATCGACCCACTATGGTATATAACACAGGGCAGCTGTGACAACCATAAATGCCTCGTTAGGTGGAGGCCTCGTAGGAATTTTTTACAGGTAACTATTGCACAATTCAACCGATTTAAATCACGTTCAGTGAGCGCGTTCACCAATTGTATAGCTTTTGAGTTCGAGTATGCCGCCATCTTTTAAAATGGCGGCCCAGAAGAGTAACCATGACTTGAGTTTTTACAGAATATAAATATAGATTACTGCTTGTAACGTTACGTATAACTTTCAGCCATTACGTTCATAAGAAGTTTCTCGTCACCGACATAATGAATACTGTTCTAGCAGCTCTGGTAGCCGTTACAGGTAGAGCCATCTTGCGGGTAAATTATACCTAACTCTTTCTAACTTCGAGGGTATCTATTCCATAGCCGGTTCCGGATACTACACCGCAGTTGACTCTGTAATTGTGGGCATAATTGGGGCTATAATCGTATGTCCCGTTCCTGGAGTTCTGGACAAGTACCATATCGATGATCCAGTTGGAGCAGTTGCCGTGCATGCCGTGGGTGGAGTTTGGGGGATGGTGGCAGTTGGTCTCTTCGCCAAAGATGACCGCCTACTGAACTTGACACAAGGACGAAGGGGACTGCTTCGTGGAGGCGGTTTTTACCTCTTAGGAGTGCAATTACTGGCTTGCGTTTGCATTACCTTATGGAGTGTGACCACAACGTTTGTAATTCTCAAGGTAAGCTATGTATGACACAGGAGAGTTTGTGAGCCATGGAAAAATTGTCCATATCGCAGCCCTACACGTGTCCCGGGGAATTTAACTGACCGAATTGCCTCCTCCCCTTCAACGACCCTGATGCAACATTCACACAAAATGACTATGTTTTAATATGGGCGTTGCTGGGCGTAATGGTTTCTTTGCAGAGTGTAAATTTGATTTTACCAATTCGAATGCCAATGGAAGAAGAAATTATGGGTGCTGATTTCATTGAACATGATATTCATCACGAAGGTAAGCATTCTATAAACGTTAACACCGCATTTTTTACCGGTACCATAGCCCCGATTTTCGTAACTATTATTCACATTAACCCTCCTCCCACTTACAACTTAAAACCAAGGCCTAATGGTTTAATTTGGTTTTGTTTTAGGGTATGATTACGAAGCAATGATGAAAGGCATCGAGAAAAAACACGGAATAAACATGGACGAACACCGAAGACAGCGTCACCAAATTACTTCCAGGGTCGAATTCGACGAGTATTTAATCGAGACATACCTGTCCAAAGTGCTACCAAGCAACAATTTCGATTCTGCCGCGGCTCAACTTGTTCTTCGATCTAGACCCGTGTCTTCTCGACCCGGTGATCGAAGGAAACAATCCGCGGTTCATGATGACTCTTGTCAAATTATGTAGGCGTCAATGGTGACAATACTCGAATGTTCGAATTTTTAGTTCAATTCAGTTCAGTTCAGGGATAATGGAATTAAGGTTCAGTACAGACCTAAAAACAAAATCCAGCACAAACTTACTTAACAAGGCAGCGTTACGTGATTGGTTGGAGGTGCAAAATAAAAAATTATGCATACTAATTTGAATTTTAAAATCATTCGGAGGTATTTCCTTTATATTTCACTGTGCAGATTGGTCTTATAATTAGTAGAATAGAAAAAAATTATTTGATTTTTCATTTCACACTTCTTTGAATAAAAAATTACCGATTAAACTATTAAAGATGTTTAATACGACTGGTGTTTCGGGAATTATTTTTACAAGTTGTTAAGCCTAATTTACTTCAATTACGACTAATTTGTTTAAACATAATTGATATATAATAATCATATTACTTACTGTACACTGTAGGGCGGTATTGAAGTTTTTTTCGTGCACTGCGACGCCATTGAAACTGCAGGCCTAATATTTACGCTTAACAAATTTGCTTGCCTGAACCCGTCCTCGGGTCGAGAGGTCAAACAGTTGTCATTTATTTTTTAATAGTTTGAAAAAAAATATTTTTTGTGAGTTCCTACAAAAGGTTTTCATCATTTCTAGTTATCTTGAGTTGCTTCGCAGAAATATCGACTTTATTTTTAATTTTAAAAGTGCCCGGTAAACTGCAATTGCCTCGATATTGCAACGGATTTTTTTTAAAAGCTTAACGATAATTTTAGGGTTACAATGCCGAGAAAAAAGCCTAAAACCCCAAAAGTTATTTTTGAAAATACAGCGAAAGTAGCCAAATTACCACCAGAAACTACCAGCAAATTCATCAATCCCATAAAAGCAGTCGCTTTCGAAGCGTTACCTGAAACCAAGCTTGTAGATTACGTCGTTGGAATCGAAGAGATTATTGGACGAAACAAAATAAGCTGTATTGGCTGGACATCAGAAGACTTTATTGTGACTTATCTATATCACTCTATTGATACTGAGAAACTGTTGGTTTTAGGAATAAACATCTATGATCAGCATATTGCGTGTACCAGGATTTAATGTAATATAATTGTACCTGAATTATTTATTAATGAAATAAATAAATAATTGCAATGAGTGATTGCATTTGTGATTGATTAATTTCACTTTATTTTATTATTTAAAAAAATTCAGACAGATATGATTAACATAATCATTATTTTTCGTTGACTTAAAGTACAACCAACCCAAATTTTGGTTTTAGCGGATTATAGACAAAAATATGTCATTAATAAACCATTAAAATAGGTCATTAATAGATCAATACAATAGGTCATTAATAGATCAATACAATAGGTCATTAATAGATCAATACAATAGGTCATTAATAGACCAATAAAATAGGTCATTAATAGATCAATACAATAGGTCATTAATAGATCATTAATAGATCAATACAATAGGTCATTAATAGATCATTAATAAATCAAAAAACAGGTCATTAATTGACCAAAACATAGATCATTGATAGACAAAATATGTCATTAACGGACCAATGAAATAGGTCATTAATAGACAAATAAAAACAGGCCTTTAATAGATCAATAAAATAGGTCATTAGGCCTAAAAGACCAACAGTAACCGATGAGACATTTTTGTAATTCACTTTCAATTTCTGTTCAGGTTGAATCAAACTGACTAACAGGGTTGGCGACACAATTGAGGTAATCTTGTTAGAATGTGCTTGAAGGTCAAATTTGTTAGAGCGATAGGAGCGTTTAATTTCGCTAGGCCTACTCAGATTAAGGTTTTTTAATTAAAGTTTTAATTGCCATAAAGTTTGCAAATTAAAGTTAAATGAATAATATTTCGAAAAATGAAAAGACAAACAGCCTGCTGTGGGGTTTGTGATGAGCGATGACATCATGATGGTATTGCCTTCTGGAGGATCGCGACCTTTGTTTGCTCAATAGAGCGGTTTACGTGTGACTTTACCCCTATCCCCCATGTAATTATAGCAACACAGAGACAAACGTCATAACAATGTCGTTTTCTAGGTCAAGATGTTGCTCTAAACATAGATCATGTTTATAGGTATAAGAAGGCTTACTTAAAATCAATAAGAATGGATTATGTACACTTAAAACAAATAAAACTGCGGGGTTCCTATTCTATTTAAAATCACTTAAAAAAATCAATTGCATCAAGTCGGAGTTTCCGAAGTTATAGCAACGGACACTGTTGCTTCCTGAAAATAAATTTTTATGTAAAATGGCTAGATTTACTCTGCGAACGTACAATTATGCTTAAAGGGCTGTGAAGAAGGCATAGGCGGGTGGGTAAAATTATTTGGAATACGTCATAGGCACCAATTGACTTAGGAGTGGCGTGGTTCAAACAAGGATGATGGTGGTTGGAGGATGCGTAATCTGAAAGAAATCGGCATGCGCGCTGACTGTGGCACAACTCAGGTCGGGTGGGACACCAAAAAAGGGGGAAGAATAGTCGGACTCAAGGGTAATTGGCACAGAAGGGCCACAGATGAACCAATTACAATTGGCGTTGTAATTATGCAACTAGGTGTAAAGGCCCACTCCATATGGATTCTTTGGTTCTTGGCGTCACGTGGTGCCCATGACGTATTTTACTCACCCGCCAATGCCTTCTTTGGAGTCCCTTCAACGCGTTTCATAGCATACTTCGGGAATGTTTGGTTCGATTTCTTCTTGAATATCATCGTCAACCACAACATTGTCTGGCATTAAAACGTCAGTTTCATTCTGCCCCCCTTCAACCGGCAACACTGCTTCGGTTACTTTGGGTAACGCTATCTCACTAACAGCGTTGCTATTTTGGTTTCGTTTTCTTTGTAAATGTCTTAACCGACTCAATTCCCGTTCCCTTAAAACGTAATCAGGGTCTCTACGCATTAGAGCTATTTTGGCACGTTCTAACATGCGATATTCCGTGTCTTGACGTTTCATGTAAATCCACGTGTGTTCCTTAAACTTGTAAGCGGGGTTCGCGCGTCTTAAAGCTTGGGCTTCGCGTTCCTTAGCGCGAACTTCGGGGTTTTGTCTACGACGCGCTTGAGCTTGACGTTGTCTAGCGCGAACCTCAGGGTCTTGACGTAGTTTCGCCATTGATACGCGTTTTCGCTTCGTCTTTTTCTTGTTGACTACTTCGTACTCTTCGTCATCAATATCGTTTACGCTTTCCTCTTCACTTTCCGGTTCGAGTTTTGTAGCTGCCGTATCTGAGTTACAGGAAATATAAACACTTAAATTCACTTTGATTAATCGACTTATGGCAAACTGGCACTGAAAGGGGAGGAGCTACGGGGATGTGACGTCAATATTGGTATGGTCTAAATTGTATGGCCTGAGCTGTGACGACTTATGACAATAGAGCTATCTCAGTTGTGACGTCAGTGCCTAGGTAAAACGTCACGGGCTTAGCTTTGGCAGTCGGCGGCCAAGTTTGGTACCGCTTTGGTTCTATGGGCAAATAGTGTGGGTGACGTCACACTAAGGCTTCTGAAATAACTCTATATGGTCGCCAAAACCGATCAGGTAACAGAATAGATAGGAGGGTGTGATGACGTCACGACTATTACCTTCCTCTTCAACTTCTTCGTCATCTCCTTCGCTTTGTTTCCCTTGTCTTCTTAACGTGAGTATTTGTCTTTCATGTTTGCGGTACTCCGGGTCTTGCCTTCGGAGGCGCAAGTTTTTCAACTCTCTCTTTTTATATTCCGGGTTTTGTCGTTTCAGGGCTTGCGCTTTCCTTTCTTTCATTCTGTACTCGGGATCGTTTCGTTTACGAGCTTGCGCCAGTCTTTCCCTTTCACGGTATTCGGGGTCTTTCCGTTTCATGGCTTGCAATTCTCGTTGCTTTTTTAATTGCTCTTCTCTGTTGTTACGCGACGTTGCTTTGCGACCTAAATTTTATATTTCCAAAATTTTTTTTTGGTCAAATCTGGTCGACTAAACGAGCGAACTAGCCAAGTGCCTTGATAAATACCTTTAGCAATTTTTCCAGTTGGTTTCTTGCCCCTGGTTCCTCTCGTACTCGTTTGACCACGTTTCTTCCCCCCTTTTGGCGGCTTTTTTTTGGGTGGAGATATTGTGTATTCTTCGTCCGAACTCCAGTCATCGCCGCTGCTATCATTGTTGAATTCCGATTGTGACGATTCGTGACCTTCATTATCTGAACCAAATAAGATGCACTCATCGTATCATGCCATATTGCCATTAATTTGACGAATACAAATTTCCGGTTTGAAAATCTCTGGCTTTCTAAGGTTATCTATCCCTGACCCAATTTTGCCAATATTTCCGAGTCATCACCATTTTTTAGGTATTTACCACAGCCCTTTAAAGCAAAGTACGGGTCCAGTGGATCCCCTACAAGGTGACTTTCCTTACGAAATCCAGTTTTGGCTTGGCAATTATAAATCCCGTCCACTAGCCTTCGCCAAGCTAAACGCGGAGTTCAGGAGGAAAGTCAACTTGTAGGAGATCCACTGGACCCGCGCTTTGCAATAGTCCCTGAGCTCGTCCTCCAATTTTGGAAATATCTGATCTCTTTCCCAAATTTAGATATGCTTGATCTCTTCCCTAAATTTAGATATCCCATGATTTCTTCCCCAAATTTCTATAACACTGATCTCTTTCCCAAATTTCGATATCCCTGATCTCTTTCCCAAATTTCGATACCCCGATCTATCTCCCCCCTCCAAATTTAGTTATCCCAGATCTATCTTCCCCCCCCCCCCCAAAAATTTGGATATCCCTGATCTATCTCCCCACCCCCAAAAACATTTTGGATATCCATCCCTTATCTCTTTCCCAAATTTAGATATCCCTGATCTCTTCTCCAAATTTAGATATCCCTGATCTCTTCTCCAAATTTAGATATCCCTGATCTCTTCTCCAAATTTAGATATCCCTGATCTATCTTGCCCCCCTCCCCCAAAAAAAATTGGATATCCCTGATCTATCTCCGCCCACCCCCAAATTTCGATATCCCTGATCTATCTCCCCCAAATTTGGAAATCCACGATCTCTTTCCCCAAATTTAGATATCCCTGATCTCTCCCCCTCCAAATCCCTGACTTATCAAGGTTACAGCCCCCCCCCATGGAGCAAATGGCCCCCACTTTACAAATTTGCAAATCCCTGACCATGTTTACAATTAAACAACAAAATCAGCATTGTGATTGTAGTATTTTATTAGCAAAACTTCCAAGTTTCAAAATCGGCAAACTTGATATTTATGACATGCTCAAATATACAAAAATTACTCAACCATCGACATTATTTTGATCATCATCTGAATTTTCTGGACTGATTATTTCAGCTTTTGGCATTTTATTTTATAATACTAGTTGCAGGATAGTAATTGAGTTGCAGCTACCAAATGTCTCGCTTACTTTTGAGTAAGCACGTTTATTTGCATTACGATCAAGCTGCCTTGGACAATGGACGGTGAATGGTTTAACTCAAAATTAAAAGAGTAAGATACTACAGTCTCTGTAATTCATAATTTTAGCGTGGAACTACAACTATCAGATAGGTAGCTTAGCTACGACGACCGTCGTCCGTCGGTGACAGTCTGACAGACCATCTGAACTTTTTTTTTTTTTTTTTGGTTTCAATGCTCCCTTAAAAGGGTCCTGGGCAAGTAAGATATTAATCGGGTTACAGTTTGTGATGAATCTGGGAAGGAAATGAGGTTTATTTTTGAGATGACTGAAATGGGGTTGAGGTCGGGTAGTAAACTCCGTCGGACATTGGGCAGTCGTCGCACTTATAGGGTAGGACTAAGATCACCAACATGTCAAATTCTGTCGCTCAGAAGCTTGGCTTACAAGATTAGAAAATAAAAGGCCTTTGCGATGTTTTTCGAAAAACACCTCCAACAACGTCTGCTATAAGTTCTGCCACGAATTAATAATACCAGATACGAGAGTGAGCAAATATTTTTATCAACTATTTATCCCATAAACAGCAGAAATCTATCGTATTTGTAAAGTTATCCGACAAGAATTGATATAAGTTGGATGAAATTAATCGGAATTGAAAAGAAAACTTATGAATAACATAATTTCAAATAATGTTTATTTATAAATTAATAATCTTTGCTACACCATAGGCCCAATATTACTAAGTGCAGTATTTTCTTTAGCTGTCACGAGGTTGCGCAATTATTAGGACATCAGACTTTTCCTGTGAGATCCCTACCTCCCCTTTATAAAGAATTATTTTTAACGTATCTGCGTTCATTTCTGCGCAAAGTGCACAAAAACTTTTGCTAATAGTGGAAAACATTTGGGGTTATAGTGTTGGTTACGCATCTCAAAATATTTACAGATTTATATACATACACCCTATTGAAATAGGGTTAGTCTGTAACATAGCCCGCTCGATCACGCGCTCAACGACGCAAGATGCTCTAGACAAATCGAGCAGAGTGCGTTGTTGAGCGCGTGATTGAGTGGGCTATGTCTGTAGCTACCAGAAGGCGCTAGCCAAACATCAATTAACATTTTCTGAAACTGGAGGCGCTGATGTCGCTTCCTGAAACAAACAAACAAAGGAATTTATAAGCCGAGGAACAATAACAATAATGCGTATTATATTAACCCACTGGAACATCAGGAGCGTCAGTTTCAGTTTCCAGCTGACAATCACTTTGAGCTTGCGCATTAGAACTTGGTCCAGGTTCCGCTGGTCCAACGTTAGCACTCTTTCTTAACCCCAACTTTTTTTTACGCCTTAAGCGTGTTAGCGCATTTTCTCTAAGTACATAATCCGGGTCCCTACGCATAATGGCCACTTTGGCGCGTTCCAACATTTTGTACTCTGTGTCCTGTCGCCTTATTTGCACCCAACTCAGTTCCTTAATATTACACTCGGGGTCGTCCCGATTTTGAGCCCGGGTTGGGCGGTTCCTTCGTTTGCTCTTGCCTTCGTCAATATCTTCATCAGTTTCGTAGTCAATTTCTTCTTCTACATTTTGGGCCTTTGTCGACCCTAAATAAAAGCGAGCACTTACTATTCGCAATGCGTGTGACGAGGCTTATCAGGCGATTTTATCTCGCAAATCTGGGTCAAAATGAAGCGTCGTCTGCTTCAGAGTCGCAAATTTGCGTGTGACAAGGCTTATCAGGCGATTTTATCTAGCAAATCTGGGTCAAAATGAAGCGTCGTCTGCTTCAGAGTCCCAAATTTGCGTGTGACAAGGCTTATCAGGCGATTTTATCTCGCAAATCTGGGTCAAAATGAAGCGTCGTCTGCTTCAGAGTCCCAAATTTGCGTGTGACAAGGCTTATCAGGCGATTTTAACTCGCAAATCTGGGTCAAAATGAAGCGTCGTCTGCTTCAAAGTCCCAAATTTGCGTGTGACAAGGCTTATCAGGCGATTTTAACTCGCAAATCTGGGTCAAAATGAAGCGTCGTCTGCTTCAAAGTCGAAGATATTAATAACAGTCCCAAACAGACTTAGAAATAAGGATAATTTTTAAACTAGTCCTTGGGACCAGTGATCCCGGGCCTAGTGTCCTAAATAATAAACTGGTCTCCGGAGTGGTCCCAGCCTTTGTTCTCCTATAGATTTGCAATTAATAAACTGGTCCCGAGGACCAGTAACCCCCACTTTTTGAATTTAAAAACTAGTCCAAGCAATTAATAAACTGGTTTTGGATCAGTGGACGTGTGCTATTTCTAAGTCTGGTCCCAAATTTGTCTGACGATAAGCCTTGGCACGCGCATCGCGAATAATCGGGTGATATTACCTTCGCCATCTCCATTAGCATCGCCTTCCTCATTTAATACTGTGTAGAACTCGTCTACTTTCACATTAGGATCATTGCGCCGTTTTTTATTAGCTTCTAATTCTTTGGCCCTAAATTCAGGGTTTTGCCTTCGCAAAGCGGTCATTTTTCTTTCCAGTTCGCGATATTGCGGGTTTTGCCGCTTTTGCGCTAAATCGTTTCTCTTTTTCGCTCTGAATTCGGGATCGTTTCGTCTTTGAGCTAACGATTGTCTTTCCTTGGAGCGATATTCAGGGTCTTGTCGTCTGCGAGCTAACGACTGCCTTTCTTTTTCGCGATATTCAGGGTCTTGTCGTCTAAGGGCCAAGGCTTTTCTTTCTCTTTCGCGATATTCGGGATCTTGTCGTCTAAGAGCTAACTTTTGTCTTTGTTTTTCGCGATATTCGGGGTCTTGTCGTCTAAGAGCCACCTTTTGTCTTTGTATTTCGCGATAGTTTGGGTCTTGTCGTCTTTCAGATTGCGCTAGCCTTTCCTTTTCGCGGAATTCGGGGTCTTGTCGTCTAAGGGCCGAGGCTTTTCTTTCTCTTTCGCGATATTCGGGGTCTTGTCGCCTAAGAGCCAACTTTTGTCGCTGTATTTCGCGATAATTTGGGTCTTGTCGTCTTTCACTTTGCGCTAGTCTTTCCTTTTCGCGATATTCGGGGTCTTGTCGTCTGCAAGAAATATCTTCTCTCTTTTTTTCGCGGCGATTGTTGACCCTGTTGACCCTCTTTTCCGACGCTTTCTTTTTCTTATCCTTGAGTCCAAGTCTCTTTAATCGAGCTTGTCTTTCCCTTTCGCGAAATGCAGGGTCCTGCCGTTGGATGGCGCGTTTTTCTCGGATTTTCTTCTTGTTCTCTTCACTGTTGCGACGAGCGGTAGTCCTTCGCGTTTTGCTATTTTTACTTTTGCTTTTTTGGCCTTTCTTTTTGGAAGATGGCGTGTATTCTTCCTCAGAACTCCAATCATCGCCGCTGCTATCGTCATCATTGACTTCTTCGTCCGATGAGTCCTCACCTTCGTTATTACTTGCTGAAACCATGACTTTCTATTTAAAAACAAACTAAATGTTTTCATGCAATGACATTACCATCGCTATTATTATTATTATCATCGGAGTCTGAATTTTCTGGAGTTACGATTTCTTCTTTTACCGTCTCCATTTAATTTCGCGATATGTTGCAATCTGCAATAACCGTAATCTCTATATACTAATGGCACCCCATGTTATTTCCCCATAGAGCTTAATACAGTCGAAGGCGGAGGGCTGCCATTACCCTATAACATTAAATTGTTATCAGTAACGACATCACCTCCTCATAGAGTCAAAAATAAAAATTAATAGTGCTATCCTAAATACTTGTAAGATAAAAAAAAATTAGCGCCCCCTGGTGATGGTGACATGCTCAATGACAATTTTAGTCCCTCCTCAATTTCATGACAAAATAAACCTTATTTCATTTTCGTTTCTTACTTTAATTTGAAATAAGCTTAGTTTTGAAGGGTTCAATCAAATGATTAATGATGTATTAAACTAAGGTTAACAATTAAAAGTTAAATTTAATGTTTAAAAATTTAAAGCTATGGTTTTATTACAAATAATCTGGAAATCTATGTCAGACGATGTACTGGATGTAGTTGTAGTACTAGTACTCGGTTTCGGTTATGGCAACAATTTACCTCCAGTATCGTCTGCTATACATAACCCACTCGATCACGCGCTCAACGACAAAAGCCCTAGGTCTGAATGTTGTTGTTTGAGGCTTTGAGTGGTATACAGAGTTACAGACCTTGGCTTTGCTCGTCTCGAGCTGGAACAGACCATGCGAAGCCGTATACAGACCTTGGGAACAGACTATATACAGAATAAGCTGTTGCAACTCTGATGTTCTGCAATGTTCTGAGCACATGATTAACTAAATAATTTCAGATCATTCTTTATTTAAAAATAATTTTTGCTACATCGTGGACCCGACACTATAAGGGCGCGATTATTGTATTCGATCTTTGCCACCAGGTGGCGCACCGTCCCCCTGTATTACATACAGTTACAAAAGTCTGTTTTAAACAGATCTGCACTTACTTCGACGGAAAACGCACAAAAACATCGTTGATATTAATGGAGATTTCGGGGTTTAAGCTTACATCCGTAGCTAGCCGACGACGCCCTATCGTGGCGCCCTCTGTCGGCTACAAGATACATAAAACATCAATTGAGATTTTCTGTAACCGTATCTGGCACTGTTGCTTCCTGAAACGAAAAAAAGAATGGGATTTTACTAGCTTTGGGATGATATTGCACGTTAAGTTATAACCCACGGGCACATCGGGAATATCTCGTTCATTTGTTTTACGCGTTGGACTTTGAGTTTGCGCATTAGTACTTGGGCCAGGTTCTGCGGTCTTTATTAAGGCTTTCTTCTTTTTATGCCTTAACCGCGCTAATGCGTTTTCTCTCAGTGCATAGTCCGGGTCCCTACGCATAATGGCCATTTTGGCGCGTTCCAACAACGCGTACTCGGACGCCTGGGCTTTACGTTTCTCCATAAATAGGCGTCTTTCCCTTTTTCTATCATCGTCATCGAAATCATCGTGAATTTCGCATTCAATTTCTTCTACATTTGTAGTCGTTGTCGGCCCTAAATTAAATCGAGTACTAAAAAATCTTGACGACTTCCTTCGAGCCCTCGGATGTCCGATCTGATCTTACCTGGGACATCTTCTATGACATCGCCTTTATCATTGAAATGGGGTTTTTTCCTTCGTAAAGCGGCCATTTTTATTTCAAATTGACGAAACTGCGGGTTGCGTCGTTTCATGGCTATAGCTTTTCTCTCTCTTTCTCTGTACTCGGGGTTTTGTCGTCTAAGAATCGTCGCCTGTCTCTGTTTTTCGCGATACTCAGGTTCTAGGCGTCTAAGAGCCTGCTCTTGTCTCTGTTTTTCGCGATACTCGGGGTCTTGTCGTCTAAGAGCCTTTGCTTGTCGCTCTTTTTCGCGATAATTGGCGTCCTGTCGTCTAAGAGCCCGCTCTTGTCTCTGTTTTTCGCGATACTCGGGGTCTTGTCGTCTAAGAGCCCGCTCTTGTCGCTCTTTTTCGCGATAATTGGCGTCCTGTCGTCTAAGAGCCTGCTCTTGTCGCTCTTTTTCGCGATAATTGGCGTCCTGTCGTCTAAGAGCCTGCTCTTGTCGCTCTTTTTCGCGATAATTGGCGTCCTGTCGTCTAAGAGCCTGCTCTTGTCGCTCTTTTTCGCGATAATTGGCGTCCTGTCGTTTAAGAGCCCTCGCTAGTCGCTCCTTTTCGCGATATTCAGGGTCTTGACGTCTAAGAGCCCTCGCTTGTCGCTCCTTTTCGCGATATTCAGGGTCTTGACGTCTAAGAGCCCTCGCTTGTCGTTCTTTTTCGCGATAATTGGGGTCTTTTCGCTTGAGGGCCTGAAATTCTCTCTTTTTAGTCTTCAAATCTGGGTAACTTTGTGTCTGGTCTTTTTCATTTTGCGCTTGACGTTTCTTTCCACGATAATTGACCCTCGCTTCCGTCGCTTTCTTTTTCTTATCCTCGAGTCCAAGTCTCTTTAGTCGAGCTTGTCTTTCCCTTTCACGAAATGCAGGGTCCAGCCGCTGGATGGCGCGTTTTTCTCGGATTTTCTTCTTGCTCTCTTCACTGTTGCGACCAGCGGCGGTCCTTCGAGTTCCGCTATTTTGACTTTTGCTTTTTTGGCCTTTCTTTTTGGAAGATGGTGTGTATTCTTCCTCAGAACTCCAATCATCGCCGCTGCTATCGTCATCATTGACTTCTTCGTCGGACGAGTCATCGCCTTCGTTATTACTTGCTGAAACCATGACTTTCTATTTAAAAACAAACTAAATATTTTCATGCAATGACATTACCATCGCTACTATTATTATCATCGGAGTCTGAATTTTCTGGAGTTACGATTTCTTGTTTTACAGTTTCCATTTTGTTTGCGATACTTCGCAATTCTGGAATAGCTGTTATCTCTAGGCCCCTATAACACTACATTGCAAACTATACCAACTGACTCTTGTCTTGTACAGAAAAATGGGAAAAAACCGGAAATGAATAGTAAATATTTGGCGAGAATAGAGACAAATTGGTGTCTACTCCTCTACTGTTTAACCTCTATGGTGCAAATCATGATTCTCAGTTTTTCTCACATCTCACTGCCCCTTTGTCCAAATTATCTATGAAATCTCTAGCTAATTTGATTTTTAAAATCATTCAGAGGTATTTTCTGTATATTGGTCTTATAATTAGTATATATAAACCATAATTAATCACTTGATTTGGCTTTTCACCCTCCCTTTAAAGGGATAGTGTAATATAATTAAACCCAAGCAAACATTCACGGTTAATTTTAGTTTAATATTTGAGCTTCTCAGCTCGTACAATCAAGTTGTGAGACAACCCTTTTCAAAAGTTCACCTAATTGTCGAAGACGTTCTTTGTGGCTTCAAACAATGAGGACTTTGGTGAACTTCTAACTTTGACGTTTTTGGACCCACATACCGGCGGTTCCTTCTTAACCCTATCTATAATACTGCGCCCTCTTTAAAAGGTTCTATTTGATTGATGGCAGTTTACAAAAGAAACTTTAGTATGAAATTTTATTAATTTGTTGATAATAAATTGTGACATGTTTGGTTTACTTAATGATTGTATGACTTTTAGAGAGTCACGATTAATTAAAGATATCTTGATCTTTAATCTCTTTGAAAACAATTCTTTTCTTCTACATTTGCTTTGAAATATCTCAGCGATTGGATGTTATCAGAAAAAGGCTATTATATTTACACAACCTCAACGGAATATTATCTTATTCTTGGAGAAAATGTGGGCCTTCAGAAATATATCATAAAAGCGTTGAAAGCGATAATTCTAGGATTTTATTTTCGATGTAGAACAGCTTGCGTTTAGCAAGGCCTGTGTACAATACAGAGTATTTTACTTCCTCTACACAGTCACAGTTTATTCCATAAAGTTGAAACACCAATAGTTCGTCAAACACTTTGAGGTCTCGTTGCTAATTTGGGAGACTGAACATTAATTGATCCGTCCTAAATTATCCATTATCCAAAATAAGAACATGGGATCCGAAATGTTCAAATGAACAAGCGATAGTTCATCGGCCCTAGAAGGCTTGCGCCTATAATCCGGACCGATAATTTCCATCCTTGACACGGTTTGTTTAGTTTTTCGAGCCAGGCCCATAACGATCCTTTCGTCGATTTGAAACTAAGGCAACAATATCATTAAAAGGAGATATTGTTGAGTATATTTTGCTCTGCTATCTGCGATTACGTATCATTCGTATTTTATTTATTAAGAATGAGGTTTCTTTGAAAAGATACATTTTTCATAAAAAGTACAAGTATTTATCGCCTGACGTCTCGTATTTTTAGTTCTAGCGTAGACGCGTTGGTTTTCAGAACCACTTGTGTTTCACGGACGAAACGTGATCAAGGTCTAAGTGTAGGGTTTTACACTAGAGCCGCATTGGGTTCATTAAAGAACGTTGAAAATATTCGTTTGTCGTTTGAAGGCTTCCCAGAGACTAGCGCAAGTTATTTTATTTTAGTTTTGTTTACTTTGAAATGGGTTCGTACATTTTGGATGAGTTTTGCGAATCTCCATTTTGGGTACGTTATGTGTTTTTATTACGTTTACCATGGCTCTGATTATAAAATTTACGAAGTTTTAAAATGGAGTAGAAATATTCAACGTTTGTTTCAAACAGGACACTAATTTGACATGGTACACCGATAATCCGGATTTTACACCGTGTTTTCAAAAGACAATTTTAGTCTGGGTGCCATGTGCGATACTATGGTTGTTTCTTCCCTTGGAAGTGTCTGTGATCGTCAAGGCGCCACGGAGAAGCTTTAGTTTTTCTCACCTTTCCATTACGAAAAGTGTAAGTGCTTCTATACTCAATTAGCACCTTTGTAGGACACAGTATATATGTACACCTACCAAAGCTGGGTGCTCTTGTTCTTGGCAATGCTTATTCGTACCTTTTAAAGCGTGATAGTTTAGAATTTCGAAAAGTTCTCAACCTGGGTAGAATTGCGAATGTCGTTTTAGGAAGTGTATTTCTTTTTGACGTTTGACATAAACAAAGTTGGCGTTTATGTCGTAGAGTTGTTCCTTCTGAGAACCTTCATTAGAGAAGTGGACTGGATTTCTTAGTCCAAAGTTTGGGTTATTTTTGGTCCTTCATCGTGACATGGCCTGGAACTTTAGAAACTCTTCTAAGCAAATCACTGGGAACGATCCTTCACTAAAGAGAATAACAGGGCCTTCATTCTTGTGTTATTTTTTCCCAATCCTGTCGAACTTCGTAGAATGTTCATAAAATATGCTTGTTAATTCTTAATTTGTAATTTCAGCTCTTGACTTTGTTACTGGCCGCAATTAGTGTCTTGAAATTTGGAAAGCAAATTTATTACGCCGATTTTCAAGTCGTTGACAATTTGGCGGTCGTCCTCCAATTCGGAACATACGTAAGACAATCTGTTAAATTCTTTTCGAGAGCTCTACATCTGATGAAATAAACTGAGATTTCGTCTTTCAGATCTTGGCGTTATTCCTCATAATTTACGGCAGAGGGGGTGGCACGGTGTTGTCCGCAATCCTGACTATGTTTTGGTTCCTCTTAACACTAACGCAAACCATCACACTGAGATCCACCATCATGAAATACTATTTACAAGTTAGTGACAATGTTTTTCCATTTTTAGCTATACCTTAGCGAGTTTGAATGGTATTGTTCTACGTAAGAAATTAACACTTCCTCCCCATCACCAACCACACTCTTGATTTACGCGACTTGTATTATTAAATCATTAAAAATAATGAAATTTTTCAGGACGATAAAGATGAATATTTTGAGCTGGTAATTGAGTCCGTAATTTACCCTCTAGTTGTAGTTACCCTCGTATTACACACACTGACTGACACTGCGCAGCACTACGGAAAAAATGCATATTCAATGGAAGAAAAATCGGTAATATTATAAACATTTTTAAGTTTAAGTAAATTAGTTAGACACTATTTACTAATAACTAGTTGATTAGTTGTTGCTCCCATTTTAGTAAAGTGTAGTGCACAATATGTCTCTATTGTATATAACAAGGCTTTAGCATTATTACAAAGTGTCGAAGTCTTACAGTTACAGAAAACAATATCATTAACCAAAAAATTATTTTCTAATTACTTGAAGAGATCGAAGGAAAATGACGCATCGTTTTGTTCTCGAGTCGTTTATTCATGGATTACCAGGTAAATCTGACGTTCTCATGTATAGCCCATAATTTCAACGAAGCTCATTGTAGTTTAATTCTACTTGCAAATTTTTGTTTTAAAATTTTTAAACGAATTGTAGTGTTCTGTGGAAAGGTTGGAAGAAAAACCTGGGTCCGTCGGATGTGTACGACTTGAATGACGCGGAGAAAGCGCTGACTGTCTCGCGCATTTTCGAAAAACACTGGAAAACTCAAGTTAAGACCAAAAGTGACGGTGGAGAAATGGAAATGAAAATATTTTCGGAAGAACGAAACCGAACAAAAAGTCAAAGCAAGTCGATCGCTTGGCCCTTGTTGAGGACAATCGGACCTTGCTTGATTTCTGGAGTGGTCTTTCAAGTTTTGGCCGACATAGTGTCATTTGCATGTCCCCTCTTGATAGGGTAAATACTTTTACTATTTTGGCTTTACATGGACCATCACTAATGGAGAATTAAGGCTAAAAGGATGAGTCAGTTCTTACATTGAGCGATTTACGTTCTTACAAAGAAACGATCAGAAATGTGCAATATCCTTTTCCTAGTGGTCACCTAATGTTAAGTTAAAGAACTGATTAAACTGTAGTTGAGCTTACAAGCTGTTAACAACGTTGCTATGAGCTTAAAACTGGGGAAACGTGAAGAAATTTCCATTAGCTCTTAAAGCGCCAGGACCCATTATAGATCGAGTAAAGTATTTAACTAATTTCTGTCTTTAGTTCGATTATTGATTACTCGACGAGCGAAGATCCTTTCTGGAAGGGGATTTTCTACGGTTGCCTTTACGGTTTGGCCGGTCTCACGCAATCATTATTGCAAGAAGGCAGCGCCATTTTCCACACCAAACTAGGACTGAGACTTAAATCCGCCACCATGCACGTTCTGTACAAAAAAGTAAGTTCGTATTATTTATGAAACGTTATAATTCATTAATGAGATTCGTCGAAGCAGACATTGCGCTTGACGAGCAGCGATCGACGTGACTTGACAATGGGCGAAATACTGAACACGATGTACGTCGACACGAACAGATTCCAGGTTCTGTCGTCACAACTGAGTCTCTTGTGGTCGGTCCCGGTACAAACAGTTATGTGCTTCGCCTTCTTGTACCAAGAACTAGGTTATTCAGCTTTTGCTGGCATCGTACCTATTGTTGTACTTCTTCCACTTAACTATATCAGCACCAAGAAATACAAAGAGTTTCAGGTAAATTTTATCCAATAGCTACATCAATTGATTGAATTCGTAAATCCGATAAAGGTGCTAACGGTTAGAACACAGTATTCTCCGTAAAGTTTTAGTAGCTTTACAAGAGCAAGGCCCGCAACCTATTGCTACAATTGAAGTTTTACTTTTGCAACCCGTGTTTTATGCTGTATTATATAAAATTCCCAGAGAGTAGATCGTATTCTCATTCTTGAAAATGGCGCGTTAAACAATATGTCCACCGTGGTAGTTCTCCTCGCATTTAATTAGTTCGTATAATAGGTTGAGCTTATGAAACTCAAGGACAAAAGGATGAAAATGATGAGTGAAATTCTGAACGGAATCCGCGTCTTGAAGTTGTACGCCTGGGAAAGATCGTTTCAAAGCAGCGTTCTTCAAATCAGGAAAGAAGAAATTGCGCTCATGAAGAAACAAGCCCCCTTCCAAGGAATAAACCTGTTCATAAGTGCTGTCATACCGATTTTGGTACGAACGTAAATATTTATCTTTAAGTGTATTAAAAGAATTAGAGAGCGCGGTGTATCCTTGTCCATAGTTTTTAATCTAGAACACGACGGAAACTCGACAATATCTTACTGTTTATTTTTATGGTCTAGTACAGCGTAACACTGGTCCGTGAATGAGAATCAGAATTTGAATAGGTCACTGATTTGTACATGGCTTTGTGGGATATGCCATAGTGAGTGCCAGTTGAGTTTCCGTCGTCGCGAAATTAAGTTACGCGAGAAGCTCCAGAAAAGTAAATAGACATGGACTGAGAACGAAAGTAGACTGACAAAATATTTTTTGCCGTTACCGTGCCAGTGGTCCACTCAAAACCAAATCTGTTGTTCATCTGGTTCTTTCAACTAACTCCAAAGCTCACTTTTTCTTTTTTACTTTCATATGAATTTTAGTCCCTACATATATAGTTTCTAAATATTTAGATAACTTCCCCGTGTTTCGCCGTATACGTATTAATTGACGACGAGAACGTTCTTACCATGAGGAAAGCCTTCGTCTCCTACCAGTTGGTACGATTACTAATGATGTCAATGTTTTCTTTTCCGGAAACACTAAACACTTTAGTTTTGGTAAGAACAGTGTCAATCAGATTGAAGGGAAGGTCAGAAGAGGAATCTTATCTATAAATATAGCTAGATTTCTTCTATACTTGGAATCTTTCACCCCTGAGGCCCTGACGTCATGCATAATTTGAAATAATTCTGCCGGACACCTTTCGACAGTGACAGTATTTTTTGGACGATATTCTTTCCGTTTACAAAGAGCTTTTGTTTTTTGAAAAATATTCAGATAAGATTGCCCTGTTGACCCTCTTTTTAATGAAAGCCTAAATGACACCAATATAGTAAAAACTGTTCATTACAGACGCACGTCTCAGTGAGAAGAATTGGAAACTTGTTGAGTCGTGATGATAGAAAGGATTACGTGGAGCATATGGCTAGCGACACAAAAGATGGTAAGTCTGTTACACGACTGAACGAGAAGCTAAGGAAAACTTAACGTCAAACGGATTTACGTTCGACTTTTAGTGTTTTAACCAATGCGCGTGTCTTTATTATTATTTAAGTTTTTCTAGTTATTGTAATTTTTGAGCAAATCCACCAAATTTCGAGCAAGGAATCAATAAACATCGATACAATAATGTTAATGTTAATTTTTTTTATGAAAATTTCAGCAATTGAGATTGAGAAGGGAACGTTTCGTTGGAACCTGGATGATCCGGCAGCGGCGTCTCTTCAGGACATCAATTTGAAAGTGTCCCGCGGCTCGTTGGTGGCCGTGGTGGGTCCGGTGGGTTGTGGCAAGTCTTCCCTCTTGTCCGCTCTGGTGTCCGAGATGCCGAAGGTGGAGGGAGAGGTGAGAGTGGCCGGGAGAGTGGGATACGTCACTCAACAACCCTGGATCCAGAACATCTCACTCAGACAGAATATTCTCTTCGTCGACGACATGGACCCGGAAAGATACGAGAGCGTCATACGCGCATGCGCCCTACAACCGGATCTCGACCAGCTACCAGCTGGCGACGAGACGGAGATAGGAGAAAGAGTACGTATCAGTGGAAATATAAGAGGGAACATATGCCCAATGTAATCGTGTATGGTCTTTAACCAGGAAGATGAGAATCCCTCCTTAAAAGCGTAAAACACAACACTCTACTAATTTAAATGCTGTTTATCATAGGGTATAAATTTGAGTGGTGGTCAAAAACAAAGGGTCAACGTGGCCAGAGAAATTTATCGAAATGTTGATGTCTATCTCTTGGATGACCCATTGGGAGCAGTTGATTCGCACGTGGCCAAGCATCTCTTCGAAGAAGTCATTGGAGCAAATGGATTACTTCGTAACAAAGTAATAAGCCTATGAGTGAGATTTCCGAGAAGAATATAGGTTGAAAGCAATTTACCTTAACATTTGTGCATTAATCTAAAATGGACAATTTTTTGGGCGATTTTGACACCTCGTTTAAATTTGTGGTAATATTTGAACAAGGCGACAAGAAAGTGTTCAGAAAATCGCTTTTAAGCGTAAACTAACATAAACGCACATGACCCTTGATCTCTCATCTTTCAAGTTTAGCCTGTTTATGTAATATCCTCGTTGCTTGAAAAATTCTTCCTCAAACAGACGAGAGTTTTGGTGACGCACAATTTGAGCTTCATCCGAGAAGTGGACGAGATCTTCTTTATGAACAACGGACGAATCATCGAAAGGGGAACCTATGACGAAATCATGAGTCGTCAGGGAATGGCCAGGGATTTTTTCGCGCAACACATGAACGAGGATGATAAAGTTCAAGCGACGTGAGTAAACAGAGGCTATATTTACATAAAATTACTATATAATGATTGTGAACAAAGTCCAACACAGGAAGAAAGGTTTAAGTCATAAATTTTCCGTGCTTTCCAATAGTGAGGTTATTTGAACACCTAAGGTCAGTTTAAGTTAGGTTAGGTTTGTTGAAAATCAATAGTATTAGAATAGTAAAAATTAGGTGATGTGAGGTTGGGTGGGCAAACTGTAGTGTTAAGAATTGTTGAATACTTTACTTTAACACTGCTATTTCTAAAACAGCAGTTTTGAACAACGCTGTTCTTTTTTGGAAGCGCGTTTGTTATTTCGGGAACTGCTGATACAAGGTACACCCCACTAAAACACTAATTATGAGCCAAAACCCCATTACCTTTCAAAATTTGAGCAACACAAAGTCGACTCCCGCCTTGAGCCTCAATGTCAATATGTGTACTGTTTGCATAGATTGCTCTGATTTTAACCCGTCTGAAGTGATTCTTTCAAATGCATTATTTCGCAGAAAGTTAAATACTGTAGTGGAAAGATTTCATATTGCATCCAAAGGAAAAGTATCGGACGCGGATGAGGCGAAATTGATGACTAAAGAGACGCTCGACGAAGGAAACGTATGTACATACTGTTCGATAGAAAAGGGTGTATGAATTGGAGACGCAGTCAATTTTATTCATTTCTTCATAACTAACGCGTTCTCCAGTCATTTCTTCTTGTGATACGGTTTATCACATTGCAGATATCGCTGTCACAATTTAAAAAATATTTTAAAGCCTATGGGATAATTTGGTGTGCTATCATCACTGGTGGTATCATCATTGGTGTATGCTTTAATTTGGCGAGTATATACTGGTTGTCGTTGTGGTGCGCGGACTCCAAGGAAGATTTTCAAGCGAACCCAGACTTAAAAACAACCCGTATTGCCGTCTTTGTCGCTCTTGGTCTAATCTTCTCCATTTCTGTATCGGTCCAAACAACCATGAACGTCTTTCGCTGTCTACGAGCGGCAAACTGTCTTCACAGGAAAATGCTCGACAGTGTATCTCGTTCTCCCATGTCCTTCTTCGACACGACCCCCGTTGGAAGGATACTCAATCGTTTCTCCCAAGATATCGACGCCCTTGACCAACAATTACCCGCAGTGTTAAGACTGACCGCTGTCGGAATATCATTTATAATTATTTCAACGTTGGCAAATGCAATATTTTTACCATTATTCATAATTCCCTGCGTTGTTGTTACATTTGGATACATTTTGCTTCAGGTAGGAACTAGATTTTAGCCTCCTGTCATAAGTAATCCTACCAGTATCACTTCACCTGGAAAGTTTTCGGATGTAAAAGTACGTTAGAAAATCGTATTTGAATTAACATATGGGAAAGTCTTGCGTTGAGAAGAATGAAATTTTGGGAAGCTCTCATGAGCGGTTCCCGTCCTCATAACCGCCGTTCCATAAACAGCGGTTTCCCAAAAACGCAGTTTACCCGTTATGGCAATTCCCTATACAGCGGTTCTCGTAAACGCGGCGTAATGTTACAGCAGTTCCCAAAAGAACTGTGCAGCCGTAATGTGAAAAATGATAGTCATTTATGATGGTGTAGGTTTGGTTATTTGAACAGCAATACTATTAGGTCGGGTAAGGTAGGTTAGTTTTGATTTTTCTTATTTGAACCTGAATAACTTGTGTTGGAATTGTAAAAATTAGCTGAGGTAAGGCTAGGGTATGAAGATCTATTTGTACTTAATAGGTAAGGTAAACCGTAGAGTTAAGACTATTTCAAGTTTAACACTAGTGTATTTCCCAAAACAACGGCCGCTATTTCTAAAACAGCCGAACAACGCCGTTATTTTGAGGACTGCTCTTCTGGGAACTGCTGATATGAGGTACACTGAGAATATTAAATCATTTCGCAAATTAAACGCATAGAAAGGTCCAAAACCAGAAATCAATAAAACCAGTGAGCACAAATTTTGGTGGGAGCTCTTTGCACGAATTATTTTTTGACTTCGCCTATTATGAAGAATTTCTTGTGTCTCTGTAGCGTTTCTTCATGATGAGCAATCGCCAATTCACGCGGATAGCCAGTTTGAGAAATTCCTTCTTGTATTCGCACGTGGGAGGATCAGTGTCTGGCAGCACTGTCATCAGGGCGTGTGACGCCGGACAGAACTTCGAAGGACACTCCCTCAAACTTATCGACGAAAGCACTGCTGCTAACTACATGATGAACATGGCGCAAAGGTATCTCCCGCACTGATTTTCAGTGTTGGTAATTACCGAAACAAATGGCATATTTATGTTGTGTTGAATTTTGAATGCAAACCGAGACGAAAATGTAGATGCAAATGAAAGCAGATCTCCCAAGCCTAATTTCAACTCCCCTTTCTTTTTGTTGTTGATAAAATGCGTTCTTCCTTTCCAGATGGCTAACAATACGTTACAATCTCTTAGGCAATTGCTTGAATTTTTGTACCGCTTTTTTCATTATTTTGAACAAAGGGACTATGTCAACCGATTTTGTGGGAATGATTTTGGCTATTGCTGATTTTGTAAGTATAAACAAGTAAATCGAATTCTTTTTCTAGACTAAATTAAGTCCTAGAATATTTGTTTACCATTTATTACCGAGAACGTTCCCTAAAAAGGTATTTTTCTTCTTAGTGTAAAGTTATAGCAATATTAATGAGGGATCAAATTTCACGAGTAGTATAGAGACATTGTATTTAAAGTATTTCTCTGATCTATTCAATCCTGTATAATATCATACTTTTTAAAGTGACAGCTTTGTAAGATATGTTCCTGAATTGTGAAATTACAACAGAAGGGATTTCTTTCACCTAAAATAATTATTTACCTTAAATTTTATGAATGATATTATAGCTTCTAAGCGTGATCAAAGTCTCAATCACTTCACTTACTGGGTTGGAATCGAATGTCGTCTCCGTCGAAAGGGTTGACGAATACTGTCATTTGCAGCCAGAGGCCGAGTGGGAGAAACCAGAATATCAACCGCCGGCCGACTGGCCCCAACGAGGAGAAATCGTATTTCGCGACTACAGCACCAGATACCGAGAGGGATTGGATTTGGTTTTAAAGGACATCGATGTCAGGATCGAAGCCGGAGAGAAGGTGGGCGTGGTGGGGCGGACAGGCGCCGGGAAGTCGTCGCTGACGTTGGCGCTCTTCCGTCTCATCGAAGGGGTGCGCGGTCAGATCGTCATAGACGGAGTGGAAGTGGAGGGATTGGGCTTGTCCGATTTGAGATCGCGGCTGACCATCATCCCCCAAGAGCCCGTCCTCTTCTCGGGCACGCTCAGACTGAACTTGGATCCCTTGGGTCAACAAGATGACCAGCGATTATGGGCCGCCCTGGAACACTCGCACCTGAAATCCTTCGTGGCGTCACTCGAACAGGGACTGGATCACCCCGTGGCCGAAGGAGGACAGAATCTGAGCGTCGGTCAGCGTCAGTTGGTCTGCTTGGCTCGAGCCTTGTTGAGGAACACCAAAATCCTGATCATGGACGAAGCGACGGCCTCAGTCGATATGGACACCGACGATCTCATTCAAGAGACCATCAAGAAGGAATTTTCCAACTCTACCCTTATCACCATCGCGCACAGAATAAACACCATCTTGGACTACGACAAGTTAGTTTACCAACATATTAAATTGCCTAAATCGAGTGATTCTCAAATTCGTCTTTTAACTCTTCATAGGGTGATGGTTCTCGATCAGGGCCGAATTACGGAATTCGACTCTCCAGATGCCCTTTTGAAGAATGATCAATCCATGTTCTACAATTTGGCCAAAGATGCCAACGTACTCTAGAAGTCTAGATCACTTTTATTTTACACGCGTACTTTTTAAATTTTTAAAAATATAATTTGCCAACAACCCCTTAGTTTCGATATACTCGAACAGTTTTCCGTCGTCTGCTAGTTTTTTGCAACCACGTAGAAACTTCAATCATCACCTCGGAAACTTTACTCCATGCAAAATACCAATATAAATCGGAATTGCATTGCAAATATATATTTATTTTAACAAACAACATAATAGTAGATATCACGCGATGAACAGTTGAAAAATCAGAACTTTTCTTTAAATTCAATTTAATTCCATTGGCCAGGAGTGTACTTGTACACTGATTCATCCTTGACAAAAGAAAAATAAAATTAAAAAAGTTTTAAAAAAGAGTATAATTATTTTTATAATTTATGCCTTAATGTTTGTGAAGGTCGCATTTATCTTACTTTTCCTCCCATTCTTATTGGCAAGCATTCCTCGTCTATGTAATCCTTAATCGTTTTCTCATTGACAAACGCAATTCTTTTGCGAGCGTGTTTCGGTACCAAGGGTTTAATTATTTTCCACAAAGCTATAAATTACGTATTTAAATGAGACTTTTTTCCTTAATTAATATTAACCATTAAGTACAGAGTGTTCCAAAAAGGATTGTAGAACCCAAGTCAAAAATGTTAAACCTATGACATTTTGCTAAACGGAATACTCTAAACAAGTTATGAACATTGGAGTGTTTTAAGAATGACCCCTTAATTAAATTAGCATTATCTTTCAGTTTCTCACTTAAATTTAATGGGTCATCCGTAAAACACCTAAATCATAATTTGTAAACGGTGGTCCTTGGTGCAGAATGCCATAAAACATTTTCTTCTTTTTTTTTGTTACACCCTGTACTATCAAGAGTATATAATCAGTAACATAAAAATAATTGTGTGTTTTTAACTAAAACGTGACTTGGGTCAACTTGATCATGGAGGATAAGGCAGAGTCAATAGGTATTAACACCTTACAAGGAGTAAACATGCTTTTAGAGTAGCCCTAAATTGGTTAATCATGTTTTCAAACAATAACCCTATACTGTCATATTTTGACCTGAGAGAGTTAGGATAGGTATTTAATCCAACAATCTAGCCTAGACCCTTTGGGTGCAGGCAACACAGAGTATCGGGAAAAACAAGTGGGTCGATCCATTGCAGTCTCTGCTCACTTTCATCATTCAAAACGCTTGAATAATTAAGAAATCTTTTAAATCTTACCATCAAAAAGCCATGGCATTGCGTACACTAAACAATATGCTGATGAAAAAAAATTATAGATTATAAAACTTGCATTCAATTGACAGAAGAATATCTCGCTTACCAACGGAAGCGGGATAATATTTCAAAAAAACGTTATTTACGAACATTGCCAAGTCCAAATCCTAAAAGAAAAATGTTGATGGTTGTTATCTTTAGGAGAAAAGTGTTTCCTTTTCTTTATTTTTGGTTTCAAAAGTCGGATTGTTATCTTATGCCGGAAAATCGGGTATGTGAGCAACAAAGACTATAGAAATGACTTACAAAAAGGACTTTGATGGACGGGTAACGTTGCAGCCCTATCTAACGTCTTTGTTGCCTACATACCATCTGGATGCTCCGTCTTTCTTTAACACAATCAAAAGAGTCTATTAACTCACAAAATTTGAATATCCGGCGTCTTGGCAATCGAACACAAAAGTTAGGGTTCCATTTGGTGCAGCCTCCTTCAACATTTTTTCAACTCCAAAAACAAATCCACGTTTTTGTTCCTCGGCTAAATGGGCGTTTTTCAGGTGAAGTTTCACTTCCAAAATGACTGAAAGTTAATTAACAGTTAATGAAAGGTTCGTGAAAGCAAAAGTATATAGCTATAAAAACAAAAAGTGCACTTCGTTGAAAGTTTCTCGCGCCGTGAAATATAAGAAGCCCAGACTCCTTTATCCCACATTAGTGTCGATCCCCCCTCTGCCCGACCATGACACAGGGAACAAGCCGTGAATAGGCTCATAAAGTAGTGCTGAGATTCTAGCTCTAGTACCAAAAATTAGCGTTTGGATCGCCTGCCTTATACCTATGAGATCTCTTCCCTGATTGGTTAGTTCTTGTAGGCGGTTGAGCGGAGGGTACTTTTTTTTCTCGGTTTACATGTCGTCTACAGCCAAAGGCAGGGAATTTTTACTGAAGTGTACTTTTTGTTTTTATATCTATAAACTTTTGGTGAAAATGAGATTACTATATTATACGCTTACGAATCGGGTTATTATTTTTGTCGTGGTTGAAAGGATACAGAGCTCCAATCTCAAGAAGCTCTCTGGGTAAACTGGTTTCTTTAATATCTGGAAAATTAATATTCGAATTAATTTTAAAGATCAACATGAAACTCGGTCTTTAACTTTCGCCGTAACTTAAAACAATTTAAGTTTAAGTTAATTGTGTAATGTTGTTACGTGAATTCAGGATGTATTAAAACTTTCCTCATAGACCACAATCAGGGAAGGCGATGTAATTTTTATCAAGCGAAAAATTGGTGTTTTAGGGTGAAAATCTTTCTTTAGGGCTTTAGGGACAAAAACATTTAGGGGTAAAAACCATTTTTTAGGGAGGAAAAACCAATTTTTAGGAAAAAAAACATTTTTAGGGAGAAAAAACATTTTAGAGAGAAAAAACATTATGGAGAAAACACATATTTTGAGGAGAAAACACATATTTTGAGGAGAAAAAACATATTTTGAGGAGAAAAAACATTTTAGGGAGAAAAACATATTTTAGGGAGAAAATTATTTTAGGGACAAAAATATTACTCAGTACGTTTCTTCAAAAATTATTTTGTTCTTACACTTAAACAAAATAAAGGAGAGCAATTTAAAGTAACTTACTGTCAACACCAAATTCTTTCCTCCATTTAAATGATTCTTTAATCATATTCAAGGATTTCCCTATATCCCCTTGATTATGTATCAAAAACCTTTCACAATATTGATCATCTGTGCGCAATCGTTGCAAATCAGCTTCGACAAATTCATCTGAAAGATTCCCTTGTAGTCTTTTTACTTAACAACCCTTAACAAGTATAATTTTGAACGTACTTTCTTCGAGTTCGTCAATTTCTTCAAAAAACCTTTTTCGTAAACTACCAACACTTAATTTAAAACCGTCATTTACTTTAGCCATAGTTGAATTTCTGATCGAGTCTACGCGACCGTGAAAGGCTTTCGAATGATTCTATCTCAGATAAATGGCAAACAACTTCGTTAATGAAAAATTAAATTATTATATACCAAATAAACCCTGCGGACATTTAAGGAAATAAACGCTTAACTGGCTGTACAAAAACCAGGAGTAAACTTCAAGACGTAGTAAATACTCTCAGATTGTTACGGGAACACGATAACTCCATTCCAGCACAGCAGAGACGCTCATTTGTGGAATTTTAATTTTTTAAAGACGAGGAAACACATTTCATTTAAACCAAGACGCCTCATACGAATTCTTATTCGGGTTCTGATCTAATGTTATGTATAGTATTAAATCATATTACTGGAACAGCCCTTTGATTAGATAACCAGGGGATAGGGGGAGCTAGCAGAACCGAAGAGAAACGATGACCGCTAATTTACAAGGGTAATTATAGTGCTGAAGTGCTTTGGGTTCTATGGAAAATTAATGTCGAGTCTAGAAGGTCACTTTTATTACAATATGCCACCACCAGGAACACCCTAAGTGTTTTACGAATGACCCCTTAAATTCAAGTAAATATTGAGAGAAAATGCTATTTTAATTAAGGGGTTGAATTCTCCTTTAAACCTTAACCTCCTAAAACTATGATACCACTTCATAGAAATGGGAAGGACTTATATAAAAAACACTGACTAAAAAATTCGAGAGCTTCATCATTATCTCAGACACTTTCCCATAGCCGCCTGATCACGGTTACAAGATTTTAACTCCCAGTTGATTTACTCCTTTTATTTATTTTATATCTATTATAATATTTAATCCATAATGAATCATAACTTTGAGCTAAACCGGTATGTAGAGGCAGTAAAACCTTAGACAGATAATTAAATGGCGAGACAACAATTTGTATTCGATATTTTTATTTGGTATTATCGTAACCCAATATTAAATACACAACTACTTGCTGCCAATAAATGGTATGTTTTCAATTTAAATTAAATTTGACTTCGATCCTCTTATTTCAATGTTCACTTAAACGTAAGTGAAGTGAATTTCTCACTAAGTTTTCTATCGATGCCAGATCGATAGTGCGTAAGACGCTTGGCGTTTGATCTTCAATTTCATAATGAACTGATCAAGCAGAATAGTTTTTAGAAGCAATTTTAGTTTGCGAATTTCTCTTAGCATTTTTTTTACAATTCTTTCATCTGAATTATGAATGCGTGATCATTATGAACATGAAAATTAATTTATTATGTATGGTAGTAAGGAGAGTCATGGTGTTATGCCGCTGGAGTATAAACGTATTCCGAAGAGTCCTGCAAGAACAGAAATACATTTCAAAGACATTAAGGAATTAGGGTTTTAAAATAATAATCTTAAATTAATGTAGAACATGTTTCCTTCTTGGGATTAAAAGTGGTGATTGGGATTTAAAAGATTAGTGATTCTGGCTTTCACTCCTAGCTCGAAACTTTTCGATAAATTATCCTGGTTTTCCCAGGCCTAGTATAGCTCAAGGTTTAAGCGCCAGTTTAGGGGAGAAAAAATATGACTTCCAATCCCCTCGACCAATTGTGAGAGAGAGAGAGGGAAATTCGTATTTTTTCGTATTCTGCGCATGGGCGAAATTTCAAAACTACCACTCGCGATTCTCCAGAGAGAAACAGTTCCTTTCCCCACGTGACCTAGCTCGTTCCGTCTCACATCCTCTGCTGTAACGCGTATTTGGTGGCCAGATTTTTGGTCTAGTTGGGAATCCATAATTGCTAAACTTATCTCTTGACGCCCACCAACCTCAAAGCTATTAAACTCGCATCCGCTTATGCTTATAACAACCAGAGCTACTTGATAGTGGCTCCTTAACCTAAAGGCTTACTTACTTCACCACCCATCTTCACGGGTAAGCACTTATCATCGACATATTGCTTGATTGATTCCTTATTAACGAATACCACTTTGCGACGAAGATGTTTAGGTACGATGGGCTTTATTAATTTCCATAAAACTGAAATAAAATTGAAAGATTAACATTGCAACTGGTTTGCTTCAGCTCCCTTAAAATATTAACCTTACCATCAAATATGCGTGGCATATCATAGAGCAACATATGTCCTGCAAAACAAAGGAAAAACATGATTAGCGTCACAATTCTTGTTTGGAAAACAGGTCCAAATAATTAAATGATTTTAAAACTTTAAACAAATGCCCAACATCAACTTAAAGCACTTTGAAATATTTTGTTCGAAAGTTGATATTGTAATTTTCTTCTACCATTTCTAACAAAGGTTAGGTCAGTAGCCCCACAGTGTGTGGTAGCCCTAACTTGGAACAGTTCTAATTCGGAACACTTCATTTAAAATCGTAATAACTTAAGTTTGTGAGCTTCAAATGAATACTTTAAGGACTCATATTGTAGATTGAAATTCCCTCTATCTCTCAAACACGACCACAAGACTATCATAGAATCCAGAGAAGATCCAACCATAGTTAACTCATATAGCTACTGACTATAGTTTCTTGAAAATCAAGCAATAGCGTGTTAGCCTACGGTAATCCCCTTAATAAGGTTGAGACGTTTACAACTAGACGTAGATTAGGCTTACCTAACAGAGGGTAATATTTTAAAAAGAGATTTGTGCCGAAGAGCGCCATCTCAAAGTCCTACATTAAATTCAAATTATGAAATTAAATTACTTTTGAAGGATTAACAATAAACAAATTTAGACTTACAACACTAGAGTATCCTGCGCCTTGGAAATCAAATATCATCGTTAAAGAATTATTTCGGCTTTGCTGTACACATTTCTCTACACAAAACACCAACAATCGTTTCTGTTCACTTGTCATTTTTGAATCTTTCTTGTAACGCTTCACAATCATCATGACTATAATGAGTAAAAATGGAACTTCATTACTTTCATAAAACCTAACGTAACAATAGGGTATGACACTGAATTGTGCTTGAAAGTGAAACATGTTTTTGCTGCGACGACTTAGTATAAATGAATTGAAATCAGTATGCTTATGGTGTTTTACAATTTCAAGTCCTACGGGGCGAATTGGATAAAATGTCAGGTGTACCAATGAGAATAAAGTGGAGGAGTGAAAGCTCCTTGGTCCACAAGCATTGCTCTAAATATAACTAGAGGTACGAGTTTCTGACTTGCTCAGTTTTAATTGGTCGACTTTCGCGCCGCTTACGATACACTATCCACGGAACTCCCTTGTATTGCGCGTTGAGAATGCGCAATAAAATGTACAACACGTTTTGCACAACATTCCACTCCCCCTCTATAACCTCTTTGGGTGTACTAGTAAAATCTCTACTGCGCAACTCGGCCGCAAACAGTGCTGTGGCTGGCATCATAGTCTTGGTAAGCCTTAGTAGTTGCCATTGTTCTTAGCCCCGCCCACCTGCTAGGCACAGAGAACCAATAGGCAAAAACCACTTCAAAATCATGGGTTTAAGTTGCTCATTTTACAATCCCAGCCTTCAAGCAAAACCCTTCTTCTAACATGATAAGGAACAAATCTAAATTTCTAATGAAATTTAGCATTCCGGCAATGAAACGCGAGCACATCTTACTTATTGTTAGTACGTTATTCACGATTTAAGCGATAATAAAACTTACGAATTGGATTGTCGTCCTTGTCGTGGTTGTATTGAAACATGATACCCAGTTTAAGAAGGTCGCTTGATACGTTGCTTTCCTTCAGATCTAAGTAAGAAAAAAAGTAATTTTATAACGATTTGCTGCAAACGTACTGTAAACGGTTTGCATCTTTGGCCAAATTGTAGATTGCAATAGACCCAACCAACAAATAAACAAGTTGGCCTAGTCATGGACGAAACAATACAGTATTGTTTCGTCCATGGCCTAGTCTAGTCTCCATCTAAGGGATAGGATCACGTGACTAACAAAGTTTGACTCCCAGTTGATTTACTCCTTTTATTTATTTTATATCTATTATAATATTTAATCCATAATGAATCATAACTTTGAGCTAAACCGGTATGTAGAGGCAGTAAAACCTTAGACAGATAATTAAATGGCGAGACAACAATTTGTATTCGATATTTTTATTTGGTATTATCGTAACCCAATATTAAATACACAACTACTTGCTGCCAATAAATGGTATGTTTTCAATTTAAATTAAATTTGACTTCGATCCTCTTATTTCAATGTTCACTTAAACGTAAGTGAAGTGAATTTCTCACTAAGTTTTCTATCGATGCCAGATCGATAGTGCGTAAGACGCTTGGCGTTTGATCTTCAATTTCATAATGAACTGATCAAGCAGAATAGTTTTTAGAAGCAATTTTAGTTTGCGAATTTCTCTTAGCATTTTTTTTACAATTCTTTCATCTGAATTATGAATGCGTGATCATTATGAACATGAAAATTAATTTATTATGTATGGTAGTAAGGAGAGTCATGGTGTTATGCCGCTGGAGTATAAACGTATTCCGAAGAGTCCTGCAAGAACAGAAATAGATTTCAAAGACATTAAGGAATTAGGGTTTTAAAATAATAATCTTAAATTAATGTAGAACATGTTTCCTTCTTGGGATTAAAAGTGGTGATTGGGATTTAAAAGATTAGTGATTCTGGCTTTCACTCCTAGCTCGAAACTTTTCGATAAATTATCCTGGTTTTCCCAGGCCTAGTATAGCTCAAGGTTTAAGCGCCAGTTTAGGGGAGAAAAAATATGACTTCCAATCCCCTCGACCAATTGTGAGAGAGAGAGAGGGAAATTCGTATTTTTTCGTATTCTGCGCATGGGCGAAATTTCAAAACTACCACTCGCGATTCTCCAGAGAGAAACAGTTCCTTTCCCCACGTGACCTAGCTCGTTCCGTCTCACATCCTCTGCTGTAACGCGTATTTGGTGGCCAGATTTTTGGTCTAGTTGGGAATCCATAATTGCTAAACTTATCTCTTGACGCCCACCAACCTCAAAGCTATTAAACTCGCATCCGCTTATGCTTATAACAACCAGAGCTACTTGATAGTGGCTCCTTAACCTAAAGGCTTACTTACTTCACCACCCATCTTCACGGGTAAGCACTTATCATCGACATATTGCTTGATTGATTCCTTATTAACGAATACCACTTTGCGACGAAGATGTTTAGGTACGATGGGCTTTATTAATTTCCATAAAACTGAAATAAAATTGAAAGATTAACATTGCAACTGGTTTGCTTCAGCTCCCTTAAAATATTAACCTTACCATCAAATATGCGTGGCATATCATAGAGCAACATATGTCCTGCAAAACAAAGGAAAAACATGATTAGCGTCACAATTCTTGTTTGGAAAACAGGTCCAAATAATTAAATGATTTTAAAACTTTAAACAAATGCCCAACATCAACTTAAAGCACTTTGAAATATTTTGTTCGAAAGTTGATATTGTAATTTTCTTCTACCATTTCTAACAAAGGTTAGGTCAGTAGCCCCACAGTGTGTGGTAGCCCTAACTTGGAACAGTTCTAATTCGGAACACTTCATTTAAAATCGTAATAACTTAAGTTTGTGAGCTTCAAATGAATACTTTAAGGACTCATATTGTAGATTGAAATTCCCTCTATCTCTCAAACACGACCACAAGACTATCATAGAATCCAGAGAAGAAACAACCATAGTTAACTCATATAGCTACTGACTATAGTTTCTTGAAAATCAAGCAATAGCGTGTTAGCCTACGGTAATCCCCTTAATAAGGTTGAGACGCTTACAACTAGACGTAGATTAGGCTTACCTAACAGAGGGTAATATTTTAAAAAGAGATTTGTGCCGAAGAGCGCCATCTCAAAGTCCTACATTAAATTCAAATTATGAAATTAAATTACTTTTGAAGGATTAACAATAAACAAATTTAGACTTACAACACTAGAGTATCCTGCGCCTTGGAAATCAAATATCATCGTTAAAGAATTATTTCGGCTTTGCTGTACACATTTCTCTACACAAAACACCAACAATCGTTTCTGTTCACTTGTCATTTTTGAATCTTTCTTGTAACGCTTCACAATCATCATGACTATAATGAGTAAAAATGGAACTTCATTACTTTCATAAAACCTAACGTAACAATAGGGTATGACACTGAATTGTGCTTGAAAGTGAAACATGTTTTTGCTGCGACGACTTAGTATAAATGAATTGAAATCAGTATGCTTATGGTGTTTTACAATTTCAAGTCCTACGGGGCGAATTGGATAAAATGTCAGGTGTACCAATGAGAATAAAGTGGAGGAGTGAAAGCTCCTTGGTCCACAAGCATTGCTCTAAATATAACTAGAGGTACGAGTTTCTGACTTGCTCAGTTTTAATTGGTCGACTTTCGCGCCGCTTACGATACACTATCCACGGAACTCCCTTGTATTGCGCGTTGAGGATGCGCAATAAAATGTACAACACGTTTTGCACAACATTCCACTCCCCCTCTATAACCTCTTTGGGTGTACTAGTAAAATCTCTACTGCGCAACTCGGCCGCAAACAGTGCTGTGGCTGGCATCATAGTCTTGGTAAGCCTTAGTAGTTGCCATTGTTCTTAGCCCCGCCCACCTGCTAGGCACAGAGAACCAATAGGCAAAAACCACTTCAAAATCATGGGTTTAAGTTGCCCATTTTACAATCCCAGCCTTCAAGCAAAACCCCTTCTTCTAACATGATAAGGAAAAAAACTAAATTTCTAATGAAATTTAGCATTCCGGCAATGAAACGCGAGCACATCTTACTTATTGTTAGTACGTTATTCACGATTTAAGCGATAATAAAACTTACGAATTGGATTGTCGTCCTTGTCGTGGTTGTATTGAAACATGATACCCAGTTTAAGAAGGTCGCTTGATACGTTGCTTTCCTTCAGATCTAAGTAAGAAAAAAAGTAATTTTATAACGATAAGGTGCTACCCACTTTTCAATTTTAAAATGTTTTTCTAATTCTACATGTTCAAAAAGATATAGAGGTTAAACCAGATTCAAGGTGGTGTCTTGTGGTTTCTAAAACACCATATTGAATATTTTGGGCTTTCACGCAGTAATTGACAATCAGAAATTCTCGAGACGCAAACTTATTTTAAACTCTAGACAAATCAAAATATTTTAAAAAACTTACTATGAACTCCGAATTCTTTTCTCCATTTAAAGGATTCTTTGACCATATTCAATGCATTGTTTATATCACCTTCATGATGTATTAAAAAGGACTCGCAATATCTGTCATCTTTTCGAAACCTCTCCACGTCAGATTCTTCAAATTGCTCTAAAATTTAAGAAAACCTGGTGTAAATCCTACCACAACTTGCTTAAAAACCATCTTAATCCACTAATACGATAATTGTGCTCAAAGCTAGTTGTAAACCAATCCTTCATTAGAGAAATTATTTCGAAATTTTTTATCTTGGTGAAATTTTAACCGATTTTAACGAAAATGGTCTTATTTTAAAGAGAAAAAATACCCCATACCCCGTTAAGATGAATTTCAAAGGTGCATTTTAGATGAAACTTGTCCTTTAAGGACACATGGTTCATACGAACAAGGGTAAGTTGATATTTCAGGTGAAATAATAATTATAAGAAAATAAATACTTTTTTACTAGCTATATTTAAACTAAAAATAAAAAAAATTATCAGTACAATTTATATATTTATTTATTGGGAATTTGAATGAAGTCTGGTACAATATCAGTTGCAAATGGTACTAAAATTGTGTCAAAATTTATAGGTAATTTAAACTAAAACGCTTAAATTACCGGTAATTACCAACTACCATCTTTACACTTTACCAACGATCTCAAAAATTGAGTTATAAAGCGACTTTCGCCTAAATTACTTAATAAAACTTAAAAAAATAGTTAACTGCAAGTACTCACATTTAAACGGCCTTAATGTCTTTTAGATAAGTAATGATCAATCATTAAGTAATTACAAGTCCTTACCTAACAGCTCTTGGTCGCAAGATTCTTCAAACTTTTTCCTCAAAATTTCAACATCTCGCTTGTAGTTATTTTCTGATTCATCCATTATGAAGAGACAAAAACTAATATCTAAATGTATTTCCTCGATGATGGGTTAATATATCCGCAGTTTGCAAGAATAGTACGAGATCTCTCGTGGAGATTAGTGGCTGGTACGGAAGGCGAACTAGCCTACGTCATTTCGAAGCCTTGTTTCTATTAAAACAGCGTACAAGGAAACCTTTAGAAATAATTATAATGGAGTCAAATCACTACTTGAACGATTTGAATACAAAAAAGAAATAATAAAGAAAGACACCAAGGTTAACATCAAAGAGACGATGAAACTGCTGCTCTTTTAATGGCTTATTTTTGGCCGCAAATAAGTGATTATAAATCCATTTAAATATTTATATCAATCAATAAATTTTAGTATTGCCTTGGACTTTGAATGTTTCGTGAAAATTTATCGAAATTACCACTTTGAGATATGGGAAAGCCTCTTACTTATTTATTATATAATCTAGTCGAAAATTAAGAGTGTTTTTGATAAGTCTGACAGACTGAGGCTGTTCTTTGGGTCAACACGAGTGCTCAGCGTCTAAGTACTTCAAGTCTTATGTTTTACTACACCATAAGCTTATAAGATACGTTCCATAAGTAAGGTATGACATTTTCTACGCGTCACTTCATGACCAGCTCTCAGTAATCAGTGACTTACGGAACAACTTGTGAACTTATGCTACATCTTGGGAGCTTATGATGGTTGACACTTCAGACCCAGTTTGACCCAAGAACAAACCCCTCTAATTTACGGCGCATTTATCAGAAGCACTATGTAATATTTCATGAATACTTGGCTAAGTAACTTAATGAAATCTTCATAATGAAGCAGAATAGTTTGTTCATTTTTCTGGGGAGGGTTTATGTTATTAGGGTTAATTGCACGCAAAAAGTTCATATTTAATAGTACCCATCCCTTAATATAAAATGTTAAATTAATTCACTGAAACATTTTAATTAAAAGTAGATAATTTCTCTTATTTGTCAACCTGAACTCTTTAATTATTAAAGCTACAGACAGATTGAACTTCACAATACCTTTAAAACATTGCTTTTGTTGTCGATTTGTTTTCACCAGCGTCACTTATTAGGAATGGTACTTTGGAATGAATAAACAAGCATAAAACCCTGATTGAGAGTTTGGTAGGCGACGATATCTGACCCCGATAACATTCTAGCATTCACACGATAGCGAAGAGACTTCTACATAAAACTGTGCGTTTTTACCATAAAACAGATATCGATAAAATCAGAAGTGAGATGAGACCAGAAGTACTGAGCAAAATTCTTCACTCGGCGAAAGTGAATATTCTTGATAACACACCATCGTTTGGCCCTCTGGTAGCGGTTTCTGAATTTTCCCTCCAAAACGTGAGACGCTCGCGGTGGTAGACGGCCGAACTAGATTCAAGGAGCCGTGTCCGTGTTCGGCCGCTTTAGGTTGAGGGAAAGGGGGTAGGAAATGTTTTTGGAACTCGACCAATTTTTCCCTCTAGTGTAGGCGCGTGGGAAGCGGTGGCATAAAATCCTCAAATTTGTTCACTAGTGCCAGGATCTACTATCAATGCTAGAGCCCTTCACTTCTAGTCTCACCTCACTTCTAGTCTCACCTCACTTCTAGTCTCACCTCACTTCTAGTCTCACCTCACTTCTAGTCTCACCTCACTTCTGATAAAATTTTTATCAACAGTTTAGTGCGAGAGGTTAATCACTCTTCCAAGTCTTGACGACGGTCTTACACTTGTTCTTATTATTTGATTTAGTTACTTCTCAGTAGCGAGGGGCTAATCACTCTTAAAGGATCAATTCATTACCGACGGACGCAATGTAATTGAGTAGAGGTATTGAATTTCACCCTAAGTCGCCTGACGAGTGGCTAACCGCAATTTGTACCTTCAGATCAATCTTTTAGAATTCAAAATAGAGGACAGTATTCAAAGATACATGAAATTTGATTAGATTATACTGTACAGGTTCCGTTAGTACTGCAAAAGATTATTTCGGTCCGTTTAAATTCGGAAGAGTGTGATAGCGTTATACCATAAATTGATAATCTATCATTAAGTTTACATGTCGGAATTATTTCAATAGAGGAGTGGTCTGTCATATATTTAGGGGGATGTTCTATGGGCAATGTTCCATTACATTTTGCCCTAACGGAAACTATTTTCGAAGTATGATTTTAGTATTTTAGGGATAACCCTTTGAATTACCATTGTCATTCAGTTTAACTGAATTTAAGGAATCTTTACTTGGAAAGAGGGCTCCGGACGGCAAAATGTCATAGAACATTTTTGACTCAACATCACCCAAAGAACATTCCCCCTTAATTTATGGCAGACATCAGAAATACTTTGTACACTTCTCTACAAGCCATGAGCGGTGCTATCAGTGAAAAATTCTCTCGAAGACTTTTGAACGCACCGCTCGCTGACTTGAAGGGCAGTGGCAGCTCGGAATGATTCACCATAGACCTAGAAAAGAATACTTAAAGAGGGGTATTAGCTTATGGATATATTGCAATATTTACATTAATTAAAATAATGTAACGATAAATGTTTCCCTTGACGATTGTTAATTATTAAACTAAAAATAACCGCATTCAAATCAAAAGACTTAAATTCATTTGAAAAAATATTTGATTAATTTATTGATATTTGAAATTAGATTGACAATAATAATTGGTTTCGAAAAATGAAACTTGTATAAATTAACTTCTTGCTGAAGAATTATTTAAATTACGGAGATTGCTTGTTTAAGAACTTGGTTTGTATTGGTACACGGTGGAGTCCTTAAACCCAAGAGTGAAAAATTAGATTTTAATTTTAACTGGACATTAAAGATACTTACTTGACCACCCATTCTAATTGGAAGACATTTATCATCGATGTATTCTTTAATGGAAGTTTTGTTGACGAAGACAACTCTATGACGGGCGTGTTTTGGCAACAATGGCTTGATCACCTTCCAAATGGCTGAAATATTCATTATATTATTGAAGGTTCCTTGGTTTTATATAACCCAATTTATCCTAGTATCACTAATACCACCACATGAGTGACAATTGGCTTGTAAAATTTGAAACTTACCGTTGAACAGCCATGGCATATCGTAGACAATAATGTATCCCAAGGACTCTGGGTAGAACTTGATGAACAAGTTAGCGACAAACATCGTTAATTCCAAATCCTGCATATAAATTTAAATATAATTGAAGAACTTAATTGTTAATTCGCTTCAAACACAACCTTAGGGAAGTGGACCGCGTGGGAAAATCGGTCTTAGAAGTAACTCACATTTGACCCAAATTGATTTCCCATAGAACTATGTACTAATTAAGATTCTGTAATATGACTTACCATATTAGCATATCCCGAATCAGTGCAATCGTAGACAACTGAAACTTTCTGGGTGGGCGAGTCTTTCAAGCATTTCTCGACCCAATAAACGACGTTTCTTCTGGCATCCTCCACTTTCTCCGAATCCTTTTTGTGGTCTTTCACGATCATCATAACTGAAAATATCAAATTAGAAATTAAGTTAATGGCAAAAACTTGAAACGAGTGATGAACCATATTAAGATATTAAGTGCATTCACATATTAAAACAGTGACTGTTAAGGAGCCATGGGTAAGAATTATTTGAAAGACGTCAAAGGTACCACGTGACGCCGACATACAAAGACTCCACATGGAGCAGGACTTGTTTTGCGCGACATTGCGGCTTCAATTATTCCGAAGCGGTTACTTTCGAAATAAAATGGAACTAAGTTTATTTAAACCACGCCTTTGTCACGTGGTACCTAATGACGTATTTCAAATTATTTATATCTACCCTTCGATGCCCTCTTCACAGACACTAAGCTATCCTCAAACAGGTCAGGAAATTAGACATGGAATTACTAATTAATCACATTGTGTGTTAAATGCTCCTTGGGTGTATGTTAATAAACTTACTTATAGGTGAGCCTTCTTTGTCCGTATTGTAGTTGTAGATGTTTTCCAGTTTATGCATATCGAGTGGAATTGAACTTTCTTTGATACCTGCAACGATAATATAGATTATTTCCAGAATTGAAAAACCCTTTATAAGTTCTGAGAAACTATTAAGTGAAATGTTGCATTTCAATAATCTTTTACGTTTCGTACTAAGTGAAACAGTAGTTATAGAGAGAAACACAAAGACCCTAAACTACAGATATATTGAGTATTTTTATCTTTCTTAGATGTTATTTGGGTTCTTTCTAGAATATATATCGTACCACGAACGCCGAATTCCTTCCTCCATTTCAGTGATTCTTTAACCATGGCGGTAGATTTGTCAACGTCGCCTTGATTATGAATCAGGAAACGTTCGCAATAATTGTCATCGGTACGAAATTTGGTCACGTCCATCTCATCGAAGTCGGCTGAAATTAAAATCGTAAAACTTACAAGAATTCTTCACCGAATTGATTCATCTTTAAATTAATATATTAGTATTAAAAATATTAAATGGAACTTTAGAAGCCAAATAAATACTTCTCACCTCATATTTTATAATTGAACATTTTTTGGTCTATTTTATGGTTTAAAAGTCACTATTTGAACTATAATCATTCAATTATAAAATTTTGAATAACCGATGGAACCTACTAAAAACCAGTTGATTTCTAAATCGATCTTTGAACACCCCAAAACGTAATCCACCTCATTAAAATTAGACTTTGTAAAGCAATTGTGAAATTTAAAATATCAGTTTCAAAAAATTCCGTGTAACGCTGCCTTAATGCATAGTATTAAGTATTAAATTAAACAGCTTATTTTCAAATAATAAAAAAAACACTAAATATTTGAAGGTCAAATCTTAATAAATTATTAAGTGGATTTTAAAATAAAAAGTTGATTATGAAGAATTAGCTTGTTTGGCAGAATTTACCGATTTCGGCACCGATAGATGATTGATCAATTTAAATTTTAAATTGAGGAAGTGATAAAATTAATTCATATTCAATTTTAATTATAGGTTTATTTGTATATTTTTATTGACGTCAGAGTCAATAAAACAGCGTCTCACGTTCAAGTGTACTTAGTGGAAGAATGTTTAGACAAAGCACATTTAAACCAAGATAAAATTCGTATTATCTGATTACATTACTATGACCAAAAGCTCATTTAATTTAATGCGGCGCTAATCTTAACATTCGATGATTTTAATTCATTATAAACACTACCTCTTTGAAGTAAATTGCTAACTGAACCCGAAATTACAGACACCTCTACATTAAATAAATATTTCATATTACAGACTATAAAATTCTTTTAGGTGAATATTCATTTATACCAATAAATAACCTATTAAGAAACAACGCATACTAGTGACGTCACGCATAATAGATTAAAATCTTTTCTTAACGTTAGGAAGGTGAATATAAAAGGAGTAATAATTAGAGGAATAGAAGGTTATTTGCTAAAACATCACCAACGATTTACAGCCTCTTCTGGAAAATTTTAATAAGTTTAGACTTTGCCTTTAATGGACGTGGTTTCTCGCAACTGCCTTAAACTGAAGCTCAACTTATAATGTAGGCTACATATTATGCAATCAATTGCAGATATTCTGCTTCTGATTTTACAAGTATATGCATTAAGTTACGATCAAAATTGCTAGTCATCACTCAGAATATTTTCTACTGAGGTGTGAATGAATGACGCATTTTTGGCTAAAAAATTGTGTAAAATAACCTTTGAACTTTAGCATCTG
Organism: Phalangium opilio; assembly: GCF_054372755.1. Lineage (NCBI taxonomy): Eukaryota > Metazoa > Arthropoda > Arachnida > Opiliones > Phalangiidae > Phalangium > Phalangium opilio. The sequence continues at coordinate 1,591,120 of NW_028324166.1, read as the reverse complement.
AGCGCACAAATTAAATGCATAAAATCAGTCTAAGAACGCCTTTAATTAAGTAAACTAATTAAGGAAACCGTTTATTAGAAGAGAGGCACGAGTCTAATCTACCACAAACTTCGATTTAAAACATTAAAACTAAATATAATTAACTTGAATAAAGTACAATACAATAACCGACAAAAAACGAACTACTCATTAAGTTATTTACCATTGACACTTCATAATTACAATTACATAAATTAACCTAATTAATTTTATCGTAAATAAACTTACCCAATTTCGCCGTATCTTCAAGGACATTCTTGCGTAGAGTCTCAATGTGTTTCTTATAATCTGGAGCGGCAGTTGAATCCATTCTTAAGTACTTAGTAATGATTACAAGTTGCGACTAACACCGAAGACACGAAGAAGATACCGCGCAATAACCGAAGCACCAAAACAAAGACGTTTACAAGACGACAATCAACTGCGATATGACTTTACTAATCAAACCAACGCACGGAAGAAACCTTCGACGAAAACTTAAAAAACATCAATTTTAAACGACAGGCCATAAAATTATCGTTTACAAAATACCGTTTTTTATTGCCCTCGAGCAATTTGTCACCAAGGAGAAATATTTAAAGGGTCGTATGTTAACATCACGCACTTTTAGTCAAGGTTTTAGCTTCACTTCCATTAAACTAAATACTCCGTGCTCTACTAAAATGCCAATGGAAAATAGCATCATTAAGGAAAGTTTTTCTTAAAATACTAGTGATTTAAAAAACATCAAAGGTACTATGTTCCATCAAAGCTTACATGCCAGAGATTTTTATTTTAAAGTAGATATGCAACTAACCCTTATTTGGTTTTCAATAATCTTTCTATTTTTTATAGACTATTCCATAAATTACTAGAAGAGAAACCAACACATCGTTAAGCCTTTGTTGTTTTAATTTAATTTTATTTTTCGCGGGCTTTTAACGATAGTGTAGAGGGCGCATATACGTATGGTCACGTGATTAGCAATTAGATTATATACGTATTATTTTTTGAGTTTAGTTAGAAAACCGATGCAATAATTATTATTCAAGTGCAACGTTAAATTCATTTCACATTTGAAGTTCTTTAAAAATGGCAGAATATATAACCGCTTTGCACGATGCGGCTTACCAGGGCAAGATCGATGTCCTGTTAAGTCTACTTGGTCAAGGAATTAACGTTAATTCCACGGAGGAACAGCACGGTTGGACGGCGTTAAACTGGGCAGCCGCTTACGGCAAGACGGAGACCCTGAAGTCACTAATCAGTTACGGAGCCGACGTCAACATCGCTGACCATTACGGTCTTAGTCCTTTACATTGGGCATCTCTCAACGGACACAATGACGTAGCCCTTATCCTGATGGATTACCGTGCCAACATAAACGCCTTAGCCAATGATGGATCAACTCCTCTTCACTCGGCGGTCATGGCAAATCAGAGGGTCATGGTATGGAACCTGTTGATCAAGGGAGCCGATTGCTCCGCCTATGATCAGTTTGGGAGGTCACCATTGGATATCGCCGAAGAGAAGTGCTTCAAAGACATCGCCCATATGTTGAAGAATGCCGAGAAGAAATCCGTAACAGTTTGCGTGGAACGGGCCTTGGCGCCTTTGTTGTATCATGTTGTGGAATTGAGCTCAAAGCTGGAAACTCTCGGAGACGGTGATGGAAGGTTGAAGGAACAAGTAAATCAATTGGTAAGTTGGCTTAGCTTACCCTAGATCAAGGGTAGATTAGGATTATAGTATATGAAGGTCATTCTGAATTTCTTAGAATTGTTTAAGGCTAGGAATACAGGGGAGGGACACGTAATTACTTATTCGATAGTCCTCATTAGGACTTTAAGTTCCTGACACTATAGTAAAGCAATTTTCCACAGGCTGGCAGTAACGTTCTAATCAACGAATACCTCGATCGACAAGAGAACGAGAAAGCCGAGTTACGCCGTACAATTACCAGTTTCAACAAAACCTTGTCGGAGCTGAAAAAGACCATTGAAGAACACTCCATCAAATTCAAAATGGACATCCACGACTTGACCAAGGATGTACGCCGACTGGAACGTCGTTTCTACGATCGAGATTTCCCCCAAGTTGATCCTGGATACCAGAACACTTGGTCGGACTCGGGTCACTATGATAGTTACGAGAAACCAAGTTGCCCTCAAGCGGACTTCGATGACCTTCAACAGAATGATCTGGACCAGGATAGACTCAAGGACACCATCGTCATCATTGGCATTGAAGAAACTTTGGATGAAGATTTGGTATCCATACTGAAATCATTGGCCAAGGTCTTGGGGGTCGAAATGGAAGAGGAAGATGTCGTCAAAACCCAGCGAACACCGGATGTCAGCTGGGAGAATTTCAAACCAAGGATTATTGAAGTTCAGTTTAAGGATGGTGAAATTGCCCAGAATTGGATTGCGGCTTTCAAGGTTATCATATGTTAATAATCCTTAAGGTATCGTGTTTGTCTGGGTTTCGATTCCACAGAAGTGGGCATGGGACTAACAATGCTTAGTTTAAGTTCGGTTGGGTAGGGTTAAACTCTCTTGTTCTCAAAAACAATGACTCGAAACTTAGGCAAGAACGACACCTGTTAAGAAGTTAGTGGGAATGTGATATGTAAGTGGTACCTTAACCATTTCTAGGCCAAAAAGACTTCTGGCATTGTGGCTACCAGTGTGGACCCTTCGCTAGCACCTCACCAGATCTTTGTCAATCAAAAACTGACCGTCTACAACCGACAACTGCTGAATCGTACCAAAGAATTCGCTCTAGTCAACAATTTCAAATTTGCCTGGGCACAAAATGGAGCTATTTTACTTAGGAAAGACAATAGAGGTCCCACCATTAGAATAAGGTCGCTGAAGGATTTCCCCATGGAACATAACTTTCAAGCATGTTACACTTTCTAAATTGATAATTTTAATTAACTTATGAGCTTGCACTTATGATGGATTTATTTGAAGAGAAAAAGTATCAACGATAATGATTGTTTCACTGTATTAAAATTAAAATTGTAAAATTAGATAATGATATTAAGATATAACTGCTTTTATGTGTTTTAAATTGAATTATATAAAAGAAATTAAAGAAATTTTGTATATTTATAATTATTTGAGAAATAAGATAATAAACCTGAATTTGATATAAATAATTTTTGCTAATTTCTTAGATGTTTCTTAAGTATCATTTCCCATTCCGTTGTTAAGAGTCACTGAACAAATTCTTTCCTACATAGACTTACATTTTCTTTGACTTTGTTATACTACAAATTTAATATTTCACTGAAGAGGCCCATGTTTGAAATCTATTTGATTGCCCTCAATTGATGTGAAAACTTAACTTTGATGCGATAAATTTAAGAGTTTCTGTAAGGTCAAATTGGGAGATATTATTTCACAAAAAATGTATATTGATACTTCTTACACAGAAAATAATTAATGGAGGAAACAACATTTTATAATAAAACATGCTATGCAAATAAAAAATTACTGATTTGACTATCTTTATTGAAACCCTGACCTCTTTCAATAAGAGTTTACATAAAGTCATAATATTGCCGGGGGGAAAAGCAGGGCGTTCTACCCTCAGGCGAAAGGAGTTCATAAATAGGCATATTCAATTATCATACGAAGTGAGATTGGTACCGACCATTTCGATGTAACTAAGAGGGAACGACACGGGGTAAAACTTTGCCTTCCATCTCACTTTTCGGCGCATGCGCCGTGGTGTTTTTGTATCATGAGAGTCCGCATAGACGGATGGCAATGTATCAACCCCCTTGTTATGTCCCGATACTGAGGGTTGCTTACAAACGTATTTACTTCGAAAAGGCCTATTGTATTTTAGCGTCAAATTTATTGACTTCTTCCCATAGGACCTCTCACTGTTACTTCCCTTATCTTGTTGCTAGAAAATTCCATGTTTTATCATGCCTAATAACAAAATAAAAAAAATCTTCTCTTTAAAAAATGGCCGTACGTTTATCTTGGTAAGTCTAACATTTTAAAGCTACGAAAATTAAACAAGAAACGTACTTTGTTTACGTTTTGACAAAGCAATTCATTTGGATTCTGAATTTGATCGTAATAAGTTAGAAGTAAAATATTTATTCATTTAATTGAATATAATTCTAACTAATTTAAATCTTAAGGATAAATACATTTAGTTATGGATAAAAATTATATTTACGATCAACCGTCATCAACGGCTTCCTCAAGTTCACGAGAAACTCAATCGCTGATTGACGCCACTGCTTTGAGCTTGGAACAAAATTTAACGATAACGACCAATAGCGATTCAAACTCACCGGCACTTATTGGACCTTCTACTTCGCTAGGACCTTACTCACGGGCTCTTATTAGCGCTGTGACTTCGCTGGGACATTCTGGCGCCTCGAGTTTGCAGGGACATTCCTCACAGGCACTTATTGCACCTTCGAGTTCGCAGAGACGTAACACGCAGCCTCTTATTGGACCTTCGACTTTGATAGGACCTTACGCGAGGGCTATTATTAGCGCTTTGAGTTCTCTGGAACATTCATCACCGGCTCTTATTGGTGCTTCAAGTTCGCAGGGACATTCGTCACCGGCTGTTATTGGCCCTTCAAGTTTGCAGGGACATTCGTCACGTGCTGTTATTGGCCCATCAAGTTCGCAGGAACATTCGTCACCGGCTGTTATTGGCCCTTCAAGTTCGCAGGAACATTCGTCACCGGCTCTTATTGGTGCTTCAAGTTCACAGGAACATTCCTCACCGGCTCTTATTGGTGCTTCAAGTTCGCAGGGAAATTCCTCACCGGCTCTTATTGGTGCTTCAAGTTCGCAGGGAAATTCTTCACCGGCTCTTATTGGCGCTTCAAGCTCGCAAGGAAATGCATCTTCGGAAAATAGGTCGTTGCCCGTTAAAAGGTGGTATTATGTTCAGACTCCAAGAGGTTCTTATATCGTTCAGAAACATCCCACACGACCTACTTTGGTCGTTCTTTCAAATTCAGGAGGCAGTAAAGAAACCCTTAGAAATATCCAACAAAATACTAGATATTTTCCAGTCTGTCTTACAAACGCGCATGAATATTCTGACCTACCAGATATTCTGACTGTTAAAAGGCTGCGTAGACGCGCATCGCATAATGACCTATGCGCTACCGTTGCTTGTGAAAATTCACGCTTACCAATATCGGGATCTTCAAGCTTTCAAAGAACAGTTGGGACTTATCGTTCACCACCTATAATGAGTGTAACTATTCAACCTAATATTGCGTTGTCGACTTCCGGTATTGGCCTTTCAACAGCGAGTGCACGAGAAAACAGTAGACAGCCAGGAAGTTCTGGTCTGCCAACTGAAAGCAACGTTCAAAGTCTGGAACAAAGTATAATGGCTATAAATTGTGTAGCGAATGTGGCGGAGCTTCGTGATCGATCAATGATAGAGTCTTCACTGATCCAAAGACAAATCAACTCGTGGTTGAATTCCTTTGGTTCTTCAAACTCACGAGGAATAATGAGTGTTACAAGTATGCAGCAAGACACGTCGCCATCGGATATTAGAACAATCCAATCGCAAGGATCATCAAGTTCGCAAAGTGACGTTTCTTCATCAAACTCGCGTCTGAGTTCCGGCGAAACTAGCATTTCAAGAAGGCCACGTTCGAAGAAAGACCTGCTAAATGTAACATTCCCCATTACAAAGAGTGGTTCAAAATGGGGAAAAAGCAGTTCAATGCTGAAAAGAAGTTGTTCGTTAGCAAGTACCGTCAATTCAAAGTCACCAAGAAAAGAATCTATCTTGTCTAGGCCTATCGTACCATGTCTGGCAGAAAGGTCTTCAAGGACGCAAGTAGGGATCTCTTCGACGTACTTACCGCGTTCTTTGGAGTTGGCGAATTTTGTTGGTGGTGTGGGTGCCACTAGCAGCAACATCCGTTGCAACGCTTGCCACGCAGAATTTAAAGAATATATGCAGTTGGCTCTTCATCTTGTGCAAGCTCATGGTGTGAGATTGTACTGTTTTTCGTGCGATATCTGCCGAAAGGTATTCTCAGCTTTTTCTAAGACTGACGAGGAAAATCACATGAAAGAACACCAAGCCAAAGGACATCAACCTAGCCCAATCTCCTTGTTACTAGATTTGGAAGGAGTAAGTAGAAATAATGAATTGACCTTGTTTTTATGTAGTTTGGTTTAATTGCAAGCCTTCTAATGTTTAGTTGCGACAAGGAGTACTACCTGATTATTTAAGAAACGCTCCCGTATCCTGTATTGATATCTCAAATTTGACTAAGAGATTATCGGATCAAGTAAAACAAAGGATGAACTCTGAAATGAAACAACGAGCTGCAAGGAAATCCGTAACTCCCATAAGTGCACCAATTCCCAAACCTCGCGTGTTTAGAACTCAAGGGCTTAGCGTTAATTGCATCAATCGTAACCTGCCCCTTGAAGCGAGACACAGAGCCTTAACGGCAAAGATGCATTCGGTTGTAAGACAAGGTGACGAATTGTTCATGTATTGCAAATGGTGCGATGTCAACATCAAGTGCACAAGAGAACTCAACCTGCACACCCATTCGAAAATGAATTACTTAATTTCGAAGCCATTCCAATGTAAACACGGCAATTGTACCAGTCATTTGAGCAATAAGTGAGTATGGAATTTTTGGCAATAAGATGGCAAACTGACCTCCCCCTCCCATAGTAAAAATGGTGCGTTAGGCTTACCGAATATGATTTTTTAAAGACTGTAAGACCTTGAACTTTATCTTGGAACTCACGTGATAATTAATCACGTGTCCTCTTTAGATATTTAGCTCTGGGTCATTTGAGGGTTCACCAGGTGTACCTGAGATTTGAAGAATTATCGTTTCCTGATGTTTCACCCCAGTATTTGATTGGTGCTGCTACTCCTTTGATGATAACATCCGTTAAAAACGATCAAGGTCAAACGTCAATTCTAAGTGACTTACCTTCATCCTTGGAATCTTCTAATTTACGTAAGTTTGCGTTTTTACCAGGGATAGATTTAATTTTAGAAGTAGGAATGGAGACGGTTAGTATTTACTTCAGTCCGACTCATAGACCAGCCAGTATAGAGCCCCTCCCTCCAACACGTAACGATAACTTTAAATTATTTTATTGGCTCGCTTAAACTACGCTTTGATGACGTTGCTGACGGGGACGGCGAAAAATACGTAATTCCTTTCTACCTCTGTCGCTATGACCCACCTCTTCATACCTCTCCGTCCCGTGGAAGGGGGTCCGGGACTTTGACGTACGCCCAGAAATTACTCTGTTCTCCATTCCTACTTCTAAAATTAAATCTATCCCGGTGTTTGGCAATCGCTATAGATGTTTTAATCTAACCGTGACATTCACGGAATTTCTCTGAAATAGCCGTGGAAAGCAATGACCCTGAAAACCCGCTCCTTAAAGCTGACCTTACTTCAACACCTACAAGTGAACTTCCCCATCCCGTTAATGAACCAATAGCAGCAGGGACTGATGAACCCCAAGTGGAATTTATCGGCGAAGTTGTAGAGGTTCCGTTAGAAGAAATGGATTTAGATGCTGGACAAGCTGAGGAAATAATTACAGGCATGATTGGATTGGATGACTTTGAACCGAACGTAACGACTGACGAGAACCTCGAAGACGAGGCTTAAAACATTTTTATTTCATTTAAAAATAGACGAAGTAAAGGTAATGACCTTTACGTTACAAGAATATTTTATGGTTTTTATACGAAATATAAAATTTTACCAGAAATAAACGAAAGCCTAAAATTTTAGCAAAATAAATTAAGTTGAGAAAGTAAAATTTGGTTTGATATATAATTGATGTAATTGATGTCATTAACAATTTTTTCGATTTAAATTTTACAATTTAAGAAATTATTTTATTCAAATAATAATAAAAGGTCATTTGCTGTCGTTAAAAGTAAAAAAGATTGGTTTTGGCAATTTGCCACCAAAGAGCAATATTTAATAAAGCGAGAAAGGGAGCTAGAACTCTACTATCAAAGTCATTCTAAATTTAAAGAAATGGTGAGAATGAAACAAAATGTTTTCCCCTACGCTCTGTGCTCTGGGATTGCAAAAAAATTACTTCCGTCTGGCGTTTAAGCATGGCTTCCTTTTAACTCCCCACCCCTAAAATTAGATTTAGTCACGTGATCTGGCGGACGGACTCGTGAAACGTTCTCCTACGCTTGTCTGCTCGGTTCAAGGGTGAACAACACGTTTTTTTTCGGGGCAAGCCCAAGTCGCGCCCGTAATTTCTTCTTTCATTTATTTCGTTTTAAAATTAGTAATGAACGCTGTTAATTTCCAGTGTGAAATGCAATCAAATACCCACATTGTGACAAAGAAGGTAAGTTTGAATAATAATTTTAGAAACTAACCGCGTGAGCATGACGTAGGCCAATGTGTAGCGTAGATGATATTATGATATACTATAATTGTAGTTCTGTATGAGTATTTGTTGAATTTGTAGGCAAATTTTACGAATAATTTGAGAATTAAAATTGAAAGCGCGTGGGGTTGGAGATAACCTAAGCCTTATAGCCTAAGCCTAACCTCATGGTGTGTTACTTTTCTTTACAAACCAAGGCCTAATCTAACTCACTACGAGGTCAGGTTACCATCACGTGACGTCGAGCTAAGCTTAGCCTTTTAGTTTTTTATGGCGAATTTCCCAGACTCTAAAATGACGGTCGATATTTTTTAATTCTTTTAAATTTTAAGGCGCTTTAATTTGTTTCTAATCGTGAGATTAATTTCCACTATAATGGATCCAATCAGACCGAAAACCAAGACCAAAAATGTGGATTTTAAGTCTCTTAAGCAAATATAATGCGCTTGTACGCTGCCGCCATTGGTCTCCGTCGTTTCGACGTGATTTTTCGATCGACGAATATTAGATTCGTCTCGTTCCCATTTTAATAGCTGACCTCGTTCCTTCAATAATTGAATTCTAGAAATATCGTAATGCAAAATTAAATCGACGAACAAGTTTCTTGACTTAAAAATTTAAAATTAATGTTTGATCACACTAAATATAGGCCTAAATTAGGTATACCCTAAAGTATAATATAATTATTTCATGCTTACATTTCGTTAAAACAATATTTACAAGTGAAGTTTTTCCTAAAACCCAACGCTGTACTGTAGAAATACAACGATTCTTTTATAATATTGAGATTAAAATGCAGCTTTAATTTTTCCATATGCAATGGCAACTGTTTTTTGCCTGTTATAATTGCCGCTTTGCCCTCGGACGTTTGCTGTAGTTCTTTGCGACCAATTTCATTAACGTAAGTCGATAATTTGCGATAGATTTCTCCAGTGTCGGTTTCCAGCTGAAATAATTTGGATTACAATTAAGTGTGTTCCAAAAAGAGAGGGTAATTATTGGACCTATAAGTATAATGGGATGGCTCTATAGGAAATCGATTTGAGTGGAAAATTTTCTATGACGTTTTGTCACAAGGGCACACCGATAACAAGTTATAATTTGGACAAGTAGCGATATCTTGTTTATTAGGGAGAAGGTTAAGATGCCTAAGCATTCACGCGCCATAGTCCCGGCCAGTCCCCCTTTCAAAATACAAGGGAGGGGGACGTAAAAGGTGGCCGGGCTATTTCGTGCCTCTCCTCAGTCGGAAAATACTAGTAATTTTCGTACTCATTCGCGTTGCGCTGACGTGAGTTTTCAAGAACCAATGAGATGCTGCTGGTTGTAATTTAGAGGAGGGAATTAACTCCGGACCTACTATACGTTTGGACTGGAGATAAGCTGGAAGTGTGGCGAATTTATACCTTCTGCCTAATAAACTAGATATCACTTCTTGATTGGGATGTACAATCATTTTATCACTGTCACTGGCAGGACTTTTAAGGATTTTTAGACGTAATGAATTTAGTACAGACAAAGGTACAACCATGTACAACGATTACACAGAGTGACTGGCCCCTCAAAATAAGTTGATTATCTTGAGTTATTTACTTCCAAGAGAGACATAATAAGCTTCTGTTCTTACCGTATTAATGAAATCAACAACTGAGCTTTTTTCTCGAATTAAAATTGGGATTTTGTTTGCTCGAAGATGATTGGCCAGTTGACCCAGGGTTTTGATAGCGTTATATTTTTGGACACTAGTTGATGCCTTCAGCGAATTCATGTAGAATATAATTATAAACGTTAAGGATATTAACCACGAAGTTGTAATTATTTTATTGGACACTCTTTTAAGACTTGGATATCCTCCTGAAAGAAAAAGAGGTGTAAAATAAGTCCAAAGTTTTCTAAGGGGGGATCCGTAGTATCGTCTGCTTGATTTAGGGTTAACACGGAACATCCGGAGGGTATGTAAACAGCAAAGACTAATATTAGATTGGGCTTCAAAGTTACCGGTCCAACAATGTCTTTGTTGTTTAGAGCAATATCTAGCGTCTTCGTTGAAACGCATGCCGTCTGGTTTTCCCCTTTCAAGGACAAATTCTGTTTGAAGTGGTATTCCGAGCATTCCTCCCCCATTTTTTGCGTTCCACCGGACCTAAGCCGTTCCACAGTTAGCGCGCCTATTTCTCTCAGATTTCACATCCTCCCCGTCCCCACATCATCATTGACCTTGAATGGTTCTAAAAATTAGAAATCCGGTAGACCCGTCCCTACTGCGCATGACGCTTCCACAATTTCTCACGAATCCTTCTCAAAACATCTAGGCCTAATATCCCTGATTTTATGTTCAAGCTTTCTAAGTACTGTACCTTTGTGTAAAATGACACCGTATATAAAAGTCCAAAATTTTACACCGGACCAATTGTAACGAAGGAACATAGCCGTAGTTACGGCAGAAATTAATAAGGCTATCCATACCTGTTAATTAATTTAATGTTTAATTGTTAATGAGAACTGTAGGAGGAATATCTTATATAATTTACTTGTAATTGAAAAGGACTTAAAAAGAAAAAGTCAGTTTGGTATTTGGCATAATCTGTTAATCCCATGAAGAAATGTTTATTATCGAAATAATACGGTGTGCTGAAGTCAATGACGCTACGTCTTTTGTAAGTCTCAGTTAGTTTAGCCAGAGCAAAGTCCATTTCCTAAGGGAAATAGTTAAGTTGGTTAAGCCTTGGCGAAATTGTAAAATCGAAATCTAATTGAATTTACACTTCTGGACAGCTGACCAACTACTCCAGACCAACTTCTATTATTATTATACATTCTTCCGAAGTCTGATTTCGCGGCTTCGTTTAGTGTGTATCTGTGAGAGATTGTGATAACGTGTCAGGAACATAAGTTAAATTTGAATTAAGAAAGTATTATATTTAAATGTCTGTTGCACAACACAATTTTATTCAGACAAAATACTATACTGCGTCGTGAGTACAGGCTTGTCGTACTTCTTTATAATATCATTATTGACCAAATTTAAAGATATACATCCTTATAGAATTTTTATTTCATTTTTAATCATACGAGCTTATAAAATAATGAATATATCAAAATTGGAACCATCTCTTTATCTACAATATTAAAGAAGATACAAGCAATTAAGTTTCCGTAATGGATGGCATTACGCGTTAGGCCTCCCCACCCACAAAGCACTGGGGTGAATCCCTATTGGATGGATGCGTCAGGTGGTACTAGGCGTCCAATAGGGGTACTCCCCAGTGCTTTGCGGGCGGTGAAGCCTAACGCGTAGTTCCATCCATTACGGAAACTTAATAGCACGTATCTTCCTTAATATTGTACATAGAAGCATGGTTCCAATTGATATATGCATTATTTTAATACGGTCTTTCAATTAAGAAAAGTAAAGGTTCTAGATGGAAGTATCCCTTCAATAATTCTCAAGCATTCTGGAGCATAGAGCGAGTTTGAAAATCATTTTAGAAATCAACTTGTGAACTTTTCTTACGTAAAATTTAATGTTGATGACAGAACCTTAAGCAGATTGGCTTCAAATCCCACTAATTGCGAGTCATTATCCTTTCCCTTCAATTTACTCAACAAGATTGTCTGTAATCAAGATTAAATTAGGCTACTACAACGACGTGTTAAGATCAAAGTCCACTTCGCGTTTCATAAGAAAATATACATTATGTTTCTGATACGTCTGTCATGTTCTTTGGGAAATCAATTTTGAGTCGCAAATGTTCAGTTAATTTTGCCGTCAAGTTAAGATTGGAGTATTTTAATGATGACCCCTTAAATTTAATTAAACTGATTAAGACAATGATTACTAAATTAATTAAGAATTAAGGGGTCATCCCTAAAACAATCGAATCATAACTCGAAATCAGTGGCCCGGGCGACAAAATGTCAAAGAACATTTTCGACTCAAAATCGCCCAAAGAACATAGTTAGAATTGGTTCAGAGATCTATTCCCTCCTTACTTTCTGTCATTTCTATATACCTTTGTTAATATTTCGAAGGGATAAATCATAATGATATAAAGTTTTGAAAATTCAAAAGTTTCATAAAACTTGTCTATTTTTAAAGTTTACCTGAATATAAGTGATTCGCAATTGTTGTCCCCAACAGGAACACGAATTCCAAACCATCGTTCTTATTACAGTTTCTTGTTTGTTAGGTTTTGTTTGCGAGAATGACTTGTGTTTCTTTTGAACTTAAATATAATTACTTCGAAGCCTTTTATCGATGAAACAGAGTGCACTTAAAATCTGGGCGGCATCTTATCGCGAAAAATACACAATGGCGAAGGGTTATATTAACAAAAAAGGTTTTTCGGTCAATACTGAAAGTTTATCAAGAGTGTGTTACCGAGGAGTGAACTAGCGAACAATGATATAATAACCACGCCGGTTAAATGGAAAATAAATGCATAGACACACTCTATGTGCCAAATAAAAATATGGGTTTAAGAGAAGAGATAAGTCCAAGGTGATTAGCTCCTGTTTATTTTAATGGCGTGATGTCGTGACATCAAACGCTAAACCTTACGTTCCCTCCCTCCTAGAAGCAAATCGAAACTTGTTGAATTAATAATTAGAATCCATGCAATTTTTCCTTTACACTGTCATAAATGTCTAGAAGCATTTTACGATCGAGTCAATTTTAAGCGAGAAATTCCCCAGTGTAAACCTAGCTTAAGATGAAGAAACACACAGTGTCTTTTGAATAAATAATGAAGGCATCATTTGTTTTCTGTATAAAAAATGAAAACCCCGGAAGGAACACATTGTATAAACTAACACTACACTGTATTGATTGATTTTCTTTGTTTTAGGTCCTCTTATACTTAGGTACTTTCAAGCTTGCGAAGGATTTAATTTTTTTTTTGAAAAACAGCAATTTAACTTCTGTGCAAGATTGCTGAAATAAGTTAGTGATTAACAATCACTAAATTCTTTTCGTTTTTCTTACTATTTTGTGTCACTACTAAAATATCAACCGCAGTTACATTTTACCAGAAGTAAGATGAGACTAGAGGTAAAGAGCTCTAGCATTGGTAGTAGATCCTGGCACTAGTGAACAAATTTGAGAGGATTTTATGCCGCTTCCATCCCTGCGCCTACACTAGAGAGAAAAAAATTTATCGAGTTCCAAAAAAATTCCTAACCCCGTTCCCTCAACCTAAAGCCGCGGAACACAGACGCTGGTGCTTGAATCTAGTTCGGCCGTCTACCACCACAAGCGTCTCACCTTTTGGAGAGGGAAAACTCAGAAACTTCTACCAGAGGGCCAACCGTTGGTGTGTTATCAAGAATATTCACTTTCGCCAAGTGATGAATTTGGTTAGCTCAGTAGTTTTAGTCTCATCTCACTTGTTATTTTACAAAAGTGAAACCGAGTTAATTCATATAGCTTTATTGAAGTTAACTTTGAGATACAACGCGTATGAACGTAGCTTAAAACCAAGAACGGATTCAAGTTAACAAATGGCGCGAAAACTCTAGGCTGAATTTAGACTTTGTACCATGGTTTTTAAGTGTTTAACCGTGGCCCTCTTGCCTCGAGTCGAAAGCGTTTACTGCTAAGCCTATCTTCCACTGAAATATAATTTAATGAAAAAGGGCAGTAATAATTCGAGAAGTATTGAGAATCCACAAAACATGTAACAGCGGCTTAACAGCCAGAATGCTAATGCAGTGTCCTTGAAGGTGATTGGAGCGATTTCTTGCAGAGGTTTGTACCATTTAGCCTTGTTAAATGTGTAGGAGGAAGCGAGTGAAATGTAATCGAAAGGCTTCGTCTCGAAAAGGATGCACGCCCTGCAATTTACGAAAAAGAACAATTCACATTTTTGCGAAATACTTTTAAACAAGACTATCTACCTTAAGTATTCAACATATCTTATAAACTTATGATGAAACCATAAGTTTATCATGCCTCTAAGTAGAGATATGGCTGCTACTTCTATGGCAATAGTGTTTGTCTGGCTCCCTTTACTGAAACCCTATACTCTCTCCGTATCATTTATCACCTCAATTTCGATACAAAATTGTACTGCCTAGCCTAGCGTTTCTTTTATCTCTTTTGGAATGTTTCAGGACTGTAACCACCTCTATCTCACGAGAGAGAGAGAGAGAGAGAGAGAGAGAGAGAGAGAGAGAGGGATTTTGGGGTTGCTACAGTAAAATTCGTCCCCCCCCCCAAATGCCTATACGAAACGTAAAAATCTCCTTTATTCCATTGGATGATTTCTTCACGTGACCCATTAAGTAATCGTCTCGACCTTGGTGGTTGCACCGCGACAGGAATTTCAAAATTTTCTCTCTTCGCATCTTAGCGCTAAACGAGTTCTGACGTCACAGTAACCTGCGGAAGATGCCCAGTCGTAACCCATATTTGTGTACTTAGTGGCATGATGAACTTATGATGAAACCAGAAGTGAGATGAGACCAGAAGTACTGAGCTAACCAAATTCTTCACTCGGCGAAGGTGAATATTCTTGATAACACAAGAGCGGTTGACCCTCTAGCTAGTAGCGGTTTCTGAATTTTCCCTCCAAAACGTGAGACGCTCGCGGTGGTAGACGGCCGAACTATAGATTCAAGGAGCCGCGTCCGTGTTCGGCCGCTTTAGGTTGAGGGGAAGGGGGTAGGAAATGTTTTTGGAACTCGACCAATTTTTTTCTCAATAGTGAGGGCGCGTGGGAAGCGGCATAAAATCCTCAAATTTATTCACTAGTGCCAGGATCTACTACCAATGCTAGGGCCCTTCACTTCTAGTCTCATCTCACTTCTGATGAAACTAATAGCTCATCGTATGTATCTACATTTTGCATCTCAGCGAGACTCCATCTCTTCACTGACAATTGAACAGTCTTTTGAATACTTACGCTATATTTATGATTTCTAATAAATCTCCGTCTCTCGTGGGTTTGTCGCTGTAGGAAAGGACGAAAGATATTGGATCGTCGCCTGGATTGCTTATGTAAACCTTATCCCTTGAGATTTCTTCCGATGTAATCATGAAAAATAATTGCCTCAAAAACCATTCGTCCGCCGTTACGCTCAGATTTCCCGCTTGTACTTCGGCCCATAATTCGGGATCAACTATTTCCGAAGGTTCACCCATTCGAATTCGACTCGTTAAGTTGTTTTTATCAAACGAAGACACCTGCAAACCCAATTCAAATAGAATTTACAAGAGGGGAGACTCGGAGTCTGACAAAATGCAAGTTGTCCCCCGTTCCTAAAACGGTACTGTGCCGTTCCCCGGTTACCATGGTTACCGCTACCCCCTCACGGCAAGAGAGTGTACGTTCTCGCGCATGCGTTGAAGCCCTCTTACTCCTTGCCCAAATATACAATTTAGAGTAAATGAACTCATTCTTGACTTCACGGATTTCTACTCACGAAGTTCATGAAAATCACGGAAACACCATTTGATTGCATGACCCACATTGGTGTGTTGAATTTCGATCTCCAATCTTCGAAGTTGTCAATTGTCAAGTATTTGCTGTAAAGGTCCGTTTTGAAAGTACACGAGATGACAGCTCCCAAAAATAATGCTGATATAATCCAAAATCCGTACAGAAGTCTCCAAGGTAGGTTATTAGATGGTTCCGAGATAGCTAAATCGGATAGAACAACATTTGAAATCAGTTGGGTTCCGGATGAAGATGTTAGGTCAGGGGTCCTCGGTAACGTTTGTCCTATGTCTTATACCATAAGTACATAAGATGTGTTCCATAAGTTTGCCACTGGTTACTGAGAGCTTGTCATGAAGTGAATGAGGTAGGTTATAGATTCAGGGTAAAGCAACGCCTGGTGAGGCGCTGTTAAAGGTTTAGTAATACAGACTAAATAGGAAGATGTAAGTCCGTCAAAATTAACCGAGTGTAATCAATTCTCGCTTGTCGTTCTCGAACTAGCTCTCAGCAAGTCTCTAGCTTTACCAAGCATACTTATGGAACGTATCTCGTACACTTATGCTTATACCAGGGATAAATTAAATTTTAGAAGTAGGAATGGAGAACTGTTAGTATTTACTTCAGTCCGATTCATATCCCACCCAATTATCTTATTGGCTCACTTAAACTACGTTTTGATGACTTTGATGACGGGGACGGTGAAAAATACGTAGTTCGTTTTTACATCTGTCGCTATGACCCGCCTCTTTTTTTCATGCCCCCCGTTCCGTCCGGGATTATTCTTTTCTCCATTCCTACTTCTAAAATTACATCTATCCCTGCTTATACTTAAGGTTGTAAACCTACGTTCGAAAAAGTATATGAAAATGAGATTCCAGACGTGAATCATCATCTCAATGAAAACTTTCACGGGGCTTCTTTGGCGCCAATTGGTCATGACTAATGCAACCAAGAAACTGCAACCGAATAGAAGTTCAAAAACCTGGAATTGAAACGAAATATGTTTCCATTTCTGAACTTCTTAAATTGCCATTGTAATATTATATACCGGTTGACTATTTGTGATGAAATCGAAGGAATAACTATCGCTTGCAGTCGGAGCCGCACTGAAAATTATGACGTCGGTCTCTACGAAAGTGTTGGTTGGAATCCAACCCTTGTAATTAGCAATGTCTTGAACTGAAACTGGATGAATAACCATGTCCAATTCGGGAATAGTACCATTGAAATCCTCTTTCAGTGTCTGTACATTAAAATAAATTGATTAATACGACATAGATCAAACTAACATCGTGACATGGTGATTCAGATCAAAATGGTTGCTATTTTATGTCCGAGGACATATGGCACTGTCAGCCCACTGAATACAACGTTGATGAGTGAGCACAAATTGAAGGTAGTTTGGTGAGACCAATATCTCTGTAAGCAGCCTTTTCTCAAGCTATGCCGTTCATTGGTTAAAACATGGCATGATTTTACCATAGAGGATATAAAATAGAGGAGTAGACGGTTGTTGTAATAAGTTCATTAAATTTTATGGAGCAACTTCCAGCCCTCGGTTCGTTGTCAGACACGTCGTTACCTATCGGCCTCCATAGGGGATATAAGGTAAAGCGGACTACATTTTTCAACCAATAATGGTATATCTTGTACAGAAGGACATCACCCAGCTCATTTACAGAGCTTCCCTTACTGACTCTGTTTTCTCTTTGGGTGTATGTCAATTTTCTCACCTTAACATCTTTCAGTGTTCCATTTTCAAAATACAATTCCGCTGCTTCCTTTATATACGTGACAAAACTTTCGAAGGAAACCGATAGTTTGTTACAATTAAAATTGAAATTTCAGAGATGACCAATTGGAACTTACGTGATGTTTGATATGATTTCAATAAACGGCATGAAATATTTCATGACTGCATCCGTGTAGGCTAATATTTGTCCTTCCTAATTATTAAAACGGAAATCATTGTTATACAGAGCATAAACGTTTGTTAAGCTTAGACATTTGTAATTCAAGTCAAGAGTTATTTTGCAGTTTACTTTACTGAACCCAGAGTTGAAAATTATTTGTCTATGAAGGGACGTCCACGCATGTGGGTCTATTTAAATTGCATACAGGGTTCAAACGAAAGCTTGATAACCTCGATAAGTCAGAGATTTGTAAAATGGAGGAAGAGTCAGGGATTTAGAGTTTCTTCCTAAAAGGTCAGGGATAGGTCAGGGATTTAAAGTTTCTTCCTAAAAAGTCAGGGATAGGTCAGGGATTTCGTTTGGTACAACATACCATGATAGCTTCGAGCAATGCTAAATACTTTCCAGGTGTCTACATGAAGTGGGCTCTGGTAAACACGTACTTAAAATGGTCAGGGATAGTGTCAAAAATTGGTCAGCGTGATAAGCTGGAAATCTAAACGCGGTATTACCGTTAACCACACCAAGTTTTTGTGGGAAGCAGAAATCGTGTAACACTGCAGGGTAAAACTCCTTTAACAAGTGCATGTGGAGAGAACTTGCAAACTCTACGCCCAAGGGTTTGTTCCCAGATTTTTCCCCAGTGCCACAGTACCCTCTTGCTGCAAGGCTAAAACCCTAACAGCTACGTCACCCCAGCGTCTGTACTTATACCAAAAATTATAGTATGACTGGTAATTGCCTGAACCATTCCGGCGTGAATCTTCTTCATTGTGGTATGGAGTTCAATGATTTCAATCCGCAGATTCGTCTTTTGAATTTTATCGCTGTTTTGAAAGATTCGTACGTTGTCGTCCAAGTTTTTCCCGAAACTATTTGAACGTCTCGATCCAAGAGCTCGCGCTCTGGTTTGGCTAAAATGTCGCTCTGACTTCAAACAATCATTATGCTTTCAAAATTCCAATTAGGAGTTATTTCATGCGACACTGCCCCTTACAATACGTTATTTTCAACTTAATCTATTTACAGTTCTCTATTCGGCTATTAGAAAATTAGCGTCACGCAAGCCCCAATTCCGGGTTTAGCTTTACTGTGACAACGGTGGTATACAATCAATATTTACTAATTATTTAAGTTATTATTTGACTGCGATATAAACCATAAGCAGAAGTGAGATGAGACTAGAAGTGAAGGTCTCAAGCGTTGATAGTAGATCCTGGCACTAGTGAATAAATTTGAGGATTTTATGCCGCTTCCCACGCGCCTACACTAGACTGAGAAAAAAATTGGTCGAGTTCCAAAAACATTTCCTACCCCCTTCCCCTCAACCTAAAGCCGCGGAACAAGGACGCGGGTGCTTGAATCTAGTCCGGCCGTCTACCACCGCGAGCGTCTCACGTTTTGGAGGGAAAACTCTGAAACCGCCACCAGAGGGCCAACCGTTTCTAGGTTATATAGAGTATTCACTTTCGCAAAGTGAAGAATTTGGTTAGCTCAGTACTTCTGGTCTCATCTCACTTCTGCCATAAGTTAAGTCAGTCGAACGAACATTCGTTTTGGATTCCATTTCAGTGCAGTTTATTTTAAATTAATTATCAATTAAGCAATTAATAATGTCAGTATCGATGAATTTAAATGACAATTGTATCGCTGGCCAGTTTTATTTCGATTTGAAAGTGTAATTGACGTTGGTATAGTGTTATGATTTCGCGAATCGTATCTGAGCTTCAAAATCGTAGACTTTACAGTATTAACTTATGAGCTTTTTAAACATTTTCATTATCGCCTAATTGATGGTAGATCAAAAATGGTCCGTGTTCCAATTTTCGACTGTAATTATGGATATATAATAATATAAAACAAGCTGGGTTAGTACCTTAATAATGCCGCACCTCAATCAACCTTATAACCATCGCTCTCCGGAAATTAGGCTTATCTCGGGATTCGTGGAGGAGAGTAACGGGAAGAAATGAGTCTGTCGTCTGCTACGCTACATTTTTGTGGTTTTTGTAGCAGACGACAGACTCATTTCTTTCCATTACTCCCCTCCATAATGCCCAAGATAAGCCTAATTTCCTGCGATAGAGAATAAGGTGAATTGAGGTGCGGCATTATTAAGGTACCAACACAGCTTGTTTTTTTAATACTGTATTTCCCTAATTACAGTCGAAAATTGGAACGTTGACCATTATCGATCTACCATAAATGATGCCAAAATGAAAATGAAAATGTTTAAAAAGCTCATTAGTAAATACTGGAATAGGCCGAAATTATTCTTTAATTACTTCACAATTTAATGAGAAAAGATAATGGAACTTTGTCTTTATTATGGTATTAGTCACGCGCTAGATTATCCCGAGTTGTTTTTTCCGGGACAATACTACACCGCTCGATATTAGGTGTGCACTGTGAACGTAAGTTGGGTTTATTGGTTTAGAGATAAGTGGAATAGTTTTGTTTATAAAAGAGGAACTTAGGCCTAAAGGCATAGACTTTTAATAATAACCTTATGAGTTGTTTACAATTTTATGATAGCGTATATTCAGTTTAATCAAAAAAGATCCCAGTTTCAAGCTAGGGCATATAATTAAGGAATAATATTACGGAAACAAGATGGCCTAGTACCTTAATAATACCTCACCTTAGATTCAAAATATTCAGCGTATACAGGGTGATTCTAAAATGGTGGTATAACCGAACTACTGCGGGTTCTATGAACGATTTTAAGTCGAAAATGTTCTATGGCATTTTGTCATCCAGGCCACCGTTTAAAAGTTATGATAAGAATCATTTACGGATGAACCCTTAAAATTAATTAAATTAATCAAAAGCCCAGCGGGTTGAATACATTTTTTTAAGGGGACTCACGTGTTTAGTAATCGCGCGCGCGATTTACTTCCCCGTGAACTCCATAAAGAAGTCCTCCACCAATGTAAGCTTGAAATTGGGTTCAAATGGGAAGATTCATGCCGAATTGAGAAAAACCTAGCCCAATGGGGAAATGCATTGAAAATTTAATAAAAAAGGACCAAATGGGAAGATTCTTGCCGGATCGAGAAAAACCTAACAAACAATCAACAAAGGTTTAATGTTTTATTTCCACTCTCTTCTGAGAATCGCAAAAAGAAGTGAAGCTTTTCAAGCAAAATTACACGCGCGATTACTAAACACGTGAGTCCCCTTAAAAAATGTATTCAACCCGCTGGGCTTTTGATTAATTTAATTAATTTTAAGGGGTCATCCGTAAATGATTCTTATCATAACTTTTAAACGGTGGCCTGGATGACAAAATGCCATAGAACATTTTCGACTTAAAATCGCTCATAGAACCCGCAGTAGTTCGGTTATACCACCATTTTAGAATCACCCTGTATTTGTTGTTAATTATCATATAAAATAAATAAAAAAAAGTTAATTTATTACAATTCAAAGAAGCTAAGCACTTGCATTTCGGTAATTTAATAATGTGTCTGCAAACTATTGAAGCACGATTTAATGAACCAGGGAAGTAATTCCAGAAGCATTACGAGTCCACAAAACATGTAGCCGTGGCCCAAGAACCAGAAGGCTATCTGAGTGTCCTTCAGGGTTATGGGGGCAATTTCCTGCTGGGGTTTGATCCATTTAGCCTTGTCCACTTTGTAAGACGGCTCCAGTAAAAAGTTATCAAAAGGCTTCGTTTCGAATGCGATAGACGCACTATGAAATTCACGAGAAAAATAGTGAACAACTATTAATCTAGAGTGTAGATAACATTCGTATGTTGCACTCCTGGTTGAATATTCCTTCTGTACTTACTATAAGCGCGCAATTTCTGAAATTTCTCGATCATTATTGCCTTTTTCGCTGAGAGAAAAGAAAAGTGGCAGTGTTTCGTTAAATGCTCTGTTAATGTACAACTTATTTTCTTTGATATTTTCAGACTCAATAAGGGCATAGAAAATTTTGAGAGATAAATCATCCAACGCTAGGGACAGTTTTCCGGCAACTATATCATCCCAAAAGTCAGGATCAACAATATCTGGAATTTCACCATGTCGAATTCGATTCGCAAAGTTTTGTTCACGAAATCCGGACAACTTTAAAGATGGCAAATGAAATAATACGATCATGGATACACGGATACTTTCTACATTT
The DNA here is from genome assembly GCF_054372755.1 of Phalangium opilio. Classification (NCBI taxonomy): domain Eukaryota; kingdom Metazoa; phylum Arthropoda; class Arachnida; order Opiliones; family Phalangiidae; genus Phalangium; species Phalangium opilio. The sequence continues at coordinate 1,569,193 of NW_028324166.1, read as the reverse complement.
CGTGGATTTCTATACTCACGTAATTCATGAAAATCATAAAAACACCACTTCCAGGTATGACCCACATGGGTGTGTTCGTTTTCAATCTCCAATCTTCGAAGTTGTCAATGTACAGGTACTTGATATTGTATACGTCTGTTTTGAAAGTACAGGAGATGACGGCGCTCAAAAATAAGGCTCCTAAAATCCAAAATCCGTAGACGAGTCTCCAAGATACGTTCTCAGATGGTCTCGAGATAGCTGAAGACAAATGTTTCGATTTTAGCAGTAATTAACTTTCGTCATTTTAATACGCTCACGTTCGAAAAAGTAGATGAAGATGAGATCCCATATGTTCATCAACATCTCAGTGAGCACTTTCACTGGACTGCTTCGACGCCAAGTGGTCATGATCAGAGCAACCACGAAACTGAAGCCGAATAAAAGTGTAAGAACCTGGAATTGAAACCGAAAATGTTTTCATTTCTGTAGCCCCTTCAATTCGGTAATATTATATACCATTTGACTATTTGCGAGAAAGTCGAAGGAATAACTATCGATAGTCAACGGAACTGAGTTGATGACTATTATGTTCGTCTCTGAGAGGGTGTTGGATGGAAACCATCCTTTGTAGTTAGCAATGTCCTTTAGTAAAGCTATGTACAAAACAACGTCCAAATCCTTTTGTATATCCTGTAAATTTGAAATGACCCAGGCGAAACTTAGATCGGGACGGATTAGTGAGTGGTTCAGATTTAAGCTGAGTATATTCATTTCGATAGACACACAGAAGATCTGGTGTTCCTTTTTATAATTTCAACGAATATTTCTTTTTTACCCCTTCGAGTGACGTATGGATAAACTTTAAAAATCATGCTAGACAATGTGGCGCACTCGTGTAAGCCAAACTTCTGGGCGACAAAGTTTGAGCAAATACTACTCAAGTTGGCGATCCTACCCTATAGGTGCCGACTGCCTCGTATCTGCCGGAGTCGGCTTGATCCCTTCCGTCGCCTCCCAAGTAAACTTCATTTCTTTATGCGAGTTATCACAATTGATATCTATCGTCTAAAGGGTTGTTGTCAACCTCGTGCGTTCTATGAGTGCGCAATGTCTAAATAGGTGATTATTCTAAGGTGTCATCAAACCTTGAATGAAAATCGACGGATGTCTCGTGATTTCCCCTCGTGCTAATAAAAAACAGTGATCAAAATAAAATTTTACCTTCTTTACAAAAACCCTTTAGAAGATAGTTATAACATGTGATAGCTCTCTTTAAAAGTTAGAGAATTGCCGCCATTGTTTGACACTATAACTCTTGAAAACACTTGAATAACTTATTTATAAAAATGTTAAAGCATATATTTGCCTATCAACGAATAGCAAAAGTTGGGTGTTAAGCTAATTCTTCTCGACTCGGAGAGGTAATATTTTCGTTTCCCAACTTGTTGAGAATTATTTTTATTATAGCGCATTTTAGAGGCAAATTTCTCACCTGCCAGTTTTTAAGTGGTCCGTTATCTTCAAATATATCCGTTATCGGCAAGTAGGACTTGATGATGCTAAGTTCGCTTCGTTAAAATCTAAAATGACCTTGGTCTGAAATTGTAACTTACCACACTTTGGCTCCTCTTTCTAAAAATGGCAGTAAATACGTCACTATTGCTTGAATGATTTCCAATATTTGTGTTTCCTAATAAATTACGCTAAAATCAAAATCCAGAAATACAGACCTATCGCGTCAGTAGTTCTAAAAATTAAATAAGTCCTGACTGACTGATCAACGCTCAGCTGAAACTACTTTTAATGGGAAGTTACTATTATGTACTCGAAGGAATTAACTAATCCACTGCCGTCTTATTAAATAACGGTCCGAAACTAAAAGCTTTCCTTATTGAAAAACATTCCACCAATATTAGAGACGTAAAATATACTGGTTGACTTTATCCTATAGACCATTTCGAAGAGGGAAAGACACGGGGGCAAAACTTTGCCTTCCATCTTACTTTTTGGCGCCTGCGCTGTATTCTTTTTGTACCATGAGAGTGCGCAGAGACGGAAATATATCAACGCCCTTGTATTCCTCGACATTGAGGGTTGTCTACTCCCTCGTTTCAACGTCGAAAAGGTCTATTGACTCGCTGTCTTCTTTAAGACCAAATATTTATCCAAAACATCCTGACGGGACTTAGAACCTTTGAATTAAATAACTCATATTTACCTGTACTATCACGGCGTGAATAGTTTTCATTCCGGAACAATTGGAGAACGTTTCGCTCGCCATTGCCGCTAACTTGATTAAAACCCAAAAGCTTGTTCCATGTGCTGTGTCCAAAGTATCTCTATTATTGATTCCTTCCATATGGCTTAGCGCAGAGAAACAAGTTTTTGACTCGATCGCCCCTCCCTAACCTTGTGAGTGAGAAAAAAAACTGTTGTTTTAATTGTTGTTTCTGCTCAACGGACTGAAATAGTCCTTTTTCGCACGTAATCTAGTAATTTTCGTTTCGATTTACAGCCGTCTCATATCAGCTAGTGTGAAAACCTGCACATTTACATTTTATCAAAGCAAACTATTGTTTACCTTCGTTAGCGTTATAAAGTCCATTTCTTCTTTAACTGATATGTATGAAGAAAACGGAACACTTAAAAACTCGGAGGTGAGAAAATTCAGCACCTCTATCGAAACGAATATACGCGGATTAGAACTGATATGTCCCAACCTAAGTTTCGTCTCAAATTTACAGCAAATACAAAAGGATTTGGACTTCGTTTCGCATTTGGCTATGCTACAGGGCACCACTAACTCCGAAGGTTGGGTTCCAACCAACACCATCTCAGAGACGAACATCCTATTCTTCAGCTCAATTCCTTTTGCTAGCGATAGTTACTCCTTTAACTTTCTCGCAACTAGTCAACTGGTATATAGCATTGCCATAAGTTTATAAGATATGTTCCATAAGTATGACACTAAGTAAACTTCGTAATGCTAGAGACTTACTGAGAACTAGTTTGAGAACGACAAGCGAGGATTGACTACACTCAATTATCATCCTAATTAGTCTGAACTAACCCTTTGACAGCACCTCATCAGCCGTCGCTTGACGAGAATCTATGGCTTAACCTTCGTCAATCCATGACAAGGTCTCAGTAACAAATGACAAACTTATGGAACATATCTTACGAACTTCTGGTATTACCGAGGGAAAGGGGATTCAGAAATGATCACACTTTGGGTTTCAATTCTAGGTTCTTACACTTCTATTCGGCTTCAGTTTCGTCGTTGCTCTGATCATGACCACTTGGCGTAGAAGGAGTCCAGTGAAGGTGTTCGTTGAGATGTTGATGAATATATGGGATCTCATCTTCATCTACTTTTTCGAACGTGAGCGTATTACCATGACGAAAGTTAATTACTGCTAAAATCAAAACATTGTCTTTAGCCATCTCGAGACCATCTGGGAACGTACCTTGGAGACTCGTTTACGGATTTTGGATTTTGGGAGCCTTGTTTTTGAGCGCCGTCATCTCCTGTACTTTACAACCTCAAGTACCAGTACATTGGCAACTACGAATATTGGAGATTGAAAACCAACACACCCATGTGGACCATACCTGAAACAGTTGTTTTTATGATTCTCATGAATTTCGTGAGCATAGAAATCCATGAAATGTAGAAAGTATGCCTGTATCCATGACCGAATTATTTATTTTGCCTTTTTTCGAAGTTGTCCGGATTTCGTGATTAAAAATTAAACTATAATGAACGAGAGCTAAATTTCACTAAGGAAATCAATGGTAGAGCTATAATCTTAGGAAATTTAATACAAACTTTGAGAGAAAGCTTTAAAAGCCGAGCCGTTGCCCTCGAGTCGGGTCGATTTTTTTTTAAAGGTTTAACTCACAAATGTTTCTTTCGCCCGCAAAAGCCGAAAATAAAGATAATTTTTACCACAAACACGCAGGAACTATAATCTGTTGACTAAAGAAAGTTTGTAGCCGCGAAAATTCCGGTCGATTTAAGTCTGAATTGAATGCACGTACCAACTATAATTTGCAACCAACTAGACGGTGCCAGTCTGTTTGCGTGTTGCATATTTTATGTCGAAATATAGAGCGAATGTTTGTCTCCCATTTTGAATAACATTCAAAAAAAACCACGCTTGTTTCTATTATACTTTTCAAATCAGTCAACTTGAAAAATATTTACATACTGTGAATAATTGAGGTAAGAATAGGATTACGTACTTTCACGCTACCATAATCCCAAAATATACATTTCAATGATTGAGTTCAAACCCTGAAAGGTAAGATTCTTTTAGCTATTGTCAGCTTACTTCTGCTACTGTGAATTTTTGCAAATAGAACATTTCTAAAATTGTGCTCAATATTTTCAAAGAATTTCAAAGACTGATAAAACAAACGTCGTTCGCTAACGTCTAACAGTGCAAATGTCATGTATTATTATTGATTCCTTCCATATGGCATAATTCGCTTAGCGCAGACAAACAGTTTGACTCGACCGCCCCTCCCTAACCTTGTGAGTGAGAAAAGAAATTTGTGTTTTAATTTTCTCTCTGCTCAACGGACTGAAATTTGAAACCTACAGCTCAGCATTCAACGGAGAGATATAGTCCTTTTTCGCGCGTAATCTAGTAATTTTCGTTTCGATTTCCAGCCGTCTCATATTCGCGTGCAAACCTGCAAGGAGTAAGCGGTTTTACTCCGCAATGGAGGGCGAAACGTCCTCCAATACGTCCTCCAATTGTTCCGGAGTGAAAACGATTAACGCTGTGATAATGGAAGTAAATATCAGTTACTTAATTCAAAGGTTCAGACGCAAAGTTTTGGTTAAAGTTCTGGCCTCCATTTTAAAATATGGTTGTGTATGTAAACGAAAAACCACGCAGTGATTAAATATGATAATGTCACCAGTATCTTTTACGTCGATGGAATGTTTTTCAGTAAATTATGTTTTTATATTCTGACCGTAATTTTATAAGACGAATGGGAAAATTCATTCCAGTACTTATTTCTAACCTCTCATTTAAGCTAGTTTCAGCTGAGCGTTGATCAGTCAGTCAGGACCTATTTAAACACGAAGTAATACAAGAGAAAATAGAATACTTGGGTCAACTGGTTTCAGGGTTTTCCTGTTTTTTTTACCCCCCCCCCCCTAAAACTTCAAGTAGCCAATTATTAGGTTAGATATTCTGTTAGTAGCGCTGCTCAAGGAATTCTGGGAGAGTGAGCTCTAGCTATAGTCTGCCAATAAGCCCCGTAGTCTGATTTGCGGGAACTATTTTCCTCTCTCTAAAAGCTGTGATTAGGCTATCCCGGGAGGGGGGCGAGGGGTCGGGAAAACGAGTCGCAGAACACGGAGGCAGAAATGTTATACTCTCCAATATTTTCTCTTGTTAGTAATTCTGGATTCAGATTTTAGTGTAATTATTTAGGAAACAATGGCATTGGAATTCGTGCAAGCATTAGTGACGTTTTATCTGCCTTTTATTGAAAGAGCGTGTAACGTGTGGTATGTTACAATTTCCGAGCAAGGAAATTTTACATTTTAACTAACCCAACTATTGTATTACTTCGTTAGCAAGTCCATTTTTTCTGCAGCAGATTTGTATGTGGAAAACGGAGCACTTAAAAACTCGGAGGTGAGAAAATTCACCATCTCTATCGAAACGAATGATTACGCAGTTTAAAACTGATTGATTTAATCAGTGATTTAAATCAAACTGATTTAAATCAAACAACCCTGGTTTCAAATCAATTTTATGGTTTTCCGCCAGCCAACCTCATTTATTTGCCATTGTTCAAACGATATAATTAAATTTCGAAAACGTTTCCATAGCCACTTCCTTTGCGTGTAGCCAATAGTCTTATATATTTACATAACTCAAAACGGCAATGCGTAATGTAAAGTCAATATTTTTCCGTAAAAACAAAGACAAGGGCAAAAGTTATTTTGCAATACTACGCGTGGTTTATAATGTGCTAAACAACGATACAAGGTTTAACAGTGTCTCGCATACACTATAAAGTTCCGAAAACTGGTGGGTAAGGGACAGTATATACTCATACGGGACTATCAAACAATGCGTAATTCATCACTTCCAGTATGAGTTTAAAAATGATTTTACACTTCTACAAACTCTTCCACAAATACTTATAGAAGACAGGCTTTATACTCAACTTCAAAACCATCCTCGCGCCACGATTTTTAGATATCAAAGCTTAAACAGCCCTATTTACGATTGCATTATCCATGAAATCGCTTACAATGCTTTTCCCCTGCAGTACACTAAATAACTAACTAACTAACTAACTGGTTATCAGCGCATAACTCTGTTGGTTATTAAATAACGGCAGGGTGAAAAAACCAAAGTCAACACTAAAACTGGAATGAAGAAATAGCGTGATGAAAATGAATGTAGATAAAAATGAACTTCTCGAAAATCGGTAAACACTCTCGTTTCATGATATGAAATGATATGACCACCAACACTATCCGCGTAGTGCACCGGCTTCGGCTTCGGCTTTTAACACGAGTCCAAAAAATCTTCTTGACTGAGTTATTTAGGCCAACTGAATTGCCAAAGGGAAAAAATCCCATTTGCACCACGCAGTCTTCAACAGTCTGAATTGCAAGTCATTCAACATGGTTGATATTCGAATGGGAATAATCGAGGTAAAAATATTAAAGCAACATTAATCTCAGATGTATTTTTCAACGGGACTCGATATCGAAAAACAGATATTATTCAAGAAATATTCACTGGCCAAGTCTAGGCTAAATTGACTTATTTTGTATATCTCACAGGAAACTGTGGGTTTTGGTATTGCTGACAATCTCTACGCTTTGATATCGGAGTTCTTCAGTAAAAGGTTTAACATAAGGTAGAATTTTGTCACACTTCTTCTCATCGTGCTGTCTAAATAATATTTATTCTTTATTTCAAGTGTCGGTTTTGTGCCCGTACCTTCCGATGAAGCTAACGCTATTCGAACCCGGAGTGACTTACCACAAGTAAAACGTTTTTTGGGTTCCCTCAGATAAGGCACAGCGAATTGAAATGACAATAGCACTTCATTTGACTCTGCTTCAAAACTATAGTGCACTCTAGAATATGTCGAAAATAGCGATACTCGAAAATACTTAATAATTATACATTTATTTCTTCACTTTTAAACGTATCCTTTTGGCAGACAATGGACATGCTGTTTTTTCCAATACAAGTCGATAGATTCTTTACACCTGAGATGAAATGTCGAATTACGAGTGCTTATGATTCAATGTCGACCTTCATCATCTCTTCAGTCCCGAAAATGACCAAGACACCTTCTCTGTCTTTTCTCAACATGGAACGACAGGTAATGTGAAATTGCACTGTATATTGCAAGCTAAACACTAATAATTTCTTCCAACAATAACTGTAGTTCTCCATAACTTGGGCAGTGAGTCTGTTGGCAGTTTCGATCATCTTGGCTTTGGCCACACCCAAAAATGGCCGACCTTTCGTTATGACTTTTTTCGAAATGATCTGGAAGAATTTACTCCTCTTTTTCTTCGAACGTAAGCTACTTCGAATTTAAATGGCGTAATAAATCCATACTTAAAATTGGACTTGCAATTCTGGTCACAGCGTACAACCGTGTCGAGAAAGCGATGACGTGGCGTCTGGCAGCCATGTCCTGGTTGATCGCGACCACTTTCATTTTCTTCGAAATATCAGGCAACCTAAAGTCGGATTTCACCGATAAGGAATACGATACAGTGGACACCGTCGACCAACTCGTCAAACAGGGTTTTCACAACGTCTGGTTCTGGGACGACACTGACGAATTTGTATCTTTTCGCAAAAACGTACGTACAAAAATACACCAACTGCTCGGTATTTGAACATAAGCGAGTAAACATTTTTCTCATAATATCAATGACGACCATCGTGGGACAGGTTTGACTTTGATAATTATTTGGATTTTCATTCGATGAAAAGCGCGAAAAAATTGATCTTCTTGTATTACTTGCTTCCGAAATTGCTGGAAGATTTAAACAGAACTTTAAATTTCATTTCTAGGTCAACATCTCCATCCCAGAAAGCTCGATACTTCCGATTGCGAACGGGGTTATCGGAGACGAGTTCGTCAACGTCGCGCAAAACGTCGGAGACAACAGAAAGTTCATGGTCGTTGGGACCCTGATAATGCAATTGCTTCTGCTAGAAAATAAAAAAATGGACAATAAAATTGAATACGCGAACAAATACTACTTTTCGCCGTCCATAGACAGTAAGCTCTTGGGTTTTGCCGTTTCCTACAATTTCTCGCAATCAGAGCTCATGGAGAAAGTCAACCTGATGTAAGACTAAAGAAAATACAAAAATTCTTCTGTAATATAGTAATTTTTAACACATTAATCTTCATTTCAGGATAGAGTTAGGGGCAGAAAACGACCTCTTTTTCCTTCACTTCTACAAAGCACGATACTCGATGGATCTCATCCAATGGAAACAGCCAGCGGACGATTTTTCTCCGATATCCGTGAAGGAAATCGAAAGCCTTCTTTCTCTGTACTACGTGGGAAACGTCATCGCGGTATTGGCTTTAATATTGGAACATGGTTTATCCCTTCTGCTGGCTTTGAAGAAGTCGAGAACCGCAGCAAAGGTCTCAAGACGACGTTCATATGGAGCGGAGCCTCCGAAATGAACTAGGCCCATGCATGTCAAATTTTATGTGGGGAAATATCCAGTTTGTTAAGGAAAATATTTTCACCATATATGTGTACGAGATGGCGCTCACATTATCGTTGTGACAGGGGTCTTCCTTAAATTATCGTTGATATTTTAGGGGTCACTCACAAAATTTTATGATAGAGAAAAGTTTCATCCTAAAATTAACGTAAATGTTTTTGGGTCTCTTCATTTTTATTGAATCATTTGGTTAGATTAGATTGTATGAAACCATGATTCTTTAAATAAAATTAGATGTTAAATTATTTCAATTAAAATAATTCAGTAAGAGTAATAAAACCGTATACTTCCAATCCTCGACCTTGGGCCAAATACTTAAGCAGTCGACAGGGTCACGGGGTTGAACTTTGTTTATTTTACGGTCGTGTCAGCGCCCCCAAGCGGGAAAACACGGCGAACTAAATTAGTTAAAAAAATATTCTCGCTTTGCCACACGCATGGGCCTAGTTCATTTCGGAGGCTCCGTTTGGAGATAATCTTCATTATGAATTCCCAACTCTTACCATCCACGAGGAATTTCTATTAAGAACCCGTTGAGGATAGAGCAGTGCCGGATTACCCACTAGGCACTCTAGGCATTGCCTGGAGGCCCTGGAGCTCCGGGGGCCCCGATTGTCAGCCTTAAGCTCTCAGCTTCCGTATCGCAGTGACCCCCCCCCCGAACGCCTAGTGCCTAGGGGCCCCCGAGGTTGTTGATCCGGCACTGGCAGAGAGCACTATATCACCATGAATCTATGCAACAATGAATATATATCAGCAATAACCCGTCTAATCTCTGGGTATGATTTGGGTTGGGCATAGTTAGAGACGACACCAGTCAGGTGGTGAGTTTTTTCTCACGTTTGCCAGCAGTAACTGACGTCACTTAATCACGTTTTGGTTTTTGAATTGGACGTTCTGTACCATTACGTTAAAAGTACCATCAAAATCAATGATAATTGCCTCTGCTTCAATCATTTAAAGATATCTCTGCGGCTTAGAAAGTTGGGAACCATGAAAACACTTCATAGCTCCTGAAAAATGTTAAAAGTTATTAGATTTAATAATATAAATCAATGTAGGCCTAATGTAAATTTGCATAAAATTAAAATAAAGTAAATTTTTGAAGTTTTGTTAGTTGGAATTCTATTAAAATCTTAAAATACTGGAACATAGCTTTACCCTTTTCACATTCGTCTAGCCACGAAGTCGGGTCGATTGATTTAGAGGAGCTGTTTCGTCAAGCGGAAAATGAGAACAGTGAAGTAGAAAATTCCCGAGCTTTAATCTTTAGAAATTATAGTTAATTTAATATGAACTTTGAGAGTTAAAGCTTTAATAGCCCTCGCTTTAAGTCGGGTCGATTTAATTTAATGGTTTAACTCACGAATGTTTCTTTCGCCTGCAAAAGCCGAAAATGAAGTTAATTTTACCAGAAGCATGCAGGAACTATAATCTGGTGGAATAAGAACGTTTGCCAAGAAACTTTCAAGCCGAAGCGTAAAGTCCGGTCGACTTAAGTTACAGAAACGTCTATATTGAAGACCGTTTCCTTACCCGCAATGCGGGGATCAATTAAAGTCCTAATTACAAATATAATGCGCAATAAATGACGGAAATTGAATATCAACTTTGCGAAATATTATTAGACAGTGCCTGGCTGCTGGCGAGTCGCGTCGCTTATTGCGAATCAAGTAACACCAAATATAACTAAATGTTTGTCTCCCGTGTTGAATAACATTCGGAAAATCACGCTTGTTTCTATTAGGCTACACTTTTCAAATCAGTCAACATGAAAAATATTTATGTATTGTGAATAATTGAGGTAAGAGTTGAACTCATTACTTTCACGTTACCATAATCTCAAAATGTGCATTTCAATGATAGAGTTCCAACACTAAAATGTAAGATTCTTTTGTCTAGCGCATAGCTGTTTAGATTTATGAAGGTTACATTCTCTGTATAAATATGGAGGACAAAACCGTTCGAACGTTTAAAACACAATAAATGTTATAAAACTGAAAAAGGTTGAGACATATTAGCTGCTTTAAGACCTATAATAACACGAATGACAAATACAAAGCCAAAGTTAGCATTTCTAGTTAACTCTGATATATGGTTTTCCTCGGGGAAAGGTTTTTGATAATTTTTTGCCACTTTTTTCCTGTTTTTTAACTTTTTGCCATGGGTTCCTGCAAAAAACCCTGATTGTGGTTTTGTTTAAATAAAACATTTCGAAGATTTACAAAGAATTAAATAAGATAAGATTGCTAACGTGTAGCAATGTAAATGTCAAGTACGTCGCCCCTGCGTCTAGGGTCACTTCACTCCCCCCTAACCTTGTGAGTGAAACGAAAAATCGTATTTTTTCTCTCTCTGCGCATGGGCGAAATTTTAAAACTACAGCCCAGCATTATCCGGAGAGATATAGTCCTTTTCCGCACGTGATATAGTAATTTTCGTTTCGATTTGCAGCCGTCTCATATCCGCTGGTGTAAAAATCTGTACGGAGTTAGCGGATTCATTCCGTAATGGAGGGCGAAACGTCCTCCAATTGTTCCGGAATAAAAACGATTCACGCTGTGATAATGGAGGTAAAATATCAGTTATTTAATTCAAAGGTTCAGATGCGAAGTCCCGTCAGGAGGTTTTGGTTAAAGTTCTGACCGCCATTTTAAGAGATGGTGGCGTATGTAAACCCAAAACCAAACAGTGATTCAATAGGATAAACTCTATAAAATTGGTGGAATGTTTTTCAGTAAATAAAGTTCTTAGTGTCTGATTCTGATCGTAATTTTGAGAGACAAATTGGATAATTCATTCTGTAACTTATGTGTAACCTCTCATTTAAGCTAGTTTTAGCTGAGCGATGATCAGTCAGTCAGAGCTTATTAAAATATAGATTAATACCAAGAGAAAATAGTAGAGACTATAATTCTTTGGTCAAAACATCAAGTAGCCAATCATTAGGCTAAAGGTTAGATATTGCTTTTTTTGGAAAGTATTATACTTTCTTCTATTTTCTCTTGTTAATAATTCTGGATCTTGATTCTAGTGTTATTATTTAGGAAACAATAGTATTGGAATTCATGCAAGCTTTTGTGACGTATTATCTGCCTTTTATTGAAAGAGTATCCAACGTGTGGTATGTGACAATTTCCGCCTTGAGAAATTTTCGAAGTTATTTAACCCGACTATTGTTTACCTTCCTTAGCTTTATCAAGTCCATTTCTCCTATGACGGATATCCATGAAAAAAACGGAGCACTTAAAAACTCGGAGGTGAGAAAATTCACTACCTCTAACGAAACGAATATACGCAAGGTAGAACTGATCTGTTTCGTTCTAAGTTTCGTCTCAAATTTACAGGAAATACAAAAGGATTTGGACATCGTTTTGCATATGACTATGCTACAGGGCCCTACTAACTACGAAGGTTGGTTTCCAACCAACACCGTCTCAGAGACGAACATCCTATTCTTCAGCTCAATTCCGTTTGCAAGCGATAGTTATTCCTTCAACTTTCTCGCAAATAGTCAACTGGTAATGACAAAGACTGAGAGCTAGTTCGAGAACGAGGCTAGAATTCCTATTTAGTCTGTACTAAGCCTTTCACAGCGCCTCACCGGGCGTCACTTCACGGAAATCTATGACCTCACCTACGTCACTTCATGACAGGCTCTTAGTAACTGATGTTAAATTTAAGGAACATATCTTATGAACTTATGATATTAACGAGGGAAAGGGGATCCTCAAATGAACATATTTTGGGTTTCAATTCCAGGTTCTTAATCTTCTATTCGGCTTCAGCTTCCTGGTCGCGCTGATCATGACCACTTGGCGTCGAAAAAGTCCAGTGAAGGTGCTCGTTGAGATGTTGATGAACATATGGGATCTCATCTTCATCTACTTTTTCGAACGTGAGCGTATTAAAATGACGAGAGTTAATTACTTCTGAAAACGAAACATATTGTCTTTAGCTATCTCGAGACCATCAGGGAACGTATCTTGGAGACTCGTCTACGGATTTTGGATTTTAGGAGCCTTGTTTTTGAGCGCCGTCATCTCCTGTACTTTCAAATCAGACGTTTACAACCTCAAGTACCTATTTATTGACAACTACGAAGATTGGAGATTGAAAACCAACACACCCATGTGGGTCCTACCTGGAACTGGTGTTTTTATGATTTTCATGAATTACGTGAGCAAACAAATCCATGAAATGCAGAAAGTATGCATGTATCCATGATTGTATTATTTCTTTTGGTTTGCTTTGAAGTTGTCCGAATTTCGTGAACAAAACTTTGCGAATCGAATTCGACGTGGGGAAGCTGCGGATTTAGTTGATCTCGATTTTTGGGACGAGATAATTGATGGAAAACTGACCTTAGCGTTGGATGATTTAACTCTCAAACTCATCTATACCTTGACTGACTCCGCTGATATCAGAGAGAAAAAGCTGTACATTAACCATGCATTTGGAGAAACACTACCACTTGTCCTATATCTCAGCGATAAAGGCAACAGTGATCGAGAAATTTCAGAAATAATGAATTTACAGTAAGCACAGCTAAAATATTCAGTCGTGTATTTTGTAAACCCTGTGGTAGAGCAATAAGTCTTTATATTTCATAGCACGTCCATTATTTTCGAAACGAAGCCTTTTGACAACTTGTTACTGGCGTCGTCTTACAAACTGGACAAGGCTAAATGGGTCAAACCCCAGCAAGAAATTGGCCCGATAACGCTAAAGGACACTCAGATAGCCTTCTGGTTCTTGGGCCACGGCTACATGTTTTGTGGACTCGTAATGCTTCTGGAATTACTGCCTTGGTTCATTAAATCGTGTTTCAATAGTTTGCAGACACATTATTAAATTACCGAAATACAAGTTCTTAGCTACTTTTAATTGCACTAAATACGAAAATAAACAATGGCAGACACATTATTAAACTATCGAAATACAAGTGCTTCGCTACTTTAAATTGTACTAAATACGATTGGTTAAATTTATTGTTTATAGAAATTAACAACAATAGACAATGGCATACTTGTGTCGGTTTTGCAAATAACTTCCCGTGACGCTGGACCATTTGCTTAATTAAGCCAAAAAGAAAATTGTTTATTATCGTTTCAAATTAAATAAGGAAACTGCGCGTGATACTTTGGATACCTTGCGCACGCTCCTTACCTCACTTAGTAAATTAAAAGCCAAACAAATCAATAACAATACCCATTATATAATAGTAGAGCAAACTGGTCCCTTCGAGTATTATCTTGCGGGTTCGCGTCTGTTACTTTTAATTAAGTGAATAAAAGCCAAGCAGATCAATAACCTCTTTCATAAATTAGGGAAACAGCCAGCGATACTTTGGAAAAAGGACATGGAGCACGCGTTTGGTCTTTAGTTAAGTTTTAAGGTAAAAACCCGAAAGTCGTTTGCGGATTCATTCCGCAATGGAGGACGAAACGTCCTCTAATTGTTCCGGAAAGAAAACGATTCACGCTGTGATAATACAGGTAAATATCAGTTATTTAATTCAAAGGTTCAGACCTTAAGTCCCGTCAGAATGTTGTAGTTAAAGTTCTGGCCGCCATTTTAAAAGATGGTGGCGTATGTAAACCCTAAACCACACAGTGATTCAATAGGGTAAACTCAACCGGTATCTTTTAGGTCTATAGAATTGGTTGAATGTTGTTCAGTAAACAAAGTTTTTAGTTTCTGATACTGAACGTAATTTTGGGAGACGAATTGGATAATTCGTTCTATAACTTATTTCTAACCTCTCACTTAAGCTAGTTTTAGCTGAGCCTTGGATCAGTCAGTCGGAACTTATTTAAATATAGATTAATACCAAGAGAAAATAGTAGAGAGTGTAATACTTTGGTCAAAAAATACTCTCTCCTATTTACTCTTGTTAATAATTCTGGATCTTGATTTTAGTGTTATTATATAGGAAACAATAATATTGGAATTCGTACAAGCTTTTGTGACGTATTTTCTGCCTTTTATTGAAAGAGCATGTAACGTGTGGTATGTGACAATTTCCGCCTTGAGAAATTTTCGATTTTATCTAACCCGACTATTCTTTACCTTCCTTAGCTTTATCAAGTCCATTTCTCCTATGACTGATATCCATGAAGAAAACGGAGCACTTAAAAACTCGGAGGTGGGAAAATTCAGCACCTCTATCGAAACGAATGTTTACGCAGATTAGAACTGATCTGTTTCGATCTAAGTTTCGTCTCAAATTTACAGGAAATACAAAAGGATTTGGACATCGTTTTGCATATGACTATGCTACAGGGCGCTGCTAACTACGAAGGTTGGTTTCCAACCAACACCATCTCAGAGACGAACATCCTATTCTTCAGCTCAATTCCGTTTGCAAGCGATAGTTATTCCTTTAATTTTCTCGCAACTAGTCAACTGGTATATAGCATTACCATAAGTTTATAAGATTTGTCCCATAAGTATGACACTAAGTAAACTTCGTAATGCTAGAGACTTACTGAGAACTAGTTCGTGAACGACAAGCGAGAATTGCCTACACTCGGTTTCACATTACTTCCATCATCCTAATTAGTCTGAACTAAGCCTTTGACAGCACCTCATCAGGTGTCGCTTCACGAGAATCTATGACTTAACCTACGTCAGTAACTGATGACAAATTTATGGAACATATCTTATGAACTTATATGATATTAACGAGGGAAATGGGATTCAGAACTGATCACACTTTGGGTTTCAATTCTAGGTTCTTACACTTCTATTCGGCTTCAGTTTCGTGGTTGCTCTGATCATGACCACTTGGCGTCGAAGGAGTCCAGTGAAGGTGTTCGTTGAGATGTTGATAAACATATGGGATCTCATCTTCATCTACTTTTTCGAACGTGAGTGTATTACCACGACGAAAGTTAATTACTTCTGAAATCGAAACATTTGTCTTTAGCTGTCTCGAGACCGTCAGAGAACGTATCTTGGAGACTCGTCTACGGATTTTGGATTTTAGGAGCCTTGTTTTTGAGCGCCGTCATCTCCTGTACTTTCAAAACAGACGTTTACAATATCAAGTACCTGTACATTAACAACTACGAAGATTGGAGATTGAAAACCAACACACCCATGTGGGCCATACCTGGAACTGGTGTTTTTATGACTTTCATGAATTACGTGAGTATAGAAATCCGTGAAATGTAGAAAGGATGCCTGTATCTATGATTGTATTATTTCTTTTGGTTTGTTTCGAAGTTGTCCGAATTTCGTGAACAAAACTTTGCGAATCGAATTCGACGTGGGGAAGCTGCGGATTTAGTTGATCTCGATTTATGGGATGAGATAATTGACGGAAAACTGACCTTAGCGTTGGATGATTTAACTCTCAAAGTCGTCTATACCTTGACTGACTCCGCTGATATCAAGGAGAAGAAGCTGTACATTAACCATGCATTTGGAGAAACACTACCACTTGTGCTTTATCTCAGCGATAAAGGCAATAGTGATCGAGAAATTTCAGAAATCGTGCGTTTATAGTAAGCATAGCTAGAATATTCAATTATGAGTGCAATACGCGTATTTTGAGTACACTGTAGTTACGCAATAAGTCTTTATATTTCATAGCACATCTATCGCCTTCGAAACGAAGCCTTTTGATAACTTGTTACTGGTATCGTCTTACAAACTGGACAAGGCTAAATGGGTCAAACCGCAGCAAGAAATAGCCCCGATAACCCTAAAGGACACTCAGATAGCCTTCTGGTTCTTGGGCCACGGCTACATGTTTTGTGGTCTCGTAATGCTTCTGGAGTTACTGCCTTGGTTCATTAAATCGTGTTTGGAGATTTTGCAAACACATTATTAAATTACCGAAATACATGTGCTTAGCTACTTTTAATTGCACTAAATACGAAAATAAACAATGGCATATTTAACTCGGTTGTGCAAATAAATTTCGGTGACGTTTAACTTAATGCATCGATAGTAAAAGAGAATTACCGTTACGAATCATTATTGGGACAGTGCTAAATAAATCTAAAAATATTTGATAAAAATCAATCTAATTTAAATACGCGATTTAAATCGTCACCGGCGAACTGTCCATTTACCTTTCCTAACCTTTTGAACCTAATTCACTGATCAAATAAAAAGTTGTCTCAATTCGATTCACTTTTATTGTTAATAGACCATTATATTAATTCCATTAGAGAAGCCAACACAACAGGGGCGGTGCAGCTATCTCAGGTGTTGTTTAAGTCGATCTTCCACGAAAACTAAATATTCTCTAAGCCGAAAGATAAAGTAACGAGTTCAACAGTTTATTCTCTGTTTAGAAATATATTAGGTTAAGAATTCTCTAATTAAAATATCCCAATCATATCTTCCTAGTTATCAACCAATAACGTTACAATAAATCCTTATAAATTTAATTTATCTAGGAATACATTTTAGATGTTGGAAATATTTTTCTCTTGATTTTAATACAAACGATGATGATGCCTCTTTTAACGCAATTGACAAGGGTTGGTATTGCCGATATGGACAAACAAATTAACCATAAATGAAAAGTTGTTTTCAAATCGGATAGTCGAATGTAATGTATCTTTTTGTCCCGAAACATTTTTCTCATTTTTCTCAATGTTGATTGCGTCATCTGATCCTTCTCCCATTTCAGAACGCATCCACTTTCCATCATCGTTCTAATTCTGTAATAAAATGATTATCACATGATCATCACCTGAAGAACAAAAACTGAAAACAAGGAAAGTAATTCGGTCTGAATGTAGCCCTTTAGTACGTAATCGAGTCTTCAGGTTTTTGTGGTCTATTCGAAAGAAATTCAACTTACACGCTATTAAGGACCGCCTTGCAAGTAAAATTCTTCGTAAGGCCCAGTGCGGTGTTGTAGAAGTACAATGGTTCTTTGACCATATTGTATTCGAGATCAAGACCGTGTTGATCGAGATACAATTGCAATTGTTTTTCCCCAGTTATAATGGCAATATCTCCTTCGGCCGTCTCTCGAAGTTCATTTGGTCCGTACTGATTGACGTATGTTGTCAAACTTCTGTACAGTTCGCCTTGTTCATTGTTCATCTGCAATGAAGAATAAACGGTACATTCTTAAAAGCTAGATCTCAAGGAGTAGGTCTGAATGAAGATTGGATTTAGTTATATCAGGGATAGATTTAATTTTAGAAGTAGGAATGTAGAACGGTTATTATTTACTGCACGCATAGACCACCCAGTATAGAGCCCCTCCCTCCAACACGTAAAGAAAAGTTTAAATTATCTTATTGGCTCACTTAAACTACGTTTTGATGACGTGGCTGGCGGGGACGGCGAAAAATACGTAATTCCTTTCTACCTCTGTCGTTATGACCCGCCTCTTCTTTCATACCCCCCGTACCGTCGCGAGGAAGGGGGTCCGGGACTTTGCGCGAGCCCACATTACTCTGTTCACCATTCCCACTTCTAAAATTACATCTATCCCTGGTTAAAAAAGTATGGAAGCATAATAGCGGGCTAATTATAGAGTATAAATAAGAACATAAAACCTGAGAAATGTGAAATTATGGTAATTAATAAAAACAGTTATTAACGGTAAGTACCGACTCACAACTCTACCAATGCCTCACTTACTATTATTTCTAATTGTATTTAGTTACATTTACAGACCGATTGAATGAAGTCGACGACTGAACTCCGTTGTCGCAGAAGAAGTATGATGTCTCCTCCCCGTAGAAATTTATTCATTTCTTCGATGGTGTTGATAGTTGTTTGTTTATGAATGCTGGTTGACGCCGTTAAGGAATTGTTGTAAAAACTTATAAGAAACACGAGTGACACCAGCCAAACTGAACGGATAAAAATATTGGCCTTCTTTCGAAATTTCACTTTAAATCCTGAAAGTTATTTATTGTTAATTGTTATTGACTTTTCCCGTTTAGATGAAATTTTTTGACCAACGTAATACCTCTGTAAAGTATCACTCCGTAACAAACCGTCCAAAATCTGTCTGGTTTTTCACGTGGAAAGTTGAGGCACAGGAAAATCATGACGCTAGCAACCGTCATGAAAAGCAAAACCCAAACCTGAAAGAAGTGTAATTCCAGAGACCTTCTGTCCCAATTTCAAATAATTCCAACACCTTACTATCCCATGACCAGGAAATTTCGACACCTTACTGTCTCAAGGCCAAATAATTCCGAGACCTAACTGCCCCAAGGCCAAATAATTCCAAGACCTAACTGTCTCAAGGCCAAATAATTCCGAGACCTTACTGTCTCAAGACCAAATAATTCCGAGTCCAAACTGTCTCAAGACCAAATAATTCCGAGTCCAAACTGTCTCAAGACCAAATAATTCCGAGTCCAAACTGTCTCAAGACCAAATAATTCCGAGTCCAAACTGTCCCAAGTTCAGACCTTACTGTCCCAAGGCCAAATAATTCCGGGACCTAACTGTCCCAGGTCCAAATAATTCCGAGACCTAACTGCCCCAAGGCCAAATAATTCCGAGAACTAACTGTCCCAAGGCCAAATAATGTCGAGACCTTACTGTCTCAAGGCCAAATAACTCCGAGACCAAGCTGTCCCAAGGCCAAATAATTCCGAGACCTAACTGTCCCAAGGCCAAATAATTCCGAGACCTTACTGTCTCAAAGGCAAATAATTCCCAGACCTTACTGCCTCAAGGCCAAATAATTCCAAGACCTTACTGTCTCAAGGCCAAATAATTCCAAGACCTTACTGTCTCAAGGCCAAATAATTCCTAGACCTTACTGTCCCTTGGCCAAATAATCCCGAGGCATTGCAAACTGTCCCAACGTAAAATATTCCCGAGACCTTAGACTATCTCAAAACCTAATAGTTCAGAGATGGTATTTACATACCAAATAATCCGGAGACCTACTGCCCCAGAGTTCAAATAATCAGAGTCTCAGGCTGAAAAATCTCGAGATCTTACTGGGACTAACAAGACAATCGCATACATGTAATATTGCTAGTAAGAAAATAAATTTTCAAACTGACCTCTATTTTGAAAGGACTAAGAAACATGAAGGTTGCTGGTTTATCAAAAGTTTGCTTTCCCAAGAAAAAATGTTTGTTGTCAAAAGTATAGGGCTGACTGAAATCAATCACACTTCTTCTTTGATACGTATCTGTTAATTTTGTCAATGCTATGTCCATCTCCTTCGAAAAAAAAGTTACTATGTTGGTTTCTCTTCAAGCAATTAATGGAAAGGTATATATACTTATGGGAAAACGTACATTTCTTGCCACGAGTCCAACAGCTCCAGTCCAAGTACCATTTTTTAACCGTCTTCCGAAGTCTGAATTCTTAGTTTCGTGTAACGTGTACCTGTAAATTACAGTTATAAACACGTTTAAATTAATTGAATTAAGGAACATAAACTTCCTTACGTGAAATTTAAAGTTGAGGAAAGAATTTTCAAGAGATTGGCTTCGAAACCAGAAAGAATAATTGAACCACTTTGGCCTATTTTAAAATCTAGTAGAATAGACTTAAAGGTACGATAAGATTTAATCGTTATTTTAAATCATCAGAATTAATCACATTAAATTTGATTAAATTTATTCAACTGTATCAGAAATGCATACAGCTAATTGGAATTACTGTGCCCACATATTTCTAAGTGGGTTTCGTGGGTATACCGGGCTTGGGAACTCACTCGCCTCATAATTCTGGTTCACGTCTTTCTAGCTACGATTTCATTGGTTGATAGCAACCCGAGTTCCTATGTGCGTGCAAGGTACAACGCGCAGCGACTTAGATTATTTACGAGATGAAACTCGTCATGCATAATGATTAGTCTAGAGCCCTTCCCACAAAACCCCTCTAGATACGTTAACAAAATGGCACGTACACAATCATTCTCAGTAGCTGTATGTATTCCTGACTTTACTTACCTTAATGAATGTTATCCTCAAATGTTGTCCAAAACAAGGATTCACTTGCAAATTCATTTTCTGTATGATGGACACAAAAACAAAATATTTCAATAAACCCACTTCAACAATACACAGCTTTTTCTGAGCACTTCCTACAGCTTCAAAATAAGTTCCTATTTTGCAGTTAGTGAAGCAATTAGCTTGTTTTCCAATCGAAAATATTCCTAAATGCTTTGCTCACGAAGTCTGTCTGAATACCGTGCATTACTACCGACCAATTGCGATTGCTAGTCACTTCGCTGAAGCAATTTGAAAGTTAATCTTAGACTTTACTTTTCCCGTCCGTGTCTTAAAATGCACACGAAGGTTTT
This sequence comes from Phalangium opilio, assembly GCF_054372755.1. Taxonomy (NCBI): domain Eukaryota; kingdom Metazoa; phylum Arthropoda; class Arachnida; order Opiliones; family Phalangiidae; genus Phalangium; species Phalangium opilio. Next base: position 1,548,190 of record NW_028324166.1, on the reverse strand, counting down.
ACATGTTCGCTTTTTGATTGGATGAGTAATAAAAATACTAATCAAGAACTGTACAGGTTACACTGAGAATTATTATTCTGCCTTCATGCTTTGTGAAAGATGATTGATTGTATCATATCTCTTTATTGACGTCAAGCTTACTAGAGTACTTCGCGAACTTTCATACTTACGCGATGGAGAATTAATTCTCTGTGTCGACTCTATATTTTCCCAATAATTTCGATTAGCTAACGTACAGAATGAAGGAATTAGAAAAGCGCGATTTGTAGCTATAAACGCAATCCCAATAGCGTTGAAAATTAAACACTAGCAACAGGTATTTTTACCTTCTTCCTTACGCGCTTTTGTTAAAAACCATTGGTTTAACGAACAAACGTAGCCTAACCTAACTGGTCAACGGATCGATTGAAAGTATAACCTTATTTAACGCGACGGACGCCGACTTAAAATGAACACTCTGAAATTTATATTTATTCTTCCGAAACTGCGTGCAAATCTAGCATTCGTTTCGCTTGAGGACACGCAAGAAGTCGTTACTGTAGACGTTAATATGCAAGGTCTTTGAAAAAGGGTAATTAAAGGACCGAAGGAGAGTGAGTTCTATGGGAATTTATGACTCGAAAATGTTTTGTAACATTTTACCCCAAGACACACCCTAAATAAGTTGAATAAGTTCTAAGTGGTCATCCCTAAAACATTCTAACAATCATAACTTGTAAACGGTTGGCCTTCCCTTGAGGGAAGATGTCGTAGAACTGGAAATTGATTTCCCTTCGAACCATAACACTGCACTTCGATCCAATAATTACCATTTTTGGAAACACTTGTATTCGTTATATTTTCAAATTTCACACCTATACTTAAACTTAAATCGAATAAGATTAATTTTAGGTCTTACCTTTTTGAAGGCAAAATTTCGTTTCCAGCGCTTTAAGGTTTTGAAAATGTGTTTCAGTATTGAAGGGAAAAACAACACCGAAAAGTGTAAGAGTATTAATACATTAAGAACATTAACACGCGAACCTTAACGAACTTTTGAATAACTAATTAAGTTGTTCACACTGAACTTAGAGCGGAAAATACGTGTATAGCGCTTTAAATCAATACTACATTTAATATTCATAAGATAAGGTTTATGTTATGATTCAAGAGCTTGAAATCTAAGCCGAAAAAGAAAAAGAAATCGATTTACATAGTGAGCACTGATCTACATGACCTACGACACTGAAATGTTTGTAATGAAACCCTTGATTTACATGACCTACGACACTGAAACCTTTGTAATGATACCGTTCATTTACATGACCCACGACACTGAAACCTTGTTAAAGAAACCCTTGATTTACATGACATACGACCCTGAAACCGAAACCCTAGAATTACATGACCTACGACCCTGAAACCGAAACCCTAGATTTACATGACCTACGACACTGAAACCTTTGTAATGAAACCCTTGATTTACATGACCTTCGACACTGAAACCTTTGATTTACATGACCTACGACCCTGAAACCGAAACCCTTGATCTACCTGACTTACGACACTGAAACCTTTGTAAAGAAACCCTTGATGTACATATCCCTACGACACTGAAACCTTTGTAATGAAACCCTCGATCTGCCTGACCTACGACACTGAAACCTTAGTAAAGACGTTGATATAAAATACAAAATGCTCAAAAATAATTCAAGAAAACACCAGAAATGTTAATTAAATAAGAGAAACTTTATTTTTGTAAAACTTGGTTCATGGAAACAGAAAAACCTTCATAGCTCAAGAGTCCATTAATCCATATAATGATTTTTTTCTTCATTTCTTGCTTGCTCGAGTCCACTGAGTCTCCAAATTGTAATTATCTTGGCCTCTGCGTGTTCAAAGTAATGAGAATTTTGTTTTTAAGAGAAAAGGTCGGTGCGCGAATGTTTATGTTTCGATGCGTGTTATGTTATGTACAGAATGTTTCTAAAAAGGCCTGTTAGAAATTCAGTACCGTGTTTTTTGAACGATTTCAAGTCGAAAATGTTTTACGAAATTTTGCCACAAGTGACACTGTTTTCGATTTAAGATTGAAGTATTTAAGTAAGAAACTCAATGACAATATTAATTTAATGAAGGAGTCATCCCTGAAGCACTCTAATCTAAACTTATAAACGGTGGGCTTTGTGGTAGAATCAGGGATAGATTTAATTTTGGAAGTGGGAATGGAGAACTGAACGGTTAGTATTTACTTCAGTCCGACTCAAAGACCACCCAGTATAGAGCCCCTCCCTTCAACACGTGACGAAAAGTTTAAATTATCTTATTGGCTGACTTAAACTACGTTATGATGACGTTGCTACCGGGGACGGCGAAAAATACGTAATTCCTTTTTACCTCTGTCATTATGACTCGCCTCTTCTTTCACACCCCTCCGTCCCGTGGAAGGGGGTCCGGGACTTTGACGCGCGCCCATATTACTCTATTCTCCATTCCTACTTCTAAAATTAAATCTATCCCTGGTAAGAGAACATTTTCGACTCAAAATCGACCAAACAACATCCCCCTTTATTTCTGACATATCTTTCAAAACACCCTGTATAACATAAGGTCCAATTGCAATTGCGTCTAATTATAATATTAATGAAATTATTGCGTTATTAAGTTATTTACTGCCAGAGCTTACGGGTTAAGTCTATATTTCTAATTAAATAACTAAATGACGTGGGGTTATAAATTTCTATCGGACGACAAATACCATGTGACGTATTTTCCCCTTTCTCCATCTAGATAAGGCCTAGTTAACACGCGCGTTTCATTATGTTAACGTCTCAATTTATAGATATTTCGCACACTTTTTCGGCTAAAAGAATGTAATGTAATCGGAGACTCTCTTACCCGCAGCACTTGTTTTGAAATTTGCAACACCGGACAATGTTGTAGTTGAGCCATCTGTTTCCTTGGGGACAAGGGTCGCATTGTCCCTCGACAACCACAGACACGATGCTCAATAGAACGAGACCCAAAATAATGTATTTGCAGTTCATCTTGATCCTTGATGTATGATAATTTTAAACGAATCTGAAAGGACAGAAATACATATTAAAACCTACGAAGGTGCAAATATATTTTTGAGCCCCGAGTGGCGTCTGCTAAATCGAACCTCTTACCCCCACGGGATTGGTTGAATTATCACAGACTGAGAGCGGTAAGCAGGGCCGGAAATAAGCACAGGACATTGTCCGATAAAAATTTAAAATGTCCAATAATTTTTCTAAAAACTAAGGGGATTACTGTCCAGTAAATTTTTCCGAAGTTTTGATAGCTTGGCTATGAAGATGTGACACTATTTTTGCACACTCCAGTGGACAATGTCCTATAAATTCCCCAATCAAAGAGGGGATCAGTGGACACATGTCCTATAAGAAATCGAAATATTCCTAATTTCTGGCCCTGGAGGTAAGGGGTCAGAGGTTCTGGCTAGCAGACGCCACTAAAAAAATGGCGGATGGCGCAGTAGTCCTTGATTATTTTTAAGACTGATCAAATGCTCGTTATTTTGTAATAAGAGATCATGAAAAGTTAGTAGGTTTAAAATGAAGTTTAACTATAGTTCAGTGACACTATCAATTAAAAATAAATGTATTTACCTTGCTGAATGTCCTCAAACTTTAAACGTTGCAGGCTAAAGTTCGAATGATGGGTCCACTCTGTTTTCCATCACTATTTATATCAAAATTTTATTATTTATAAGCTAACTGCTATGTCAAAGCATATCCGTGAAACCACTCTTTCGTAAAATAAATTTATCGAAATTTTGTTGCTACACTCCTTAAGGGAGGAGTCATTATAAGCCTCATTAAACTTCCGTCGCTAATTAAATATACAGTTTTAATTGCGAATGACGCATCCCACCAAAAAAAAATCCCTTATAAAGAAATACAATGATAGAATTCAAGACCAATTAAAAGCAAATTAATTTCTTGGAATCGCGGTGGTTTTCTTTGTCTTTTCCACGTAAAGTTAGTCATCATAAGTTATACTGTAATTTAGTTGTTATTTATTAGCTTTAATTAGAAAGTTACAGAAATGTTTCTTTATATACATTATGTTTCAAATTAATGGGGATATTCTTTGGGAGATTTTGAATCAAAAATGTTCTATGATGATTTAGCTGTCCGGGTCACTTTTTTCGAATTATGATTTGAATATTTTACGTTTGACCCCTTCAATTTAATAAAGAAACTGAAAGACAATGCTTGATAATTTACTTTAATTAAGGGGTCATCCCTAAAACACTCAAATCATAACTCGAAAAGAGTGGCCCTTGTGGGAAAATGGAGATAGAACAATTTTGACTACGTCACAAGCACCACGTGACGCCAAGATACAAAGACTACGAATAGATTGGGTGGGCCTGAACACCCTAGTCCTGTTTTTCGACAATTTCCCCAAGTCGCAGTTTTCGTAATAAAACTTAGCTTCTCTTACTCATTCACAAGCCTATGACGTATTTGAGATAATTTTTACCCACCAGCTGATGCCTTCTTTACACTTCAGTGCTTCATTACTTCCCATTCTTACCATTTGCGTTTGGCAATATGTTTAGGATCTGAATTTGTAACAAATTCACATGACTCAACCGTATCTATTAGTAAGGAATGCGTAGGTGGTTTGTAAGAAAGATATCACGAAGGTAATTCACCTTGTATTGACACGATCATTACAATTGTTACATCGATATTGTTTTATCATAGCGTGTTTCCTGTTAAAAATCCGGAATAACAATTTTACAAATACAGTGTCGGAAATCTCATCAAGCGAAACCGTGACTTTTTCGTTGGTTGCAAACAAAAAACACGTATCTTTCTATATGAACTTAATTAGCGTAATAAATTTACTTTTGACATTTCCCATTACAAATGCTTGAAAATAGTGGCCCTAAGCAGGGATAGATTTAATTTTAGAAGTAGGAATGGAGAACAGAGTAATCTGGGCGCGCGTCATAGTCCCGGACCCCTTTCCACGGGACGGAGGGGGGTATGAAAGAAGAGGCGGGAGGGTCATAGTGACAGAGGTAAAAAGGAATTGCGTATTTTTCGCCGTCCCCGTCAGCAACGTCATCAAAACGTAGTTTAAGTGAGCCAATAAGATAATTTAAACTTTTCGTTACGTGTTGGAAGGAGGGGGGCTCTATACTGGGTGGTCTATGAGTCGGACTGAAGTAAATACTAACCGTTCCGTTCTCCATTCCTACTTCTAAAATTAAATCTATCCCTGCCCTAAGCTCACTGAACTCAAGTCGCAATAAATGTAGATCCACTTTAACAATATTTGCAGGTCCACTTTAACAATTAAAAAGTCCTCGACACAGACTTTAAAAATGTCTTTCAATAATTAAAAATAATTTTTGAAATTATTTAGTGTTAAATTAGTGACGTTACCCTCGTCAACCATATTTAATCTTACGTCATTTGGGTGGAATATTTTTATTTATTTCTAGTTTGTCCCTGAAATATTAACTGTATGATATTAATTTTATAATATCGTCTCCCTCTCCGTGAGTTCAAGACTAAAAGTACTTATTTCTGAGAATAAAGAAATATTTTAACCTTGAAAAAGAAAATAAGTTTATAACAAATCACGTTTATCGTTTCAGATAAGATAGAGCAGAAGGGCATAATAGAAGAAGGATGACACTCTGTAGCCTCTTAGTACTTTAGTTATGTAGTTCCGTGATTCTTCTACGGAATAGTAGACACTTCTCTCGATAACGTTCTTTGATCGAAATCTATTGAATTTTTTCTGACTATTTCGTTATTTTAGGGGCCAGTATTTGGGAGACCATATCTCCGTAACTTAAAGTTGTACCCAATTACTGGTACAGATACCGCTATCTCTTGTGATATCTCAAGACGAGCAGTGTGGTAGTTAGTATTTAGGCTCCATCCATTTTTGTAACTTCGCTCTTTGTTGTACGCCTCTGTTGACACTCTCCGCGTTTGGCTGCCTAATATTCAAATTAAAAATTCCCAGATCTCGGTATGGCACTGTTCGTAACTTTATAGTTTTCGCGAGACACTGTATAGCCTTAGATCGTTGATGGGTGCAGTACAACCTTAGCAGATTGGAAACCACACGGAGTATCGCGTAATGATTTTTGCCCTTGTTTACGACTCAAATTTTTTTCGCGCCTCTTCTGTTAATATTTAAGTAACTTTGACACTTGAGACAGGGCCTCTTATCAGTTACGAAGGGTAACCGTGCAAGGAGGTATTGTAAATTGTTTCCACGATGTTTAGTTACGAAGGAAGTCGCAAATTCTTGTTTGTTCTGGGAATAATTGGTCGAACTCTTCAAGTAATTCTTCATAAGGTGCTAACGGTTGTAATTGGGTCCAAACGCAATGCCTTACCTCCGATTAAAGACAGATTGCTTTTGGAGTCAGCCGTCGGACTAGCATATAAAATACGATCTAAGAAAGTGAGTCATTGTAAAAGATAATTGCCAGTTTGTGCCATGGTTTACAACATTTGGTGCACCGTTTAATGTCCGCCGGCGCCATTAATAAGATAAAGTATTTGTTAGCAGTTAAGGAGTGGTATGAGAGGGTTACATTAAATATTTTTCGATGGCCTAGAGACAACGTGAATCGTAATCAGCGATTTCCATATACTTCCTCACTTCAGATTATTTAAATTTGTAAAGAAGGTTTCGACGGGTTGCTATGAAGTTTTTGAAATACGTCACAGGCACCACGTGAGGCCAAGATACAATGAAGTTTGAAAACTTTGAATGGACACGTAGCCTTGGTTTTTCGCGAGATTGCAGCGCTAATTCCCCGAAATGATAGTTTTCGATATAAAATTAAATATTCTTCTTTGAACCACGCCTTAACTCAGTCACGTGTTGCTTGTGACGTATTTCAAATAATTTTTATCCATCCGCCGATGCCTTCTTTACAAACCTTTTAACACAGCCTTTTAAGAGTCCTGGAAAGTTCAAGGTATTTTGATTTTTAAAATATTTGGGAATTTTAAAATTTTCATCAAGTCAGGGAGATTTCATATTGGTTCTGTAGTACCGGAATGAAAGGATAAATTTTCAAGTTCATGATACTTGTCTTTATTAGAACAACATTCTACTAAATAAGTTTAGATGTTCAAGGAGTTTAGAACAATAATACAGGGTTTGAAATAAAGCTTGATCCACTTTCTTGCAGCTCACTTCGAAACAAGTAGTCGAAGCACATATCAACCGTATCAAAGACGTGAATCCGGCTGTGAACGCAGTTGTCGAAGATAGGTTTGCGGCAGCCATTAAAGATGCCATCGCTGTTGACGAGTACCTTGCCAAGACCAATAAGACCGAGGAGGAATTGGCCAACGAAAAACCATTCCTTGGCGTGCCATTCACCAGCAAAAATGCTATTGGAATTAAAGGTGCGTCCAATTACATAATACTTTATGCACAAATACTCCTCTTAGGTTAATTTCTTGGCGTCAAGAGACAAAGCCAGACGGAACCCAAGTTCACTACACGCCGAGGGAGGCTAGTCAGACTCGCACTGTCTCTAGCGGAGATTCTTCGCGCGAGGGAAATAACCTAAGAGGGTGGCCTCCCGTCTCTGTGTTGGTTTCTCTACAAGTTGCTAATGTAATGTTCAATTGACAACTAATTCGTGGAACAGGTATGATTATGGATTCCGGTGTGGCTTTGAGGAAAGGTGACCGTACCAAAGAAGACAGTCAAGTTGTGGCTTTAATGAGACAAGCCGGGGCTATTCCATTATGCTTAACGAATACACCCGAGTACTGTATGTGGTTTGACGCGAGCAATACCCTTTATGGAAGGACCAACAACCCCTATGATCTCACTAGGATTTGTGGCGGAAGTAGTGGTAATTACAATTTAAAATCATAAGTCTTTTCTAATGGATAATTCGTAATAAATATGTATTATTATTTAGGCGGGGAAGGTGCTCTTACTGGTGCAGCCGCTTCACCTGTCGGAATGGGGAATGACATTTTCGGAAGTATTAGAATGCCCGCTTACTATTCGGGTGTCTTTGGACATAAACCGTCTAGAAGTATGTATTTCGTAAACAGGTGAGGTTACGGCTAAACACGTTCGCTTGCACTATAGAGGTTGTATCCAACAAGGGTCAGTGGCCTTCATCGTACAAAAATGACCTTGACGAGTTCAACGTGACTGGACCTCTTTGCAAACGTGCTGAAGACTTGTTACCCATCATGAAGATCATGTCAGAAGACAACGCTTTGCTCAAGTTGAACGAAAAGGTAAAAAACTACATATTGATTTGGCAAGGGCACCCGGCGTTATATTTACATAGATTAAGATTAAATGTTTGTACTGCAATCTAGGTTGATTTGAAGAAAATCAGAGTCTATTACACTGACAAATATCCAAGTGGTTATAATATCGCTCCAGTTGATGCACAATTAGAAGAAGGAATCAAAAAGGCAAGTTTAAAAAGTCACTTATATGTTAATCGGTCACCTTTCATGTTTACAACTACGCGTGGACATCTTAGGTTGTTACTTACTTGGAAAGTGTCACTGGCAACCATGCAACTAAGGTTGTGGCGAAAGAGTTAACGTCTGACATTATGACTTGCAAATTCTCCAAGTACGTTTTCTCCAACGCTTCCTCGATGTTTGAGATGGTCAGTGGACAGGGACCAGAACATTTCAACTTGCCATGGGAATATTTTAAATGGATACTGAGAGTTTCAACCCATTGCCTCAACTGCCTCGTCTATTTGACCTACTCCAAGTTCTTTCTAACTTTAAAACCGTCAATGGTTCAAGGTAAGACCTTAGTACAGAGCCTGTGATCCGATTAATTTATCTTGTATTTTTGAGTTGTGACAAAGTTGGGTGGTCAGTGTTGGCTTGGGGTTTTAATTAAAGAATCAAAATTTTACAAAATGGTTGCAGCAATGAATGAGAAGGTCGATCGCATGGACAAAGAACTGAAGGACATATTGGGGAACAATGGTGTCCTGATTTACCCAAACCTTCCCGAACAACCATACTACCATCAAGAACAATTCCTGAAAATGAACAACTGTTCATTCACGGTTCCCTTCAACCTAACTGGTTTGCCCGTTACTCAGTGTCCAATTGGTTTGAGCAAAGAAGGTTTGCCTTTGGGAGTGCAAGTCGTGGGATACCGTTACAACGATCGCGTTACTATGGCCGTAGCCAGGGCCATTGAAAAGGGCTTCGGAGGATGGCAGAGTCCATCCAAAGTACTGTAGAATATGTTTTAAAATTAAAACAGAGCATTTGTAAAAGCAGCAACGGGTTTTGACTCCCACCATTTTATCGTGTTACGTTTTAGGTTTCATGAACCCACTATGACGGATGTATTTACAGGAAACGATTGATACAAACCAATTCCTACCGTCTGAAAATTTAATCAAAATACGCTATCCCATAACCATTTCCGGAGTGATGAACTAACGCTGTCTAAACCCAAAAACAAGTCTGCTAACATGTGCGTTTACTTCCTGTCAAATTCGATAAGCGAAACGTGTATGATACAAAGGCCACGATTAAAATTTCAGCATAATAACAACATCTGGCAGGGAGTGTCTCTAAGGGGTTAAGTTAAATCTATATGCCCCACTCTCTAAAAATAGCTCCTTTTTCATAATCGACTCCCCTATATAGTCTCCCTTCATCCACAGCTGCGTAACGTTGTTGTAGCAAAATATCATGGCCTTTTTATTCATACCAAAGGCGTTGATATCGCCCTAACTGGTAACGTCGACGAACTTCCCTTCAGTAGGCACTGATAACTATTTCAGGTTAGACAGTATAAAGTTTATATAATATCTAAACGGAGCCTCCCGTGCTCATTTATCTCGGGGAGCTAGTTTAAACGCGTATTCTTTTTCGTTAAATACAGTTTGTTTTAAGAATTAATTTAAAATAGTGTTAATTAATTCAAAATGAATGCGAGTGGAGTGTGTGAATGGGAAGTGGAACCAAGTACAGGGAAATTCTTTCGGGAAATGATAGACTTTTTCGTTCAACCCATTTTAAACGAAAACCCAATTAGTCCTAATGAGAAAGTTGAAGTGGATTGGAGTAATCGTATAGAATTCAGTGAAGTCCTCTACGTTTTGGGAGCAGCTATCGTTTGGCTGGCTCTTGGGTTGTTCTTGAGAAATCGTGTATTTTGGGTGGGTACCAAAATTAGTCACTGTTGTTGTTTCGTTCAAGGATCGATGACTAGACCTTTTTCAAAAGTCGGAGGTACAGAGTTTTCCCAAGAAAAAACATTGATAGGTACGTGGTCCAATTCCAAAGACGTTTGATATGACTTGAAACAACGAGGACTTTGGTGCAGGACTGGTAACGTTGAACCCCTATATAAAGTCTTTGTTGTCCACGTACCCTCCGGATGTTCCCTCTTAACGCTATATAAAGCTGACGACTCCTAGCTCCACCCCTTTTGGAAATGGTCTATTAGTTGGAAACAACTTCAATATATAATTTCCTAATATTAATTAGTAATTTAATTTTAATAGAATTTTGTGAAAGATATTGATATCCCACAAAAGAAAAAAATACTATTTTGCGAACACGCGTGGTATTTCTTATCAACGGCAATTGTAGTAGGTTTTGCGGTTCGTTACATATTCTTCAAATCGCAGTTCTTCCAGTGTCCAAGTAGTACTTGGGACGGTAAGTGAACCTCATGATGCGAAATATGCTTCAACGGAGCAGGCTTAATCGTACTCTTTTATTACGTTGTAGGATGGAGTCTATCCGAACCAGTGGGTAGCGAATGGTTTCCGATTGTTGCGATTACATTTGGATTTTACGTTAACGAAATGGTGTCCATTATGTTCTTCGAGGAGCGTAGGAATGACACTAATTCCGCCATATTTCATCACGTCTTGACGCTCTTTTTGTCCTGCGTTACTTACGTCTTACGTTTACATCATATCGGAATGATAACAACCTTCGTCATGAACGCCACGTCAATCCCACTCTTTTTCTTACTAACTCTAGTGCAGTTGAAACAGTGGAAACATCCCAATGTGAAATACGTTCAACACGGCATGAAAGCTATCGTTGTTCTCTTGTTGATTTCATGGTATGAACAGTTTACCACGAATAGAAATTACGAAAAGTTTTTAATTGTTATGTTTTTAATTATTCAAAGGGTGGCCTTTCGACTGTATTGGTACCCAATGAAGGTTCTGTACACGTTGGGCCCTATTGCCAAGAAGAAAAACATATCGTCAAAATTACCTTACTTATATTTATATGCTTATGGAAAATCCATTTTTCAAGCTTTGAACATTTTTTGGTTCATCGTAAGTATACCGATACCGAACGCTCTTTCGAGAATCTGTCTCGTTTTATCTACGTCACTTTACACTAAGCTTACAGTAGCAGCGTGATACCAGTTAAGCCAATTAGTAATTAAGTAACCCCCTCTTCAAGAGGCATTAGTCACAGGGTCGCGGATTATTGTGAAACATCAGAGTTACAGCACCAGAAACTCAAATGCAAGATGCAATTTTATTTATAGCGAAAAGTAGTTCATTCATGACTTGTGTATTCTTGGGCGGAAGGGTAACTTCTACATTTTTTTCCAAAGATAATTTTTGGTCACTTCCAATACTTTTTCTGATTTGTTTCTGATATCACCTCTATTTTATTTCAATCTTTAATTACTTTCTTAATTAATTTAGATGCTGATTAACACGGTTTACAAAGTAGCCAGATCTGGTTCGAATAATCTCAATGATATCTACTGCGCAGAGGTTAAATCCAAGGAAAATTAAATATGAAAGTTAATTACTTAATTATGCTTTATTTAACATTTTCTTCGTGAACAAACACTATTGTTATCATATATATAAATATAACTTTTATATCACTAATTAAAATCAACTAAGAATTTAAAAAATGTGTCTACAATAGGCAGACAGAAACTTGCAGAGAAACCAACACACAGGAGGAGACCGCCTACATGGGTTATTTACCTCGTGCCAAAAGGCAACGCCAGACGGAGCCCGCGTTCACTACACGCGAAGGGAGGCTGGCTAGACTCGCACTGCCTCTAGTGGTGTTTCTTGGTGAGAGGGATATAACCCAAGAAGGTGACCCCTCTTGTACCTGAGGTGTTTGTTTCTCTTATATAATGAACTACAGTTTGAGTATGGACTGCTTTGCATTATGTTATTTGTCTATGGTATGAGTTACTTAAATTCATAGTAGAACTCTTATTGACGTATTTAAAGTTTATTTCACACTTGAACAAAATTTATATCTTTGGATTAAAATATTAACATAACTAAACAATGACTAAATATGTATTATGCACTTCTTTTTAAGAGAATCAGTCCCATTGCCCTGGTTCATATTTGAAAACTGTGGTATCCTATGGGGGAGAAACGTTTATTAGGATATTCAGCTTGTACCAGATCTTCGATTAACCCAACCCATTTGTTTGACAGTTGCTCGTTAAATAATCGAAAGTTCAAACCTTTCCACCCATTCTTGCTGGTAAGAATTTTTCGTCAATATAATTCTTGATAGTTTCCTGGTTGACGAAAGCAATCAGACGTCGATGATGTCTTGGTATCAAAGGCTTAAAAACTTTCCATACGGCTTTGAAAACATAATTCAAAAATATCAAATCGTTAATCACTAACATAGAAACCATACTTTATGAGTGTACGAAAAATCGGTAAACACGAATGCATTTATTTCGAAACGATTAATCGAAACAACTTTTAAATTTTAAATTTTACGAGATCGAATTATAATCGATATCAAAAATTCGAGAATCATTGAATAATCAGGAGCAATCGTTTAGAATTAATTAGAAAATTGAAATGAAAAGTATTTAAACCGATTAAATTCATACAACTCTGCAAGTTAATGAACAGTTTACCGTTATAAATCCAAGGCATGGCATAAACCAAAACGTTTTCTGTCAAATTAGTAGAATTATTTTGAAATTATCGGGATTTTATTTATTTATAAGAATCGAAAATGATTAACAATTAAACCCAAGGGTAAGAATTCAAATGTATCAAGCAAATAACTTTTTTATTACCTAACGAACTTGGGTAGTACTTTAGAAAAATTGTCATAATGAACATGGCCATTTCTAAATCCTAAGATGGAAGATGGAGTATTACGCATTAGAAATTATTCTTTGTTGATCCTGTAGATTTGTTCTGGGCGCTTTAAAGTGAATTTACTAAGCACTTACGAAATTGGAATAACAAGCTTCGTCGCAGTCAAACATAAAAGTCAGAGCTTTATTAGGAGACAGGCTTAGAGATTTTTCAACAGTAAAAATGATACCCCGTTTAAACTCGTGAACCATTCTAGATTCTCTTCTGTGAAGTTTCAAATTCAACAGAACTAATGAAAAGCGTAACTTCAGTTGTAGATCCTTGAACCAATTAACAATGGAGGAAAAATGTGAAATGGAGTAGAATTGTTGGTGGCCCATGAGCGGAATGTACCCTGCTTAGAGTACCCTGCTAAGGGTTGAGTGCTGGCCTTGTAACGCCATTTTAAAAATAGAAGCTTCCTCTCACGAATTAGCTTTGATTTTTAAGATACGGGGGGCATCGTAGACGTTTTGTACCGTACAAATCTACCAAAACGCCACTGAGGATGCTGGGAGCACTTCATGCCGTTCCATAGATGGGGTGCAGAGGTTTCGTTATAGGTATGAAGATTACCACTCCATCTCACCTCGTTCCTCCAAGAACTAATTAGGAGTAAGGAGCTCAACAACACCTTTTCCATGAACATTTCTTAATTCAATATTGGTTATTCGCTTTTATGTTCATGAAAGGCGTTACCTCCAGTGAGTTCCTTAGTCCTAGCTGATTTACTCTCTTTTAAATTAACATTTCAATTAAAATGATATATTTACTAATAGGATTTCCTTTATTATCATAATTAATTTTGGTAAGAATTCCAGCTTTTCTTAATTCAATTGGTATCGAATCTTCCGTAATACCTGAAAAATATCGCGGTTAATCGTGTCGTTTCTCACTTATGGGAGCCGTTGCATAATAGACTTATGTTTGTTTCCAGGAATACATATAGCTAATAGGAATTATTGCTCCCCCTTACCCCCCGTGTTGGTTTCTATGCGGGTGTTGTGGGCCGGGCTTAAGTACTATCCGTCACGCGTCAAAATTCTGACGTCTTTCTAACTGTGATTTCATTGGTCGGTACCAACACGAGGTCGGGTGCGCGCCAGGTTCAACGCGTAGCGACATAAACATTCGCGAGGTAAAATTCGTCATGCATAATGATTAGTCTAGCTCCACCCATAAAACCCGCCTAGATACGTTGAGAAAAGGGCTACACAAGGGATTTCTATCTATTAGCTGAATGTATTCCTGTTGTTACCTTTAACAATAAAATCTTTCCTCCATTTGAACGCCTCTTTCACCATGTTCAAAGCTTTATCAATATCACCTTGATGGTGAGCTAAGAACCTTTCACAGTACGCGTCATCTTTACGAAATAACATCAAATCCACTTCTTCGTAAAGATCTAAAATGATAGCCTCGTATGAGTTTAGAAATAACATATAATGTGGAGGACGGTATACATCGATGGACTCACGTGGTTCAACATCACAAAAGAATCTTTTTCGTAAAGTTTCAACATCTTGTTTAGTATCTTTCTTGCATTTTTGTTTATCCATAATTTCATCTCTCTCTCAGTTGAGACTTATTGTTGAAAACTATAATAGTTAATCAACTATTTCTAAAATTTATATTTAGGATTTTGTTATGGAAAAATATTTATATACTTTGTCCTAAGCCTATTTTGAAAATATTTGAAAAACCTTTTGGTATAAAGAAGTTGGTTACGAAGTTTTGTTGGCTACTATAGGAACAGAATGTTATCTGTTTTAATTTTCTTGAAACTGTTCTTATCGGAATAGTCTTATAAGAATCGTCAAATCAATCATTTCAATAAATTCAGTCATGAATCTAGTCCGATAATCGTGTTATTGAGTATTTGACAAGAACGACTTTCATATGAGTCATAGCTTTTATACCAAACTTAGGATTAAAGTAACTAATGAGCTCCTCATATGACACATCTTATAGCTTAACCGAGGGTGTAATTCCATTCCATCCGCCATTTTCTCAACTTATCTACGTGGATTTCGTGGAAAGAACTAGCCTAATCATTATGTATGACGATTATTGCCTGGCTAATAATCTATCTCGTTGCGCGTTGCAGCTTGCGTGGTAGTAAGACCTCGAGTTGCTACCAACCAATGAAGCAACATTTAGAAAGACTTCAGAATTGGCCATATGTCTAATCAGCGCCACTAGCGGATGGTCTGAAAACTACTCCCATAGAGTCTAGGTATATTTAAGCGGGTTTGCAGAATTTCCGCCAGGTGGCTCGAACGCCGCGCCATCTGACGGAAATTCTGCAAACCCGCTTAAATATACCTAGACTCTATGGGAGTAGTTTTCAGACCATCCGCTAGTGGCGCTGATTAGACATATGGCCAATTATGAGGTGTGACGGAGTACTTAAGCCCGGCCCACAATACCCGCATAGAAATTGACATGGGCGCGCAATGATTCCTGCCATACCCATAACCATCCTTGTTTCTATACTTTATAAGAAAACTACACCAACAATATGGATTACTAATGTATAAAGTTGTTGTAAATATCAGTTCAGTACTTTTGGGATTAATGAATTATTTCATCAAGTATGTAATTCGATATTTTCGGGCTATATTTTGAGAAAATGTGCCAACTCTTATTGAGTTGTTAAAGGACTAATTTCCTTAGTTTTATTATTGAAAAATGTATATATAATGTTCAATCCCCGTTTCTATTAGGTTTTTGAGACGTATCCTTTAAGTGCGTCAGTTATCTTTGCAATAACATCAAATTTGAAGTCAACGACCCAGACTTGAGCAGATATTTACGTTGTTATCGGTCAAAATAATTTTTAAGCAATTTGCGATAAGGATTTAGTTGGACAGGATCGTTGAATTATGGAATGGCGGTTTTGGGCTACTTTAGAATCGGTTTGGCTGGAAAGTTAAATATCTGGCAGCCCTGTAAAGCATCAACTCCTCGTAGATCAATATGATCATTGCTCCATGGTGGTATTGGTGTTGCCCAGGGCCGGAAATAAGAAAAAACATTTATAGGACATGTGTCCAGTGACTCAATGCCAGTGACCCCCTATTTGTCTGGAAAATTTATTGGACATTGTCCACTGGCGTGTGCACTTATGCACACTACTTATAGTGTCGCATCTTCATAGTCAAGATATCAAAACTTCGGAAAATTTATTGGTCAAATTGTCCAGTGACCCCCTTAGTTTTTGAAAAAATTATAGGACATTTTAAAATTTTATTGGACAATGTCCAGTGTCCTGTGCTTATTTCCGGCCCTGGTGTTGCCCAAATGCTCAAGATGGCGTCGAAACGAAGGTTAGGTTTAGGCATTTATAAACAATAAACACAACAACAGCGAGGTTAAAATCATATAATAACAAAACGTTACAGATATTTTGAATTAATAAATATTAACTTATTTGCATTTCATAAAAGAAAATTAAAAATCAGGTTGTTTTGCGGCTTATCTTGACGTTGAAAGTCACAAAGTTAAATAAAATAAAATGATGTCTGCATTAGGCCTTGGCAAGCCCTATTCGGTTTCCCACAACCACAACAATTCTTTTAATAAAATGTCCCACTTGCGAAGATCATTAACAAATAATCTTAAAAAACGAATGAACCCTTTGGAAAGACAATATTGCAATTACGTACATAGAATATGCTTTCAAAATCGTTTAGAAGGATACAACTATTGCATTAGACACATCCTGGAAGATAAGTTGGCTCCGTTCCGACAATGCAATTATAATCATATTCAATCCAGAAAGCGTTGTATGAACGCTGCGCCGAGAAATGACAAAAAAGACAGGTAATAACTTTACTTTAACCGTTCTTATAGCCATTTTAAACACGTTTATCATCATTCTTTTTAGTTTCTTATGCCCATTTCACGCTAAAATCACTCAACGTAATAAGGTGTTGGCCCGTAGAAGGCGGCAACCAGCGGAGATTCCCCACGTTATTATTGACGCTTTAGAAGAACACCGTAATGAAAACAACGTTAAAAAGGTTAAGAATAACAAGGATTCTTATGAGAAAGCCAGCCGACTTTTAGAAACATTCGGTAAGTTTATTTTATTTCCAGTTTTCAAGTTAACGAACCCGATAAATTAAATTAAATTTGCATCTAACGACGCCAATGCGAGTTTAACGTTACGAATTTGCAGAAAGCTGTAGCGAAAGTGAAAGCGATAGAGATTTACCAGTGGCAGAAAATGCTTGGAAAGGAGATGCGGATAGTGATGCTGAAGTTACGGATGGAGAACACGATGACCCGTTAAAGTAAGGCCTTTAATCTCAAAGCTCTTCGTTGTTTTACGGTTTAACGAATTATGTTTTGTTCTTAGGCACGCTGGTACCTACACAACGGAAGAAGTAGCCTTAATATTGAGAGACAAATTGATTCGTTTACAGTCACTTTATATTGGACAATTTAAGAGACTTCAACGTGTTCTCGGAGAAAGAAGACAGATATATTTGCAAGCATCCAAATTGGAAGGACCTGGTACTATTACTATTCATTTAATTTCATTTATTAAATTAGTTAAAATTAGTTTATTTAAATTTAATTTATGGGAATTAGTTGAAATTTTTGGAAACTTTATTGTAATTTTTTTTTTTTTTTTTTTTTTTTTGTTAAACATTTTTTTTTTGTTTAACATTTTTTTTTTGTTTAACATTATTTTTTTGTTAAACATTTTTTTTTTGTTTAACATTTTTTTTTTTGTTTAACATTTTTTTTTTGTTAAACATTTTTTTTTTTGTTTAACATTTTTTTTTGTTAAACATTTTTTTTTTTGGTTTAACATTTTTTTTTTGTTAAACATTTATTTTTTATCTTGGTTAAACATTTTTTTTTGTTAAACATTATTTTTTTGTTTAACATTTTTTTTGTTTAACATTTTTTTTTTTGTTAAACATTTTTTTTTATTTTGGTTAAACATTTTTTTTTGTTAAACATTTTTTTTTTTGTTAAACATCTTTTTTTTTGTTAAACACATTTTTTTTTGTTTAACATTTTTTTTTTGTTAAACATCTTTTTTTTTGTTAAACACATTTTTTTTTGTTTAACATTTTTTTTTTTAACATTTTTTTTTTTTTTTGTTAAACTTTTTTTTTTTGTTAAACATTTTTGTTTAATTTCTTAGATTAGTTTAAATACCTTTAATTAACTTGCAAATTAAATTAAATATTATTTTTCTAATTTTTCTAGCTTGTTTAGAAGAGAAAGCGGGGGTTCGAGATACGAAACTGAAATTAAAGGTTGAAGCTCTTCAACATTATAACAAGGCTTGCGGACAAGAAGCCTTGTTGAAACGTAAATCTCACGAACGGAGACGAGCCATGACTGACGGATTACATTCCAGACATTTAAATCAAGCCAAATGCACTTTTCAAGAAGCTGCCAAAAAGTGCGGTGAATCCGTTATTCCCTTGTCAAAATATTGTTTTAAACGTAAGTTATACCAAAAGTTCTTTATTTTTCTATTAGAGGGTAATACTTTCTTCAAAAAAAAAAAGTCTATAAGAATTACTTAACTTTAATTTAATTACTATATCTGTTAACCAAAAATTAAAAATCCGGCTTAGTCACGACATTAATTATAATTAACTTAACTCTAATAAAGTAATAATAAACAAAATTAGTAAGGAAAAGGAAAAGTTCAGGTAACATAACATTATACCTTAAAAAAACGGAATTTTTCTAAATTTAAAAGAAATTAAATATTAAAATATTATTAAAAAACAATTATTTCTTATTACAAAATAATAATAAATAATTAGTCTTAAAAGTAATCAAGGACAACCGCCATTTTTTAGTGCCGTCTGCTAAATCGAACCTCTCACCCTGGCGGGATTGGTTGAATTCTCAAAAGGCTGAGGGAGGTAAGATTGAGGTGTGGCATAGCCCACTCGATCACGCACATATGAGGTTCGATTTAGCAGACGCCACTAAACCAATGGCGGGGGAGGGGGCCGCGGTAGTCACTTGTTATTTTTAATAATCAAGGACTATTGCGCCAAACGCCATTTGTTTAGTGGCGTCTGCTAGCCCGAACCATTTACCCAGGCGGGATTGGTTGAATTCTCATAGGCTGAGAGAGGTAAAGGTTGGGCATAGCACACTCGATCACGCACATATGAGGTTCGATTTAGCAGACACCACTAAACCAATGGTGCAGTAGTTCATGATTATTTTGAAGACTAATTAAATGTACTAATTATTTTATAATAAGAGATCATTTATTGTTTTTAAATATATCTTGAAAATAGCCATTCTTTTAAGATACAATATTATGTTACCCGAACGTTTCTTTTAATAACTTATTCTGTAAACCAAAAATCACAGATGTGGCTTTGTCACGACATTAATCATGATTAACTCTAATAATAAGCAAAATTTCATTTAAATCGGCCTGATAGTTAACGAGAAAATCGCGTAAATACGGAGCCTCCGATAAATATCAAATAATTTATAAATTTTTATCATAGATATTTTAAATGATTCCCATCAAGTTCTTTTCACCCCTTGTCAACCGAAAGAATGTTTAAAACCAGTTGTCCCCTATTTGGATAAAATGGCGTGCCTAGTTCATTCATCTCACGATGGATTGGTTCCCGAGAAGGTTAGGAACTTAGGATATTTCTCTTTAAATTGTTGTCTGAAAGTTTTCTGTTTCTGGTTGGCAACCCTGTTTAATTTAATTATAGAACGCCCTTGGAAACGTGAACTCGACTAGCTTAGATATTAATCACGAACCGGAGTTATTTCAAAGTATGGATGATATTGCCGCACTTGGATTAGACGTAGTTCAACCTGGATCTCTTTTTGGATTAAATCAAGTAAATACGGCTTTCTTAATTAATCACTAATTATTTAAACTAAACTCTTTAAATATTTAGTATGGTGATCTAGGAGAATCTATTGACTCCAATTTGTGTTGATTTTTTTATAAGCTTTCAACATATATTGTGACATTTTTTTTGTAAAATTTTTATTAATAAAATAATTGTATTGTACATGTATTGTTAATTTATTTTCTCTTATGAAATTATTTTGTCGCAAAATATATATTTAAAGGCGGCGGTGGGGGTGGAAAACTTAAGTTTGGTATGACTACGGAGGGCTGGAAATAAGCACAGGAAACAGGACATTGTCCAATAAAAGTTTAAAATGTCCCATAATAATTTTAAAAGGTAAGGGGGTCACTGGACAAAATACTGTTTTTGCACACTCCAGTGTTCAATGTCCTATAAATTGTTCTGTCATGCAAAGGAGGGGTCACTGGACGCATTTCCTATAAAAAAATATTTCTTATTTCTGGCCCTGCGTCTACGTAGGTTCCATCAGTCGGGGAAATAAGGATATTTTTTAAACTAGTCCTTGGGACCAGTGACCTCTCTAGTGTCCTAAATAATAAACTGGGCTCCGAAGTGGTCCCAGCCTTTGTTCATTTGCAATTAATAAACTGGTTCCGAGGACCAGTAACCCCCACTTTTTGAATTAAAAAACTAGTCCAAGCAATTAATAAACTGGTTTTGGACCAGAGGAAGTGTGCTATTTCCCAGACTGCTGCTAGCGTCATTAATAGCTGCAAATTTATAGGAAAAATATTGGAGACACGTTCAAGGACTAGTTTTAAGCTTAGTCATTAGTCCCAACTCCAAGAACTAGTTTAAAAAATTTCTTATTTCCTAGTCTGATATCAAAAACAAACAGTAAATTGAAAAAATTAAGGGAAAAAAGCAGCTGGCGCGTCATCGAGTTGGCTATGACCGAAGTTATGGCGCTTTTTTTTCTCGATTTTTCCAAATCCAATCTTGGTGAGAACTGAACTGAGAAGGTAAATGTAGTGGTCTGTGGCGTTTTTCAGCGTGTGTAATATTTGAAATTTATTTTTGTTGTTGTCGCGTTGAATCTTATCAAAAAGTAACTATAAATTACAACAAAATGGTTTAATTAATTACCAATTATTATGGTTCAAATTCCGTGCAAAATTATTGTATGAACTACAAGTTGAACGTGTTTAAAAATGATTCAAAGTTAAGCCTTGGTTCAATACCGGCAGAAACCCAGAAAGTTAATGTAAAAAAACTTAATTTTAACGTATTTACAATTACAAATTAATGACAATTGAGATTGAATACGGAAAAAAGGGTGTCCAAAACTATAATGTAAGTTAATTTCTTTATTTTTAAGTATTTTATATGACAAAAATTGCGTTTGGAACTTTACAATAGCATGTCATAAGGATAACTCCGTTACTCGTTACATCGCCATTCATTGGCAGTTAAGATTAAGAGAGAGGGTGTTAAATTAAATTAAATTAACTTCGGGGGCAACACTCTTTTAAAGAGTGCAAAAGGTCTTAAAGTGGATCACGTAACAATGGCGGCTATGGTGCCGTCGGCACTTAGCCAGGACCCAGTTGTTCAAATGAACACGTATCGTTCCTACGTTTCCATGCTGGTCGATACTGTCGCAAGTACGTTTTGCAAACAAGATATAAACGGTTAATGGGATGTTAAAAATAAATTAAACTATCTACAGAGGATGAGAACAAACTTAAAGCGGCTCAGGAGCTTAGCGAGGATTTGGAGGTTGTTCGTTAATTAAAATCATTTAGACTTAGGGGGATTAGTTAGGTTAACGTGTTGGGGGTTATTTCAGACTATCGTTACATCTCCTCAATACCCGTCATTTTTGGATCATGCCATGAAAATATTTCTCAGAATTCTTCAAGAAGGTGAACCTCATTTCATAGCTGAACATAACATACAGGTAAGAACATTTTGAACATCGTATTTAATCAAAATTGAACGTGTTTTCATTTTTAAAGCAACTTCGGAAGTTAATTCTAGAAATAATTCATCGCATTCCGACAAATGAACATTTACGACCACATGTTAAACAAATCCTCAGTCTCATGTTTCATCTCTTGAAAGTACATAAGTTAATTAATAATATTTAAATTAACTTAATTAAAATTAATCTTAATTAACGGAAAATAGGTTGAAAATGAAGAAAATGTTCTAGTCTGTTTACGAATCATTATTGAGTTACATAAACAATACCGGCCTCAATTTAACGCGGAGGTAAGTTTCCTAATTAACGTGTTTTAATTAAGATTAGATTAATTAAAGTATTAAAATGATGATAAGACAAAGATTTTAAGAGTTCCCGATTTGATATCAGGTTGAGCTCTGTGAAAATTTAGCTGATAAGATCTGATTAATTAATTTATTATATTGTTTCGTTTTCCTTTGGATTTTAATTTAATTTGGGTTTAATTAAGGTTTAATTGGGTTTTTTCAGATTCAGCATTTCCTTCAGTTTGTTAAGAATATTTATCAAGAGTTACCGAATCATTTGAATAAAATATTTGAGACGAAACAGCCAATCAAAGTGAAGGATATCGCCGATATTAATATGGAGGAAGTCTTACAAAATTTGTTTACTGTCACTAATTTCCAGACGGAGAAAAAAGCGCCAGATGGATCGGTAAGTCTTTAATGTGGTTTGTTTCTGTTAAACGTGTTGTCTGAAAACGTAGGGGGCTTGGCGCGTTTTCCAAAAACGTCTAGGAGTAAGCGCGTTTTCCAAAAACGTCTAGGAGTAAGCGCGTTTTCCAAAAACGTCTAGGAGTTCGCGCGTTTTCCAAAAAACGTCTAGGAGTTCGCGCGTTTTCCAAAAACGCCGGGGACTCGGCGCCTTTTCCAAAAACGCCGGGGACTCGGCGCCTTTTCCAAAAACGTCCGGGACTCGGCGCCTTTTCCAAAAACGTCCGGGACTCGGCGCCTTTTCCAAAAACGTCCGGGACTCGGCGCCTTTTCCAAAAACGTCGGGTACTCGGCGCCTTTTCCAAAAACGTCCGGGACTCGGCGCCTTTTCCAAAAACGTCCGGGATTCGGCGCCTTTTCTAAAAACGTCCGGGATTCGGCGCCTTTTCTAAAAACGTCCGGGATTCGGCGCCTTTTCTAAAAACGTCCGGGATTCGGCGCCTTTTCTAAAAATGTCCGGGATTCGGCGCCTTTTCTAAAAATGTCCGGGATTCGGTGCCTTTTCTAAAAACGTCCGGGATTCGGCGCCTTTTCTAAAAACGTCCGGGATTCGGCGCCTTTTCCAAAAACGTCTGGGATTTATCTAAAATGACGAACATTTGCCAAATACCTTCCAAAACATCAGGGATTTACAAATGGGACTATTTCTATTTCCAGTACAATCTGATTCCGAAAGCGGTTTACTCTCTGAAAGTGTTAGCGGAACTTCCAATTATCGTTGTACTAATGTACCAACTGTACAAACAAAGCGTCCACCAAGACGTGGCTGAATTCATCCCCCTGATCATGAACACGATCACGTTACACCCGGCCCAACAGAATAGCCCTACTTTTAACAAGGAAGTCTTTGTGGATTTTATGGCCGCCCAAATCAAAACCCTTTCGTTTTTGGCCTACATTGTTCGCATTTATACGGACATTGTCAATAATCATTCGGCGCAGTTGACGAAAGGCATGCTGGGACTTTTAATTATGTGTCCCCAAGAGGTGGCGCACCTCAGGAAGGAATTGTTAGTGGCTGCCAGACATATATTAGCAACTGATCTCAGAAATAGTAAGTTGCTCTTTGCTTTTTTTGGTTTTTGTTTGCGGACTTAAGAGGAGGTTATCACCTAGTGGGGGATATGGATAGGGTCTATAGTGTCACGTGACATTGCTCAATCACTACTCTGGGGGACAAAACCTGGAAATATATGGGGGAACAAACCTGGAAAACTCGGGGGAATATATACGGGACAAAATCTTGGAAACTCGGGGAATAGGTGGAGAACAAACCTGGAAAACTCGGGGGATTAGGTGGGGAAAAAACCTGGAAAAATTCGAGGGAATAGGTGGGGAACAAACCTGGGAAAACTCGGGGGAATAGGTGGGGAACAAACCTGGAAAACTCGGGGGAATAGGTGGGGAACAAACCTGGAAAACAAACCTGGAAAACTCTGGGGAATAGGTGGGGAACAAACCTGGAAAACAAACCTGGAAAACTCGGGGGAATAGGTGGGGAACAAACCTGGAAAACTCGGGGAATATGTGGGGAACAAACCTCGAAAACTGGGGGGATTAGGTGGGGAACAAACCTGGAAGACTCGGGGGATTAGGTGGGGAACAAACCTGGAAGACTCGGGGGAATATATGGTGAACAAACCTGGAAGACTCGGGGGAATATGTGGGGAACAAACCTGGAAAACTCGGGGGAAATATATGGGGAGCAAACCTGGAAAACTCGGGGAAAATATATGGGGAACAAACCTGGAAAACTTGGGGAAATATATGGGGAACAAACCTGGAAAACTTGGGAAATATATGGGGAAAAACCTGAAAAACTCGGGGGAATATATGGGGAGCAAACCTGGAAAACTCGGGGAATATATGGGGAACAAACCTGGAAAACTCGTGGGAATTATACGGCACAAAACCTGGAAAACTCAAGGAAATAGTTCCCAAAAGTTGTATGAAACCATAAGATGAAACCTATAACTTAGGCCTAATATCGTCAACATTTTGTAGCCCATTTCACCGGCCATTTTGAAATGACCAAACCCTGTACCAAATTCACTTCTGGGTGATAAACTCCCCGTTTACATAATTACTTAAATAATTTCCAACTAATTCCGAGCGGGGGCTTTTTTTTCATTTACTTATAGAATTTGTTTCGTGTATTGATAAACTTTTTGACGAGAATATCCTTATTGGCTCGGGCTGGACAGCATACGAGTCTCTGAGACCGCTAGCTTATAGTACCCTAGCGGATCTAGTACATCATGTGAGGCAGTCACTTTGCCTTAAGGTTTGGACCCCTCCCCACATTATAATTGAAGCCGAAGTGTTTAATTGTTTTAATTATTACATATCGAACTTAATAACTTGGTGTTGTAGGATTTGGCATCGGCTTCAACGGTATTCTCTAAGAATGTACACGATGAGTCTCTTCCAACTTCCATTCAAACTATGTCTTGTAAATTACTTTTAAATTTGGTTGAGTGCATACGTACGCGCTCCGAGCAGGATAAAGGAAATGTAAGTTGGTTTAATTCGGTAAGGGCTAATCACTTTGAGGAGAATTGTAAGCGGGTACGTCGAGGAGTATACGTGTTTTGCCAAGAAGAGATAATGGTTTTCTTCGGTTGTGTTTTTACATGAAGAAATTTCGTCTGCATTGTTTTTCTATGGAGAAATTTCATCTGTTGTGTTTTTTCATGAAGAAATTTCAGCTGTTGTGTTCTTACATGAAGAAATTTCATCTGTTGTGTTTTTACATGAAGAAATTTCATCTGTTGTGTTTTTACATGAAGAAATTTCATCTGTTGTGTTTTTACATGAAGAAATTTCATCTGTTGTGTTTTTACATGAAGAAATTTCATCTGTTGTGTTTTTACATGAAGAAATTTCATCTGTTGTGTTTTTACATGAAGAAATTTCATCTGTTGTGTTTTTACATGAAGAAATTTCATCTGTTGTGTTTTTACATGAAGAAATTTCATCTGTTGTGTTTTTACACAAAGAAATTTCATCTGTTGTGTTTTTACACGAAGAAATTTCATCTGTTGTGGTTTTCCACGGAGAAATTTCATCTGTTGTGTTTTTCCACGGAGAAATTTCATCTGTTGTGTTTTTCCACGAAGATATTTCGTATGTTGGGTTTTCTATGGAGATATTTCATCTGTTGCGTTTTTCCATGAAGATATTTCGTCTGCATTGTTTTTCTATGAAGAAATTTCATCTGTTGTGTTTTTACATGAAGATATTTCGTATGTTGGGTTTTTCCGCGAACAGGTGTCATCCTTAGTGTTTTTCATGTAGAAATTTCGTCTGTTGTGTTTTCTACGAAGAATTATTTCGTCTGTTGTGTTTTCTACGAAGAATTATTTCGTCTGTTGTGTTTTTCCACGAAGATATTTCGCCTGTATTCTTTTTCCACGAAGATATTTCGCCTGTATTCTTTTTCCATGAAGATATTTCGCCTGTATTCTTTTTCCATGAAGATATTTCGTCTGTTGTGTTTTTCTGTGAAGCAATTTTGTTTGTTGTCACTTGTGTTTTCCTCGAACAGGTTTAGGCTTACTGTTTTTCCGCGAACACGTTTAGGCTTACGGTTTTTACGCAATAATGTTTAGGCGTGCTTTTTCGCGAACAGGTTTAGGCTTACGTTTTTTCCGCGAACAGGTTTCGTCTCAAGTGTTTTTCCGCGAACAGGTTTCGTCTCAAGTGTTTTTCCGCGAGCAGGTTTAGGCTTACGTTTTTTTTTCGCGAACAGGCTTAGACATACGTTTTCTCCGCGAACAGGTTTAGACTTTCGTTTTTTTTCGCGAACAGGCTTAGACATACGTTTTCTCCGCGAACAGGTTTAGGCTTTCGTTTTTTTTTCGCGAACAGGCTTAGACATACGTTTTCTCCGCGAACAGGTTTAGGCTTACGTTTTTTTTTCGCGAACAGGTTTAGGCTTACGGTTTTTTTTTCGCGAACAGGCTTAGGCATACGTTTTCTCCGCGAACAGGTTTAGGCTTACGTTTTTTTTTTCGCGAACAGGTTTCGCTTGTAGTGGTTTTTTTTTTCACAAAGAAATTCATCTGTAATGTATTTTGTTGACGAAAATTTGGTTTTCCATCAAAAAAATTCATCTGTGTTGTGTTACAGCGATGAAAATTTAGTTATCCACAAAGAATAAAATTTTACTTTTCTATCAATAAATTTATCTGCGATGTGTTATAATGAAGACAATTTTGCTTTTCACAAAGACGTTTTCCCATAATGTAGTGTGTTTCGAACAAATTCATCTGCATTGTGCTTCAGTGATGAAAATTTTACTTTCCACGGTGAAATTCATCTGTATTGTGTTTCAGTTACGAAAATTCACTGAAAGAAACGATGAACTCCAAAAAGTGGTTAGCCCTTGTGTTTTAACAAATGGTTAAAACCTTTTAACACTTTTTAACAGGGGAGAGATTTATTAATGAGAATGCTTGAAGTTTTTGTCCTCAAGTTCAAAACCATCGCAAAATTACAACTTCCAATCTTAATTTCCAAATTGTAAGCGATACCCGAGCTCTTCCGTATTTCCAAAACATCCCCGTATAAAAACATAATTGCATTCATAGCCGGCTAGCTCAAACCAATCAAAACGGTCCCACCATTATCGCAGTAGCTCCCCAACCATTAGGAACGGCTCAAGCTCCTCCTACTCCAACAACGGTAGCCTCTAACGCAATTATGCAACCGGGGACACCCATCGCTAGCATGGGTGACCCCAAAATGGAGGATAATAAAAATCAGCCGTTTCCGTTGGGGAGTTTATTAGAGGCCAAGGAAGAAAAGGTATTTGTGCAGTTTGGACTTCAGGGGATCTTAATGGCATTTGTTTTTAAATGAGTTTGAATTGAATTGAATTGCGTGGTAGCCCAAGTTTGGATTTCCAGCTTCTCAAGCGTCTAACTACACAGTCCCCGATTGCCGAAGTTTGGTTAAGACTCTGGTATGCGGAGTTAAAACTATAACCTGGGGAATCGCATCGTGTAAAGTTCCAGGGGGTAAGTTAACTACTTCCTCCGCTCCTTACTTCTAAAGATCATGCTAATTACTTTGGGTTACTTGACAATCGGGGCGCGGAGTAATTAAGGCAAGTATACTGACCACAAGTGTATGGTTTTGTTAATATTATCAGCGGATGTTCCTGTAATGCAAAACAAGCAGTTTCAACCGAAAGAAACTCTAGTTTTCATTCGATTAGTAAAGTACGCTTTGGAAGCTTTGGATATTTACACTTTAACGTCACCCGTTCCTGGTCAACCCCCTGGTAGAGCCCCCGCGTAAGTACTGAGCTTCATACGTTTTCCAAGGAGCCCACTCGACCGTACAATCCTATATTTTTGACTAATTAACCAAGTCAAGCTTTAGTAATTTTATATCTATAAGTCCTATGAGGAATTGAATTATTTTCTCTTTTGGGCTGTGCTCCTTGGTTTTGCCCAATTAAGAATTATTTTACGTGATAATCTCACTCGCGTTAGGGTACAAATTGTCAGGTCCAAAGAGGAAAAAGAAGTCTTGGAACATTTTGCTGGAGTCGTAAGTCCTATTATTTTTATAAATTTTAATTTGGAATTAGGTTGCAATAAAGATTCTTGGGGTTTCATGGCAATACGTTGCAATTTCTGCAACTCGTTAAATTATAATCGTCTTTATTTCAGTTTACAATGATGAATCCCTTGACTTTCAAAGAAGTCTTTTCCACAACAATACATGTAAGATTTTTACTTTTGCGTTAATTAGAGCTGGAAAAGTAACAGTTTGACCCCTCTTGGGTGGCTGGTTGCCTTCATCACCCCTTTCTTTCGCGTGCGGAATTCGGAAATGTTTTAACTTCCTCCCGTTAATACTATCATACTAATTCACTTCCGATATCATTTTAAAACTTATTTCCGTCGTGACATTTTCATTTAAAGTTTTCGTTGCTATCTCATAAACTTCTTCCTATCATTTTTCTTTCAGCATGTAGTTGATAGAATCTACAAAAACAATGCGTTACAAGTAAGTTACGCTTATAATTAAAGCAGTATTAATTATAACGGTAATTTACTGTCCTTAGATCGTTGCTAATTCATTTTTGGCCAATCCGCAAACGTCGCCAATTTTTGCGACGATTTTAGTTGAGTTTCTTCTAGAAAGAATGGAAGAAATGGGATGTAAGGAAACATGTTTATTTAAAGCTCGCGATTTGAGCAATGAGAGCTCGCTATTTGAGCAATGAGAGCTCGCCTATTTGAGCAATGAGAGCTCGCCTATTTGAGCAATGAGAGCTCGCCTATTTGAGCAATGAGAGCTCGCCTATTTGAGCAATGAGAGCTCGCCTATTTGAGCAATGAGAGCTCGCTATTTGAGCAATGACAGCTAGATATTTGAGCAATGAGAGCTCGCTATTTGAGCAATGAGAGCTCGCTATTTGAGCAATGACAGCTAGATATTTGAGCAATGAGAGCTCGCTATTTGAGCAATGAGAGCTCGCTATTTGAGCAATGAGAGCTCGCTATTTGAGCAATGAGAGCTCGCTATTTGAGCAATGAGAGCTCGCTATTTGAGCAATGAGAGCTCGCTATTTGAGCAATGAGAGCTCGCTATTTGAGCAATGAGAGCTCGCTATTTGAGCAATGAGAGCTCGCTATTTGAGCAATGAGAGCTCGCTATTTGAGCAATGAGAGCTCGTTATTTGAGCAATGAGAGCTCGCTATTTGAGCAATGAGAGCTCGCTATTTGAGCAATGAGAGCTCGCTATTTGAGCAATGAGAGCTCGCTATTTGAGCAATGAAAGCTCGCTATTTGAGCAATGAAAGCTCGCTATTTGAGCAATGAAAGCTCGCTATTTGAGCAATGAAAGCTCGCTATTTGAGCAATGAAAGCTCGCTATTTGAGCAATGAAAGCTCGCTATTTGCTCATAGGAAGCTCGCGATTTGCAAAATGAAACCTCTCTCGCTATAATTAGGGTTTGTTTAAGATTTCAATTAAAATCTCAATATTTATTTCCTTAAATTACAGCGAGTATGGAATGTTCGAACCTTTATTTGAAATTATTTAAACTCGTTTTTGGTTCTGTATCGTTATTTGCTCAAGAAAATGAGTTAATGTTAAAGGTAAGGTGTTTTTTAACGTTTTTAAGTTTGCTATGGTTTGCCGTTCGTTAATACGCGGGTATTTAAGTATCTTTTATGTTTGAAGCCGCATTTACACCAAATCGTCAATCGTTCGATGGAATTGGCGTTAAGCGCCAAAGAACCCTATAATTACTTCCTTTTATTGAGGGCTTTGTTCCGTTCCATCGGAGGCGGAAGTCACGATCTCCTGTATCAGGAGTTTTTACCCCTACTTCCTAATCTACTTCAAGGTTTGTACTTTCAATAAGGTTTCTAGGTCAAAGAGCAAACCAGAAGTCACATAGTAAAATAAAAAATATTGGCGACGGTGGATAAATCAGGTGCAGGTAATTTAGTTTATGAGCTGTAGACGTCAGGCAAGTGTTTTTAGTTTCCAAGGGTTATTTTTATCGTTCCAGTCAGGGAAATGTTTTTAGTTCCCAAGGGTTATTTTTATCGTTCCAGTCAGGGAAATGTTTTTAGTTCCCAAGGGTTATTTTTATCGTTCCAGTCAGGGAAATGTTTTTAGTTCCCAAGGGTTATTTTTTATCGTTCCATATGGTCAAGGGAAAGTTTGGTTGATTTTGAGGTGATTTTATAGGGTCAAGGGTAATTTGGGAGATTTTGAGATGATGACATTAGGTCAACTGAAAGTCCGTTTTATTTTGAGATGGCTCCATAAGGTCAAGGGAAAGTCTGATGGATTTTGAGATGGCTTCATAAGGTCAAGGGAAAGTCTGATGGATTTTAAGATGGCTCCATAAGGTCAAGGGAAAGTCTGATGGATTTTGAGATGGCTCCATAAGGTCAAGGGAAAGTCTGATGGATTTTGAGAT
Organism: Phalangium opilio; assembly: GCF_054372755.1. NCBI lineage: Eukaryota > Metazoa > Arthropoda > Arachnida > Opiliones > Phalangiidae > Phalangium > Phalangium opilio. The sequence goes on along the minus strand of NW_028324166.1, from coordinate 1,517,504 downwards.
GGCTCCATAAGGTCAAGGGAAAGTCCGGTGGATTTTGAGATGATTTCATAAGGCCAAGGGAAAGTCCATTTGCTTTTGAGATGATTCCATAAGGTCAATTGAAAGTCTTGTGGATTTTGAGATGATTATAAGGTCAACTGAAATTCCGGTTGATTTTGAGATGGCGCTATAAGGTCAAGGGAATGTCCGGTAAATTTTGAGATGGCTCTATAAGGTCAAGGGAATGTCCGGTAAATTTTGAGATGGCTCTATAAGGTCAAGGGAATGTCCGGTAAATTTTGAGATGGCTCTATAAGGTCAAGGGAATGTCCGGTAAATTTTGAGATGGCTCTATAAGGTCAATTGAAACTCCGATTGTTTTTGAGATGAATTCAGGGGGTTTTCGGGTGATTCTTTAAGGTCAATGGAAAGTCCAGTTTGATTTTGAGATGGTTCTACAAGTCCATCCGAAATTACGTAGTTAATTAATTTGAAAATTTCCCTGTTAAATCAAAATCATGGTTTTTGAACGTATAGCTAGCTGTAGCTGGGCGACAACGCGGGACAGTTGGTAAGTTGACCAAATGAAGTTGTAGTGTAGATAGATTCGGAAACTGGAAACCAAGTTACTTCAAATTTGTAACGCGACATGATATTGAGAGAAACAATCAAAAGTCCAATTTCTCAGTCAACCAATAGGATAGTTTAAGCTTAACTTAAGTGGGTGGAGCTTGTTATCGTACTTTGTCCAAAAACTTCTGTTGTTCTTGAATCTTGGTCCAAAATTATTCTTCATTTTGGTGGTTACGATTAAATTTCTACATTTGATTGAATTAGGATTGAATAGTTTGCAAAGCGGTCTTCATAAACAGCATATGAAGGATTTGTTTGTGGAATTATGTTTGACGGTTCCAGTTCGACTCAGTTCTCTTTTGCCCTATTTACCCATGTTAATGGACCCTCTGGTTTCCGCTCTCAATGGGTCCCAGACACTAGTTAGTCAAGTAAGCGATTTTAAAACCAATTTGGCGTGAAAATGTTTCGTTAAAAGCGAGAAAATTATAATCTGATTTGTACGGATTGGTTTTGGTCGGTAGGGTCTAAGAACTCTAGAACTTTGCGTTGATAATCTGCAACCCGATTTCCTATACGACCACATTCAACCAGTCCGGGCGGAACTAATGCAAGCTCTTTGGCGAACTCTACGCAATCCCGCGGACAATATAGCCCAAGTTGCCTTTAGGGTCTTAGGCAAATTTGGTGGGGGTAATCGCAAGATGATGGTGGAACCGCAGAAATTGGAGTATAATGATAGAGATACGGTTGGACCTTGTATTACCGTTTATTTTCAAGAACATAAGATTCCCGTTGCGCTCCCAGCAGAAAAGGTAAGCAATTTTAACTTAATTAAATTTTAGTAGAATTTAAGCAATATCGTGCACCGGTGTATTGCGGGTCGGGGTTTTACAGGGGTACATAGAAAATACGTTATTGGTTTTACCCCTGGAGGTTCGGCATTTCGAAGATTTTTAAAATTTAATTTGAAATCTTATAATTCTGAAGTTTAAGGTTAAATTTCTTTACTTAATTCAGTACATGGTGTCCCTCCGCTAATACTTAAGTTGATTTCGGGAAATTGAACGGGATCTAGGGTACTACTTTCGTTAAGCCTTGGTTTTAATGTTTTTGTATTGAGATATATCGCGTCTTTTATCAGTATATGTTGAACGTAATTTGGGACTGAATTTAAGCCTAAAAGTTGTTTAATTGGTTTAGAAATGAAGGGGAGATGAACTTCATGAATATATCGTGCATCGGTGTATTGCGGGTTGGGGTTTTACAGGGGCCCATAGAAAATACATTAACTTCTGCTGCGCTCCCCCAATTGTAGGGAGCCGCCCTTTTTCAAAAGGGCGTACCATTGTACGGCGAACAATTAAACCTGTAAACCTGTATTACTTTTACCCCTGGAGGTTCGGCATTTCGAAGATTTTTAAAATTTTAAAAAAATTATAAATTATAAATTTTACAGTTTATGGTTACGTTTCCTTAATTTAATTCGGTACATGGTGTCCCTAGGTTAATACTTGAGCTGATTGCGGCTAATGAAATGGGAGCTAGCGTATAACTTTTGTTAAGCCTTGGTTTTAATGTTTTTATTTAGAATAAAGTTGCTTGTTATATCAGTAGATGTGGAGCGTAATTTGGGACTGAATTTAAGCCTAAGAGTTATTTAATTGGTTTAGAAATGAAGGGGAAATGAACTTCATGAAATATATCGTACACCGGTGTATTGCGGGTTGGGGTTTTACAGGGGCTCATAGGAAATACATTATTACTTTTACCCCTGGAGGTTCGGCACACCTTAAATTTTTAAATTAGTATTTTGCAGTTTGAAACTATAAAATAAGGCTGGTATTGACCTAGTATTAAAGCCAGTTGTTAATCACTAATGCAACGAGCGCTAGCATATGAATTTGAAGAATAAGCAAAGCCTTGGTTTTTAAATTTTGAAATCTTGCGCTTTTTAACAAATCATATTTTTAGTAAATATAGAACGTAATTAAGGGTTAAATTTCAATCCAAAAACTATTAAATTGTTGCAGAATTAAGTAAAGTACGAATTTTATAAAAAAAAATAAAAAATCATCGTACACCGGTGTATTGCGGGTTAGAGATTTACAGGGGCCCGTAGGAAATACATTATCAAGTTTACCCCTGGAAGTTTGGCACCTCGAAATATTAAGAAAATAAAATTATTATAATAATTTAAAATGACAGTTTTACAGATATAAATTATATTTTCAATGCTTAATTCAGCATATAATATCCCTCCGCTTACAGCAAATCTCATCGTAGCTATTACAACAGGAGCTAGCATATAAATTTCTAAAACTCCTTAAGCCTTGAAATTTTGCATGCTAGAGCAATTTGAGATGCAATTCGATCCCAAAAACGCAATTTCTGCAGAATTGAAGACTGTAATGAATTACGTTAAAATGATCGTACACCGGTGTATTGCGGGCTAGAGTTTTACAGGGGCCCATATGGGGCCGGTTTGTCGCGAGGAGCTGTTGACTCCCTACATCTATGGTACAGCCGAGTTGATCAGGCGGTGGCTGAGTCTTCGCAGACACGATGGCGGTTAGAGCTCGCTCGCCATCCGAGCTTGAACCTATACGCTTTAAAGAGTAGCCCGGGCATAGAACCCTTTTATGACAACTCTCGGGCTAGTGGGTTTTTGTTCCTGGCTCGGTCTGGGGCGCTGCCCACAGCCGAACGGTTGTCCAGTATCTTTGGGCATGCAGAGCGTAGTTGCCCGCTCTGTGGAGCGGATAGGGAGGATGTCGCGCATGTAGTGCTAGATTGTCCAGCTTTAAGTACAGAGAGAGAACCGTACAAGACATTTGGGGCTGTTACGCTGGCTGATAGGCTGTCGCTTGGTGCTAATGTAGATGTAGCTGTAGATATTGAAATTGCTGGTGTAACCAAATCTCTCTTCGAAAAATGGGCAAATGCTCGCCTCCAGCGCCCCCCTTAACCTGTTCTGTGATTTGGTGGTATATTGTCGTCATAAAGAGTTATTTTGTTTAGTATACTTTCATAATTTTGTTGTAGTTTATTTAATTTTTTTTTCCGGACCTGTGAACCCAAATAAGAGGGTTCCTCCCTGTTACAAAAGGGATTGTAATTTTTGAAGGGTCAATAAATCATTCATTCATCATTCATTCATTCATTCATTCATAGGAAATACATTAGTAATGTTACCCCTGGAAGTTGGCACTTAAAAATTACTTAAATTGACAAGATTTGGAGATATGGGTAGTTTGGCGTTATCGAACAAGTTTCGTTGTATCTATTTCGTAGATTATCGAAACCGCGTTCAACGCGCTGAAATCAAGTAGCACTGATCCATTTTACCGTAAACAATGTTGGGAAGCTATTCACGGTTTTCTGGTGGCTAATATACAACAAGATGACGAACGTCATAGCATGCAGCAACTACTATCCCATCCAAGTTTCAGTAACGGTGAAATATTGGGCATTCAAACTCCGTTCTACAAATGCCCCGATACTGAAGCCAGGAAAGTTCATGAAATGGCTTTAACTGGAATGTTCGGTAAGTTCATCCAGTTCCTTAATTACTTATGGATAATTATCGCGATCCCAGTTGCAACAATGCAATTATCGCGATCCCAGTTGCAACAATGCAATTATCGCGATCCCAGTTGCAACAATGCAATTATCGCGATCCCAGTTGCAACAATGCAATTATCGCGATCCCAGTTGCAACAATGCAATTATCGCGATCCCAGTTGCAACAATGCAACTATCGCGATCCCTGTTGCAACAATGCAATTACCCCGTTAGCAGTTGCAACAATGCAATTATCGCGATCCCAGTTGCAACAATGCAATTATCGCGATCCCAGTTGCAACAATGTAATGTTATACCCTTTTCTTCGCCGCGCGCAGTTGCGGCAGCTATCAAAGAACTTCGTTCAGTCGTCCTGCATTTCATGGTGTCTCTTGTACGTCACTACACACTGGTGGCCATCAGTCAGCAATGCGGTCCCTTTACAAATCTAAGTCGTCAAAATAAACAGCAACAAGCCATGGATCCTTTAGTCCTGGTTGATGCCTTGGCGGCCATCATGGGACACGAAGAGAAGGAATTGTGCAAACCGGGACACTTGGCCTTGATGATAATACTTGATACGGCCACTCCGATACTTAGCACCAAAGATAGGGTAAGTTCTGATTTTCATCACAAAGATATCAGTGTGGTGATTGGCTTAGCGGTTATGCCAATCAAGTAGGCACAAACCTTGATTATCTTGACGTGGAGGAACAAAAGTCCACAAGCGCATGCATGTGCCTTGGCGAATAGTTAAGCAGCGCTAATAGATATAGTAATGATGAAGGGGAACTATTTATCGCGTATGTGATTCGGTTTAGTAACCTTGTGCACTCCTAATGTTAAATGATGTTGGGAAGAGTCTTGTTACAATTACAGTCCCCGCTTTGTGGTGATACACTTCTCTCGAAGAGAAGACGTATTATATACTTCTGTTTTTTTTGGGGGGTTCCAGGCGTGCCAATTATCGTTTTTGGAGTATCTAGTGGAACGAATGTGCGCTTTGTGTTACGATAGAGCGTGGTATGCCAAACTCGGAGGGTAAGTCTTAATCTATTTCGTTTTTCGAGGATAATTACAACTAGGCCTATCAATTAAAACAATTGATTAAATTACATTTTTGGTTTGGTTATTTCAATTTTTTTTTGCTACAGATGTATAGCCATAAAGTTCTTGTTTGAACGCATGACGTTAAAATGGGTTTTCAATCATCAATACGTATTTTTGAAAGCCCTGCTTTTTGTCATGATGGATTTGACTGGCGAGGTTTCTAGTGGCGCCATTGACATGGCCAAGTAAGTTTTGTGATCAACCCTTTTTGTATCATCTTGATCATAAGTTATGAACCCTTTTTCCATCATTTTGATCATAAGTGATCAACCCCTTTCGTATCATTTTGATCATAAGTGATCAACCCTTTTCGTATCATTTTGAGCATAAGTTATCAACCCTTTTCATATCATTTTGATCAAAAGTGATCAACCCTTTATTCCATCATTTTGCTCATAAGTGATCAACCCTTTTTGTATCATTTTGATCATAAGTGATCAACCCTTTTTCCATCATTTTGCTCATAAGTGATCAACCCTTTTTTCCATCATTTTGATCGTAAGTGATCAACCCTTTTTTCCATCATTTTGATCGTAAGTGATCAACCCTTTTCGTATCATTTTGATCATAAGTGATCAACCCTTTTTCCAAAATTTTGATCACAAGTTATCAAACCTTTTCGTACATTTTGATCATAAGTTATCAACCCTTTTTTCCATCATTTTGATCATAAGTTATCAACCCTTTTTTCCATCATTTTGATCAAAAGTTATCAACCCTTTATTCCATCATTTTGATCAAAAGTTATCAACCCTTCATTCCATCATTTTGATCATAAGTGATCAATATCGCAATGTTCTTTCTTCATCTCACTTTCAGGTCAAATTTGGAAAAAATGTTGATCCTTTGCGGAACTCCGATTGTTCCTGACAACAACGACGTAGTTCAAACTCAACTTTATCAAGCTCAGGTGAAATCCCTTCATGACGTAACTCAGGAACTAGTCAGGCAAGTGACGTCACCCAATACGTGCGTCCGCGAACAAGCTATGCATTCCTTGGAAGTTTTGGCCAAAATTTCGGGTAAAACCGTAACGGAAATAATGGATCCTCATAAAGAGGTTCTGGCCGATATGATACCGCCAAAGAAACATTTGCTACGTCATCAACCCGCCAATGCGCAGATTGGGCTCATGGATGGGAATACCTTCTGTACAACGCTTGAACCCAGGTTGTTTACAATAGGTGAGTACCAATGTTGTTTTTTTGTGACGTCAGCTTTTGGTGCCTTAAAACATCAGTGAATTTGAATGGCAATTTCGTAACAATGTTCATGGGTGAATTCCGTTTCTTTCTCTTGTCTTCGCTCAGATTTGAACATCAATGAACATAAAGTGTTTTTCTCGGAACTGTTAAGCCTTTGCGAAACTGACGATCCAACGCTACAAAAACTTCCTTGTTACAAAAGTGTCTCAAATTTGGTTCCCTTGAGGAAGTCGGCGCTCAGGGCCTTGGCCGCTTGCCATTACATTAGCCAGTGTTCGGAAAAAATATTCAACGTTCTTTACAAAGCTCTCAACTCCAATAATTCGGAGCTACAAGAAGCCGGGTTTGATTGCATGAAAAAATTCATCGCTGGATTTCAAGATACGATCGATATGTCCATGGTAAGTGCAAGTATACTTTTATTGAATGTAATTTGTTCGAAACTGTCGGGTAATTTGTTCGAAAAACTGTCGGGTAATTGGTTCGAAAAACTGTCGGGAAATTGGTTCGAAAAACTGTCGGGGAATTTTGTTCGAAACTGTCGGGCAATTTTGTTCGAAACTGTCGGGCAATTTTGTTCGAAACTTTCGGGCAATTTTGTTCGAAACTGTCGGGCAATTTTGTTCGAAACTGTCGGGCAATTTTGTTCGAAACTGTCGGGCAATTTTGTTCGAAACTGTCGGGCAATTTTGTTCGAAACTGTCGGGCAATTTTGTTCGAAACTGTCGGGCAATTTTGTTCGAAACTGTCGGGCAATTTTGTTCGAAACTGTCGGGCAATTTTGTTCGAAACTGTCGGGCAATTTTGTTCGAAACTGTCGTGTTATGTAGTTGCGATGGCAGGCGAAACTGTCGAGTTATGTAGTTGCGATGGCAGGCGAAACTGTCGAGTTCTGTAGTTGCGATGGCAGGCGAAACTGTCGAGTTCTGTAGTTGCGATGGCAGGCGAAACTGTCGGGTTCTGTAGTTGCGATGGCAGGCGAAACTGTCGAGTTCTGTAGTTGCGATGGCAGGCGAAACTGTCGGGTTCTGTAGTTGCGATGGCAGGCGAAACTGTCGGGTTCTGTAGTTGCGATGGCAGGCGAAACTGTCGGGTTCTGTAGTTGCGATGGCAGGCGAAACTGTCGGGTTCTGTAGTTGCGATGGCAGGCGAAACTGTCGGGTTCTGTAGTTGCGATGGCAGGCGAAACTGTCGGGTTCTGTAGTTGCGATGGCAGGCGAAACTGTCGGGTTCTGTAGTTGCGATGGCAGGCGAAACTGTCGGGTTCTGTAGTTGCGATGGCAGGCGAAACTGTCGGGTTCTGTAGTTGCGATGGCAGGCGAAACTGTCGGGTTCTGTAGTTGCGATGGCAGGCGAAACTGTCGGGTTCTGTAGTTGCGATGGCAGGCGAAACTGTCGATTAGTTAAGCTGGCAGTTGTGAAACTGTCGGGTAATATAGGTCTCCGTTTGCGAAACTGTCGGGGTAATATAGGTCTCCGTTTGCGAAACTGTCGGGGTAATATAGGTCTCCGTTTGCGAAACTGTCGGGATAATATAGGTCTCTGATTGCGAAACTGTCGGGGTAATATAGGTCTCTGATTGCGAAACTGTCGGGGTAATGTTTCCCCTTAATTTCAGGTCCATACGGCTATACGTCCATTACTTTCCCTCCTCGGCGATTATCGCCAATTAAACCTGAACATAATCCAACGCCTCAGTTACCTGACCCAACTCTTCCCCAAAACATTTAACGAAAAACTATGCGAGCAATTACTAACTCACTTGAAAAAATGGATCGAAGTCGCGGCAATTGCCGTTAGAACCAATCAACGAACGGGGGGAACTGAAATGAAAATTTGCGCCGCGATTATCAACATCTTTCACCAAATTCCGGCTGCAACCACGAAATTTATCGAACCCTTAATGTCCCTAATGTTAAACACTGAAAAAGTCTTACTTATGGAAGCCGGAAGTTTGTTCCGGGAACCTTTAACGAAATTCTTACAACGTTACCCGATGCAGACGCTGGAAATCCTTCTGTCTGATAATAACATCCATAATGATCAAGTTAGCCGCACATTAGAGTACTTATTGAAACAGGACCGGGGCAAACCATTCCGCGAAGTTTTCCAACAAAATCCCAATAAGATCGTCAATATGTGCTTGGGTTTGAGTCAAGTTCAACAGACTTTCGGGATCCCTAACGCGGAACCAACGCCGTCTACCGTTCCCAAATATCTTTTGCAATATCACGCCGTTCGTATTGTCAGTCTTTTGGTCAAGAATGACCCCGAATGGTTGCCGGGTCAACCGCATTTGGTGTCCTGTCTCAAGGATATTTGGATTTCCGATGATTTTCAAGAACGACATAAAAAGACCGAGAGTGTCGATTTTGTCCATTGGAAGGAGCCCAAACTTTTAGCGAAAACTTTGCTGAATTATGTTAAACATCATCCAAACGAGATTGAGTTGCTTTTCCAACTGTTAAGGTGAGTTGTTTTTTACGTTTTTACCATTGTTTTTGTTTACTCTACGAGTGACGATGACGTCACGGAGAGGTATTATACTGGACGTTTCTGTGTGTCTGTAACCGCGTTCGCAGTTGTCAAACGTATTCGCAATACCCGAAACGCGTTCGCAGTTCACAGAAAGCAATATTAGCTTCTACTCCATTACCATTGTTAGGGTTAAGAAGTACGCGACGATCAGCTAGGGTTACGAGAAACGTCTACCTTTCCAATAGCAGGGCTTGCACCAAAGGTTCATGCAATTGCGGGTTTTCTTATGATTTATTGTGAATTAATCGGCCAACTTATATACCCTAAATTTCCTAAAATTGTAAAGAGGCATACGCTAGAATTGAAACTTCAACAATAGCTATATTTAAAATAATTTTAGGAATAACTTTTCTTAAAACGACTAATTATTTTAATCGTCAGTAATTTACTTTAATATCAATTATGTTTATTTAATTATTTAATAAAAACATCTTAATTGTGTAGATAGCCCTCATCTCGACTCGGAGAGGTATATTTTTGTTTCCCAACTTGTTTTACTTGCAGAGCGTACACGGGTCGTTTCATACCTGACTTTGAATTCTTACGAGAATTTCTGGAGAACACGGTGGCCAACAATTACACGGTTGAATGGAAACGAATGGCCTTCTTCAAATTCGTCGACCTCTTCCATAACCCCGCTTATCCTCAGGACTTGAAAGCCCGTATCCTACAGTACATCATAATCCCGTCATTCGCCGTGGCCTTCGAAAGGGGTGAAGGCGAGAAGTTGATTGGTAGTCCGGCATCCCCTGATCAAGATTTGTCCGACAATGTCATCAGCGTTTTCATTAATAAAGTCATTGATCCTGATAACCCTTTCAAGACGTCAGATGCGGTTAGAATTCTGCTGCTTCAGTTTTCTTGTCTGCTTGTTGAACAGTCATCCGCGCATATCCATGACGCGGCCAATAAGTAAGTTCTTGATGTAGTAATTAATGTCCTCTGTCTTTAATACTCGGTTGTGGTATTCGTGACGTGTTAGGTTAGTTCAGGGTTTTTTGAAAAGTTCAGATAAAATAAGTTTAAAGGGGGGGATAAGTTTGGTCCTAAAGAGTCAGGGATTTCGTTTACCATGCTTCGAGCAATGCTTAATATGGGCCCAGGTGTGATCATGAAGTGGGCTCTGGTAAACACCTTAAAATGGTCAGGGATATTGGCTCAATTGGTCAGGGATTTTCGTCCGATCCCTGAAGTTTTGCCTTGATGCAACATTTTACAGACGGCAAGGAAACAAACTCCGAAGACTTATGACTTTCGCTTGGCCTTGCTTACTGGGCAAGAATTGCGTTGACCCGGCCACAAAATACCACGGTCATCTACTCCTGGCACACATCATAGCCAAATTCGCCATTCATAAACGCATCGTTCTTCAAGTCTTTCATAGCCTCTTAAAGGCTCACGCTGTCGAAGCCCGAACTGTTGTCCGTCAAGCCTTGGAGATATTAACTCCAGCCATGCCAGCTAGAATGGAGGACGGCAACACGATGTTGACCCATTGGACCAAGAAGATCATCGTGGAGGAAGGGCATACCCTGGCGCAACTGGTTCATATGTTGCAGTTACTCGTGCGTCACTACAAAGTTTATTACCCAGTTCGACATCATTTGATTCAGCATATGGTCAGCTCCGTACATCGACTGGGCTTCACGCCCAACGCCAATATCGAACATAAGAAATTGGCTGTGGACTTGGCGGAAGTAATTGTGCGATGGGAGTTGCAAAGACAGAAGGAAGAGAATGATTTCGACGATATACAGGATCCGAAACGTGCCCGGAATCTGTCCGGGACTTCCTCCAAAGCCGGTGGACCCGATAGCAATAAACCAATTGAGAAAACCCACACCGATGCCATTGTTAATTTTCTACTTCGAATGGCTTGTCAAGTAAGTTCATTTTTACTCCTTTATTAACTTGTATTGAGAGGGGAGCAGTTATGGGGACGTGACGTCAGTAATGGTAGTCTAATTTGTATGCCCGGAGCTGACGACTTCCAATAAGGTCGAGGTAAGAGATAGGAAGGTGTGACGTCACGAGAAAGTTCGTTTTAGCAGACTATAGTTCGACAACTAGAAAAAAAATTGAGATCTTGCAGCAAAGGGGTGTTGCTGACTTTAGTTACAATTTGTTCATTTCAAAGTTTATTTACAATTTATGTTAGTGAAGTCGGTTGAAAAGTACAGATACTATTGTAAACTAGCAGTATAGTAACGCGGGTGTTGCCAAGGAGGATGTATAAGCGGGGAGACTCCTTCTGGAAAGAGGGGGGAGGTAACAAAAAACTAGGCAGATACAGCATGCATGGGGCGTGCAACTTCGACGCCTAAGTCGTTGGTTGGTTAAAGGCGAGCGTCATGTGATCGTTGCTTGAAATTAGGGATATTCAAATTTATAAACAAGCTCATGAGGCTAGAGTGATAAGGGTTGAACGCATGCGCGAAAACGTATGCTCTCTTGCTGTGAGGGTGTAGCGGTAACCATGGTAACAGGGGAACGGAACAGTACCGCTGTCTGACTCCGAACCTCCCCTTTGATACATTCTCCTTGGTTTTGCTGACGTTCAGGACGTTTTTGACATTCCCCTAGTACATTGGGTTCTATGGTAAACCCGCGTTCAATTTCCGGTTTTGTGTACTTAGGTAAATGAAACCTCAACTACTGTTGGGTCTCCGGGCGAGTTGTTATCACGGAGATGCGTTTCGTTGTTAAAAATGGCTCTCAAACCCGAGGTTTGGCCTAACGCTGAACTGAAATTAGCTTGGTTCGATAAACTACTGATGTCTGTCGTGAGTGTTAATCGCAATTAAGTTAATTAAGCACTCGGTATTCATTAATACGTCTAAATTACGTAATTAAGGACACACCTCAAGCAAACTTTGGGAATATTTGTACGGCCCTCGAACTCTTAGCCTTTTTACTAACTATTCTCCGGAAAGAGACCATACTGTCCAGTTTCCGACCCCTTCAAAGGGGCATCGCCACGTGTATGACGTGCGCGAACTCCAAAGTGATCCGATCGGTTCATAACTTGTTGTCTAGACTGATGAATATCTTCCCAACTGAACCGACTTCCTCCAATGTCGCTTCGAAATACGAAGAGTTGGAGTCTCTGTACGCCTCCGTTAGTAAAGTTGTTTATGAAGGTCTTAGTAATTATGAAAAGTAAGTTTTGTGTCAAGTTTGGCATACAGGGTTTGTACGGAATCTGGATATGTTGGGGATTTGCAAAAAGTGGGGAAAGGGTTGGCGATAAGTTATATTTAATTTTGAATTTTTTTTTACATTATAAGTCAGGGGTTTATTTTCATTTATCAAATAATACGTGGCGCAATTTTCAAATGAGTCGGCCGCGGGTATCGAGGATAAATTCGGCCGCCGGTGTCGAGGATAAATTCGACCGCCGGTATCGAGGATAAATTCGACCGCCGGTATCGAGGATAAATTCGACCGCCGGTATCGAGGATAAATTCGACCGCCGGTATCGAGGATAAATTCGACCGCCGGTATCGAGGATAAATTCGACCGCCGGTATCGAGGATAAATTCGACCGCCGGTATCGAGGATAAATTCGACCGCCGGTATCGAGGATAAATTCGGCCGCCGGTATCGAGGATAAATTCGGCCGCCGGTATCGAGGATAAATTCGGCCGCCGGTATCGAGGATAGAGTCGGCCGCTGGTATCGAGGATAAATTCGGCCGCCGGTATCGAGGATAGAGTCGGCCGCCGGTGTCGAGGATAGAGTCGGCCGCCGGTATCGAGGATAGAGTCGGCCGCGGGTATCGAGGATAAATTCGACCGCCGGTATCGAGGATAGAGTCGGCCGCCGGTATCGAGGATAGAGTCGGCCGCCGGTATCGAGGATAGAGTCGGCCGCCGGTATCGAGGATAAATTCGGCCGCCGGTATCGAGGATAGAGTCGGCCGCCGGTATCGAGGATAGAGTCGGCCGCCGGTATCGAGGATAGAGTCGGCCGCCGGTATCGAGGACAGAGTCGGCCGCCGGTATCGAGGACAGAGTCGGCCGCCGGTATCGAGGATAGAGTCGGCCGCCGGTATCGAGGATAGAGTCGGCCGCCGGTATCGAGGATAGAGTCGGCCGCCGGTATCGAGGATAGAGTCGGCCGCCGGTATCGAGGATAGAGTCGGCCGCCGGTATCGAGGATAGAGTCGGCCGCCGGTATCGAGGATAGAGTCGGCCGCCGGTATCGAGGATAGAGTCGGCCGCCGGTATCGAGGATAGAGTCGGCCGCCGGTATCGAGGATAGAGTCGGCCGCCGGTATCGAGGATAGAGTCGGCCGCCGGTATCGAGGATAGAGTCGGCCGCCGGTATCGAGGATAGAGTCGGCCGCCGGTATCGAGGATAGAGTCGGCCGCCGGTATCGAGGATAGAGTCGGCCGCCGGTATCGAGGATAAATTCGGCCGCCGGTATCGAGGATAGAGTCGGCCGCCGGTATCGAGGATAGAGTCGGCCGCCGGTATCGAGGATAGAGTCGGCCGCCGGTATCGAGGATAGAGTCGGCCGCCGGTATCGAGGACAGAGTCGGCCGCCGGTATCGAGGATAGAGTCGGCCGCCGGTATCGAGGATAGAGTCGGCCGCCGGTATCGAGGATAGAGTCGGCCGCCGGTATCGAGGATAGAGTCGGCCGCCGGTATCGAGGATAGAGTCGGCCGCCGGTATCGAGGATAGAGTCGGCCGCCGGTATCGAGGATAGAGTCGGCCGCCGGTATCGAGGATAGAGTCGGCCGCCGGTATCGAGGATAGAGTCGGCCGCCGGTATCGAGGATAGAGTCGGCCGCCGGTATCGAGGATAGAGTCGGCCGCCGGTATCGAGGATAGAGTCGGCCGCCGGTATCGAGGATAGAGTCGGCCGCCGGTATCGAGGATAGAGTCGGCCGCCGGTATCGAGGATAGAGTCGGCCGCCGGTATCGAGGATAGAGTCGGCCGCCGGTATCGAGGATAGAGTCGGCCGCCGGTATCGAGGATAGAGTCGGCCGCCGGTATCGAGGATAGAGTCGGCCGCCGGTATCGAGGATAGAGTCGGCCGCCGGTATCGAGGATAGAGTCGGCCGCCGGTGTCGAGGATAGAGTCGGCCGCCGGTGTCGAGGATAGAGTCGGCCGCCGGTGTCGAGGATAGAGTCGGCCGCCGGTGTCGAGGATAGAGTCGGCCGCCGGTGTCGAGGATAGAGTCGGCCGCCGGTGTCGAGGATAGAGTCGGCCGCCGGTGTCGAGGATAGAGTCGGCCGGCGGGTATCGAGGATAGAGTCGGCCGGCGGGTATCGAGGATAAGTTAGGTTTAAATTTTTTTTAACTAAAAGTCGGGGGTTTATTTTTATTTATCAAATAATACGTCTCGTTATTTTAAAATGAGTCGGCCGCGGATATCGAGGATATTGGCCGACCAAATCGGTTGGAAATTGTCAATCCAAAAATTTCGTATGAGCCCTGAGTTACACTTAAACATTATAATACTCTACCGGTAAATCATTTCGGTCAATTATCGTTTAAATAGAAATGCAAGTGCTTCTCCGTCGTCGTTATTCGGTACTTTGATGATATTAAAAGCAGCGTGCGTTAATAATGTAAGAATTTCCAATTTTAAACATTTTTTGAACAAACCGGTCAACTTAGGCTTGCCGATTTTATTAAAATTAAAAACCCTTCCGTTGTTAGGTCTGTTACATAGACAGACTTATAACGTCTTTCATGAGAGTCCTTCAGAAAATGACGCGGGAACATCTCAACAGCACGTCACAAGAAAATGGACCAAGTATGCGTCCCTACAACAACTTATTAATATTTGCAGATTTTAATGAATTCTCTGTCATCAATTGATACTATATCGTCTGATATTTGTAATTGACAGTGTTTACGGAACTTCTGATTCTAAGTTTAGACTTGGTTAAGAATCGGGTGGGGGTTATGGGACAAGAGATGCGAAAAGCTTTCATTGGTTCGATTCTTGTCGGTTTGATTGAGAAATCACCCGAAGTGAAAGTGATTAAAGCCGTCACGAAGATGGTGGAAGATTGGGTCAAGAGTAAGAGTCCGATTGCCGTCAACCAATCGCCCACTTTGAGAGAAAAGTCCATTTTGTTGGTGAAAATGATGCAATTCATCGAAAAGAGATTTCCCGATGATATGGAAGTCAACGCTCCATTCTTGGAACTTGTTAACTACGTTTATCGGTAAGTTAACAACACTCAGTCATTAGTCGGGGTTTACGTGTTTTTGTTTAGAGTCACTGGGGTCAAATTAAATTGATTTCTATGTGGCCACTTTTACTGTAGGGCTAGGGGTCATTGGGGTCAAATTAAATTGATCTTTTAGTGGCGAAGTTTATTGTCGGGGTTTACGTACCCCTTTGGATAGGGGTCATTGGGGTCAAATTGAATTGATTTATAAGTGACCACTAGCTTTTATTGTCGGGGTGTACTATGAATTTTGGATAGGGGTCATTGGGTTCAAGTTGAATTTATCTCTAGTTTTAAAAATCTTTAACCGAATATTTCAAAGTCGGAACTTTAGTTCGCATCTTAGTGGTCAGAGATCAAATTAAATTAGCGTTAAATCTGCAGTACGTATACGCGTCCGTCTTGGGGATCAAATTGAGTGGCCACGCTTATTAGTAAGCGAGCCCCCCCCCCAGTTTCAATGTCGGGAATTACCTACCGCTCGTTTTTGCTAGGGGTCATTGGGGTCAAATATATTTGACCTCTAATCAGAGTGTCGTTGGGCTATTTTTTCATATTTTTAGGGATGAAACTCTGAAAGGCACTGAATTAACGTCAAAATTAGAACCAGCTTTTATGGCGGGATTACGATGCATCCAACCGAGCATCCGGAAGAAGTTCTTCGAAGTTTTCGATTCGAGTATGAGACGCCGACTTCACGAACGGCTGATGTACATCACATGCTCTCAAAATTGGGACACAATGGGCCCACATTTTTGGATCAAGCAGTGTATCGAGCTGTTGTTAATGACCGCCGTCAATGGAACGGTCATTCAAAGCGCCTCTACGGCCACTCTTTTGCCTTCCATTACGGCCCTCATCAATCAAGCTGATTCCCAAGAAAGGGAGTCCTTCGCCCTGGCTGCGTCCATTAAAGATGAACCCATGGATATTGAAACCGTTGAGAACAAGGAGGATGTAAGTACTTGCTTGCTTATTAGGGATTTTGGTCTTGGTTGGGTTGCGTTGGGGAAGGTTTTTGGGTTGTAACAGGTCAGGGGAAAAACCTTGATAAGTCAGTAAATTTCAAAATGGGCAGGGAATTGAGCATTAGAGCAAACAAAAATGGTGCCATGAGCCCGGGAAGATTCATGGTACATAACTAAAGTATTAAGAGGGTACAGAGTGGCATCCTTCTTCTATTATCCCCTTCGGAAAATTTCTGGGGTTTACTTAAATTGCAAATGGCAATTGCAATGCGTTTAGGAGGAGATCGATATCGAATTGCCATCCTCTGACGAAGCTCACACAAAGAGTTTAGTGGAAGCAGCCTCGGCCGTCTCGGGAATAGGAGGATCTCATATTAAATCCGAAAATATCGACCCGAAACAAAATCTTCTGCAATTGATCACGCGTCAAGCCAAGTTCTTGGAATCACTCCGTGACGTTAAGACGGTTAATTTCTTAATCGCCACTTGCCATTTGTGTCACATGGAAACCCAGTTGGCCCAACATCTCTGGCTACAACTTTTCCCGCGAATATGGAAGATATTGAACGAGAAACAACAAAATGTAAGTGCGAATTTTGTTAAGTTTCCTTTATTATACTTTAAGCTAAGCCGGCGTTTCCCGTGTGTAACGACTTACTGAAGTTTTTTATGTAAATACCAACGGAGTTATGGGCTGATACCCAGTTAGTTAGTTAGTTAGTTATTTAGTGTCATACACGCGAAAAGGCAGTGCACGCGATTCAATGGATAACTCAATCGTAAAGGGGACTGGTAAAAGTGACAGCTAGTTCAAAAATCCTGGCGCGAGAATGGTTTTGAAGTTCAGTAGGGTTCTAAAAGGAATTGTGAAACGTACCTTGTAAGAGTTTGTAGAAGTGTAGAATTATTTTAAACTAGTACAGGAAATGAAGAAATGCACATTGTTTGATAGTCCCGTATGAGTATATATTGTCCCTAAACCACCAGTTATATGACTTCAGAACTAGTTTCCGTGTGCTGTTAGAAAACCTCCCCTCACTAGGAGGCGATTAGTCGCAGTGAGATGGCTTTCAAAATTATATAGACATCCGAAACACCTTCAATAGACCAGTTTTTTTGGCAAACGAAATACTTAAAGTTGTTACTGGAAGGGTTTAGTTATGATTGTGTTGATTTGCTACGATTTACGGAAAGAGAAAAATGTATGCTAAACTAGAAATGGCACTTTATAGTGTCGTGGTCAACTGGTCACTGTATCTCGCGAGTATTGAATTGGGCAGGCATTTCTCAAGTTTATGTGGCACTCTTCGTAACATTGTAGTGTATGAGAGACACTGTGTAGCCTAACTTAGATCGTTGTTGGGTGCTGTACAACCTTACCACATTGAAAAACCACACGGAGTATTGCAAAATGATTCTTTGCCCTTGTTAGGTATTGGCCAGCGAACTGGTACCATTTTTATGTAGCGGAAGCCACGTTATTCAGAAAGATTGTCATCCGAGCGCTATCGGAACCTTTATGGAAGCTCTATCTCAATGTAGTCCTTCCGCGCCTATCAAACCCTCCATTCTCAAAGTACTTGACTGATTTATTAATTAAAATCAACAATTATATCGTAATTAATTAACAAAATTAATATTAATTAGTACTTGGGTAAATCGCACAATCTATGGCATCGAACCTGCCTCATTCTCGAAAACCTTGCCTTCGAAAAAGGCGTTAGCCAATTAGGCCTAAAATCCCGCGTTGGTGCCAACACAACGGATTGTTACGATTTCGAACCAGTTCAAGCGGCAACCCAACACGAAACATTGGATTCTTTATCAGAAATTTATAGCCTATTAAAAGAGGAGGATTTATGGGCGGGGTTATGGCAGAAACGATCCAAATACCCCGAGACCAACATCGCCATTGCCTACGAACAACAAGGGTACTTCGAACAGGCCCAAGGTGCTTTTGAACTGGCCATGAGTAAAGCCAGACAGGATCATAACAACGCCCCGGCTTCCCCCATGTTACATAGCGAGTACAGGTTATGGGAACAAGAATGGATTCGATGTTCTAAGGAGTTGAACCAATGGGATTTGTTGTTGGAGTGCGGGAACACCAAAGGGACGGATAATCCGTATTTGGTTTTGGAAAGCGCTTGGCGCGTACCCAATTGGAACACGATGAAGGAAGCCCTGGGACAAGTGGAGATGAATTGTTCCAAGGAATTGGCTTGGAAGGTTAATTTGTATCGGGGATACGTCGCCATTTGTCATCCCGAAGAGCATCATTTGAATCTGGTCGATCGCCTAGTCGAAGTTTCGACTAATTTGTGTATTAGGGAGTGGAGAAGGTTGCCGCATATCGTCTCTCATATTCATTTGCAGACGCTTCAGGTAAGATTGCCCTTTTTACGTGTGCTTGTCCTAAATTTCCCCGAAGTTTAATTCGGGATTTTTAGTAATTTGGAAGTGAGGTATCGGGTTTTTTAGTAATTTGGAAGTGAGGCATCGGGTTTTTTTAGTAATTTGGAAGTGAGATTTGGGTTTTTTAGTAATTTGGAAGTGAGATTTGGGTTTTTAGTAATTTGGAAGTGAGATTTGGGTTTTTAGTAATTTGGAAGTGAGATTTCGGTTTTTTTTAGTAATTTGGAAGTGAGATTTCGGTTTTTTTTTAGTAATTTGGAAGTGAGATTTCGGTTTTTTTTTAGTAATTTGGAAGTGAGATTTCGGTTTTTTTTTAGTAATTTGGAAGTGAGATTTCGGTTTTTTTTTAGTAATTTGGAAGTGAGATTTCGGTTTTTTTTAGTAATTTGGAAGTGAGATTTCGGTTTTTTTAGTAATTTGGAAGTGAGATTTCGGTTTTTTTTAGTAATTTGGAAGTGAGATTTCGGTTTTTTTAGTAATTTGGAAGTGAGATTTCGATTTATTTTTCTAATTTGGAAGTGAGATTTCGATTTATTTTTCTAATTTGGAAGTGAGATTTCGATTTATTTTTGTAATTTGGAAGTGAGATTTCGATTTATTTTTGTAATTTGGAAGTGAGATTTCGGTTTTTTTAGTAATTTGGAAGCGAGATTTCGATTTATTTTTGTAATTTGGAAGTGAGATTTGGGGTTTTTTAGTAATTTGGTTTTTTTTAGTAATTTTGAAGTGAGATTTCGGGATTTTTTGTAATTTGGAAGTGAGATTTCGGTTTTTTTAGTAATTTGGAAGTGAGATTTCGATTTATTTTTGTAATTTGGAAGTGAGATTTGGGGTTTTTTAGTAATTTGGTTTTTTTAGTAATTTTGAAGTGAGATTTCGGGATTTTTAGTAAATTGGAAGTGAGATTTCGGGATTTTTAGTAAATTGGAAGTGAGATTTCGGGATTTTTAGTAAATGGGAAGTGAGATTTCGGGATTTTTAGTAAATGGGAAGTGAGATTTCGGGATTTTTAGTAAATTGGAAGTGAGATTTCGGGATTTTTAGTAAATTGGAAGTGAGATTTCGGGATTTTTAGTAAATGGGAAGTGAGGTTTTAGGGTTTCGAGATTTTAAAGTGCTTTCTAACGAACGTTACGGGATTTTGACAAACGTCCGACCATTCATGCTAATGTCTTGCAAGCATTAAATTACAGCGCGATTTTTAGACACTTGGCTAGTTTAGAGCTGTTTCAAAGATATGCACGAACTGTCGCGCTGATCAATTAAATTATTAGGCTGCTCAACGTATAATGGAGCTTCAGGAAGCGGCTCAAATTCACCAAGGCTTACTTCCATCTAACATTGGTCGTACATCGAGCCTACACGATATGAAAGCCATCGTTAAGACTTGGCGAAACCGCCTGCCGGTCCTGAGTGACGACCTTTCTCATTGGAGCGACATCTTTACCTGGCGACAACATCACTATCAAGCCATCGTCTCTCATTACGACAGCACTCAAGGAAACGCTCCAGATTCCCAAGTCAATCATTCCATGTTGGGAGTTCACGCGTCTGCGCAGTCCATCATTCATTATGGCAAAATTGCGCGAAAACATGGGTTAACTGGAGTTTGTTTAGGTAAGTTGACCATCTTCATATATATTGGTAAAGGCAGCTGGCTAATAGCACCAGAAGTGTATAATACTTCTATTCGAGAGAAGTGTACCAACCACAAAGGGGGTCGGGTATTTGTAACATGATTCTTCCCAACTTCAGAATTTACATTTTGAGTGCACAAGGTTACTAAACCGAATCACATACGCGACAAATAGTTCCCTACACATCATTACTCTATTAGCGCTGCTTAACTATTTGCCAAGGCGCGTGCGTTTGTGGATTAATTTTTGTCCCCCCACGGCAAGACGAGGTTTTTGGGATGGTTGATTGCTGAGGATTTAGTAATAACAAGAAGTGATATCTAGTTTACTAGGGAGAAGGTATAAGATGCCTAAGTATTCGCGCGCCATAGTCCCAGTCCACCTTTCAAAATCTAATGGGGGACGTAAAATGAGGCCCCGGGGCTATTTCGCGGCCTCTCCTCAGTCGGAAAATACTTGTAATTTTTGTACTCATTGGCGTCGCGTTGACGTGAGTTTTCAAGAACCAATGATATGCTGGTTGTAATTAAGAGGCGGCGGGATTAACTCCGGACCTACTATACGTTAGGACTGTGGAGATAAAGCTAGAAATGTGGCGGCGAATTTATACCTTGTCCCTAATAAACTAGATATCACTTCTTGGTAATAAACAGTTAAAGAATTCACCCGAAATATGGAGAGTAGAACAAGCACACCAGGTCATTGCCCCGGGGACGGTTAAGGATTTGTTAGGGTCGGAGTGCCTGTAGGCCTACTTGTTTACGAGAGAGAGAGAGAGAGAGAGAGAGAGAGAGAGAGAGAGAGAGAGAGAGAGAGAGAGAGAGTGCGTCGTCTCGAATTTCACTCGAGAAGACTTTTTTCCCTCTAGGCCTACATGCTATCTGTTACTAAGGGGGCCCTTAACGGTTTCCTTCCATAGCTTAGCTTATCAAAGGAAGACATAAATCACCACTAACTTTATCAGAAACTTTAGTGAATAAGATGTCGCGAATACGTTTAGAAAAATGGTATTGATTAACAGCTCCAGATCTATCGGAAAATTTATTGTTTTAATATTATAAAAATATATACATAAATATACAGAATAATATAAGTTAATAATACATAATAAATAGGTTAGATATATTTAATAATTCATTTTTAAAACCAAAGGTCCCTCTGTAACGAATCAATCATCAGAGTTTTATTAGTACGTATTACCAGGGATAGATTTAATTTTTGAAGTAGGAATGGAGAACGGTTAGACCACCCAGTATAGAGCCTCTCCCTCCAACGCGTAACGAAAAGTTTAAATTATCTTATTGGCTCACTTAAACACTACGTTTTGATGACGTTGCTGACGGGGACGGCTAAAAATACGTAATTACTTTTTACCTCTGTCGCCATGACTCTCCCGCCTCTTCTTAATTCATACCCCCCAGTCCCGGGGGGAAGGGGGTCCGGGACTTTGACGCGCGCCCAGATATTACTCTGTTCTCCATTCCTATACTTCTCAAATTAAATCTTTCCCTGATATGTTTCAATATTTAAAAAGTTTTTATTTACCATCAGTTAGGTAGGTTGAATATTATTTCGCGATGATTAGCTCCAGGAATTCGAGGTCCTTCCTGAATAACAACCCTAGGGGGGGGGGGGTAAAGAAGGGGAATTCTCTCAAGCGGATCTCAGGGAGGCAGGAAGGGTTACCAGGGTCAAGCCAGGGTATGGGGTATTAGGGGTTTCGATACGAGGCGGGTCTTTGGTGTTACTAAAGTTACGTAAAATAGGGTATGTCTATGTCGCTGTTATAACCGCTTCGTTACCCCAATTACTCTCTGACGAATATTTAAGGAGATTCAGTGCTGGCCGGAATTATATTACGATTGGGTGCGAGCGAAACCGAAGCCTCGGCTAAACCCCAATCGACCGAGCCGGCGCGTCTGTCTCTGAGGTGCCGTTTCTTGAGCGTTGAAAAAGACCTCAATTTTTCTAGATCTTACTAGAGCGCGTCTGTACTCATTGTAAGGGAAACTTAAATGGGGGTCATAGACATCTTCTCCGCCAGGCATAATGCATTGCGAATTGAAGGGGCACCCATCCTTCCTATATCCATGCACTACCCGTACGTTTTGATTTAAAAATTCTTTTTGATCAGGCCCTTTTATTTAAGTAAGCTGTTGTGCAACCTTGGGTAAGGGCTAATTGTTGAATTACGGTTCGGGTCTCGTCTTGATACCATGCACCTTCCCGCCCCAAACCGGAATATCTGAGGTTGTTATAAATGATTGTGTTATCCCTTCTATGGAAACACTCCTCTTCAGGAATTTGAAAATTCCTGGCACTACGTTGTCCGTTATCGCCTATGCATCCTATCTAATAAAATCAAAAAAGTATAAGGAAAATTCTATAATCTTAAGTTAATGTTTAATACCTCTTTAACTATAAACGTACAACGTAGATTTCTATTAAGGCTAAACACAATGGTGAAGGTTGTAGCTATAAAGATGAGGGACTCCCTATTTAAAATTGATCTCTTAAATCAAGGGTTTAAAAACTTATTGAATCAAAATAATACATACATTTTATATTGTTGCTCGAAACATATCGTATATAAAGCACATTGATCTAAAAGGTTCACGACGCCCTTCGAATCGTTGATTCGTCAGAATATAAGATATTTTTATATAAGGAGAACTCTCTCAACTAGATAACACTGCTCTCACCATCAAGGCGTCCGTGAAATAAGCGCGAGTTTTAGAGAGAGGCTCTTAAGTAGGTCTGCAGTCTGTACAAGGCGCCTATCACAACCAAAGTGAAATCCGAGACATCTCACTCTCTCCCGAAAACAAGTACAGGCACGTTCGACCCTAACAAACTCTTAACGAATTAACAACCCCCACTATCAACCAATAAACGAACTCCTAACAACCCCCTCTCTGGAAAAAAAGTCGGCCAGAAGTATATATTACTTCTCTTCGAGAGAAGTGTACCAATCACAAAGTGGGCCGGGTAATTGTAACATGATTCTTCCCAACATCAGAATTAACATTTATTAGAGCAAGGTTACTAAACCGAATCACATACGCGATAAATAGTTCCCTACACATCATTACTCTATTAGCGCTGCTGAACTATTTGCCAAGGCGCATGCGCTTGTGGATTAATTTTTGTCCCACGTCAAGACAATCAAGGTTTCTGGGTTTATTGCTGAGGATTTAGTACCATTTGAACAGTTATAGAATTCACCTTAGCACGGTGCGATGCCCATCTGAAGTTTGATATGAGCGAGAGAGCAAAAACAAAAATGGTGCCATGAGCCCGGGATGAATCATGTTACATAACTAAAGTATTAAGAGGATACTTCTTCTATTATCCCCTTCTGGTATGACGTCATAATTATGATGCGCGACGTTAAGTACTCAAGCCCGGCCCACAATACCCTCGTAGAAATTGACATTGGATTCCTATATGTCCTGATTGTACATATTGGAATTTACTATATCTTCAGATTCTTTGAGTCGAATTCACACTATCCCGAGTGTACCCATTGTTGATTGCTTCCAAAAAATCCGTCAACAAGTCAAATGTTATCTTCAAATGTCCAATATCATGGGCAAGAATGAACTACAAGAAGTAATTAACGATTTTCAAATTCATGGAGTCCTGCTTAATGGAGTTACTGATTCATTAATTACTAATGTATTAGGGTTTGGAAGTGATTGAATCTACCAATCTCCGTTACTTTACGAAAGACATGACCGCCGAGTTTTACTCCTTGAAAGGAATGTTTTTAGCTCAAATTGGTCGATCAGAGGATGCTAATAAGGCGTTCAGTGCCGCTGTACAAATGCACGATACCCTAGTTAAAGCTTGGGCGCTCTGGGGTGACTACTTGGAACAGTTGTTCACCAGGGATCGCTGGGATAGTCGTCAAATTCAAATGGCAGTGTCAGCGTTAACTTGTTACTTACACGCGTGTAGACACCAAAATGAAAGCAAGTCACGGAAGTACTTAGCGAAGGTAATTGTACTTTTATTATTTCAAAGTTATTGTTGTAGAATATATGTTTGTGCCGATGTGTCCCGGACTGTGTGCGTTGTCTGTTTGTGTCCCGGACTTTTTGTGTTGTCTGTTTGTGTCCCGGACTGTTTGTGTTGTTTGTTTGTGTCCCGGACTGTTTGTGTTGTCTGTTTGTGTCCCGGACTGTTCGTGTTGTCTGTTTGTGTCCCGGACTGTTCGTGTTGTCTGTTTGTGTCCCGGACTGTTTGTGTTGTCTGTTTGTGTCCCGGACTGTTTTTTCTTTAGTTTTTAAGCAAAATCGGCTTTATGAACTATTTAGGTTCTTTGGCTGCTAACTTACGATGATGAAAAGTCCACTTTGGCGGAAGCGGTCGATAAGTATAATAACGGAGTTCCGCCCATTCAATGGCTGCCCTGGATTCCGCAATTACTGACGTGTTTGGTTCGAAACGAAGGAAAACAAATCTTGAATATTCTCAGCCAAGTTGGAAGAGTTTTCCCACAAGCCGTGTACTTTCCCATAAGAACGCTGTATCTCACATTGAAGATTGAACAGCGAGAAAGATGTAAGTTTAACAAGTTTTTGTAACGTAATTTTATACGTTTATTTCAGAAAGTTTCGTGTGTTGTTTGTCTATTCTTTATGCACATTCACAATTCGTTAATTTCCTTATTTTATTGACCAAACTGCATGGTGGGTAATATTAGTAACACTAGAGGAAATTAAGGTTAATTACTTAGTGTTTAGTGTCTACATAAATACGAAACTTCCCAGTTGTTAGACGCTTATAAAACCCAGGCAAACTCCGGGTATCTTAGCTAAAATAATAACCTTTGACCCCACGACATGAAAACGCGTTCCTTCCTAGATAAAAGTGGCGAGCTTTCATCGGCGGATCTGCAACAGAAACCGGCCGGTTCCGGTACACCGACCACCGGCGGTGGTTCTTATCAGAACATACCGCCCAGTCCCGGAACAAATGCGGCTGACGGCTCAACTGCTGCTAATGCAAATGCCGCGAATGCTGAAGGGCAAACGCAGCAGCAACAAACAACGGAAAGTGGACCGATTAGAGCCACGCCACCCATGTGGAGATGCAGTCGGATTATGCATATGCAAAGAGATCTTCATCCCACGGTTTTGTCTTCACTCGAAGGAATTGTTGATCAGGTCAGTTAATTTTTTTAAAACTTTTAACAGTCCGGGTTGGGGGAAAACTTTGAACAGTCCGGGTTGGGGGAAAACTTTGAACAGTCCTGGTTGGGGGAAAACTTTGAACAGTCCTGGTTGGGGGAAAACTTTGAACAGTCCGGGTTGGGGGAAAACTTTGAACAGTCCGGGTTGGGGGAAAACTTTGAACAGTCCGGGTTGGGGGAAAACTTTGAACAGTCCGGGTTGGGGGAAAACTTTGAACAGTCCTGGTTGGGGGAAAACTTTGAACAGTCCTGGTTGGGGGAAAACTTTGAACAGTCCGGGTTGGGGGAAAACTTTGAACAGTCCGGGTTGGGGGAAAACTTTGAACAGTCCGGGTTGGGGGAAAACTTTGAACAGTCCGGGTTGGGGGAAAACTTTGAACAGTCCGGGTTGGGGGAAAACTTTGAACAGTCCGGGTTGGGGGAAAACTTTGAACAGTCCTGGTTGGGGGAAAACTTTGAACAGTCCTGGTTGGGGGAAAACTTTGAACAGTCCGGGTTGGGGGAAAACTTTGAACAGTCCGGGTTGGGGGAAAACTTTGAACAGTCCGGGTTGGGGGAAAACTTTGAACAGTCCGGGTTGGGGGAAAACTTTGAACAGTCCGGGTTGGGGGAAACTTTGAACAGTCCGGGTTGGGGGAAAACTTTGAACAGTCCGGGTTGGGGGAAAACTTTGAACAGTCCGGGTTGGGGGAAAACTTTGAACAGTCCGGGTTGGGGGAAAACTTTGAACAGTCCGGGTTGGGGGAAAACTTTGAACAGTCCGGGTTGGGGGAAAACTTTGAACAGTCCGGGTTGGGGGAAAACTTTGAACAGTCCGGGTTGGGGGAAAACTTTGAACAGTCCGGGTTGGGGGAAAACTTTGAACAGTCCGGGTTGGGGGAAAACTTTGAACAGTCCGGGTTGGGGGAAAACTTTGAACAGTCCGGGTTGGGGGAAAACTTTGAACAGTCCGGGTTGGGGGAAAACTTTGAACAGTCCGGGTTGGGGGAAAACTTTGAACAGTCCGGGTTGGGGGAAAACTTTGAACAGTCCGGGTTGGGGGAAAACTTTGAACAGTCCGGGTTGGGGGAAAACTTTGAACAGTCCGGGTTGGGGGAAAACTTTGAACAGTCCGGGATTTTAAACATGCGCCTAAATGGTCACGAAAATGTAAGAATTTAAATGGAATCTGGGTATTTGTTATTCTTCTTTTAAGATGGTTTGGTTCCGAGAGAATTGGTACGAAGAAGTCTTGCGACAATTACGCCAAGGCTTAGCGAAATGCTACGCTGTCGCATTTGAGAATAGAGTGGGTGTCGCGGAAGCTCCAGTCACGCCTCACACGCTCAATTTTGTCAAGAAATTAGTTTCCACATTCGGAGTTGGAATCGAAAACGTTTCTAGCATTTCAACTCAGTTTTCCAATGCCGCTTCCGAGTCTTTAGCTCGTCGCGCTCAAGCAACCGCTCAAGATCCAGTATTCCAGAAAATGAAGGGACAATTCACCACTGATTTTGATTTCAAGTAAGTAATTAGGCGGGAAATTGTTTGCTAGGTGTGGTTATGTAATAACCAACGGACTTATGCGCTGGTACTCAGTTAGTTAGTTAGTTAGTTATTTAGTGTAATACACGCGAACTGGCACCTTATAGTGTCGTGGTCACTGTACCACGTGATCGTACAGTCCTTAGATCTTTGTTGGGTGCTGTACAACCTTAGCGCATTGGAAACAAAGGCTAGCTATAAAAATCGTCATCTTGTTTTACATTTTAGTGTACCAGGTGCCATGAAACTTCATAACTTGATCAACAAACTCAAAAAATGGATAAAAATTCTCGAAGCCAAAACCAAATTATTGCCAAAGTACGTTTACATGTCCTTTGTAGTACTAGTTTTAGGAATTAGTTACTAAATTATGTCGGGGACACTGTTCCGCGTAGGTCATTCCTAATTGAAGAGAAATGCCGTTTCTTGAGCAACTTTTCTCAACAAACGGCTGACGTTGAATTACCTGGAGAATTCTTACTTCCCAAACATAATCATTACTACGTTAGAATAGCTCGTTTCATGCCTCATGTTGATATCGTTCAGAAACATAACACAGCCGCAAGGCGATTGTGTATTCGAGGTCACAATGGAAAGGTAAGGAAACTAATTTGAATTTTCGTTGTTTCTGTAACTAGTTTGTTAAGCCTTGCACATTGAACAGAGTTTTTGGGGTTTCTGTAACTAGTTTGTTAAGCCTTGTATGTTGAACAGAGTTTTTGGGGTTTTTGTAACTAGTTTGTTAAGCCTTGCACATTGAACAGAGTTTTTGGGGTTTCTGTAACTAGTTTGTTAAGCCTTGTATGTTGAACAGAGCTTTTGGGGTTTCTGTAACTAGTTTGTTAAGCCTTGTATGTTGAACAGAGTTTTTGGGGTTTTTGTAACTGTATTGTAGGTTTAACGGAGTTTTCTATAACTAATTTGTTAAGACTTGTACACGTTTAATCAGAAGTATATAATACTTCTCTTCTTCGAGAGAAGTGTACCAATCACAAAGCGGGTGGGGTAATTGTAACATGATTCTTCCCAACATCATCCTTTAACATTTGGAGTGCACAAGGTTACTAAACCGAATCACATACGCGATAAATAGTTCCCTTATCATTATTACTCTATTAGCGCTGCTTAACTATTTGCCAAGGCGCATGCGCTTGTGCATTTTTGTCAAGACAATCAAGGGTTGTGGGTTCATTGCTGAAGATTTAGTACCAAACAGTTATAGAATTCACCTTAGCTTGGTGCGATAGTTACCCATCTGAAGTTTGATGAGTGGGAGAGCAAACAAAAATGGTGCCATGAGCCCGGGAAGAATCATGTTACAAAACTAAAGTATTAAGAGGATACAGAGTGTTATCCTTCTTCTATTATCCCCTTCTGTTAGTATTTAACTGTGATTTCGGGGTTTGTTCTTCTAGATATACCCGTATTTGGTGGTGAACGATACGTGTTTGAGTGACGCTCGCCGGGAAGAACGGGTTTTGCAACTTTTGAGGATGTTGAATCAGTATTTGGGCAAACAGAAAGAGACAGCTCGAAGATATCTGAATTTTACCATTTCGCGGGTTGTGGCCATTAGTCCTCAGATGAGACTGGTTGAAGATAATCCCGCCTCTATTTCGTTACTGGACATTTACAAACAAGTATGATATGAAGTTTTTCGTTATAATTGAAGTCCTCTATTGGGTTTGCGGAAATGGATATTGGGCAAATACTAAAAGAGTTAGAAAGATGAAAACTGGGGACATTGTGTATAAAGAACATTATTACATTTTCTGAAAGTTTCAAGTGTCTAATGTTACCATGTGGGAAGTTATTCAAGTATTTGGGCATGGAACATCGTAGGGCCTTGTTCTGCTTAGAGTTGCGCCCTATGGGTTTTTTGAAAATTGATTTGCGCAAGTGATGAAAGAGATAAAGCGCTAAAAACTGGGGACATTGTGTATAAAGAACAGTATTTCATGTCCTGAAAGTTGCAAGTGTCCAATGTTACCATGAAGGAAGTTATTCAAGTATTTGTGCATGGAACATCGTAGGGCCTTGTTCTGCTTAGAGTTGCGCGTTATGGGTTTTTTTAAAATTGATTTGCGCAAGTGCTGAAAGAGTTAAAGCTCTAAAAACTGGGGACATTGTGTATAAAGAACAGTATTATATGTCCTGAAAGTTTCAAGTGTCCAATGTTACCATGAAGGAAGTTATTCAAGTATTTGTGCATGGAACATCGTAGGGCCTTGTTCTGCTTAGAATTGCGCGCTATGGGTTTTTTTAAAATTGATTTGCGCAAGTGCTGAAAGAGTTAAAGCGCTAAAAACTGGGGACATTGTGTATAAAGAACAGTATTACATGTCCTGAAAGTTTCAAGTGTCTAACATTACCATGAAGGAAGTTATTAAAGTATTTGTAAAACGCGTTGATGTATTTTGTTTCGATTAGCGTTGCGCTAAAAGGGGAGTTGAACACGACGCTCCCATTTCGAGATATTACGAAAGATTGGCTACTGTTCAAGCCAGAGGTTCCCAAGCCAGTCATCAAGTGCTTAGAGATATTCTTAAAGATGTCCAAGCTACTATGGTACCCAGAAATATGCTAAAAGAATGGGCCGCTAATACCTTCTCGGGTGCCACTGATTATTGGACATTCCGAAAACAAGTAAAATTAATTTGAAGTAAGTTTTTGTGTAGAACTAATTTTTGTTGCGGTTTAGTTTGCGCTGCAATTGTCTCTAGCTGGATTTGCCGAATTTGTCCTGCATTTGACTCGTTTGAACCCCGATATGATGTACATTCATCAAGACAGTGGTCTTATGAATGTCTCTTACTTCCGATTTGACGTCGACGATGTCTCAGGTAAGAATAAGGCTTACTCTTTATTTAATTAGCGAGATTTACGAGACGCCTACGTCACAGCGTTTAAAAACGTGCGCGCCAATAAGCGACAAGTAAATGCTTAGAATGTTGTTTCGCGTATTCGCGGTTTTTGAAAAATACCGCCAAGGCTTAACGAATAATGATGAAATTGATCAACAAAATGAATAATTAAGACAAAGCAGAAATATCGTCACTTATACGTCATTTCTGTGACGTAATAGACATCAGGGAAACATATGTTCTGTACCACAATTATCTTGGAACCGCGGTCAGAGCTTAGACCTTGCGAAAAATGCCGCCAAGGCTTAGGGAATAACGATAATTGATAAAAACTAATAATACAGACGTAAAACGGAAATATATTATTGCGCACGTCACTAAAACGTCATTTCTCTGACGTAGTAGGCCTATTCTACAAGAAAAACGTGTGACCACTCAAATTGGTGGACAAACTTTAGAATAATTGTCATAATTCTGTAGGCGAATTGGATGCAAATAGGCCAGTTCCATTCCGTTTAACTCCTAACATATTTGAATTCATTACGTCCATTGGTGTGTGTGGTCCGATGACCGCGTCTATGATTGCCGCCTCGCGGTGTTTGGTACAACCCAATTTTAAGGTCCAAGCTTTACTTCGAGCTATTCTCAGAGATGAAATGATCGCGTGGCACAAAAAGGTAGTAACTAACCCACCCCTTGGCGCGCTAACGTTAATTCGGTCCTTGACCTTTTGACCTTTGTAAAACCTTAGCGACAAGATGATTCTCAACCTGGCACAACTCAACAGGATATGGAAGGCGAACTTTTAGTCGCGATGGTCATGAAAGCCGTTAATGCCATTGTCACCAGACTTCAAAGTAAGTTCGGACTGGTCAGTTAAAGTAGGCCAGTTATTTGATTTTACTAATTATGGTTTTAGATTTAGCCACATTTGAAGGCGCTGACAGTAAAGTAAGTACTCTAGTGGCGGCCGCTAACAGTCATGATAATCTTTGCCGAATGGATCCCGCCTGGCATCCTTGGCTCTAAACTTTTAACCAATGACATTTAACAACGTTTTAATGTATAAAATGTTTCTAATAAAAAATCATTTCGTTTCGTATTATTGGTGACTTATTATGACACGTTTTTAGTTAATTATGATACACTAGCGTCATTTGAATCTATTTATGACACACGAAAAGTGAGTAAAAAATATTTCAATAGGGACACAGCAGTACCAGGGAGGAGAGACTTGAGAGGGAGTGTTGACCTAATGCTAAAAAACCGTCTTACAAATGGTAAGGGGGAGAAAAAGTGAGGGTAGGAATTTCTATCTCCGTTCCACGATTTTAGCTAACGCGCAGGCGCGAGTGACGTCGTTTACTACCGCCAACAACACAAAGCCGGTTTTTAAATGAGTGGCAGAGCCAGTAAAGTCGAATGTAGTTGTCGTTATGGTGCAAGTGCAGTTTACCAGGAACTTTTTTAAATTGGAAATAAAGTCGATATTTTTGTTCAGCACCCTCAAATTAGTCAGAAACAATGGAATTTGTTTGTAGGAAAAATAATTTCGTTGGTCCAAAAGTTATCAAAACTATTGAAAAGTAAAAAGAAAATTTGACTTTCCCAAAGTACTCGAGTCACTTACGTCCTTGAGCGCACGATCGAGTGGGCTATCGGGCAGACTGAAACTTTAGGAAACCCATCCATGATTAATTTCCGCCAGCCGTATGAAAGGATACTTTTTTAAACTAGTCCATAGGACCAGTAACCCCCCCCCCCCTACTTCGTGAATTGAAAAACTAGTCCAACTAATTCATAAAGTGGTTTGGAACTGTAAATCTGTCTTATGACTTATTTCCAAGGCTGATACCCGCCGGCGGTGTCCGAAAAGCATCGTCTGCTAAATATTCAAAAAACTGTTACCCCACGAGGATTTTACGAATCCAGATTACGTTCAAGCTTGGAATATTTAAATTAACTGTGTTTTTAAAATAAATTAGTTAAATTTAAACGTGGTATAATTTGGCAGTAATTAGGATGGATGTAGATCAGTCATCCGGGTATGGAGATATTCTACTACACGCTGAGCAGTTAACAGCCGATATTGATGGACCAACTGAACTTCCCCGAGTCCAGCGAAATCTCCGTCAAATTTTGGAAGCCGGACATCAAATTTGGACACGAAGTGGTCAAACTTCGAGCGATAATAGTGGTGTCAATGCGTAAGTTTTGATAATAAACTTAAAAATGTATTGAAAAGGTTTTAAAAAACATTAAAGTCAAGCTTAGATGACTTAGTTGTTATGGTAACTTATGGTACTCGTTAAATATGATGGCGAAGTCTTATTATTTCGTGTTTATTAATTAATTAGATCAATACTTCTTGGAAGAAAGGGTTATGATCTACCCAGTATCGCTCATAAACTCGATACAATTAGCTCAGCAAAACCATTTGAACCTTTAGAACCAGTTAACGAAACTGATATTCAAGTATGTAGACGTAATCTGCCTAATTCAAGTATTTAACTGAATGAAACGTTTGATTAAACAATTTTCTATGTAATATTCTCTCTAGGGATACCTAAAAAATCAAAGAGAAAATGCTATTCTTTCTGTTATTGAAGAATCAAAGAAATCGGTTAGTAACGTTGATTTTAAATGGCCGTTATCGATAGTGGTGCTTAAGGTTTAAGTACATTAATGTTTTCCGCGCAGACTTTTGAACGGGCGAATAAGTTATATTGGCAGAGTTTACGAAATGAATGGGAGAATGAGAAACGTAAAATCTTGGACACTCTGACTGGACAAGCACAACAAATTCCTGATATTACGTCATACAGCTCTTTTGAGGTGTTTTTCATTAAAATTAGGGACATTTTGGGGGTTTTCTGCTTTGAATTTGGTTTTAATTCAATAAGGGGCGCGTAATGTTACTTACTATTTAATTTTTTTAATTAAATTTAAATTATTTGGTGAAAAATCAAAAAACCCTTTTTTAAAAATTTCTTTTCATGTAGACGAGTAGAATAGACCAAATTGATAGGAAAATTCGAAGTGCTATGGACAGTGTTGAAATTGCATATTCTAAAGAGGTAAAGTAACTGTAATTTCAGCTGGAATTTAAATTTAATGCTTAACCCATAATTTAATTCAGCTTTACTTGTACAATGAACGAGTAATATCTGGGACTTCAAAGTACAATTTAACACAGAAGTTTCTTACTGTTGCCAAAGAACAGCTTGAAGACAAGGTATCAGTGTTTATTTATATCTGTTGTAAAATTTAAACGGCAGATGGCGCCACCCAAATGACTTCACCTGATTGTTCGCGTTTAGATGGCGCCACTTGGTTGCATGCGTTTATCATTTTGACGGTGGTGCCCCTTGCTCCTTATCATTTAGACGGTGGCGCCCACTGATCCTTATCATTTAGACGGTGGCGCCCACTAATCCTTATCATTTAGACGGTGGCGCCCCTTGCTCCTTATAATTTTGACGGTGGCGCCCGTTGCTCCTTATCATTTTGACGGTGGCGCCCCTTGCTCCTTATCATTTTGACGGTGGCGCCCCTTGCTCCTTATCATTTTGACGGTGGCGCCCCTTGCTCCTTATCATTTTGACGGTGGCGCCCCTTGCTCCTTATCATTTAGACGGTGGCGCCCGTTGCTCCTTATCATTTAGACGGTGGCGCCCGTTGCTCCTTATCATTTAGACGGTGGCGCCCATTGCTCCTTATCATTTAGTCGGTGGCGCCCGTTGCTCCTTATCATTTAGACGGTGGCGCCCATTGCTCCTTATCATTTAGACGGTGGCGCCCATTGCTCCTTATCATTTAGACGGTGGCGCCCATTGCTCCTTATCATTTAAACGATGGCGCCACGCTGGTTATTAGCTTACTTACCCTCCTCATTTTCATTATTTTAACATTATTCAGAGCGCCATTGACCTTTGGGAACTGGTTTGCACCATGACGGACATTCCAGTGTTCCATGGTCAAGATATTTTGGCCTTGAGGTGCTCTCATCAAATGCAGAGCGCCCTTTTGGGACAAGCCAGGAAATATCTCGAGTCCAAGTTAGTCTGATCTAATCTAATTGGGATGTTGCACTTTTTACACTAATTAAATTCTAATTTTAATCACGCCTCTTTTATTGCGTCTTAAAGGTACTTGGAGTTTGTAAGGTCTGTTGTGAAGGGAAATCTACAAGATGCTCGATTGGGCGGAGTTCCCTCTACTTATAATCTGGTTCATAGCTACCTCAATGTTCAATTGCCCGCGTCTAATCCGGGATTAGAGGTAAGATAAGCTTCATTAAAGGTCCACGGAAAGATTTATCTGCTCTGAAATTGAGTGGGGTTTTGTATCTGATGGTTGCATAAGGTAATGCAGGGGGATTTTGAGATGATAACATAAGAAGATTAAGGGGGATTTTGAGATGATACCATGAGATTAAGGGGGATTTTGAGATGATACCATAAAATCAAGGGGGATTTTGAGGTGGTTGCATGAGATAATACAGGGGGATTTTGAGATGATACCATGAGATTAAGGGGGATTTTGAGATGATTCCATAGGATTAAGGGGCGATTTTGAGATTATTCCATAGGATTAAGGGGCGATTTTGAGATTATTCCATAGGATTAAGGGGCGATTTTGAGATTATTCCATAAGGTGATTAAGGGGGATTTTTGAGATGATTCCATAAGAAGATTAAGGGGGATTGTGAGATGATTCCATAAGAAGATTAAGGGGGATTTTTGAGATGATTCCATAAGAAGATTAAGGGGGATTGTGAGATGATTCCATAAGAAGATTAAGGGGGATTTTTGAGATGATTCCATAAGAAGATTAAGGGGGATTTTTGAGATGATTCCATAAGAAGATTAAGGGGGATTGTGAGATGATTCCATAAGAAGATTAAGGGGGATTTTTGAGATGATTCCATAAGAAGATTAAGGGGGATTGTGAGATGATTCCATAAGAAGATTAAGGGGGATTGTGAGATGATTCCATAAGAAGATTAAGGGGAATTTTTGAGATGATTCCATAAGAAGATTAAGGGGGATTTTGAGATGATTCCATAAGAAGATTAAAGGGGATTTTGAGATGATTCCATAAGAAGATTAAGGGGAATTTTTGAGATGATTCCATAAGAAGATTAAGGGGGATTGTGAGATGATTCCATAAGAAGATTAAGGGGGATTTTTGAGATGATTCCATAAGAAGATTAAGGGGGATTGTGAGATGATTCCATAAGAAGATTAAGGGGAATTTTTGAGATGATTCCATAAGAAGATCAAAGGGGATTTTTGAGATGATTCCATAAGAAGATTAAGGGGGATTTTTGAGATGATTCCATAAGAAGATTAAGGGGGATTGTGAGATGATTCCATAAGAAGATTAAGGGGGATTTTTGAGATGATTCCATAAGAAGATTAAGGGGGATTGTGAGATGATTCCATAAGAAGATTAAGGGGGATTTTTGAGATGATTCCATAAGAAGATTAAGGGGGATTTTTGAGATGATTCCATAAGAAGATTAAGGGGGATTGTGAGATGATTCCATAAGAAGATTAAGGGGGATTTTTGAGATGATTCCATAAGAAGATTAAGGGGGATTGTGAGATGATTCCATAAGAAGATTAAGGGGAATTTTTGAGATGATTCCATAAGAAGATTAAGGGGGATTGTGAGATGATTCCATAAGAAGATTAAGGGGGATTTTTGAGATGATTCCATAAGAAGATTAAGGGGGATTGTGAGATGATTCCATAAGAAGATTAAGGGGAATTTTTGAGATGATTCCATAAGAAGATTAAGGGGGATTTTTGAGATGATTCCATAAGAAGATTAAGGGGGATTTTGAGATGATTCCATAAGAAGATTAAAGGGGATTTTGAGATGATTCCATAAGAAGATTAAGGGGAATTTTGAGATGATTCCATAAGAAGATTAAAGGGGATTTTGAGATGATTCCATAAGAAGATTAAGGGGAATTTTTGAGATGATTCCATAAGAAGATCAAAGGGGATTTTTGAGATGATTCCATAAGAAGATTAAGGGGGATTTTTGAGATGATTCCATAAGAAGATTAAGGGGGATTGTGAGATGATTCCATAAGAAGATTAAGGGGGATTGTGAGATGATTCCATAAGAAGATTAAGGGGGATTTTTGAGATGATTCCATAAGAAGATTAAGGGGGATTTTTGAGATGATTCCATAAGAAGATTAAGGGGGATTGTGAGATGATTCCATAAGAAGATTAAGGGGGATTTTTGAGATGATTCCATAAGAAGATTAAGGGGGATTGTGAGATGATTCCATAAGAAGATTAAGGGGGATTTTTGAGATGATTCCATAAGAAGATTAAGGGGAATTTTTGAGATGATTCCATAAGAAGATTAAGGGGGATTTTGAGATGATTCCATAAGAAGATTAAAGGGGATTTTGAGATGATTCCATAAGAAGATTAAGGGGAATTTTTGAGATGATTCCATAAGAAGATTAAGGGGGATTGTGAGATGATTCCATAAGAAGATTAAGGGGGATTTTTGAGATGATTCCATAAGAAGATTAAGGGGGATTGTGAGATGATTCCATAAGAAGATTAAGGGGGATTTTTGAGATGATTCCATAAGAAGATTAAGGGGGATTGTGAGATGATTCCATAAGAAGATTAAGGGGGATTGTGAGATGATTCCATAAGAAGATTAAGGGGAATTTTTGAGATGATTCCATAAGAAGATTAAGGGGGATTTTGAGATGATTCCATAAGAAGATTAAAGGGGATTTTGAGATGATTCCATAAGAAGATTAAGGGGAATTTTTGAGATGATTCCATAAGAAGATTAAGGGGGATTGTGAGATGATTCCATAAGAAGATTAAGGGGGATTTTTGAGATGATTCCATAAGAAGATTAAGGGGGATTGTGAGATGATTCCATAAGAAGATTAAGGGGAATTTTTGAGATGATTCCATAAGAAGATCAAAGGGGATTTTTGAGATGATTCCATAAGAAGATTAAGGGGGATTTTTGAGATGATTCCATAAGAAGATTAAGGGGGATTGTGAGATGATTCCATAAGAAGATTAAGGGGGATTTTTGAGATGATTCCATAAGAAGATTAAGGGGGATTGTGAGATGATTCCATAAGAAGATTAAGGGGGATTTTTGAGATGATTCCATAAGAAGATTAAGGGGGATTTTTGAGATGATTCCATAAGAAGATTAAGGGGGATTGTGAGATGATTCCATAAGAAGATTAAGGGGGATTTTTGAGATGATTCCATAAGAAGATTAAGGGGGATTGTGAGATGATTCCATAAGAAGATTAAGGGGAATTTTTGAGATGATTCCATAAGAAGATTAAGGGGGATTTTTGAGATGATTCCATAAGAAGATTAAGGGGGATTGTGAGATGATTCCATAAGAAGATTAAGGGGGATTGTGAGATGATTCCATAAGAAGATTAAGGGGGATTGTGAGATGATTCCATAAGAAGATTAAGGGGAATTTTTGAGATGATTCCATAAGAAGATTAAGGGGGATTTTTGAGATGATTCCATAAGAAGATTAAGGGGGATTTTGAGATGATTCCATAAGAAGATTAAAGGGGATTTTGAGATGATTCCATAAGAAGATTAAGGGGAATTTTTGAGATGATTCCATAAGAAGATCAAAGGGGATTTTTGAGATGATTCCATAAGAAGATTAAGGGGGATTTTTGAGATGATTCCTTATGGTTTTTAGGATGGTGAAGTTGAGGGTCAACCAGTATGGGCTTTTATCTATTACTGCATTCGTTGTGGTGATATTCCCGCTGCCCTTAGAGTTGCCAAAAGCACTGGGTATGTCCTTTAGATGTGATTATAACGCCAAGTACAATCGGTAATTACCAAGTTACCAATTTCAATTACTTTAAAGACCTTTGTTGGCGGACTTTGCCAATTACTTACAAGAGTACATGAGCAAAGAAGAGCGGCGTTTAAACCCCAGCAATGAAAGTCAGATTAGACTTTATTATAGACGAGTGGTGG
This sequence comes from Phalangium opilio, assembly GCF_054372755.1. NCBI lineage: Eukaryota > Metazoa > Arthropoda > Arachnida > Opiliones > Phalangiidae > Phalangium > Phalangium opilio. The sequence goes on along the minus strand of NW_028324166.1, from coordinate 1,479,711 downwards.
CCGCTAGTACTGACCCTTTCAAAAGGTTAGGTCAAACTTTTTATTAGTTGAAGGGAGGGAAGGGGAAGTTGCGGTTAACGTGGGAGTTGTTTTGCGTTTGTTGCTAGGATTGTGTATTGCATCTTGGGTTGCTGCGATGTCACGGAAGATCACACCAAAGTGGCTGATAAGTTGGAGGATTATCTTTGGTTGCGTTTATGCCAAGTTCCCATCTCCCCTGATAGCGAAAGTGGTGAAGAAATCAATGTCGGACAATCGGATAGAATCACCCTTTCCAAATTGCAGACGCTTTTACTTGATGAATATGGTAAGTTTCTGTTGAGTTTTGATTGCAGTTTCGGTAGCGTTTTTGTTCCTGTTTCGGTCGCGTTTTGATTTCAGTTTCGGTCGCGTTTTGATTTCAGTTTCGGTCGCGTTTTTGTTCCTGTTTCGGTCGCGTTTTGATTTCAGTTTCGGTCGCGTTTTGATTCCGGTTTCGGTCGCGTTTTGATTTCAGTTTCGGTCGCGTTTTGATTCCGGTTTCGGTCGCGTTTTGATTCCAGTTTCGGTCGCGTTTTCGTTAGAGTTTCGGTCGCGTTTTCGTTAGAGTTTCGGTCGCGTTTTCGTTAGAGTTTCGGTCGCGTTTTCGTTAGAGTTTCGGTCGCGTTTTCGTTAGAGTTTCGGTCGCGTTTTCGTTAGAGTTTCGGTCGCGTTTTCGTTAGAGTTTCGGTCGCGTTTTCGTTAGAGTTTCGGTCGCGTTTTGGTTTCAGTTTCGGTCGCGTTTTGGTTTCAGTTTCGGTCGCGTTTTGGTTTCAGTTTCGGTCGCGTTTTGGTTTCAGTTTCGGTCGCGTTTTTGTTTCAGTTTCGGTCGCGTTTTTGTTCCAGTTTCGGTCTCGTTTTTGTTTCAGTTTCGGTTTCGTTTTGATTGCAGTTTTAGTCGCGTATTCATTTCACTTTAGGATGCGTTTTGATTGCAGTTTTAGTCGCGTATTCATTTCACTTTAGGATGCGTTTTGCAACGAGGTGCAGTTTCTGTTTAGTTTTGATTCCCGTTTCAGTACTTAGTTAATGTATTCTCGCTTCTGAGTTAAGTTGCTACTGTTAGCAACGTCCATATCAGGATAATTCTTACCTATGGGATGACTAATTTGAAAGCTCAGGTGTTCAAGTGATCTAATTCCATTTCTTTTATGTTTATGTGGTTTAATTCTCAGGGGAGTCCCATTTCAATGCTTATCAACAACCCTTCCTCTATTTCCGCGTTCTCTTTTTGACGGCTCAATTTGAGGCTGCTTTGGTCTTTCTATTCGGTATCGAGCATTTGCGAACCCACGCGGTTCATGTTGCGATTGCGCTTTACGAGCAAGGTCTCCTTGCCTTGCCACAATCTCCCCATGAGAAACTATGTAAGTTTCTGCAAATATTTTCAAGAAAAGTACAATCTTACGAATTAAAAATCGAATAATTGCGTTCAGTATCAAAGCAATCTAATGACCGACCTCCAATGCAAAGGCTTAACTTTGCTCGAATGATAATGTTGTACGTCAGGAAATTTGAAACGACTGATCCCAGGGAAGCACTGCAGTACTTTTATTTACTAAGGTAAGTGATCAGTTTTATCAGAATTCCTGAATAAACGCGATTTAGGCGAGATTGTAACCTCTAGCCAATCACGGTTTTTCTGCTATTATAAGGCATACGATTGGAGAATAATGTATAAGGGGCGTGGCTTATAAAAATCGGTTATTGGTTGAAGTTTAACCTTACGGGTAAAGTGGTGAATTTTCCTGAAAAACGCGAGTTAGGCGAGATTACAACCTCTAGCCAATCACGGTTTTTCTGCTATTATAAGGCATACGATTGGAGAATAATGTTTAGGGGGCGTGGTCTTATAAAAATCGGTTATTGGTTGAAGTTGAACCTTGTGGGTAAAGTGGTGAATTTTCCCGAAAAGCGCGACTTAGGCGAGATTGTAACCTCTAGCCAATCACGGCGTTTCTGCTATTATAAGGCATACGATTGGAGAATAATGTATAGGGGGCGTGGCTTATAAAAATCGGTTATTGGTTGAAGTTCAACCTCGCGGGTAAAGTCTTGAATTGTTCCCTATTAAACAGTAGGCCAATCAGGTGCATTCCCCACTGTAAAGTTCGCCGCCATTTTGGACCACTTGTAAAGGGTAATTTTACGGTTACGTTTTAGATCTTTAAAAGGAGCAAATGGGGATAGTTTATTCATGTCCTGTATTAGTCAACTTGCGCTTGAAACCAAAGAGGTGTGGTAATAACACTTTGTGAATAATTTTGTGGTAATCGCGATTTAACTATTTTTTAATATTTAAGTATGAAATGCTTTTGGGTTCTATGCAAGAGGACAATTGTCGAATGGTAAGTAGCCGAGGCTTAAAAATGCCTAACCGAGGCTTAAAATCTCTTAATCGAGGTTTTAAAATCTCGAAAACCTAGGCTTGAAAATTCTCGTAAACCGAGGCTTAAAAATCTCGTAACCGAGGCTCAAAATCTCGTAAACCGAGGCTCAAAATCTCGTAAACCTAGGCTTAAAATTCTCGTAAACCTAGGCTTAAAAATCTCGTAACCCTAGGCTTAAAAATCTCGTAACCCTAGGCTTAAAAATCTCGTAACCCTAGGCTTAAAATTCTCGTAAACCTAGGCTTAAAAATCTCGTAAACCTAGGCTTGAAAATCTCGTAAACCTAGGCTTGAAAATATCGTAACCGAGGCTTAAAAATCTCGTAAGCCGAGGCTTAAAATCTCGTAACCTAGGCTTAAAATCTCGTAACCTAGGCTTGAAAATTCTCGTAAACCTAGGCTTGAAAATTCTCGTAAACCGAGGCTTAAAAATCTCGTAAACCGAGGCTTAAAAATCTCGAAAAACCGAGGCTTTAAAATCTCGTAACCGAGGCTTAAAAATCTCGTAAACCGAGGCTTAAAAATCTCGTAAACCGAGGCTTAAAAATCTCGTAAACCTAGGCTTAAAAATCTCGTAAACCGAGGCTTAAAAATCTCGTAAACCGAGGCTTAAAACGTCGTAACCGAGGCCTAAAAATACGCTACCAAGGCCTTAGATTCATTCTTTATTTTAAGCCTGGTATTATTGATAAATTTGGTGGCGATACCTTCAAAATAATTGAAGTTGTCGCTGTTGATACTGAAGAAAAAGGCTTGTACGAAGACGCGATTAGACTTTACGACTTAGGAAAGGTATTTTAACATAAATTAAGGATTAAAGACTTAGAAACCATACGGAACTAAGTTAAGTTTTGGGTTTAACTTAAGAACTACGGAAAAGTGGTTGAGTTATTGAACAAGCTTCTGAGTCAAGTAGTATCCCAAGTTAGTTCCCCCGGTTCAGCTAGAGACCGTCTCGAAAATCTGGCCATGGAAATCGCCAAACGCTACAGAGCCCATGGTTGCGGAAGTAATCTCAATAACAAGGATTTGTTCGGAACATTCTATTTGTTGCTGGATATCGTGACGTTCTTTAACTATTATCATTCACGGCAGCTGATGGAAGCTCTTGATGTATGTCCGGGTTTTAATTTCAATTAAGAAATATTTAATTGGACTTAATTAATTAATTAATTAATGGAGTTTTGGATGGTTGATTGGTTTTAGACGATAAAAATGTTGAAGTTGATTCCCTTCGAGTCGTCTGATGTTGAGCCAAGGGTTAATGCCTTTTCCATGTACACTGAAGAGGTAGGTTTGATCTTATTTAACTTATTTAAATGGGCGGAACAGTGGATAGTGTCGGGTTTCCTGATTTCTTCAGGTGTTTTGGGATTTCGTCAGGTGTTTCGGGATTTCTACAGGTGTTTCGGGATTTCGACAGGTGTTTTTTGGGATTTCGACAGGTGTTTTGGGATTTCGACAGGTGTTTTGGGATTTCGTCAGGTGTTTCGGGATTTCGTCAGGTATTTTGGAATTTTGACAGGTGTTTTGGGATTTCGACAGGTGTTTCGGGATTTCGACAGGTGTTTTGGGATTTCGTCAGGTATCTTGGGATTTTGTCGGGTATTTTGGGATTTTGTCGGGTATTTTGGGATTTTGTCGGGTATTTTAGGATTTCGTCTAGTATTTCGGGATTTCGACAGGTGTTTCGGGATTTCGACAGGTAATTTGGGATTTCGTCAGATGTTCTGTATTTCTACTTATAGATTAGAAGAAACGTTCCGGATATTCTATTAAGTACCATGAACATATTATACACTCAATACAAAAACGCCAGGTACTAAATTAGTTCATTTATCCTAAATGAACTAATTGTAATTAGGCTTAATTACTTAATCAGGAGCTCTCCAGTAACCACAAATGTTCGAAATAGCAACAACCTTTTGTTTGATGACACAGCCCATGGCCATGACCAGTATATCGCGTACTTAAGGAAGCAAGCTCGCGCCTTGATCATGTTTGCTGGAATGATTCCGTACAGAATGCCAGGAGATACCAACGCCCGATTGGTTCAGTTAGAGGTCCTCATGAATTAGCTTTGTGTATTAATCATCGAATTAACAATTTTTTTTTCACTTAATTTCTAATAAAATCATAACTTTATCATAAGGTAAGAGAATAATTTTTCAGCTCCGACCAAAAGTCGGTATACTAATTAGGTGAGACTTGTTTACTGTTTGAATCTGACAGTTGACACGCCCCTGCTTCAGAATATAATGCTTGACACGCCCCTGCTTCAGAATATAATGCTTGACACGCCCCTACTTTGAAATAAAATTCTCGACACGCCCCGACTTCGAAATAAAATTTTCAACACGCCCCTACTTCAAAATATAGTTCTTGACACGCCCCTGCTTCAAAATATAGTTCTCGACACGCCCCTGCTTCAAAATATAGTTCTCGACACGCCCCTGCTTCAAAGTAAAATTCTCGACACGCCCCTGCTTCAAAATATAGTTCTCGACACGCCCCTGCTTCAAAATATAGTTCTCGACACGCCCCTGCTTCAAAATATAGTTCTCGACACGCCCCTGCTTCAAAGTAAAATTCTCGACACGCCCCTGCTTCAAAATATAGTTCTTGACACGCCCCTACTTCAAAATAAAATTCTCGACACGCCCCTACTTCAAAATATATTTCTCGACACGCCCCTGCTTCAAAATATAGTTCTCGACACGCCCCTGCTTCAAAATATAGTTCTCGACACGCCCCTGCTTCAAAGTAAAATTCTCGACACGCCCCTGCTTCAAAATATAGTTCTCGACACGCCCCTGCTTCAAAATATAGTTCTCGACACGCCCCTGCTTCAAAATATAGTTCTCGACACGCCCCTGCTTCAAAGTAAAATTCTCGACACGCCCCTGCTTCAAAATATAGTTCTCGACACGCCCCTGCTTCAAAATATAGTTCTCGACACGCCCCTGCTTCAAAGTAAAATTCTCGACACGCCCCTGCTTCAAAATATAGTTCTTGACACGCCCCTACTTCAAAATAAAATTCTCGACACGCCCCTACTTCAAAATATATTTCTCGACACGCCCCTACTTCAAAATAAAATTCTCGACACGCCCCTACTTCAAAATATATTTCTCGACACGCCCCTACTTCAAAATAAAGTTCTCGACACGCCCCTACTTCAAAATAAAGTTCTCGACACGCCCCTACTTCAAAATAAAGTTCTCGACACGCCCCTACTTCAAAATAAAGTTCTCGACACGCCCCTACTTCAAAATAAAATTCTCGATACGCCCCTACTTCAAAATAAAATTCTCGACACGCCCCTACTTCAAAATAAAATTCTCGACACGCCCCTACTTCAAAATAAAATTCTCGACCCGCCCCTACTTCAAAATAAAGTTCTCGACACGCCCCTACTTCAAAATAAAGTTCTCGACACGCCCCTACTTCAAAATAAAGTTCTCGACACGCCCCTGCTTCAAAATATAGTTCTCGACACGCCCCTACTTCAAAATATAGTTCTCGACACGCCCCTGCTTCAAAATATAGTTCTCGACACGCCCCTGCTTCAAAATATAGTTCTCGACACGCCCCTGCTTCAAAGTAAAATTCTCGACACGCCCCTGCTTCAAAATATAGTTCTCGACACGCCCCTGCTTCAAAATATAGTTCTCGACACGCCCCTGCTTCAAAGTAAAATTCTCGACACGCCCCTGCTTCAAAATATAGTTCTTGACACGCCCCTACTTCAAAACAAAATTCTCGACACGCCCCTACTTCAAAATATATTTCTCGACACGCCCCTGCTTCAAAATATAGTTCTCGACACGCCCCTGCTTCAAAGTAAAATTCTCGACACGCCCCTGCTTCAAAATATAGTTCTTGACACGCCCCTACTTCAAAATAAAATTCTCGACACGCCCCTACTTCAAAATATATTTCTCGACACGCCCCTGCTTCAAAATATAGTTCTCGACACGCCCCTGCTTCAAAATATAGTTCTCGACACGCCCCTGCTTCAAAGTAAAATTCTCGACACGCCCCTGCTTCAAAATATAGTTCTCGACACGCCCCTGCTTCAAAATATAGTTCTCGACACGCCCCTGCTTCAAAATATAGTTCTCGACACGCCCCTGCTTCAAAGTAAAATTCTCGACACGCCCCTGCTTCAAAATATAGTTCTCGACACGCCCCTGCTTCAAAATATAGTTCTCGACACGCCCCTGCTTCAAAGTAAAATTCTCGACACGCCCCTGCTTCAAAATATAGTTCTTGACACGCCCCTACTTCAAAATAAAATTCTCGACACGCCCCTACTTCAAAATATATTTCTCGACACGCCCCTACTTCAAAATAAAATTCTCGACACGCCCCTACTTCAAAATATATTTCTCGACACGCCCCTACTTCAAAATAAAGTTCTCGACACGCCCCTACTTCAAAATAAAGTTCTCGACACGCCCCTACTTCAAAATAAAGTTCTCGACACGCCCCTACTTCAAAATAAAGTTCTCGACACGCCCCTACTTCAAAATAAAGTTCTCGACACGCCCCTACTTCAAAATAAAATTCTCGATACGCCCCTACTTCAAAATAAAATTCTCGACACGCCCCTACTTCAAAATAAAATTCTCGACACGCCCCTACTTCAAAATAAAATTCTCGACCCGCCCCTACTTCAAAATAAAGTTCTCGACACGCCCCTAGTTCCAAAATTTAGTTCTTGACACGCCCCTACTTCAAAATACAGTTCTTGACACGCCCCTACATCAAAATACGGTTCTTGACACGCCCCTACATCAAAATACGGTTCCTGGCACGCCCCTAGTTCCAAAATATAGTTCTAGACACGCCCCTACACCCAAAATTTAGTTCTTGACACGCCCCTACACCCAAAATATACTTCTCGACACGCCCCTACACCCAAAATAGTTCTAGACACGCCCCTACACCAATTAAACATATTCTTGACAACATGAAGTAAGATTATAATATTTTATTCAACAATAAACAATACAGAAAGTAAGTGATAAAGATACGTATTTTATATTATATTATATTATTATCTCCAAAATAGACTAAAACTAAACTAATACCATGAACATATTCACTCAAAACCATGAAAGGTAAAATTTCACGGTCATACATAATGATATAAAAGTAAAAATACACTTGTAAGAATAAGAACTAGCCAACAAAACTATAGCACCGTTTTAATTAAGTAGTATTATCATACTATTATTTAGTAGGTTTCCTCCCAAAGACCCGGGGCTAACACTCTGTAGTAGTAAACTACTAGATTATAGTTGGATAATACTACTTTATTGAACCCATGAAACTTTGCTGTAAAATGGGTATAAATAAAGGTAAGTAACTCTGACGTCATTCTAACACGTCACAAACATAACTGAAAGTGGAATGGGAATGGGTGGGAGGGGCTAAGAGTTTGACCCGCCCACTTTAGTCCAAGTGGAATGGGTGGGAGGGGCTAAGAGTTTGACCCGCCCACTTTAGTCCAAGTGGAATGGGTGGGAGGGGCTAAGAGTTTGACCCGCCCACTTTAGTCCAAGTGGAATGGGTGGGAGGGGCTAAGAGTTTGACCCGCCCACTTTAGTCCAAGTGGAATTGGTGGAAGGGGCTAAGAGTTTGACCCGCCCACTTTAGTCCCACACATAACCAAGTACCCCCAAATAAGCCTAATTATTTTTAATGTATCGTAATCGTTTTATTATGACACTAACAATAACATGGCTGCCATTTATTATCAATTTTATAGAAGGACAGATAAATATTTGTGTGTGAAAAAGTGACTTAATTAACATTTTAATTAACTTAAACGAGTGTTAACGCGCTATGCTGGAATGATTAGAGCTATTTTCTAGAAGCGGCTAATAAATAACCCCTATTTTGTATAATTCCTCGACACTTGACAATAGCCGAATAACGAGCTATCCAATCGGGTTGCCAGGAAACCTCCTCCGTTTTAGTCAAAGGCTTAAGCGTTTCCGTTAATTTCTCGCAAGAAAGTAGGTCTGAAATGAAAGGGGTAATTTTATATTTTTTACTTTTGCGCTCTTTGAGTAGGTAAAACGTTTGGTTTGACCCCTTCTGGCTGGCTGGCTGGCTGGTTGCTTGGTTGGTTCACGCGAAATCTGAGAGAAATCGGGAATTCACGCTAACTGTGGAACAGTTCAAGTCCGGTGGTACGCTAGAAATGGCGGAGGAATACTCGGAAAAATGGCGGGCGGTCTTCGGGATTCGTCTGAAGTTGACTTTACGCCATTTTTCCTACTATTTCTCCCCCATTTTTAGCGTCCCATCGGACCTGAACTGTTCCACAATTCCCGATTTCTCTCAAGATTGGTTCAAGTTGTTGCTGGAAATTATGCCTACCTTTGGGGTCACTATGGGTCAAGAGCTGTATATCATTTTCTTTGGCAAAGGCACTCATTTCGGGTGGCATAACGCAACATGACTCCAAGTTGACTTGATTAACGCTAGGTTTCACCTTTTAGAATGATTTGTGTCAAAACTTATGAGCGATAAACCATTCTGGTTCTTTTCCGAGTTGGAAAAGTTGCCAATGGTTTCTGTCGCTCTTAACTATTTAAAAATGGCGCCTACTTTTGCCCATAAAAAGAGTTCTTGAAGTTTGGGCGTATCCAAATCGCTAACGCCAATCGTGACTAGCTTTTTCTGGTCGACTTGTTCTTCTAAAACCTTCCATAAAGGTTTCCACGTTTCGTTGATACTTTGGTCCGATGATAATGTTAAAATTAAGGAATCTACAACATTGACTTCCAGTTTGGACATAACTAAAACGAGTTTAGGGACGAAATTGTGACGGGGTTCCTTTATTTTTTTGGGAAAGGGTTGTCTACCTTCTTTTATGGCTTCTCTTAGTAGATTGGTTTCAAAACGAACCAAGAAAACTTTAACTGTTGTTTGGAAAAAGATGTTAGAGTCAAATATTTATGTTCTATTTAAGGTCTAAAATGTTAGGAAATGTTTTATATTGCATCTAAAGTATGGGGAAATGGTCTAATTCGGGTCTGAAGTAGTCGCGAAACGGTCTAATTCGGGTTTGACGCGTCGCGAAACGGTCTAATTCGGGTTTGACGCGTCGCGAAACGGTCTAATTCGGGTTTGACGCGTCGCGAAACGGTCTAATTCGGGTCTGACGCGTCGCGAAACGGTCTAATTCGGGTCTGACGCGTCGCGAAACGGTCTAATTCGGGTCTGACGTGTCGCGAAACTGTCTAATTCGGGTCTGCAGTGTGGGGAAACCGTCTAATTCGGGTCTGCAGTGTGGGGAAACGGTCTAATTCGGATCTGCAGTGTGGGGAAACTGTCTAAATCGGGTCTGCAATGTGGGGAAACGGTTTAAATCGGGTCTGCAGTGTGGGGAAACGGTTTAAATCGGGTCTGCAGTGTGGGGAAACGGTTTAAATCGGGTCTGCAGTGTGGGGAAACGGTTTAAATCGGGTCTGCCGTGTGGGGGAAACGGTCTAAATCGGGTCTGCAGTGTGGGGAAACGGTCTAATTCGGGTCTGCAGTGTGGGGAAACGGTCTAATTCGGATCTGCAGTGTGGGGAAACGGTCTAATTCGGATCTGCAGTGTGGGGAAACTGTCTAAATCGGGTCTGCAGTGTGGGGAAACGGTTTAAATCGGGTCTGCAGTGTGGGGAAACGGTTTAAATCGGGTCTGCAGTGTGGGGAAACGGTTTAAATCGGGTCTGCCGTGTGGGGGAAACGGTCTAAATCGGGTCTGCAGTGTGGGGGCAACGGTCTAAATCGGGTCTGCAGTGTGGGGGCAACGGTCTAAATCGGGTCTGCAGTGTGGGGAAACGGTCTAATTCGGGTCTGCAGTGTGGGGAAACGGTCTAATTCGGGTCTGCAGTGTGGGGAAACGGTCTAAAACGGGTCTGCAGTGTGGGGAAACTGTCTAAAACGGGTCTGCAGTGTGGGGAAATGGTCTAAATCTGGTCTGCAGTGTGAGGAAATGGTCTAAATCGGGTCTGCAGTGTGAGGAAACATTCTGTTTTAGGTCTATAAAGTACTGGGAAATGATATCTTTGGGAATTGTTTTATATCGGGTCTAAAACATCAGGAATTTTTCTATAATGGGGGTCTATAGTATCTAAATATCCTCCAAAAGAATGGTATGAAAGTATTTGGTTATCTTTCTGTCCCTGACCTTGGCTTCATTTATTGGGTTAAGGTGAATCATGCAAATTATAAATTACCCGTTAATTTTATGTCTTTCCTTTCCTCATCCGTGATTGGAGTTTGATAAGGACTTTTAAGAATACCCCGGCCGTTCTAATAAAATTAAAAGCAAATATGTAAAGGACCAAATTTAGCTATACTAGCCCCCGTATAATCCATGACCTAAATTAACCTTTCACGCGGAATACTGATACTATTTAACAGATATAATATATAGAATTACGTATAAACTTACCTTCGATACTGTAATTTTATCGTTTAAACTCGAATTTAGCGTAAACGTTAAACTTTCTACTAATTCGTCTGAAGACGATTGCGACGTTTTGCGCTTTATTTCTTTACAATTTATCAAATTTCCCGTATCAATTAGAACTCCGGATTTATCCAACGACATTTCCGTTTGCTGTTCAACCATTTTTGATTAATATTTTACAAATAAATTAAGGAATTTGTTTAAAATTCAAATTATAAACAACACTTCGTAGTTTAATCGCTGAGTCACGCTCAAAGTACAAACAGAAATTTAGTCACGTGTAAGCAGTAAGTCTAGCAGACAACGGTTTTAATCTCGGATTTTTTTTAAAGATTTCTTTCAGGGCTGAACATAACGGTTTTAATATACTACAATTTATGATTATGATTATGAATATTTCTAAATACTAGTGATTACTGATGAATGATAACAGAGAGAATTAAGTAGGGAGCGGAAGCTACAGCGTTTAATAGTGCTAAAGGGAATGTAGCGCTAAACAAGCAGGCTACGTTGCTATTCTGTACAATCTCATTTCCGGTCACATGATATTTCTATAAAAACAAATTTTACGCTCGATTGTTATTGGTTCTAAGGTGTCGGGGCGGTTTCTGAGTGTAAACCAACCAGCGGTTCGGTTTCTGGCGTCTGCTGGAGTAAACAGTAAAGTGAGTAAACCGTATAAATAGTTACACTTTTAGGCGCGCTATAAAAACCCTTAAAAATACGGCAAAACCAAATGTTTCAAGATTAATCGTGACAATTATTATTGGAATATTAAAAGGTAAATGTAAAATTCCCCACATTATTTAAATATGAATTCAAAATGTGTAATAACGCTACTTTTAACGTTTCAAGGTGAAGGTCCAAGGCTTAGGGAGAGAGTGGCAAAGAACCAAACTCACTCCTTTGTTGGAACTGTTTCGATATTTAGCAAGAATAATGCCCCGAATTGTTTGTAAATATGGATCCTGCGCGTCAAAACAAACGTCGGGCAGTCGGCAAATTAGAGGAGCACCCGGTATTTTTTTTGTAAAGTTTCCATCAGTAAAGGAGGAAAAAGAGAAGTGTCAAAGATGGGTTGATGCCTGTAGCAGAAAGGATTTCACTATAGAAAACGTTTCTCGTGGTACCTACATCTGTTCAAGACATTTTCACGGCTTAAGAGGTCCAAGTCAAGAACATCCTGATCCTATTCCTCTATGTAGTATTTGGAAATCTGTTGAAGTAAGCTATTTTATACAACTGTTTCTTTTAAATACTAATGTTTGAAACTTCGGAAACCATTTTTGCAGGCAGAAACAGGAATTACCACAGGTGCAGAAGAAATACGTCTTGACGTTACAGATACAAAAGAGCCATTTAATAGAGGAAACGGAAAAATCGATGTAAGTCTGATTTATGAAAATACAAACTAATGTAAAAGATATATGCGTAACAAAGCGACTTTTTTTAGGTCTATGAGGAGATTAAATCTAAAGATGTGTTGGACCTCAATATCTTATCGCCACCTGTTTCATGGTCGATGGAGAAAACTAATCAAGGGGTTATGTTTACGAAGCACACTAATGGAAAGATTGTTCTATCTTGTTCTTTCTTGGAAAATGGACCTGTGACTGTGGCAATTAAGGCATTGGATAAAGACATAGCTAATGAAAAAATTGAGAATAATTTGATGATTAAGAGCAATATTGATGTATACAACTGCCTATCAAAACTTGATAAGTTTAAAATCTGCCCGGGAAATCATGATGAAGACCTTGTTAGACTTTATATTGAGAGACGTCCAAACCAGCATAAACGAATTGGCAATTATTCAAGTGATTTAAAAACCATTTATAGCAACAGATGTGAAGGCCTCATTCCCGTTAATAAGAATCGATGTGTTGCGTGTCTGAAATATCGGTCAAGTTTACGAACTCTGCGTTGTCGTTATAAAGCCATGAGCAAACAATTGGCCAAAGATGTTAGAATGAAAGCCAAGCAGAAAAAGGCTTCCAAGCCCAAACACGTTTTATCAGAGAAAGGGAAACAAGACTGGTCAAGATTAAAGCTGATTTTTAAAGAGAAACTTAAGCAAGAGGCGCCTGGATCATTCATGTCCCTATTTATTAAACAACAGTTACTTGCATTGGAGAGGTCGAAATACGGCATGAGATGGGACTCTTTCTTCCTTAAATGGTGCTCTTACATAAAAAACAAATCAAAATCAGCCTACAAAGCTTTGGAAATATCTGGAATAATTAAACTACCCACAACAAGAACATTATATAATCACGAACATACGATAACAAATAAATCTGGATTTAACGAAGACGCTATCACCGAAATTATTAAGATTACAGACATTGATAACCTTCCAGAACACAAAAAGTACTTTGTACTTCTTTTGGATGAAATAACTGTCAAGCCAGACTTAATTTGTCATAAAGATACTGGTTACATCACGGGTTTTATTGATGTCTTTGACCAACATAACACTCTTAACGATATTGAGATGAGAGAAAAGGGAACTACTGCACCACCTCTCGCAACAAGTATCCTTCAGCTCATGCTTCGTGGCATCACAAGCAACATTAAGATTCCATTTGCCCATTTCCCCACAAAAGGAGCTACAAGCGGCGAATTATATTCAATTATTTGGGAAGCAGTTAGTATTTTGGAAAATAATGGATTCCGTATTTTAGCGGTCGTTGGCGACGGAGCTTCAACAAATCGAAAGGTTTTTCGTATGTGCGCTGATAATGAAGGAACCACATTTGTACCTTTTAGGACTAAAAACATTCACGCATTTGATGAAGAAAGGGACTTATTCTTCCTTTCAGATGCTCCGCATTTGATAAAAACAGTACGAAACTGCTTTAGTAATAGCGGTGCCAATTCAAATTCTCGCGGGTTGTGGAAAAACGACCAGGATATATCCTGGAAAATAATCTTGCGCCTATATTACACTCAATTAAGAATGAAAGGACAATTTAAAAATGCTTCTAAGCTGACATATAATCACGTTTTCTTGAACGCATATTCTAAGATGAAAGTTAATTTGGCTTGCCAAGTTATGAGCGAAACTGTGGCTTCGGCAATTGAAGTTCTTTTCGGAGATGAAAAATACCAGGAAACAGTCACATTTATAAGGACATTTGACAAGTTTTTTGACATATGTAACGTCGGGAATTCCATTGAAGCCCTAAAAAAGAGAAAACCTAACAAACTTGTTTTCGAACATGAAAATGATGAACGATTAAAGGTAAGGAAAGTGAATATGAAGGTTTTGATAACATAATAATCGTATTTCTTGAATTTAGTGGCTAGAAGAGGACTTTTTAAAGTACTTAAATGATTGGGAGAAAGACGTTGCAAATCGTCCAGGAGAATTTTCAAAAACTGAAAGGAGCAAGATGCTTTTGAGCGCAGAAACAATTGAAGGGCTGCGAATGACAGGTATACACACTCTGAAGCGTTATATAAGCCACAATTAACTAAAGTAAAACCCTTCAAATATAGCCCTTTCAACGGTGCACATCGTAAAATTTCTTCTTAATAAAGGAGCAAAATATGTTTTGACCCGCCACTTGAACCAAGACCCCCTGGAACAGTACTTTGGCAGGCAGCGATGTTCTGGAGGTCGAAACTGCAATCCCTCAGTTCGCCTCTTTGAAGCCAACATGGATAAGCTAAAAGCCTTAAAAGGTCTCGTTGTAGAAGCGATTAATGGAAATACTACCATTTCTGAAAAAACTGTTATTTAAAAATGTTATTATCAAACGCTTTTTACTCTTTTGGGAAAATAATTTAAAATTTGAAACAAATTTGCCATCAGCAGTAATAACACTGGTCCTGGTGTTAATCAAAGTTATTGCACAGTATTTTATTTCAGTTTATCAATGAAATCTTTGGCAAATGAAAACATAAAGCAATATCACTTATTTGCAAAATAAAAAACGAAATCCGTTACTCTCACTAAATTATCACATTTGTTTTTCTAATATATAGCTTGGTATATATAAAACTTTGGCAATTATTTTAAAGTGTTACCTTCTTTGAAATAAGGTAATATTTTAAAGTAATGAGAAATAAATACTAAAACACGTTTCACATATGATTTTAGGCACATTTTGATAAGACCTAATGTTGGGGAATGTGATATCACATTTCGTACTGAGGTATAAATTGTTGAAAGAGATCGAAGTCAGGGTCACCATTTAAAAAATCGTAGTCAGGATTTTCATTGATGTTACCCAATGTTTGAGATGAGATGCCAATTTTAGGACTGGATGCCACTTGACTTTGAGGCGGTTTAAATTGTTCAAATAGATCGAGATCAGGATCACCATTTAGGAAACTGTATTCTGAATTGTCATTGACTGTTATCAATTTCTGTGGTGACCTTTTATTATCTGGAATATGAATCACAGGGATGGTTTTTAATGGTTTTGTTGGGGACGGTAATTGTTTATGGTTAGTATTAGCTTTGCGTTTTTTCGATGTTTTGTTTTCTTGTTTAGAGGGTTGAATTTTGGACTCAAGGCTCTTTTCAAGTAACCCTTTTCTTAACGACTTTTTAGCTTTGAGGGCTTCCCTAGTTTCGTATTGATATTGCTCCAACAAGTCACGAATTAAAACCTTTCCCCTGGTGTTTAAAAAACAATCCAAAAGTTTTAGAAGCCATTTCTTAGCATCAGTTTGACTATAAATAGAATGCCAACGTTCATTAATTTCAGAATTTTGAAGAATATGTCGTAAAGCCGTGGTTTTTAAATTTTGATGTCTAATTTTAGAAACATCAGTCACATAGATTAAGTCTGATATTTGTTTTATTAATTTGATGAGATTGAAGTATTGGTCTGTTACTGTGATTAATCCTCCTCTAGATAATTTTAGAGTCCACGCCTCTGTTTCATCAGGTTCTTTAAAATCACCAATAGGAGTTTTGTCCTTCATAATCCTTTTAGCTAATTCTGGAGGGCATTTCTTCTTTTTAATCAAAGAAAATGCGGTGTAGCCCGCAACATATCTTGTAACTGAAGTATTTTCAGTTATTTTGTTGCAATTGGTGATAGTGGTCAAGGCGTTGCGTTTCCGAGGCGACAGTCCAAGAAGGTCAACCTTTTTCCTTTGACGTTCTACTTTAGCATTTTCCTTAGAAACTGCGTTTTCAACTCCAACCTCCATTTTCACCATCACTTCAAGAAAGAAATATTGTACTATGCGACTTACTAGGTTTTTTTGCATTTGTTGTGACACATTTTTAAATGTAGCGCAAGAAGTACGTAAATGATTGACCATTCCTTGCTCATGTCTTTCAGTTTTAAGTATACCATGCGTTTGTTTCAAAAAATCTTCCCTTGTAGAATTTAATTGTAGGCACTGAACCTTCGCTAAAAGGTATGGTGTAATTGCATCTCTAATAGCAACGCTCTCGAGATCCAAAAGAAATTTCATAATATGTTCTTTTTCGAAGCGAAATACAAAACTCAGGGTCCGTATCTTCTTCACAGTTAATTGAAGGCAGTAGTTAACAACCCCTAAGAAATACAACAGTTATACACATTACAATTATACTTTAGTAGTGAAATTAATTAAAGTAAGGACTAAAATATTCACCTTTTAACTGCAAAGTGTTCTGGAAAGACATGCTGCCACCAGCTCTAGCGCCAGAAATTTGAAATTTTACCCCTCGCGTTCCACAACGGCTTTCCTTTAGGCCCGCCCACGAAGGAGGGAGTTACCAACGTCATACCGGAAGACAGATTGTACTACAATTTCAGTCACGTGACCTTTAGAGCTACATTTTTCAGTCGACCTTCCGCTCCCTACTTAATTCTCTCTGATGATAATCATTTTCTTTGGAATAATTTTCCTGGATTGAGAACGAGAGTCCCTTTAAATTTGCATTAAATGCATCTATGTCCAATCTAATAAGGCCTAATAGCCAATAGGAATCGTCATGAGTCATGACTCATGATGAGTCCACGATGATACATATGTCTCGTCTGCTTAATTTGTCTTCCTGCATTGCTTTCCAGGCTTAGACTGAGTCAAGAAACAGGTATAAATTAAAAAATTTATTTAAAGTGTAAATTTTACAAATGTGAGAAAATATGAAAATTATGAATATCAATATTTGTAATACATATTTAGTGAAATAGTTGTTTGAAAGTGATAGTTTGCATTAGGCATGGTACCTGGGTACTCGCAACTTAAGTTGTTGCCAAGGCTTAAGAAAAGTTCCCGGGTTTCGAAGCGCAACAAATTTATACAATTTTTTTAATCACGGTTTTTCACGATAATTTCTATGATCTTGTGACCTTTGCGGTGACTGATTAGTGATCATGTGGGCTTTTCTTGAGCAAACCTTAAATTACACTAGCTTTAAGACCTTAATGAGGACTTGTTAGGCCGCGACAATTAAGCCTTTGCTAAAACTCATGGACAATTTTAGTAGAATTCTGGTTTTTCATTGGTTTTAATGCTTTAACCTCGTCGTCTTAGTAGAATGGCTCTTTTTCTATCATCGGTTATAATAAATTCCTTCCATTACAAGTGATAAAATCGAAATCGCAATGCAAATGAAATAAATCCTAAATCCGGACCAGAGAAATTGCATAGTTAAGGCCTTAGTCGGGTAAATTGAACTGGTTTTCTTCAAAAGTGCCAGACCGTAGAGACGAGCTTTGGACGCTTCATAAGCCATATCCTGATCGGTTTCTAAGTATCTTAAAATCCTGAAAAAAATTCAAATAAAGACTCTTTCAGACGATCCAACTTTTTGACTCAGCTTGATGGGTCAACCCGAGTTGAATCAACTAGTTGGATCGTCTGAATAGACGCTGGATGAGTTGAGTCACCAAAAACGTGGGCTAGGAAAAATTGGATCAGTGATCCAATTTTTGCTGACTCAACTTTTTTAAGTTCATTTCTTCAGCCAATCAAAATGAATTACAAAAAAAGTCTTTTTCGCGGGTTATTTCGTAAGTGCCAAGATATGTTCCATAAGTTTGTCTGTGGTTACTAAGAGCTTGTCATGAAGTGAATGAAGTAGGTCATAGATTCGAGGTAAAGCTACGCCTGGTGAGGTAGGCGCTGTCAAAGGCTTAGTACAGGTTAAATAGGAAGATGGAAGTCCTGCAAAACCTAGTGTAGTCTGCAATTCCCGCTTCCGTCGTTCTCGAACTAGCTCGAGCTGTAAGTCTCTAGCATTACGAAGTATAGGAAGTTTTATACTTATGGATCATATCTTATAACCTTATGGTTATTATAATGATGATGTGGCATCTGAGGGCCTTTCTGTACCTCAATTTAGAAGCCTTGTTTGCAGCGCGACGCTTTGTCGCTCTGCTTTACTTACAAATAAACGGCGTTTTCTCGAACATCCCTATCCAGTCCTTTACTCAAAAAATAATGAAGCGGTCGAGTTTCGTAGGTTGCGTCTCCCAAGTAAATTTTCCGATGACTTTTTCGAAAAAATTTAAAAAATAATTCTTTTAAAACCATATTCTGGTAACGGCGCGAGTAAAATATGACTGATTTTCCTTCCCGGAAGTTTTTGATATTTTTCGAGCTAAAATTTTCAATACTTTCATCAAAGTACGACTTCATCTTGTCCGCTCTCGATATCAGCTTCTTATGGTTTATATCTAGAGACTTCTAAACGAGAAAAATTTACCAAATTAAATTATTAGGCCTAAATGTCCTTTGAATTACTCGCCCTTTGGTTTTACCTGTAAATAATTGTGCAGTTTACTTCGTCTTACAATGAAAGGAATCATATTCTTTCGTTCAAGAACATCCTCGATGGTGTTTATCGGTTTGGGGATCGAAACAACCATATTGGATGAAATAGAACCCGCGTATCCCTTGCAAATAACCAGTGAACCCATAATCCAGGCTCCCACAAGTAGCAACGTGTGCAATTGTTGTCCCAAAACGGACAAATCCTCTGTAATACGTTTACAATTAAGCAAGGAAAAGATCAGATAACATAACATTATACCAGGGCTAGATTTAATTTTAGAAGTAGGAATGGAGAACGGAACGGTTAGTATTTACTTCAGTTATTCCGACTCATAGACCACCCAGTATAGAGCCCCTCCCTCCAACACGTAACGAAAAATTTAAATTATCTTATTGGCTCACACTTAAACTACGTTTTGATGACGTTGCTGACGGGGACGGCGAAAAATGCGTAATTCCCTTTTTACCTCTGTCGCTATCACCCTCCCGCCTCTTCTTTCATACCCCATCCCGTCCCGGGGAAGGTGGTCCGGGACTTTGACGCGTGCCCAGATATTACTCTATTCTCCATTCCTACTTCTAAAATTAAATATATCCCTGTCTAAATATAAAAGGAAAAACATAAGAAAAAATGATCTCTTATTACAAAATAATTAGCATTTAATTAGTCTTAAAAATAATCAAGGACTACTGCGCCGCCCGACATTAGTTTAGTGGCGTCTGCTAGCCAGAACCTCTTATCCCTACGGTATTGGTTGAATTCTCACAGGCTAAGAGGTACAGGCTAGCAGACGCCACTAAAACAATGGCGGTTGGCGTAGTAGTCCTTGATTGTTTTTAAGACTTTTTAAATGTACTAATTATTTTGTATTAAGAGATCATTGATTTTATTTTAATATTTGATTCCTTTTATATTTAGAAAAAGGCCGTTCTTTTAAGGTATAATGTTATGTTAGCTAAACTCTTTCTTTAACAATATAACAAAACACGTTAACCCGTGGTCAAAGTAACTTAACGATTTTGAAGAATGTCGGCGACGAATATCCAAATATGTTTGAAGAAAGAAACCAAATTTGCTTTTTGTTTCTTCAAAATGACGCTGAATAAGAAAGCCACGGCTGAAACGAATAGAATGGCTGTCACTGTGAACGCCAGGACGTAATTGTCCAATACGAGAAGAGACAATGATTCAGAGTCATCTCGTTTATTGGTCGCCACCGAAGACATTATGCAATCGCCGCTGAACGCTATGGCCGGAGATAGGTCGACATAAAGAGGGTCATCTGGCCTAGGATACACCTTACTATAAAAAAGCTGCAAAATCTGTCAAATGAAACATTAACAATTAGTCCTTGAGTTCTCAGCTGGTAAATGGCGTAGTCAGGGTTTGTACGAAACCTGGGTAACCTGGAAAACCTAGATAGCGGGGATTTAAAGTTTCATCCTAAAATTACAGGGATAGATTTAATTTTAGAAGTAGGAATGGTGAACAGAGTAAGTAATGTGGGCGCGCGTCAAAGTCCCGGACCCCCTTCCACGGGACGGAGGGGGGGGGAGTATGAAAGAAGAGGTGGGTGGGTCATAGCGACAGAGGTAAGAAGGAATTACGTATTTTTCGCCGTCCCCACATCAGCTACGTCATCAAAACGTAGTTCAAGTGAGCAACCAATAAGATATTTTAAACTTTTAATTACGTGTTGGAGGGAGGGGCTCTATACTGGGTGGTCTATGAGTCGGACTGAAGTAAATACTAACTGTTTTCCATTCCTACTTCTAAAATTAAATCTATCCCTGATGAAACCATGATTGCTTCGAGCAATGCCAAATATGTTCCAGGTGTGATCATGAAGTGGGCTCTGGTAAACACGTACTTAAAATGGTCAGGGAAAAGTCAGGGATTTTCAATATAAAAATTTCCGTTCAAACCATGGCTGGTAGTCCATCGCTTATGATTCAACTTCAAACTTAGATTATTTAGCAATTTGATGTAATTCTTACGTTGCATTGAACTCCCATAGCGTATTTACCATTTTCTGTTAGTGAACTCGCTTCTTTCAAAGTAATATTACAATTAGGTTCCAATCTAGACTCAACCTCTCTCAACGGAAAGTAACGAAATCTGTAATACGGAATATGTGGCCGAAATCAAAGATAGCGTTGCATTCTGTGAACGCTGACTTATCCATAAATGTATGTATAAATTCTAAGCTATTATGGATTCCCATCTCGCTTAGGATCCCGTTCAGCAGAGAAACAACATGACTTGTAAGTAACCCCAGGGAGGAGAGACTTGAGAGGGAGTAATAAAGTGAATAGTCGTGTTCGTTCGCTTCGTGGCTAAACTAGTCTCTCTCGGGCGCTGGCTCTGCCACTCGTCGCGGTGTCCGCGCGCATGCGTCAAATTTAAAAACCGGCTTTGTGTTGTTGGCGGTAGTTAACGACGTCACTCGCGCCTGCGCGTTAGCTAAAATCGTGGAACGGAGATGGAAATTCTTACCCTCACTTTTTCTCCCCCTTACCATTTGTAAGACGGTTTTTTAGCATTAGATCAACACTCCCTCTCAAGTCTCTCCTCCCTGGTAACCCCCTCCCCACAACCTTGTGAGTGAGAGGGAAATTCGTATTTATTCTCTCTCTGCGCATGAGCGAAATTTCAAACCCGACACTCGGGATTCTTGGCTGAGATTTAGTTCCTTTTCCTCACGTGACCTAGCTCCTTTCCGCCACGACTAACGGCCGTCTCACAACCGCATGTTTGGTAGCCAGCTTTATGGCCGAGTTGGGAACCCATAATAAGTTAATATTTATACATATCCATGTATTATCTCCCTAATTATTTTTGTGCACTTACGTTGCATTACGAAGATTATGAAGTAGAAATTTTGCCATATTGCAATTTTGAGTTTCGCATTTTTGTTCGTAGAATACAATTTGTTGTATCGTTCTTAACGCTGTTTTCTATTCAAATAAACGGAGACAATAAATTTTCTACTGAAATTCGTGACAACACAAAAATATATTTACGCTTGGCATTCCAACTCTGAAGTTGTGATATTTCTTCTTCGGTAAATTCATGTTAGATACGTTAATTCTTTTAGTGTTTACGAGCGATGCAACGACTCAACCCTCGAAGTTTGAGATAAAAGTCGTCTGTCAACAGAGCCGTTTGAATTTATATTTTGAAGGCAATCATTATAAAGTCGGAATATAGTCCTAATTGCTAAAGCAAAATATATCTTCCATTAGTCGTTCTAAAATAACAAGACATTAGTATACATTATTGATAAGTGATATTTGTTTGTAAAGTTAAAAGTGTCTGTGAAAGCGTTTCAGAATGGGTGTTATGTGAGATATCAATACAAGAGCCCTTGGACGATGCAACAATATGCTGTGTATTTATGATAAGTCTGCCATAAATGAAGGGAGATGTTCTTACGATTCTGGGATATCAACTTTATTTGCGAAATAGAACCAGTTATGTTACATACACTTTAACCGCACGAGTCTCTCTTGTTGTGATGAATGTTAACGATGAGTAACTGAGCAGGTGTTGCTAGCAGACATTTGAATACGAAACGTATTTACAAAGCGATGTAAACACAAATGAAAAGTAACCAGGACCAAAAGTATATTGATGTAACACAAAAAGTACACATCATTTTGGCTGTAGACAACATGTGAAGCAAAACTACCCTCCCCTAAATTAACCACCTACCGGAACTAACCAATAAGGGAAGAGTTTCTTGATGTCAAAGGTTTATAGAAAGTAGTACATGATGCTGGCGATCCAAACATTAATTTTTGATACTAGAAGTAGCATCTGCTTCTTTATGAGCCTATTCACGGCGCTTGTTCCCTGTGCCACGGTCGGAAAGGTAATCATACGCAGAGGGGGTCGACACTATACTGGGATAAAGGAGGCTGGGCCTCTCATATTACACGGTGCGACTCGTGAGAAACTTGAAACGAAGTGTACTTTTTGTTATTTTATCTATATACTTTTGCTAGGATATAGTTTCTGATGTTTGGACAAGTGGTAGTCATTTTCTTTCTTACCTGACTTGTTCCAAAAGACATTTTTTAAATAGATTTTATTACACTATCCCTTTGGTCATTTAAAACCCATTTATATCATAGTGGTCGATATTAAATTATTTATTCATTTATATTCTGCATTGAGGAAACTCATTTGGTTCCAAGTATAATTTTAAAAGCATTATTTTGAATAAAATATATTTGAAATTCGCATTAAAACGGTTTTTCCAACGCTAGACGTATGTGAAGTTCCCAAAACAACACGTGACGTAATAATCTTTATTAATAGGTCACGTGACCAATAAATTCAGTTGTTTATTTAAAATGCCACAATTTTACAAGTGTGTTACAAATATGCGACAAATGAACTTGAGAAGTAATTTTGCGAATATTTGTAATACGTATTTGGTTTTACACTGAGTTTAGCATTATACATGTGAAGCTTTAGTGAACAGCAAGACTTTAAAATAGACCAAGTTACTTCTTGAAAACACACAAAAATAAAATTATGCTAGTGATATATTTTTAATAATAATTATTTTTTTTCCACCAAGCGAGTCTTTCATTAGCAAAACTGTTATTATATTTGTTTAATTACTTAATAAGGCTATTTTTCAAAAATTAAAAATGGAGTAGCAGTAGTCATTTTAATCTTTGAAAAATAATTTAAAATAAAACCATGGATCAGAATTTTATTTAATATTTAGGACTTATTAAGGTTCTTGACGTTGTAATAAACTGCTTCCATTATCAGTGATAAAATCGAAATGGCAACGCAAATGAAATAGATCTTAAATCCTGTCCATAGAAATTGCAAAGTTAAGGCCTTTGTCGGGTAAACTGCACTGGTTTTCTCGAAGAGCGTCAGTGCTAGGAAATCATTTCTGGACTTTTGGTAGGACGAGTCCTGACTGGTTTCCATATACCTTAAAATTCTAAATAAAATAGTTTGGTAAATTATTAGAAAGGAGCTGGTATTTGATGGCCTTTGTCCTGATATTGTATTACCAGAAGTATATTATACTTCTCTTCGAGAGAAGTGTACTGCACAAAGCGGGTGGGGTAATTGTAACATGATTATTCTCAACATCAGATTTAACATTTATTATAGCAAGGATACTAAACCGAATCACATACGCGATAAATAGTTCCCCCTCATCATTGCTCTATTAGCGCTCAACTATTTTCCCTCGTCAAGACAGTCATGGTTTGGGGGTTGACTGCTGAGGATTTAGTACCACCCAACAGTTTATGGAATTCACCCTATCACGGGGCGATAGTTACCCATCAAAAGTTTGATGAGCAAGGGAGAGCAAACAAAAATGGTGCCATGAGCCCGGGAAGAATCATGTTACATAACTGAAGTATTATGAGGGTAGAGAGTAAAACCTTACTCCTGAAATTATTAGGTGGTACTGCAACTTGAAATATATAGGGTATGAATCTGGAAATGTCAGGGTTTTCCAAAAGTTGTATGAACCCTAGCTGTTGTTGCTACCACCTTCAACAAAAGTTAACGACACGAAGCTCGACGTTTTGTCGCATTACTTACAAGTAAACAGCGTTTTCCCTTACACCTCTATCCAGTCCTTTACGGAGAAAGTAATAGAGCGGTTTAGTTTCGTAAGTTGCATCTCCGATGTAAATTTTTCGTCGTCCTTTTCGAGAAGTTTTCACTAAGAATTTCAGTAAAACAGCGTTTTGATACCGACGCGAGTAAATTATGACCGCTTTGCCGTTGTAGAAGTTGCTCATATTTTCCTTGCTGAATTCATCAAAAGTTTCGAAGTATGAATTCATCTTCTCCGCTCTCGACTTCAATTTCTCGTAATTGGTAGGGTGAGACGCCTTACAGAACAATTTTCATTTTAACAAACGTAAGAAATACACAGTACAAGATTATCCATTTGTTTCTACTTAAATACAACCATGGATATGTATAAATACTATCGTGTGAAGGATTCCCATCTCTAACGTTCATCAAGGCAGAGAAATAATATGACAACTACCCCCCCCCAAACCTTCGTATTTTTTCTCCCTCTGTGCATGGGCGAAATTTCAAACCCACCAATCAGGAATCTCCGGAGAGATGTAGTTTCTTTTCCCCACGTGACTAAGCTATTTCCCCTCGATTTACAGCCACCTGTAACCAGTATTTTGGGAGAGGTTTTTGGGCTTATCATAGACCATTTGCATTTACCTTTAAATATGTCATGACCTTTCCATCTGGTGTTACGAAAGGAATCATATTCTTTCGTTCAAGAACATCCTCGATGGTGTTTATCGGACTGTAGCTTGGAACAACCATATTGGATGAAATAGAACCCGCGTATCCCTTGCAAATAACCAGTGATCCCATAATCCATGCCCCCACAAGTAGCAACGTGTGCAATTGTTGTCCCAGAACGGACAAGTCCTCTGCAAAATTTTTCGTTAATTACAACACGAAGCAAGAATGTAGAAATTTGTAACGTTGGAACTATGGCAATTTTCGTAAATGCAAAAGTTAACTTAATAACTTAACGGTTTTGAAGAAAGTCTGCGACGAAGATCCAAATATGTTTGAATAAAGAAACCAAATTCGGTTTTTGTTTCTTCAAAATGACGCTGAACAAGAAAGTCACGGCTGAAACCAATAGAATTGACGTCACTATGAACGCCAGGACGTAATTGTCCAATACGAGGAGATGTAGAGGTTCCGAATCATCTCGTTTATTGGTCGCTAATGTAGATATTACGCAATCACCACTGTAAGCTATAGCCGGAGAAATGTCCAGAGCGATAGCGTGCATTGGCATAGGGTACTGCTTACTCAAAGCGAAATCCAAAATCTATTAAATCAAACTTTAATAATTCAGTAAAGTCATAAATTGATAATATACCGTTAAGTTTACATGTCTGAATGAGATCTATGGAGGACTAGTCGGGCCCCCTACTGCCTATAATCAGTCTCACCCCAATATGGTATTAAATTATACGAGACACTACCACCTTGAAAGCCTTCCCTTAGTATGACACACGAGGGGTGATAAAATAAACATCTCCTCAATTACTAGTGAGGTTTTTCGTTCAGTCAATTTCTCCCCCAAAATCATCTTGAAAATCACGGTATAAAACTTCTTCTAGTCTTTTGCTCTGTTTTTGTTTCGAAACTTATAAATATCAGTAGCTTAATAGGTGGGAAAGTACCCGTGATTCGAGTGAAAACAGGTTGGAGTTAGCGGGAGAAAATTACCACGTTAAAAAAGACACCTTAAACTCAAAATTCCACCCAAGAGAGTCGGGTCACCAGGGAAACAAAAAATCTCTCTGGTATTTTTGGCGCCCGGTTTCTCTTAGAGGGAAGGGGACAGGAAACGTTCCACCTAATGATGGACACTTAAAGAGTATTATACGCTTATGGTAAAGTTTAAATGCATAAAACCAGTCCTTTTAGTAATGGTGTTGAATCATTTCGTACCTTGCAATGCATACCCAACAGAAATTTTCCATTTTCTGAACTACCTTTCGAAGAAATGTTACATCTCTTTTGCACAAAGTATTCTATCGCGTCTATCGGAATGTATAGAGCTCTAAGATATGGTTTGTGAAAAAAAACTTTAGTTTAGTCTAAAAAGCGTCTTGTAATTAGATACGCACGTTGCATTACGAAGATTATGAAGTAGATATTGACCCAAATTGCAAGATTGAGTTTCGCATTTTCGACGGTACAGCACTCTCTTCACATCTAGCTATATCAGTAAAATCAGAATTATATAATTCTCCCCTTCGAGAGAAGTGTATCACAAAGCGGGTAATTGTATCATGATTCTTTCCAACTTCATTTTACATTTGTAGTGTGCAAGGTTACTAAACCGAATCACATACGCGATAAACAGTTCCCTCACCATAACTCTATTTGCGCTTAACTATTTACCAAGGCGTATGCGCTTGTGTGTTTTAGTCCCACTTCAAGACAATAAATGTTTGTGGGTTGATTGCTGAGGATTTAGTACCACCAAATTCTCCCTAGCACGGTGCGATTCCCGTCTGTTTTGAGCGAGAGCAAAGATGGGAAGAATCATGTTACATAACTTAAGTTTGATACAGAGTGTCATCCTTCTTCTATTATCCCCTTCCGGTAAAATTAATGCAACCAATTGTTGTTTTAACAACAATTTTAAAATAAATCTCGGATAATACATTACAATTGGAACTCCAACATTGAATCGGTGAGCCTTCTTGACGATAGCCATGTTAATACCCAGTCTTTAAAGTATTTACAAGCGCACTAACTACTCAACCCTCGAAGTTCGAGATCAATTGTGTCTGTCGACAGTCCGTTTCCTGGTCAAGTCAATAATGACACAATGTGAAAGCAAAACATGTCAATCATTAGTTGTTCTAAGAAAAAGATAACAATAGTATATTTTATTTAATCTCTTTTGCAACCTAATACTGGGTTTTTAAAATTAAAGTGTCTGTGATAGTATTTTAGCTTGATCCTATAAACTCTACGTGACTCAGGAAAGGCGTGGTTCAAAGAAACTTGGTCCGTCTCATTTCGAAAAACTACCAACCACTTCGGGGAAATTGGTTCTGCACTCTGGCGAAAAACCAGGACTAGGTGTCCAGTCACACTCCATTCGGAGTTTTTCAATCTTGTCGTCACGTGGTGCCTGTGACGTATTTCAAATAATATTTACCCACCCGCCGATGCATTTCCTTTAAAGCGAATGTTGGCTTCTGTGGCGCCCCTAACATACTGGGCTAACCTTCAACACACCTATTTCACATTACCAAAGGCAGGAACCAATCAGACCTCTTCCACGAGGGCGGAGCTAAAACTAGCCTTTTCTGAGCATAGCGGGCAAGTCAACTCCACCCCCCGACTATGGGAGCATTTAGTGGAAGAACTCTAAACTAAACCACAGACGAGACTTGCTTCAAGTCAAATATACTTTGACGGTTCGCGTGTTGATTTTCAACAATGGAAATGATAGCAGCTGTTTCCAACATGTATTTGAATCCAATAATTACATTCAAAGGCCAAGGCTTATATCGAGACAATAAGAACACTTTACCAAGCATAGTTTTTGACAGGCACACATTTTCATCAGGCTCAATAATAAAAATTGCCTGAACTAGCCTAGACATCCATTGAAAACGTTCATAAATTTGATTTGGTAGTTCCAGGGATAGATTTAATTTTAGAAGTAGGAATGGAGAACGGTTAGTATTTGCTTCAGTCCGACTCATAGCCCCTCCCTCCAACACGTAACGAAAAGTTTAAATTATCTTATTGGCTCACACTTGAACTACGTTTTGATGACGTTGCTGACTGGGACGGCGAAAAATACGTAATTCCTTTTTACCTCTGTCGCTATGACCCACCTCTTCTTTCATACCCCTCAGTCCGTTGGAAGGGGATCCGAGACTTTGACGCTCGCACAGATTACTCTGTTCTCCATTCCTACTTTTAAAATTAAATCTATCCCCCCGGTAGTTCAAAACGATTCATATCATCAGGGATATTAAAATATTTATTCCTTTAAAAAATTTATATTCGTACAAAATTAGGAAACTTTTATGTTCCTATTATAATTTTTAAAACATTATTTTAAATAAAATGTTTCACCCAATTGCCAATCCATTAAAATAGCTTATCTAAAACATTCTTTAAAATTGGTTTCTCATGACGTTCCCAAAACTCCGCGCTTATTCCGTAAGCTATTAACCTTCTTTGATTGGTCACGTGATGTTCCATAGCTTTCATAAAACAATCCGCTTGTTCCCTATTAGCTAAACACGTGCCTAAAAAATCTTCTAACAACTTGGCGTCGATAAAGTTATCCAATCTGCAAAGCATCTCGCAAATATCTAACCCCGATTCCGTGAAAATGGCGCTTCCTTCTCCGCAACCAATCATATTCGTCCTTAACGTCTCCAGAATCAATCGGAATCCATCATTAAAATTGAACGTGATTAAACGTAGCAATAAGGCAGCCAGAAGTTCGGAGTCGTTTATAATGTAACGGATATGATCAATTGGCGCCAAGTTCCATAAAATTGGGAACAATTTGAAGCCCAATTGCTTGACGTTGAAAGCCACAACCCGTTTCAGTAATTGGTAGAAATGATCTTGTTCGGTTATGTTAAATAATGGTGAGATTATTTCCGGGAATAAGTTATAAGGGGTTTTAGTTAAACCGATAATTATACTCAAGTCTTTTAGACTAAGTATCCTTCTGAGACAATCGCGAGATAATTTGGGTGCCGCGAAACTGAGGACGGCGATATTGATATCGACAGTGTGCAGACTTTTGAAGTAATCGCAAATACTCTGTAAGTTGGCACTTTGTTCGCACGACGGTAGTTTGTTCCAGAAGAATTCCATGGCTGTAAAAAAGTAAACAATAAACAAACATTAAACTTTCATTTAAAAGACGTTGTTCAGGCTAATTAACGATATGACGTTTCACATACGTCACTTCATGACAAGCTCTTATAGAACTAGATCAGACATACAAAGAAACTAACAAGCTTAAAGATCTCAAGTTCCATCATCATCACTAACCTTCAACCAATCCATTTTTTAAGGCGTATTGAAAAGCCATCGCACTTGGTGAAGTGTGAACATTTGGGTCAGACTCGTTGTCCGAGATATCATGTTCATCTTCGTTTTGATGTTCGACGCCAGTTACCGCCCGTTCCCACAAAGGATTCAAATTGTTGATTAGTCCGTTTGTCCAAATGGCAACTGTAGCTACCTCGTGGAAAGGGCAAAAGACATCGCAAGTCGGTTCCGGGTGCAGTTGCGACAATAGTTGACATATTTGGTCTTCAATGCAATAATCACAGGCCATCCTGTACCGGCGTATAACGTCTATTCGCTCGTCTTGTACCATTATGGCGATCATTTTGGCAGTGTCCACTGCGCCATGCGAAGTAAATTGAAGTTTACCCAAGTATTCCAACAAAAGCTTTAAGAAAATTGCAAGGAGAAGTCAATTTTACAGTCCTAAATATGGGAAAATACCTGAAATTTTAAAAACATTTCACCTGTCGTTGCAAGCGATACATAATCTCACCGAAGGTATGAGACTCAAACCATCTTAGTACGTCCTGGCCGACTGCTACAATGATGTCCTTAAGTCTCACCAGCAAATCCTTGGGCAAGCAAAGTGTCCCTACGTCATTAAAAGCCAATTTCTCGATGTCGGACCAGTCTTGTTTGAAATTGGGGTACTTTTCTATATGGGAGACCATTCTCCGACTTCGCCAAACTGTGGTAGCTATTTTCAAGTAAGTACTTGTACTTAAAAGGGGCAGCGGTAAACGCATTACTATATTGGAGGGGGAAGTCGACATGGTGGCCACTCTGGGTCTCAATTAGTTTATGATAGTATTTTTAATCGTTTGAGACTGAGGTTAACTCGCATTTTGTGACCTTTGACCCTATCAACTTTAGATCAAAGCGTAAATAAACTTTAATTGAAACTTTAATGAAAACTCCGATTGGTTTATCTATGTTCATAATTATTTTTGAAAAAAAAGTAAATAAAAAGTTTTTTTTAAGATTTTAGGCCTAAATATCGTCTAAAAATAGGTCTAGTATTCTTCCAAAAATTTATTTGGAGGAAAATTAGTAATCGTTCGCTGGAAGCCGATGTGTTCAGTTCATTCTAATATTTCGGTTAGTAATATAATATAATTAAAGTAAATTATTACGTCAGACGTATGGTTAAAATATTAGTTTAGTTTATTTAAATATTAGTTAGTTCTACATTTGAAAGTTCCCCAATTCCTTGCACATTATTCTTAATTAAACTATCCCCGCTGACCAATCAGCCTTGATTATTAGTCAGTCAGGACTTCTACAGATAATTCTATTCCTTCTTTCAATTTCTACTCCCTTCTAAATCCTTCCTGGTATGACGCGCCAAAACTTAAATTTTCAATACTCCTTGTTTTAGTTTATTTTAAACACAGATACTGCATTAGAAGGAAAAGTGTGAGCCATTTATGCTAATTTCCAGCAATTACCAAATGAAGAATTACTTAAAGACCGAAAAAATAGCCTGTTTCTTATTTTAAGGAAAATTTAAAGCTAGAGTAATATAAAGTAGCAGACGACACTGGAGGCTCGTGTCTCCTATTCCAAAGCATTAACTGACTCTTTCCGTAGCGAAAGTACAGACATGATGATGCAATGAGTCACATTTTGCCGCGCTCCCGAGTCCCGCGTAGTTGCCAACAAAGAATGAAAAATGAACATTGACGTTAAATAAAAGTAACTGGAACTTAAAGAACGAAATTACCATTTTGTAGCTATGATTACAACCAGTATTGTAGTTTCAATTAAACAAACCCTGGAAACTACCGAAAGTTAATTATATACCAATAAGTTTGTGAGAAGCCATATCTGCTTTTAGGAATAAATAACAAAAGGATAATCTCGCATCGCATTAGGTCAAGATTTTGAAACCATCCATCAGGTGAGTTTATAAATGTTCAACAATATTAAATGGTTATCCTTTTCTGTAAAAATTGGCCATATGTCTAATCAGCGCCACTAGCGGATGGTCTGAGAACTACTCCCATAGAGATTAGGTATATTTAAGAGGGTTTGCAGAATTTCCGCCAGGTGGCTCGAACGCCGCGCCATCTGACGGAAATTCTGCAAACCCGCTTAAATATACCTACGACTCTATGGGAGTAGTTTTCAGCCCATCCGCTGGTGGCGCTGATTAGACATATGGCCAATTAACTCATGAATCCGTGGTGTGGTTTATTTTGACCTTGAAATCGCGCGAAAACAAAACTGCAAACTGGCAGCTTGAGCTAGTCGTTGTCAGAAAGAGTTATAAATTAAAACGTAAACTTCAAGTTAAGCCTTGGCTAAAACAATGAATTAAACATGGATTTCGCGTCCTCAGGGCCCCACCCTTTTAACAAGAATCTTTGTTAGTGCGAGATTTTCACGTGATTCAAAATGGCGCTGTCCTACTTATAAATTTTATGGCCTATTAATTTGATATTAATCGTAATAAGGAAAATTTAATTTTCTTTTCAATCAGGATATTAGTAAACCATAAGTTTATAAGATGCGTTCCATAAGTATTACACCTCCTATAGTTATGACCTACGTCACTTCATGACAAGCTCTCTGTAACCAATGAGAAAATGTCTTATGAACTTATGGTAAACCCAATAAGGCCTTAACAAAAATTGCATGCATTTATAGGAAGTACAAAAAAAACAAATTTTAATTCATGGAAGATAACATTGAACAACAATTAACCCCGAATTATCATGAATTTGACCATATCTATGATGACGAAACCCCAAAACATTACCACGGTGGTAACAATTACCTTAACAACGCATTAAACAACGCGTCTTCATTCGCGTCACGTGGTGGTCATAACGGTCACCGCCCCCAA
This sequence comes from Phalangium opilio, assembly GCF_054372755.1. Classification (NCBI taxonomy): domain Eukaryota; kingdom Metazoa; phylum Arthropoda; class Arachnida; order Opiliones; family Phalangiidae; genus Phalangium; species Phalangium opilio. Next base: position 1,447,631 of record NW_028324166.1, on the reverse strand, counting down.
CAACAACAATGGGCGTATTCGGAACGCGGGGGTCAAAGATTTCGCGGGGGTGGCGCTATTCACCATTGCAGATTCCATTGGAATAACCATAGAGGTCGTGGCCGCGGTTTACCACCTTGTCCACACGGACACTTCGCCAATAAACGTGGGCGAGGTGGCCGGAAATGGTTCTTAAACACACCGAGACCATTTCATACTTACCCTCAACAACGATTCGATGACGCGAGTAATTGCGGTTGTAATGACTATCAAAATACACCCGGACCTTCCTTCAAACGCCCCTTCAAATCCCCGGGCGAACCAATGACTGCTTCCGGTTCCGTTATGGACATGGGTCAAACGGGACTTGAAAACCAAGTCCCTAATTCTAATGACGCGCAATTGGATACCGGAACATCCGTTCAGAACAACCAACATTTTCGACCGAAACCATCGCGTTGGGGACCACCCATTGAGTCCAATTGTAACACGGACAGTAAAGCGACCAGTCGTGGCAGCGTTTCATTTGAACATACCGGTGGTGGTAGAAGGCCGTTTAAAACGCGTACGCGGTATCGTAAACCATGGGCCCGGTTTGGTTTTAAAAATGCCTATAAAGATGGCCCGAGGAACGCCAACAGAGATCACCAAAGATCGGTACCATTCTATAAACGACACGAAAATGACGCCGCGCCTAGGCGACATTTCAATCGACGACGACCGAGTAGATCCAGTCATTCCGGTAACGATTACCAATCCGAAGTTGGTAATGATTCAGATGCCAATGTTGATTTTAAAGCCAAAGCCAAAGTTGAGTCGTGGTTGGCAACTAGCGATTTTGACGTCGAACCATCCGATGAGGAATCGCGTGATTTTCAGTTGGACAAGGACATGGATAACCAGAGATATCTACTGATGGAACAGAGTTACGATGTTAAGATTACCATGTCGGACATTGGCAGTGTTGCCGAAGAAAAGAGCGTTGCCGAAGAGAAGAGTCTTGCAGAGGAAAAGATTGTCACCTCACCAATTACTTCATCGTCGAGTTGCGTTAGGTCCTTCATTGACCTGACTTCCGATTCGTCTGTAGCTACCATACCATACCCTGAGGAACGTTACAAGACGTTTTGTGAAATGACATCATTGTCATTGGAAGGACAGTTTGGATATGATCCTTTCGTAGTTGAAATGCCACCATGTATCTTTACACGTTCTATAGAATCTGGTCTTCTTCGCCCAATTACCGCCCATTTGGTTCATTTCGTATTTGTATACGACTTGCGTATCGAGTTGGTACTTACGATGTCAGTATTTGACTACTTACCATTATTACACGAAGCCAGTATATTTAATAAGTCAGTTATGGCCTTAATTGTGACCATACCACAAGTTTTAACATACGGAAAATTCGGTGTACTGGTCAACAAAGGCTTAAAGAAAACTGAAGTCACCAATAAACGTCGTAATAAGAAATCCCGGCGTACCAATCGCAGAAACCGGGTTAAATCCGCGTCATCTGCATTTGATTCCAACAAAAATCATGGTCCATCGCAACAAGTACTTACGAAAGTACTTCGCAATAAACTACCACCTGAACGATTTCGTACTAAGGTACTTAAGGTTTCTTCAGAGACTTCGGAAACTTCGCGTGTGTCCATGTTTAAGAACAAACATCCCAAAAAGAGGTACCTGGAATGGGAACCCGAAGAGACGTCAAATTCCGGTGTTGTTGTGTTTCAAGGACAAAGTAATGTGATGGTAAATGGTGCGACGAAATGGGACTTTAGTAAGACTACTTGTCCCAAAAAACGATTTTTAGCCAAAGAAAAACGTTTTAATCAGCTACTTGAAAGCATATTGGATATTGAGGATACACCAGTGCTTGCTGTTGGGTGAGTTTGATTTTTATTATTACTTTATGGACCAGTTTACTGAATGGTAGCCCATTTGCGCAAGTCCGTTTGCAAGTCTGCGTTCATTATTGCATTTGACATAACCGGAAGTGTATATTACTTCCCTTCTTCGGGAAGTGTACCAAACCACAAAGCGTGGCGATTGTAACATGATTCTTCCCAATATCATTTCCAACATTTGTAGCAAGGTTACTAAACCGCCATGTTAGTTCTCTCAATCCGAAATCGTAATGTTAAACTCTATGGAGCTTAACATTATGAGGTGGAAAAATTTTTGCGAGTTAGACCCAAGGTTTCGCGACCAAGGGTGTACACTTTTTTCACTGCCTAACTTTACAGCACTAGCAAAGGCTGAAAAGGTATAGTATCTCATTTCTCGTAGTGTAAGGTTAACTTGGCCTTTTCGTATAGGTTTCAAAATAAATATTTTTCAAGCACGCGCTAGCTCACGCACCAGCACGCGCTGTATTTCAATAAAAGTTTCAATTCAAATCTCGCGCTTAATTTCACCATTTTGATTTTCTAATTAAGGTCACGTGTTTTTTTATTTTAACTTTTTGGGCCTATTTTTTTGTATTTCAATTTCTAATTTTTGACCCTTTGTGGGTTTGAAAAAGTGTCGCGGATTGTGTATAAGTGCAGTTTTTAAGAACTGCGAAGCAAAACTCGTTTCTGTATTAGTCTATTAGCGCTGCTTAACTATTTGCCAAGGCGCATGCATGCGCTTGTGTGTTTTTGTCCCAGTGACGTCAAGACAATCAATGTTTGCGGGTTGATTGTTTGCTGAGGATTTAGTACCACCAAACAGTTATAGAATTCACCCTTGCCCATCTGAAGTTTGATTAGCATTAGAAGAGCAAACAAAAATGGTGCCATGAGCCCGGGAAGAATCATGTTACATAACTAAAGTATTAAGAGGATACAGAGTGTCACCCTTCTATTATCCCCTTCTGACATTACGTATTGACACGCGTTATATGGTCAACTGTGGTTGTTCTCTTTTTCGAACTCAGAACTATGCCAGATCCCAATATGCCTATCCTAACCCGTGAATGTCAAAGTCAACCACAGACAATTAAACCCGTGTCCGATCCGAGTATTGCAATCCCGGTGTTAGAGCCCGTTACATCATGTCATGAGACGCAAATCGCTCGCGAAATACCGATACAAAAGGAAATAGACCACGAGAAGACTTTACCCAAGAAAAAACGTACTTTACTGCCGACTCCCGGACGTAGTAGGGTTTACCCAACACATAATCGTTTCGGCAATAACAATTATCGTAGACCAAACTTTTCAACTAATGAACACCATAAACATCGCCCCAAATCTAACCGAAATGATAATCGCAGTGGAGACTTCAATTACCGTCAAAGACAAACAAGAGTAACAACTAACTACCCAAGTACATCGATGCGATGTGGTTCCGAGTACCCTCAAAATCAGAGTCAAAATCCACCACCACCCCCACAGTCAAGCAGTGTCTCAAAGGCAAACCATATAGCCCCAAACACAAATGACAATCCTGGTACAAATCAATCGAAACTATCTAGAGGTCTTCAGGCGAACCATAATGGAACTCATGGTAATCGATTTACAACGATCCGTGATAGCACTAAATACTCCACAAACCAGTACAACCTAAAAGACACCCCTCAAGCTAGTCAACTTCCGTTTAACCCTAATGAGGCACGTGGTGATAAAAGTGCAAAGAATCGCAATGTCCATAATCAAACGGAACCAAAAACAAGCGCTGTCTCTCAGAGTAGCCAAGTACTATCAAACTCTAACGACAATCATGGGAACCAAAGTACAACGATTTGCGATGGCTCTAATTACCCACAAAATCCAACAAGCTTGGGTACTGAAGCTGCTAAGACTAGCACGCTCACTAACCCTTGTGATTCTCTTGTAAACCCACGTCAAAATCCTACTTCACGTAACTTAAGATACCGTGACGTCGCGTCCAATCACAAATACCAACCAAAACACGTTTCCGATGACCTAATCCCGCCTGGTACAAGTCCGATGAAGAACACGTCTTTCGAGACAGTGCACCTGTCTTTTACTACACCGCCTCGTAACCGGCATGTTACTGATAGTAACCAAGTACCTCGTCGCGATGTTCCACTCGCACCTCAATTTCCCAACCCGTACCAGAGTTACACAATGAGTACTTGCGCGGTTTACGAATGTCCAACGCTTCCCGTACCACAACCTCCACCGGTAGTTAATTTTTGCGTACCCCCACCCATGTTTGGTTTAACAATGTACCCTCCACCACAATTCGTATCGGGAACTGTTCCGTTTCGATTTCCGGATCCGGTTTACTGCAATAACATGACGCAATCGATGCCTTATTCCTCCCCTAAAGTGGTTGAAATGGAAACCATCGATCATGTTACTGTACCGAAAGTTAGATCAGTTTCCGGAACTGAGGGAGTTGAAATCGAAAGCCAACCTCAACCTCGAGACGATGAGGGTAGGAAGGATCCAAGACTCAAACCACGGGCAATTGACAAGAAGACGCTGGTGAGAGACAAAAAGACTGCTGCAAAAAGGATAATGGCCTTTGCCAAACCACTCATCTATACTGATTGGAAGAAACCAGTACTTATTGAAGGGATTGAACGACCTCGTTATAGGAACCCTAACCATGTTGATTCTAATATTAGTTCCCGTAAGTACATGACATTTTATTGGGCTGTCCTCAGAGTAGAGTTTTGTGTACGTATGTTCCAGAGATAAGGGTTTCTCTGTACTTGGGGTTGGGAAACGTGGCTTTTTTCTGTGCTTGCCATTGGGAAACGTAGGATTTTCTGTACTTATCATTAAGAAACGTGGGTTTTTCTGTACTTTCCATTGGGAAACGAGGGTTTTTCTGTACTTACCATTGGGAAACGTGGGTTTTTCTGTACGAACCATTGGGAAACGTGGATTTTTCTGTACGAACCATTGGGAAACGTAGTTTTTTCTGTATTGACCCTTGGGAAACGTAGTTTATTCTGTATTAACCCATTGGGAAACGTAGTTTTTTCTGTATTAACCATTGGGAAACGTAGTTTTTTCTGTATTAACCATTGGGAAACGTAGTTTTTTCTGTATTAACCATTGGGAAACGTAGTTTTTTCTATATTAACCATTGGGAAACGTAGGTTTTTCTGTATTAACCATTGGGAAACGTAGTTTTTTTCTATACTAACCATTGGGAAACGTAGGTTTTTCTGTACTAACCATTGGGAAACGTAGTTTTTTCTATACAACCATTGAGAAACGTAGTTTTTTTCTATACTAACCATTGGGAAACGTAGTTTTTTTTCTATACTAACCATTGGGAAACGTAGTTTTTTCTGTACTAACCATTGGGAAACGTAGGTTTTTCTGTACTAACCATTGGGAAACGTAGTTTTTTCTGTACTAACAATTGGGAAGCGTAGTTTTTTCTGTACTAACCATTGGGAAACGTAGTTTTTTCTGTACTAACCATTGGGAAACGTAGTTTTTTCTGTACTAACCATTGGGAAACATAGTTACGCTGTAAGTTTTAATCCTTGTTACAGCACCGAAAAACATCCCGGCTAAGACCTCCCACGACCCCAGATTGAAAATTCAACCATGTCTGCAAATCTTCGACATTGACGCAAATAATTGCAATAGCGACATAATCAGACCCAATGATGACCCTAGACTCCGTTACATGTCGGGTTATGGTGGCAAAAAAATCAAATGGAGAGTTCAAGGCTTACAATTACCCCCTAGCACTACTACAACTACAACTGAAATGAGCAAGACCAGTAATTCTCTGGAACAGACCATTACGTTACAATCTGATGCTATGAATGAAACCATAACATCCCCCATTAACCTAAAACGCAAGAGGAATTCAACGAGCCCCTCGAGTCCCCAAAATGACGCGAAATTGGCTGTCACTACGCCTTTGCTAGAGTCTTTAACCAATGTCCATAAACGGCAGAAGAAATTTGCGACAGTCGTTTGCCCAGTTTCAGAAAATTCAACTCAGATTGGCTCAGTTGAATCGGACTTGCAAAAAGTCGCAAAGCCTAGTCAGGGTTCTGATGTACCATTGTTTCCCGATAACGAAGGAAATCCAGCTGATTGGCCGAGTCTTGAAGAGTTCTCGAGGAACAACTTCGAAGTATCCAAGGCTAAACGTAAGGAGGTTATTGAACCAGACTCCAATTTGAAGTCCTCGAGTTCAAGGTCAATTCCGACTCAAAACGAGTACATGAGCAACAAGGTCTCGTCGACGGTTGAATCAGAGTTGAACTCCAGTTCAACATTGGATAATTTAGCAATATCAAGTTCCAATTCGGAACAATCCATTGAACCATGTATGAAATCAGGAACTGATTTGAAACTTGCTGACGTGGTTGTTAGTTCCATGAAACCGAAGCTCAAGTGGATGTCCATGTCTTGTAACGAAATGAAACGAAGTGAAAATACTGAGCCGCCAGTCGTTGATAATAAGCGTAGGTCCAAAGGTAAATCAAGGTCAAAGTCGCTAGGTTCAGAGGTGAACGATGAACCAGTTACGCCTAAGGTCAAACCAACCTCAAGTTCAAAAATCAGACCTGAACTTACTGACCAAGATTTGTTATTGGAGGATGGTGTACCCACAAGTACTGATGTTTCAAGTTCAAAGTCACTTGAGAACCTTAAACTGAGTTCCACAAATGTTAAACCAAAGAACAAGAAGGTCAGATCGGCTAATACTTTGGTTAAGAATTCTGATAACATCTGCTTCGACGACCCGAGCCCGCCAAGTAGAGTTAACCCAAGTTCAAAGGTCAAATCCATTGAATATATATCTGAAGTTGATACGGAATCGAATTGTGGAAGTCTTAAACGCAACCCGCCTGAACCAGAGGTCAAACCGAAGCGTAAGAAGAAAGATAAGACGAAAATCAGGTCTAAGGTACCAGTTGAACTAAAGGTCGAGAAGACAGGGTCAACCACTCTCATGGAACTCGATTCGGAAGATATTGGCCATGATGGAAGTTCACCCTTACCTAAGGGTAAATCAATTTCCAGGTCAAAGGGTAAGGTCACATTGAGTTCAAAGTCTCCTTCGGACCTCGATGAGATACCTAAGTCAGGGTCAGGGTCAAAGTTGAAGAATACGTCTTCGTTTGACGTCGATACGGAATTTGTAACTGAGAAAGAAGGCGAAAGTTGTCTTCATAAGCCACAAAAACATAAAGTCCAATCAAGTTCTAAGAATAAGGTCAAATCGAGGTCAAAATCGAAAGATAGATCAATGTCAAGGTCATCTTTTGACCTCGATTCAGATTATATTTCTGACAATGAAGGCGAAAAATGTCTTGATAATCCACTAAAACGTGCGGTCGTGGCAAGGTCCAAGGAGAAGGTCAAGTCGAGGTCAAAATCGATATCAACGGATAGTTTAGAGTCAAATTCAAAGTTGGATGTGGATTTGAACGATGGTTTTGATAATGAACACGAGAAACACGAGATTCGTTCAAGACCGTCGTCGAAGAATAAGGAAAAATCGAGGTCAAGGTCAAAATCTGATGACAAACCAAAGTCAAAGTCAAAACACAAGGACAGTTTAAGTTTGAATTCTACTTTGGAGCTCGATTCGGATAACAATATAAGCAATAGTAGCGAACAACCCGGTGATGGTTCCGTACATGTTAGTAAGGTCAAATCCAGGAAAAGGTCATCGGACAAGCTGCAATCGAGGTCAAAGAAGTCGGAATCAAATTTAAACTTGGATTCAGAAGACGTTCTTCGCAAAGAGCAAGATAAATACGATGATATTTCAGCCAAACCTAAATCGAAATCAAAGACCTTAAAGGTCAAATCGAAGTCCGAGTCAAAATCTAATAAAAATGCTTCAAAATCAAATACCAATTTGAACTCTAATTCGAATTCGAATTCGGATGAAGCTGTTGAGAGGGAATCTGAGAAACACGATACCGTATCAATCGAAAATTTCAAGCTCAAGTCAAAGCCAATTTCTAAAAGGGTTACCTGTGAACTGGACACAGGTCAAAGTGCACCCAATGTCCAAAAAGTTTCAAAGGAAAAGGAATCTGAGAAACACGATACCGTATCACACGAAAATTTCAAACCCAGGTCAAAGTCTTCTAAGAGGGTTCCCGGTGAACTGGACACAGGTCAAAGTGCATCCAATGTCCAAAAAGTCTCGAAGGAAAATGTTTGCGATAATTTTGAAATCTGCAACGAAGACAACGATAGCAGAGATACTGAAATATATAGTTTGGGCAATTATGACGTTAACATGACGATTGATACCCATAATATCGTAGTTGAACCATCCATAAATGTCAAAGTAGACGTGGAAGCGCCGAAATCTGAAACAATAGACCAAATTAAACTGAATAAGTTAGTTGAGAAAAGCAGCGATTTATTCGAGGAGTTGAAAAGGTCAAAGGGTAACTTGAAATCCTGCTCTATTTTGAATCTCGTCAAAATACGCGAACGATTGGTCCAAGTACAAGATGAAACGAAGGTCATGATGGAAGACGCGCGTGCGCGTAGTGTTCCAGAGGATGAGTTCGGGCAAAAGCTATTAACGGTTATTTTAAATAACTGCCTGGGTTATTTGAAAGAAGTTGAATTCATTTTGTTCAATTCTACACCCGATGTTTGTCAGGTAAATGTCCATTTTTGATTTTAAGTGTCGGTCAAGAAGGGGAACTGTGTATCTATTTGTACGATACTTCTTTGCTTCGTTTAATCATGCCATGGAGCATAACGGTCCTATCAAATCCTATATTTTTGAAAATGTCCTATATTTTCCTATAATTGCATGACAGGTCCTATAATAACCTATATTCCTCTCAGATCAAAACACCAACTGATAATATAACTCAAAAAACAAATACATCAATCAAAACGGAGTTTGCAGTTAATAATTTCGATGACGCCATCGTATTGTCGTCCGACTCTGAAGTCGAAAAAGATGATAATGACGCAATTAAAAAGGAACCAGAACCGGAACCTCTGAACCAATCGGAAAATAGTCTAGACCGGTTCGCCAATTGCATACCGATACGTATCGCCATGTCTGACATCATTAAGTCGTCTCCGAACCAAAGATTCAATCTCGAATTCGATTTGAACCATGATACGCCTATTGCCATAAAACAGGAACCGTTATCCCCGAGTGGATCAGTCGATGACGTCAGTGGATCAGTTGTTGACGTCAGTGGATCAGTCGTTGACGTCAGTGGATCAGTCAATACCGATAAGTTCTCGGTTTCTAGGAATCTATTCGCAAACTTCCAGGAAAAACCCAATGAAGCGCCTGATATGACTGATAACAATGTCACAGATGCCCATGATGATATCGCCTTATCATAAGCAGTAGAAGATTATATCAGGAGTTGAGTGGAAGTGCATGGGATCAAAACCCAACTTAAACTTAACTGTATTGTCATTTTGCTTTGGTTTTCTCATCTGTATTTTCTCTTATGTATCTTTTGTTTTGTGGACCCGAAGATAATGGGTGAAACATTTTTTTTCTTATGTATGTCACTGTAATAAACATTATCACAATGACTCCAAATAATATTAGATTATATAACTTAATTGTTTCTTTATTTATTGACTCAAATACACAAACTATCAAACAAAATATCGTTTGTCCAAAAATGAAGTAAGATGATGTTCTTTGTTAAGAACAGTACATTGAAACGATACAACGAAGAAAATTGAAGTCCGAACAAGTTTAAATGAATTAAACATCGATCGAGTTAAAAGTGTGTTCAAAATATCGTTTGTCCAAAAATGAAGTAAGATGACGTTCTTTCTTAAGAACAGTACATTGAAAAGATACAAAGAAAAAATTGAAGGAACAAGTTTAAATGAATTAAACATCGATCGAGTTAAAAGTATGATCAGTCAGAATCGTACTCATCACTGTCAACGATGTCCCTGACGGACTGACTTTCGTAAGCGCTATAGTCTTCATAGTCATTTTCTTCTAGATCTGGTTCACGCATTTGCTTGTTGATCTTACCCCATTGTCTTTGCCATAATTCTTGTATGTAGTCCGTGTTTTTGAACCGATACTGATAGGCAACTGACTGCAAGGACGCCAACCTGCATCTGTCCTCCGGAACTTTATTTTCGTACATGAGTAACAACATGTCTTCAACTTGTTGCGTCGAAAGGATTCCTTTTAGGTCAATTACGTTTTGTGTGCATTGGTTGATCATGTCCTGAAAAACGGGTGACGCTGAACCTAATATACTTTTCTCGCAACGAAAGTCTCTGTCTTTGGTCTTGAGGACAATATCGAAGGAGGGACGATCTGCGAATGAAACCGTCGGGAATTGGTTGAAAGAATCAAAACAGCACCCCAATTTAAAGTAAAAACTGTGTAGCTCTACTATGTAATACAGCCGGAAGTATAGGCCTATTTCTTATCATACATTATCATTCATGTTCTTACCGATGAAAGTATGTTTTGGCTGATTTGAGCTGGATGCCATAATTTCTTTGGTTGATTTGAGCTGGGTTATCTTTGAAAAATCTGTCGGCAAAGAAGGTGTTTGTAATTTACTAATTTCAGTGATTAGGAACTTAAGCCTTGGAAATACTGATGAATAAATGGTACCAGGGATAGATTTAATTTTAGAAGTAGGGATGGAGAACGGTTAGTATTTACTTCAGTCCGATTCATAGCCCAGTATAGAGCCCCTCCCTCCAACACGTAACGAAAAGTTTAAATTTTCTTATTGGCTGCTCACTTAAACTACATTTTGAAGACGTTGCTGACGCGCACCCAGATTACTCTGTTCTCCATTCCTACTTCTAAAATTAAATCTATCCCTGATAGTACATTTAATAGTACACCATAAAGTTGAGCCAATATTATCATTAAAAGATTGGTTTTCTGTGCGAATTTTGATAACAACGAAGTCGCGTGAATTTTAAAGGTGATACTCTCTCAGAAAAAATAACGCCATCAAAATAAATAATTAAAAATAATTATTTGTAATTTTTGGTATTTAATTCAACCGCGAGAACCACTTTCTTCGTTAGAGCTTGAGCTTTGACATAACATAGAAACTCTTAATTTCTTCCCTTTCAATGCGCTCAAAGAGTGTAACCCTTTCATTATGATCTGTATTTATTAATTAAGCATACACTTACCACAAATTCTCAAGAAGATCGACAAGTATTCCAATTTAAACCGAACAAATTTGAATGAAGAAATCCTCGAAGTTAGGACGCTCTCTAGGCCAAGGCTTAGGAACAACGTGAGACCATTCCCAGTTTTTAGGCCTAATCCTTTCCGTCGCCACGCCGCCACCGTGACGAAAAATGTGTGTCAAGTAAAACTTAGAGCACTAGCAAAGGCTGTTTGACCCTTGAATCTGCAAATAAGCTAGTCTCTAGTCATGTTTGCTCTACAGGATTGCGAAATGTGTTGCAATATACACTTGGTGTTCAGACAAATAACATATAAGGACATTGATGCAGACCTTTTTTTTTGGGTTGCGTACAACTCTAATTATAACTCGAAATGGGTGGTCCGGACGACAAAATGTCATAGAACATTTTTGACTCAAAATAACCCAAAGAACATTTTCCTTAATTTATTTAAGACTTATCAGAATTTCAGAAACACCCTGTTGGTAAAAGTTGGTATTTGTTTATTCGATCTGGAAGCCATAATGTACTTCTTTGAAATGTTTGTCTGATTGTTAAGTTCAGTGATAATAAAATCGGGTTTTTATTTTATATTTATTTATAAACAAACTCATATTTAATTTAAATAAAGATTCAGTAAAACTTAATGAAATGAAGTCCAGTAAAACTTAATAAAATTAAACAAGATATTAATAAAAATGTTCCAGAAATAAATTTGGGAGTAAAAGTTATCAATCGCCAATAATGCAATCAGGGACTTCCAAGTGTTGGTTTTCCATTTTGATTCTGTTCATTTTCATCTCCCACATTGTGCGAATGGCGCCATGTTTTTTCAACAAGTACATTTCGGCCAGCGTCTGTAAGGCCATCATCCTGTCCTCGTCGTTGGGGACTTCTTCCGAATAAATAAAGTCCAACATTTCTTGGACTTGTTGCGCGGACCAGACTCTTCTCCAGTCAATGGTGTTTTCCCGACGTTCCTTCATGTTATGTTCCAACATGGCCCTGAAAACGGGGGAGGCCGAAGCCAGCATGATTTTGTGGCAATCAAAGTTCCTCTCCTCTGTCCTGATGACCATGTCGGTGAAGAGACGTTCTACGAAAGAATATGATTTTATGAAGTATTTTCTCTATGTCTGACTCATCATGTTGTAGGAATAATATTGTAGCTGAGATAATCCTTATGTATGACGAGTTTTTTCTCGCTGCTGGTTGAACCTTACCTGGCGTTACCTCACGTTGGTACCAACCAATTATATCACAGTTAAAAAGACGTCACAATTAGTAGGCGTGACGGATACTACTTCAATCCCGGCCCACAAAAGCCTCGTAGAATTTAACATGGGATATATGGAGCATAATAGCCGTATCATAAGTTTATAAGATATGGACCATAAGTGTGACATTGCCTATACTTCGTAATGTTACAGACTTACTGGGAGCTAGTAAGGGTTCATACAACTTTTGGAAAACAAATTTCCCTGAGATTTCCAGGTTTTCCCCCACATACTTCCCTGAATTTTCCAGAGTTACGAGCCTCCAAAGTTTAGTGTAACCGTAACGCTATTCCTATGATGGGGTTGTTTGTTTACGTTCTGCTTAATTACTCGGCCCATGTTTGTCGTACCCCTAAGTTTTTAGTGTGATTGGATGGGAGACAAATTGGACTATAACATACTCAAAGGACATCCCCGTATCTCTAGTAGAACTAGAGTTACTAGCCTCCAAAGTTTATTGTTAAAAATCAAAACTAACCTAATAACAATAAGTGAGACACTAACGTAAGTTGACGAAGATATTGACGTAGACTCAAGTTTAAAGTACCCTTGTATGGGGGACTAATTGAAATATAACTTACTCAAAGGAGATCCCCGTATCTCTAATATAACAAGAGTTATTGCCGCGGTTATAGAATTGGACCAGGTATGCTAACCTTTGAACATGGCGTCCAAAGTTGTTTGTTTCTCATTGGGCTTTGGCGGTTGAAATACCTTCAGAAAACAATGCGCAAGGAGCGTATCCCTTTCCCGGAAAGCCACCTTAAAGTTGAGTCCACTATGAACAGTGAATCCATCTGGACCAGGGCCGAGAAATCGAAGAAAATCGAAACCATTTGGCGTTCCGATTTTAAACAGTTTAAAGGTGGCGCTGTTCAACTCGGGGAAGACTATTTTGGCTTCGATGGCGAACAAATATCGTTGTTTCACAGCTTGGAGCTCGAAGTTCATGTAATTCGGATGTCTCATACTTCGGTCGTGTATGTGAATGATATGCAGACGGTACTGGTCTTCCGGTTTGGCGTCCACCGGAAATGCCGGACTTCCTTTGATCAGATCGTCTATTTTTACGCGCCATTCGTAGTGACAACATTTTACTAATTGCCGGAGGTTTCTATGTAGCGACCATCTTGATGACGATGAGTCATTAGAGCCTAAAATTATACAGCGTGTTCCTTATAGGTCTGGCATGTATAGACAAATTCGTTTATAGGGAGCTAACACAGGGTTCGTACAAAATTTTAACTTTGAAAATCCCTCGCTTTTCCAGGTTATCCCTGACCAAATTTTGGCAATATTCCTGACCATTTTAAGTTGTTTATACCAGAGCCCACTTCATAATTACACCTGTCTCATATTTAGCATTGCTCGAAGAAATCATGGTTTGATATACCAAACGAAATCCCTGACATATCCCTGACTTTTCCCCTATTTTTCATATCCCTGACTTATCCAGGTTCCGTACGAACCCTGTAACAGTTCTGACCCTGAAACGTCACACCCTTCTATCTCTTACTGGAGTTTCATCCCCCTAACGGTTGGAAACGCGCAAAAATTCCAACCAGAGAGGGGGGTAATGCGTGAGGTCAGATTATCTCTTACCCCTAGCCAATTGTTAGCTCCGTATTGCGAACAGAGAAAACAACCCACACAGGGGTGAGGCCACCATTGAGGTATCTTCCTTGTCGCCAAGAAGTTCCGCCAGAGACAGTTCTAGTTGGTTAGACTCCCTCCGCGGGTAGTGAACTGTGGCTCCGTCTGGTGTTGCTTCTTGGCGAGAGGAAAAATACCCCAATGTCTGCCTCACCCCTGTGTGTTGGTTTCTCTGTTTATTAATAAAAGAATTTGTCTATTAAGTGGGATGTTCTTTGGGAAATCAATTTTTAGTCGAAAATGTTCTATCACATTTTGCCACAAGGGACACTATTTTTAAGTTAATATTTTCCGGAGAATTTTACGGATGGTCTCTTACATTTTATTAAGAAACTGATTAAGACAATGATTTCTAATTTAATTATTAAGGGGTCATTCCTAAAGCACTCATCAAATCATAACTCGAAAACAGTGGCTCGGACAGCAAAATGTCATCGAACATTTTCGACTGAAAATCGCTTAAAGAATATCCCCCAATATTTGCCAAATAAAGAAAGAAAACAATTAAGTACTTTCAATGTGTACGGTTTCAATCTCAGTTGGATTGTCTAATTTGGACGCCATGTTTTACTGTAAATATTAAGATTTATTAGTTAAGTAACTAAATATAATAGAAAACCACCATAAAACCAGTAAAATTAAACCGAAATTATCAGAAAATTTCTATTAGAAAACTAACAATTTCTATTTTAAAACTAAACATTTCTATTAAAAACCTAAAAATTTCGATTAAAAAACTAAAAATTTCTATTAAAAAACTAAAATTTCTACTATAAAACTAGAAATTTCTACTAAAAACTAAAAATTTCTACTAAAAAGCTAAAAATTTCTACTAGAAAACTAAACATTTCTATTAAAAAAAATTTCTATTAGAAAACTAAAAATTTCTATTAAAAAACTAAACATTTCTATTAGATAACTAAAATTTAAATAAAAAAATTAAAATCTACATTAAAAAAATTCTTAAATAATATTTAGTTTCAAATACTCAAACTTACCACCAAGAAAAATATCAGACTATTAGTGAGTTAAAGAAAGTTTGTATCCATCCGAACAACTCAGCAAGTGGTCAAAAACTGGACTGGGACACTGGGTTTATGGGTTTGTAAAACTCTTCACATCAAAACAAAATTTCCTGGCATTTGTTTGGAAGATTGGTTCAGTGTAACCTTACACCACTAGCAAAGGCTTGGTGACCATCCTACCTCAGTCATCTTGGTCTCAAAAACAAGTCCAGGTTCATTCTTTAGTTCTCTTCAACCAAACTTGTCAAGAACTACTTTCTTTACTACGAGGTTTAACATTATATATTAATACGCGTGTACTTGCGCTATTATGTCAAGTGACCTTGTATACATTAGTGGCGTCTGTGCAAGAAATTCTTTTTTCGTAGACAAATAATGAAGATCAAGGACAACAAGGACACAATCTTAGGCAATTTTCAAATTTATTACGCTAAAAATCATCTTAATTATGGATTAGATTCTAGAATATTTATTTACTAATTTTGCTGCTTATTTTAATTAGGCTATATCAGGGATAGATTTAATTTTAGAAGTAGGAATGGACAACGGAACGGTTAGTATTTACTTCAGTCCGACTCATAGACCACCCTGGATAGAGCCCCTCCCTCCAACACGTGACGAAAAGTTTAAATTATCTTATTGGCTCACTTAAACAGTACGTTTTGATGACGGCGAAAAATAGTGACGTAATTCCTTTTTACCCCTGTCGCTATGGCCCGCCTCTTCTTTCATACCCCTACGTCCCGTGGAAGGGGGTCCGGGACTTTGACGCGCGCCCACATTACTCTGTTCTCCATTCCTACTTCTAAAATTAAATCTATCCCTGGCTTTATATATGAGGACTATAGAGTAGTGTCAGTACTAAGCATGCAAACGTCATACCCTTCCACATCTTACCTCAGTGTCATCCCCCTACTGAGCGCGTACAGTATCCCCTCGTACAAGAGCGCCCCTAGAGGGAGAGATACACAATCAACACCCCCTTTCTAACGACACTAGTCTATGGAAACCTTGCTGGGACTGTTTAATGTTTGAGCTAGAACTGCTTGTCCTTATGGATTTATTTGTCCATGTTCTCCGCATAAAGGATTGTATTTACCTTTCAAATACCTAAAACCTTTTCTCGGAAATCTTCAGGGACATTATCTCCCCCTCTCATCGTGGTCGTACTTGCTAACACCTGACTCTTTCAGTAGTCTTTCTGACGCCTGTTTACAACTGACAACTGACATTCCCATTGATAAGCTACTTCGGTGGCCGGATGCTCAAGAACCATTCTAGTTTAGACACGTGGAGGATTTATACCATTTGCACCAGGAGGCCGGGCTACCTTGAGGACAGAAACCTCCTCCGGGTAGCCTGGCCTTCTGGTGTAAATGGATGAATCCTCCATGCGTGGAAACTATCTATTTTTGGGCATTTATTTCAACAGGAATTCATACAGCTAATTGGAAACATTGTAGGCCGGCCTTGAGAATTTACTACACGTCACGCGGAGGTTATAATTCTGATGTCTTTCTAACTGAGATTTCATTGGTTGGTAGCAACGTCGTGAGGTCCTAGGTGCGTACGTGCAAGGTGCAGCGAGATAGCAGTAATTAACATGGGATATATGAGGTCACAATAATTCCTATTAGTTGTATGTATCCCTGGTACAGAATTATTATAAACTATCAGGGATAGATTTAAATTTAGAAGTAGGAATGGAGAACGGAACGGTTAGTATTTACTTCAGTTATTCCGACTCATAGACCACCCAGTATAGAGCCCCTCCCTCCAACACGTAATTAAAAGTTTAAATTATCTTATTGGCTCACTTAAACAGCTACGTTTTGATGACGTTGCTGACGGGGACGGGGGTGAAAAATACGTAATTCCTTTTTACCTCTGTCTCTATGACACTCCCGCCTCTTCTTTCATACCCCCCCCCCTCCGTCCCGTGCTAACGTTACTCTGTTCTCCATTCCTACTTCTAAAATTAAATCTATCCCTGAAACTAAATAATTTACTAAAATTATTTAATAAAATAAAAATCGTTTCAATTTCTAGACACAAGATAAAATTTAAAAAAATTCTAATTTTATTTAAAAAACACAATTTTCTAAACTAATTTTTAGAATTAGAGGTCAGTTAACATTAGTCAAGTTATACTTTCAGTTTCATCACGCGTTGTGTTAGTTTAAAATAGAGTTTATTTTAAAAAATAAGACGAATGTATGTAAGTAAGTGCGTGAGCTATATTATTAAGATTTAATTTTTAATAATTTTCGGGTAAATATGCTGCCAAAAGGCGCAGTGATCCTCGCGCAAAGGCCCGAATGCTCGTCGAGATTCGAGCAGATCAATATCTAATCTGCCACGAGTTTCCGTCGTGTAAAGAGGCCATTGCTCCAGCGTTACTGAAGATGCAGCCCCATCTGGCAGGTAAGCTACGGTTTCATTGGCTAAAACAGAATCGTCTTCCAAATCAGTCTTGAAGTTGGGATCGCTGCAAGTAATTAATGGAATGGTTTAGTAGTACGTCATAACCTCCTATGACGTCAATCATACAGGTGGTGGGTTTCAGCTTTTCCCAAGGATTTAAGCCACCAGTATGGCCGTGTAAATTTTGTCACACTTCCCCTAACCAAAAACTCTCCGTAGACCCTTTTAAAAGTAGAGGGGGCGCAGTGTCGTCTGCTTGGTATTAGGGTTAGTATGTGAAGAGCAAAGACGTTAGATGGGGCTTAAACCTTAGCAGTCCACCCAAGTTCTGGTTGTTTGAAGCCATACCTACCGTCTTTGCAGTACACATACCGGATGTTCCGTCTTTACCAGTAGACGATACTGTCTATTAGAGACAGAGTTCCGTGTTTGACTGTGTGATTGCGCCATAACAGTGTCGCCATCTATTAGGAAAGATCAGTATCTTCTTTAATGAAGAAAACTTTACCCGAATTTTGCAAAATTTCCCCAGTAGCTCATCAACCGCGTTGCCAACTCAGTCTCGCCGGCGTCTCCATGTTCGAATACTCCACCCAATAAGAACGGTAGCTCATCCGCGTGATCAGCGTCAATCCAATCAGGTTTGTGCGATGATTTTGGCTTGTGCTTCAAAGTATAAATAGAACATTCCATTAAGTACTCGCAGAGAGGCAAACATTACAGGGGCGGGCCGCCCTCATAGGTTATTTCTCTGGCATCAACCAAGAGGCAACGCCAGATAGAGTTCACCCGAGTTCGCTACACATGGAGGGAGACTAGCTAGACTCGCGCTGCCTCTAGTGGTGCTTCTTGGTGCCAGGGAAATAACCCAATAACCTCCCCTCTCTGTGGTGTTTTCTTCTGGAATTAATGAGATAGTCTATTGACTTGAAATTTACTTTGAACTGATACATATAAGTTGGAATATTCAAAGTAGCCAAAGTGTCCGCCAAGTGATTAGTACTGCAGAGAAACACAAAGTCCGTGAACAACCTAACGCTGGCCCTTTCTGTTGCGTGATCAGTGAACTCGATGCAACGATCCTTGTAGTAAAACTTGATCAATTCTACGATATGCGAGTCCATTTTGCCATTTGCAAAAATGAACGAGAAGTATTGAAGTAGTTCTTCCATAGTTGTGTTTGGACGCGTGGCTTTGACGACTAGAAACGCACCGTCATCTGACGTCACACCCATTAAGACGCTCTTGTTCCCGCTTAAATTTGGTGTGAATCTATCTTGGAAAACATTGAGATTGTCTTCGAATGGAAATGGTTGCATCTCCGATTTGAACGTGGCGAATAAGAGGTCTTCGACCGTACTGTTTTTAAGGCATTCAATGACGTATTGGGGGTCATCCGGGTCATGTTGACAGCCTACGTTCTTGGATATTATTTGACTTTTCATCTTGGCTTTGAAAGGGCTGTCGGTGACGTATCGCATGTAGGGTGAACCGCTTTGTAGAATGGCTCGATTGAAGAGATGTTGGGAGTTAGGGTTTAGCAAATGGTATCCCACACTCATGGAACCCGCGCTATGACCGAATATGGTGATACGATCGGGATCGCCACCGAACTGCTCGATGTTGTCTAAAATTTGAATCGAGATTTAATATATCTATTTTCATCGTCAAGGGATTTAACAATATTTGCGAAGTTCGAATCAAAATCAAAACATATTTTGTCCGAATAATTGCATTGAAGGTATTGGTTAGTGATTGAACTTATCTCTGAGGCAATCAAAAGTACTTAATCTACAAATTCTATGACAACCTTGGATTGCCGCCTGTAATTATTTTATAAGACTTAAATTTAAGTTTAATTAAAGATGGTTTCCACTAATGGGGCTAGAGAAAATACCCCCCCCCTTCAGTGCAGCGTTATCAGGCCTCTGTGAGTTAAGTCGGTCAAGTACTGATTCAAACTAAACTGCTAGGCTTTATCTCTGAACTCGGACTTTATTTTCCGTTATGAGAGTTTCAATCGATGTCCGAGGACCGTCTTCAATCCAATTACAAACCACCATTATTGTACAAAGATTAAAGTAAATTCTGACCTTACCTTTGACCCAATTCAACGCCATGTCCTGATCTTTAAGGCCCATATTTCCCGGGCAATCTTCACTGTCCAAGTACAGAAACCCCAAAGGTCCGACACGGTAATTCATAGCAACGACAATCACATCCTGCAAGGCCGAGAAGACAGAAAAATCGTAGGACCTAATTGACCCTTGCATGAAACCACCGCCGAAAATGTACACCATAACGGCAAATTTATCATCAGAATCTGTTATCGAATTTGAAGGGTTGTCGGCTGATCTCTCAGGAACCCATACATTCAAGTACAAACAATCCTCGGAAACGGTGTCCCATAGAGCCGGGTGCGTGCGTTGAACGCACGATTTGGGTTGTTCCAACGCTGGTAATGCTTCGTCCCACGGTGCGACTTCAATTGGTGCTCTGAAACGTTGGTCACCTATTGGTGGCTCAGCGTAAGGTATACCCAAAAAGGTTTTCACCGTTAATGTTGAATTGTTAATTGAAGGTAAGGTAATTTTCTGACCGATAAGTTCGCCTTTTGAAGTAACAACTGACACCTTTTCGTTATCGTTTAGGGTTAAGGTTAATTGTAAATTTACTAGAAATAGAAACCATAGTGTTAAAACTAATTTCGGCATGATTAACTCGGTATCTACAACTTTCTTGAACGACTAACTACAGCGTTTTGAACTTGAAATAAAAAAATGTTGCTTACAAAATTTTAAAGTAAAAATGCAACCTATTAATTTTTATTGTTTAATGAAATGTAAGGTGCTATTATCTACTAGAATAATTATAGATCGAGTAGAGTTAATAGGCCAAAATGGCGTCAAGCGCATTATGTTATTATCGCTTATTGGCGATAGATGGTGCTAATTTAAACAACGTTTTATCCCATTAATTTATCTTGTTTATATTTTGAAGAAAAACAGTAAGATTCATTTCTACTTTAATTCTAATCTTGACGTCATATGATTTATTTTTGACGTAAGATTAGTTATTTTTTTTTTTTTTTAATTATCACTTGAAAATGGGAATTTATCAAAAGCGGCGTCTCAATTGAAATATTAGAATCTCGTGAAGATATCACTATTTTCATCATTAATTAATTTTAAAATAATAGTTGTATTAAGAAGCGTTTTATAGTACCAAACAGGCAGGCTTAAAAAAAGAGAGATTGAACATAAATTTTTGCTTTTTCTTTTTGCCCTCTTTAGAGCTGGAAAACGATTGTTCATCCCCATCCGGCTGGGCGCCTTTTCTTCCCCATTATTTTTTGTGTGACCCGATCATACTGAATTAATTTCATTAATAATCGGAATCATATTCGATATTTAAAATAAGAAAAACCTCAAAAGTAAAAATAAGCCTGGGTGGCCTTATATTAAATTCAATAATGCTAATTCTAGACACAAGATGTTGAGCCAAACGTTAATATGGCCGGGGCCATCTTGTTTTATTTATAATTTTTAATTACAACCAATTTTAGTTCGAGCCGAGATAGATTTAATTTTAGAAGTAGGAATGGAGAAAAGAGTAATGTGGACGCGCGTCAAAGTCCCGGACCCCCTTCCACGGGACGGAGGGGGAATGAAAAAAGAGGTGGGTCATAGCGACAGAGGTTAAAAGAATTACGTATTTTTCGCAGTCCCCGTCAGCAACGTCATCAAAACGTAGTTTAAGCGAGCCAATAAGATAATTTTAACTTTTCGTTACGTGTTGGAGGGAGGGGCTCTATACTGGGCTATGAGTCGGACTGAAGTTAATACTAACCGTTCTCCATTCCTACTTCTGAAATTAAATCTATCCCTGGTTCGAGCTGAATAATAAGAACCATGTCAGGGAATTGCTTCTGTCGAAGATTCACAATCAACTGGAAGTATTTCAAAAAATTTACTTTCGGGTTCCTGACAAAGGTGTCTTCGCACAGTAGGGCTGTTGACGTTGTCCACGTTCAGGCATTGCTGAAATTCTTTACTCTGAATTACGACAGTTTTGTCCGAATTTTCGTGTAAATACCATTGAGTATTCTCGGTGCTTGGGTTTGTGCTAAACGACAGGTCAGGTGAACCGTCCATCCCTGGAAAATCTCCACGATATTGAATTAAAATTTTGTTACAAACCTAGGCCTACATTTAATAATCTCAAGGTACTTTGGAATATAAATCGAATATTTCAATAATAGGAAAGTTTCGGCTAGATTTTTTCTTTGGAAGAGTGTATAGGCCTAATATATATTGAATGTTTCAAATAGGGTTTGAGCGAAGGAAACAACGTAACAAGTTGGGAATCCAAAATAAATCTCTCTCCGAGTCGAGACGAGGATTATCTACCCAATTAACAAGTTTTTCTTAAATAAATAAATAAATATAATTGATATTAATTATTTTAATCGTCAGTAATTTACCTTAATTATAGTTAAGTCATTTTAAGTAACGTTATTTCTAAAACATTTTAAACATAGCTATTGTTGACGTTAAAATTCTAGCGTATGCCTCTTTAACAATATTTGGAAATTTAGGGTATATAAGGCGATTGATTATAACAGAGCTGAAATGTCCTCTAAGTTTAGTGTCCCGTGGATTAGATTTCGTAAATTCCTTATAGACAATTCCTTAATTACTCGTCTAGAAATAAACACACAGAGGCAACGCCAGACGGAGCCCGAGTTCACTACACGCTGAGGGAGGCTGCCTGTAGCGCCGCGTGGCCCCTGGCGCGAGGGACATAACCTAAGTCCCCCTGTCGTGTTTGCTTTTCTTCCGGAATTAATGAAATTGTCTATAGATACATTTCGGTTAAATGAACCGTTGCCTACGTTAATAAAGGCCTGTGCACAGTAGTTTCGAAGGGGACGACTTTTAAGAAACGCGACTTCTTATATTCTCCCTATTTTACCTCGAGATTTCATTGATAGCTGGACCAAAACGCGCGCGAAAATTAGTATTTAAAATTCCAAGCGTGAGAAAATGAACATTTCAAACTCTTTAGGTCCAGCTAATAGCGCCTCAGGTGAGAGAATTTGGCAACTTAAATTGCCAAAAACCAAATAAAAATCGGCGCCGCGCACTGGCCTTGATTAACGTAGGCAACGAATGAACAAATCAACGCGTTGAGAATGTCAAGTCTGGTACTTACAGGTTAAGAAAAGGTTATTGATTCTGCTCTGAAAACTGTAGGCATTATCCTTTTCTTTGTCCTGTATCTTTATAAGGTAGAATTTTTGTCTCTCTCCATTCTCGGAGTTGTAATGAGCTATCACGGGCGACGTATTTTCACGAGGGACAGTCAATGCCATCGAGCTGTTCGTATTTATTAACATTACGCATTTCTTTTCAAAGCTGAATGGGGTATAAATCGTTTCGGCCAACGTCAAAATCATAGCCCCAATCAAAAACATCTGAAATTAATCTAGTCATTAATTAAACTAGATAGAAATTAGCGGCTGTACGTATAGACCACTTTATATATATTAAGGCTCTTTCCGACGATCCAACTTTTTGACTCAGCTTGATGGGTCAACTCGAGTTGAATCAACTAGTTAGATCGTGTGAATAGACGCTGGATGAGTTGAATCACCAAAAATGTTGGCTAGGATCCAATTTTTGCTGACTCAACTTTTTAAGTTCATTTCTCCAGCCAATCAAAATTAATTACAAAAAAAGCCCTTTTCGTGGGTTATTTCGTAAGTGCCAAGGTAGGTGGCGCTTAAAAAGTTCCATTTGGCGGTAAAAGTTTAGTCGTGTGAATAGGAAGGATTTATTTCACTTTTCCCTTCAAAAGTTCGCCAAGTTGATATAACTTTTTGACCCATCGAGCTGAGATCAAAAGTTGGATCGTCTGAAAGAGCCTTAAGTGTCGTATGTGCTAATGTGGTACAGTATTCATGTTTTAGAACTCGCTAATGTAGTATTCGAGATGGCCCAACGGTTGGGCTACATTAGGTTCGAGCTCAAAGGTTATAGTAGTGCATCTTGCGGTTTTTGCCTTATCGTTTTCTATCAAGGCTTGCTCATGGTGCACCCGGGGCCACAAACAAACAAACACACACACACACATACATGCAAAACAGCAGCGCAAAGCTAGGTCGGTTTACATAACAACACCTAGCAAAAATTTCCGTGCTGGGCCTGACGCATTTCATTAAAATCTTACCTGAAAACTTCCTTTGAAAGCCATGATGATTACCAAGTTTTTTAGAAAAATTTACGATTAAGCTATTGTAATAAGTTGCATTACCCTTTTATAGGTAAAATAAAACTTTAAAGAAAGATTAGTTTTCGATATTTGGCTGATTTATATCGTGTAAAGTACAAATTCTAGTAATGGATATTTGAAATATTTTTAAATTGTTGCGTAAACTAATTAACGTTTTAGACAAATAATATTGAGATCAAGTATAAGCACGTTTGGGAATTTCCGAGATTTATTTCCAGTAAAAACAATGGTTTTGAATTATTCCTGAAATTAATAGCGTATTGTTCTTAAAAGAAAGGTTATATATATTTCAGAAACTTGTTGGTTTATTTGGTTATTTGTTTAGTCAGGGATAGATTTAATTTTAGAAGTAGGAATGGAGAATAGAGTCCCGGACCCCCTTCCCACGGGACAGAGAGGTATGAAAGAAGAGGCGGGTCATAGCGACAGAGGTGAAAAGGAATTACGTCACTATTTTTCGCCGTCCCCGTCAGAAACGTCATCAAAACGTAATTTAAGTGAGTGAACCAATAAGATAATTTAAACTTTTCGTTACGTGTTGGAGGGAGGGGCTCTGAGTTGGACTGAAGTAAATACTAACCGTTCTCCATTCCTACTTCTAAAATTAAATCTATCCCTGGTTTAGTCATAATTAGTTTACAAATTGAACTAAAGTGTGTAAATGATATAATCAGGAATTCATAAAGCTTCAAGGACTCATTGTGCCCCCTTATATCCAATATTAATTTATACTCGGGTTGTGTGGGCCGGACTTGAGAACTTTCCGCTACCACTAAAAATTCCGACTTAAGGTTATTCGTTTTCCCCCGTGAATAGCGCCGCCAGATGTCGCTATTGCCTTAACGCGAGGTTTGGGGCGACTTTTCAAACGCATACGCAAGGCGACGCTTCAAAACGAACTAATTTGTAGTAAGCATAAAGTAAGCCCTTTGACGTGGCAGCTGCTTTTACCCATTTTGACTTTTTGAGTTTTGTTTAAAAAAACTAGTTAAAAAAAATAACCCGGCCGTATCATAATCAGTATTAAGGATTGTCGCAAAACCAGAAATTTTATGCCACGCGGTGATTGTAGCTACATGAACGCTGAATCTCTATAGGGAACTGATATCGGGGTAGAGTTCTCTCTAGAGCAGGTTTGGTTTATAAAAATTAAAATGAGATAGAAAACCGGGAAAGGCCAAGGCCTTTTAATTTTTTAAGTAGATCATAAGTTTATGAGATATGTTCCTTAAGCATGACACTACACATACTTCGTAATGCTACTGAGAGACTTACAGCTCGAGATAGTTCGAGAACGACGGGAGCGAGAATTGAAGTACTACACTCGGTGGTTAATTTTGCATGCAAGACTTCCATCTTCTTATTTAGTCTGCATTACTAAGCCTTTGACAGCGCCTCACCAGGCGTAGCTTTTGCAGGACTTCCTTCTTCCTATTTAGTCTGCATTACTAAGCCTTTGGCAGCGCCTCACCAGGCGTAGCTTTTGCAAGACTTCCATCTTCCTATTTAGTCTGCATTGCTAAGCCTTTGATAGCGCCTCACCAGGCGTCGTTCGCTTTACCTCTACCTCACTCACTTCATGACAAGCTCCAGTTTGTAACCAGTGACAAACTTATGGCCAACATAACTTATGAACTTATAAAAGATTTGTGAAAAATGTGCTTGACGGTTGCCAAATTCACAACCCCATCTCTACCCCCGAAGCTATGATAGAGAGGACTCGGTTTGTACAGTGGAAGACTTGTGTTTTCCTGTCCCATTAGAGATGAAACGTTCATGAAAGGTAGGTAGTAGTTCAACATTTTTCTAGTGTGTAACTGTATTTTATCCTAGAAAGTTATATTACCACTACATTTTATTTAACGTAATCAAAAAACAACCTGTTTTTCAACCGCGTTGCGTTATTATATATCATTTCGGTTTAAGAATAAGGTTAAATGAAATCGTATAATGAGTCTCGAAACGTTATTTGATGTGGTTATTGTCGGTGCTGGTTTAAGTGGTAAGTTAATTGTAATTAAATTTAGTAAAGTACTGTAATTAGTGACCCGCTTTATATGGAGTCGTGCAGAAATATATTTTATTTGGGAAATAAGTTTGAGGAGAGGGTTGTTTCAGGTTTTGTTTTAATTTGTGAGTTAAGAATGAAGAGACAGATATTCGCTATTTGGCGAATACCGAGCCCTCCAGATGAGCACCCCTTGGCAGAATTCTAAATCTTATTTTCAGTAAACGGGGGTTTGTTTCATGCTTGTTTTGATTTCTGAGTTAAGTAAGAATGGACAAATATTCGCTATTTGGCGAATACCGAGCACGCCAGATGAGCACCTCTTGGCAGAATTCTAAATCTTATTTTCAGTAAACGGGGGTTTGTTTCATGCTTGTTTTGATTTCTGAGTTAAGTAAGAATGGACAAATATTCGCTATTTGGCGAATACCGAGCACGCCAGATGAGCACCTCTTGGCTGAATTCTAAATCTTATTTTCAGTAAACGGGGGTTTGTTTCATGCTTGTTTTGATTTGTGAGTTAAGTAAGAATGGACGTATATTCGCTATTTGCCGAATACCGAGCACGCCAGTCGAGCAACCCCTGGAAAAAAGCCTATTAAGTTCCAAATGTTATTTTCAATAAACGGGTGATTTGTTTCGGGTCTTATAATTTATGAGTTAAATAAGAATGGACTATATTCGCTATTTGCCGAATACCGAGCACGCCAGACGAGCACCGCAATGCTCAGGATATAGCGAACGTTATAAAATATTTATTTCAGGTTTAAGTGCAGCGAAATGTTTAAACGAATTTGGTTTAAAAGTAGCCGTTCTCGAGGCGCGAGATCGCGTTGGAGGAAAAACTTTCACCAAACACGTAGGTCAAAGTTCACGAAACTGTTTGTGGAAACCATAAACAAATAAATATTACGTGTCCACAGTCATCTAAATTCGGTGGTTACGTGGATGTAGGCGGGGCTTACGTTGGACCTACTCAAAACCGTATTCTTTGTTTGGCCGAAGAATTGGGTATTGAAACTTACAAGGTGTATGAGCAAGGCAAGACGCTACTTCAATCGCGAGTATGTACTGTACCTAAGCCTTTGAATTATTATTTAATTAAAATTTTAATGAGGATTTTATACTTGAAGGGAAAAACTACAGAAATTGAGGCTGAAAATTTTGGCAATATTCTGAATCCATTGGAGTATTTAGATATCAACAATTTCTTTCGAACAATTGACGAAATGGGAGCTGAGGTATATATTTTTACTCCATGTGGTTATGTAAAAACCAACGGAGTTATGCTCTGATACCAGTTATTTAGTGGTGGCCTCGGATGCACGCGATTGCATGGATAGTTCAATCATAAAGGGGACTGGTATGGTAAAAGTGAGACCCTTGATAGTTCACATATCTAAGCACAGAAAACCATAGCTGTTAGTTCAAGAGAGAAACTATTGTAGCTGTCAATAGCGAACACTTTGGGAAAGAATTGGAAATTGGATTGGTAGGCTAAAGACATATTTTTTTGGCGTTTTTACTATTTTCTAAGATTTACGAAAAGAGAAAAAATGTATGAGAAACTCGAAATGGCACCTTATAGTGTTAAGGTCACTGTATCCCGTGAATATTGAATTGAGCAGGCATTTCTTAGGTTTATGTGTGCGATACACTGTATAGCCTTAGATAATTGTTGGGTGCTGTACTACCTTAGCACATTGGAAACCACACGGAGTGTTGCAAAATATTTTTTGTACTTGTTAATATTAAAATATAAAACTAGAACACTGCTTTCAAATATAAATATTATGTAATTCTGGCTTTATTAATGTGCCTTTGTTTATATTTTTTTTAAAATTTTAAGATTCCATCGGATGCACCATGGAAAGCCCCACACGCTGATATATGGGACAGAATGACGCTAAAAGAGTTTATCAATGATGTATGTTATACTAGGTAAAGATCTATTACATCTAAAGTATACAGGTATCCTCAGAACAAAAACCGTCTGGTTATACGATTAAAATCGCGGGTACTTCATATTTTCAAATAAGGAAAAGTTAATTAGGGCAAAACTTTTGACGTTTTCATTTTATTTATTCCCTCAAACTCGAGGAAAGGGAGAAACGTCGCAAAATGGACGGCAAATATAAACTTGACTTGCGAACCTCACGAAATTTCTCTACTCTGGTTTTTATGGTACATTAAACAATGTGGTGGAATACAAAGGGTTAATAATACCGCGAATGGCGCACAGGTTCGTTTAGTTTATACTAACTAAACCGAGGTCGTGTTCTAACTCATCAGTTGTTAAATTTAGGAGAGAAAATTCGTTGGTGGAAGTCAGCAAATTAGTCAGAAAATGGCCGAAAAATTAACTGGTATTAAATACAACTCAAGAGTAAATTAAGAAAGAGTATTGTACTATCATTGTCCATCGTGAAATCCTGAGGGATGTTTATGTCTCCGTCCTCGCACTCTCGCGATGTACCAAAGTCCTCCAGACATAGTTTTAGCATTGAATTGGTCTTGTTGATTAAAATTGAAATCGAGCCAGTGTAGAACTTCCTCTCCTAGTTCATTTACTCTTGACACTATTCATATCATTACATTTAAACTAATCATTACAATTACATAATTAGGGTCTGTGCATTTGAACGAAATTGTTTCCGTTGTAAATCAAAACGAAACTAAGGTCGAAATTAAGACGATATCCGGAAAAATATGGACTGTAAGCCAATATAGTGACTAAGACATTCTAGATTGGTAGAAAATCATTATTTGCGTGTAAATTTCAAGTCGAAATACGTCATTTTGGCTATTTCACCAATGCTCCAATTAAAAATCCATTTCGAACCTCCACTTCCGGTTGAACATCAACAACTGTCCCAGAGAATGCCAATGGGTTCCACCATGAAGGCTTTTCTCTATTACGATGATGCCTTCTGGAGGAACAAAGGTATAAGCACGTGGTATAAGACACAGTCTCCTTTCGAAGATACAACCCAAAAAGTTTTCTAACCATCGCCGAATTTCGTGTACATTGAATCAGGGTATTCTGGGCAACTTTTTGTAATCGAAGGTGATGAACATCCCACAGTTTGGGTTTTTGATGACACGAAACCGGATGGTTCCGCACCGTGTCTTGTATTGTGAGTTAAGTTTCAATTGGGTATTGAATTGATTCAAATATTTAGTGATAGGTTCAGGGTTAATCTTAATTTACAACACCGGTTTTAAATCCGTGTGGTTGTGTAATGATTTTTACCCCTTGTGTAACTATATGGTCCTTGAAGCATGAACGGTGGGAAACTATTATGGTCTACTGGTTCGTGTAGCAGTTAGGTAGAGATGTAGATAATAGCACTTTGGTCTTTTGTGGCAGTCATTTAAAGAACAAAATAACCGCTGAAAGAGGCAACATGGATATTGAAATCTCTGTTGATTGTAGATTCGTGTCGGCTGACAAATGCAAAAAAATTACAAACAAAACTAAGGAAGAACGGGAACAAATACTTAAAAACAGTCTTTATAAAATTTTTAAAATGGCCGAAATATACGATGTAAGTTTGATTGAAAGCACGAACTTTATATAACTTAAATTTGATTGGATAATTTTTAGTCCACGCATTACGAAGAATTTAACTGGTGTACGGAACATTATTCGGGCGGTTGTTACACGTCTCTGAGTCCACCAGGACTAATAACAACATATGGAAAGTATGTCTAGTCTCTCTAGAAGCACTGTTCCTAATATGTTTCGAAATTTCGAACTCTATTAAATAGAGTCTGTTGAAGAAGAGAGTGGGATGGTGTTGCAATCTCTATACTTATAACGGTAACGATGTCTTCCCAGCATCCTCAGTGGCGTTTCGGTAGGGTCGTACGGTCCAGAAACCTTAAGGATGCCCCTTGTGTCTTAAAAATAGAAGCTATTTCTCATATAAATACAATGGCGCTACGCTACAGCACTTAACGATCGCCTACCGAAAGGTATGGGCGTGCACGAGGTACACTGGGAGACTTTCGTTGCCGCACATGGCCCACCAACATTGCTCCTGCATCCCACTCTCTCGGAGTCGGGACTTCAAGATTAAACTCTGATCATTCTTCGACAGTTGTATTCGTGATTCATTTGGACTGATACATTTCGCTGGAACCGAAACTGCCACGAAATGGAGTGGTTACATGGACGGCGCCGTTGAAGCTGGTCAAAGGTCGGCCAGGGAAATCTTATATCGAATGGGCAAAATTAAACAATTTGAAATCAACCAAGATGAACCCGTCTCCAAGGTAACTAAATATCTGAAAAGCTGCTACATTTCTGAACTGCTTTTACATTACCAGCTTAGGCACACTTTTAGTTTTAAATAGTACACTTCTGCTAGATAGAGGCTCTTAAACGTTCTAAAATTGGAGGCTATTGAAATTGTCTAAACAAGATGGGCACACTGAATGTCTTACTCCCCAAGTGTGCTAATTTATTGTTTTAGAGACCAATCAATGTTTGGGGGCCCGTACCTCCAAAACTAAATGATCTTTGACACTTTTCACTCAGTCTGACCCAAAGAACACCCCTTAATTTATGGCATACTTATTATAAACACCTATAGACCATCTTAGACTTTCATATTATGGCTTGTCAAAGTGGCGTTATTACTCTATTGCAGTTTGTTAAAGCTATGCCATGCGAATGGACGTTTCTGGAGCGAAATTTGCCCTCAGTTCGTGGACTTCGCAATGCCCTAGTGGTGTTGGGCTTATCGCTAAGCGCTGTTGCGATAGTCGCAAAATTCAGAAAAATATTCTGAAGCTAAAGAACAAATAAAACTTTGGGCCGATCACAGAATTACCTACCACAGTAGCTTCAAACATAAATACCATCATTAGCCTTTTTTAGACAAACACTTTTACCGACTGTTTGCCAAATTTATTCGTAAAAATCATGTATTTTTTCGGAATTAAATTAATTGGAATCTTATTTTAAACATAAGTATATTAATTAAGTCGTATTTCGAGTAAATGTATTCTTGGAATTCGAATTGTTGTGATTTATGGTTTCATCAAGAAGCGATATCTAGTTTACTAGGGAGAAGGTATAATTTCGCCACATTTCTTGCTTTATCTCCAGTCCAAACGTAGGTCCGGAGTTAATCCCCGATTCTATATTACAACCAGCAGCATCTCATTGGTTCTTGAAAACTCACGTCAGCGCGACGCGAATGACGAAAATTACTGAGTATTTTCTGACTGAGGAGAGGCGAAATAGCCCGGGGCCTCCTTTTACGTCCCCCCCCCTTGTATTTTGAAAGGGGGGACTGGGACTATGGCGCGCGAATACTTAGGCATCTTATACCTTTTCCCTAGTAATCTAGATATCACTTCTTGGTTTCGTACTTCTTACAAAATTACTAGTATGTTTGAAGTAAACGTATTTTAAGCAGGTGAACAAGCATTGAATATTTTTTTCTAAATTGTGTGTTTAACATTAAGTTAAGCATGGTAATCATCATTATAATCATACATAGCAAAAAGTCCAAAAAGACTTATTGGGGAAATTTTGTTATAGACTTTTGAAACAGGTGGGAAAATATTGTTCGACATTTCCTAAGTTTGTATAAAACGCGACTGATTACCTTCGGAGATTTTACTACAAGTTCGTAGTACGTTTCAAATCGTACACAAAAATGACAACCACCACGTTTGCCGTGTTTTTATTATTGGCCATTAATTTCGCGACGTATTTCGCCGAAGACGAAATATCACTCGAAGAAATGTACAAAGATGTTTGTAGTAAGTATTTATAAAGGCCCGTTCAGACTGTAAAATCTTACGTTCCCGTCGGTACCTTCATTTCAATGTTCAGACGTAAACGAGTCGCGTATACGGTGATATTTGAGCCACGACTGTTTGAATACTAAAATGGCCGAATCCAAAATGACGTTTTGACAAATACCCCCAAGGTCGCTCCATCAAAGATGTTAAGAAGAGGGGGGGAGTTGAAGCTAGCAGTTTTGGCAAGGCATTCTGGGAGTTCTCGCTATTCTTTTTTATTTATTTGTTTCCTGTTAAGCCGTATTTCAACCAATAAGAGGGCAGAGAAAGATGTGCTCAGACCGGAAGTGAAGAGGAACACTCCATCCAAACCTTCTACCCTTTATACCCTCTTTAGTGCCATGAGTATGAAACCTTTCACATATCGTCACACGTCAGTAAGCACGATTGAGTGAGCTATGGCTAAAGAAAAGACGCTAATACGGTGGTGCCATCTCGATGTATACTGCCCGACGAAACTGAAATTTTTCAAACTAAACCCGCGAATCTTTTACTCGTGCGAGCAAAGTCTGAATGGACCTTTAAAGTTTCTTAATCCCAAATGCTCCTGAAAGATAAACGTACGTTTTATTTTACTAACAGTTATACATGAAAACAAAGCTATGCTAGATGCGATGAACGACTGCCAAAAGGAAAAGCTCCCAGCATCGGTAAATACCAATGTTTACTAACCGAGATTAAAGATAAATTAAAATTAAATGCCATTATTAAGATAATGTTTGATGGAGTCGCTTTTTGAGTAGTGATAAATTGTTACGCTGTTTCTAAGTCACTTCATTTTGTTCGATTTTAAAATAGTTGAAAGAATTAATACCAATTTGCGCCAAAAAACTCGGTATTGAGTCAGACCTTTCAGTCAAGTCATTGACAAGTATTTTCTGTGCCCAAGGAGGAGACAAAATTTACTATCAGGTGATTTCACATTAATATTTGGTGGCGTTTCAAGTGAAAGAGTATTCATATGATTAAGACAACTGGTGGGTTTCACCATTCGTGGAGTTTCGAGCCGAATTCCGAGCATAAAAAGTGGATGATATTTCATAACATCATCCACTTTTGATTGTAATCGTGTCAGAATCTTTGACGAAGATTCTATGCTCGGCAAATAGCGAATGATTTAAAAGGAATATAAAAAATTTAACTCGAGTTTTTACATTAATTGAAATTTGTATTTCATTAATGTATTTAGTTTGACAAATGCCAAAACGAACTAATGGTTGAAAAGGTGTGTTTTCAACGGTTTTAAATCCATCATTAACTCTAATTAAGTTCTCATAATTAATTTATATTAAAAACTGCATAAACCCTATATTTAGAAAATAACGAAAGAAATGGAGAGAAATGAAACACAGCCCATGATGGTAAGTCGACATTTTTCTAGACCTGATCAGAATGCAAGTAACACCACTTAATTGGAACATCGAAGATTAATTAAGAATCCTTATTTTTAATCAGGATTGTTTCAACGAAAAAATGGGTGTTATGCACAAGTAGCTTGGAAATGCAAAATTTGATGTACAATTTGAAATAAAGTGCTAAACAAATTTAAACATATTGATTACCTTTATAACAAACCGAAAACAAAATTTTAAGCATGGATCTCGTAAATCCTTTAGGGGATAGGACAAGTCAGGCAAATTAAGATGTTCGTTAGCAAAGTGTGGTTAGTGGTGGGGAGGGCGTGCTAGTTTCGTATGCGCAAACGTAGAACAATACCAATTTCTCTGCAACCAAATAAACCATTTCATGGAAATGTCGAGTCAGATATTTTAAATCGGGTTCTTGATGTGCGATTAAACTTTGGGAAACTCCGCTGTAGGTTTTAAATTTCTTACGAAATTATTCGTTTGTTTGAAGAACCCGCGATGAACAAGCATTAAAGTCTTTTTTTGTAAAAACTTAAGTCAACTACGGGTTACATCGCGTGTTGAACTGTAATGAAGTCCCTGGAACCAGATAATCATCGTTAGAATCATACGTCAATAATAAATCACAATAAGTTAGATGTAAGGCAATTAAGCCTACATCTTCGCTTTCACTGTGTGCCTAGAACGATTATTCGCCTCACTGCCTTGTAGTTCCACGAATCGGTGTGTTTGCTTCGATGCTAACTTACTGGGAATTTATATTATAGACTTTAGAAACAGGTGGGAAAATATTGCTCGGAATTTCCCAAGTTTTTAGTATAAAACGCGACTGTCAGACTTCGGAGATTTTACTTTAATTTTGTAGATACGTTACATATCGTACACAAAAATGAATACCTCCGCTTTTACCTTCGTATTATTGGCCATGAATTTCGCCACGTATTTCGCCGGAGACGAATCACCCGAAGAAACGTACAAAGGTCTTTGTAGTAAGTACTTATTAGAGTTTCTTAATTCCAAATGCACCTGGAAATTAGAACTACATTTTATATTATCAACAGTGGTGAGTAAAAACAAAGCCATGGTTGATGCGTTGAGCGACTGCTATAACGAAAAGGCCACCCCATTGGTAATACCATCAATGTTTATTTGCTTAAAACAGGGATAGATTTAATTTTAGAAGTAGGAATGGAGAACAGAGTAATTATCTGGACGTCACTTCATTTTGGTATTTAGATGAAAGAATTTAACGCGATCTGCGCCAAAAACCAAGACATTAAAGGGGACCTTTCCATGAAATCATTGACAACCATTTTCTGCGCTCAAGGCGGAGACACAATTTTCTTTAAAGTGATTTCAATTCGATGTTCGTAGATTCCCGAGCCGAATCTCTCGAGCTTTAATTAAAATTTGTCTTTCAATAATCTATTTAGTTTGATAAATGTCAAGACGAACTAATGGCTGAAAGGGTAGGTTTTCATTAGCTTTTTTAGTCAATCCCATTAAGTCTTAATCTGTTTTAGTTTTAATTAATGTTAAAAATAGAAAATAAGCAAAGAAATGGAGAGAAAGGAGGAACAACCCATGATTGTAAGTTGACGCTAGACGCTTTTCATAACCTTGGAATATCGATCGTCAATAATTTCTTGCGTTTAATCAGGAATGTTTCAACAAGAAAGTTGGTTTGAAGGCGGAATAACTTTATGAAATTCATGTACAACCAAGTTGAAATAAACAAATTTGTCGAAAGTGATTGGACATTTTTCCTCGCCTTGGAGTGTTCTTACAATCGTTTCTTTAAACCCTGCTATTTTTATCTTTCCACTGTTTTGCATAAATCTTAACGTTAGTTCCATTGAAATCATACTTACCTGGCGTCGCTGCGGCCTTGATCTTTGAGGAGGCGGGTTGGGGCGAGACCCGATCACTGCACTCCGATCGGGTTGACCCTCACCACTATCACTAATAGTGATCAGTGGGGCGTGCAATTTGTGGTAGCGGGGGTCGTGCGTTCGCGCAAACCCCCAAAAAGTTGTTTAATATAAAATTAATCACATATTATATACATTCAATACTTTCAGTGCATTCTTTGTCGATTATTGAAACTGCACCTGAGGTCTTAAGAATTAGTCTGTGAAATATTGAATATACGCAGTGTGTAATGCATGTAGCGTGGTTCATCGTAGACCCAAATAGATTAAGCTCTCGTATGGAGTAATTTCTTTCCCATTTATGGCAACGTCATAACCCTCTATCTCTTACCCTAGTGATATCCCCCCTTTCGGGGTCAAATAGTGTACTCTCTTACAAAGTTGCTCTCAACGTTAAGGCTACTAAGTTCACTCTACCGAAATTACTCTATTGCTGGAAGAAAAATCAACGGTATTAATTTCACGGAGAAATCACTAGTTTCAAACGTTAATTCAATTATTTTCTAAGAAATAATTGGACCGTATTTTTCATAATTGAGTATCTCCTCATTTTAATCAATCAGTGAAACTTACAACAGAATCCAAGTCTTAAAATTCTTAATTAATTTACTCCTAATCTTGGCTTTCCATCGTTTATATATAAACTAACGTTAGTTCCTTTGTAATCATACTTACCTGGCGTCGCTGCGGCCTTGATCTTTGAGGAGGCGGGCTGGGGCGAGACCCGATCATTGCACTCCGATCGAGTTGACCCTCACCACTATCACTAATCGTGATCAGTGGGGCGTACTATTTTTGGTAGCGGGGGTCGTGCGTTCGCGCTCACCCCCACAAATATTCAAATATAAAATTAAACATATCTGAAATCTGTGATCTATATTCAATTGACTAATTCTACAGGGCCGGTAGGCCCTTGTAGATATGACTTGATACTCTTTTGTAACGTTAAAGCAAAATTCACATGCTTTTACCATTTTTCCTATGGAGATTAACATGGGGTTTTTCGTGATATTTAGCCACCTCTAACTGAAAAACTAGAGCGAAGTTACTTTTCGGAATACTCTTAATTTAACAATTATGTATTCAAGGTGTGCTATCGGCTAGTTTAATTTAAATCAATTAACTCTAAGTATGTTAATTTTAGTTAATTCTGAAAGTACGTCAAAATTACTTTTGAGTCAGACTATCTAGCAGTAGACGCTGACAGATTACTTTACTATTTCATCCGAGCTTGAGCACCTTTATATGTATTTTCTAATTAACTGTAGCACCCTTAATAAGAAATAGGTCGTTATCAGGTCGAATTTTCGTCTAGAAAAGTAATTCAGGTAAATAATTACAGTTACCAGAGGTTTTTATATCATTTAAAGTAAGTTTTTGAACGTTCTTTACGGCCAAGGCTTAAGTTGTATTTTAGTTTGTCTATGTAATATAGTATTTATATAGTCTTTCCCCTTTCAAGATAAAAAAAGCTCATTTCCAGCTCTGTATTCCAAAAATACGCAGTCTGCTTCGTTTCCTGCTACAAACAAATATATGAGGACTGAGGTATACAGGGTTTCATTATTTGTTAATCTCACTAAAATGCTACTAATTGTGAAGGTGTGTGATATATTTCCTTAAACTAAACCAATGTAGAGGAATTTCCATGTTTACATCAGCACAGATTCTCTCAACGTAACCACGTTGGAAACGGAGAGTTACGTATGAGGTATACTGGGTTTCATTATTTGTTAATGGTTTAGAAATCAACGGTAGTGTTTTCACCCTGTGATGAATTCAACTTCAAAATATTACAGGAAAGATCACAAAATGTTCAATGTGTTTTCCTACGGCAGTTAACCCTAGTGGAAAAAATGATTGGAAACCAATTGGGAAAACGCAGTTCAGAAACCAATTGGGAACCAATAGGAAACCAATAGTGTTTTCGTCACATTTCCGATAGGATATACCAATTACTGACCGATAAGATTGACCAATTACCGACCGATAAGATTGACCAATTACCGACCGATAAGATTGACCAATTACCGACCGATAAGATTGACCAATTACCGACCGATAAGATTGACCAATTACCGACCGATAAGATTGACCAATTACCGACCGATAAGATTGACCAATTACCGACCGATAAGATTGACCAATTACCGACCCATTAGAATGACCAATTACCGACCCATTAGAATGACCAATTACCGACCAATAAGACTGACCAATTACCGACCCATAAGACTGACCAATTACCGACCCATAAGACTGACCAATTACCGACCCATTAGAATGACCAATTACCGACCCATAAGACTGACCAATTACCGACCCATAAGACTGACCAATTACCGACCCATAAGACTGACCAATTACCGACCCATAAGACTGACCAATTACCGACCCATAAGACTGACCAATTACCGACCCATAGGCTCACAAAGAACATATGAAAATTAATTAATAATATGGCGAACAAACTAATTACCACAGGCTCCACAATACTAATAAAACCTTCACAATTGAAATATTTTATTTTAAAAAGGAATTTTTTTTTTTTTTTTGGTTTTTTCAATTTGGCGCGGCAATAATTTTTTTTCGCAAATCGGAAATTTTTTTGGGTCAGGGCGTGGTTCACTGCCTTAGCCGCCATCTCCTGGGCAGACTGATCTTTCCCCTTTTTCTTGGCGTAGTAGCGAACACTACCTGCAATAATAACAGTTACTATTGTATGATTGATACAAATTTTTAAGCTTTCATTTTTTTAAACTTACTCTTAATAGCCGAAACCTTTTGTGGAGTAAGAGATGGCCTCGCTTCTAACGCCTTAGTTTTTTTTGAACCTATTTGACGATGTTCCTGTCAAGCTTCTATAATGAAACTCCCCGTTAGATTTATTTGGAACACTTAGGATTGTGCAAAAGAGTTCAATTCATTTACACCTTATAACACTTTGTACATTCTGACATTTCAATATGAATTTGTGAGAAACTGAGAATGACACAAAAGCCTCCCAAAAAAAGCACACACACACCCACACCCACACTTGAAACATTAACATTAAAAATATGGCACAAGCAAAATGGTTTCAATCCACTTTTTTAATCTACAGAGTTTTTGAAAAACTATATGTTAAAGGGAGGGTAAGCGCGTTATGTAGGGGTGGAGCCTTTAATAAGCTTCTCTCTTGCATTTTGATGGAAGATAAAATTCAGAGAGAAGCTTACTATTTTTGACTTGTATATGGATTTAAAAAACAAGTAATTTGATCTAAACAGATCCATGATAATTATGATGTGGAACTCATAATTTTTCCAAAGACCTATTCGCTTTTAAGAATTTAAGAGAAAAAATATCATACTTTTACTGCGCATCTCCTCGTCATCACTAGACATATCATCTGGTAACAATTTAAGAGTTAATTTATTAGAAATTGAGACTATATAGGGAAGTCTACTCTTGTGTGTTAGAAGAAACTTACCGTAATTTACTCTCACTAACCCACCACAGGGCTCCCAGCGCTTAGTGCACAAAAAATAATAGGTATTATAGGTCTAAAAGGCTAAAATTATAGGATATATATAGGTCCAAAAATCATCAATTTATAGGTTCAAACTTATGTTATGTAAATTTTATACGTTTAAAATTACGAATTATTGGAGTTTTACAGGAAGTATATTATATATTCGAGAGTAGACTACTTTTAAACATATTTATAAAAATATGATCATTATTTAATTTACTTGCGACTAGTAGTTAATAGTGTAGCAACTAAACTATTTACCATGCATTACTTTGGACTAATTCAGGGTTACCACGAAATTTTCAGATTCAAATTCCCTAACTTTTTCAGGTTTTGTCGGACTTTTATTACGATTTTCCCTGACATGTTTAGGCCCATCAACTGTCATTATTCTAACTAGGGCCGTGCAGACTATTCGTTACTATTTGGTCGGACCAAATAATTTGGTCAAAATTGACGTTTACTATTCGCACCGACGAATCGAATAATAATTTTCAAAATTCTAGAATACCAAATAATGAGCTTCGAAAAACCGACTATTCTATAGCGGATAAAACAATTTGAAAGTAAATGTTTTTAACAGTCTATTGACCAAATTATTTGGTATTCGCAACCAGTTTTTGAATTTTTCTGTTGAT
The DNA here is from genome assembly GCF_054372755.1 of Phalangium opilio. Lineage (NCBI taxonomy): Eukaryota > Metazoa > Arthropoda > Arachnida > Opiliones > Phalangiidae > Phalangium > Phalangium opilio. The sequence continues at coordinate 1,408,620 of NW_028324166.1, read as the reverse complement.
TTTGTGAATTTGAGGGCGCTGTCATAGAGATAGAAACATAAATGTGAGGCTCCTATCCCTATGGGCTCTGTGATAGTGTCCGCTGGACCGTGGCCTCGTAGATGACGCGACTCGGCAGACACAGCCTTAAAATTCTGACTTGGCTACTGTTAAATATTACCCGCGTTCACCAAGTCGCGTGATCAAGGAGGCTATAGATGGAATCAGCCACTCAGTCTTTAGAAGTTCATGAAAATGGATAAATCATTAAAGGTTTTAACTTAACCTTTTATGAACTTCTCGCTGCGGAGCTAACTATATTGAACTTCCTAATAATATGTCACTATAGTATACCTATTAAAAAATATAGTATCATGGAAGAGGTCATGCATTGCAAAGCGAGTAGGGATATATTGACAACTAACCTAATTTTGATTAAAATAAAACCTTTGATTCGTTCAAAAATAAGTTTTCAGCCATTCAAAAGTACCTTTCCGTGTCCCATTATTTATAAATTTGAAATTTGGTATAATAGTTTTATAGAAATTTAAATTTGGTCGAATTTTTGAACTTCACACTATTTGGTCAAATTATTTGGTCATTTTCCTATTCCGAGCCGAGAGATGGCTCCCAAAAACACTGCTATTTGGTATTCGACGAATACCTTAAAAAGTACTATTCGCACAGCCCTATAAATAACTAAACTAGAGCGTTTAAATCGCCGTAGAGCATTTAAATCGCCTTCTTGAATATATAACTTAAAACCTCTCGGAGCGAGCTCCGCGATTTTTGTGTCTGGTCAAACATAATCTCGCCAAAATATAGGTATTATAGGATAAATTTACGAATTATAGGTTTTTATAGGACCATCTCAGAATTATAGGTATTTATAGGTATTATAGGTACTCTGGGAGCCTTGCCACCATCTCTCATCATCCCTTGGGGCTCATGATCTCTTATGCCTTTGACTATCTCTTGAGGTTCATTATCACTAATCATCGTTTTACGTTCATCACTAATCATCGTCAATATAACTTATCAAAAATGTCTCGTTCATTTATAATCATTTATAATGAATACGTTTCTAAAGGATATCCACCACTTTTCTAAAGGTAAAAACTACTTTTATGTCGTTTTAGAGATTCTAAAAATTCAAACTCTGAAAACAAGGGCCAAGGCTTAGCGAGTACTTTAGAAGCTTCAAAAACGTGATAAAGTTGTTCTTACCATTAGAAAATTGCTGAATATCCTTTAGAAACCTATTTGGAGCAAGATTTAATCGGATTTCATGAATTAATTCCAATAATAACGCTGAAATTGAGTCGAGTTGAGTTTATCGAGCGTTGTAGCGGGCTAAACCTTGACCAGAGAAACGAGCATGGCCATGGAGGAAGGATACGAGCTATGGGCTCTATAGGAGAGCCTGGAGGGGCCAACTAATAGGCGCGCGAGAAGCCAAAAAGGGTCACGGTGGCGCCGCCAGACGGCGAGTAAAGTAACTAAAGTTTTAATAAAAATTCAAAACCATGTCAAGAACAACAAATCGAAACATGTGGTTAATAATTGATTGCATCGCTCCTAACTCCAAAAATAAAAAAGGAAATGCTAGAGATTTGTCTTTTTTCCGATTTCCCAAAAATACCTGTTTTTTCACACGTTATAGAGCCATAATTTGTTTGAACTTTAGTTACTTTACTCGCCGTCTGGCGGCGCCACCGTGACCCTTTTTGGCTTCTCGCGCGCCTACTAGTTGGCCTCTCCTATAGAGTCCAATAGAGTTCCCTGTTGGAAACCAATTGGAAATGAAAAGGACTTTAATTTGAAAACATGACCAATACATGTCCAATAGAGTTCCCTATTGGAAACCTATTGGGAATTAAAAGGAACTTAATTTGAAAACATGACCAATACATGTCCAATAGAGTTCCCTATTGGAAACCTATTGGGAATTAAAAGGAACTTAATTTGAAAACATGACCAATACATGTCCAATAGAGTTCCCTATTGGGAATTAAAAGGAACTTAATTTGTAAACATGACCAATACATGTCCAATAGAGTTCCCTATTGGGAATTAAAAGGAACTTAATTTGAAAACATGACCAATACATGTCCAATAGAGTTCCCTATTGGAAACCTATTGGGAATTAAAAGGAACTTAATTTGAAAACATGACCAATACATGTCCAATAGAGTTCCCTATTGGAAACCTATTGGGAATTAAAAGGAACTTAATTTGAAAACATGACCAATACATGTCCAATAGAGTTCCCTATTGGAAACCTATTGGGAATTAAAAGGACCTTAATTTGCAAAAATGACCAATACATGTCCAATAGAGTTCCCTATTGGAAACCTATTGAATATGTAATGGTCTTGAAATGGCAAGAAACCCCAATTCATTCCCAATAGAATTTCCAATCGGATGGTTATCGGAATGAAATGGACTTCTATTGGCAGATCATTTCCTATAGGTCGCCAATAGAAATCTTCAAACACCAATAGGATCGAATTTGTCACCGATTGGTTTCCAATCATTTTTTCCACTAGGGAAAAGAGTGGTGTATAGGTTACTGGTTAGCGCAGTTCACTCAACATTCTCATTTGAGGACAGGTATACGCGGTTTCATTATTTGTTAATCTCACTAAAATGCTACTAATTGTGAAGGTGTGTGATATAATTCCTTAAAACTAAACCAATGTAGAGGACCAGATTATTCGTTAAAACAATTTTGGTCCTATTGAATCAGTTATACTGTGATGTTACGTTATCATTTTATAAACTATTTGTTACCAACAGTGGATTGTTTAATTCATAAGTAACAGTGGTGCTGGTTAATCCAGGAGGACAGTGTCGTTATATAATTTAATTAGTCAAATAATTTTCATGTTTACATCACAGATTCTCTCAACGTAACCACGTTAGAAACGGAGGGTTACGTTGTTTGCTATTTCCACAGTCCACGTTGCCGTTTGTTTATTGGTTTAAATTGCTATGAATTGTATAGGTATTTGATTTAATTACTGGTATTCAAGCTAAACTATAGAATAACATCATTCATTAACATATTGTATAGATAATCTTTACCACAAACCTAGCACAGGATATGATAAAAATTTAACGCAATGTGTTGGAAATAATCAAAAACTCCTCTAAACATTAGAGTTAAGGTGAATTATTTATTAAAAGTCATTTTATAAGCTTAATGAGCACTGACGACAAGTTAATTTCAACGTAATTAAGTGTAATTAACGTGAAATTAAACCCCGAATGTACATTTTTTTTGGATGAAAACTCAGATAACTCTTAAATGATGTCCTTGATTAAGATTGTATCTAACCAAGCCGTTGGTAAAGCCCCATGTTTTCTCTTTCACACTTAAGCTAATTTAAATTATCTCGAAAGCACCTTAATAGGCGCGAAATTCAAAAGTTTAGGGTATAATAAGAATCGAAAACTCCACTAAAAATTGCAACTAAGGTGAAGTATACATTTAAACTCATTTTATAGCCTAAATGTACACTGCCAAAACACAATCCTACGTTAATTTTAACTCAATTAAATATAATTAACGTGAAATTAAACCAAAATATACATTTTTGGATAAAAGCTCAAATAACTTTTAAATAAACTGTTTAAACTACCCAAAAGTTTAGGGTACCATAATGATGAATATATGGCAAAAATATTAAACTGCACTAAACATTGCAAATAGGGTAAAAAATTCAAATAAATTTTAAGCTTAATCCACTCTCACGAACCACGCTCAAATTAAGATTAAAACATCACAAGTTTTTCGTACAGCCACAGTAGTTTCCTATTTCACTTTCAAATTAATCTAAATGATCATTAAAATACATCAAAAGCGCATACATTAAAATTTTAGGGTAATTGCAATTTAAGTTAATATTTTATTGAAACTTTTATTATAAAATAAATCCACACAAGATAAACAAGATAAGCCGTTAAATTAAACTCAATCAAGTATAATTAACCTAAGAAAAACATTAACATGTACAAAAATGGGCCAAGCCTCGCTTCGTGCCCTCTCCGCCCTAAAAAGTTCTGAGATCCCATGTAGAGCCAAGTCTGCCTTTTGTTCTCATTCAATCGCCAATTGAACAATTATGTTATAAATTAAGTCCTTTTCCTAATTAATAACCAATCTTCTTTGACTCTATCATTATTATACATCTTTGTTCGTATCAAAAATATCGTGACTTGGCAATCGCAAGTAAGTAATATTAAAAGGAAGTCGAAGGGATATTCACTAAATCGTTTATGGTCGAGGGGATATGTACAAGTTTATAAGATGAGTCATGCACAACCCTATGTACAAATTATATGGTGAGTTATGCATAACCCTATTTACAAGTTTATAAGGCGAGTTATGCATAACCTTATGTACACCTGCGCTTGCCAAGTCACGATATTTTTGATACGAACAAAGATGTATAATAATGATAGAGTCAAAGAATATTGGTTATTAATTAGGAAAAGTACTTAATTTATAACATAATTGTTCAATTGGCGATTGAATGAGACCAAAAGGCAGACTTGGCTCTACATGGGATTTCAGAACTTTTACGGCGGAGAGGGCACGAAGCGAGGCTTGGCCCATTTTTGTACATGTTAATGTTTTTCTTAGGATCTCACTTCTTTTTGTAGACCCTCTCGTTATACTTCGGTAGTTATATTAAAACAAGACCCTCTCGTGGTACTTCGTTTGCCAATATAATCGCTAACGTTTGTCCATATTTACGTTGAATTACCCCTTTCGACCCGCAGAGAATATGCAATAAAGATTGTACGCGATATCCTAATAAAAGAATGTAGCATCAGTTACGACACATTTCTATTAAACTACTACTCCTATTAGCTTTAATATATATTTAACTTTCGGTTAACTTTGGACCATTACGTCCTTTCATCAAGAACACACACTATTTCTGTTGAAAAGACGGCAGCGCCATCTAGTTTTAAAATAAAGAACTAAAGAACAATTTTATAAAAAATTCGGGATGTTTTAATTTTTCTGTGCTTTATAAAATAAATGAAAACTAAATCCTGAATTTTAAGTTTCTATCTCCTCTAGAAGTACCTTAGAATTTTGATGATCGGTGAGTGAGTGAGTGACAAAATAAGGTAGATTTCACCTGCGATATTTCGAAAAGCATATAGGGTAGGAACTTGAAATTTGGAAACAATAGCTAGGATTGACAGTCCTCGCGGCAAGCAAAATTTCAGACTTTCACCTATACCCATCACGAAGTTACAGTGGGCTTAAAAGTGCCACGAGTTGCTTCGAGAAAAGGATGTCAGTGCTCGACTTGGCTGGGAGCACGGCAGTGCTCCCAGAATGTGAAAGATTCGTGTTTTGGGTAAATTCATGGATACCTTATAATTAAACTAACAAATCTTTCACCCAGCCTCCATTTTCCTGTTTAATTCTTACGATTAATTAAATTGTCATTTAAAAGCTTTTTTCCCCATTTTGAAAAGAGAGCCATTGAAAAGGCGTGATATTTAAAAGTTTTGGGGCAAAGTAGTGATTGTTCTGCAAGAGTCAAACAGTCACTCCTCTAAAGTTTGCAGAATTTCTTGTTCAAACTCGTATAATAAACTGAAATAACACTAGTAAAAGAAGATAAGCCGTTAATTTCAACTTAATGATCATATTTAATTAAAATTAATCGAAAACAACAGGTTTTTTTTGGGTAACTATAGATAACCCTTAACTGAAATAACAAAATAAGATTAAACTACGCCAGTTGTTCTTTCAGCCTAAATGTTTTCCTATTTAACACTAAAATTAATTACATTATCACTATAATGCATTAATAGGCTCCAAACACAAAATTTTAGGGTAAGGAATGTGTCAAAATTAAACTTTTCCATTTAAATTTTAATATATCATTAGCATAGTTCGCCAAATCACCAGCAACAATTTAATCTGGCAACATTCAATGTAATAATGTTGCCAATAAAACAAGGGCGTCTAGCCCATAACTAAGCCATATCACTAGCCATCTCTCGCTATCCCTAATTCAATAAATTTTCTTCTACTGAAATACCACCTAGCATACCAGTCAAGTGGGGGGAGCAACAGAAAATTTTAAAGCACAGTCTTACGATAAGTCTTGGAATTTGGGCCTCAAATTACAGCCTCTAATCGAATCCGTTTGGTACACATCAACGTCAACGTAAATGTTCAATGTGATTACCATTGTGGTGCAGGCACTCTTCATCTGTCCATGTCTTTCAATTACTTTACAAGCAACGAACTCATGACGCAGGAAGTCCAAGTAAATGCCTTCAGAGATTTTCTTATCAAGAAAAAGGGTCCGATAATTTGGTTTCCAAGAATGCCCTCCCAAAAATGCACGTTATGAAGGTTTAAGGTACCATCCTTAAATAGCCTCGTCAGAGAACAGTACCTTTCTAAAAATAATGGATCGGCTTCAATTAGTTCACGCAAAGGTTTTGCCGTTTTGGGTAATCCTCGTAAACATCATGTTCAATTTTCCCTGGTTTGAATACACTGGCATTTTGCTAAAAGACGAGACTAACTAATTAAATTCGGTCCTAACTGCTACGTAACGACGATTAGTTTTCACTACGGCCTTTTTTCTCGGTTCCTCAGACAACTCGGACCTTCTGCTTCAAAGTCATTCCCAAAGAAACCTTTATGTTTTCTTTATTTTGTTCATAGTTTAAGGTTAGGGGGCCGACCTTTATTACAATGGTTTCTTTTTTCGGTATTTGTGCCTTTTTAACAGGCGTATTGTTAAAATTGTAACACTACAGAAATTGTATTTCAAATGGGACCGGCAATACCGCAACGCTGAGCCGAAAAACTGGATGGTAATTGTTTGGACCTATAGGGTCAGGACATTGGAGGACCAAACATACCGTGGTGTCACGTGTCGAATGTTAAAGCGACCTTCACCACTATACATACTATGACCTGCTGCTCAAGCTGACAATCTTTGAAAACTCAACTTTGAGGAACTTCCGGTCTTTTTAGATATAAAGGGGCTTTCAGTGTCGCTAAGTAGTAGAATTACAGTAGTTGGTCTCGTTTCCTAGCAAAATGCCAACTTATTCTAACCAGGAAAAATTGGGCAGCAAGTTTATTTTGGGTGAAGGTCGCGGTAACATTCAACCATAGAGAATTTTACACATGTGTAAAATTCTCTCTGGTTCAACTAAAGGTAGTGCTTTATGCCGAACGGTCTCCACACCGACATTTGGGTGCGAGGACTTTCGTCATTTCGATAGTGCAAGATCGTGAACGTAGAAGAGACTGTATAGTCTGTAATGAGGATACAGACTTTGACATCGTAGAAAGTTTTGAAGCCAATCTCATGCTTGTAGTAGAGCGGTGGAACAAGAAGTTGCACTAAGCCATTCTACTGTTCGTGCCAGTTTACAAGGGCATTACTACAGGCATAATCATATCCCCCTACATCAAGCCTTAACGGACGAGAAGTACCTAAGACGGCAATACCATTAGTCTTGCCATGCGTCATGAGTTTAGTGGTTGCAAATGTAATGCAAGACACGGACAGTCATCTGGAAGAGTGCCTCAACCACAATGGTAGACACTTCGAATATTTACGTTGAGTTGTTTACTAAACAGTTTAGAGGTTGCAATTTGAGGCCCAGGTTCTAAGACTAATCGTAGGACTGTGCTTTAAAATATTTTGTTGCATTCACGCATATTCTCCTGTATTCTTTGTGTATCTTGCCACTCGTTGTCACTTAAATACAATAAAACATGAATTCTAAACATTTATTTACACCCTGTATAATTTAGCACGACATCACCCGTTGGCAGTATTGGGGGTTGTACATAAAGGAAGCTGTTGGTCTGATCTCGACAACACTGTATATGTATACAGTGTACGAAACAAATATTTTTCTTCCATATTTCAAATACCGTCGTTTTTAAACTTTTCATAAATAAAGTACAACACAATATGCTTATATAGACATCGTCTTCAAGCTCTTCTACTCATGATGCATTTCCTCAAAAATTCTCATTGATATATGTTTAGAGTGTACACAACAAATAAAAAAATTTATTCTACATTTCAAATACTGTCATTTTTGAACTAACTTCATATATAAAGTACAACATTATATGCTTTTCGAAAACTATGTTATTGGATATGAGTTCATATAATTAACTATACTTAAGTACTTCTTTAAGCTATTAGAAATAGATCAACCCCAAATGTATGTCGGTACAAAAAACATGAAATTATTCAAATTTTAATTACATTAAGACTGAAGGGACAGATATTATAAAAAAACGTCTTGGTTTGGACCAAGGCCGAAAAAACAAACGATATGTCTGAGGTTTATCAGTTGACTGAAGTTTCAGATATTGCAATTTCTTTTTAAATTACTTTTATTCCTTTAATCCTTAATCAATATTTAATTCAATCAACTTATTTTTACTGTTAATCGATCTATTCCCTCTAAATTAATTTCAAAAATTACATATCTACGCTTTTTCAAGAATAATTCCATTTTCCGAAAACATTTTATCATGAAATTAATTATTTTGAAGGGATTTCGTGTCGATGATTACTAAGTTGGAAGCACAGTTTTAATTCTTGTTGCCTTGACAAATTTTCAAGTTTGCACCAAAAAAGTTTAAATCTGTTGTAAGTTGCTGGGAAGACTGATGTCAAGAAATTATGATAAAGAATTTATTTTGCTCAAACTAATTTATAAACTTATGTTGTCTACTTAAGACAAAGCAACAACCTCGGTCCTGTCTTGTTTCTTTTAGTAGGTAGCTCTCCTTTTATGCACTGGAAAAATATGATATCGGTGTAAATATAACCAAAGGAAAGGGTAAAGTTTACATAAAAAGAAATACTTCTCAGTTCCGATGACTTGTTATTTCCTGAGGAAATAAAATGGTTGAACACATCATACCTTACCAGAACTGCCATGGACCGATCGTACACAAATTACATAAGGAGAAACTAAAACACTGGGGCGATGCCGCCATTGGGGTCTTCTCCCTCTCGCCTAGAAGCACCGCTAGAGGCAGTGCGAGTTGACTTTCCTCCCGCCTGTAGTGAACTTTGGCACCGTCTGACGATGGCCCTTGGTGCAAGGAAGAATACCCCAATGGTCTCCTCGCCCCTGTGTGTTTTCGGAAATGGTCTCTACGCCTGATAAAATCATTCCGCGTAATACGTAACCGGTGTACAATACAAGTAACGCCAACAATGTAGTAAGGGGTGATGACGTTCCAAATCTAGATTGAGTTATGGCCAAGAAGCTTTGAAGTTCGGAGAGGGAAACTGCAGTGCAACCTTTCCTTCATAGTCGCGACAAAAAAATGTAACATTTCGATATTCGAAGTTAAATGTATAAATTCGCGTCCCCAATATATGCATCCACTATCAAATATTTACATTTTCCTTTCGAGTTATATCAAAGATCGCTTGCTCTTTTTAGACACTTCGTATAATATTTCAAATATTCAATATTCGTCACCCAACACGTACTCCCTTCAAAATAATTAATTTCATGATAAAATGTTTTCGGAAAATGGAATTATTCTTGAAAAAGCGTAGATATGTAATTTTTGAAATTAATTTAGAGGGAATAGATCGATTAACAGTAAAAATAAGTTGATTGAATTAAATATTGATTAAGGATTAAAGGAATAAAAGTAATTTAAAAAGAAATTGCAATATCTGAAACTTCAGTCAACTGATAAACCTCAGACATATCGTTTGTTTTTTCGGCCTTGGTCCAAACCAAGACGTTTTTTTATAATGGAAGCTTGGGTTTACGGAATAAATACTGCAGTTAACTCCCAATATTGACCTCTCAAAACTTTTAATGTTTACACTAATTACAATTAGTATATTCAGTATGACAAATGTCAGAATGACGAAATGGCTGAAAGGGTACGTTTTCACATGTTTTAAAGTATCATTAAATCTAATTAAGTTAATTTATTTGGCATTAAATTAGAATATTACCAAAGAAATGCAGGAAAAGGATGAGCAACCCTACCAAGTAAGTCGACGCTCGGCGCATTAATACACCATTTATGGTTGGTTGAAAGTAGTTCTAAATGGTTTCTTACGTTTGATCAGGATTGTATTACTCAAAAACTTAACGCTCAGCCGATTTATCATCATCCTATTGAAAGGGAAATCTATCCACAATAAAATTGCATTTAACTACCAATTCTGATTTTCCATTGTTTCACCGAGATATCATTAATTTTAAACGTTTCCTCGAAATTCTTCGACCGTATTTTTCATAATTTGACGACTCACGACGTTAAAACTTTATAAAAACGAAACGTTGAAGCAAGTTCTTAAAATTCAAAATAAATATTGCATTTACTCCTAATTTTGGCTCTCCATCGTTAATGTATAAGCTAATGTTAATTCCGTTACAATCATACTTACCTGGCGTCGCTGCGGCCTTGATCTTGGAGGAGGCGGGCTGGGGCGAGACTTGATCATTGCACCCCGATCGAGTTGACCCTCACCACTGTCACTAATCGTGATCAGTGGGGCGTACTATTTTTGGTAGCGGGGGTTGTGCGTTCGCGCTCATCCCCACAAACTATATAATATAAAATTAAATACAAACCATACACAGTAAATAATTTGTGGTGCATTTTTTGTCGGTCATTCAAACTGCACACGAAGTAGTCTGTGTGTAGGGGTGATTCAACGTAGACCCAAATTAGTTGAGCTCTTGTATAAAGTAAGTTCTTTTCCCATAATTCTCTATCTCTTACCTTAGTGATATCCCCCATTCCGGGGTCAATAGTATACTCTCTAAAGGCTCGTTTACATGTGCGCGAGAAATGGAAAAAGTCGAAGCGTAAAGCTGAGAGATGAGGCGTATTGGGGTTTGCGTTCCCTAGGCATACCGTTTACAAACAAGCGAAAGCTTTTTAAGTCGCGCTTGTTGCTCATAGTTGAAGCGGGTGTTCGGAATAAGCTCCGATCTGCCGCAGTAGAATCTTCAGCTCGTGTTTGCTTCTCGCAAAGAGTCACGTGATTTTCCAAGCCAATAATATCCAAGGACCGAATATCGTTTGATATTTTTGCGCTTGTTTATCTCGCGAAATAGGCCTAGGCACCACAATTGAGAATGTCTTTAAAAGAACAAGATAAAATTTTTGAAATACGTGTAATCACATTACCTCATCCTTTCAAGCTCGACAATTAAATCAAAATTATTCTCAAGCTCAAGTAGAGAAAATATACGCATCGTGACAAATTACATCAAGTGACCTTCCAAAAGGCGAAAATAGCCTTCTTTGTTTCTATTTCTCCATATAGGATGTGCCCACCAACGACGTTCCGTTCTAATTTTCTGTTGTTTTTTTGTTATAAATGTCGAATGTTTTTCAAAAGCAATAGTTTCTTTTTAAGCAGAAGTAAACTAACGACAGTCGACGCCATTTTAGTTGTTTACTTCCGACTGAAAGACAACTCTGCAATCTAGGCTCATGCTACCGCCCAGCTCGTATGTAAACGAAGGAGCAGGTGGAGCAGCGGGAACAAACGCTTTTGGCAGACGCGATTTTTTTAGGCGCGAGAAAATGATTCAACTTTCAACTTCTACTCTCCGCTTTAAGCTTAATTCTCGCTCACATGTAAACGAGCCTTTACGAAGTTGTCCACAACGTTGAGGATACTCAGTTCACTCCCTCTCTCTACCGAAATTACTGTATTGCTGGAACAGAAATCAACTGTATTAATTTCTCGGAGAAATCACTTGTTTCAAAGATTAATTCAATTATTTTCCCAGAAATAATTTGACCGTATTTTTCATAACTTGGTGTCTTCTCATCTTAACCTATCATTGAAACTTATAACAGAATCCAAGTCTTAAAATACTTAATTAATATTGCGTTTACTACTAATCTTGGCTTTCCTAACATTAATTCCATTACTTTTATACTTACATGGCGTCGCTGCGGCCTTGATCTTTGAGGAGGCGGGCTGGGGCGAGACTTGATCATTGCACCCCGATCGAGTTGACCCTCACCACTGTCACTAATGTGATCAGTGGGGCGTAATATTTTTGGCAGCGGGGGTCGTGCGTTCGCGCTCACCCTCACTAATTATTAAATATAAAATTAAACACAAAAGTAATTATACCTGCGGTACTGAGACTTAATAGGATATACTATAAAGTTGGGTGGTGTTTGCTTCTCTTCTGGATTTAATGGAATGGTCTCTTGATAACCCACGAGTGCCTATCAACTATCATACTTATTCTAATTATGTTACTTATGCCCTTGACATACTTTGTGAGTTACAAATGAATCCCTGGACAGATAACGATTCTTTGTATTACCCTTTAAAATTTCCCCCAGTTTGTTTAAGGTATCGGAAATTATTATAGATTTGATTGGGGACATTGTATACTTTAAAACAGGTGAGAATATATTGTTACCGATATTTTTGGGGTTACAGTATAAATGCGAATGCTTCCATTCAAAAGATTCTAGTTAAAGTTAATTGTTATTACGTTTCACATCGTATCCAAAATGAGAACCTTTGCTTTTGCCTTCGTACTAGCCATGAATTTCGCCTCGTATTTCGCCCAAATGGATATGACACCCGAGGAAGTTTTGAAAACAATGTGCAGTATGTTTTTATTAAACATTTGCGCATGCGTTATCATTCCCAATTCCATAAATAAAACTTTTATTTTTAAATTCTAAATAGTGATTAATGAAAACAAAGCTATGCGAGATGCAATGAATGCCTGCCAAGAAGTAAAGGGCACTGATATGGTAATTATCCATTGAACAATACTTAATTATCTACCACACTAGAATATTTTCGACTGTTAAATTTAATTGGATATGTAAAACACGTGGTTTTTTTCGCTATTTAGATGAAGGAAATCTACTCAGTCTGTGGTAAAAAACTCGACATTAAAGAAGGTCTTACCTTCACGGAAATGGCGGATATGGTCTGCGCCCCAGGAGGCGACAAAATTTTCTATAAGGTACTTGGTTGACTCTGGGAGTACTCATAATATAGGAGATGTCAACACGCGTTAAGAAACCGGTACGTTTCCTCTACGTTCAGACATGGACAGTCCCCTGCCAACTTCTAGCCCCCTACCAAGACTATGATGTCAACGACAGCACGGTGCGTGGCCAAGTTGCGCAGAAGAGATTTTACTAGTGCACCTCCAGTCTCCCCCTCACCCCCAAGGACTTTAAACTGTAAACCCTTACTCCTGTAGTATATGTACTCCCAGGTTGGCTGTTGAATTAGCCTCTATAAGTCCAAACATGTAAATAAGTTGCTTTATATTTTTCATTTTATTAATGGTTTCAGTTTGACAAATGTCAAAAAGAACAAATGACCGAAAAGGTATTTGAATTCTGATTCATTTCATTCATACTCCGTCATTAAATCAAATTAATTAATTTCTTTTTAATTGATGTTATTAATTCAAATTTTAGAAAATAACAAAAGAAATGGCGGAAAAGGAAATACAGCCCATGATGGTAAGTCGACGCTTCGGTGTACTTTTTTTTAAAGATGAAAGTTAATTGTACTTAATTATTTCTTATGGTTTTTCAGGATTGTTTCGCAGATAAACTTGGTACTAAGTCGCAATAACTCAGGATTGAAATTAACATTAATGTAAAATTTCAAATAAATTGCGTTATATTTATTGTTGTATTTTTAATACCTCGGATACCATTAGTGTGTTACCGTAAATCAAATCGGTTTTCCACGGGTAAACTCTTCTCACATTAACCCTTTAAGAGTTGCCTACGATATAGCGTTGCCTACGATATAGCGTAGGCAACGCTTTAAGATACTTAAAACAAAATAAAAATCTCAAAATTATTAATAAATATTGAATTTACTCCTAATATTGACTTTCCATTGTTAATGTATAAGCTAATGTCAGTTCTATAATAAGCATACTTACCTGGCGTCGCTGCGGCCTTGATCTTGTAGGAGGCGGGCTGGGGTGAGACCCGATCATTGCACTCCGATCGGGTTGACCCTCACTACTATCACTAATTCGTGATCAGTGGGGCGTACTATTTTTGGTAGCGGGGGTCGTGCGTTCGCGCTCACCCCCACATACTCTAAATACAAAATTAAACATATATCACGTAGCTTATGGCGTTCATTGTATTCTGAGTTAAAATACAATCTGAGCTGAAGTAGTTTGTGAGGTATTAAAAATATGCAGTGTGTCATGCATGTGTAGTGAAACAACGTAGAACCAAAAAAAAAGCTCTCGTATGGACTTTTCCGACGTAAAAAAGGGGTAGGCAACCCTCAATATCGTTACATTCAAGGGGGTTGAAACATTGCCATCCGTCTCTGCGCACTCTCATAATACAAAAAAGCTACAGCGCAGGCGCAAAAAGCGAGAAGAAAGGCAAAGTTTTGCCCCCGTGCCTTTCCCTCTTAGTTACGTCGAAATGGTCTATGGCTGAAAGAAAATTCTACTGTATTTTCTATCCGTATTTCCCGAAGAAATCATTAACTGCTAATTCAACTTTTATCCTCGAAATACTTCGACCATATTTTACATTACTTATCGTTTCTTCACCTTAACGCTTTATAGAAGCTTAAAATCTAAACTTTGTCTATGAAAGCACAATCAAATTCTTAATAAATTTTGCATTTACTCCTAATCTTGGCTTTCCATCGTTAATGTATAAGCTAATGTTAGTTCCATTGTAATCATACTTACCTGGCGTCGCTGCGGCCTTGATCTTTGAGGAGGCGGGCTGGGGCGAGACCCGATCATTGCACTTCGATCGGGTTGACCCTCACCACTATCACTAATCGTGATCAGTGGGGCGTACTATTTTTGGGAGCGGGGGTCGTGCGTTCGCGCTCACCCCCACAAATTATATATCACAAAATTAATCACATATCATACTCATTAAATAAATTTTAGTGCATTCTGTGTCGATGATTCAAACTGCACCTGAAGTCTTAAGAAGTAGTCTGTGAGATATTAAAAATACGCAGTGTGTAATACATCATGTACCGTGATTCAACGTAGACTCAAATTATTTAAGCTCTTGTTTAGAAGAATTTTTTTCCCATTTATGGCAACGTCAAAACCCTTTATCTCTTATCTTAGTGATATCCGCCCTTCCGGAGCAAATAGTATTCCCTCTTACAAAGCTGCTCCCAACATTGCGGATACTCAGTTCACTCCCCCTCTCTACCGAAATTACTTTATTTCTGGAAGAAAAACCAACTGTATGAATTTCGTGGAGGACCGTATTTTTCATAATTGTGCATCTCCTCATCATAACCCTTCAATGAATCTTAAAACCAAATCCAAGCCTTAAAATGCTTAATTAATATTGCATTTACTCGTAATATTGGCTCTCCATCGTTAATGTATAACCTAATGTCAGTTCCTTCGTAATCATACTTACCTGGCGTCGCTGCGGCCTCGATCTTTGAGGAGGCGGGCTGGGGCGAGACTTGATCATTGCACCCCGATCGAGTTGACCCTCACCACTATCACTAATCGTGATCAGTGGGGCGTACTATTTTTGGTAGCGGGGGTCGTGCGTTCGCGCTCACCCCCACTCACTTAAATAAATACAAAATTAAACATTAATCATATTTTTAGGCTTTTAACGTATTGAAAGTAATTGGCTAGCCTCAATCCATGCATAGTTCCATCTGGTGTTGCTTCTTGGCGTGAGGAAAAATAACCTTAGATATGTCAGACTTCCATCCTGTTTGTTGGTTTCTCTGCATGTAATTTTTGGAATGTTCTATTTTTGGAACTTTTTAAAGGTAGGTGCATGTAGCGGGGGTCGTGCGTTCGCGCTCACCCCCACTCACTTAAATAAATACAAAATTAAACATTAATCATATTTTTAGGCTTTTAACGTATTGAAAGTAATTGGCTAGCCTCAATCCATGCATAGTTCCATCTGGTGTTGCTTCTTGGCGTGAGGAAAAATAACCTTAGATATGTCAGACTTCCATCCTGTTTGTTGGTTCTTCTGCATGTAATTTTTGGAATGTTCTATTTTTGGAACTTTTTAAAGGTATGTGCATGGTAGAAGGGGGAAGTAATTGACCTTATTTTTCGTAAAAAATAATTTCTTCTTTGTAGTTGTAGGTCCGCTTTAGAATTTGTATCAAAGTTCATGCATGGTTTGAAGAAATTTAAAAATACCATTGATCAAACAAAAGATAGGCGTACGTCAATTTGTGTCTCTATACCTTAGAATTAAGCGATATAACAGGAAACCCTAAGCACACAGTAATTTTCTTAATAATTTATTATCAAGGTAATTACGGTTATGGAGTATCCAATGCAGGTGTGCCAACAACCAGCAACCGTCGCCACAGGTAAATATATTTTTTCCAATTCAATTTTAGTCGTCTTCGAAGTTTTTATAAGAGTAGTGAAACTTTGAACCCGAAAATATTCCTGTTTCTGCTGCAATGAGAGTCTTTCTGTTTTATAGCGTTGTATTAGTGGCTCATGTCTGGTGTGCCGCCATTAATGGCACAGATACCAAAGTTGAGGACACTGAAGAATCACCAGATGAAACCTTACAATCAATGTGTGGTGAGTTGTTTTTTTTATTAGTGGTATCTGGGCCAAGTGGGAGTAGGTAGGCTTTCCTTGGGCCCGATGTTTGGTGAGTTAGCACTTAAACTGTAGCGTATGTGTAGTCTGTTAGCACATTAAATATTCAGTGATTTATAAATAGCGAATCTTGATCAGTAATTTTTTTGTAATATTTGATAAAGTTGTTTATTTGTATGATCTTTATGTACAGTCACAATTCGTTAACGAATTCGAAGGTTGGGTCCGCGAACCCCTTGGCTTTAAGCCTGTTGAGAACGACGGGTAGCTTAGCTTGTAGCATTTGTACGTCGGTGTTCCAAAAATGATCATGGTAGTACAGTGGGTTCAATGGGTAATAATTTTGAGTCGAAATTGTTCTATGGCATTTTCCCACAAGGGCCACTCCTAAACAAGTTATGATTGTAGTGTTTTACGGACGGCCCCCTTAATTTAATTAGCGATGTGTTTCAGTTTCTTTCTTCTATTTAAGGGGCCATCTTTTAAACACTGTAATCGTAAATTCTGAAAACGAAAATGTTTTCCAAGTGACTTAACTTGTTCTCAAAAATGTACTTTGTTACAGAACTTACGAAGAACAAAGAAATGTTGACAATAATGAACGAATGTCACAAGGAAAAAGCCACCGATCAAGTAATACTTATGGATTAATTATTTCCTTGACCTTAATAAGTTCATTATTTAGATGAAAGAATTTGATAAAATCTGCGCCGATAAATTTGAAATTAAAACTGATTATTCGCTCAAGTCTTTGACCGAAGTTTTCTGCGCTGAAGGGGGAGACAAAATATTTTACCAGGTAATAATTTTGAGTTTCATCAAGGAGAAAGAAGGGAGATGTCGGCCATTGAAAAAAGGGAGAAGGTAACGTGAACGGCACAGTTGTTTCTGTATCTCACGCGCACCTACCTCTGCGCACAGACGAGGAAAAAGGGGAAAATTGAGGAGTTGATGGAGGGTTGATCTCTCTGAACCTTGTTCTATCATTGCTCTCTGAGTCAGCAAATACGCATGGGTAAAGTGACGTGTTAGCCTTTAGATCGTGACGCCATCTTTTGTACGACGTTTCAAATATTGAAAGTCTTTTTATTGACGAAATGTTTAGACCTTCCGAGTATTCTTATGGCGTCTCCCTTTATCCTCCATGATTTCATTTTATTTAATCATTAATTAACTTAATTTATTGTCAAATTTAATCAAGTTTGACAAGTGTCAAGACGAGTTAGCAGTCGAGAAGGTAAAACTGTTACTCATAATTATTTTTGTTATGTGACTAATTTTCAATTGTAATATTTACAGAAAATTACTAAAGAAAATGAACAAAATCAGATGCAACCCATGTTTGTGAGTTAATTGCATTTATTTATTATAAATTAAATATAAGTATATTTAAATTCCTAGTGTTTGAGCACATTTTTAATTGGAGATATTGTTTCTAAACAAGGCGCTAATTTGCTTAATTTTTCAGAAATGTTTCGAAGAGAAATCTGGCATCAAAATGGATTAAATACTGTTAAACATTATTATTATATCAAGATCATTTAATAACTATTTCTACTAATTATTATCAATTTAATTAAAAGTTTTTATTCTCAAAGCAAACGTATAATTTTGAATAGACCAAACCAAGAGTAAATCAATCAAGAAGTATACAATTTATGTCCGAACCAATACAAAGGCGGATCATTTAAGTTAATGACCCAAAAAATTAAGAGCATTCATTTTATAAAACAATTTCGCGCTTTGCTTACGAAATTTTATGGCTGAACTAACAATGTATGATTGTAGGTGAGAGTGGATTGAAAAACGCACTGTGTGTCCTTTTAACATGATAGGCTATTTGTCCTTGCATCTTATGCCAATATTTTCCTATAACGCAATTTGGTACGTTCCATTTTTTTCTTGGTTTGTTTAGTGTGATTGTTTTTACACATACCACCACTACTATTTGAGTTACTGTTTCGACCATAGACGGTTTTTTCAACGGCGAAATTGTACCTTTGAGTATAAACTAGTTTAATTTATTTAATGGGTTGTGGTTTGTATTTGAGAACGTTTTATATTTCAAGAAAGAGTCTACCATTACGTATCGGGTATATAGTCATCGAATAAAAATGAATTTCAATCAAAGTAAAACTTTTGATTATTTTGAAGAAGCGGTATGGTTATTTTGTACAAGAAAGTGTAGTACAAGTGGTGTAATACTGTCGAATAGCTTTGATCAAAACGAAGATCCGCATTGTTCAGAAAGTAAGCCGAATTTTAGAAATTTTATACTTATACTTTGATTCTCAGTGAGTTTAACCTTGATTTCCAGTTTTGTTATCTTGTAAAATACCGTTCATAAATGCAAAATTTAATATTACAGGCGGTTGAAGCACTTATAAATTACAACATACAACAATGCCTCGTAGAAGACACGCTATTACCAAGTTGAAACCAACGCAACTAATGATTTCATCGAGTCCCGAATCAATTTCATCAAATAAAGATTGCTTCGGTTTAATTCTTAAAACTTTGCGTTTCTTCGGACTGTTTCGCAACGATAAACGTTACATCGGACGCTACGTAACTTGCGCTATAATTCACGTATATTGCATTTACATTACATTTCGATCATTCTATAACTTATTCTTTTCTGGAAACGACTTTAAAGCGAAGAAAATCTTCGCTCAAATATTTTTTCTCGTTCGCTTGCATTCCATTGTTTACGTTGTTGACTTATCAATGTTTAGCGCAACCTTTATCCAACTAACCACCAAATTATGTCGAATTAGACAGTTTAAAACTAATACTCTATTGAAGTACTTCATCTTAATCATAATTACGTTTAATTTGCTATGCATAATTAGTAGATTAGTTCAACAAATACAGTACGGCAAAAGTGAGATTTTAGAGGAAGTTGTTAATTCTTTTTTCAATCTTAATTATTTTAGAAGTCGCTCGCGATTAACTCGGGTTTGTGCCATTTTAACAAACCTTCTATTTCGAGGTTTGCAATTAATGTCATCGTTAATACAAATACTTGTCGCGTTTGTTGTCGAATTTTTACGGTTGAAGGTGCAGATATTATCAAAAAATATTGCCAAACCCTCTTATGATTTGGAAAAAATATTTCAACTTCATACCGAAATTTTACAAGAAATTAACAAAATTGATTCCAAAATCCAGCCAATTTTATTTATATGGTTAGTTGACTCCGTGGTTAATTTTTGTTTTAATTGCGATCGGTTATTCGAGAGAAATCTTTCTCCGAAAGCTATTTACACAATAACATTGTTGTTATTTCAACCACTTCTTAGTGTAACTCTGTTATTCGTTACTATGTCGCTACACGCTAATAATCGCGATGTTTTGTTGACCTCGTGTCATTTAAGATTTTTATTTCAAAATGAATGGAATACCAAGATTCAGACTGCAAATCTGTATTTAATGTCTAAAATTAACACGGGGCAAATGGAGTTTAAGTTTTTAAAGACTTACACCATTAATCTAGGGTTTATGGAAAGTGTATTTATGGCTGCCATTTCTTACACGTTGTTTATGGAAACTATGGTTAAAGCTGAACAAAATTAATCAACAGCTCTAGATTAATTTGAAGGAAAAGTAAACCAAGAACACGTTTAAGATCTGAGTTCGTTCAATGATTTGGGCTGTAGCGCGCACCGTGATCTCAAGGTACCTTTAGCACGACCCCCATATTGATAACCTTGCAACAACCCAGTTCAAACGCATAACCCAATTTGAATCCAAAATGTGTAGTGTATTGTCATACGTTCCCAGGTTTTATTTGGGTTCTTGGAACAATGAATAAATGTTGGTAAATAGATGTTTTGAATCATTGTGACATGTTTGTTGTTTTCTTGTAGGTAAGACCAAATCGTAAATTGCTGAAAACATTTGCTAATTACATATAGAAATTAATTTCAGTAATTACGTTTAATTGTTATAATTAACACATGACACTCAGTAGCATAAACTAACAAGATCACGTTACTAATAAATGCAAATTAGTGAATTAGAATTTAAAGTTAGTTTCCTGGAATGCGGAGTAATTAGCTTTCTTTGGTTTGAAGATTATTTCAGCCACCAAGACGATAGTAGAGAAACCGAGAAGAGACAGGTACAGAACGAAGACGGCTCTCAGATCCGAGAAACCAAGTGTCCTTTCGGAACCGGAAGTGTCGATGCCACTCGTGCATCTCGTACTGTCATCCGTTATGTCATCTCTCCATTTTTCTTTAAGGCCTGTTTCCACAAACTGGTATAATCTGAAATCAACACAATCAGTTGGTAGGTCGCGTAACTACCATCAGGCTATAGCGCATTCCATTCACTGTTCTGAACGCTCTGAAAAATGTTTCGTGTTGCATTTGTAGATCGCGATCAGGTCACAAGTCAGGTTCAAGTTAAAGGGACTCTAAAGAAGGCAGCGATGGGTGGGTAAAACTTATTTCAAATACGTCAGAGGAACGTGACCAAGGAGAGGTGCGGTTCAAAGAAACTTCGGGGATTGACACTACAATATCGCTAAAACTAGGACTAAGTGTCTAGTCCCACTCCATGTGGAGTGTTTGGATCTTGGAGTCACGTGGTGCTTGCAATCAATCATTAACGATACTGGCCCTAGATTTATGACGTAAAACTCTAAGCAAATCGCGGGCGATCTCAGAGCAGGTAAATAGAATACGCCATAAATGATAACCAGAGCTGATGATGGGTTATTACTTTTTGTCAATTGCATCTCTGGTTTCCTTCGAGAATCTTTTAGTGTAAGGGAAATAAGCGTGAATTGGGTAAATGGCTTCCTTGGCCAAGTGAATTTTTGTATCAGGAGCAATGGAGCACATGAGACCCAGGAAGTAGGAGAACGTCGTAGTCTCAACCATAAAGGCTGATTTCCCCATGACGGTGTCCTCGTAATTTTCCCAGGTAAAATATTCCCTGACGTTGATGAAACCTCCATTTTTATCCGCTTTATTCTCAAGGTTTTTGTAACCCGGCGCTTCGGCTGTCTACAGAAACGCATGAAGATTGTCAGGAGTTTTCAAACAACAAGAAAGGCGTTGAAATCACGTCATAAATAAGAAAGTTATCGTAGATTATATCAGGCCCCAATATGCCTGCATTGGCAGTTATAAATCGTCTCCAAAAGTACCTTGACTATCAACTCCTATTAATCTTAACCCTCTATTTAGTGTGCTAGGAGCCTCAAGGCGTGGATATGCTAATAACTGGATTGTTTACTGAGCATGGAACGCAGCCATAGTTTTTCCTCCATAGCCTCTAGTACCGACAGGCGAGGATGGGTTGAACTTTGAACCGGAAGTACTGCTTCAGGACAAACGGGTAGTCTTTTCATATAAGTTTAACGCTAATTCGTCGTCTGCCAATGAACGACGTTTGCCCGAAGCAGCACTTCCGGTTTTGTTTTGCCCCCTAAGATTTGTAAGCCTAATCACGAGCTTGTTTCAATCATAGCCCACTCGATCCGGACGGAGCAGCCGATCGAGTGGGCTGTGTTTCAATGCACAGGGGAAGATAGCAGCGGTTATCCAAGGTTATAGCAGACGCTCCAATTTATATTACTTTGCTGACAATGTGGCTATGCGGAGGACATCCTAACCTGAAGATCATTTTAGAATATAATTTTAGTCTTAACAAATATAATTAGTAAAACGTGATTGCGTTTAATTGCATCGTTTATACAACAGTAATTCATTAGAAGCTAGAATTAACTTCAAAAGTATCGTGAATAGACTCATTCAAGTTAAGCCTCGGTCACAAGAAAACTTGACCGACTGAAAACTACAAGTTGTACATGTAAGTAACCCCATGTCAAAGTCGAAAACGTTCCCAAGTCCCGCGACCTAGTAATTAAGGCATGAGTACATTACCCTGACAAATACTTCGAACGAGGATCCACCCCATATGAGAACCTTGAGGTCATCGCTTTCCTTGGCTAGGTCCACTACGTTTTCAATTTGCTTGGGTTCCGCTATGATGGTCAGTTGACTTTTGAAATGTCCCGTGAAGGCGTTCATTAGAGTTAGAACGGAAATGCACCAAACAAACATCAACCATTTGTTGATACCCCAAACTGGTTCTTTGGGAGTACCTAATAGACGAAACGCGTGGTTCATTTCTTTAATTGGTCAAGGCCTATTTTGACCAACTCTTACTCTAGTGAAAGGGAACTTACCTTCGGAGAAAAATGAAGCCAAATAATTCCAAAAATGGTCGGAAGCAATTTTTGACTTTTTGGTGGTCTTAACCCCGTGAACTGAGTTCAAACCAACGTCTATAAATGAACTTAGACTCACGAGAAACATGATGGAAAGTAATACTCCAAGCCACACCTATATAATGATGCAACTGCATAACACTTGAACTTGAGAATGTAATTGTATCGTTTCAAGTAATTACCTCCATATTGAATGTGGCAAAGAGACCCCAGTAATTGTCGTCCATTTCCGTTTTAAGTGCGGTCGCTATGATGAAGTAGCTCGTGTGAATTGGAGGCGAGTAATCAACTATATCCATCCGTTGGGGGTTCGCCGCTAAGGGAACCCCAAACAAATCCGCTTCCTAATAAATTTAATAATGATTCAATGTACAAAGTAATTGACATTATAGACGTAATTCGGGAACTTGCCCCTCTCTGAATGCTTCCCATGATACCAGTCCAATTACCATCCTTCATTTTTGTACCAAAACCACCGTCTGGTGAACGGACCAGTTCAATGCTGAAAAAAATATTTTTGGAATTTTTTTTAACTCCAATTTCACTTTGGGGTCTTATAACTCTGGTTCCTATAAGAGATACAGGGATTTCCTTTGAATATGTTATAGGCCTAATTTTTCCCTTTAAAATATTTGGGATTGCAATAATCAGGGCTCACGTAATTAAGCAAATTATTGGCCAAAGATAGCGTTAAATATCGACATGAAAATCCTTTTTGAACCTCCACTTTCCAGTGTTATAATTCTGATTCAATAAGAGCTACTGGAAATCCTTTGAGTATGTGAGAGCCCTATTTCTCTCCTTTCAAATGGTACTTAAGAATGATTAATTTAAAGCGGATTACCTGACGTTAAATGATAAAGCTAAATGCTCAATGACGTGAGATGATAATCCGTGCATTGTCCCATCTGGGTCAACTGTAAGCATTGGTTCAAACTGAACCAAATTGAAAAATTTCATTAAAATACTTTGTATTATAACCTTACACTCCTCAATAGTTAAATTAATTAATTTTTAATTAATTTTAATTACAATCGCTTTAACATTTTATGAAGACCTATTACCACTCAATGCCTAATCACCAAAAACCAAAATAATTTATCTACTTACCTCAATAATTCCAAAACGCCACGAATTCATAGCCATCTCTCAATTAATTTTGAACCTAAACAGTCCTAGTCTATTACGACAATGCCACTATTCAAAATGGAAAGGTTTATTCAAGCAATATAAGTTTATATAGTGTGGGAAATTAGCAAAGAAATATTGTACGCGTTGGCTCGCTTTACAAGAAAACTGGGCGTATGAATACGCGATGTTAAATATCATAATTTAGAAAGTAGTTTTGTTTGAACGAGAATATAGAAATTAACTGCGTGGTTTTCGGGACACGTAAATAAAACGGTACCAGTCTATGGGAGTCCAAAATAAACTTTCCCACGCTTAATGGCTCGCAAGAACATAGCGTAAATAATTGTTGACATGATTTATTTAATTCTATAAGGTTTAAATAATGGACTTACCTATAGAGATACTCCGTTGGGGAGTCATTGTGGGACGCAAAATGCATGTATTCTAATACATGTACTCTAGTAGGGCTGCCACAGTATCGGGAAAACCTTAAGTACACAGAAAGCTCGCGAAATTTAAAAATAATTATGATATTTCACGGAAACGTCAGAGACGGATTTTAAAATTGGTCACAAAAGTCAGGGAAAAGTCCGGTAATTTGAAAATGGTTATGATATTTCGTGGAAAAGTTCGGGAAGGTTTTTAAAATTGGTCATAAAAGTCAGGGAAAAGTCCGGGAATTGTTTTATAATGGTTATAAATGGCAGGGAATTTAAAAATGGTTATGATATTTCGTGGAAAAGTTCGGGAAGGATTTTAAAATTGGTCATAAAAGTGAAGGAAAAGTCTGGGAATTATTTTAAAATGGTTATAAACGTCAGGGAAATGTCAGGGAATTTAAAAATGGTTATGATATTTCGTGAGAAAGTTCGGGAAAGATTTTAAACTCTTTTACACACTGTAGCATTTAATCAAACAATTCTTAGCTATTCAACGCTGCAAAGGCACTTGTATGACACTTTGAAACTGTATCAACAACATGACGTAAGTGGCCCCTAACCCAATGAAAGACAAACAGAAATTCTTCGTCAATAGAAAACATCCTCCGGCGCTTAACCCAACAAATTCATTTTGAAATTGAGCGGACAACATAGAAATATCCGAGTTGTAAGACAGTAATTGTTGATCCGTTATTGGTGCTTGCAAAGTGCATAACGTTATGCCTCGGAACAACTTGGAACACTGTTTCAATTTCTCCGGAATCGCCGAACAAATCAGGATAACCACGATTAAAATCACCACAGGTTGACCGTACTTCGCGATGTAGTAAACTGATGAACCCAGGGTTTCGAATGATTCCGAACCGTACCGCTTGAAAATTAAAACACAAGTTAACTATTGCCAGCTGCAAGAAGCGATATCTAGTTTATTAGGAAGGCCTAAGTATTTCGCGCGCCATAGTCTCACTCCCCTTTCCAAAATACAAGGGGGACGTAAAAGGAGGCCGGGCTTTTTCGCCTCTCCCGAGTCGAAAATACGTAATTTTCGTCATTCGCGTCGCGCTGACGTGAGTTTTCAAGAACCAATGAGATGCTGCTGGTTGTAATTAAGAGGCGGGGATTAACTCCGAAACTACTTTACGTTTGGACTGGAGATAAAGCTGGAAATGTGGCGAATTTATACCTTCTCCCTAGTAAACTAAATATCGCTTCTTGCCAGCAGCTATAATTATTAATTAATTATTGTTTTACCTTTAAACAAACCGTGATTGAGAAACAAGCCGCTTCAACCGCTAATACGGACCACAACAAAACGAAGTTTTGGCAAGTGTTGTTGATGATATCAACAGTCGATACAATTCTGTGATATCTCAACCGCATTTCGCGTATGGCTTCGAATGTAATCGTATTATTCTCCTGGTTTTGAACTTCTTTCAAAAAATACGTGAAAGAGTCGATCATGTCTTCGACAGCGGTCGAAAGTACCACGAGACCCAAGGCAAGTAATGGGCAACATCCCATGAGGAATAATCCGCAATAGAAATTGTCCATGGCCATTAGAATGCATTTTGTTGTAGCTGACCAATTCGGTGTAGAGTCGAAAGTAACCATGGACATCCACCAATCAGCGACGCGTTTCGAACTGCATTTTATTTGCGACATCGTTGTGGTCAGACACGTCATGAGGATGACGTAAATACCGGTTAAAATGACGTAGATTTTCCATTTTTTCTGTAGTTTATCGCAATTTCTCGAATCTGAAATTTTAAAATTAAGTACAGTATTTTTCAAAGCTTTCTTCGTTTCTGTCATCTATGCTTTATTGAAGGGCCGTATAATACCCTCAACACTGGTAGATTACTGACCAATGATTCTATAAATGTTTGTACCTATCCCATATTCACTTATAATTTCATAAAAGTATAAATATAATTTATAAATTCCCATAATTTAAGAAAGATATTTCAATTTTTGGCTGGGCTCTACCTAGTGTTAGCGTGTTACCGATTTCTTACCTTTGAATGTCTTTCGAATGACGTAGCTAAAATTCTTTCGTATTTTTCTTCTGTACAATACTATGGCGTCCAAACTTACGGCGGACAGAGTATAAACACTGATATTTCCAAGTAACCATATATCCAACGGTTGACTGGAAAACATTACCACGACCCGTATGGCGCCATAGTGCAAAAATATAATTGCAAATGGTAACCAAACGATAATGGATATTTTGACCACCACCCAAAACAATGAATTCTTCACTTTGCCTTGTATCGGGTAAGGCATGACCGTAGGACTGTGTGGGTTGTTGATTGTCAGTCCAACAGTGACCGCCTTTAGAACCATAATGAATACTTTCCACTGTTTTTAAAGATATATCTGATACGTCACGCAATCTTTTGTTTTGACAGATTTATCGAATTCTTGGAAATAATATTGATTCCTTGGAGAAATTATTGAGTTCAATCGTAAAACACTACATTGATACACGTTCAAGTTGAACTCTTATGTCCTTACGAAAAATAGTTTACCTGTTGAACGCTAGAATACCAGTACACGTGCAGGAACATGCACTCACATTTCTGGAATAATTGTAAACCGAACCCATAAAAGTAGGGTTGACTATTGTTCACTTTGATCTGTTTACCTATTGAACACCAGAATACCGCGACAACTCCATAAAAATATGTTCATTAACAGTCACTTTGAACAGGACTGGTTATATCTTACGTAACACAGTTCAAAGAACGACAGAAAACCCGAAACTCTTCGGACTCAACATGGTTGTTTCGTCGAATAATTATGGCCTATTGTTGTAGACAGTATAAATACTAAACCTACGTTTACCTGACTGTAAATAGCACTATTCTTCAGCCATATCTTAAGAAAGCATTTCATTGTTTGTATTATTCGCGAAAACGTATTCACGGAGAACAATAACTTGAGTTTCCATTCGGCATCAATCGATTCAGAAAGTGTGGGGATAAAAGAAAATTGTCATGGCAACTATTGATTTCAGCGTTACCTTATCTAGGAATAAAAACCTTTTAAATTATGTGTCAGGAAGAGAAAAACGGAAATTAACCTTTCCCATATTTTATACTGTTTGTTGGATCATTAGTTTAGCCAGAAGTTTATAAGACTCGAAGTACCCATGTCTGAATGAAATCTAAAGAGGACTAGTCTGTCCCCCCTGCAGTCTGTTTGCCCGTATTACCTACAACCTCTGGTATGAAACGCGAGAGGTGAAAGAAAAATATCTCGTGGATTTTCGGAGCCCGATCTTTTGTAAGAAAGGGGGAAGAGACTTTCCACTAAACAGCTGGGTACTTAAAGATAATAATTGGCTTATGCCATAGCTACATTAAAACAACGATAACGAAGTTAGAAGCAAAGTATGTTATGTATTGATTAATAAAACATTATTGCCCATTAAAAGTAAGAGTAAATCAACTTGGAGTGAAGTCCGAAGATAACTGGCCTGATAATGAATGCATAAATACAGGAATACATACAGCTAATAGGAATAATATCTGCGATTTAATTGGTTGGTAGATTTTTCTTTTTCAAAATTTTTGTCTTTTACGACTTTTGGACTTGGGAATATATCGTAAGAAATGCCAAAACTTTTATTTACTTCTCAATTAAAAATTTTATTCGTATAAAAATTTCAATGCAATTGCACATGATAATAATAAAAGTACATTTTCAAGGATGGTTAATTAGACCCAAAATGATTAGAATTCCTTCTATAATTACTCCAATGGCGTCAATGCTAATTAAAATGGAATCAATTAATTAGCACAATTAGTGGGATCTAATTAAAGTCCAATTATTTTCCAAAACAATTGACGTGAACTTACAAATGTCGAAAGCCCAGTAGAAGTCGCGGCAGACCTGGTTCAGCGTCTTCTTCAAAATCAGGGAGTGACTCTCGCCCTCGTCGTGGCCAAAGTCCCCCAAGACGAGGTGTACGTTTTCTTGTGACTGTCACTTTCACACGATCCCACTTTTTGTCAAATTGTCGTCCGCGGTCATTTTGTTGAGATGATAAGTTGACAACTGTTAAATTTTGAAAACAAGTCACGCAAATTAAGATTTCCGTACTAGCTAGGTGTGGTTGGCCGTGTGGGAGAACGTGTGTTTGTTCAACAACTAACATGACAACTTCTATAAAATAACAGCAACCCAGACTTTATAAGTAAAGACATCTCCGCCTGAAAATGAATCTTTCATTCTAGCTACTGTTCCCGCATTCCCCATCCCCAGCGCCAAAAAAAGGAATTAAAAGGAAATATTTCCACAATTGACACTTTACAATAAATAGGGTTTGATACAGCTGTCCATCAAATTAAACCAAAACTTGAGGGTTGCTACAATACAACCGGGTGAATCCTTTTTTCGATGCCAATGTTGTTTCTTTCCCAATACTTCCAAGAGCCAGAAGCAGAATTTTTCTTGAAAAGAGTCCCTAGTCAGGATAGCCTTCTAACAATAATTACTTTTGTGGATTGGTAGCGTTGAAGTCTTATCTCACGTCTTTGGAATGCATCCACTTACAACCGGATTAACCCTACACCCAACAAACGATACAGCACCACCCTTCAGAAAAGTGTCTATTTATCTAGCATATTGGGTTCAATTAAGCATTAAAACAATCAAAACCATCATGGTAGTCGAATTGAAACGCCACTATACCTCCAATTATTGATTTCCTAAAATTTTAAGAAGTACTTAACCACCACTTACCGGCGTCTGTTGATTTTGTTCTTAGTTGAGTTCCTAAGTCGAAATCCCTTTGTGACCTTGCAATAGAAAGGGAAAGAATTGAGAAAACGTGTAGAACTTTGGCAATATTCATTTTATTAATAAAAATATTGTAAAAAAAATTATGTTGGAATTAACTTACGGGAGTTTGCGATTATCGTATGGCGCTGAATTGGAAAAGCCGGAAACCAAAATGATATCTCTACCGCATTAAAAGATAATTATATAGGTATATATCCAAACACGAGGCATCAGAGAGCTTTATGATTAACAATATAGTCGTTGGTTATAAATTATTCGAAATGTTATTTCCGTGTGCACACCCAGTTAATTTCGCTTACCAAATCCAAGTGGTGTTAGCTAAGTAAATATATTAATTACAACTCTCCAATTAATTTTATATGATTTCTTCACATTGTTATATTTGAGGTGATTCGGAATCTAATGTACGGTTTCTTTAATTTGGATATTATGTTTTTCCTATTGTGTTTACTGTTTTGTATAATTTACAGCGAATTGTTACAATCAGTCAATCAATGTGCTTAATACGTAATTGAAATTTCACCGATATCAATCATGCAGTTTGTTCAAGTTTGCTAAAGAGTTGTGACAGTGCATGTGTAACAAACTTGCACACAAACAAACCAACGAACCACTCTCAAATAAACATGGTGTTTTCTGTTCTGTGTCCCATAATTTAAAGGAAAGGTGCAGATAACATAACATTATATCTTAAAATATAAATGGGAAAGTATTAAAGTAAATAAATGATCTCTAATTACGAAATAATTAGCATTTAATTAGCCTTAAAAACGAGGACTACTGCGCCATCCACTATTGCTTTAGTGGCGTCTGCTAAATGGAAACACTTACCCCTAAAGGGATTGGTTGAATTCTCACTGGCTGAGAGGTAAGGGTTTGCAAGGAATATAATACCTTTTAGCATACACAACCTGTGGTATTAATAAAAATACAGCCACAGGTAAAACGAGACGCATAGTAGTTTATTTACAAATTGGACTGTACCTGTAAAACGTAACGTTTATTACGATGATGATTGTGGTTGTTGGATTTGACATTTCCTACTTTCATTTAAACGCCCAAGCGTGCATCGCGGTTCAATCAAAAGCAGTTGTGAAAAATTGTTTGATTTATTCAACTTGTAGAATAAATATTTGTACATCATTAGAAAAAAATAAATTAAAATGAAATGTGAGGCGGTGAATTTAGCTTTAGTCATTAGGATGTCCTTCCGGCATGGTTTTATGAAGGTAGGAAATAATCGTAGTGATCTCAGTATGGTACGAGACCCAAAATGACTAAAAATGAATTGATTCCTTCTCCAATTGCGCCAAAACTGAAATTTGAAATTAAGAAAGGTTTAATATTTTTAAAGGCATCCAACTTCTGAACATTAAGAACAATTCGTACAATCGTATAGAAACTGTCAAAAATGACCCTCGATTTTTTTAGTCCCTCACATTAGCGCATTTTAGTACTAGTTTATTCGCAAAATAACTGAATGTCATAAAAGCGATGGCTCAATAGGGTAGGGACCCGAGTCGGTTTAACTAATAATGGTAATTATTCAATTAGAATTACACTTACAATTTTTTAACTCCAACTATAAGTCTTGGCAAGTTTTCGCTGTCACTTTCTTGTTGCTGATATTCTTCGATGACAGATATTGGAATGCGTTGTCCACGATAATAAATATAATCCTCAGAGGTTGACGGTGGAAGACCGTAGCCTTGAGGCGGTGGTGGACCGTAGCCCTGAGGCGTTGGTGGGCCGTAGCCTTGAGGCGTTGGTGGGCCGTAGCCTTGAGGCGTTGGTGGGCCGTAGCCTTGAGGCGTTGGTGGGCCGTACCCTTGAGGCGTTGGTGGGCCGTAGCCTTGAGGAGTTGGTGGGCCGTACCCTTGAGGCGTTGGAGATCCATATCCAGAGTACCCACTAGGTTCACCGTACCCCGAAGGGTTTGGGATTGACATTCCTTCAATGGCCTCGAACTCTTTCTGAATAACAGATTTTTCAACTTCTTCGATTGCTTTGATTCCCTCGCGTTCATGTTCTTTCTTGACCACTTCGTCTTCGATTTCTTTCTCAAGTTCGCCAAGTATATCAACAGCTACCTTTTCATCTTCGATAATTATTTCTCCTTTTGTTTTAACGTGTGGTTCCTCAGAAGGCACGAATTGGCTCGGTTCTGGATTGCTTTCGCCTTCAGGATAGATTGGTTCGTAATTAACAGATTCGGGTGGTACGGTAGGTTCGTAATTGCCTTCTCCCAAGGGATAAGCTGGTTCTACAGGAGTGGGAGGTTCATAACTATTGTCTTTTTCGGGATAAGCTGGTTCTACAGGAGTGGGAGGTTCATAACTATTGTCTTTTTCGGGATAAGCTGGTTCTACAGGAGTGGGAGGTTCGTTACTATAGTCGTCTTTGGGGTAAGCTGGGTATTCAGGGGTGGCAGGTTCTTCTGGGTTAGTTGGGGTTTCTGGGGTGACAGGTTCTTCTGGGTAAGCAGGTTCATCTGGGTTGAGAGGTTCTTCTGGGTTAGTTGGGGTTTCTGGGGTGAGAGGCTCATCTGGGCTAGTTGGAGTTTCTTGGGTGACAGGTTCTTCGGGGTAAGTTGGGTTTTCAGGGGTGGCAGATTCTTCGGGGTTAGTTGGGGTTTCTGGGGTGACTGGTTCTTCTGGGTTAGTTGGGGTTTCTGGGGTGACTGGTTCTTCTGGGTTAGTTGGGTTTTCAGGGGTGACAGGTTCTTCTGGGTAAGCAGGCTCATCTGGGTTGAGAGGTTCTTCTGGGTTAGTTGGGGTTTCTGGGGTGACAGGTTCTTCTGGGTTAGTTGGGGTTTCTGGGGTGACAGGTTCTTCTGGGTTAGTTGGGGTTTCTGGGGTGGCAGGTTCTTCTGGGTTAGTTGGGGTTTCTGGGGTGACAGGTTCTTCTGGGTTAGTTGGGGTTTCTGGGGTGGCAGGTTCTTCTGGGTTAGTTGGGGTTTCTGGAGTGGCAGGTTCTTCTGGGTCAGTTGGGGTTTCTGGGGTGGCAGGCTCCTCTGGGTAAGCAGGTTCATCTGGGGTGGCAGGTTCTTCTGGGTAAGCAGGTTCTTCTGGGGTGATAGGTTCTTCTGGGTAAGCAGGTTCATCTGGGGTGAGAGGTTCTTCTGGTTTAGTTGGGTTTTCAGGGGTGACAGGTTCTTCTGGGTTAGTTGGGGTTTCTGGGGTGGCAGGTTCTTCTGGGTTAGTGGGGGTTTCTGGGGTGGCAGGTTCTTCTGGGTTAGTTGGGGCTTCTGGGGTGGCAGGTTCTTCTGGGTTAGTTGGGGTTTCTGGAGGGACAGGTTCTTCGGGGTAAGTTGGGTTTTCAGGGGTGGCAGGTTCTTCTGGGTTAGTTGGGGTTTCTGGGGTGAGAGGTTCTTCTGGGTTAGTGGGGGTTTCTGGGGTGGCAGGTTCTTCTGGGTTAGTTGGGGTTTCTGGGGTGGCAGGTTCTTCTGGGTTAGTTGGGGTTTCTGGGGTGGCAGGTTCTTCTGGGTTAGTTGGGGTTTCTGGGGTGGCAGGTTTTTCTGGGTTAGTTGGGGTTTCTGGGGTGGCAGGTTCTTCTGGGTTAGTTGGGGTTTCTGGGGTGGCAGGTTCTTCTGGGTTAGTTGGGGTTTCTGGGGTGACAGGTTCTTCGGGGTTAGTTGGGGTTTCTGGGGTGGCAGGTTCCTCTGGGTAAGCAGGTTCATCTGGGGTGGCAGGTTCTTCTGGGTAAGCAGGTTCATCTGGGGTGAGAGGTTCTTCTGGGTAAGCAGGTTCATCTGGGGTGACAGGTTCTTCTGGGTAAGCAGGTTTATCTGGAGTGACAGGTTCTTCGGGCTTAGTTGGGTTTTCAGGGGTGACAGGTTCTTCGGGGTTAGTTGGGTTTTCAGGGGTGACAGGTTCTTTGGGGTTAGTTGGGTTTTCAGGGGTGACAGGTTCTTCGGGGTTAGTTGGGTTTTCAGGGGTGACAGGTTCTTCGGGGTTAGTTGGGTTTTCAGGGGTGACAGGTTCTTCGGGGTTAGTTGGGTTTTCAGGGGTGACAGGTTCTTCGGGGTAAGCTGGTTCATCTGGGGTGACAGGTTCTTCGGGGTTAGTTGGGTTTTCAGGGGTGACAGGTTCTTCGGGGTTAGTTGGGTTTTCAGGGGTGACAGGTTCTTCGGGGTAAGCTGGTTCATCTGGGGTGACAGGTTCTTCGGGGTAAGCTGGTTCATCTGGGGTGACAGGTTCTTCGGGGTAAGCTGGTTCATCTGGGGTGACAGGTTCGTCGGTGTAAGCAGGTTCGTCGGGGTAAGCAGGTTCATCTGGGGTGACAGGTTCTTCGGGGTTAGTTGGGTTTTCAGGGGTGACAGGTTCTTCGGGGTTAGTTGGGTTTTCAGGGGTGACTGGTTCTTCGGGGTTAGTTGGGTTTTCAGGGATGACAGGTTCTTCGGGGTAAGCTGGTTCATCTGGGGTGACAGGTTCTTCGGGGTAAGCTGGTTCATCTGGGGTGATAGGTTCGTCGGGGTAAGCTGGTTCATCTGGGGTGACAGGTTCTTCGGGGTAAGCTGGCTCATCTGGGGTGACAGGTTCTTCGGGGTAAGCTGGCTCATCTGGGGTGACAGGTTCTTCGGGGTAAGCTGGCTCATCTGGGTTAAGAGGTTCTTCTTGGTTAGTTGGGGTTTCAGGGGTGACATGTTCTTCGGGGTTATTTGGGTTTTCAGGGGTGACAGGTTCTTCGGGGTTAGTTGGGTTTTCAGGGGTGACAGGTTCTTCGGGGCTAGTTGGGTTTTCAGGGGCGACAGGTTCTTCGGGGTTTGTTGGGTTTTCAGGAGTGACAGGTTCTTCGGGGTTTGTTGGGTTTTCAGGGGTGACAGGTTCTTCGGGGTTTGTTGGGTTTTCATGGGTGATAGGTTCTTCGGGGATAGTTTTGTTTTCTGGGTAAGCTGGCTCATCTGGGGTGAGAGGTTCTTCTGGGTAAGCTGCCTCATCTGGGCTGAGAGGTTCCGGGTAAGTTGGGTTTTCAGGGTAAGCTGGTTCATCTGGGGTGAGAGGCTCTACGTTTGGGTTTTCAGGGTAAGCTGGTTCTTTTGGCGTTAGCGGCTTTTCTGGGACGAGAGGTTCACTATTATCTTTTGGGTAAGTTGGTTCTACAGAAGCTGGAGGCTCGTAATTATTGTCTTCAGGGTAAACTGGTTCTGGCGGAGTGGGAGATTCGTAATTGATGTCCTCGGGGTAAGCTGGGTCTACTGGAGTGGGAGGTTCTGAACTATCATATTCCACAATGGACTGTGGTGGAGTTGGTACATAATTGTTTTCTCCCTCGGGATAGGCAAGTTCGTTTGATGGTGGATGGGGATATTTGTGAACAATTTTTTTCTTGCTGAGAAACTTATTTGGGAGGTCGTTTTTCTTCGTAATTTTCTTATCATAAATGCCATCCTTCTCGGGATAGCTTGGTTCGTACGCATTGTTATATCCGTAATTAGTTTCGCCCCCTTCGTAACTATCGTCTTTAGCTGGCGATCCATAGCTTTCGCCGTCACCGTAGCTCGATCCGTAATTATTTTCCCCTCCTAAAATGCAAGGTTTCAATCTAAACCTTCTTTAAAGTTGATAGTGATTTACTAAAAACAACTTTACAGGACGAAACCTTCGCCATTGGCTAGAGTAGATAATCTCCGAACGCGTAGGTGTTATGCAATCTTAATGTGCAAGGGATTTTGCAGTAGTTGCAAGACCTTTAATTTAACAAAATGAACCAAAGGCAATGTAGCCCACGTCTGTCGGTAATGTACCAATGTCAACTATCAGAATTTGAAACATTCAACGAAACCCGTTGACCCAATAAGAAACGGTGCAACTCCTAATTTGATATTTTTACTAGCGCCTGTATGCCTAGATATATTTCAAATTTGAGATCCCTGCATAACTACAAAGTGATCTAGATTGATGCCGGCGAAGGATCCTGTAAAGTGAACACGGACCAATTTTGGTTTATTTCGGACAGCATACCAATTGTTTTTTGAAAAACAGATACATAAAGTCGCACAGAATTTCAAAGATTTACTGAACAAGAAATTACAAAACGAATTAGTACCTTTATTGACGAAAAAAATCACGGATATCAAATGTTACGAACCAATCATAATAGTCATATTCACGACACAATTCTGACACTAAGTGAATACTATTTAACACAAACATGGAGAAATAACCGATTATAGGTATTGTTTACGTCGAAGATGGCAGTACGTTACCATCTTCGAATTTTGCTCTTGGTGTGTCTAGGTTTAACTTTTAAGATTACAGGCAACTGCACAATTACGTACCCCGGATATGGATGTCATTTTTAGACCTTCCAATTTTTAATAGTTTTTTTTGTTTACTATGATGTCAACATGTCATATGGGATTTGCGTTTGATATAAGTACAGATAACAGGAACAATGTGACAAGGACAACACATTACGGACTTTATAATATAAAGTCAACAATTATAACATTAAGGCTAACATATTTAAATCTATTTATCCATTTAATGAAATGGACATCTTTGGTACAAAAAAACTTACCGTAACTTATTGGTAATTGAAATATCAAGATAGCGTTGACTAGAACAGGGAATAACATAGTGGTCCTTCTCACGCGATGAAGTGTTTCTTTAGCAACAGTTCACCATTTCCGGGTATATTCTGTGAACTAAATCGGAAAGGTTCGCGTGCGAAAACGTTAATTCATTTTTGCGAGAGACCCGTGTTACTGATAAGTAGTAATCATTTATGGCCTATATATTTCAAAAAGCAATATACAATATTTGTCAAGTGAAATTAATGCTTTTCATCCGTTCCACTTCCCTCTGATTGCCAATCAGTGTAGCATACGTTTATGAGATATGTTCCATAAGTATGCTAGAGACTTATTGAGATCTAGTTCGAGAACGACGCCAGAATTGACTACACTCTGTGGTTAATTTTGCAGGACTTCCGTCTTCCTATTTAGTCTGTAGTAAGCCTTTGACAGTGCCTCACCAGGCGTCGCTTTACGAGAATCTATGACCTGCGTCACTTCAAGACAAGCTCTCAGTAACCAATGACAAACTAATAGCCAACATATCTTATGAACTTATGGTGTAGTTATATACACTGGGTTTCGTGTCGACTTGCATGACGCCATAAAGCTAAGGTGATGAAAAATCACCGAAAAACTGGGGCCTGCACTGAATACTTGATCCTCTGCTATTATTCAGTTCAATTATAGCGGGCATTTTAATGGGCGATACTCATAAAGGATAGTTTTATAGGCTACATTTATGCAAAACGTTTTTGTTGGGGACGTTTAAAGCGGACCTTTTCGTCAGCGTAATTTATAGCGAAAATACCATTAGCGTTATAGGTAGCGGATATTTCAATTGACGACTTTTATATATGTGCATTTTATATGATTGGATTTATATAGGACATTTTGTGGGCAGCGTTTATAGCGTGTATTTCGCAAACCACAATATGTGGCGTTTTTCTCGCATGCGACTTTTACGGCGGATTTTTCAAAGGCGATATTTATGGCGGTTTTTGGTGGACGTTTCACAGGGGGCATATATTTCAGATTTTTCGAAGGTGGTAGTTAGATTATACGTAAAAGGCGTGGGATATAATACCAGCTCTTTACATGGGCATTCTTTACATTTTCATTCAAAGGGGCTGGCCGGAGCTGTTGGGGTGAAGGGCAGGCTGGGAAATAGCACACTTCCTCTGGTCCAAAACCAGTTTATTAATTGCTTGGACTAGTTTTTTAATTCAAGAAGTGGGGGTTACTGGTCCTCGGGACCAGTTTATTAATTGCAAATCTATTGGAGAGCAAAGGCTGGGACCAGTCCGGAGACCAGTAAATAATTTCAGACACTAGGGGGTCACTGGTCCAAAGGACTAGTTTAAAAAATATCCTTATTTCCCAGCCTGGTGAAGGGTAGCCGAACTGTTGGTTAGCATATTGTTTACCCGCCCACCGCGACGGTGGTGCCATTCCTTATGGCCAAAGACCTGGATGTTTTCCCCCTGAACTAAGGGCGGTCTCCCCCCAACAGCGCCGGTAAGCCCCTTTAATAATAATAGGCTAATAGCCCGTACTTCATGACTGTGCACCAAAGAAGCTCATTAATTTCACATACATCTTGCCTCAAACACTTCTTAAAACTGATAACCCGTTATTAAAGTTCATTTAAATAGGCTTAGGCTAATGTTAATTTTCGTGTTTTAAATAATGTAAAATCGTTCTCTAACTCAAAATATATTCTAACTTATTCCCAGCTGAGCTCCTTTTCATTCATTCTCTACCTACCTCCGATGTCGTCTGCTACATCGTCATAAGGAACACTAAACACACGTGCGTTGCGGCTACTCTCTTTTATAACAATTAAAACATTAATTAACCATATTTAAATTGAAAGATATTAATTTTAAATTTAATTTTTCAAACAGTAACGAAAAATGGTAGCCAAACGTAATAAAAATAAGAGTCCGAAAGTTAAACAAATTGAGGAAGATAACAAAACCGAAACGGAAACGGAGCTAAGCCTTAGACAAGAACTGGAAATTGAAAATGATTTCGTTCAAAAATTAATAAATAGTATTCCACCGAAAGACTATTTTAGCGGCGAAGTTTTAGATTATCTCGAGGACCAAAAATTTAAAGCGACGGAAGAAACCATAAAGGGTAAGCGCGAGGGTAGGATTTTACTTTACCTACCT
Organism: Phalangium opilio; assembly: GCF_054372755.1. Lineage (NCBI taxonomy): Eukaryota > Metazoa > Arthropoda > Arachnida > Opiliones > Phalangiidae > Phalangium > Phalangium opilio. Next base: position 1,370,691 of record NW_028324166.1, on the reverse strand, counting down.
AACCCAACCAACACTTAATTCTGATTAATTAGGCCACGGGGAGTTCGAAAAAAATAGTGAAAAAATTCTAAACCCGCCGCAAGTTGGTGAAAAAATTTTTTGAAAATTTTAAAATTGCATGTACTTACCGCCATTAAGACCGCTACGCGCCTAAACGCATTCTGCCCTCGATCTTGAAAAACTACTCGGGGGGGGGGGGGGGTAAATATAATAACAAGGACTCGCGACCGAAATCAAGGAGCACATACTGCTGAAATATAGCTATGAAATTTTAAACACCCGCTGAAACATTTACAATTCTCAAAGAAGAATATTTCAAAGAAGCTCCAATTTTAAAAATAAACAGCGATATTTTGCTAAATTGCGTAGATTATTTCGGAAGTAAATGAAGATAAACCACAATATTTTGGAAAAGGCGTAACATTATTTGGGAAGTAAATGAAGATAAACAATAATATTTTGGAAAAGTCATAATATTATTTGGGAAGTTAATGAAGATAAACAATAATATTTTGGAAAAGGCGTAACATTATTTGGGAAGTAAATGAAGATAAACAATAATATTTTGGAAAAGGCGTAACATTATTTGGGAAGTAAATGAAGATAAACAATAATATTTTGGAAAAGGCGTAACATTATTTGGGAAGTAAATGAAGATAAACCACAATATTTTGGAAAAGGCGTAACATTATTTGGGAAGTAAATGAAGATAAACAATGATATTTTGGAAAAGGCGTAACATTATTTGGGAAGTAAATGAAGATAAACAATAATATTTTGGAAAAGGCGTAACATTATTTGGGAAGTAAATGAAGATAAACCACAATATTTTGGAAAAGGCGTAACATTATTTGGGAAGTAAATGAAGATAAACAATGATATTTTGGAAAAGGCGTAACATTATTTGGGAAGTAAATGAAGATAAACAATAATATTTTGGAAAAGTCATAACATTATTTGGGAAGTAAATGAAGATAAACCACAATATTTTGGAAAAGGCGTAACATTATTTGGGAAGTAAATGAAGATAAAGCACAATATTAAGTAAATGAAGATAATTAGCAATATTTTTGAAAAGGCGGCCAATTATTGGGAAGCAAATGATGGCGAACAACAATATTTTAAAAAGGCTTCAATATGTTGGAAGGAAGTGTATATTAAAAAATTATACACTATTAACTGCAAAACTGTTTATACCGATGGCTATGCAGTAAAGTGTGGCACTTAGCGTTACCCGAGAAACACCACTTGGAGGTGGCCACACGTCGTTTCTCATGAGGAGTTTTGATAAGGCAGGCCCCCTTGCCTACTGCCGCTATAACCCAACCGGGGAGTTTTGATAAGGCAGGCCCCCTTGCCTACTGCCGCTATAACCCAACCGGGGAGTTTTGATAAGGCAGGCCCCCTTGCCTACTGCCGCTATAACCCAACCGGGGAGTTTTGATAAGGCAGGCCCCCTTGCCTACTGCCGCTATAACCCAACCGGGGAGTTTTGATAAGGCAGGCCCCCTTGCCTACTGCCAAAAACTAAGAAAACGTTGCCTTATTCGTCAGTGAATTCGGCAGTGTTTTCTTCGTTTTGACCAGCAATTAAAAATGCTGGTTCTGCCTCGGGATCGAGAGTAGCCAGCTCTTCCTCCGAGACCCCGATTTCAATTAATTCAAGGCCTTTTTTGCCCGGTCCAGGGTAGCAAGACTTTACGTCTTCCAAGAACCGAGCAAAATTGGTTCCAGGAGGAAGCCAGTTTCCATCCTGGTCCTTGAAAAATAGGCATCGGTACCAATAAGAAGCCATATAGCTACTTAATGACCTGTCTGTTCTGTGGGACTTAATGGCATCCTTCACGTGTCTATTTCGGTTCTCGATGTTGTTCGTATGGGCGCGAGAATCTTCCGAGTTGACAAACTCGTACTTATGAAGCACGGTAAGGTGCTCCCGAAAGCCCATTAACGTACAATTCATGTACATAGGGGCTCCGTCAGACACGATGATGGACCCAGGGGCTATATATTTTGCCATTTGCGTCCACAGAACAGCACGGGACTTATTTTTGACTTTCAAAAATAGACCATCTTTTGTATCCCGGCAATAAATTCCAAAGATACAAATGGTTTCTCCGGCTAACTCCGCCCCTCGGTTGTATTTGCGAGTATGAAGGTAGGTTTCGTCCACCTCCACAAACAGTCCTGGTCCTCCAATCTGGACTTTGTCGGCCCTATTAGAAATGACAATTTCCGTTACCTCACGACACATGGAAAAATAATCCACAACTGTTCGTGAGGAACATTCACTATGGGTTGTAGCGTCAGTGACGCTCATTTTACAAACCCAAAGGAAAACGAGGAAAAGATTGTCGGTAACCGACAAATTTTGATTATAGAACCATGTGTTTTTGGAGGGGACGAAAGCCTTCACACACTCGGAAACCAAATGATCGGGAACCTTTTTCCTCGATGCCCTTAAAGCCTTTCGCTTGTTGGCTCGAGATTGCCCAGTGGAACATCGGATTACGTATCCAAACCGACTTTGGTTGTTAAACACCCCCACAAGAAATCCATCGATAATTCCATCGTCGGATTTATTTCCGCAAGTACAAGCGATCTTTCTTTCATTGAAAGAAGTAACGCTTGGAACCAAGTCCAATGAAATCACCAGAGTTTTAGCGTCCCTTTCAGATTTGGCCCTTAACTCTTCGTTCATACATGGAAAAAATCCACCCCAATTTTTTAACGAAACACTGTGGAAAAACTGTTCCGCAGTTTCAAAATTAGGGTTTTCAAAAGCTGGATTTTCCATTTTTGAAAATAGGCCAGCCACAAAACCAAATGCTTCCCACCAAAAATGTGTTTCTTCCCACCAGAAATGTCTCTTCCCACCAAAAATATCTCTTCCCAACAAAAATACCTCTTCCCAACAAAATAATGCCACAAAATTGAGTTTTATTAAACCTCTCGCTTAGCTCGCTCAAACGCGTCTGATGAGTAATAAAGAATTGTCTTAAAAGGTCACCTGTTACTTAAAAACGGTTCGCGCATGCGCGAACCGTTGCCATGGCAAAGAAGAAGGTTGCCACGTTACCATGACAACCATTGTGCCGGCGGTGGGTTTGGATGTTTTAAATCTAGAACAAAAATTCATTTTCTCCACGTGAAGTGAAATCCTAAGCTATCCAAACCAAAAACCTAACCGAACCTGCTTCTGCCCACAATAAAAGGTAGATCTAGATCTTTTTTTTCAAACCATTTAGTGAAAAGGATTAACGGTTTGTAAAAATAAAAATTATTGAGATAAAGTTGATAATTATGGCTTTCAAAAGTAATCGCGTTGCAGCGATGCGAAGGTTGCTAAATGGAAAGGATGTATCTGATTTTAGCAGCGTTCCTGAACATATTGTGTGTGCATTTTTTGACGAATGCACATATGTAAAAAGAATGCAAGTTGTAGCATTCTGCATATTGAATGGAATATCGGAATACAATTTTTGGCGAATCATTCGTTGGAAAGATTGTTCAAGGCAGGACGAACGTAAGGTTGCAGATCTTTTCATTTACATGAAAAAACCGGAAAATCAGGGTAGATTTTATTCATATGATATTCATTCAGGACTTATAAAATATTTGGATGGGGCTACTAGATATTTTGGTTCTCGAATTGAGTCATCTTAATTAATTTATTATTTACCGATTTTTACGAGATTTGGTGGAATTTCAGTAAATATATACGGCAGTAGGCAAGGGGACCTGCCTAAACAAAACTCCTTATGAGAAACGACGTGTGGCCACCTCCATGTGGTGTTTCTCGGGTAACGCTAAGTGCCACATTTTAAGCAAATTTTATATAATTTTCCAAATAAGTGACCGCCTTTCCAAAATATGTTGTTTATCATCCCAAATAATGTTACGCCTTTTCCAAAATATTGTGGTTTATCTTCATTTACTTCCCAAATATTGTTACGCCTTTTCCAAAATATTGTTGTTTATCTTCATTTATTTCCCAAATAATGTTACGCCTTTTCCAAAATATTGTTGTTTATCTTCATTTATTTCCCAAATAATGTTACGCCTTTTCCAAAATATTGTGGTTTATCTTCATTTACTTCCCAAATTATGTTACGCCTTTTCCAAAATATTGTGGTTTATCTTCATTTATTTCCCAAATAATGTTACGCCTTTTCAAAAATATTGTGGTTTATCTTCATTTACTTCCCAAATAATGTTACACCTTTTCCAAAATATTATAGTTTATCTTTATTTACTTCCGAAATAATCTACGCAATTTAGCAAAATATCGTTGTTTATTTTTAAAATTGGAGCTCGCTTCAAATATTTTTCTACCCTGGTATGAGAATTCTAAATGTTTCAGTGGGTGTTTAAAATTTCATAGCTATATTTCCGCAGTATGTGCTCCTTGATTTCCGTCGCGAGTCATTATTATATTTACCCCCCGGGTAGTTTTTCAAGATCGAGGGCAGAATGTTTAGGCGCGTAGCGGTCTTAATGGCGGTAAGTACATGCAATTTTCAAATTTTCAAAAAAATTTTTGACCAACTTGCGGGGGGTTAAGAATTTTTTCACTATTTTTTCCGAACTCCCCGTGGCCTAATTAGTCAGAATCAAGTGTTGGTTGGGTTAGGTAGGTAAAGTAAAATCCTACCAGCGCGAGTTTGCATTACTTCTTCGTTAACTCTCATAGGCCTTGGCTAATGTTTAAGCTATTTAGGTTTTAGACCAGGTAGAAAAGCCTCCATTTCGACAAAAGGCAAACAAAAACGTGCTAGACTCGACCCTAATCAGCACAAAACGGTTGAGCAAATTCAGGCTGAGCTTTTAGCGGCAAAAAGTCCCAAAAAATCAAGTAAGATTAAATAGTATAGAGTAATGGCAGTTTCCCAGCTTTGACTGTATTAAGGTCTATGGGCAAATAACATGGGCTGCCACTAGTTATAATTATTATCATTAAATTAAGGATTGTATTGACAATTTCGCAGAGTTTTCTCAGTCAGCGAACATTGAAAAATTACAAGAAAAGCTAAAAAATAAAATTGAACAAATGCAAAGTTAGTAGAATTAACTATTCGTTAATCGATTTAAGATTATCGCTTAACAGCAACATTAACAAACTTGTAAGGTGTTCGAAACAAACATGGCGTCAAAAAACGTCAAAAAAACAAACACGACAAAAACAAATCAACCAAAAAGAAAAAGGAATTTGTTAAACAAATCCTGGCCAATAAAACTGCATCTACGTCGCCTCCGATCACGAATGGCTTGAAAACAAAACCTATTTACAATAAAGAGGGAAAAATGGTTTTTAGTAAATTTGATTTGGCTGATGGAGCCGGAGCGGGAACCAGCAATATGGCGGATAAAAAGAAGAAAGTTGATAAGGGAAATAAAGCCCTGAAGAAATCGCTGAAAAAAGTTCAGCAGGAACAAGAAAAATTGTCCAAATTAAAATCCCAGGATCCCGATAAAGCGCAACAAGTTGGTGACAGTAAATTGTGGCAAAAGGTTTGCTTTGCTTTCTTTTATTATTAAGTACACAATATTTCTAACAATTGGGTGTGAAAGGGCCTATGAAGAGCTATTAACCAGATTTAGTTAATATAAATTATTTTAAACGCATCAAAATCATTCATTTAAGCGTTTTAAGGAACCATTTAATTACAAATCCAAAGAACCATTTAATTACGGATCCAAAGAACTATTTAATTAGGGATCCAAAGAACTATTTAATTATGGATCCAAAGAACCATTTAATTATGTATCCAAAGAACCAATCATTTAACTTTGAATCCAAAGAATCATTTAATTATAAGTGCAAAGAATAATTTAATTACGGAGTTCAAAGATCCATTTAATTTGGATCCAAAAGAACCATTTAATTACGGATTCAAAGAACCATTTAATTATGGATCCAAAGAACTATTTAGATTTGAATCCAAAAAATAAACCTTCTAGATTTGAATCCAAAAGAACCTTTTAGATTTGAATCCAAAAGAACCTTTTAGATTTGAATCCAAAGAACTATTTAGATTTTAATCCAAAGAACTATTTATATTTAATCCAAAGAACCATTTAATTTGGATCCAAAAGAACCATTTAACTTTGAATCCAAAGAACCAATCATTTAACCCTGAATCCAAAGAACCATTCATTTAACCCTGAATCCAAAGAACCATTCATTTAACCCTGAATCCAAAGAACCAATCATTTAACCCTGAATCCAAAGAACCAATCATTTAACCCTGAATCCAAAGAACCAATCATTTAACCCTGAATCCAAAGAACCATTTAGATTTGGATCCAAAGAACCATTTAGATTTGGATCCAAAGAACCCATTTAACTTTTGATCCAAAGAACCCATTTAAGTTTTGATCCAAAGAACCCATTTAAGTTTTGATCCAAAGAACCCATTTAAGTTTTGATCCAAAGAACCCATTTAACTTTTGATCCAAAGAACCCATTTAACTTTGAATCCAAAGAACCCATTTAACTTTTGATCCAAAGAACCATTTAACTATGGATCCAAAAAAAAGCATTTCGATTTGAATGAAAAAAACCATTTAGATTTGAATCCAAAAAAACCCATTTCAATTTTAATCAAAAGAACCGTACATTTATCTTTGAATCCAAAGAACCATCCATTTAATTTTGAATCCAAAGAACCATCCATTTAATTTTAAATCCAAAGAACCAATCATTTAATTTTGAATCCAAAGAACCATCCATTTAACCCTGAATCCAAAAAACACATCCATTTAACTTTGAATCCAAAAAAAACCCATCAATTTAACTTTGTTTTGTATGTTGGGTGAGAGTCAATTGGAAATAACTTTTAATTTTGTGTCTAGGTGTTGAAAAAAGCGGAAGGCGAAAAAGTACGGGATGATCCCGATAAAATAAAAGCTTCTTTGAAGAAACGAGAAAAGAAGAAAGTTCAGAGTAAGAAAGGTTGGGTGGAACGGACGGAAATGTTAAATAAGAAAATGCAAGAAAGACAAGATAAGAGACAAAATAACATCAATAAAAAGAAAAAGGACAAGAAAGATAAAAAGATGAAACAATTAAAGAAAAAAGGAAGGTTGCTTCCTGCTGGATTTTGATTTCGTTGCGTTTTGTCTTTCATTTCATTTCTTGTAAATCAAAATTGCAAAATAAAATTTTGTAAAACTCAAAGTGTCCAACTTATTTTGGTTACAACATTTGATTTCTTGTAAATCAAGATTGCAAAATAAAATTTTGTAAAACCTAAAAAATGTCCAACTTCTTTTGATTTTAATTAAAATTTTTCAATATTTTATTTAATTCGGCGAAATTGCGGGTTTGGGGATGAAATAAAAGGTCAGGGAATTTCATATTTGCCAGGGAAGTGTTTAGGTTTACTTCAATTCCAAGGTTGAACACTACAATAAATGTTTTTGAACATGATTTCCTGTAGAGGTGACTTGTGCATAAAACAATAATTAAACAAAATTGCGTGTTCAAAGATAAAATATAAAGTCAGGGAAATTAACGGAATTTCGTACTAGCCAGGGAAATGTTTACGTTTACTACAATTCCAATGTTGAACAGTAGGCCTACAATAAATGTTTTTGAACATGATTTCCTGAAAAACTCTACAAGGAAGATCGTGGTTTAAGCCAGGGTCTGAAGAGCCCCTTCGATTTAAAATATTCTATGAAAACTATCAAAAATTGTCTGGGGATCTGAATATTTTGTATCAAACTCTGAAGTTATATTAATACTTCAACAAAGGTGGGTCTCAGGTTGAAAGTTTTGAAACAATACTGAATAATTGTTCCGTGAGTTGGCCAAGGACGGTCAATGTTTTCAAGATCATCTTTATTTTAAACATTAAACTTTGCTTTCATAATTACGGGCGTTTCGTCACAATGGAACAGAACAGCTTGGGTTCTTTTTTTTTGGGAGATAAAATAAAGGAATTTATTATTTTTCGTTGAAATCAACACGGTAAGTTATGTTTCTTTGTATGTAAGGTAGAAAGTAGGAATAAGTATTTTTTTTTATTAGTTCTTTAAATAATTATGAGATCTTTGCTCATTACGCGTAGCGAAACAGCCTAGAAATATCTCAAAATACGTTCAGATTTCGTCGATAATTAGAGGTTTTAACCTCTGACGCGCTGACATAGTCTTCGCACTAACAGTTCCGTGACTACCTCCATGTAGAGCCAAATTGCGATACTCTTACAGTTAATTATCTTAATTACTAAACTTCCAATTCCTCTTCTTCTAAACGCGGTGAAGCCTCACTTATCGCTTATTTTCTAGACATTTTAGTGTGAAACTTTCATAATTTATTTTCAATTAATGTAATCACGTTTGATGAGGTTGCTCGATTCTTTTGCGGTTTTAAGAACCGTAGATAATTGAATAACGGCTTGTTTTATCACGTTATCAAAGTTATAGTTTTATTCCACATATATTTTGAAAGAATCAGCGTTTGCCTATTATCAAGATTTTATTTATATAACCAGGAATATAGACAGATAGTTTACATATTAATTGTATGTGTTCCTGATGTAACCTTGTACAATTTTTATCTTAAGCCCCTATCGTGAAATTTAAGGCTATAAAAATTGGTGGAATAAAAGCGCTGAAAGCGAAAAGCCTGGAATGTTGTTTTTGACGAAGAACACTTGCGCTATCCAAGGTCTGCAGTACAGAGGGTTGTGCTTCCTCTACGTCAGTCACTGTTCATTCCATAAAGTTGAAAACGGAGAATTTAGGAAAATATTAATTTGTAAATAATTAATCTTGATGGTAGGTTAATTTTTAATTAAGACCATGAGTAGCTAGTTTGGGGACCTGTTCAGGCCGAAATTACACTAAGTAAGCTCGTGACAATTAAAGACGTCGGATTCTTTAACAAAGATACGAGCCCACCCATAAGATTATACTGCCATGAAATAAAAAAACGTCGCTAAAAGGTTCATGGCCAGAAGCCCAATTGTTTAATCATGTACTGATTATCTTCCCTAGAAAGGGGAGCCGCTATCTTGGCTTTTGGTATTCTATACAGCCTTCATATTGTTTAATTCCCCGTTATGTGATACGTTTACTCAATTTTAAATGAAGGTTCAGATTTATTTCGGATTAGGCTATCTTCGGAAGGATAAATTTTATAAATAAATTTTACTCTTTTTGGTTGTTATCAACGATGTCGTATCATCATGAGATTATTATAAAGACTTTCCTACTAATACTAAGGACAATTTTTCTTCTAGATAATGTACAGTTCATAAAAGCCTGCGACACATTTTAACGGCTAAAGTCTGGTATTTTGTTATTCGGTACTCTTTAATGTAGACGAATTTGTTTTGAAATACACTTGTATTTTGCCAGCCAGCTTCGATCAAGGCCTTTTAATGTAGGGTTTGATGTTTTTTACGCTATCAACGCTACGGTTTGTTGGAAACCGTAGAAGTTTTAGTTAGACGCTCGATAACATCATAGCAACTAGATTGTTAGACAAATTATTAAATAGACAAAGTTCATTTGAGGAAATATTTTAGTATTATTCATCTTCAAATGGATTCATTTATCCTCGAAAACTTTTGCGAATCTCCATTTTGGGTATGTATGTTACTTGCGGTTTATTTACTTTACCAAGATTCAGTTAATGGCTTTTGATATCGTAAAAATATGTGTTTTCAAATTTCATTTTGGCGATTAATAATTTAACCAGCACATTATTTTAATCAGGACTCCAATTTGACATGGTACACGGATGACCCAGACTTCACTCCTTGTTTTCAAAAGACCATCCTGGTCTGGGTGCCATGCGCCATACTCTGGTTCTTCCTTCCATTGGAAATCGTGTTGATCACCAAGTCGGAGCGACGAAGCTTTCTTTTTTCTAATCTTTCCATTACGAAAAGTGTAAGTTTTGTGACACCTTACGAGGGTACAGAGCAAAACTGCTAAGTATTGTACATCTGACGTAGCAGGAAGCACGCGTTCTTGCCACAGTAATACTTAAAAATTAGTTATAACCATTTTAGCTCTCGGTTTTGTTACTGGCCGCAATTAGCGTCTTGAAATTTGGTAAACAAATATACTACGGCGATTTTCAAGTCGTTGACAATTTGGCAGTTGTCCTTCAATTTGGAACTTACGTAAGACAATTTACAAAGTCCACGATGTTTTGATAAAAAAATTTAAGTCGCGTCTTGCAGATCTTGGCGTTATTCCTCATAATTTACGGCAGAGGGGGTGGCACGGTGTTGTCCGGAATCCTGACCATGTTTTGGTTCCTCTTAACACTAACGCAAACTATCACACTCAGATCCACCATCATCAAGTACTATTTACAAGTAAGCGAAAGTTTTCTTTTACGTTTTATAATCATATTACGGAAAAATAAAAACGTGTTATAATATTTCAGAACGACAAAGATGACTATTTCGGGTTGGTAATTGAGTGTTTAATTTACCCTTTAGTAGTAATTACCCTCGTATTACACATACTGAGTGACGCCTCTCCACACTACGAGAAACATATGTACGCAATCGAAGTGAAAATGGTAATACTCCATCCATTTTTAATAAGTTATCTATGTTACAAAAGTTCAACACCGGTTACTAGAAGCTCCAGCCTTAATTGTCGCTTGTTTTTCTCGATTTAGCTCTCAGTAAAGTTTTAGTGTCATACTTATTAACAGAATTGCATACAGCTAATAGGAATCATTGTGCTCCCATATATCCCATGTTAATTTTCTATGCGTGTTTTGTGGGCCGGGCTCGAGCTTGGAGGAACCAGCTTGACTGGAGGCAAAAAGCCTACACCAATTGCTGAAAAGTCATGCACCCATGGTTGGGAGTTCAAGATACCCAGCATACTTCGCGTCACTATGGGCCAGCTCCTCAGGTGGCATCTAGTGGACAAAATAGCGAGGTTTTTTATGTTCACACATTCGATATGGCTAAAAATTGAGGCTTGCCTTAAATGGCGCTGCAATCTTAGGCCCAAGTAAACTAAAGCATAGTGGGTAGTCTGGGAAATTGCAGCGCACTTCCTCTGGTCCAAAGCCAGTTTATTAATTGCTTGGACTAGTTTTAAATTCAAGAAGTGGGGGTTACTGGTCCTCGAGAGCAGTTTATTAATTGCAAATCTATAGGAGAACAAAGCCTGGAACCAGTCCGGAGACCAGTTTATTATTTCGGATAGTAGGGGGGTCACTGGTCTCGAGGACTATTCTTATTTCCCAGACCAGGAGTTCAGTATGAAACTGGCCATAGAGCTAATGGTAAAAATCGCGAACAACAAGATTCTGTCGTTGCGCATAGAAAGGATTATACCTTACAGTATATCGTAGTGGTATCTATGCTCCTTGGTTTTCGTTCCAAAACTTCCGTTGGCTGGGATCTCCGTCGAAAAGAAAAATGGCGATATGGTTGACGTAGAAACACGTTGCAATTCTTATATTAAAGATACTGGGAATAAATTTGTCCAAACCGTTTTAATTTAACCACGGAATTCTCACTCACACATATCACAACAAAACATCATTGACGATCGTTTAAATGTTTTGTAGAAAACTAGAAACTCCGACTAAAAGCCAACTTCTTAGCCAAGGCTTAATTTACACCGTTCCGACAGAAGCAGACGTGAGCGATTTTCGCTCCCAAAATCACAAGATAAAAATAGTGCTAAACCGGAAGTGTGTAAGTTAATGCGCGTGGGCGCTAAAAAATGGGGTAACTATTTCTTTGGGAGTTAAGCGGTGTATGAATCCGCTGAGCTTTACGGCGAAACTTTGTTGTTACGGGCTTTTTAACCAGTTTCGTACTTCGGGTTATTATGAACTCCTGCCCAGACTGATAGTGGGTTAATCCAGGGCTCGAGTACTATCCGTCACGCCTCATAATTCTGATGTTTTTTAACTTTGCCCCTTAATAATAATATTTATTTTGCAAAAATAATTCGCTGGCAACCAAAGAGGCAAGCCTATATGTGGTGGTTACCGGGACAACACTTAACAATGAAGAAGAGAACCATACTTAACCTTAAAAAAATAAAATAATAAATAAATAAATAAAATTATAAATTTTCACGTAACCAAATATTGAAGACAAAATTAGACTCTAGCGACCAAAATTGTGATATTGTAAGAGTACAATTTCTTGGTTAGTAGTAACGCACGGTCAGGTGCGCGCAAGGTTCAACGTGCAGATTATTCTCAAGGTAAAATTCGTCTTGCATGATCATAATCTAGCTCTTCCCACAAAATCCGCCTAGATACTATGAGAAAATTATTACACTATGATACCATATAAGATGTATGTATGCCTGTTATGAATTAGAGCTCGGCATTATCTATCCATTATCCACGTGGCTCGAAAAGTTTCCACAGAACTTGCATGTTATATCGTATTACATGCGCAACTTTGTTTATAAATAATCGGTTATCCACTAATTTGTGGATAATTAATGAAAAATGTCAAGCTGTACTTTCTTTTTTTCCATTAAAATGCCTTCATATTTTCTTATGATTACTTTCAAACATTTAGAGATCAAGGGAAGAAAATGCATCGTTTTGTTCCCGCGTGGTTCATTCGTGGCTTACCAGGTAAATCTCTTCCCGTTCCTGTGTTCTTATTAATTGTCCTTCCTTGAAATAGTTATTATAGTGCAGTTTAACGAATTGTAGCGCCCTGTGGAAAGGTTGGAAGAAAAGCCTGGAGCCATCGGATGTGTACGACTTGAATGACGAAGAGCGAGCCCTGACTGTCTCGAGCCTCTTCGAAAAACATTGGAAACTCCAAGATGAGGCCAAAAGTGACGGCGATGAAATGGAAATGAAAAGATTTTCGGAAGAACGAAACCGAACCAAATATCAAAGAAAATCCATCGCTTGGCCCTTGTTAAGGACAATCGGGCATTGCTTGATTGCTGGAATGGTCCTACAAGTTCTGTCCGACGTAGTGTCATTCGGTCCTGCCCTTTTAACAGGGTAAGCGAATTCTCTTTTTAGCCACATAAGAAACGTCACAACGTAGTAAGTGACTATTTATGGGAAATAGTAGGCATACATGGGGTTCACTTAAACCGTTAATTTAAGTTCCTCTGTTGCTGTCAGCTAGTTCTTTGTTCATACTGAAGCGTAGAGAAAGGTCCAATCACATGAGCAATAATATTTTCTGTTTCTGTGGTTCAGCAGACTGAATATTTTCATTCAGCCAGTGGGTTTAAAGGGACCCACCTGTAAACAAGCCACAGGCTTAGTGTGGAAATCCCTTCATAGATAAAGCTTAGATTATAAGATTCCTCTGAATATTCTTTAAAACTGATTCAAATAGAGGTTGAGATTGCAAGTTGCTGGCCACGCTACAATGAATTAAGTAAACTTTGGAACCAAGTTAACCAGTTCACAAACTTACGTTTTAGTTCCATAATCGATTACTTGATGAGCGAAGATCCTTTGTGGAAGGGGATTTTCTACGCTTGCCTTTATGGTTTGACCGGTCTTGCGCAATCTTTGTTGCAAGAAGGCAGCGCAGTTTTCCACACCAAACTTGGACTGAGACTCAAATCCGCCACCATGCACGTACTGTACAAAAAAGTAAGTTGTTGTTATCGTGATAATGGGACGCTAGTTCATTGATGATATTCGTCGAAGCAGACATTTCGCTTGACGAGCAGCGATCGACGTGACTTGAACATGGGCGAAATACTGAACACGATGTACGTGGACACGAATAGATTCCAAATTCTGACGCCGCAACTGGGCCTCTTGTGGTCGGTCCCGGTACAAACAGTACTGTGTTTCGCCTTCATGTACCAAGAACTGGGCTATTCGGCCTTTGCTGGCATCGTACCTATTCTCGTTCTTCTTCCACTGAACTATCTCAGCACCAAGAAATACAAAGAATTACAGGTAAATGTTATCCAGCCAAAACACCAATAGACCATAATCGGAACCATACGCGTAAATTAATAACAATGTCCAGTAGATTGCACTAATGAAATCTTAATTTCTAAGCCTTTTCATAAAGCTTGCGTTTAAAAAATAAACAAACTTCTCAAAGATACGCTCGAACGCTTTGCTTATCATTGCCAACAGTAGAGAAATAACAAGACGGCCCAAGGGCTCGTAATAGTAGCCATATCGTACGAGTGAATAGCCCCTCTATACCTACCCTAATGAGTGGATAACCCCTCTATACCTTACCCTAATGAGTGAATAGCGCTATCTTTTTCAATGCTTAAATGATTTACCGTGCATAAAATCAGAGTGAATAGCCCCTCGATTCCCTACTCTAAACAGTGATTAAATTATAACCGTATAAATTTACTTATACTGTAATTCTAATATTCCGGCGAATCGAAGAACAGATAGTTTTTAGTGATAATCCCCTCGATGAGTTTACAACATAGACTTATGCCGATGCACACTTATCGCATCTTATAAATTTCTAAGAAGGACTTATGCCCAGAAACTTTTGAAAGAGGAAGTTTAGTTATAGTGATTACGCATTTTAGTGATTATCCCCTCGAATTACCTTTAGCAATGCTAAAATGATCAAACGCATAACGCTCATTTAACACTATGTTAGCTCTATCTAAACCCACATTTGAATTCACCGCCAAAACGTTCCAGTCAAACATAACATAGATGACGATAGCTACCGAACGAGAACGAAACACATGAGGAGCGCGGTAGGAAACGGGGAAAATCGTTATCTATTTAATTAGCACATACATAAAAAGAAAATGAATATAAAAACCCCAAACATACAAATTCATAAGTATCCGACCCCACAGATAAAAATTCAAAAGTATCCGACCCCATAGATTAAGAGGTACCCCACCCCACATCACCCCGACATTTTAGAGATAAAAATAAATAATAAAAACCTCGGAGTTTCTATCAAGTCTCTATGGTTCAGTTGGTAGAATGTCTGCCTATTGCGCCAGCGACCCGGTTTCGATTCCCGGGTCTGACCTGAAAAATTTTTAATTAAAATTAAATCTCTAGCCGAGCCCAGTAACCCCTATGGGTGGGTTGTGGTAATATAAAGTTCCTTTTAAGCAAAAATCTGACGATAACGAAGCGACAACCCCGGCCACTACTACTACTACTACTACTACTACGACGGCTCGGGTCAAACTAAGAGCCTATCGTATACTACGATATGGCTAAAAATCGGCCTGTAAAGCCAGGAAGGAATAGTAATGGGGACGGATTGTGGGGAACTTGCATTATACACCACAAGCCTAAACACTAGCAGTGGGAGAGACAGAGTCGAAGGCGGTTAATTAAGCTACTTCTTGTCACGTGGGTTACTGTTTCTTGAGTTACTAATCTCTGCCCGCTATTTAACACAAAATGTACTACTTACAATCAAGAGCGGATGGTTATCGAATACATGTTAGCTATACGACAGGCGAAAAATTAAGTTTTACCAGAGGATAATAGGGGGAAGTACGCATCAAAGGGGTTTCGCGAGGCGTCTAAGAATCGCATTTCTGGCTGGAAGTCGCGGATTAATATACTTCCCCGAAACAATTTTCTCTCCGTCTGTTCAGGTTGAACTATTTTAGCTAGGTTTATGACCGTGAGGTGGCGCGTGTAAGAAAATTTCTCTCTCTGAGTGAATGCATCACAAGCCGTGTTTTTATGGAACGGGACGCCTTACCCTAGCTTAAGCTAGAGATACCTACTTCCCCTATTTACTACTGCTTTTACTATAATATCAGCAGCGGCGAGTTTCTGTGAATAATTTCTTTAATCATCTCGTTTATTAGATTGAGCTGATGAAACTGAAGGACAAGAGGATGAAAATGATGAGTGAAATCTTGAACGGAATCCGCGTCTTGAAGTTGTACGCCTGGGAGAGATCATTCCACAGAATTGTTCTGGAAATCAGGAAAAAAGAAATTGCACTCATGAAGAGACAAGCCTTCTTCGAAGGAACAAACCATTTTATATCTGCTCTCATACCTGTTTTGGTAGGAACGTAAAACATTACGTAGATTATTGATTATGGGGGGACATGGAAGTGTAGAAATTTCAGCTCCGTATCAGCTCATTCCCCAAGAGTTCTCACTAGACACAAAAAGGCAAATGTCCCTGAAATCTCTAGGCTTTCGCTACGCACAAGAAAGGCGATAATCCCACATTTCAGCGATGAAATAAGAACACGGTTTGATGTTGGTTTGCTGTTGGTCGTCATCTAACTATAAACTATCTAAAGCATAGCGCTGCTCCAGTGGATCCCTTACGTGTTGACTTTCCTTACGAACTCCAGTTTTGGCTTGGCAAAACTAGAGGCATTTTTGGGCGGAATTTATACGTGCACGTATAAATCACGCCCACTAGCCTTTGCCAAGCCAAACCCGGAGTTCAGGAGGAAAGTGCCCTTGTAGGAGATCTGCTTTAACTTCAGGGCTTGCACACTCTTATACCTCCATTTTGAGTTCGTACAGATATTGTTTCTAAATATTCAGATTACTACACCGTGTTTTGCCATGTACGTATTAATCGACGAAGATAACGTTCTGACCTCGAGAAAAGCTTTCGTCTCCTTCCAGTTGGTACGATTATTATCGATGTCAATGTTTACTTTTCCGGAACTAATAAATATCCTAGTTTTGGTAAGAACATTGTCAGGGAGGGTCAAAAGATAAATCTACTATTTGTTCCTTCTACTAAATATATTAACTGTTTTCCGATAATCAAAGATTTTAAAGTTTCTGTATTTTTTAATGATTTTTTGGTGTGTTTTGGTACATAATTTTGAATATTATATGATATAAACAAACGTTTCGGTTTCCCGCGTTTGTATGTGGTTGACACCTTATTATTGTAGCAGTTGATGCTAATCGAGCTTCGACCCAATCACAAACATTCATTTGAAAAAAAAAAATTCAAACCAACTCTAAAAGAAAAATTAAAAGTCAATGCTATTAGATTTAGAACATCTTAATTATTAGAGGATTATTTTTCCGCCAAGTATTTTCTCCACAACTCAGCGAACTTTATTACCACTTTCGTCATCACTACGCCGAAATTACATTTTCCCAACAAAGAGGTATTGTTTTTAGAAAATGAATTGTCGCGTTGACCTTCCCTATAGTTAAAACTTCTCAAAATGACGCAAGTTCACTAAGAGATTCTTTACAGACACACGTCTCGGTAAGAAGAATTGCCAACTTGTTTAGTCGTGGGGAAACCAAGCATTACGTGGAGCAGATACCTAGGGACGCCCAATATGGTATGTCAATTAATTGGGGACTTGAAAGAACGAGAAAGGCCGCTTATTATTTCCGGCAGCAATTCCTACACACGCGGATGAATTTAATCTCAAAATTAACAAGTAGAAGTGCAACTTGAGCGCCTAGAAAGAGACAACTTTAGGAACTTCCGTTGCATTGGTATATCCTCCAATCTTAAATCAGGTTTATTCTCATGGTTGCCTTATCAAAAGGAATAAATATTAGAAGAAAACCCCTTTAAAATCTTATTTGTAAAATACGCCAATCAACATGTCGTTCTTGAAGAGGAAAGCCTGAAGTTGTTTATATAATGTTTCCAGAATTTCTAACCTCTCACAGTAAGTCAATTTTGACAAAGTTAACATGAATTTATTTTTATGAAAATTTCAGCAATTGATATTGAGAAGGCAACATTTCATTGGAACTTGGAAGACGAAGATACGGCTTCTCTTCGGGACATCAATTTGAAAGTGTCCCGTGGTTCGTTGGTGGCCGTGGTGGGTCCTGTTGGTTGTGGCAAGTCTTCCCTCTTGTCCGCGCTGGTTTCCGAAATGCAGAAGGTGGAGGGGGAGGTGCGAGTGGCCGGGAGAGTGGGATACGTCACTCAACAACCCTGGATCCAAAACGCTTCACTCAGAGAGAATATTCTCTTCGTCGACGACATGGATGGGAAAAGATACAACAACGTCATACGCGTATGCGCTCTTCAACCGGACCTCGACCAACTACCCGCTGGCGACGAAACGGAAATCGGAGAAAGAGTAAGTAAATATCCCCTTCCGGCTCTTAGAAGTTTTGGGAAAGAAACAAATTTGCCATCGTCAAAGAATTCATTCTGTTTAGTATTCCTAATTTTCGGTTTAGTCTTAATCGAAGCCCATTGATTGGAAAGTGTTTCAAATTAAAATCTTTTTTTTAAACTCCGGTTTTTGGGGTTAGCAAGAGGAAGATGGGGAATACGGGCTAGGTAGCTAGAAATAGAGATTCAATTTCAATGGATATATATGTAATCGGTTTTTAGCTCCGAGTTTGAAAAACTTTTTCGATTTTGATTAGTAAATGTGCATGTTTGTGGTTTGTGTGTCGAAGTTTCCCGCCACAGTATGCGGTAACTGCCTCGTTTTTTATCTCCCACTTTCCAGAACGGGTACGCCTTCTGTTTCTCGGGATGCTGTGGAAACAGACTGTTAAAACTAAAAAAAGAAAAAAAAAAAACCCTGGCGTTAAGCGGTTTCATTCATAGTTAAATAGATGGCTGCATTTGTTAGTAATGCGTTCGTTTACTGATTTTACATGATAGGGTATCAACTTGAGTGGTGGTCAGAAGCAGAGGGTCAACGTGGCCAGAGCAATTTATCGCGATGACGATGTTTATCTCTTCGATGACCCTTTGGGGGCGGTGGACTCGCACGTGGCCAAACACCTCTTCAACGAAGTCATCGGACCAAATGGATTTCTTCGGAAGAAAGTAAATAGCGCCACTCTTATATTTTCTATGAAAGCGCTAAGTGACCATTAATGAATGGTGAACATTTCGTTTCGTTCGAATAACAGTAGTAGTTAATATGGTGTCACTGAATGTTGCTTTACGGTGAAATACATTTCAGCTGACATCTCGTGTATAGGCCTACATATTTATCTAAGGTGAATATATTTTAATTTAATCCGTGCCCCTTCAATAATAACTGCTCGCAAAGTAATCAAAATATATTGATGCTGTATGTCTTTCACTTTTGAAAGTCGCTTCATTTTGGTAGTTCCATACTTTTCAATTTGTTTACAGACGAGAGTTTTGGTGACGCACAATTTGAGCTTCATCCGAGAAGTGGACGAGATCTTCTTCATGAATAACGGACGAATCATCGAGAGGGGAACCTATGACGAAATCATGAATCGTCAGGGAATGGCCAGAGATTATTTCGGGCAACACATGAGTGACATGAGCGACGAGAATAAAGAGGAACAATCGTGAGTAGATTTGCATCTACATCTACACTTTCAAGTCATAAAGTAAACAATGTACTGTACAAAATGACTTCTAAATTCTTTGCTTACAACACCCTTATGGCGTGTACTGTTTTTGGAGATAGTCCTTATTTAAATTTTTTGAATTGATTCTTTGAAGTTGAACCATGGAGGTTTTATTGTAAGAGAAGCTTTTAGTGATAGCCTTCCACAGCACCATTTGTCTTTCCTTGCGTCTTAATCTGTTTGAGCGGCTGGGCCAAGTTCGGGACAGTGAAATTTCAAATTGGAGTTGTTATATGAGGTTATCGTCCCCCTTTGAAAGATTTGTTATGTCAATGCGACCACCGACAGGGAATATCTACCGACTGGTTATGGAAGCGCCCACAAAAATACCTCTCGTAAATACTGTATAGACAAGCTGTAGGCTAAAAACTGGCTATCTTACTGCTCCTCCTAAGATGCAGACGCTCTGGTTGAACACGCTTTGCTAATATATGAATTTTAATATAAATTAAATTTTTGTAGTAAGTTAAATGTCAAACCGGAGAGATTTCATTTTGCATCCCAAGGAAAAGTCTCACATGAAGATGAGGCAAAACTCGTGACTAAAGAGACGCTCGAAAAAGGAAACGTATGTGCTCTTTAATATACGAGGAGAGTTTCGACTCTTCTTTGCATCTTCAGAGCTAAAACTCTCTACACACATTTTTCCTCCTGACAATGTTATTGCGCATTTGCAGATATCCGTATCACACTACAAACAATATTTTAAAGCCTATGGTATAATATGGTGTGCGATCTTCGAAGTAACAGCCACAAGTGCTGTAGTGCTTAATTTCGCGTCAGTGTATTGGCTGTCTCTGTGGTGCGCCGACTCCAAGGAAGATTTTAAAGCGAACCTGGACTTAAAGGAAACCCGTATAGCGGTCTTAATCGTCCTTGGTCTAAGCCAAGCCATTACCACGTTTAGCGCTGTCATCATGAACATCTTTCGCTGTCTACGAGCGGCAAATTGTCTACATGGGAAAATGCTCGATAGTGTATTTCGCTCTCCCATGTCCTTCTTCGATACGACCCCCGTTGGAAGAATACTCAATCGCTGCTCCCAAGACATCGACGCTCTCGACCAGCAATTACCTCCAATGTTAAGATATACCAATTGGGGATTGATATTTTTAGTAGTTTACCCGTTAGGAACTGCAATATTTTTACCATTATTCATAATTCCCTGCATTGTTGTTGTCGTTGGATACCTTTTACTTCAGGTAGGAACTCGGTTTTAGTCTCCTGTCATAAGTAATTATCCGGTATCACTCTCAACTGTTAATTGTAGTGGTTAAACAGGAAATTCCTATCGGGATTCTTAATAATTCGGGAGTTAAATGCACATCTTAATAACGGTGTGCTCGCGCCCATTCTTCGGGAGAATTTACTTGTATCGTATTTAAAGTTATGATTATCCCATATCTTTTGCAGCGTTTTTTGATGTCGAGCAATCGTCAATTCAAGCGGATAACAAGCTTGAAAAATTCCTTCTTATTTTCGCACATGGGAGGATCAGTGGCTGGCAGCACTGTCATCAGGGCGTGTGACGCCGGACAAAACTTCGAAGGACAATTTCTCAAACTGATCGACGAATGCACTGCCGCTAATTACATGATGAACATGGCGCAAAGGTAATTTTGTAAATGCATCATTTTTCAGTAGGTTTTTTTGTTTTTGTTTTGTTTCGAAGCGACGGCTTTAATCATCGTCTACACCACATTTTTACCCTTGGAAGCAAAGCAAAGCTAGCATTCCTAGTGGCTACTCGTTTCTCCAATTCAATAAAATGCAATTTCTTTCCAGGTGGCTGACAGTACGCTACAATATCTTGGGCAATTGCTTGATGTTTTGCACCGCAATGTTTACCGTTTCGAGCAAAGGGACTCTGTCGGCTGATTTTGCAGGATTGATCTTGGCTAATGCCGATCGGGTAAGCGCTGCCAATAAAAACGAAGCGAGTCAATTAAATCAAAATCTATTTCACAAGTTAAAAATATCTTCTGGTTTTTTGTTGAACTCATGATGCCAACGGGATATCGAACCGTTGCTAAAG
This sequence comes from Phalangium opilio, assembly GCF_054372755.1. Lineage (NCBI taxonomy): Eukaryota > Metazoa > Arthropoda > Arachnida > Opiliones > Phalangiidae > Phalangium > Phalangium opilio. The sequence continues at coordinate 1,349,381 of NW_028324166.1, read as the reverse complement.
TTGCACGATACAAAACGAACCAATAGTTATTGAATTAACGAAGAATATTTCGAGATTAAATTGTAGGCAGGAGTTTGAGTGGGAGATTGATATATCGAAGCGAAGAAAAATATCGCTGTAAGCAAGGTTAGCGACGATTTAAGTTCAGGTTATGTACACGGTTACTGTGATCGAAATTATTTTTCAAAGGTTCGTAATTGAAAAGGGAAGTTAACGTAAACGCTTCTAATTAGCGAAGAAACGAACTCTAATGTAAACCCGCGATTATGAGATTTATAACATCTTAATTCTTAAATGTCAGACAATTTCTTTTCTTCTCGATTTTTCACCAAAATTAAGGGTACTATGTTACCGCTTTCGTCATCAGTGAAAATACTAGAAACTGCATGTCCAGAAAATAAAAAAAGTTCTCGTAATTGTATCCATTTCCCGCGACTCGAAGCACGACGGATGAAAAGGGATAAATATATTGGAGAAAAGGGTATGACCAAAAATATAAAATTTTTTGGTTTGACGTTTCACCCCACCCCTGCTTGACGAAACTTTGTGTTTTAATATATATTCTTTTGGTGATATTCCATTTTCCTTACATTCAAGTCGTTATCAGGTCTTATCTATATTCTTTAATCTAATTGCCTAATTAAAAATTAACCCTGAATTTTGTTAAGGAAGTTCGCAGGCTTTTCTGTCACGTGGAACAATTATCTATTTTCTACAAATATAGAACTATTTTAATATTTTGATCTCACAGCTTCTACAGGCCATCAAATATTTTATTGCTTCCATTACGGGCTTGGAATCGAATGTCGTCTCCATAGAAAGAGTTGACGAATACTGCCAATTGGAGTCCGAGGCCGAATGGGAGAAACCAGAATCTCAACCCCCCGCTGACTGGCCTCAACATGGACAAATTACATTTCGAGATTACAGCACCAGATACCGAGAAGGATTGGATTTGGTCTTAAAGGACATCGATGTCAGGATCGAAGCTGGAGATAAGGTGGGTGTGGTGGGGCGGACAGGAGCGGGAAAGTCGTCGCTGACGCTGGCACTCTTCCGTCTCATCGAGGGGGTGCGCGGTCAGATCGTCATAGACGGAGTGGACGTGGAGCGATTGGGCTTGTCCGATTTGAGATCGCGGCTGACCATCATCCCCCAAGAGCCCGTCCTCTTCTCGGGCACGCTCAGACTCAACTTGGATCCTTTTGAACAAAATGATGACCAGCAACTGTGGGCCGCCCTGGAACACTCGCACCTGAAGTCCTTCGTGGCGTCACTCGAGCAGGGACTGGATCACCCCGTGGCCGAAGGAGGTAACAACCTCAGCGTCGGTCAACGTCAGTTGGTCTGCTTGGCTCGCGCCTTGTTGAGGAACACCAAGATCCTGATCTTGGACGAAGCGACGGCGTCTGTCGACATGGACACCGACGATCTCATTCAAGAGACCATCAAGAAGGAATTCGCCAACTCTACCATCATCACCATCGCGCACAGAATTAACACCATCTTGGACTACGACAAGTTAGTATACCAAACTATTTGACAGGCTTACTAATGTGATTACCTATTTTTATGTCTGTTAACTCTTCATAGGGTGATGGTTTTGGATCAAGGCCGAATTACGGAATTCGACTCTCCAGATGCCCTCTTGAAGAATGAACAATCAATGTTCCATGATTTGGCCAAAGATGCCAACATAATCTAGATCACCTTTATTCTAAGCTTTGCAACCAATGTTTTAACATTACCAGTCTAACCAATAACCTTATCATTCTTTATTATAATTATTATTAAACACACCATAAAGTTCGATGTTAATTAAAACGAATCCTTTATTAACATTACGAAACAATAATTAAGACTTGTCAAACAAAGCTCATTTCAGGCACAAATGGATCTGTTATAGCAACGGCAAATTGAAGTAACAGAAAGTGTGTCACTAGAGCGAATGAAAGCCTTCCTCCGTATGCCTTACGACGTACTCCAATCAAATCTATATCTTCTTCGTTTGAACTGTCTTCGCTTTACAACAATTATAAAGTTTTAAGTTAAAATTCTCTCAGATGAAAATACTTTTGACTTTTGAGATGTTCGAATAGTTTGAATATTTTTAGTTCTTGGTGATCATAGCTTTCGTAGTATGAACACATGTTTCGTTTTCCCTTGACGTGTGATTCGCAGGATTCTTTCAACGTTGATTAGAGAGAATCTATCCACTCTTACTAAGCATAGGACAGACAACTAGTCACGTGACATGACCCATTCTCCAGAAAATAGTAACGCTAATACTTCAAGTTTAATCAGGTTGCTCGATGCTCTAATGGTTTTAAGAACCGTAGATAATAAAGAAAAAATGGCCACATCTATTTTGAAATAATTTGCGAAGATTTTATTTATATAACCAGGAATGCATACAGATAGTTTACATATTAGTTGTATTTATTCCTGATGTAACCTTGTACAATTATTATCTTAAGTCCCTATCGTGAAATTTAACGCTATAAAAATGGATGTAATAAAAGCGCTGAAAGCGAAAAGCCTTGAATGTAGTTTTTGATGAAGAACACTTGCGTTATCCAAGGTCTGCAGTACAGAGGGTTGTGCTTCCTCTACGTCAGTCACTGTTCATTCCATAAAGTTGAAAACGGAGAATTTAGGAAAATATTAATTTGTAAATAATTAATCTTGATGGTAGATTAATTTTTAATTAAGACCATGAGTAGCTAGTTTGGGGACCTGCTCAGGCCGAAATTACACTAAGTAAGCTCGTGACAATTAAAGACGTCGGATTCTTTAACAAAGATACGAGCTCACCCATAAGATTATACTGCCATGAAATAAAAAAACGTCGCTAAAAGGCTCATGGCCAGAAGCCCAATTGTTTAATCATGTACTGATTATCTTTCCAAGAAAGGGGAGCCGCTATCTTGGCTTTTGCTATTCTATACAGCCTTGATAATGTTTAATTTTCCGTTATGTGATACATTGGCCTATACGTCGGACAAAAATTGAAAGACCACTCCAGCAATCAAGCAAGGCCCGACTGTCCTCAACAAGGGCCAAGCGATGGATTTGCATTGATATTTGGTTCTGTTTCTTTCTTCTGAAAATCTTTTCATTTCCATATCATCGCCGTCATTTTTGGTCTCATCTTTGGGTTTCCAGTATTTTTCGAAAATGCACGAGACATTCAGCGCTTGCTCCGCGTCATTCAAGTCGTACACATCCTGTGGCTCCAGATTTTTCTTCCAACCTTTCCACAGGGCGCTAAAATTCGTTAAAGCTTCTTCAAGCAAGGTCAATTTACAATAATGCAAGAACGGGATGAGATTTACCTGGTAAGCCATGAATGAACCACACGTGAACAAAACGATGCATCTTCTTCCCTTGATTTCTTAAGATATTAAAAATAATCATCTTTATGTTAAGTGCATATATCCCAAATAGCTTATAGGAGAGCACCTGACCGCGCGTTACTACAAACCAAGAAACTAGTACCCTTAAAAAGACGTCTGAGTTAGGAGGCGTGACCGATAGTATTCAAGGCCGTCCTAGAAAAGTAGCTTAGAAAATACCATGGAATATATGGGGGCATAATTATTCCTTTTAGCAGTATGCAATTCTGTTATTATGTATGACACTAACACTGTACTAAGAGCTAAATCGAGAAAAACAAGCGACAAGGCTGGAGCTCCTAGTAACCATCGTCGAACTTACATTACATGAATAACTTATTACAAGTTGGGAAAACCAAAATATTACCTCTCCGAGTCAAGACGACTACTTACAAACTTATTTACCCAGATATGGAAATGTTTCTTAAGTTAAAATTTATGAAATATTAAAGCAGTATACAAAGCATAGCAAATATACTGTAAATCAGACGACATTTTACATCCAATAATGATATACTTGTACACATTAAAATCATCCGATGGGGGAGAAACGGGAAATGAAGAGATAAAACTTTGGAGGGATACTACCTTTACGTGTTTGTAAAGGCCCAATTTTCTACTCCTCAACTGTATGCCCTCTATGTTCAAAGCCATATTCACAACAGGGTTGCCATATAAACACTATCCTCTCGTTTCACCTCAACGATTTTCTTAGTTTGTCAACATGACTGTTAACGTTACATAACACCAAAGCTTATTTGTGGCTACACACACTAAAAGTAAATGTGTACCATAAAAAGCATGAAAACACGAAGCTATTATCCGATTACGATCAGACCTTTCACTGGTCTGGGCTGCGTTCAGCAGAGCTCACCAAAAAAGGCAGCGGATTTTGGAAATGTTTACCGGTGAGCTCTGTCGTCATAGCTTCTCTCCGGTCATCGGCGTTTTATAAATGACGCTAGCGCAATAAAGCGTGCAAGGTACCAAGGCTTAACAAAAATTGTATGATAACATATTTATAGAGATAGATAACAACTTTTATAATTAAAATTAGAAACTAGCATATCTCTCAAAATTCTCGCGTGATCAACTGGTTTCACGCCAATTAAATAGCTATAGTCCCAAAGAGCTATTTGTATTAATTCATCCATGGTTTTTTCGCCAAGCTGAGAACTACACGTTTTACGTCACGTTATCCAAAAAGCCGACTATTTTCTTTGAAGACCGCGCTAGCTCAGCGCTAAGCACCGTGACGTCAAAATTCAAAAACAAAATCCCGTTATGTAGGACACTGTTAACAGCGCTGGGCTCTGCTGAACGCGGCCCAGATTTCCACCATGATTATAATATCTAAGCCTAAAGTGTACTTAACTTTCGGCTCACTCTGTACCGTTAATGTCTCTGCATTACAGAAACGAAATCCAAACCCAAGCGTTTACTTTTTGGTTCACTAGGCCTATTGACAAATCAAAGTTCATTTGACCGACATAGTAGCATTGTACTTGTATTCACTTTAGAAAGGATTATGCTATAAACAGATGTAGTATAGCTTAGGTAATTAATCAAAAATGTCTTGATTAGAATCAAGACCTAAAAAGTATCGATAAGACTGAGGTTATCACTTGTCTGAAGGATCAGATATTAATTTTTCTTTTTAATTGAAACTTAAATGCATGCTTAAGAAAAAACAACGTTCCATTACCGTTTTCCGTTGAAATAAATAATTTTACTGGTAATCAATTTCAAAAATTTACTTATCTCGGCTTTTCGACCACAATTCCATTCCCCGAAAACATTTTATCATTACATTAATTACTTTTGGGAGAGTACGTGTATGGTTTTGCATTTTGAAAGGTTCCTAAAGACGTTATATCCCCATTCATGACCGGCACGCTTCGCAGTGGAACATTTTAATTATTCTAAAACCAATGGCGCCAAATTCAATAGGGACAGTAAGATTTTTACTCGCGGTTTTGCAAAATGATGTAATATCAAGTGTACTTTAGTCAACCGTCGTATTGTTCTTTCTCATAGTTCAGGGCATGATCAGTGTTACTGCCCAATTTCTCTCTCTAGTTTCTAACAATGGTTAGAGACTATTTGATATGGCACGGACAACATTTGTAAATTCTTAGTAGCACAAAAGGAAAAAAATCCAATTTTTTTATATTTTGGTTTGAATTAAATAAACTCATGATAGTAGTTATAACGAACAGAAAGTCAAGGGAATGGCACCGGTAATGAGCAGCAAAAAGAGAGGAATGTTTGTTTCAAGTTAGCAGAGGGACATGGTAGTGAAAATGGTAATCTAGAATTTTGTTCGTTCAAACCTTAATATATCATGAAAAATTCAAGTGAGGAGGCGGCACTACCATGAAAGATTGATTTTGGCAGATAACAGCGAAAAAATTATGTTCTACACACACTCGGACTATGGGAGAGTTTCAAGGCCGAGGTCGCACATGATGAAATTTCAACTCCAGTTTACATCAGTTCTCCCTAGTCGTACTAGTAGCAGGTTAAGCTATAGTTTGCTCAGGTCCTGTTAGTCTCGAAAGGGTTATATAGTGCTTGAAACTTTTAAAAGGTTCTTGTCATGGCTAAACAGACCGCTATTACAGTTTTTTATTGTTTTATAGGCTATTTTGACACGTTATCTCCCAAAAGTAATTAATGTAATGATAAAATGTTTTCGGGGAATGGAATTGTGGTCGAAAAGCCGAGATAAGTAAATTTTTGAAATTGATTACCAGTAAAATTATTTATTTCAACGGAAAACGGTAATGGAACGTTGTTTTTTCTTAAGCATGCATTTAAGTTTCAATTAAAAAGAAAAATTAATATCTGATCCTTCAGACAAGTGATAACCTCAGTCTTATCGATACTTTTTAGGTCTTGATTCTAATCAAGACATTTTTGATTAATATCTGTTCCTTCAGTCTTCATATTAATTAAGAATGTTAAGAAACTGTTTTACATTTTCAAAATCTGCACAAGCACCCACAAGTACCTACAAGCACCCACAATTACCTACAAGCACCCACAAGTACCCACAAACAACCACAAGTACCCACAAGCACCCACAAGCACCTACAAGCACCCACAAGCACCCACAAGTACCTACAAGCACCCACAAGTACCCATAAGTACCTATAAGCACCCACAAGTACCCATAAGTACCTATAAGCATCCACAAGTACCCATAAGTACCTAGAAGCACCCACAAGCACCCACAAGTACCTACAAGCACCCACAAGTACCTACAAGCACCCACAAGCACCCACAAGTACCCACAAGTACCTACAAGCACCCACAAGTACCTACAAGCACCCACAAGCACCCACAAGAACCAACAAGTACCCACAAGCACCCACAAGTACCTACAAGCACCCACAAGTACCTACAAGCACCCACAAGTACCTACAAGCACCCACAAGTACCGAAAAGCACCCACAAGTACCTAAAAGCACCCACAAGTACCTAAAAGCACCCACAAGTACCTAAAAGCACCCACTAGTACCTACAAGCACCCACTAGTACCTACAAGCACCCACTAGTACCAACAAGCATCCATAAGTACCTACAAGCACCCACAAGTACCTACAAGCACCCACAAGTACCTACAAGCACCCACAAGTACCTACAAGCACCCACAAGTACCTACATGCACCCACAAGTACCTAAAAGCACCCACAAGTACCTAAAAGCACACACTAGTACCTACAAGCACCCACTAGTACCTACAAGCACCCACAAGTACCAACAAGCATCCATAAGTACCTACAAGCACCCACAAGTACCTACAAGCACCCACAAGTACCTACATGCACCCACAAGTACCTACATGCACCCACAAGTACCTACAAGCACCAACTAGTACCTACAAGCACCCACAAGTACCTACAAGCATCCATAAATACCTACAAGCATCCATAAATACCTACAAGCATCCATAAATACCTACAAGCACCCACAAGTACCTACAAGCGCCCACAAGTACTTACAAGCTTCCATAAGTACCTACAAGCATCCATAAGTACCTATAAGCACCCACAAGTACCTAAAAGCACCCACAAGTACCTACAAGCACCCACAAGTACCTACAAGCACCCACAAGTACCTACAAGCACCCACAAGTACCTACATGCACCCACAAGTACCTACAAGCACCTACAAGCACCCACAAGTACCTACAAGCATCCATAAATACCTACAAGCACCCACAAGTACCTTCAAGCACCCACAAGTACCTACAAGCATCCATAAGTACCAACAAGCACCCACAAGTACCTACAAGCACCCACAAGTACCTACAAGTACCCACAAGTACCAAAGGCAGTTGGTTACATAATTTATTAGTGTGGGGGACCTTTTCCAACTTAACTTGTTAGCTCACACAAAGCTAGGTCCCCTTGTTTTTCAACCACCACGAAATATGAACCAAATAGCTTTAAAAGTGCTAACATCATAAACTGACTCTTTACACTGCTTAAATATCGCAGATTGGAATGGTTTTGAAAATTTAAATTTAAACATACTTAGACTTAATTATAGTCAATGAAAATTGCTTAGCGCCACGTTAAGTGTTGTACCTTCCATTTAAAACCATTTTCAAGTCTAACAAACGTATAGTTTTTCTAAAATCGGAGTAACCGGAATGTTTTTTTCTTAAAATTTCCCATGTTATTTCTATGGGAAAAATTCCTGTTTTTCATAAAAAGGTGTGAAAAATTTTATGGAAATGAAAACCACCCTTAGCAACTTTATTTTTTATAAAATTAACTAATTAATGTATCTCTTTGAAATTTTAACCACATATTTTGGGCCAGAATTGTAGTTCTGTGGAATTTTTTCAAAACTGTTAATGCAATACAAAAAAATCTACATCCAAACAACAAACCCTCCTTATACATTAAGAGCAGTATGAAGTCATATCTAAGAGAGCTACCGCTCTCTCAGAATATATAAACATCCATTTTAAATAATAATATTAAAAAACATTTTTGGAATATCAAAATGAAATAGAGCTTTAAAGCTACAAAAGTACTAAATGCACAATAATTACGAAAAGTATTTCCACATATTCACTTTATATTAAGGATAAAGGGAATATTATGGTTCTGTAGGATTCCTTTACACATCAAAACAAAACGAACTTCTAACGCAGCGCACTACTGTAACAACGGACGGACACACACAGACAAAAGCATAGACTGCTTTTTAACTCTTTCCGTATTAATTTTGAATTGAGAAACAAGATTATCTTAAATATTAAAATGAATATAATTAATATTTAATATTTTCTTCGTTAGTTATTCGCCTTATTGAACGTTACATCGTTTTAAAAAAGAACAATTAAACATTCTTGAGAGACTTGACTAATATTGGCGTTTGAAATGAAGCATACGCCGGTTGCTTCGCCTTATCCAAATAGGTAGTATATAAGGGTGTCGAACTACAGTTAAAAGCAAGAACAACCGCAATTGCGAAAACCTATCGTGGACAACCCACCCTAGGGAGGCTAGACGTTTCTCGTAACCCTAGCTGATCGCCGCGAATGTCTTAAACCAAACGATGACGATGGAGTAGAAGCCAGGTGTGCAGACTGGTGTCCATGTGGGATGGACAAAAACAAAGACCAGAAGATGGTGGTGTAGAAGCCAGGTGTACAGACTGGTGTCCATGTGGTATGGACAAAAACAAAGACCAGAAGATGGTGGTGTTAGAAGCCAGTGTGTACAGACTGGTGTCCATGTGGGATGGACAGTGACCAGAAGATGGTGGTGTTAGAAGCCAGTAAGTACAGACTGGTGTCCATGCGCGATGGACAAAAACGAAGACCAGAAGATGGTGGTGTTAGAAGCCAGTGTGTACAGACTGGTGTCCATGGGGGATGGACAATGACCAGAAGATGGTGGTGTAGAAGCCAGGTGTACAGACTGGTGTCCATGTGGTATGGACAAAAACAAAGACCAGAAGATGGTGGTGTTAGAAGCCAGTGTGTACAGACTGGTGTCCATGTGGGATGGACAATGACCAGAAGATGGTGGTGTTAGAAGCCAGTAAGTACAGACTGGTGTCCATGCGCGATGGACAAAAACGAAGACCAGAAGATGGTGGTGTTAGAAGCCAGTGTGTACAGACTGGTGTCCATGTGGGATGGACAATGACCAGAAGATGGTGGTGTTAGAAGCCAGTAAGTACAGACTGGTGTCCATGCGCGATGGACAAAAACGAAGACCAGAAGATGGTGGTGTTAGAAGCCAGTGTGTACAGACTGGTGTCCATGTGGGATGGACAAAGACCAGAAGATGGTGGTGTTAGAAGCCAGTGTGTACAGACTGGTGTCCATGTGGGATGGACGAAGGCCATAAGATGGTGGTGATTAGAAGCCTGTAAGTACAGACTGGTGTCCGTGTGGGATGGACAAAGACCAGAAGATGGTGGTGTGAGAACTCGCCATAGAGTAGCCAATTCCGTGACTGTGAAAGCAGTTCGGAAATGGCGAACACGTTTGCTCCGATTTGGAAACTGCGAACGCGGTCACGTGGGTGTAACAACAGACACAGACACACACACAGACAGACACACACGATCGTTACAGAACCTCTCCGTGACATACGTCACTCGGAGAGGTAAAAACTAGATGAAGTATTACCATTTTTACTTCGATTGCGTACGTGTGTTTTTCGTAGTGCGGAGAGCCGTCACTCTGTGTGTGTAATACAAGGGTAATTACTACTAAAGGGTAAATTACCGACTCAATTACCAACCCGAAATAGTCATCTTTGTCGTTCTGAAATATTACACATTATTATATTGCTGCAATAATTAGGAAAGAAAACCTTGGCTTACTTGTAAATAGTACTTGATGATAGTAGATCTCAGTGTAATAGTTTGCGTTAGTGTTAAGAGGAACCAAAACATGGTCAGGATTCCGGACAACACCGCGCCACCCCCTCTGCCGTAAATTATGAGGAATAACGCCAAGATCTGCAACAAATAAGATCCAATTTAATTCATCAAAATGTTTATATTGATTTTTGTAAATTATCTTACGTAAGTTCCAAATTGAAGGACGACCGCCAAATTGTCAACGACTTCATAATCGCCGTAATATATTTGTTTACCAAATTTTAAGACGCTAATTGCGGCCAGTAACAAAACCGAGAGCTGAAAACACAAATCAAAAGTAATAGCTACTTTTTAAGTATTACAGTGGCAAGAACGCGCGTCTCGTGTTAAGCCAGATGTACAATTAAGGCGTATTGCATGAGCAATTTTGCTTTGTGGTATTTAGGAGTAAAAGTACTTACATTTTTCGTAATTGAAAGAAGAGAACAACGGACTCCTCGCCTCTCCGACTTGGCGATCAGCGCGATTTCCAATGGAAGGAACAACCAGAGTATGGCGCATGGCACCCAGACCAGAATGGTCTTTTGAAAACAAGGAGTGAAGTCTGGGTCATCCGTGTACCATGTCAAATTGGAGTCCTGATTAAAATAATGTGATGGTTAAATTATTAAATGCCAAGATGAAATTTTGAACACATATTTTTTTGCTATCAAATGCCATTAACAGAATCCTGGTAAAGTAAATAAACAACAAGTAACATACCCAAAATGGAGATTCGCAAAAGTCGTCGAGAATAAATGAATCCATTTGGAGATGAATAATACTAAAATCTTTTCTAAAATAAATTTCAGCAATTTGTCTAACAAACTAGTTGCTATGATGTTTTCGAGCGTCTAAATAAACCGTAGCGTTGATAGCGTAAAACCATCAAACCCTACATTAAAAGGCCTTGATCGAAGCTGGCTGGCAAAAGTGCACAAGTGTATTTCAGAACAAATTCGTCTACATAAGAGTACCGAATAACAAAATACCAGACTTGAGGCGTTGAAACCCGTCGTACGCTTTTAAGAACTGTACATTTTATGGAAGAAAAATTGTCCTTATAGTATTAGTAGGAAAGTCTTTATAATAATCTCATGATGATACGGCATAGTTGAGAACAACCAAAAAGAGTAAAATTAATTTATAAAAATTTATCCTTCCCAAGATAGCCTAAACTTTAATGAATCTGAACCTTCATTTAAAGTTGAGTAAAGAAACGTTACACACCGAAAAAATTTGCAATCAAATTTACAGTAAGCCACTGGCGACACCTAACGCCAGTATGTTGATGTAAATTTTACATTGAGATTTATCAGTGTTATTGAATGCAACGATTGCCGTTGTTTTAAACACGCCGTTTTCTGTCGCTTTGACGGTTTCTCTAGCATTATAATTAGCTATACTTTAATGTTTAGAAAACAGCAAGATGGAACGGCAAAATACCTTGGTTTTGCTGTTATTGCGACAGGAACATATACAGTTTTTTCTACATTTACTTAGTGGTTTCTTGATAGCTAACCGCACCGTGATATTGATGAAACTGTGCCGTTTTATTAATGGTCAGCCTAACCGTGTAATTGATAAAATCGTGATGTTTCCTTGATGGTAAATCTAGCTGTGATTGTATGAAAATTGTGCTGTTTTCTTGAACATACGCCTAAAAGTGAAAATGATTTATTTGTGCTGTTTTTTTAATGGTAAGCCTAACCGTGTAATTGATAAAATCGTGCTGTTTCCTTGACGGTAATGCTGGCTGTGATTGTTTGTAAATTGTGCTGTTTTCTTGAACATATGCCCAACAGTAAAATTGATTTATTTGTGCTGTTTCTTTAATGGTAAGCCTAACCGTGTAAAGGATAAGATTGTGCTGTTTCCTTGACGGTAATGCTGGCTGTGATTGTTTGTAAATTGTGCTGTTTTCTTGAACATATGCCCAACAGTGAAATTAACTTATTTTTGATGTTTATTTAATGGTAAGCCAAACCGTGTAAATGATAAAATTTTGCTGTTTCCTTGATGGTAAATTTAGCTGTGATTTGTCAAAATAGTGCTGTTTTTTTAAGATATGCCCAACAGTGAAAATCATTTATTTTTGCTGTTTTTTAATGGTAAGCCTAACCGTGTAATTGATCAAATTTAACTGGTTCCCTGATAGTAAGCCTAAGCGTACTTTTTACCAACTGTTTTAGTTATATTCAGTGCAACGTCACGTTTGTGGTTGTTCAGTCAGATTTTTTATTGAAAGATTATTTTGTACAAATGAAAAATTTTAGTCTGCTTCTTCTTCTATGATATTCATGTCACTAAAGTTAAAAATTAAACATGATTAAAATCCAAGAAAAATATTTGTAACCTGCACAGCTAATTAATTTTAATTTTCAAAGTTTTATTAAATATTACCTTTCGCTGGACCATTCAAAATTTTGCAGTTTGTTAATAAGCGCCAACACTTTTGGGTTAACTGGAGGCGGCTTTTTCCTCCCTTTCTTTGCTTGCGGGTTTATTTTAGCAGCACATCTATTCAGAATAACAATTTGTAAATTAAGGGTATTAATAATTCTTTTAAAAATATATTCCATATGTTTGACACTTCCTATATATTCTTGGTATAATTTAAATGGATAATGTAATAGTGACGTGTCTGTGTGTGTGTGTGTATCTGTCTGTGTGTGTATCTGTCTGTGTGTCACAGCCCATGTGACCGCGTTATTTTCTGTCAGTGATTGGATTCGAACCACCGACTTCTTGATTTCCGTCTCGGAGAGATAATATTTTCCTTTTCCGAACTTGTTACAATATATTTTTGAATTACCTTTGAAAAAACTCCATAAAACAGGCACACTCGTCGGGGTATTTAATGTTTGTCATGTAATAGATTCCAAGCAAAGCAGCCAAAGCATCAATCAGGTCACTAGCTTGAATGTGATCGTTCACAATATTGTTATCAATCGATAACATAAGCATTTCTGCCGTAAACAGATCAGTTCCTGAAATTTTTTTTCCATAAATGTATCTATTAACCTACTATCCTATAGTAATGGTTTTCTACTCGTTACATACCAGAAACTGTCAGACAAGGGTGTGCTTTAATTTTTTTTTCCAATTCCTCCAGACTTGTTCCTGGCTGTTTTGAATTTCCGTTAGAAAATTAGTCCTACACCACTTTGTAAGTACACAATTAATATAAAAAGTTACCTCAAAGCACGGAAAAATATTTTCTGATTTTTCATTGAAATGTTTGAACAGCAAATGTATGATACAAGAGATTGAGTTAAGGCTATTCCACGAAGAATTTTTGTCATATTTTTTCATGATCTCCTTTATTTCTTTGCTTTTGATGCGCGAGAACAATCCCAAAATCTTCTTCCCGTTTTCTGTGAAAAACGTATGGAATAGCGCCCGCAAATCCTTGCCTAACAAAATCTCGTTGTGGACAAAAATGCCATACGTTTCAAAAAGAAACGGCCAATTTTCATGGAGTGTTTTTCCATGGAGCTCTTCGTTGCAATCGTCCCTTTGTAAAATATAGGTGTCTTTTAAATTTTTCTTTACTGTTTCAATATTGGGGGTCAATTCGTGCGCCATAGCCTTTAACTCTTGCTGAGCTACCAAGCAAGCTTCTTTTCCGACTAGTTCATTTTCGGGCTGGGAATTAAAGTGGTCAATTCTTGAAACATATTTGTTTTTTTGGGATTTTCGCACTCTGGGTATGTTATTGTCTTTGTCTCTTGTCATATTTTCAATGCGATTTTTTAATTGGGTACCAAAACTAGCGTACCCGCAACCTAGAATCTCCCCATCCAGTTTATCGCAAATGGCCTCCGGATAAATGGAATATAGTTTCTTGGCTACCTCCATAAGCTGGCTTGTGAGCGGTCTCGGACAAACTTGTAAAATGTTGTTCACCAAATCCTTTACGGCGGTTCTTCTGGCTTTTTTGCTAAGTTTTTTCCCACTTAGCAGCTGTGTTTTAACACTTTGTTTAAAAATCTCTGGGTCTATTTTGTACTTTTCGACCCAGTTTGATTTGCAGACTCGGTTTTGTGTATTCTGAGGAACCTTTTAAAAATCAGAGAATTATAAAAATCAAAGCCTCAAATTAGCTTTATATCTGTTCAGCGCCTCTGGCGAAGGGTCTGGAAACTACTCTCATAGAGACTGGATAACTTACGAAGGTTCGCAAAACCTACGCCAGGTGGCTCGATCGCAGCGTCATCGGACGGTGATTATGTGAACTTTCGTAAGTTACCCAGTCTATATGGGAATAGTTTCTAGACCTTCCAGCAGAGGCGCTTAATAGATATAAGGATAATAGACGGTTAAATAAATTCCTTTGCAAAGTTTCTACTAAGAGGAAGTTTTTTCTCATGGAACGGGATACGAAACTTTGCAGGCGAATATTCTGCAAACTAAAAGCTTCGAATTTCGATACATGAGAGAAAACTTGGTCGTTGTTTGAAGCATTGGATAAGAATTTTTTTAACAGACCCAAAAATGTAGTGTAAAATCAAGAACGGATTCAGGAACGCCGAGCATGCAACGCTGGCGCCATGAAGTTATACTACTGTTGAAGCGCTGGGATTTTTCGAGATCTAAAAGCAGATTTGCATTATTTACAACGGAGGCAAAAAAATTTTCAACGCAAGTAGGACTTCATGGTACCAGGTTTTAATGTTACGTTTCGACGTTCTTATGATATCCTAAATCCGTTCTTGGTAAAATAAATAAAATTACGAAACACAAAGTATTTTGCGGGGTAAAACAGGAAATGTTTGTTACTTCTCTGGATGATTCGCCAACTTGCTTGTCGATCAGATCACTGGTCGAATCCCTTTTGCTAGTAACTTCAGAATTTCTCTCGACATATTGTTGAAGTAAACGTATTTGAATTGGCTTTAAAATGGATTGGTCTATATCTTCTTGCCTGATGAGGTTAAGGTCGGACGGCTTCTCAACACCCAGAGATATTACACGCTCGAGAAGCTTAGCAAGTGTTGTTGGATTTTTTGATAGTTGCGGCAATGCCAGAAGTAAATAGCTCTCAAGTACGTTTTTTTCCTGTATGGAAATATCTGTTTCCATAAATTCAACATCGGCCATCTGAAAAGAAATTCTTGGTTAGCAGTTATTTTGCATAACTTTACTAAAACTAAATATACGATCGATGATTTAATCTTTAAATTTCCGCGTGGCCCTATACAGCCAGCGTTGGAAATCTAAGTATATTACAGGGTTCGTACAAACATTTTGAGTTCAAATTCCCTGACTTTTCCAGGTTTTCACTGACCATATGCTACAAATTTCCCTGACCATTCTGGGCCTGTTTTCAAATTTCTCTGACTATTTTAGGCCTATTTTCAAATTTCTCTGACTATTTTAGGCCTATTTTCAAATTTCTCTGACTATTTTAGGCCTATTTTCAAATTTCTCTGACTATTTTAGGCCTAATATCAAATTTCCCTGAATAATTTTGGCCTAATATCAAATTTCCCTGAATAATTTTGGCCTAATATCAAATTTCCCTGAATAATTTTGGCCTAATATCAAATTTCCCTGAATAATTTTGGCCTAATATCAAATTTCCCTGAATAATTTTGGCCTAATATCAAATTCCCGGACAATTTAAGGTATATTTTCAAATTCCTCGACTTTTAGACCTATTTTTAATTTCCCTGTCGTTTTAGGCTTATTTTCAAATTCCCTCACTTTTCCAGGTTTTTCAGGTTTTCCAGATTGTGTACGAACCCTATATAATAATTTATCGTATAAAAGATTATATAATTCTCTCGCTTACGGTTTCTTGATCCTAAAATATCGGATGATCCGTTTGGCTGTGGCAAACTAGATGCTTTAAAACAACACAATCCTTTTCGTTAAATCTGTACATTTGCAAAGGGTAAAAGTCACTCGCTTCTTTTATGGGTATTATGTTTGATGCATTTAAATCAATCAATTCGTATACACTTAATGCCAAGTTTAACACTGAAGAATATCGTTGCACTAATAAAAATACCTCATTTCCCTTAACTATTAATGTCTCAATTTTCCCAAATAAAACTTGGTTTACTGAACTCTGAATAATAATGAATTGACCAATTTCATACTCTGTACCCAAATAAGTAATCTTGGGAGTAGATATACTGTTAATATCATTAAGATGAAAGCTTAACGCCATATTTTTAATTTCCTCATCACAGAAATCATTCGGAGAAAAAGTAATAGAGCGACGAAAATTGAAATCCAAATCTGACCCAAAATACGATCCACTTGCTAAATAAGCCTGGAGCTTTTGGTGTTTTTCGGCGAGGGATTTGGTTGGATTTATGAAATTTTTCGTTTGTCTTGCACACTTTTTAAAATACCCGTTTTTACTTTCGAATCTTAAAGTATAGACTCTTATTAATGGACCAAATTGCAATAGTAACTCAGGATAATGGGCAAAGACGTAATGATGTTTTGGTTTAAGTCTATAGTTCGGAAACGTTTCCATTAAATCAGTTTTATATTGGTCGAGAAGTACAATAAGAATAGCTATATCTTCTTTCGATATTTTAGGTGCACAAATATATTGAACAATTAATTTTAATTGTAAATAGAGAGACCAAACAGGGTCAGAGGCGTCTTTCACACAAACTCCCACAATTAATGAAAGCATTCTAACCATGCACCAATTTTGAGAGGCATTGCCTGTTAGTTTTGAACTGTTAGCTATTTGAGGACAAGGCTTACTATTTGCGTCGCTTCCGCTATACTTGAAATGGGTTATCATAAAATTTAGATGGGGCAATGAGAACCATTTTTTCACTTTAACCAAATCATTTAAAAACAGGCGCAAATCATAAGCTACGACTCCCTCAAAGAGATCATGAGCCAAACAGGGTGGCAATCCGGGATTGCAAACATGAAAATCCTTTAAAACATTAAATGGCGAATCCATTTTAATTCCCATGACTGTGTCATTAACGCCTTCAGTTATTTGTTGTAGAGCAGACTCATAGCTTTTAATCGACCTCTTTTTGCCAACAATATCTTTTCCTATATCAGCAAAATTAATTTCGCAATAGCGGCAGATATGCCCACTACTAAAACCTAGCTGGAAACCACCCACCTCATGTGACCCAAGATTATCCCCTACCAGGGCGAAAAGATTAACTTTTACATTTTCTCCATTGCTTAACTCTATTCCATTTTTCTGTAAGTCTTTCAAGTCGTCAACCAACTTACTAAAAAATTTAGTCACACCTTTTCTTTTCATATCTAATTCTTTGCATAGAGAAATTAATTGTATATGATCTATATTGGATCTTTTTTCTGGTGGTACATTTAATAGAGTATAATATACGCCAATTAATTTATTCTTTGATTTAGCCGAGCCCAATGGGTTTACTGTCTGGAATGCATCTTGAAATATTATTAAATTTAGTGCCTTTTCTGAAAAGGCCAGATTTTCCCTATAGACTTTACCATCAGTTACGTCTCTTAACAAATTATTAGACTCTCTATTGTAAGTTGGCTTTACAAACTGAAGCATTTTCGCGACTTCATGGTTAGAAATAAATGTTTTAAGTGTGTTTTTAATAGGCACGTAATTATAAAATAGTTTTTGGCCTTCGTGGTACCCGAGCAAAATGCCTACAGGGGGTACGTAATTAAGTTGTGATTCGTTGAACTTTTTACGGTGATAGTCTGTCTTAAAAATTGAATCGTTCATTGTGCCCAGCAAATCACATTCTTTTATAGATTTTAAAACTTGCAAGACAGTTGTCTCATCAAGCCCCATATCATTAAGTTTGCACCTAAGTTTTATTTCGATATGATCTGATTCAATTTCTTTAAGAGACTGAAATTCTTCAATAATTGTTTGTATGGTGGACACGGGAATTAACTTTTTAGTCTCAAGCTTCAGATAAAAAAGCCCCAAGTTTCTAGCAAATAAAGTCTCGGGATCTGTATCAGTCACATCATAATTTTGGCTTGAATCGGCACCATTACCACCATCAAAAATTAGGTCACTACCGGGGTTTCTGTTAGTTTTTTCAGGAGAAACTAAAGCATTCGCATAAGGTACAACACCACTTTTATGATTTCGAGACAAGTGTGTAGAAAACGAAGATAGTACACTGTAACTTTTTAATTCGTTACACTTGTAGGGGCAAATCACTCCGAGGCCTTGCCTTATGTGAGATTTTAAATGTGATACAAGGCACTTAAAATCTTCAAATCCTTTCTGGCAGTTCTGAATAGAGCATTTCAATGAATCTTCTAAAACTGAAGGTGGAACCGAATTTGTGTTTAAGCTATTTTCAGGGCATGGTCTTTTTCTGTGTAGCCTTTGGCAGTGACTTTTAAGCGAGCTATAATTTGAGAAATTGTTTGTACATGAATCAAAACCACAAGGATATTGAATATTTGGCACGTTCTGGTGCAATTTATAGTGTTTTATGTAATTTTCTATATTTTGAAAAGAACAGTAGCAAACACCACATTTTTTTACGACCTTCATTTCTCCTGTAAGTAGACCTTTATTCTAAAGACTGTAAAGGGCTATACTTGACACACCTGTAACCTTAGGACTTCTCTACTGCAAAAAAAAAATCGAGGGGCAGTTCACTTAGCTTCAGGGTGCGTATTTGAACAGCATTTAACGAATCTAATTATTTAATCAATGCACAGTGGATAATCATTCTAATCAGATTTGATCATGTTCAGTGCAAAATTAAATGGAGCGTGAAGGGTTCAAACAAGTTAAGTTTATTCGCTTCAGAATGATAAACTAATCTCAAAACCGTTATTAAAACTAACAAAGCTTCTACAATTTTTGAATCGATTTTCGAAGTCGGGGATATGCGGTTAAGCGCGCACCGAAAAAAACGGGTACGGGCACGTGTAGCTACCTTTTATAGTGCATTTGTCCGATGCACTGTGTACACGTACCCGTACCAAAGAAAATATACGCTCCAGGAATGGAAGCTATGTCTCGGGGTTGGGTTAATCAAGGAACTTCCGGTCTATGCAATTTCGAATGTAGCCGGAAATACCTCGGCCAACCGAGCCTGCCTTTGAGGAGGGGAGAGACAAAAATTTACACTAGAGGAAGCTACACTTTCCATTCCTGGGGCGTGTATCTTCTTTGCCCGTACCCGCTTTTTTCGGTGCGCGCTTAACCTCTAATGATTCGAAACTAAGTTGACAATCCTCACTTTTTTTGAATTTTCCAGCAAATTCCGACCGCCACTCTCACTGGCCATAGTTAAGCCTAATAATCGCGCTGTCATGATATGGAGCTCGTGGATTAAGCCAAACTGAAGGAGTCGGGTTTAGCCATAGCCCACTCGATCCGCGCTCCCGGACGCTGCGCTGCTCGCGCTATAGAGCTATTTCAGGGGGAGGGGGGTAATGGCTACGTCACCAATGCTATTTGCCCATAAAGAAAACCCTCATAAAATGGCCGCCCTACACTCAAAGGCAGGCCCAATTTTCGTAGCACTGCACACGAAATTTTTCCCCCACTGAAATAGCTCTATAGAGCAGCTTGCGTTGTGACGCGCGTAATCGAGTGGGCTATGGTTTAGCGGAAGAATTAGCCTTATATCTATTCAGCGCCTCTGGCGGAGTGTCTGGAAACTAGAGACTGGGTATCTTACACAGGTTCGCAGAACCAACCCCGGGTGGTTCGAGCGCTGGGCCATTTGGCGGTGTTTCTGCGAACTTTCGTAAGTTACTAAGTCTCTATGGGGTAGTTTCCAGAAACTCCGCCAGAGGCGCAGAAAAGAAATAAGGCTAATTCGAAAAATACAGAATAAAATGGTCGAATTAATTTCGGATCTTTTAGGCCCAATATTGGAAACTTTGAAAATCGATAAAAAACAATTATTATTGAAACACCTTTAAAAACTAGTCGAGGGGCTGTCACTCAGCTTAATCGGTGTACACGCTGTACCTTTGACTGTACTAAAGTAATTAGACGTAATCTTTAAAAGCCCTGCCTTTGACAGTGCTAAAATTATTACGCGTAATCCGTGTACTGGGAATCTTCGAGAGATTAGCCCCTCCAAACTAATTTTGAAGCGAACGGGGCCCTGTAGCTTTCAAACTGCATTTTAAATTACGGTGAAAAAATTACTACCATTTCACCCAAATTAGAAGTTGTAGTTTATTTTTTTTTTTGATTAGTGTGTGAACACCTGAGTTAGCCCAACTTAAGGACCTTTCACACTATACTCCCCATTCACACGTTAATCAATAATTATAAACTGTTTTTCGGAATTCATATTTAACAGGCGAAAATAGGCGTCGGGCGGCGTTTGGCTATTTCCGCCTGTTTTTCAGACTAAAATAGTGCCCGGCCTGTGGGCCGCTATTTAGGCCTGAAAACAGGCGGAATAGCTCATAGATTATTTACGCCCGATAAACAGGCTAAAATAGACACTTCGTACTAATTTGATATAAAAAGACGGATAGCTAAATTAGTTGTGAACAAAACTGAAATGTTTCTTACCGGTTAATTGTTCACGAACTTCTTTTCATTTAACAGATAAACAATCACACAAGTCTATTAAGGTAGTCCAATTACTCACGACAACAACTAAAGCGCGTACTTTGGCTTTAAAAATATGACTATATTGATAATTAATGACCTGTTTTTACACATGTGGGCGATGACTTGGCAAAAGAAAACTTTACGACTTAATGCCAGATAAAATCCAAGAAACCCTCGAAAACGACGAAAAGAGTTCACTCGGACTCTGGAACCCGCTTCCTCCTACCTTGGGCCTTGAATCTATTGTCCAATATCAAGAAGGGGCTGGGGGTGTAGCAGCGGTATGTTCGCTCACGTTGTAAATAAAAAATAAACTCTCTCACCTTATCATCTAACCCCTTTCGTTTTGCTTCGGGCGGGGGGTGGGGGTGGGCTAATTCCAGCTTTTCAAAGAAAATACAAGCCCTTCCCATTTCAGAACCATGGAAAATTTTCTGAAACCTTAAAGGGACAATGAACGGCTTAAAAAGGTTTATTTGATTTAGTTTAGAATGATAAATTATGCTCGGAAACGATAATTAAATCTCATCAAAACATTTGATTTATTTTTTAACTCATTTTAAAAACTATCTGTTCTTCGATTCGCCGGAATATTAGAATTACAGCATAAGTAAATTTATACGGTTATAATTTAATCACTGTTTAGAGTAGGGAATCGAGGGGCTATTAACTCTAATTTTATGCACGGTAAATCAATTAAGCATAGAAAAAGATAGCGCTATACACTCATTAGGGTAAGGTATAGAGGGGTTATCCACTCATTAGGGTAGGGTATAGAGGGGCTATTCACTCGTACGATATGGCTACTATTACGAGCCCTTGGGCCGTCTTGTTTATAAATACGAGAGACGAGTCAGACGACGCGACCAGTTCAGAGGCAAAAATCAGAGAGAATTTGGAAGGGGAGTTGAAGCTAGGGCCAGAAAATGTCGTTCTTAAAACCACGTGATTAGGGTAGGTCGCTTTCCGGTTTAGTGTTACTTGAAGCTACCTCTAGACCGGAAACTAGGCTACCCGGTTATACCCCCTTAATTTTAAGAGTAGATACATCTCGTTTAGCATTGTCAAAGGCTATAGCTTCCACTCCCTATCTCAATTTTCTCTGCAAAAATCGATAGAGCTTTTATTCCCCAAACGGTCAAACCCCTTTTTCTTGTACATCGAGATAAAGATCTTACTCTTCTAGGAAACGTTCCACGGTACCCGTGTTGAGAATTTAGTGAAGTAACTTGCGCGTTTTTTAAAATAAGTTAATAATTAAAATTGTGTAAATATTATCAAACCTGTATAGATTAAGATTACGAAAAGAAAATTATCAAGTGCAAGTGAACTACAATAATAAAAAAAACCCACCTAACTCCTAAAAATACCTTAAATAAAAAATAAAAAAAAATAAAATCCTTGAACTTTCAAATTCTAAAGAAACCACCAAGCCTTTAAAAGTAACCAAAATACACCTTTGTAAAAATAACCTTTTTATCAATAAGAAAGCCTTTGTCAAATGTAATCTAGAAGATCTTCTCTCTCGAGCTAGCGAAAGGGGAACGTCCCCAAAAAACCCAAAAAAAAAACACCTCCAAGTGCCCAAAAACGAATGCACGTGTACCGCAGAAAGCTCGACGATGATTGGCTAGCTTGGAGAGAGGAAACTTTAAAATTATCTCTCCCTTTTTTGTCACTGGACCCGAATGGTCATTATAATACCTTTAACATTATCATTTCGTATTAAAATTATTGTTTAGTTAAAACTGAGTCGCTAAACAATTACCAACAACCAAAATAACTATTCATCAATTGTTTCAGTCCGGTGGATGGACATAAATTGGCTCTCCCACTAGCGCTTTTCTACACCCCGTGCCTAGCCAATTTTAGCCATGCAGGTGGGTCCCGAAAAGAATGACCGCGTGTAAGAAGGCGATGGAATTTATTTTTAACATCAGAAGTTAACAACAGAAGAAACCGGGAATAAGTACGCCCGTTACATATTTTAGTTGGAAAACATTATTCACCTCTCAACTTCATATACAGTACCTTCAGCAAGGGATGGGCCATTTCTCTATTATTATTATTATTATTATTATTATAAGGCACTTTCGCTTGCTTTATTTAAGTTTAGTACGATCACGTCTTGTATATGGCTGGGTTGCCTGGGGTGGCTGTAGTAAATATTTACTTGATAAAATTGAAAGCGTCCAGAGGAAATTCGTTTTTTACTGTCATTATAATTTTTTAAACCATCTTGATTACAATTATGAAACATTATTATCAGTTCTGGGCTTGCCAACAATTAGAACTTTTTGTACCATGTTTGATTTCAAGTTCATTTTTAAATTAATTAATTGCATACTACCACTACCAGTATTGTTAGCTAAACTAAACTTTTTAGTTCCGAGACTTTCCAGAAATAATCCTTGTACATTTTACGTAGTCGGTAAGAATTTAATACCAATTAACAGGATGCAACATTCGTGCAACTTGCTGGCGCACAAATTTGTTATTTTTTCCACTCGCCTTGAGCATCTTCGATAGCATATATATATATGTTAAAATATTTAAATTTAAAACACTAGCCTTAATTGAAAGGAGAGTTTTTATGTCTTTTTTCTGTAAATAATGTTTTGTAAATATTTTTCTCGATATTACTGTGTACATTCTCGTGAGTTCCTGTAACTTTTTATGTACACAATAAACTTCTATTTCATTTCATTATTATTATTATTATTATTATTATTATTATTATTATTATTATTATTATTATTGTATTAAATCAGATTACAATTACATTCGTTAAAACAAATTAAGATTTAATAGATTAAAGGGAGCATGCAAAGTCCAAACAAGTTGAGTTTATTTGATTTGGAATGATAAACAAGGCTCAAAACCGTTATTAAAACTCACCAAAACATTTCCGCTATTTTTTGATCGAAATTCAAACTTGCCGATATTAGGCCTAAATTAAGATCCGAAATTAATTCCATTCTGTATTCTGTATTTTTCGAATTCTCCCCCAAATTACAACCGCCACTCTCATTGGCCATGGTTAAGCCTAATTATCGCGCTATCAAGTTAAGCTTCCAGAGTCGTGGTCTACATCCACGAGAGCCCGATAATTAGGCTTAACTATGGCCAATGAGAGTGGAAGTTGGAATTTGGGGGAGATTTCGAAAAATACAGAACACAGAGTCGAATTAATTTCGGATCTTAATTTAGGCCTAATATCGGCAAGTTTGAATTTCGATCAAAAAATAACGGAAATGTTTTGGTGAGTTTTAATAACAGTTTTGAGCCTAGTTTATCATCACAAATCTAGTAAACTAAACTTGTTTGGACATTTCATGCTCCCTTTAAACTATTAAATCCTAATTAAACTTGTTTTAACGAATGTAATCGGATTTATACAGGAAATTATACACCCAATAGAGAAGTGGCCAATCCGTTGCTATTATTCATTTATTGTTTTGATTATAATGCGATCGGGTTTATTATTATATGGATAGTACCTCTAGCAAGCTCATTAAATATTGGATCAGCGGTATTTATGATAAAAGTATTAAAGTCAGGTAAATGTATCTTCTAAATATTTTAACTGTATCCCAAAATAAACAGCTTTTACTTAATTGACAGTAATTATAAAGAAAACCTCAAACACTGGATAGTTACTGTTTTTAACAGCAAGTAGTAATCTTTAAAAAGCTGTAGGAAAGATGATTTATAACAGTCACAATCATAGTAATTTAACCCGCTCAATGCTGTATATCTCAATACTTTTTACCGATTTCATGAAAAACAGCCACTAGTTGTAAATATTACCAGTTCCTTGCATCAAGCTCAAGAAACGGTATTACTGTAATTGCACGGTATAATAAATTTAAAAACTGCAAAGTAAGGTGTTTTCTACAGTAAAGTTCTGTGTTCGAAATACACTGTTGAATACTGTGTTTTGTACAGTGTATTGACGTTAATCCCATTTAACTGCACCTTTTTGTAATATTAACTGTGGATATTAAATATAAAAAACTGCAAACTAACGTGTTTTCTACAGTAACGTCCTGTCTTCGCAATAAACAGTTGAATACTGTTTTTCTTACAGTGTATTGACGTTAATCCCATTTTACTGCACCTTTTTGTAATTTCAACTGTGAATATTAAATATAAAAAACTGCAAACTAACGTGTTTTCTACAGTAACGTCCAGTGTTCGCAATAAACAGTTGAATACTGTTTTTCTTACAGTGTATTGACGTTAATCCCATTTTACTGCACCTTTTTGTAATTTCAACTGTGAATATTATATATGTATCGTTAACTTCTTACGATTCTAGTATGCTTAATTAGTCATACGAAATAATTAGTCTTGACATTAATAACTAACTAGTTTATTGAGTGAACCGAGACGTGCTAACTACGCATCGCTACTGCTGTTGCATCCTCTTGTGCAATCGTGTTGTTTACATTTATAGAGATGTCAGCGCCATCTCTTTAACTTTGGTCCTTTAGGAGTGACCGCGAAATACAATATGATAATGTTACATCTTTCCTTTTTTTTTTTTTCTTTTTTTTATTTTGAACAAGTTATGACCCACTGAAGGTGGTTAAAGATACTGATTAATAAACAACTATAATGATAAAAAAACTAAACAGAAAAAAAACAAAAGTTATTTCGATGTTTGAACTTGAACTAGAGATCAAGCCTGTGAGGGACCTTTCTGACCCGACTAGAACGGCGGACCGTAACAGGTGGACTGGACACCCGTGGCACTGTCGAGGGGGTAGTCGCTACTGGAACAGGAGTCGCAAAATGTGGACTAGCGTGAAACTGTTCGTTGGTGGGCGACGTCTCTGTTTTAACCACAGGTTTCACATCGTCCCCTGGGAGACCGGTTTCTTCGGTTCGTAGGATTTGATGTCTGTTACGCCTCAATATGGCGCCATCATCCAGTTGCAGTTTATAGGAACGGTGTGCGACCTGGTTAAGGACACGTCCTTTACGTACCCACGCCGTGTTATCCGGATTTTTAATTCGTATTATGTCGCCCTTCTTCAGTGGACGCAGATTTCTTCCCGTAGTTGGCTGCTTATGCTTCTGAACTGTTTTCCCACTTGACGGGAAGTTGACTACGGGTAAACGCGTTCGGAGAGAACGACCCATTAAGAGCTGGGCTGGCGATTTGCCATGGTCCAGAGGAGTGTTGCGGTAGCTCAGAAGACCGAGTTCATAATCGCAACCAGACGCTTGTGCTTTTTTCATGAGACGTTTGGCAATCTGGACCCCCTTTTCTGCTAACCCGTTTGATCTGGGGTAGTTTGGGCTTGACTTGGTTGAGCGGAACCCATACTCTCTAGCAAACTGTCGAAACTCGTGAGAGTCAAAAGGCATGTTATCGGATAACAACTCCTGAGGAATGCCGTGACGCGCAAAAATCTTCTTAAGACTCCTTATAACGGAACCAGCCGTGGTAGAGCCAAGTGCGTCAACTTCTATATAGTTTGAATACGCATCGTACACAGCAATGTAGTTTTGCCCGTTTTGAGAGAAGAGGTCGGTTCCTACTCTTTCCCATGGTTGTTGAGGAACGTCACGCATCGTAAGTGGTTCATGCGGAGGCGTATATTGTAGTTGATTGCAGGTAGCGCAAGACTTGCATTTGCGCTCTATGTCAGAATTCATATTCGGCCAATATACCGATTGACGTGCTCGTCGGCGACATTTCTCGATGCCCAGATGCCCGTCATGAATGTATTGAAGCATAGTTGGACGTAACCGTGTTGGTACGACGATCCGATGTCCCTTGAGGACTAAGCCATCCACTTCCGTGAGGTCAGACTGAACAGAACCATAAGCCGCTGTTACGTCACAACTAGAATTCCAGCCGGTACGCATTAAGACTTTGAGGCGGGTCAAGACTGGGTCTTTCGCTGTCTCGCTTCTGAGTTGGTCTACTAACTCGTTTGTAACCGGCAAGAGCTTGACTATCGAGCTTACGTGTACTTGGGTTGCATCATGCCACTCCCGATCTGCTGGCTGACAAGGTAGGGTAGCTCGGGATAAAGCATCGGCGACGATTAGGTCTTTACCCGGCTTGTACTCCATTTTGTACTGGTATTTGGTCAGTGAGAAGAACAATCTTTGCAAACGAGGAGGGATGTCCGCTAGTGGTCGTTTAGACATCGCTAACAGGGGTTTGTGGTCGGTCTCGAGCACGACGTCCTTTCCATATATGTAATTATGAAATTTCTTGCACCCAAACACTAGCCCCAAGCTCTCCTTTTCTATTTGGGCATATCTGGTTTCTGCGTCTGTCAGAGCCCGAGATGCATAAGCCACAGGCTTCCATTGTTCTCCATGCTGTTGTAGGAGGACTGCCCCTAGACCATGTTGGGATGCGTCTGTTGAGACCTTTGTTTTTCTGGAGAGGTCGTAGTACTGGAGAACGGGGTCACTCATCAGTATCGTCTGAATCCGTTTCCACTCTGTGTCATGTTCTGCGGCCCATTGTGGCTCTTGATCGTGCTTCAGAAATGATCGTAAATGTACGGTATGGGCTGACAAATTTGGAACAAACTTGCCCA
The DNA here is from genome assembly GCF_054372755.1 of Phalangium opilio. NCBI lineage: Eukaryota > Metazoa > Arthropoda > Arachnida > Opiliones > Phalangiidae > Phalangium > Phalangium opilio. The sequence continues at coordinate 1,321,977 of NW_028324166.1, read as the reverse complement.
CATAGTTTACGACACCCAACGCCCGTTGTACTTCGGCCCTGGTTCGAGGAGTAGGCATGCTTGCTATGGCCTCGACTTTATTTGGATCCGGCCGCATTCCTTCTTTGGATATGATTTCACCCATATAGGTTACGGTAGTCGCTCGGAAAATGCATTTATCAGGGTTGAGCGTAGCATTGGCAGCTTCTAATGTGGCTAAAGCATTATGCAGGTTGCGATCATGTTCTTCCAGAGTTTTACCCCAGACCATCGCTACTGCTGTTGCATCCTCTTGTGCAATCGTGTTGTTTACATTTATAGAGATGTCAGCGCCATCTCTTTAACTTTGGTCCTTTAGGAGTGACCGCGAAATACAATATGATAATGTTACAATATATGAAACGGCAAAATAACGTGTTTTCTACAGTAAAGTCCTGTGTTCGTTAAAAACAGTTGAATACTGCTTCTTCTACAGTGTATTGATGTTAATCCCATTTAACTGCACCTTTCTGTAATATCAACTGTGGATATGCTTTAAATTACACGGTTAGTTTTGTGTGTGTAGTGTCTATCGGTCCTGCCCTTTTGACAGGGTAAACAATTTCACCTTTTTCAGAATTATAAGAAACGTCACAACGTCATAAGTTATTATTTATGTGAAATCAAGAATATAAGATTAAATAAGAAAGAACGAGATAGTAGGGATACATGTTTTAACGTAAACCTTAAAATTAAGTTCCTTTGTTGCTGTCAGTTGGTTCTTTGCTCGCACGAAAGTGTAGAGAAAGGTTCAATTACAAGAACAATAATAATTTCCGTTTCTGTGGGTCAGTTGTATGAACGCTTTCATACCTCTGTATATAAATTTAAAACTGATTCCAGCAGAGATTCAGATTTTAAGTGGTTTTCCTCGCTGAAATAAGTTTAGTATACTGCGGAACCGAGTTATAAACCAGTTCACTCACTCATGTTTTCAGTTCCATAATCGATTACTCTTCGAGCGAAGATCCTTTGTGGAAGGGGATTTTCTACGCTTGCCTTTACGGTTTGGCCGGTCTTGCCCAATCTTTGTTGCAAGAAGGCAGCGCCATTTTCCACACCAAACTAGGACTGAGGCTCAAATCCGCCACCATGCACGTTCTGTACAAAAAAGTAAGTTAGGGTTATCGTGATAGTGGGACGCTAGTTCATTAATGAGATTCGTCGAAGCAGACATTTCGCTTGACGAGCAGCGATCGGCGTGACCTGACAATGGGTGAAATACTGAACACGATGTACGTGGACACGAACAGATTCCAAATTCTGTCGCCTCAGCTGAGTCTCTTGTGGTCGGTCCCGGTACAATTAGTACTGTGCTTCGCCTTCATGTATCAAGAACTGAGCTATTCAGCCTTTGCTGGCGTCGTCCCTATTGTCGTTCTTCTTCCCCTGAACTATCTCAGCACCAAGAAATACAAAGAATTGCAGGTAAATGTTATACAAATTAAACAACACTAGACCGTAATCGGAACCATAGGCGTAAATGAATAAAAATCTAAAGAAATCATCAATGAAATGCTAACGGCGATTTATAATAAGCCTTTTCATAAAGTTCGCATTCGAAAAACTTAAGGTTGCGAGGGGTAAAAGCAAAGATAGAAGGCGTTCTTCCCTTCTGTGTCTGCACACGCGTCCCTGATGGAAAGATATTTATAAAATCACCTATAAAGTTCAGATCCAGAAAAAAGAAATCAAGACGCCTCAAGATATTATAGAGGCACTTTACTAGCACTCGAATAAACAAACTCCTTAAATATAGGCTGGAACTTGTTCCGTTCTAGATCTTTGTCACATCAAGAGGTCACATTGCCAAAAGTAGATAAAGAAAACACGGTTAGTACAACCCGTGAAGAGTAGAAATGTTGACCGATTGTGGGGAGATCTTGTATTCTACCTACAGTGGGTGATAGGAAAGGAGGTCGAAGGTGTTTGATTTGGTTCCTTCTTGGCACGTCGGTTACATTTTCTATATCGACCATTTCAATGTGACTTGGGTGAAACTTTGCCTTCCATGTTGCTTTCTGGTGCTTGCGCTGTAGGCTTGGGGGACTATGAGAGAGCGCAGGGATCGACCTTCTTGTATGTCCCGATACTGAGGGTTGCCTTGTCGAAAAGGTCTAATGAGTTACTACTTCTTGACCTCTTTATAACAAAAAAATGTACTAATTTCAATTAAGCCTGAAGAGCAGAACGTAGGCCGCAAGGTGTTTTGTAGTTTCTGTGAATGGTTTCTTGAATTATCTCTTTTATTATTAGATTGAGTTGATGAAGCTGAAAGACAACAGAATGAAAATGATGAGTGAAATCTTGAACGGAATCCGCGTCTTGAAGTTGTACGCCTGGGAGAGATCATTCCAGAGAATCGTTCTTGAAATCAGGAGGAAAGAAATTGCACTCTTGAAGAAACAAGGCCTCTTCCAAGGAATAAACTTTTTTATTTCCGCTCTCACACCGGTTTTGGTACGAACGTAAAACTTTACAAGAAGTGGATTATTATTATTGATGATGGGGGCACAAAGAGGTGTAGAGATTTTAGTTTTGTATTAGTTTCTTCTCCAATTTTTTCATTCGACTCAAAAAGGCTAGGCTCAATAATGGCGATAGCGCCTGCGCCACATTTACGCGATGCGATAAGAACACAGAGAACATTGGTTGAAGCTGATTTTGCTGTTGGTCGTTATCTAACTAAAAACTATTTCATCGTCAGGACTTGCACACTCTTTTTTACGCCCATATTGATTTTAAGTTCCTACAGCTATTTCTATATTTTCAGATTACTTCACCGTGTTTCGCCATGTACGTTTTAATCGACGACAATAACGTTCTCACCTCGAGGAAAGCGTTCGTCTCTTTTCAGTTGGTTCGATTATTAGCGACCTCAATGTTTTCGTTACCGGATGTAATAAATACTCTAGTTTTGGTAAGTACGGGTCAGTGAGGGTCGAAAGATAAATCTATTATTTGCTTCTTCTGGCTTATAGTATAGAATTATCACGTTGATCTTCCCTTTAACATGACGCAAATTCACTTAGTAATTCATTACAGACACACGTCTCGGTAAGGAGAATTGCAAACTTGTTGAGTCGTGGGGAAACCAAGCATTACGTGGAGCAGATGCCTAGCGACGCCCTATTTGGTATGTCAATTGATTAGGGAATTGAACAAGACGGCCCAAGGGCTCGTAATAGTAGTATACCCTACCCTAATGAGTGGATAACCCCTCTATACCCTACCCTAATGAGTGGATAATCCCTCTATACCCTACCCTAATGAGTGAATTTTCAATGCTTAAATGATGTACCGTGCATAAAATCAGAGTTAATAGCCCCTCGATACCCTATTCTAAACAGTGATAATATTATAACCGTATAAATTTACTCATGCTGTAATTCTAATATTCCGGCGAATCGAAGAACAGATAGTTTTAGTGATAATCCCCTCGATGAGTTTACAATAGACTTATGCCGATGCACACTTATCGCATCTTATAAATTTCTAACAAAGACTTATGCCCAGAAACTTTTGAAAGAGAAAGTTTAATTATAGTGATTACCCATTTTAGTGATTATCCCCTCGAATTACCTTTAGCAATGCTAAAATGATCGAACACATTACGCTCATTTAACACTATGTTAGCTCTATCTAAACCCGCATTTGAATTAACCGCCAAAACGTTCCAGTCAATCATAACATAGATGGCGATAGCTACCGAACGAGAACGAAACACATGAGGAGCGCGGTAGGAAACGGGGAAAATCGTTATCTATTTAATTTGCACATAAATAAAAAGAAATAAATATTAAAACCCCAAACATACAAATTCATAAGTATCCGACCCCACAGATAAAAATTCAAAAGTATCCGACCCACAGATTAAGAGGTACCCCACCCCACATCACCCCGACATTTTAGAGATAAAACTTAAGGATAAAAACTGGGAGATTCTATCAAGTCTCTATGGCTCGGTGGTAGAATGTCTGTTCCCCCTGCGTGAGTGATCCGGGTTCGATTCCCAGCAGCGATCCGAAAATTTTTTTAATTATTATTAAATCTCTAACCTAGCCCAGTTACCTCTATGGGTGGGTTGTGGTAATGTGGAGTTCTTTTTAAGCTAAAAAATAACGATAACGAAAGCGAAAACTCCGGCCACAAGTACTACTACTACTACTACTACTATTACTACTTCGGCTCGGGTCAAACTAAGAGCCTCATCGTATACTACGATGTGGCTAAAAAACGAGATAGGTCGACTATTATTCCCGGAAAAAATTCCTTAACAAGCGGATGGATTTAAGCTCAAAATTTATTGGGGTAAAAGGTAAAAGCGCGGAGAAAGAGACAATTGAAGGAACTTCTTCTGAACTTTATCCACCAAACAGAAAGTATCCTCCCATAATAATCAGGTTTATTCCCACGATAGGTTTATACCGCGGGAGTCCTGGATTAAGCCTGCTTTTCACCGACAAAATTTCACGGAACCTTTAAAAATAATTCCTTTTAATTTAGTGGATAATCGCTCAAAAAAAACGAAGGCAAACCGTTTTCACTGAAACTTGTAATATGAAAGAGAGCAAGCTCGTGGAGACCAAGGCTTCCCAGTCATGATTTTGCAAATGCACCAATAGCAACCTATCTATTGGGCTAACCGGAACTACTTTTTCTCCGTGTTGTAACACAAAATTCCTAGGGTAGTATATTGGCGTACGGTAACGCCATCTAGCCAAAATACTTCACTTTTTACTCAAAGTTCAACTCAGTTCAGTTTCAGAATAAAAACCCAATAACAAAGATCTTCAAAATCCAAAGAGTATTATAACTTGCTTCCAACAAATAAATTTTAGTTTTTTCTCTTCTTGACTGAGTTATTATTTCCGCTTTTCCACGGTATTTAAATTTTCTAAATTAATGCCCGCCATCACGTCGCGACAAAAACGGCCCTGAATATACAAAGAAATTGAGCTACTACGAAGTACATAGAAAAACACGAAGAAACCGTTGGCGCAAGGATATAGCTTCGAGACATTGCCCCGACAGCAGCGCCAAACTGTACACAGTGGGAAAAAACGATATTAACGGCAGTCTTTCCTGGGAAAGGTCCGGTTAGTCCCTTTAAGGCCTGTTCAGACATTTTGCCCGTTCGCATCTTCCCTTTGCTTGTTTGCTAGATCGCGTTTCTGTCCACATTGGGTTTTCGCTCTTTGCTTCCTCACGTCGTGAAGATACAAATTTTTTGCGACAAGGCCAAGAGTTTCATACCTTCGCGAGAAAAGCACCAATCAGACACGAGGAAGGGAGGGGTGTGGAGTGCGTCGATTAGTTAAGTTTTGTCACCTTTTTACCATGGCGGAAAAAGAGTGCAGCTCAGTGACTCAGTCGAGTCACTATTAATAAATATGGACGAACAGTAGCGCAAATGTTTTTCGTGATATGATGCGAAGATGCGAGTAGACGAAGGTGCGAACACGCGAGCGCAGGCCTAATGTGGGCAAAACTTTAGACTTTCTTTGTAAAAACGTTCATTTTTATCATATAAATAACGTTTAAGCCAAACGTTTTTGACAAATTCCTTAAATATGTACGTTTTTCGAAATTTAATTCGACAAGACAAACGTGTTCAACTAAAATTGAACTGCACCCTTGGTCAATTTTGACCAATGTTAACATCAATTTATTTCTATGAAAATTTCAGCAATTGAGATTGAGAAGGGAACTTTTCATTGGAACTTGGATGATCCGGCAGCGGCGTCTCTTCGGGACATCAATTTCAAAGTGTCCCGTGGTTCTTTGGTGGCCGTGGTGGGTCCGGTGGGTTGTGGCAAGTCCTCCCTCTTGTCCGCTCTCGTCTCCGAGATGCAGAAGGTGGAGGGGGAGGTGCGAGTGGCCGGGAGAGTGGGATACGTCACTCAACAACCCTGGATCCAGAACGCCTCACTCAGAGAGAACATACTCTTCGTCGACGAAATGGAACAGGAAAGATACGACAACGTCATACGCGCATGCGCCCTACAACCGGATTTCAACCAGCTACCCGCTGACGACGAAACGGAGATCGGAGAAAGAGTACGTATTATCCTAAGCAGATAATCTTTGCCCCTGTGTCCATCATTAGGTCCTTAATTGGTTAAACTCTATCTTGCCCCCCCTTCCTTTTCGTCAGCTCTTAAGAGAAATCGGGCGGCAAAAATACAAGATATTTACCAGTCCATCAAGCGACCTTCCCAAAACTCACATTTATTACAATAGTAACCGTAGAAATGGTTAGAGATAATTTTAAACTAAGACAATTCTTTGAAATGGAAATAGCCCCTCAGTTGGCATTACATGTGAATATGGCAATCCTCTGCAACGTCTATTTATGCAGGGACGAATACAAAAGGAGGTGAATTGTACGCGCTTTTTGGAATGACAACCGTAAATTAGAACTTCCACAAGGGGAGAAACGGAAAACGTGGTTATAACTTATCAATTAGCGGCAGCATATTTGAAGCTAAAAATCGCACTACGGACTGCCCTCTTGAGAATCTTGATAAGGGAAAAAACGTCCGTTGTATATAGTTGGGCAATCTGTACAAAATTATGTTGAAAATAGTAATAGTGTTGAAGAGAGGGCGCAGAATAGTAAGTCAATATAGAAATCCACGAGACAAGACGAAACCAAATGACCCCATTCGTTACTATTTCTCTCACTGTGCGAGTTTAGGCTTGCTTTGTTGAAAACGACTTCACTCCACAATACTTATCCTTTTCTACTCCTCCCTGATTCATGGCACTGACATTTAATTACGGTTCGGTTCTTAAAAAAAGAGAAGGGTTGTTATTCTTCCTGGCTTATTAAAGACGGTTAGAAATATGATCAAACGCTCGTGATTCATATGTAGTAACGCTACAGCAGCTTAACATATAATGTTGCTTTCACGGGAAGCTGTGGGATTAGACTGAAAAACATAATGCGCTGTACTCGAAAAAACCGGGCGTTGCGACGTTTCATTCATAGTTCCATAGGTGGCTGCTTTCGTTAGTAATGTGTTGGTTTACTAATTTTCCATGATAGGGCATCAACTTGAGTGGTGGTCAGAAGCAAAGGGTCAACGTGGCCAGAGCAATTTATCGCGATGACGATGTTTATCTCTTCGATGACCCACTGGGGGCGGTTGACTCGCACGTGGCCAAGCATCTCTTCAACGAAGTCATCGGACCAAAGGGATTTCTTCGAAAGACAGTAAAATAACGCTTCTCTCACATTTCCCATGAAAACGCTAAGCATCCGTTAATCTAATAGAAGTCTAGACAGCTCGTTTCGTTTAAATCCTGATAGAAGTTGAATATGGTGTCCCTGAAAATGATCAGTTCTTTTATTGCGGGATAAAGTTCAGTTGATATCTCGTATATACATATGCCCCATAGATTTTAATTTAAATACTTGCAGCTTCGATAATAGGGAAAATAAACCCTATTGAGTCGCTTGCATTTGATAGCTGCTTTTGTTTGGAACTTCTTTTCTCGCTCGACAAGTAAGTTTTCAATTTGTTACAGACGAGAGTTTTGGTGACGCACAACTTGAGCTTCATCCGAGAAGTGGACGAGATCTTCTTCATGAACAACGGACGAATCATCGAGAGGGGAACCTATGAAGAAATCATGAGTCGTCAGGGAATGGCCAGAGATTATTTCAGTCAACACATGAGTGACATGAGCGACGAAAATAAAGAAGAGCCCTCGTGAGTAGATTTGTATCTATATCTACACTTTCTACCGCCAGTTCTTAGTTGAAAAGCGAAAAAGCTTCAAGTCATGCAAGTTAACTATGTACAAAATAACCGAGCAAACTTAGGGGGCGGGTACTGTTTGTAAACGAACCTGACCGTTTGGGAAGGGTACGAAACGTATGTTTTTACATTGAATCACTTCACAACTTCCAAACGTGCAAATCTACTTATATAGAACGTTCATGCGAGGATTCCGCATTTCTCTCTAGGCTGCGAAGCGCGCCTACTGACAGGGAATGTTCGCCACTAAGAAAAGGCACACGCTGCTTACCGACAGAAGCACGAATAGAAATACCTCTCGTAAATACTGTATAGCAGAGCGGTTTTTTTAGCCACATCGTATAATGGATATCTACGCTGAGGCTCTTAGTTTGACCTACCCTGTAGTAGTAGTAGTGGTACAGTCCTGCCTGGGCAGTATCAAATTTTTCGTTCCTCATTTTTTAACGTCGATGTTCCATAACCCCAGTTCTTTGGTATAGGTTAACAAAAGTATGTGGTATAAATTCTAAACACCAGGCCAGAAATTTTTCCAATTCATCTTGTTCTAATTTATGTACGTTGCGACGGAACAGGAAAATATGGTCTCGCTGAATTGGTCTTGATGATTTGGTCGCGGGACTAATTGGTCTCGCCGATTTGGTCTTGGAACCATTTGGTCTCTTGATTTTTTGGTCTCGGTACTATTTGGTCTCGTGATTATTTCGTTACCTAATTAGTTTCCACCTTTTCCAAAACAATGGTCCCAATAATTCTTTGCCACCTTTTCCAAAACAATGGTCCCAATAATTCGTTGCCACCTTTTCCAAAACAATGGTCCCAATAATTCGTTGCTTCCTTTTCCAAAACAATGGTCCCAATAATTCGTTGCCACAATTTCCAAAATATTCTCCTATTAATTAGCTGCCACCTTTTCCAAAATATTCTCCTATTAAATAGCTGCCACCTCTTCCAAAATATTCTCCTATAGAGTAATTTCTTTCCCATATACGGCAACGTCATAACCCTCTATCTCTTACCTTACTGATATCCCCCCTCCCCTTCCCTTCCGGGGGCAAATAGTATTCTCTAGTACAAAGTTTCCCCTAACGTAGGGGATACACAGTTCACTCTCCCTCTCAATCGAAATCACTCTATTATTTAGCTGCCACCTTTTCCAAAATATTTCTAATTGCTAATAAATTGTTCGTACTAAGAGGCGGGCTTTTCATACTCATATAAATATTCTTCTTACCTCCAAACAAGGTTGGGTTGGGTTAGGTTAGGTTCGGTTAGGTTAGGTTTTGTTATATTAGGTTTGGTTAGGTTGGGTTAGGTTAGGTTAGATTTGAATGGGTTGGGTTAGGTTAGGTTTGGTTAAATTTGGCTGGTTATAAAAATGCTGAAGGGGTGATAATTTTTTAAAACGAGACTTTCGTGTCCAAAGACCAATTTGTCCCTTGACCCAATTGTTCCGGGACCAATTTGTCTCGAGACCAAAGTGTCACGAGACCCATTTGTCCCAAGACCCAATTGTCCCAAGACCCAATTGTCCTGAGACCAATTTGTCCCAAGACCAAATCGGCGGGACCAAATTGTCGCGGACCGACGTTACGATCATACGATGTGGCTTGGGTCATCTTGTTCTATATTGACCTTGAATTATAGCTCAGACTGGGGTCGGTTAGATGGGAATAAAAACTGGCTCGCTCTTATGACAAAGACTCCATGGTTGAACACGCTTGGCTAATTTATGAATTTTGATATAAATGAAATTTTTGTAGTACGTTAAATGTCAAACCGGAGAGATTTCATCTTGCATCCCAAGGAAAAGTCTCAGATGAAGATGATGCAAAACTCATGACTAAAGAGACGCTCAAAGAAGGAAACGTATGTGCTCTTTAATACACGAGGGGAGTTTGGATTTTCTTTGTATCTAGAGAACTAATTTTCTCTATACACATTTTTCCTCCTGATAATATTATTTCGCATTGCAGATATCTGTATCGCAATACAAACAATATTTTAAAGCCTACGGTTTGACATGGTGTGTGATCTTCAAAGTAGCATCCACCATTTGTGTTGTCCTCAATTTCGCGTCAATGTATTGGCTATCACTGTGGTGCGCGGATACCAAAGAAGATTTTCAAGCGAACCCAGAATTAAAGGCAACCCGTATAGTAGTCTTATTCTTTATTGGTCTAAGCCAAGCCATTCTAACATTTCTGAACGTAACCGTGAACGTCTCTCGCTGTCTACGAGCGGCAAACTGTCTACATATGAAAATGCTCGAGAGCGTATCTCGATCTCCCATGTCCTTCTTCGACACGACCCCCGTTGGAAGGATACTCAATCGTTTCTCCCAAGATATCGACGCCCTCGATCAGCAATTAACTGGAATACTAATACTAACCTCTTGGGGGTTGATGGTTTTAGTTGTTTATCCGATAGTAACTGCAATATTTTTACCATTATTCATAATTCCCTGCATTGTTGTGTTCGTTGGATACCTTTTACTTCAGGTAGGAACTCGACTTCAGTCGCCTGTCATAAGTAATTATTCATTATCACTCTCAATTGTTAATTGTGGCGGTTAAACAAGAAATTCGTATCGAGTGAGGGATAGCAGCTTTTGATATTTAATAATCTGGGAGTCAGTTGCAGGTCAGAGTTTGGCGCTCTTCAAATGACACCATTGAACAGTTTCCCCACGATATTAAAATAACACTACAAATCTTTGAAATATTTAGCCGCTTAATGTGATTTGGCACTAATATAATTTATTAAAAAAAGTATAGAAAGCACGAGTGTGTACGCGTCCACTAGCAACTTCTAAAACTGAAGTTCTATTCCACATCTTTTGTAGCGTTTCTTGATGTCAAGCAATCGTCAATTCAAGCGAATAGCAAGCTTGAGAAATTCCTTCTTGTTTTCGCACGTGGGAGGATCGGTGGCTGGCAGCACTGTCATCAGGGCGTGTGACACCGGACAGAACTTCGAAGGACACTTCCTGAAACTAATCGACGAATGCACTGCCGCTAACTACATGATGAACATGACGCAAAGGTATCTCATTCACTGATTATTTCAATTGCGTCTTTTTCGTTTTGGAGCGACAGCCTTTTATCATCATCTACACCTCATTTTTACCTATGGGTTGAAATCGGGCAGTGGATGTCAAGCAAAGCGAGCATCCCTAGTGCCTGCTCGTTTCTCCAAGTGGTTAAAATGCAATTTCTTTCCAGATGGCTGACAGTACGCTACAATATCTTGGGCAATTGCTTGATGTTTTGCACCGCAATTTTCATAATCTTGAGCAAAGGGACTCTGTCAGCTGATCTTGTGGGATTGATCTTGGCTAATGCCGATCGGGTAAGCGCTACTAATGAAGACGAAGCGAGTAAATCAAAATGTTTTTCTCACTTAAACTAAAATCCCTACTAGTTTTTCGTTTAACTCTTGATGCTAGTGGGATAGTGAAACGCCGCTAAAGTGGGATGATACAAAAAGGACGAATAGTTTCTGAATTAACATTTTATTATAAATTTGTACACCCCATACACCGTGTTTAGTAACACATAACTGGGGTAGTTACTGAATTAAGAAAGAGATGAAATTCTATGAGTTGGTTTGAATGGGAGAGATTGAAATAGCGAAGAGAAAAGTAGTGTAATTTTCCGCCATTCTTGTACTTTTTTCGTAAAGAATAGAAGCTAGTTAAGGTGTAATTCTGCTACGTTTTCAAGAATTTGTTAAAAAGCCGTTTCACGACTTGGCATTGGCAAGCCCTTTTTAGAACTTGATACGCGTTACTTTGTTAATGAATTACTATGCTTTTAAAAATTATAATCCAAAAAACAGATTTTGATCATAAGCAATTGTAAAACCGATTACTCGATAAACCTTCGTTAGTGAGAAAGAACTGGAAACTGTACATTTTAGCAGGGATAGAGTTAATTTTAGAAATTACCTCTATCCCTGGTTTTACGAAAGAACCTGTCACACCTTGGTAAATTAAATTCTCATCTGTCAACTTTTGCTAAGAGCGCTTCTGCTAAAGTATAGCGACAAATATGCCTTTTTTTGAGTCGATTCTATTAAATTTCCGACTTTATTTTGATTTTTGGTTTCGGTCGAATGGGAAACACTGCGTAAGTACCTTTGTGGTAAAACATCATGCGCAGAACGCAACCGAAACAGCTTTCGGTCGGACAGAATTGGTGTTCTATTTTTTACGCAAAGACCGACGTAAAATTATTCGGGATGAAGCTTCTTTTGACGTCATAATAGCGGAATTTTTTTTAACTCTCCAATCGCCATTGCCGCAACTCGCTAATTGCCATGCTTGCATGTTGTAAACTATTGAGTTTGAATCTCTCTGACCTGCATTTGGTATTGGTAAGCACCCTCATTAAAATACCATCAAGGGAAAAAATCAAAGGTCAATGCTTAAGTTCTTCTGGGTCCGAGTCCCAAATCCAACTCGTGCTACGTGACTATCGGTTGACAGCCTTTTCGGTCGGAATTCGGTCGTATGTGTGAACCGAACTCAATGTTACCGTCGAAGGCCTGCGTAAGTCAATTTTTTGACTCAGCGCTATAGTTTTTGGTCGTCATTTTCGGTCAAGTGGGAACCTAGCTTAGTATGATGGAAACCCAAAGTATAACTTTAATTTAACGAACCCGTGTTCATTAAATTTAAGACACCTTACTTATTAGAAAATCACTTTTTTTCTCGGACTTTGAATCGAATTGAGGGAACCATGTTTCCACTTTCGCCATCAGTACCCTCAAAATAGTAAAAATGCTAGAAACTGCGAGTGCAATAAATAGGCCAAGTTCTCGAAATTGTATCCATTTCCTGCGACTCGAAACAGGACGGCTGAAAAGGGAGTAGGATATTTGGGAAACGGGTTTGACCAAAAATATATACTATTTTCATAAAATAAAATAATATCTATTATGAAAATATTATAAATTTTTGGAATTACCTTTCACCCTCCCCCCTTGCTTGGTCGAAACTTTTTGTTTTAATATACATGCTTTTGGTGATATACCATTTTCCTTACATTCAAATCGATATCAGGTCTTATCTATGAAAGATATTAAATTCTTGAATCTATTTGGATAATTAAAAAAAAATGAATTGTGCAGGCTTTTCTGTTACGTTTAACAATTATTTATTTTCTACAATTAAGTACTAATTTTAATATTTTGAAATCACAGCTCCTGCAATTTCTGAAAGTCTTTATCGGTTCCCTTTCGGGTTTGGAATCAAATGTCGTCTCCATAGAAAGAGTTGACGAATACTGCCGTTTGGAGCCCGAAGCCGAGTGGGAGAAACCAGAATCTCAACCCCCAGCTGACTGGCCTCAACGAGGAGAAATCACATTCCAAGATTACAGCACCAGATACCGAGAAGGATTGGATTTGGTCTTGAAGGACATCGATGTCAGGATCAAAGCCGGAGAGAAGGTGGGCGTGGTGGGGCGGACAGGCGCCGGAAAGTCGTCGCTGACGCTGGCGCTCTTCCGCCTCATCGAAGGGGTACGCGGTCAGATCGTCATAGACGGAGTGGAGGTGGAGGGATTGGGCTTGTCCGATTTGAGATCGCGGCTGACCATCATCCCCCAAGAGCCCGTCCTATTCTCGGGCACACTCAGACTGAACTTGGATCCTTTTGAACAAAAAGATGACCAGCAACTGTGGGCTGCCCTGGAACACTCGCACCTGAAGTCCTTCGTGGCGTCACTCGAGCAGGGACTGGATCACCCCGTGGCCGAAGGAGGTAACAACCTGAGCGTCGGTCAACGTCAATTGGTCTGCTTGGCCCGTGCCTTGTTGAGGAACACCAAGATCCTGATCTTGGACGAAGCGACGGCTTCTGTCGACATGGACACCGACGACCTCATTCAAGAGACCATAAAGAAGGAATTCGCTAACTCCACCATCATCACCATCGCTCACAGAATAAACACCATCTTGGACTACGACAAGTAAGTTTGCCTACCTATTAAACCGCCTTAAAATGATGGGGCTAATTTTATGTTACTTAACTCTTCATAGGGTGATGGTTCTCGATCAGGGCCGAATTACGGAGTTCGACTCTCCAGATGCCCTCTTGAAGAATGAGCAATCTATGTTCTACGATTTAGCCAAAGATGCCAACATAATCTAGATCACTTTTATTTTAACGTTTGCAAACAATCCACTTTATCATTCTATATTATAATTATTAATGAACACACCATAAATTCCCCTGTTAATTAAAACGAATCCTTTAGAAACCTTTAGAAACGATTAAGACTTGCCAAGCAAAGCCCATTTCATGCACAAACGCAATTTTAGAAAACCTTCCCTACAACAAATATTAAGGACAAAAATGTACAGTCCGTACCAAGGATTTTGATGCCTGAAGTCTGGGCTTTCGTTATTGAGTGCAGCTAGATGAATACGTTTTAAAACCGTTTAGTTGAAAACCTTGTAAGAATTAGTAAAACTGTCGAATACTTGACAGTGTCTAGCTCGTTAAACAAATTGCTTAAATCATTTCATTTTAGCAAAGTTTTTAATGTTATTCATCTTCCTCCATTTTGAATAATTTTTGTGAATCTTCATTTTAGGTATGTTACGCGTTTATTACTTCACCAGGGCTCTGATAGCTTTGAAAGAGTGTTTTTTTGAAAGCGAAATATCGGGTAGTCATGTAAATTTTGTACTCTTTCGAAGCTTCAACTCCAGTGATATAAACTCCGGCGTTATTATCTCTGGCTCAGTAAAAAAATTCATCCATCAGGTGTCTGGTTAAAATCGCAAACTGGTGGGTGTAAGGGCGAACAAATAAGAAGCAGCAATGTGTGTACTGAGTTCCAACCAATTGTTCTCTGTACACTACACGAGGCATTAAAGAACCACTGACGTTTGACAAAGTCTACCATCCATAATTCACATCTCTTACTGGGTATTTCGCTTAGGCACCCGTTCGGCAGAGGGAAAAGTAACTTCCGAACCCCCCCCCCCTCCAACCTTGTGAGGGAAAGGGAAATTCCTATTTTATCTCACTACGCATGGGCGAAATTTCAAACGCACCATTCGGGATTCTCCGGAGAGATATATCGTTTCTTTTCCCCCTCAAGACCTAGCTATTTCCACCTCGACTTACTGCCCGCTCACATCGTCGAGCTTTTGGGCCTAGTTTTGAATCCATAATAAGTAGTATTTATACATATCCATGCTACCGTCGACCCGATGGCTTCAATGGTATAGTTTAATCAAGGGATTTCCTGTTATAAGCTAAATTAATGAGAGTAAATAATTAAAAAGTTTTGGTAGATTTTAATACTTGAAAATTGATGTTAAAGTTGAACACAGTAGTATGTTAGTTTATTAACTTGAAAATTTTACATATTTCGAAAATTTGAAAAATAAAACATTGACGAGATAAATTTTATGCCCGTTTATGTAACATAAAACAAGGATGAAACAATTAAGACAAAGTTATTAGCAACATAAGTTTATAAGTGATACGTTCCATAAGTATGACACTATCTATACTTCGTAATGCTACTGAGAGACTTACAGCTCGAGTTTGTTCGAGAACGACGGAAGCGAGAATTGCAGACTACACTCGGTTTTGCAGTCCATGTTCCTATTTAGTCTGTACTAAGCCGCCATTGACAGCGCCTCACCAGGCGTCGCTTTGCGAGAATCTATGACGTTTCACCCCAAGCTCTCAGTGACCAGTGACAAACTTATGTGTTAAAAATTATACATTATTATGTTAGAAGGTGTATTGGTAACGGCAGTATAAAATTTAGAAGTTTGAACACTATCCTATTGGCGCCCAAATAATTAAACAGGGTTTCTTTAAAAGCGCCCTTTGAACTCCACGTTCATAAATTTATTCTCTTCACTACAATGGTCCTTTAAAAAACCTTCAATAAGTAGCTCGATAGTGTATAGCTACGCATGCTCCCGTGGTTGCCATGGTAACTCCCAGCCAGTCCCTTCTCCTAAACACAGTTCCTTATAGCAGCGCGTCCAGAGAAAGCGGAGACTCGTTTCGCGGCTGCATCTTGACCCTTTAAAGGTTTCTTGCCTGTCTTCATACCTCTTACGTACGCCTTAGGTTAAAGTACTCTCGCTTTTGTTAAAGACAAAGAATACATCTCAAAGTGTACTGGTTAGTTTACCTTAAGGCATAAAGCTGTGCAAAGATTTCTCGTTTAAAAACTTACTTACCTTCTGGTTTGAGTCTGAGAAAAAATAAGGGTGTTTCTCGCAACTGTAATCATTCAGATGTACTGGTATCTTGGCCAAGGAAATCTGGGTCCCTGCAGGTCCCTAAGGGACAAGAGAAACAACTACGGTTGTGAGTATACTGACTTCTATCATTGGTTATTGTCAAGCTTGCTACGTACTTTTTATTTTTTCACTTTTGGAATGTACTACAAATAACAATATTTATTTGTTTATTTATTTATTATTGTGTTAAAACTTCAATAAATAATCAAATATTTGTTTATTTGTAACCTAAAATTGAAACTAAAACCATACATAACTTATTAGTTAAGTAAAAATCCGCCAAATTGGTTAAAATACAGAAAGTACGTACACTTCTGGATTTTTGGTAACATATTACCTTTTGGGACGCCATTTTACAAGATGGCGGTGTAGGGTATTTTCAATATAAAACCCCCTCCAGATTGAATATAACAACTTAAGTACGTGTAAGTCAATTTGGTTCAAGTACCCACAATTCTCCATTAGAATTTTTGCTACATTACTTTTCTAGCCGCCATTTTTTAAGATGGCGGCGCAGGATATACTCAAACAAAAATGATATACCATTTCTATAGTATATAGTAAACTAATACTCGTAATGCAAGATATACAGCAAGGAACGTTTATGGTTACTTATTTGACCACCGTATAACGTTACATTTGTATAAGTAAAACTTTTATTATTAGCCTCATATTTAATCATAGTATTTGAATAAACACAAAATATGAAACAGTAAAATATTATTCAAACTCTTATGTTTAAACAGAATATAATACCATATTTTTGTCAACTCAAACTCAGAACGATTTATAACATTATTGTTAATATCATAAGTTCATAAGATATGTTGCTTTAAGTTTGTCACTGGTAACTTAGAAACTGGAGCTTGTCATGAAGTGAATGAGGTAGGTCATAAATTCAGGGTAAAGCGACATACGCCTGGTGAGGCGCTGCTGTCAAAGGCTTAGTAATGCAGACTAAATAGGACCTAGATGGAAGTCCAGCAAAATTAACCACCGAATGTAGTCTGCAATTCTCGCTTCCGTCGTTCTACTAGAACTACCTCGGGCTGTAAGTCTCTCAGTAGCATTACGAAGTATAGGAAGTGACATACTTATCATGTAACATATCTTATAAACTTATATTATTAATTCATCGAGATATTTCCAAGATATCAAACGGAAGCCTGCTAATTGAGATTTCATTTTATACTAACGGGAAACGGAAATAAATAGGCCCGTTTTAATATTTTTCTCAAGTACACACGACTTCTTCAAGAATTGCGGTAGACCTTTGCTCAGTTATAGAAAATAATATCAAGAACCCATATAACACCTAAGAACGTTTAAAGATTCAATTTTACCGCAGTATATTACTGAGATCTCGAGTTCCCCCCCCCCCCACTTTTCACTTTTACATTTTAGTTCCCTGAGATACCACCTCCATTTGGTAAGCTTATAGAAAGGAGGAGAATACACATGGAGGATTCATACCATTTACACTGCAGGAAGCCGGGCTATCTGGAGGACAAAAGCAGACGGGTTTTGGTCTGCCAGATAGCCCGGCCTCCTGGTGTAAATAGTATGAATCCTCCATGTGTGAAAACTATCTATAACAAACAACTTAGAGTAAAATTACCCATCAGCGTTATAGATAATCCCTGCAATTTTATAATAATCAGCTGTTTTACAATAGAAAGGTGCGTTCAGAAACACGTACCGAGAAGACCGGTTATATTAAATTTTATGTGACAGGTTTTCTGGCTTGACGCACCCAACAACGTCACAAATTGCAATTGCGAATTGCCAAGTCTTAAGCTCTTAAAGCAAAGGGCGGCTCCGTTGATGCCCCTGAAAGATGCCTTTTCCGCTACACGTTGGCTATGCTTGGCAAAGGCTAGTTTAACCAAAGGCAGGAACCAATGGGACCTAGTGCATTAGGTCTGATTGGTTCCTGCCTTTGGCAGGGTAAAATTCGTGTCCAGAAGATTAGCCACCATGCTAGGGGTGATCATGGAGCCGCCTGTTATTTTAAGTGTCAAGTTACCATATAGTTCTAAATTCTATTGGTTTTAATTTGCTGTATTTATATGGCAATTGTAGAACCAAATAGCAGACTAACCTTAAAACCAACAGTTCATACGGTTAGTAAACCCAAAGACGTTAGATATGGCTTCAAACAAAAGGAATTTGATGGACTGGTAACGTTGAAGCCTTCTCTAACGTCTTTGCTATCCGTATTCCGGATGTTTTAAAGTAGTACTTGGAACCAATGCCCTCCCCCCACTAGTGTTCAAAATAATAAACTGGTCCTTGGACTTATAAACCACCCATAATACTCGTATAAATTTGAAATTAATGAACTGATCCAAAGGACCACTAACCCTATAACTTCTTGAATTAAAAACTGGTCCAACTAAATGAATAAATAAAAAGGTATTGGACCAGAAACGGATCTCTTCATTGTAAACTTCCCTAAACATGGCAGGTTCCCAGAAGAAAAATCTTTTTAAACTTTTTACAATTTCCATAATCATTTATTGATACGTTCTCAAGTCTTATATTGGTTCTTGATAGTAACAGATAATTCTTTAAAACGTACTTTGAACTTATTTTAAAAAACCTTAAGAGTGAAGAATAATTTCTTTACTGTTTTTACGGTAAAAATTGAAATACGTCAGCGTAAGCTAAAAAACATATTAAGTTTTCACAAACTACAATTAAATTGTCGGTGTCATTCGATTGTCGAGCATCGCATTGCAAAACTGAATTTCTTTAGTTGCGTACGAAACAACTTAACCAATATAGTGTATACGGATAAGATAAGTACATTATTTTGAAACCGTGGTTCAATAAAAGTCAATAGCGAGCTTAACAAATATAAATTGCTCTGATTACATTGGTAACGACAATTCAACGTCGTTCGTCTCTCTTGTAAATCAATAAAAACTGTACGCTCGTCTGTCCCGAATGCGTTAATTAAGTCTTAAGTTCGGTTGTATGGTTTGATTTTAGAGGTTTATACGTATTTGCTGCCTTTGACTTTATTACTTGATGGTGCGCGAATATCGGGTGTATAAAAAATAAATCCGGATTTAAAGATCCTCAGTTTGTGATAAGTTATAAAATCGAGTTGGTCTGTATTGGCGCCAATCCTGCAAAGAAACGTGCATGCAATGAAGGATTGTCTGTAAAATGGTAGGTGCATGTTGTATCTCTTAATAATGCTATAGGTTTTAATTTTTTTTTCTACTTATTAAAAGCTTTCTTGTTTTAAAATCAGGTAGAATCTAAAATTACGGTTTCAAATGTATATGTACAGGATTTTTCTGATAAGTATGTCATAAATTGAAGGGTCAGACCGAGTTAAAAGTGTCACCAGATCATGGTGTCTAAAGCATTTAGTTTTGGAGGTACGGACCCCCAAACATTGGCTACTATCCCCCTAAAACAAAGAAATTGGCACACATGTTCAGGAGTAAGACATAGTAGCCTGCCCATCTTGTTCCGACAATTTCAATAGCCTTCAATATACGGACGTTGATGATCCTTTACCTATCTGCAGTTCACCTTTAAAGGTAGAATAGGGAGATTTCAGTTGGCTGCGTATAGTACCCGCCTAAGCCCTACCACGGTTTAGGCAGCCATATTGGTGGGTTTCAGCTTTCCTTACGCAATGAACCCACCAATATGGGTGTGTAAATTATCTCACGTATCTTAGCTCCTGTCCCAAACGAAAGCTCTCTATTGTGCCGAAGCTAGTAATGTAAATGTAGTTAAATGTGTAAAAACACAAAAGCTGCTCAAGAGTTTAAAGTTAATGCTGTTTTTAATTTAAAGGTATTGTTCAAAATTTTCATTCTAATAATACCGTTAAAAGATTGAGAGTATCTATTTAATGGAATTTATGAGTATTTTTTAAATTTTATCAATGTTTTTATCAAACGTTTATAGAAAAAAACCAAAAGTGTACTTCAGTGGGAAGCTTGCTCGCGCTGTGTAAACCCCCTCTTCACTACTCAGAATAGTGTCGACCCCCTCTGTGCATTATTACACTCACGACAGTAGCACATCAGAAAACACGCGCAAATAGGTCCTACATAGAAGCCGATGGTAGCTCTAGTACCAAGAATTAACGTTTGGTTCGCCACCAGAGTACTACTTTCTATAAACCTCTAACCCCCAAACAGCTCTTGCAGAGCTTGAGAGGAGGGTCGTTTGCATCACATTTTACATGGCGTCTATAGCCAAAGGCTGGGAATTGCGAACGAAGTACACTTTTGGTTTTTTGTACATGAACTTTTGTTTTAATCTACAATATTAAAGAAGATAAGGGTAATTAAGTTAGTGGAGATAACACGTCCGGTTTCTACGTGAATCATGACGTTGTGGTACATAGAGTAATTACAGGAAAGGTCTAGGCTAATATAACTACAAACACCGGTTTTATCACGCCTATAAATTTCGAAATGAAAATCACACCGAATTATGACAGAACTTTAGTAGTTCAGTACAAACTCCCGTCTTTACCAAAACTATCTAAAGCCCTGTATTTTAAATTAAGGTATGTGTGGCAATTACGTAACTTGATCTTAGGGACAAAGCGCCTAATGATGCTTGATGTTAAAATAATGGCAGTGGCCTGCTGTTCTCTCTTTTCAGCCAAAATCTTTTGTCCTTTTGTCCCAGGTCGAATATCGTTATCTCCCTAATAACTAATAGATTGGGTCAACTTAAGCGTGTACTGTTACCCAAACCGGAATCATTGCGTGTCTGTAGCCTTTAAAAAGAACGCTTGTTACTTTGGCGTACAATACCATTCAAGGCTGAAAAACATTGGTATAGCGAAGCGCGATTTTTTTTGTTGCATCGCCGGCCGCAGCTGTATCGATTCCCTCATTTTCATTTACTCCTTTATCTTTATCATTAAAGAGGCAATGGAATATCCACACCGATACCATTAATGTATATTTTTGCGCTATTTATTGATCTTTTTGGCGTTTTTTTTTTGAGAGATTTTTTTCGGGCTATTTTCTCGAGATTTTTTTCGACGTTATTCCTTGCAAATCATAAATTGTGCAATTAAAGTAGTGTATTATCAAGAAGAAACGTAGGTCCGGAGTTAATCCCGCCCCTCTAAATTACAAAAAGCATCTCATTGGTTCTTGACGAATTTTCGGACTGAGGAGAGGCGAAATAGCCCGGCCTCCATTTACGTCCCGTCTTGAATTTTGAAAGGGGGACTGGGACTATGGCGCAAGAATACTAAGGCATCTTATACCTTCTCTCTAATAAACTAGATATCACTTCTTGGTGGATTTCACTATCCCTTGAAAAGCTATAACCGAGCCAATCCTATGGCTCTAAATGATAGTTATCATGGCAGTATTTATATATATAGTAGATAATTAAGACTAGGGGGTATCTTTGCTTGCTTTAATCGGTAAATGCTGGGCTTAATAAACATTACGTGGCATCCGTCTATATTTCCTAATGTGGACTCAGCCGATTTCGACCCTAAACCAAGGAGAATCAATAGCTGGAGAAGCGCTGAGAGAAAATTTCTATTTGGTCCAATTCCACGTAACTGCACCCATCATGGTGGTGCTGTCACATATTAGGCCTACCAATATGCCTGGTATCATAGGTACTTACTTTGCTAATACCGGATCTTCATATCGTTGCTCGTTGAATTAGTTGTCTTACGGTGAAGAGATATGTAAGGATAGATGCGAAACCTACCTAGAGCATACATTTAGTGTTAGGAAACGATAAGTTTGCCTTACCCATTATTCGGGGTTCGGCAAATGGCCAGCATTCGAATATACAATGTTTAGGTCACAGTCAGGCGAATATTCGTGTTATTATACTGAGGAGAATGTTGCCATTCCCAGTAGTCGTGGTTCCGCAAATAGCCGACAGAACGCAGTGAGGCGAATATTCGTGTTATAATGAGGGCATGTTTGCCCTCCTCACTTGTTAAGGTTCGCCAAATAGCCGGTATTGTTTACATCATGTGGGGAAACTACACACAGCTAGACGAATATTCGCGTTACGCTGAAGACCAATTTGGTTTACACCTAAAATGTGTCACCAGACGGGGGGAAAGTTATATCAGAAGTATATATTATTTCTCTAAGAGAGAAGTGTACCACAATTGTAACCCAACATCCCTTAACATTTGGAGCAAGATTACTATTAAACCGAATTACGTACGCGATAACTAGTGCCTCTCCATTAGCACTTCACTATTTAGCAAGGCTCACTTGTGGATATAGAAGAATCATGCTACAGAATGGCATCCTTCTTCTATTATCCTCTTCTGGTTGTATTCATATTTTCCTTCACGTTAATTATTACGTCTCCATGTCCAAGTCCTCTCTGATCGCGTAATTATTGGAGGGTCGACTAATGGTGTTAGCCTCCGATGGTTCGTAGTTAACCCGAAACAATGGGAATATAGAGCGACCACGGGACATTAGCAATGTCATTTTACCAACAAACATTATCTTTCTTTATATTTATTGTAGATTCAGTCCACTTACGAGCCATCAGCAACCTATCGCCGCGTTAGATGTTGCTAATACCGTACAGACGTCCAATAATAATCAACAACTACAAGTTTTCATTGGGGACGAAGTTAAAAACAACTTTTTCAAATTATGAAAGGTAAGTTTTATTTTGTATTTATGAAGATAAACTGGAACTCGAAGCTGAAGTCGATAAAGTTATGTTTCCACTGTTGGTTGTGAATTTTAATGTTTTTCAACCGAGTTCCAATATGGAATCAATCACGGATTTCCTACAGTAAAATATGATAATTAGCAAAGAAGTAATTTATTTTGCGACCTAATTAGTATATATGCAGTGAGCTTAGGGGGAATAAATACTTTACCCCCCCTTGCCTGCTTTTAAGTGTTAATAGTTGATCACTTTCAAAATAATTATTCTCTTGAAAATGACCTTGATATACCAGAAAAATACAGATTTAAATTTACACTATATATCATTGAGCGCCTTCAAGAAATTCTAGACAACGGGTTTAGCATCAAAGTCCATGTTATTTGTAATATCATGGATATGTTTCAAAACTAATGTTTTATGGATTCTCATCTCTTACATTTCGCTTAGGAGCCCGTAGAGAATAAAATAAGAATTGTAACCCCTCCCCTCAACCTTGTGAGTGAGAGAGAATTTCGTATTTTATCTCTCTGCGCATGGGCGAAATTTCAAACGCACCATTCAGATTCTCCGGGCCGGAGAGATATAGTTCCTTTTCCCCACGTGACTTTGCTCCTTTCGCAAGGTGTAAGGCATTGTAGCCAGTTTTTGTCCTAGTTTGGAATCCTTAATACCTTAGTATTTATACATATCCATTTCCCATATGAATGAATTATGAAGTCTCCTTGGATTTACTAACAAAACACTTCGGTGTCGGGATTCAAATTTCAATACATAAAATTATTTGAACCTTAGGCCTAAAATTACTTTTACGTGCTTTTCCGGATAATTTCCAAATCGAAATTTAAATCCGGGCTTTGTTTGACTCTATAAAAGTGCAAATCCCGTTCAATATTCTATTTCACGCACGCCACGTACTATTTTATGACTTTGACGGAAATAATAAACACTAAAATCTATTAACGTACTCGTAAAAATATTCATTGGTTTACTCGTGTTCAGTCTGCAATATTGTCTTTGTATTCTATTTGCTCTATGCATTTCTGGTGCTGTAAAAACTGTGGTGTACACAAGCAGGGGATAATGGGATTGTAGTCTATCAAGGTCATTCGAGATTTCAGAAAATTATTTTAATTCTGGCTCGAAAACGAGAATCTGATTGTTTGTGTTCAAACTGAAATGAAATTAAAAATTATGTGCACTCTTCTGGTACAAATTCGAAGCACTGTTTAGTGTTTAATGTAAAGCACGTTGGGAAGGAAGTAAATTAGATGTATTTCCCTAAACCTCACTGTGCAGGCGATGTACAAAAATTACTTATTTGCTGGTTAGCTCTAGAAATACAGAGTCCGTGGTAAAGTTTTATGTTATGCACACTATCTCTGTTTCTGAACTATTGTTGTTATAACTATTTCAGAATTTTGTCGAACATACATGACGCGACGTTTAATATTCTTCGTTATCGTGTTTGTGGTGGCCGTCGTGTTCCTGGTGACGGATTACGAAAAGGATTACTCGGTCCGTCGCCCTTTTATGGGACTTCTCTACAAATCGGTTTCCGAAGACTCGCCGTTCAATCAACCGGAACAACCGCAGGCCTCGCTTCCTAAAACTTCTAACGGAGACAGCAATGCAATTCCGATTCTACCAGCAGTTTCCGACGGAGAAATGGAGCGAGGTTCCAATGGACTGAGTCCGAATAGTCGTAAAATCCAATCGTCCCCATCAGCCAACGAAACGCGACCGAACAAGTTGACCAAGGCACTGGTAGAAAACATTCGCTCTCTTCAGCATGAAGATGGAAATATTGTCGCTGAACATAATCATAAAGTCGTCACAGTCAAACCGGAAATACACGTAGACGTTTTCAAAGATGTAAAAACAAAAGATTATGCTTTGCCCGTTACGCAGTCCAAGGACAACCGTGCCATTCCAGAGGTACGTTATCAAACTTATTTACTTAAACTGGGTTCACTAGAGGTATATCTGTGGGCTTCCAACATGTGAATATCTATAAATACTGAGGCGTTTAGCTTAGGCGGCAGTACAGTGGTGGTAACCTCGTTAGTCAGGTGGCCTGAAAGCAAGTACAACACAAGGTCCTTAACCTTGCAAACGATGGAGTTGAAAGCGCAACTTTTATTCCTTGAAAGATTGTCGATTAAGCAATGTTTAAATTTCAGGCTGTTGAGGTGAAAAATGAAGTGATTTTGCAACGTGACGTCAAGAAGGGTTATCTGGTTTATTCGGAGGCGTGTCAGATTCCCGATGTAGATCCTTATCATTCCACTGTTCGAAAATTGATCAAGACTTCGAACCCCCTCGATTGCTCCAAAGATTATCCTAAATTGAGCTACGCCCAAGGGAATAAACTCAGAATAAATGAATCCTTAATCGACTACTGGAAGATGAAGAACAACGCCACTGTGCCTGGCAAAGACATACTCTGTTGCTATAACGAAGTCTATCGAGCAAATGATGGCCAATCTGATAATTCAATAGGGTTAGTAGCTTAAGAATGAAGGGCATTGGGGAATTATTTCAAAAACCTTTTGTGCTCCCTTGTGTGCTTTAATATTTATTAGCTTGAACATAGGTAGATACTATTGAAATTATTAATTTAGAAACCACATCAGGTTATTTCGGTCCTTGATTACTTGTTCCTTCCACCATTGTCCAATATGGCCGCTTCAAATTGACATCAGTAAATTGAACTTTCCTTAGATACTCCAAGAACTGCACGCCTGTGAAAGACGGTGACGAGGTCAAAGTCGAATTTATTTTAGTACGTTGCGTTCTCAAAGGTCACGGCATAATTTACAAGAACTACCACAGTTTTGTTCTGGACAAACCAGCCACCGAAGAACGTTGCTTAAACTACGAGAAAAATGAAACGATATCTAACCAACACCAGCACGACAAGTACAGTATTCTCATCATTGGCGCTGATGCCATGTCCAGGTTGAATATGCACCGCCAGTTGAAGAAAACCATCAAGTATTTGATTGAATCCATGGGAGGAATTGAGATGAATGGCTTCAATAAAGTCGGTGACAATACTTTCCCTAATTTGATACCATTGTTAATGGGCGTCCACGAGAAAGAATTACCAGAGGTAGGTCCCGCAATTCATCTGTTTAACGTATTGGGAGTAGTCTTGTCTAAGTATCATGTGGTGCTCTAGGTCTGCAGGAATTCGTCTGATCCTATGGACAACTGTAAGATAATTTGGGAAGAGTTTGCTGATTCTGGTTATCGAACGTTCTACGCCGAGGATACTCCACACATATCAACTTTCAACTACGTTAAACCGGGGTTCCTGACGCAACCCACCGACTATTACTACCGAACCATGATCCATCCTTACGAAGACGATCTTGGCAGGACAAAGAAACTCAACTGCCATTTATGCGTGGGCTCTATGGCTGAAGCGGAAGCCGTCCTCGATTACGGTGCAAGATTTGTTTCCAACTTTGGACAAAGGTACGTATCATCAAAAGATGAACGCGATGATGGATGAAAACTTTCCGTTTTGTATCATAACAGGAAGTATTTTGCCATGTCGTGGATCAACAGTATGTCCCATGATTTTCTAAACAGCGCCTCTTCTGGTGACCATTTCTTCGCAAATTTTTTCGAATCCCTCCACAAGCGATTTCATTTAGATAACACATTAATTATACTCATGGGGGACCACGGTTTACGCTGGGGCGAAATTCGTGAAACTCATATTGGGCGCATGGAGGAACGTCTGCCAATGTTAATCATGGTGCCTCCCAAAAACTTCCAATCCAAATACCCCGAACTTTACAAAAACCTCCGGGCCAACGCCAACCGTCTAGTCACTCCGTTCGACTTATACGCTACCATACAGAATGTTCTACGTTTCGATGGAACCGCGAAGAAGGTCCAACCAGATTCGGTAGCGGATGAACCGCAGTTGAAGACAATCCGCGAGAATTTGGTTAAACGGGCCTTATCTCTGTTCGCGCCAATTCCAGCCAATCGCAGCTGCGAAGACGCGTCGATCGCCGAAGCCTGGTGCGCGTGTCATCAGTCCGAGCCAATAGACGTCAAGGACAAGGAAGTTCTGCACGTAGCCGAGTTCATGACGCAAAAACTGAACGACATGTTGGGGGGCCATCCCGAATGCTCAAAGTTAAAGATGAAGACCGTTTTAAAAGCTAATTTAAGAACGCCCAAGAATAAGTTAAACGCGGAAGGTCAACCTAAAAGCAATATTTTCGATTATACGGTGGAAATTATGACGTCACCAGGGGACGCTAAGTTCGAGGGAACAGTTAGATACGTGCCTTTTAAACACGAACATAATTTATTGGGGGATGTGTCCAGACTTAACGTCTACGGGAACCAATCCAGTTGCGTCAAGGACGCTGTCTTGAGGAAGTATTGTAATTGCATCACGTCACCTACTTCTTGAAGACATTTTATAACTAATTTGAATTAATATACTGTTCAACTATGCTTAAATTAATAACTGTGATAAATTTTTATTTTTAACTAGTTACAATTTTTTAAAGGTGGACAATGGCTACTGACGGTGCTGTCAACCGTTTTGTAATAAATTTGGTTGCAATAATGAAGCAAGTAATAGAGTCATAAGATTAGGTAGCAGTATTTAGACTAAACAAAATATTTTTCGCGCTCATTTAAAATGTTTGGTGCCAAATATATTTTGAAAAGTTATTTCTGGTCAGAGTTGACCTGCGATTTCAAAAATTTATTTAAAATAATGTAAGAAAGTAAACAAAAGAACAGTAAATTTTAGTGAATTGTTGATATTAAAACTTCAATTTAAAATTATTTGCATATGAACCCAACGCTAAAACTGTCCACTGACAAGTTCAAACTATTTGTAATCTCTGATTTAATAATGTAATAATGAAAAACCATTACTGATTTTAGATAATTTTTGTTAATTTTAACCGACGTATGGTTAAAAATAGGGAATATTTGCAATTGAAACCGAATTTCTTTCTTCTCTGCAGTATTGCAGTATTCAAATATTCTTACTTCATTCGTTAAAATAGCTGGAAATTCGGTATCAAAAGCAAATATTAACTACACAAAACGTATTTAAATTAATTGCCTTAAATTAAGACATATCCGCCAGATTTTGGACCATGTACTAAGTTTTTAAAGTACTTGTCGCTAATTCTCGGTAAAATAACATATCTCTTTTGTAATATACTTTATTTGTCAAGTGAAATTAACATAATCGTAACGAAAATTTAAAATAGGATTCAGAAAATTTGGTTAAACTACCGATTTTAAAATTGTATTTCTTTATTTTTCTAGTCATTATCGGAATCTAGTATAAAAAACTGAATGTATCGGTGTAAAAAAAAGCAAGTGTTTTCGACGCAAAATATCCCGCCAATAAAAATATTTTCAGTGATAAGACATGCTGTTATTGGTCTGCTACAGAGAAATATCGAAGGGTAAGAAACCCAAGGTCATGTTAGGGTTTAAGAAGGGCACCGAGCATCTGTCCCTGTCCAGTCAGAGTGAA
Source organism: Phalangium opilio (assembly GCF_054372755.1). Lineage (NCBI taxonomy): Eukaryota > Metazoa > Arthropoda > Arachnida > Opiliones > Phalangiidae > Phalangium > Phalangium opilio. The sequence goes on along the minus strand of NW_028324166.1, from coordinate 1,293,717 downwards.
AAAAGGTAAGATGGAGTGAAAATGATGAAGGGGCGACCTGCGGCACTGTAATTCTCCCAGTGTACATTGTGCACGCCCCTATCTTTTGGTATAGGCGATTGGTAACTTGTGCTGCTGTAACGCCATTGCATTTGTATGAGAACTAGTTTAGTTTTTTTAAGACACAGGGGGTATCCTCAACGGTTCCGTACTGTACTGTACGACCCTACCAAAACGCCCCAGATGATGCTGGGAGGACTTCGTTGCCTTAAATTGGGGCTCAGAAAACGTTATAGGTGTGGGGGTTACCACTCCATCCCTCTCTCCTTCAAGATAGACATGCTTCTCGCTTGCTACCTATCCGAAATGCGGGTTGGTTTTAGAAAATAAATTGGTAGGGTATCCTCATACACTGTTGCATATTTCATACCAATTTTCTTATACAAAAACTTACATTAAATGGATTCAAACCAGTACGTTTCAGAGTATTAAGGCACTATCAGTAATGAGTGACATGGCCACGTAAGTTCTTATTATTTCAAAGTAAGTCATATGGAATGCATCTAAATTTTTTCTAATGTGGATATAGCCCACCCGGACCCTAAGGAGAATCGATAGCGGAAGTACTGGTGAGCCCTAATATGCATGTACTCCTAATGAGGGAACTACATCGCCTTTCTCCTCTCCTTATTATATCTCCCTGTTTAAATCCTCCCTGCTTGGATCATTATTGTTCTGGCAGACTAATGGTGTCAGGCTCAGATTTCACCCAAGATAATTAGCGAAGCTTGTAGCGACATTACCGAAATCATTTTGAAAATGCAAACATTACGTTTTTATATTTTGATAGCTAAAAAATAAGTTTTCTAACTAATGCATATCAGGTAATTAAGTGTACGGCGTACCTTTACTTACCTTATCCAGGTAAACACTGAGTTTTTATAAACATCACGTTTACTTCATCTGTATTTCATAATGTAGAATCAGCCGATCTCGATCCTAAACCATGGAGAATCTATAACGGGAGTCCTGGTGTGACCAATGTCTATGTATTACAATTTCGGCCGATGAAGTCTACAGAAAACATCTACTGTTTTTCGGTAGCGTAGTTGCGTTACTCAGAAAATAGACGGTATTCGGAACTGGTCGAGTATGAAACGTGTGACCAGGCTGTGATATTCTAGCTTACCCCCTCCGTATTATGTCTCCCTGTCTTATTCCTCTCTTCACGTTAATGGTGTTAGTCTCCGATTTAGCCCGAAACCATCAGGATAACGCGACCACGCGGCATTCTCAAAGTCACTTTAATCATGGACAGATGATTATAGAGGACTAGCAATGCGTGCGTCTTTTTAACCAGAGCTATGATCAATGAGTAAGCGTATGGATAAGACCAAATTCCCCCTCAGCGCCCCCTCCTTTCAGAACCGGTACAGAGCTGTGACTCGGTGTCAGAGTTCCGCGCATGCGTAATCGGCGCAACAGAGAGGAAAAAAAATCGGAGAAGTTTGTTCACATGACGTCTGGCTGCTCGGCTGTGCACTGAGTTAGATGAGTGGGAGAGAGTGAGAGAGAGAGAGTGAGAGAGAGAGTGAGAGTGAGAGTGAGTGAGAGAGAGTGAGAGAGTGAGAGAGAGAGAGTGAGAGAGAGAGAGTGAGAGTGAGGGAGTGAGAGTGAGAGTGAGAGAGAGAGGGAGAGTGAGAGATCGGGCTGCGCTGTAAGACATAGACCATTTGCAAGTAGGGAAAGACATGGATGATGAACCCAGTGCCTACCCTACCACCAACTGATTGTCGCCAGAGGGAGAAAGTTTTGTACTGTTAAAGGATAGCGATTTCTAATCCCCTTTAATTAACAGTCCATGCCTTTAACAAATGCAAACATTCTAATCTAATACATATTGTAGATTCATTCAACGTAGTTAAGAATTATAAGTTTTTTGCCACGTTAGCTATTAATACCATACGGACGTCAAGAAAGAATAGACTGTTACAAGATCTAATTGGGAACTAAGCTCCAATTTATTTGGAATTATGAGAGGTAGGTTTTAATTTCCTTTTGTGTAGATAAAGTAAATTTAACTCAAATCATTAGTGGATAATAATGTTTGTAGGCCTACTGCTCCGTTATCTGCTACTGGTTATAAATTTCTCGTTTTTGAAGGGGGAAGTGTACTGCACAAAGCGGGTGGGGTAATTGTAACATGATTCTTCCCAACATCATTCAACATTTGGAGCAAGGTTCTAAACCGAATCACATATAAGTCAAATCTTTTATTCATTTCAGAATTTGGCCGGACTGACGTGACACGTCGCTTGGTATTTCTCGTTATCGTGTTCGTGAAGGTCCTATCGGCTACGGAAGACTCGCTGCCAAATCAACTGGAACAATTGGATGAAGTGAATAGTGAATCATTTCAGATTCAGAATGACGGTGGTAATGTATACTTTACCACGGTCAAACCGGAAATAATCGAAAACATCGACGAAGAAATGAATGCGAAAGAATATACTTTGCCCGTAATGCAATCGAAGGAAAATTACACCATTCCTCAGGTGACGAGCCCAATTTATTTTTCATCTGAGTCCAGTCAATTTAAAGAGTTATTGTGTCCTGAAAAGTTGAGAGTATAGTCAGGGTTAATAAGACCAGTCTTCAATGCTGGGTTCAGTCATGTTTTTGTGAGATAATTTGCTTCGGTTTTCAAGAGGAAATGACTCTAACCATTCAAACGATATAACAGAAAGCCAAATGATAATTCATTCCCTTACCGAAAAAAAACCCTCTAAAAACGTCTTCAGCCCAACCTAAGACGTGTTTTAGAGGTGGTATTTTCGGTAAGGGTTGAGATTCGTCGATTAAACAATCTTTACTATTTCAGGGCGTTGTTGATGATAAAAATGTGGTAATGTATCAAAATGACGTCAAGAAGGGTTACCTGGTTTATTCGGAAGCGTGTCAGATTCCTGATGTAGATCCTTACCATCCCACGGTTCTTAAATTGATCAAGATTTGGAAGCCTCTCGATTGCAACAAAGATTATCCAGGACTTACCTACGCCCAAGGAAACAAACTCAGAATCAATGAATCCTTAATCGACTACTGGAAAGACTTTAACAACGTCACCGTACCCGGCAGAGAATTAAAATGTTGCTACAACGAAATTGTCCGGGCACGCGATGGGAAGTCTGACAGTTACGTAAGGTTAGTAGCTAAAGACTAAAGAATGAATTATTTGAAATCTTATTTTCCTTACTAGCTGAATTATTTAGTAGTACTATATTTGAAATGTTTAAATCCAACAATAATCCCTTCAAGATCAGTAACTCGAACATTTTCTCAGTTACTCCAAGAACTGTACGCCTGTGAAAGACGGTGACGAGGTCAAAGTGGAATTTATTTTAGTACGATGCACCCTGAAGGGTCATCCAGGCATATTTTACAAGAATTATCACAGTTTCGTCATGGATAAACCAGCCACCGAAGAACGTTGCTTAAACTTCGAGAAAAATGCAACTACAACTAACCAACAGCAGCACGACAAGTACAATATTCTAGTCGTCGGTGCCGACGCCATGTCCAGGTTGAATATGCATCGACAAATGAAGAAAACGTTCAAGTATTTGATTGAATCCATGGGAGGAATTGAGATGAATGGCTTCAATAAAGTCGGTGATAATACTTTCCCCAATTTGATACCGTTAGTAATGGGGGTCCATCAAGAAGAATTACCAGAGGTGTGTCCCATAAAAAACATGTTTCAAAGGCCACAACCATAAGTGAATAATTACGTCTCTAGATCTGCAGGAATGAGTCTGATCCTATGGACAATTGTAAGCTAATTTGGGAAGAGTTTGCCAATTCTGGTTATCGAACATTCTACGCGGAGGACTCCCCTGATATGTCTAGTTTCAATTACGTTAAACCGGGGTTTCTGACTCAACCGACGGACTATTACTACCGTACCATGATGCGCCCTTACGAAAAGGCTCTTGGAAGGGAACATCAGGGAAACTCTTATTCATGCGTGGGTTCTATGGCTGAAGCGGAAGCCATCCTCGATTATGGAGCAAGATTTGTTTCCAACTTTGGACAAAGGTACGTATCATCAAAAGATGGACGCGAGGATGGATTTTGTATACCGTTTTATATTATAAAACAGGAAGTACTTTGCCATGGCATGGACAAACAGTATTTCCCATGATTTTCTAAACAGCGCCTCTTCGGGTGACCATTTCTTCGCCAATTTTTTCGAATCCCTCCACAAGAAATCTCACTTGGATAACACCCTGATCATATTCATGGGGGATCACGGTTTACGCTGGGGTGAAAATCGAGCAAGGCATATTGGACGCATGGAGGAACGACTCCCGATATTAATCATGGTTCCTCCTAAAAACCTCCAATCCAAATACCCCGAACTTTATAAAAACCTTAGAGTCAACGCCAACCGTCTAGTCACCCCGTTCGACTTATACGCTACCATACAGAACGTTCTACGTTTCGATGGAACCGCGAAGAAGGTCCAACCGGATTCGGTTGCGGATGAACCGCAGTTGAAGACTATCCGCGAGAAGTTGGTTAAACGGGCCTTATCCTTGTTTGGACCAATTCCAGCCAATCGCAGCTGCGAAGACGCGGAGATCGCCCAAGATTGGTGCGCTTGTCATCAGTCCGAGCCAATAGACGTCAAGGACAAGGAAGTTCAGCACGTAGCCAAGTTCATGACGCAAAAAGTGAACGAGATGTTGGCGGGCCATCCCGAATGCTCAAAATTAAAGATGAAGAGCGTTTTAAAAGCCAAGATAAGAGCACCCAAGAATAAATTGTTCGCTGAAGCGCGACCTAAAACCAACATTTTCGATTACACGGTGGAAATTATGACTTCACCCGGTGACGCTAAGTTTGAGGGAACGATTCGATACGTGCCTTTGGAACACGAACATAATTTATTGGGGGATGTGTCCAGACTTAATGACTACGGGAACCAAACCAGTTGCGTCAAGGACGCTGTCTTGAAGAAGTATTGTTATTGCGTCCAGTCTCCAACGTCTTGAAGACTTATTATAACTAATTTGGATTTACTAAAGTTTTCTATTATGTTGGTGATACCCTTTATATTAAGTATAATACAGAGATTTTGCTGAATCTTTAATATTTAAATATTTAAATAGTGAAAATGTATCGGTGTTTTTGTGGCAAATTTTGCCATCAATAAAAATAATTTAAGCGATAAATCTTAGTACTGTGATTGGTATAAATTCAACTGTAAGAAACCCAAGGTCGTGCTAGGGTTAGAGTGTCTATAAAGTCCGAGTAGCGTCAACAGGCCAAAAATTACATTTTTGAAATATTAATGTGGTATTTAAAATATTTCTATTTATTGTATATAGGTAGCGTTATTAGTGTCTCCAACTCCGTTCCTAACTTGTTTCTATGAGCGCCACCTATGCGAAATAAGTGGAAAGATTACGCGTTCCTCCATTACTTTTACCAAAAAAATAGGACCTTGACGTCCTTTGTGGCCTATTGACGGTACTCGGTCTATTAATACTCTAGCCGTTAGGAGTCGCTATGTTTTTTACACTTACACGATTCATTTGCTCCGCGGACTTTGAGGTGTACGGTCGTGTTTTCAGATCTCGCCCGCGGCCGATTGTAGTATCAGTGCGTGTCTAAGTGCGTTTTGAAGAATACAAAGGGTTTTAAACGAATTACGTAAGTCAGTAATTAATTTTTAATTACAATTTTGTTTATTAATTTGATTATACTTTTGGAATATTTTTAAAACTGCAAACAACTATTTTATTGGTATAATTCAAGTTTATTATGTAACCCAAAAATTCAGGTCAAAGGGGTCAATAAAACCTAGTCAGGCATTTTTATAATTTCATTAGGCTTCACTTAATGATAGCGAGAACAGGCTTAATTATGGGCTAGATCGTTTCAACAGTCCTATGCAAATTTATGTCTGATTTTCAGAATTTTTAATTTAAGGGCAAAGTACATTGTTAGCCACATCGTATGATGAAAATCTACGACCTGCCCTGTTGTTGGCGGTGGTGTCGTCGTAAAAGAGAACCGCCTTTGGCAGTATAAAATTTTTCGTTCGTCATTGAAGGGAGAGTGAATGTGACGGAATTATGGCGAGGTGATATTTTACGTTCGTGTATTTTAAAAGTATGGGGATTATAATAGTAATTTTAAGCATTGCATATAATTTAATTTAATTGACTTAGTAAGGCTAAAACTTGTGTTTTACATTTGCTCGATATATTTAAAGCTAGAGAAAGGATTATGGTATTGTCGACAATAAGGGTTTCACGCTTTCAATCCCACTCCCCTATTTCAAAATTCGAAGAAATCGAGGGGAATTTTAAAAATCAAAAGCAAGTATATTCCGATTTTATAATTAGAATAGTCTTAAGGCGATGTTTAAGTTAGGGGTTTTTTTTTTACTGATATTAGTTTGTCGGCGTCTCTTCGATTCTCTCCAGAGTTCCTTTGTTTCCATTTAACAAAACTCGATCACCTAAAATAATTCAGATTAATTTTAATTTAAAATCTAATTAAGATCGTAATTACCCGTTTTGAACATCATGGTGGCGTTTGGTACAGCTACTACGCAAGGAAGACCATACTCTCGAGCCACAACAGCTCCTATTAAAAATAAGATGCTTTATGAAGTTATCTTAAATTTTCTAATTGTAAATCAAAAGTAAGGATGTTAAAATACGAAACGTAACATTTCTTCAATGGGGATTTTAGTAAGATATTTCCAATGTCATCTTACCGTGAGACACCAAACCTCCCAACTCAGTCGCCACTCCGGCTAACATTGGGAAGAACGGACTCCAACCTATGTCAGTACTGTAAGCAATCAGAATTTCTCCCGACTGAAAGATACAGTAATTATATTTTTAGCACTAAGTCAAACAAAAAACGCTAGTCGTAAAACGCTTTTTTGAGCGCCTTGGTTTAGACGTGGATTTGTATAAACACTAACGTATTATGGATTCCCAACTAGGCCACTAAATCACTAAATACGCGTATGTGAAACGGTTGTAAATCGAGGCGGAAAACGCTAGGTCACGTGGGGAAAAGGAACTATCTCCCCGGAGAATCCTGAGTGGTGCGTTTGAAATTTCGCCCATGCGCAGAGAGAAAAAAGAATTACGAATTTTTATCTCACTCACAAGGTTGGGGGCGGGGAGTACAAGTCATATTTTTCTCTCTGCTGAACGGGCGCCTAAGCAAAATGTCTCATGGAACGTCAGATATGAGAATCCATAATACGTTAGTGTTTATATATTTATACAGGGTGTTTGTGAAAAGTCCATCAATAATGAAAGGGCGTATTTATTGGGCCATTTTGAGTCGAAAATGTTCTATGACATTTTGCCGTCCGAGCCACGGTTTTCGAGTTATGATTTGAATATTTTAGGGATGACCCCTTCATTAAATTAGCGCTGTCTTTCAATTTCATAATTAAATTTAAGGGGTCATCCATAAATTACTCCAATCATAACTTGAAAACAGTGGCCTGGACGGAAAAATGTCATAGAACATTTTCGACTCGAAATGGCCCAATAAATACGCCCATTCATTATTGATGGACCTTTCACAAACACCCTGTATACACAATGGGTGAACTCAATGAGTTGAAATCTTACTTGCAAATGAGATGCCTCCTCAAGTGACGTGGCTACCCTAGCGATACCTTCGGCTACTCCGTTACTGGCAGGAGTTCCTAAAAAATACCGTATTCGGTTACTAAAATTTTTAAAAAATATACAAATATATTAATTAAGTTACCTTTCAATTTTAGTGAACCTACGTAATTTACTTTTTTCGCATAATTAATCTGAAATTTAATTGATTTTTGTGTTAATTATATTTAACGACTATGAATGGAGCAAAATTCTCATAGAAAATATGCGAAAAATTTGATTGTCCAAGTCACCGAAAGACTATAATAATTTTCCTTACTGGTTGGATGATTCCAGTTGACATTTCAGGGAATATTAATTTTTCCATCTTTGGTAATAAGACCCGGCGTCGAACTGCCCTAAAAGATAAAAGTGAGACGGTGTAAAGTGCAGTAGCACTTTAGTGCACTAATTCGAAGTGCTCATTAACATCGCGTTACAATAACAGCAGAAAATAGTGCCTTTTATTATCGACAACACAGAAACATGAAAACAAAAGTTAATGACATTTATCCTTAGAAGTATAAGACTAACACTTTTATATATTTCCCCATCCCCAGTCAGAGTTACCTATGAAATTCCTAAACCAAAAACCGATGTTTTACCCCCTTGTCTTTCCCTCTTAGTCACATAAAATAAAGCCTGCAGCTCAAAGTGCGAAAGGTGCCAGAGGGGGCGCGGTAAACGGAATCTTATAAAGGGAGATAATTTCGAATATGCTTCGAGTGTTATACTTCCAGGATAAAAGATATTAACTTCTAATGAAAATAGGAAAAAGCGTACTTTTGTAGAAGCGTTGGTGATCTGGTTTTTATCAACATATCAATTTCTTCATTTGTCAAATAAAATATAAGATCTGCGTCCGGTAATCTTCCTTCTTTAACCATCAATTGAGCCAGTTCTCTGTAGGCTTTTCTACACTTGTCGAAGCATCGAATTGTAAGAGACTAAAACCATACAATTAAACATAAGTTAGGCTTAAACGACCCAAAACTTAAGCTTACTACACGTAGCGTTTACGAAGGATATACTCCTCTATAAATACTTACTTTTGTTCTTTCTCTCATTCCTACTGCTTTACGACACAAAGGAATCGCGATCATAACTAACAACCTATAAAGTTCACAAGTTATATTCCCATTTCGTATAATCCATGCTTGAATACTTACTTTTGGTACCAATTTAAAGGTACTGATAGTTTCTTCATGGTTTCGTATGTACCGATGGGTTTCTTGCTATCCTTTTTCTCAGTTACACATGCCATATCCTAATTAACATATTGCATAGTTATAGTTTTACTGGTAATTATCACTTTCATTAGTTCTGATACCTGAAGCGTTTTAACCAATCCTAGAGGATCATCACCCCAGGTTTTACTTAGTACGTCAAACTATAAATTAATTTAAAAAAAACTAATCGTTAGCAGACGCAGTGTGTTTTGCCATATTGGTCAAAGCGTTATTGGTCGCTCGCTAACCTCTTTGTAACATCTATGACCATGAATTTCAAGGAAACGTTTGAACGCCACTCCAGCTTCAGTTCCCGTGGTTTGGAGCCATTTCAGGGCATCCTAGTAGGATTGTATTTTATTTTATCAAAAATTCATAGGAAAACCAAAAGTATTCTTCGTTCAGTTCCCAGCCTTTGACTGTTGATGCCAGGTAAAACTCGAAGCAAACGACGATCCTTACCTCTTTTTTCATTTCTTTGAATGATTTGGCGCTAGTTGACTTGGCAATGCTTTCTGATAATCTCTAAAATTAAATGGAAGAAAATAATTAATCAATCAGTTTAATTCTAGCAGAAAAATATAGCCCTTGTGAACTTGAATTTTAGTCAGATGGGGATAATAGAAGAAGGATGACACTCTGTATCATCTTAATACTTTAGTTATGTAACATGATTATTCCCGGGCTCATGGCACCATTTTTGCTTGCTCTCCCGCTCATCAAACTTCAGATGGGTAACTATAGCACCGTGCTAGGGTGAATTCTATAACTGTTTGGTATTTACTAAATCCTCAGCAATCAACCCACAAACCTTGACAAAAATCCACAAGCGCATGCGCCTTGGCAAATAATAAAGCTGCGCTAATAGAGTAAATGATACGGGAACTATTTATGTGATTCGGTTTAATAACCTTGTGCACTCCAAATGTAAAGTGATGTTGGGAAGAATCATGTTACAATTACCCCACCCGCTTTGTGGTGGTACACTTCTCTCGAAGAGAAGTATTATATTCATCTCTTGTAGTTTAATTTCTCTTCGAACTTACTTCAATGGCGTTTGGCACGTCAACGCTCTCGACTTCGTAGCAGGATGAGAGAACGTACGCGAAGTCCTTGTAAACATCCGAACCCCATCCTAATTTGCAATTAACGATATTAGTTTTAATTTAAAATTCATTGCTAGATTAAGTTGTCTACCTTTATTGGCAGCTGTTAGAATGGACAGTAGAAATATGTTGTAGAATGATGAGGTTAACGTCGCGGTCATGTGAACAACAATATTCTAAAATACGTGACAAATATTAACATCAATGACACATGACGTCAAAAACACCTGGGTCGTTTATGTAACGCATTTCTTACTTGTCCAACATCCAAGAACTGTAACCAAAGATCCTGATGCGCCGAATAAGAGTCTTTACTTTTCGACAAATCAATTTTATAATCCCAAGCGCGTTTTTTGTTATTCTTTATAATTTGGTTGCAAAATATCATGTCCTATCGAAGATCATGATCATTCAGAAATGAGACATGCAGATATTATTTTAAAGAGGAATACATAAACCCATTAGGAATTATTGTGGCTTCCTGTATCTCATGTTAATTTCTATGCGGATTTTGGGGGCGGGGCTTGAGAGTTTAGTATCCGCCGTGCGTCATAATTCTGATGTGTTTTTAACTGTAATTTCATTGGAGATCAGGCTCGTGCAAGGTTAAAAGTGCTGCGTGATAGATTATTCACGAGGTAAAATTCGTCATAAGTAATAGTCTAGCTAGCTCCTCCCACAAAATCCGCGTAGATACGTTGAGAAAATATCTACACAATGTTTCCTATAGGCTTTATGTGTTCCTGCTTTAATTACTTAAGTGATATCTTACGTAAATAATGTAGGAACTTTGCTGAAGGACGGAGTTGGGAGGGTAAAAGGTGTTTCGTTTCTCCGCTTTTTTGAACATATCTTCATCTTCCAATATTCTACCGAGCATAGAGACCATTTGGGATTCAGTAACCAAGTCCAGCTTACCGTGATAAAACCGAAGTAGTGCCTATTGATAAGAATAATGTCAAATAGAGTGAAGTAACTAAGACCATGATTTAGACATTGATGACTTTAAGCTAGTCGTGCGTGGATTGATCAGGGATATGTATTAATGAATTTACAGCGAGAGATCGCAGTGTTACAATATGTAGTGTATGTATAAATACTAACTTATTATGGATTCCTAACTAGGATATAAATCTGGCCACCAAATACGCGTTACACACGCGGAGGTGAGGTACCTCTAAATTGAGGCGGAAGCAGCTAGGTCATGTGGGGAAAGGAACTAAACTAAATCTCCGGAAAATCCTGAGTGGTGGGTTTGAAATTTCGCCCATGCGTAGAGAGAGAAAATACGAATTTCCCTCTCACTCCCAAGGTTGGGGGATGGGGGTTACAAGTCATATTTCGCCCTCTCTGCTGAACGGGAGCCTAAGCGAAATGCCTCGTGGAACGTAAGAAATGGGAATCCAATCCATAATATCTGTTAGTACTTATACATATCCATGGTGTAGAGAGTGTCCACACTTACGTTGTATAACTTATAAACTACTGGTTTTATTGAACTTACGTCGAAGACATTGAACAAGGCGTGATTTTGAACTCTTCCCATTCCACGCAAAAAATATGGATTTGAAGGAAAATTGTACTTGCCGCGAGGTGACAAGTGCCACTAAAATTTTAAAGACATGATGTATATTTCCATACAAAAATGGAATAACAAGTTTCTTTTGAGTCACTTACTCTCATAACTGTATCGAAACATCTGTTCATCAAAACACAACCCAAAGGCGAAAAGGCTCCGGGCATTACCTCGCTAAATGTAGATTCAAAAATGGTAAATTGAAACATGTTTCATAGATGTAATATAAAGCAATTACCCAACATTGGCGGTCGAGTAATATTCGAACTCTGATCTCATTGGAGAGTCCAGTTCGTGGGACAATTCCACTTCGCTTTCTTTGTCAAATGTAGTGATAGGTCGGGCCTATAAATGACTAGAATTAGGCCTAATTTGATACACATTGGAGAAATTTAATTGACTCGCCTGTAAAAGATACAGCTTTTGGTTATGGAATCCCCATTCCATATCTACTGGTAAACCGTACGATTTTTCAACCTGTAAATTTAGTTTAGTCGCAATATTGTATTGAACTATTTAAAGATGAAAATGATCGAGGAATTTGCGAATAATACGGGAATATTTTCAATAGTTTTCAATTGATAAATGAAATCGGTGAATTTTAATTTGAAATTTGTCTATTCGCACATCCTTATATGTTGAGTTTTGTAATAGGCCAAAACACAAACCAAAAGGCCAATTTCTGCCAGAGTTAGAGCATCTTCCACCGAGAGACTAGATTTACTTGAGAGTTCCTCTGATAGCTTCTCTTCAACAACACCTCCATCACCTTAATTATTTGATTAATAAAACTACAGATTAGGTTATTTTCGAAATATCGCACCTGACATAACAATCTGAATGTCTTTCTTTCCGATGTCGACTTTTGTTACCCCAACAAGTCCATTTTCGTTTCGTTCAATTGCAATTGTGTCCGGATCAGCCGCAGCCGAAACTACGGACTAAATTAAACAAAATTATCTTAAACATAGAATTAAACTGCTAGACAAGCATTTGTTAATCGCTTTAAATTAATAAATCATTTAAGAAAACTTAAAAAATATACGGTAATTTGTATTATAATAAATTATAGTATGATTACTGGTAAGTTTTGTTAATGAATTTATGTTAAAATAGGATTACGAATCGATGAAAAATGGTTTTCAAACCATCTAATTTTCTCTTTAAATTACTAAAACGTAAGGGTTATAATACCTCTCCTATTCCGTAATTAGCTGATATGCTTAATAGTTTGGGATTTCCCGTGACGGGATCACAAGTGAACATAACACCGGCTACGTCAGCGGGTACCATTTCTTGAATAACCACGGCCATTGGTGAATTCAAAATCTGTCCATTTTGCCTATAATTTTTATGCTTTTCATTAATATTCTTCGAAATTAACATACCTTTTGAACTTATGTTAATACCTTTTGTATTGAATAGCGACAAATGAAAATTGCGAAGCCCAACATTTTAGTACTGCATCGTATATCTAAAATTATCGAGGTCAAGTAAAAATTATAAATTTAGACATATTTTGTGGTGTATTTTGAGTTAATGTTTTACCTGGTCGAAACCTTTAACTCCAAGATAGGTGGTCATTTGACCCGCGGCCGAAAGTTCTTCTGAATCTTCACCTGCAGAAAAAATTAGTAGTTGAGAAATGTACTTGATTTTTCAAGTTTTGACGCTTGAAAAATTCATTTTTAAAGTTTTGACGCTTGAAAAATTCCTTTTTAAAGTTTCGACGCTTGAAAAATTCATTTTTACCTGAAGCCGAAGATCGCACAGCAAATTTGATTGACTCGACGTCATTTCCAAAGGTTGATGTCAAATTTTCTCTTATACTTTTTTTGATACTTTCTGTAAGTGCTCTCTTCTCAAATCCTGCAGAGGCGCTGCGAAAACAAAAGTACGATTTTGAAGAATATGTCCCCGTGCCTACATTAGCTTAGTCATAGCATGGAGAAACGCCCTCAAATTTTTAGATTTCACTAAAGACAATTTCCCTAAGCTTTTGCAATTAAAATTAGGCTTAGCAAATGAATATTTCGCAATGTTTTCCATGTGTTTTCGGCACAATTAATGAGAAGGCTAAGCTTTAAAACTTAAATATTAATTGAACCAAAATTAAACGTACTGTTTGCAAGAGTCTTGAAGTAGCGATGGCTTTTCTCTAAATTTATTGAAGACAAAGTTATGTTAATTAAAATAAATGCAATCTCGAAGTAACAATTACTTACCTGCTAATTGATTCTAATGGCTCTATGACATCGTATAAATTGGTCTCCTTGATATGTTTCAAATAGGCGGCTGTTGTAACAACCACACCCCTTGGCACTGAAAACTAGATCGCGATTGTCGTTAGATTTACACACGAGTCTGTAAATGAGACTCTATTTACATTGCTGTTTTTGCCCAATTCTTTTGCCAAAATTGTCAGTTCCGCTAAAGATGAACCTTTACCGCCCGATACCTCGCTGTGTCGGCACTCGGAGCTTGTCAATGGAAGAACCAATGTTGAATTTTTAGGTTTACCTGCAACGGAAATTGTAAGTTACGCTCCACTTTATAGTCTAAGCATAAGTTTATAAGACATGTTTCATAAGTTTGTCATTACTTAGGCAACATATCTTATAAACTTATGGTATAAGTGTAGCCAAGGTGTAGCAAAAACCACTGTGAAAACTTAGTAAACATAGCGCATACCTAAAGCTGGTAACTGTATCTTTGGCATCGGTAATGGTTGAGTTGTTTTCCTACGAAGTTGCAATTAAAGTTAAAATTTTGTTGTAATTAAAGATTAACAATTATTATTCACCCGTTATATTCCATAATGAGTCCGTGTCCAATTTCATCTCCGTCTAATACAGCTTCGACTAAGGACAAGTCGGTTTCTGTGTTATCACCATTGTGAAGATGCAGTGTTTTTTCTGGTTTCTTAACAATGCAGTGCCTCGTGAATGGACCTTAGTACGTAATGATTTTGTTAATACTTAATCAGATTTGATAAAATAATAATTAAGTGTGGTTGTACCTTTCGTAAAGGAGATTGTTACATTTCCGTTGGCATTTGTTTTGTGACTAGCGTATCTGACCGGTCCACCCAACGATGTTGAATTCATTATATAAGCAAAGTGGAATCTGCAAGCGATAAAATTTAAATTGTGATTAGCACACCCCTATTTTGATAATTTGAGTTTAGTTTAGTTACTTTTTGTTTGCTGATGGTAGAGTCATTTCGCAGTAGTGCAGAAACTCGCCACTCTATTGGTAGAAAATGTATTGATAATGTAATGTAATGACGTAATGGACAGTACACATAAAACGTTCAAATCATGATATTGTTATATTTTTCAGGTTTAAACTTTTTCCAAAAGTCATAGTTTTAAGTTATCTTCTAGTAATTCGCGGTACTTAACCCGTAAAGTATGAGTATCACAGATAATACCATTGATTTAACTACAAACCTTGAAGTAGAAGAGATATTCTTTGGAGAGAGCTTTCTTGATAAACTTGTCTTTATCTGTTAATAATTAAAATAGATTTTTAATTATAAAGGCTGGATTATAGTTGGATAATTTGAAATGTTAGTACCAGTATTACTGCGCCTCCTGGCACCCCATAAATTAACCTCCATGTCCTCTACATTGTCCTCTGGTATTTGAACCTCACCGATTAAGTTAGCGGACTGAATCCATCTATCAGCTTGACATTGCATCCTTTAATTTAAGGCAAAAGTTGAAATTAATGAATTTGCCTGGATCTTAAGTTCTATGAACTTACTCTTTTATTTTTCCCTCCCAGTTCGATTCAGTTGCCAGAAATCTCGCCCACGATTTAATATGAACATCCGTACTTGGATCTTGCGGACTTGATGAACTTATGCACCTAAAATATCACGAGCATAAATTAGTTCAGATTATGCAATTTTGTTGGAAAATCGTGATTCTTTCGCTGTTTCAGTAGCTTATTTCAAGGGATGTTTTTATGCACTTCTAAAATTGAAATAATCAAGAACTTGGTTAAGTTGTACTTACATGAATCCAAATTTGACATGAACTATTTTTTCTTCGTTGTCAATAACCCTCCTGTGAATTAAAATAATTATTTATATTTATTTATCAATTATACAGGGTGCTCAAGAAAAGAGTGATAGCACCGAAGTTCAGAGGGTTCTTTGAGCAGTTTTGAGTCGAAAATGTAACTACTACGAGCGACTGTTACCACTTCCTGAACAAGTTATGATTGGAGTGTTTTATGGATGACCCCTTGACTTAATTAACATTATATATCAATTTCTCAATTATTTTTAAGTGGTCTTTCATAAAACAGTAATCAAATTACAAAAACGGTGGCTCTTGCAACAAAATGTCATAGACGTTACATATTCGAAGCAAAATCGCCCATGTGGTTCCACTGTACTTCGTTCTTACGACTTTTATCTTTTTGGAACACCTCTTATAATTCTTAAATCTAATTATTAATTACTTTAAAAGTCCATTGAATGAAACCCTCCATCTTCTCATGGGAATTAAACACTTTATTCGAAGTCCCCCGCCAACGAAACTTTCCAGTCCTGTTTTAGGTTCGATGTAAAATTTATCATGTGGTAAGTTGTATTCAACGCCATTTTCCAGTTTCAGTTTCAACCAGATTGAAGTTAACCCGTTAGCGTTTCTAGTAACTTGAGCCAATAACGATGCGCCAGAAGTACTTCCACCGTAAAACATAATGCTTTCCTGCATGTTCAAATGAACATAAACGTTCATATGTTAAAAATAAGGGGATAGGATGTTTAACAACTCTGCTGTTAGTTTAGGTGATTGTTAAATTTAACACCTTTTGAAGTATGTCCTAATTAACGTCTAGAAAATACGCTGCACTTTTGATTAAACGGCTTCCTTTCAGTTTAAAGACAACTTACCGTTTCATTTTGTTTTAGGGATCTTCTGTGTTCGAGATCAAATTCTTTTCCGGGAATTCTCAAAGCTAGTTTTTCTAAATCGAAGACGATGTTTTCATAATCGTAGAAATCGAGGCGACCTTTGGTTGTACGCCTCAAGTTCCAAATGAAAAAATACGCCCATATTTCCTTGATACCGTGAAAGAAACCTAAATTGACAAAAAAAAAACAAATCTTAAATTGACAATAAATAAATTCCCCCGATACACCCCTAAGTTGTCCCCAAACGATTGACCCTAAGGTGTCCCCATTTCCAAAAGATTAACCCTAAGTTATCCCCATTTCCAAACGACTGACCCTAAGTTGTCTCCATTTCCAAAAGATTGACCCTAAGTTGTCCCCATTTCGAAAATATTGACCCTAAGTCGTCCCCATTTCCAAAATATTAATTCTAATTCGCCAACTCAATAACGTGCGATAATTTTGAGTATTCGCGAAATTTCTATTGTTAATTATGTTATGTAAGAATATCTATCAATTTTAAACCTTTAACATTCTTATCACAATCGCTTTGGAATCCATTAAGTGATAATCATTATGAATCAACACTTTTAATGTGATCCTTTTGACTTTATCAGAAAAAATGCTGTTATCGTTCCATTTTTCCTTCATAATTTTATAAATATAACCTTGCCAGTTGAAAGACACGTTTTATCTGCTAACCTTGTAAAATTGTGATCCAGTTATCACTGAGTTAGTATTGTTAGATGAGTACACAAACATTTCTGTTTCTTAAGACTCAATTAGATGGGTCAAAAAGTTGAGTCAACAAAAACTGGTCAGTCATCAATTTATAATTTGGTGATTCAACTTCTCTTCACACGTCCCAACAAGTTTACTCAACTCA
The DNA here is from genome assembly GCF_054372755.1 of Phalangium opilio. Lineage (NCBI taxonomy): Eukaryota > Metazoa > Arthropoda > Arachnida > Opiliones > Phalangiidae > Phalangium > Phalangium opilio. The sequence goes on along the minus strand of NW_028324166.1, from coordinate 1,276,323 downwards.
AGTTTACTCGTCTAAATGGGCCTTTATTAATGCTTTATAATGCGTTTTTCACACACTAAATATAAAACTTTACAGTCTATTCCCAAAATTGTGGTACAGTGACCAATTTTGAGTTGAAAATGTTCTACGACATTTTGACCTAAGGGACACTGTTTTCCAGTTATGATTTGAGTGTTTTAGGGATGACCCCTTAATTAAATTAGAAATCGTTCTCTTCTAGTTTCTTAATTAAATTAAAGGGGTCATGGGTCATGCGTGAAATACTTCAATCTAAAATTGAAAGCAGTGGCCCAGACGGCAACATGTCATAGAACAATTTCGACTCAAAGAACATCCCACTTAATTTATGCCAGACGTATCAGTAAAATCAAAGACAGGCTTCGTGTAAATTTATCCTAAATTCAAAATTTAAATTTCAACTTACCTTTCTCATTCTTGAATAACGTCGACAGAAAATACCTTACAGGTATATTAGTCAAAAATGATAAACAGAACATTATAACTCCAATTAACAATTAATGCATAAGCGAAACTGCGTTTAGGAAATAAACTAAAAGGCAATAAAACAGTGTGCACTTGTCTCACTGCGCGCACGTGTGGTCTTGCAACGAGGCGCAACTAACTTTAAATCCTCTATTAAGCAATTTTACAGAACAACGATATAATTCAAATTGTTTTAGAGAGTTTATATAACTAGATAAGGAATGTTTAAAATAGTAAATCGCAAGTGCTGAGTGGCATAGAATGAGAGATAAACATCCAACCCTTTGTACTGGGAGTAATAGATTCGGTGAGTTGTAAGCCGAGATATGTAGCCTTGCCCTGGAAGGTTTCACAAAAGCAGTTCACTTTTACGCAGTGAACCAACTTGTGAGTGATAAGAAGTACACAATTCCATTAAAAACGAGCCTTAACGCGTTGTAAGCTTCACTGATGTAACGGAATTAAATGATGAAATGTTTAAAAACAACGCTGGCCTAAAATGTACACCGTAAAAAAATACCAAACGTTAGAGATATATCCAGATTCAGGAAAGATGCGAAGGTCTGCCTCCTTCGAAACAGGAGTATGGTTATTGTTGCTCGTAGAGATAAGATTCATTTTTGTCCCTGAAGCTGATTAAATAATCTTTCCGTCTGTTTTCACCGTTGAGTGTATTTTGTAATAATGACAGTTAACTTTTTCTCTATGGCTCTCTATCAAGTTCTTTATTAGATATTCGATAAAGGAAATGACCTTCTACACGCGAATTCTTTCAAAGTAATAGCCTAATCGTTCTTCTCGTAGCAATTAGTACAGGTACAACAAATGTTTCGAGTGCCCGCAGGTATTAAAGCATGGAGGAAGTAAAGAAGAGGGAAGGTAACTTGAACGGCCCAGTAGTCTCTGCATCTCACGCGCATGCGCGGAGCTACCTCGACGCACATCCGAGGAGCCAGAGGCACTTTAATGTAAGCATGCACGAAGAGAACAACCGCAGCAGAACTACTAAGCCTGGGCCGTAAGTTGTAAACAAATTTCTCTCTGTTGCGCTGATTGCTCATGTTCCGAACTGTAATACCGAACCAGTGCTCGGACGGAGAATTTGGTCTCTCCAATCCTCCCTTCTATCAGTGCTCACTGATTAAAGTACTTGAGGCTTATTATTAGGTTTTGTTTGCAAAACAACTTGGAGCTGCCAAGTCAAATTCAATGCGTTTGGAAAATGTGGTATTATTGTGGGTTTAAAAATTGCAATAAATTTACTCTAAAATAATTATTGAAACCTGTAGGTATCAATTCGGTATATCGGAGGAGCGTTTGGAATCTGCGCTTACCTGAATACTGTGGTGTTCCTCTACCATTTTTATCGCGTTAGGCCTATAAATTAAAGGATTCATTCGGGATTGCTTATCAGACGAAGTCAATTGAGGTATAATTAACTCGAGATTACAGATTTATTGTTGATGATTTCTTTTAGTTCTGCCAAAAGTGCATAGAAAATCACAAAGTATAATTCATTGCAGCTTAATTGCAAATAGTAATATGTTTTATCTTAATGTTAACATTAATAATCCTGTTCTGGAGGCGAAGTTTTTATTTTTGTTTAAATTGTGCATGATTGTTTTAATGTATCTAATTGAAAAATACAATTTCAAGAAATTTATCGCAACTTTAACGTAATGTAGAGTTCTTTCCATATAAACATTCCTGTGGGTCATTAACGTAGTACTATGTAATAAAATTCCAGAAGATGAATAGACGAATTCGTATATTACATGCAGGACAAAGAAACACGTGAAGATCGTGGTTGGATAGCCCAACCACGAAAAGCCTTCTGGGATTTTTAAACCAATGATGGCCACTAAAATTAACACTATCTCGGGTGATTGTCTCACAAATATGCGCATGAGTATATAATGTACGAATTTATCTGTATGCAGTATTTATTTCTTACAAATACTGGTTTCAAGAGTTCCTCTTCTTTCTTTTCATCCATATTCTAAAATTACGAATTTTCATCATTGTTGATTGGAAGCCTATTTCGAACCCACAAAACATTTTACTCACCTGTTTTTCGGCTTTATCATCAGCGCACATTTCAAACTAGAAACCAAATTAAATTAATTAGGCCTAATATAAAAATTAATGAAAACTTTATGGAACTTACTTTTTCAAAGACCTCTTTACCGGTAGGCTCGACGCAAAATTTGGTTCGTAATATTTTGTATGATTCCAGTTTTTGAATTCCGATTACTTTGGCGCATTCACTGTCTATGTCCTTAATCTAGGGATCATTGCATGAAGGGCTTTGTTTAACTTGCCACAAAGACGAACGGTATTTCAAATTGGAACTTACTTCTTTAGGCGAGTAAGTATCGTAGCAGTTGTCAAATTTCGCGTCCATACCATTTTCGGCTAACATTTCTGTAATGTCAGAAGAGGATAATAGAAGAAGTATGACACTTTGTATCCTCTTAATATTTTAATTATGTAACATGGTTCTTTTTTTTTAGGTTTCAATGCGAATCGGGCTCTTACGTCCTCGGCAAGGATGCGATTATTCAGGTTTCAGTATGTGAATAATCAGGAAAGGAAATGAGGTTTACTTGGGAGGTGACGGAAGGGGTGTGGGGGTCAAGTCACCTCCGGCGGACACAGGGCAGTCGGCACTTATAGGGTAGGATCGCCGACATGTGTCGTATTCCCTCAAACTTTGCCGCCCAGAAGCTTGGCTTATAGGAGTGCGCCACACTCCCGGCTAACATGGTTCTTCCCAGGCTCACCCCCTCTTTTTTTTGCTCTCCTGCTCATCAAACATCAGATGGGCATTGCACCATGCTAGGGTGAAGTCTATAACGGTTTGGTACAAAATCCCCTGCAATCAACCCACAAACCTTGATTGTCTTGACGTGGGACAAAAATACTCAAGCGATAGGGAACTATTTATCGCGTTTGTGATTCGGTTTAGTAACCTTGCTCCAAATGCTAATTCTTATATTGGGAACAATCATGTTACAGTTACCCCGCTTTGTGGGACACTTCTCTGGAGAAGTATTATACACTTCGGATAATAATTAGTTCTCACCATTCTTACTAGCGGCGCTGTAAATTGCCCAAATATTTGAACCTAGTTTTGCTCGTGTAACCTTGCCCCATAGTGGTTGTATGTGCGTCTTTACTTACTACAAAGATTGACTCTGGTTTCTTCGTATGTTTCTTCGCTTTCTCCTTCATCCTTCTTGTTATCAGTGCTTGCCTTTATGACGCCAAGGCTTAGTAAAACGAAAAGAGATATTTTAACCGCGGACTTCATTTTAACAAAGTCAACTTTCACTTTGGAACATCCGCGAATAGAAGTGTTTTAACGTAGCTACGTAGCGATCGTATTAATAATTTCACTAATGGAAAAAATTAAATTGACACAGCTGAAATGCCGATTCGAAATTATTTTAGGCTTAACAGCAATCCAACCAAAGAAGCAGTAATTATTTCAGTAACGGACACTCTTTTTATTGTTAAATTTTATCTCGTTTTAAGATAGTTTTGGGTCATTTAATGATAATAGTAACTTTGCGCTGTTGATACAGTTGTGTTGTTGCTTAATTTCAAAATGGCGGTTGTTTGCTCAATGATTTAATTGTTTACTTGTGTGGCGTTTGAGGTTATACCTGTTATTTTCAAAAATGTTCTTGTTAGCTTTGTCTTTTCTGATTAGAATATGCTATATGGTATATTCCATAATCAATAGTATAGTGGTTACTACAATTATTTCTACTATCAGTCGTTTTTACACTTTAAGGTTGGTTTTCACTATAACAGAAGTAGGCTTAATAATGCTAAGTAATACCAGAAGTATATAATACTTCTCTTCAAGAGAAGTGTTCCACAAAGCGGGGTAAGTGTAACGTCATTCTTCCCAACATCGGAACATTTGGAGCAAGGTTACTAAACCCAATCACATACGCGATAAATAGTTCCCTCATTATTACTCTATTAGCGTTTAACTATTTGGCAAGACGAGCTTGTGGATTTTTGTCCCACCCCAAAACGAGGCTTGTGGGTTGATTGCTGCGGATTTAGTGCCAATAATTATAGAATACACCTTACGGTGCGATGCCCATCTGAAGTTAGATGAGCGGGAAAGCAAACAAAAAGGGTGAGCCTAGGAAGAATGACGTTACATATCTAAAGTATTAATAGGATACAGAGTGTTATCCTTCTTCTATTATCCCCTTCTGGTAATACTATGGTAGCTTTCGCCAAACACAGTAAAGTGAATCTTGATATATAATATGTCTATGGTTTTGTGGTGGTGGTGGTAGACAGGGGCGTGCCAACATGAGCCAAAATTTTCTACTGGAGCGGGGGCAAAATGGCTGCCTAATGTTAAAGTCCCATAGAGTTGAAAATTTGAGCGGGGGGGGGCCGCTGCCCCCGTAGTTGGCACACCCCTGGTGGTAGAATTAAATATTTCTATTGAATTTTATAATGATTCAACCCTTAAAACCAAGGTGATATCGGTCTATAATTATAAATAAAATATTGTAATGCGGCAACTTCTACAGTCAAAGCAAAAATAACATTGAGTGCAAATTCGAAAAACCTTTTTTTTTTTACATATCTGTAACTTCAATCATCAAAGCTTCACCTCTTTCATCCTCTACCATGAATTATTTCTCCATTTCAAAGTCGTCTCAAATCAAAATACGTCGTCTGCTTCGTTGTCTGTTTGGTATTTCCTAAAGCGTGGAATGATATCGGTAGAAAAACGTTCTTTTATCAAGCGATTTTAATTTTAATCAGTGTACATTAACTTAATTTAACGTTTTCAATTTGAATTTTAATCCTTTTGCTATTACTTAATGTGATAAGTTAAGTAATTTCGTTGGCCGTATCGTAAAAACTAGAGAATGTCGGAAGGCAATCAAGTTGTTCAAGTGAATCAACAAGTCACTCAAATTGTTGCAGCTCCAACTCCCAGCAGGTAAACAGTAAATATTTTATGCTAACAATATTTATCAAAAGTTAGTAAATTAAAATTGTCACAAGCAAAGTAAAATTACCTTAAATTTGTGCCTTCTGGTTGATCCAAACTATCATGTAGCGTGTTAGTCGTGTTGCTGTCTTATGTAAATATCATTTAACTTTAGTAAAGTTCTATTACGCATATTTTAACGGCTCTATTACTTCCTTCTTATTCAAAAAGTGTGTTATTTACATTTATAAGCGTTAGAATCATGATAGAAAAGTACATTTTTAGGCGGGGACGCGGAGGTGCACGAAGCCAACCTTACAACATAGATCAGTCTGATGTTCGTAAAACCATCAGTGTTCGAGAAGAAATCAATAAACGTAAAAGCCAAGCGGCTTTTCCTTGCGAGGAATGCGGGGAAATTTTCATTATGTTAAAAGATTGGAAAAAACATCACTCTGATGTTCACGGAATCAGTCAACCATTCCGATGTTTTCGATGCCCGTACACTACAAATGAAAGCCGTCATTTGATTCGTCACATTAAATGTCATCAGCCGATTAAATTCGACAAAGCCACAAATTTCCCTGACATTCACGAAGATATGAATGTGGTTGTGCAAGAAAGCTGGCAACCCTGCACTTCCGGAATCACGGAAAATACTGTTGTGGTTCAATATTAAGTTACAGTTCTGTTAATGTTTGGTGAAAATTGACAATGAGAACGATTTGAATGATAGTTTTGGGTGAAAATCTTCTATAAAGTACGCAGCTGATTATTTTAAACTGACAGAGCGAAGATTGTAGGCGGGGTTTTTTTTTTAACGTAGCTAGATGGCGCTACAATTCAGAAATTCGCCCGCGAATTTTGAATTAGGCGAACTTTATCTCAATTAAAAATTAACAATTAGCAATTTTAGTTTTATTATAAAATTATCCAAAGTTAATGGGTAATTTTAGGGCCTTCCTTGTTTTGAATTGTGAAACATTTTCACGCGAAAAATTTGAATTTGAAAAACTGTAATTTGAAATTTTGAGCTTTCATTTATCAATTTGCAGTACGCTGACCTTTGACCTTTTTATAAGAAAAAAATCATCAGGGAAAGATAACAGACATCTTTCGGGAACTTTCATAATATCTTTGGTATAAAAGAAAGTTATTTTTAAGGATATGTGTGGTGATATCATCAATTTAACGAACAGTTCGTCAACCACTAATTATTGTTTAATTTTTTAATTTTAAATTAAAAAATATTTCTTATCCATAACAATGTGTGTCATTTTATTTAAGTACGCGTTTACATATGAAGGCCCGTTTCCCAAGCTTGGGGAGTTAGTTTCAGTTGCAGTTACTGAATTAATAATTTTCCTGCGATGGTAATTAACAACACTTAAGATATAGGCACACAATACATCCTTATCATTTATTTTTTTTTTAGAAGTAGCTACTTATAGTTTCAGTTGTAGTTTATTGAATTAATAATCTAGTGAATACACTGCGCATGCTCGGAATGCTTGATTTTCTCCGATGGTAACAATACTTAAGGACCTATTATTTGTTTAATATAAGATTATCATTTATTTTTCTTTGAAGAGGCTTTACAAACAGTTAAATTCTTATTTATAATCATTTATTTAATTACTCTTTATTCTACTAGTTTTGGGAATTTAATTAACAAACTCAAATTTTAAAGCCAACCGAGGCTTAAATATAAATGACTCTTGTGACCTTAACTCATTGACCTTGGCGGGAAAAAAACTGGCCGTAACTCGTCACCGTAAGCCAATCATCGTTCAGAGTTTCAGACCTAATGTTTCGTTATAGTGTAAACAACAGTGCCCCGTTCTCTACGCTGCATTTGATAAAAAGTGAGTACCTCATTAAATTTGATTTAATTATCGTTAATTTTAGTTTAATTCCATTAAAAATCATCAAATATCAGTAATAACTTCAACCTGTATACTATTCCTAAAAAATAAGACAGGCCAAGGCCTAGTGTTTAATAATAGATGGGTTTACTACAGAGCTATTTCAGTGGGGGAAAAATTTCGTCTGCTACGAAAATTGGGCCTGCCGTAAGTGCCGTTGAGTGTAGGGCGGCCATTTTATGAGGGTTTTCTCTATGGGCAAATAGCATTGGTGACGTAGCCATTACCCCCTCTGAAATAGCTCTATAGACCATTTCGGAAATTGCATACCAAAAATGGTCTATTCAGTCAGAAAGAAAAATAAGACAGACCAAGGCTTAGTTTTTAAAATTTGAATACGTGTTTTCTTATGGAAAGAAAGTAGTCAGTGTCAGCATATTACGACTTCTGATAGTTTATTGTCAGATGTAAATTGTTATTTATGTCAGTTTATGTTAATTCATGGGGCAGTTAAAGTTTGAGGGCTTCGAGCACATTAGTCGGAAAAATAGTGAACATATTGTGAGAGTCGCATTGCATCTTACCTGTTAGATAAAACGTCATAAAAAATGCCGAAAGAAACTTGGGGAGTTGCGTTTTGCAAAAACAACTCGGGTTCGAGTAAGGATGAAAGTTTGAAACTTAGAATTATTAAAAATCCGAAACGCAAAGTGGATATTAAAAACATTAACAATGATGAAAAGGATGAACCTGAGCCTAAAATGGTCAAAATGACGTCAAATCATGAATGTGCAAGTAATAATCAAGTTTTACTTTGTTTAGAGGGACGAGTAATTATGAGGGGGGATATTTAGAGTCTCGGCTGTGGTTTAGTTTAAAATGTTGATACTAGATGGTCCCGTAGTTGAGGGCCTTTCATCCCTTGACTATTGCATCATCTAGTGGTTCTTTTTAACTAAACGACAGTCCAGAATTGCTTTAAAATGTGTATTTGCTCCGACATACAGCAAAATGCCCGAACTCGTCCAGAAAAGTTTCGATAGTTGGTGAAAATGTCAATTTGCAGAATGATAAGTCCGATTCCCGAGAAGAAGAGTTGAAAGATCCAAAGAGTTTGGTCAAATCTCTTGAAAAATTTCTCAATGATCAGGAAAATTTGGTCAAACCCCTTAAGAAGTTGCTTAAAGATCAAAGAAAACTTATGAAGGATCAAGAAAGAAAGATTAAAGTTCGGGAAAAGCTTCTGAAGGCTCAAAGAAATTTAATGAAGCCTCCTCCTGAAGCTCAAGAAAGTTTACTCGTGGTTTGGCAAAAATTAGTCAGGAAGCCATCAGAAGCTGAATCTCCACAAAATTTATTCAAAAGATCTGAATGTTTTATTGATTCGTCAGAAAAGTTGCTCAAAAAGAGTCCAGAAACGTTGCTCAAAAAGAGTCCAGAAACGTTGCTCAAAAAGAGTCCAGAAACGTTGCTCAAAAAGAGTCCAGAAACGTTGCTCAAAAAGAGTCCAGAAACGTTGCTCAAAAAGAGTCCAGAAACGTTGCTCAAAAAGAGTCCAGAAACGTTGCTCAAAAAGAGTCCAGAAACGTTGCTCAAAAAGAGTCCAGAAACGTTGCTCAAAAAGAGTCCAGAAACGTTGCTCAAAAAGAGTCCAGAAACGTTGCTCAAAAAGAGTCCAGAAACGTTGCTCAAAAAGAGTCCAGAAACGTTGCTCAAAAAGAGTCCAGAAACGTTGCTCAAAAAGAGTCCAGAAACGTTGCTCAAAAAGAGTCCAGAAACGTTGCTCAAAAAGAGTCCAGAAACGTTGCTCAAAAAGAGTCCAGAAACGTTGCTCAAAAAGAGTCCAGAAACGTTGCTCAAAAAGAGTCCAGAAACGTTGCTCAAAAAGAGTCCAGAAACGTTGCTCAAAAAGAGTCCAGAAACGTTGCTCAAAAAGAGTCCAGAAACGTTGCTCAAAAAGAGTCCAGAAACGTTGCTCAAAAAGAGTCCAGAAACGTTGCTCAAAAAGAGTCCAGAAACGTTGCTCAAAAAGAGTCCAGAAACGTTGCTCAAAAAGAGTCCAGAAACGTTGCTCAAAAAGAGTCCAGAAACGTTGCTCAAAAAGAGTCCAGAAACGTTGCTCAAAAAGAGTCCAGAAACGTTGCTCAAAAAGAGTCCAGAAACGTTGCTCAAAAAGAGTCCAGAAACGTTGCTCAAAAAGAGTCCAGAAACGTTGCTCAAAAAGAGTCCAGAAACGTTGCTCAAAAAGAGTCCAGAAACGTTGCTCAAAAAGAGTCCAGAAACGTTGCTCAAAAAGAGTCCAGAAACGTTGCTCAAAAAGAGTCCAGAAACGTTGCTCAAAAAGAGTCCAGAAACGTTGCTCAAAAAGAGTCCAGAAACGTTGCTCAAAAAGAGTCCAGAAACGTTGCTCAAAAAGAGTCCAGAAACGTTGCTCAAAAAGAGTCCAGAAACGTTGCTCAAAAAGAGTCCAGAAACGTTGCTCAAAAAGAGTCCAGAAACGTTGCTCAAAAAGAGTCCAGAAAAGTTGCTCAAAAAGAGTCCAGAAAAGTTGCTCAAAAGATCTTCACTAAAATTGCTCAAAAGATCTCCATTAAAATTGCTCAAAAGATCTCCATTAAAATTGCTCAAAAGATCTCCATTAAAATTGCTCAAAAGATCTCCATTAAAATTGCTCAAAAGGTCTTCAGAAACAATTCTCAAAAGGTCTTCAGAAACATTGCTCAAAAGGTCTTCAGAAACAATTCTCAGAAGGTCTTCAGAAACATTTCTCAAAAGACCCCCAGAAAAACTGCTCAGAAGACCTCCAGAAAAACTGCTCAGAAGACCTCCAGAAAAACTGCTCCAAAGACCTCCAGAAAAATTGATAAAAAAGTCTCGAGAATACTTTAAGACTCAATATTTTGTCGATCCTTTGAAGAATGTTGAGACTTTGAAAAATGATGTCGAGACTTTGAAAAATGATGTCGAGACTTTGAAAAATGATGTCGAGACTTTGAAAAATGATGTCGAGACTTTGAAAAATGATGTCGAGACTTTGAAAAATGATGTCGAAATTTTGAAAAATGATGTCGAAATTTTGAAAAATGATGTCAAAATTTTGAAAAATGATGTCGAAACTTTGGAAATTGATGTCGAGACTTTGAAAAAGAATGTGGAGACTTTGAAAAATGACGTCGAGACTTTGAAAAATGGTGTCGAAATTTTGAAAAATTATGTTGGAACTTTGGAAATTGATGTCGAGACATTAAAAAATGTCAAGAATTTGGAAATCGTTGTCGTGAATTTAGAAATAGGTGTCGTGAATTTGGAAATTGATGTCGAGACTTTGGAAATTGATGTCGAGACTTTGGAAAGCGATGTCAAGACTTTGGATAACGGTGCCGAGACTTTGGATAGCGATGCAGAGACTTTCGAAAGTGATGCCGAGACTTTCGAAAGTGATGCCGAGACTTTCGATAGCGATGTCGAGACTTTCGATAGCGATGTCGAGACTTTCGATAGCGATGTCGAGACTTTGAAAAACGATGTCGAGACTTTCGATAGCGATGTCGAGACTTTGAAAAACGATGTCGAGACTTTGAAAAACGATGTCGATACTTTCGAAAACGATGTCGAAACTTTCGAAAACGATGTCGAAACTTTCGAAAACGATGTCGAGCCTTTAGAAAACGATGTCGAGCCTTTAGAAAACGATGTCGAGCCTTTAGAAAACGATGTCGAGCCTTTAGAAAACGATGTCGAGCCTTTAGAAAACGATGGCGAGCCTTTAGAAAACATCGAGCCAGTCTATATCAATGTCGAGAATTTGGAAAACGACGTCGATCCTCAGAAAAATGACGTCTGGCATTTGGAAAACCACGTCGAGTCCATGGAAAATGATGTGGTAATTTTGGAGAAATTTGTCGAGCGTTTAAAAAATGGCGTCGATCCTCAGAGAAACGTCTTGCCTTTGGATAACATTGTTGAGCGTTTGGAAAATGATGTTATTATTGTGGAAAATTTTGAAGAGCCTTTGGAAAACATTCGCTACGCTCCGAAAAATTACTCACGGAAATTTATTCGCAAGACAAACTCAAAAGAAGGCACGAATCTCAGTTCCGATATTACAGTTAAAACTGTATCAAGAATATGCCAAGTACCTAAACCATTTTCAACATTATCTTGCAACGTAACGGAGCAAAGTCCGAATTACTTTCCTGAGACGCGAACCAAAACTACATCACTCGAGATACCTTTGGTCGAAAATGGTACGATTGCTTGCAAAATGAAACTTGATGAAACATTACTTAGTCAAGAAACCACTGATGAAACAATACTTTGTCAAGAAACCACTGATGAAACGTTACTTAGTCAAGAAACCACTGATGAAACCTTACTTTGTCAAGAAACCACTGATGACACATTACTTAATCAAGAAATCACTGATGAAACATTACTTAGTCAAGAAACCACCGATGAAACGTTACTTTGTCAAGAAACCACTGATGAAACAATGCTTTGTCAAGAAACCACTGATGAAACGTTACTTTGTCAAGAAACCACTGATGAAACAATGCTTTGTCAAGAAACCACTGATGAAACAATACTTTGTCAAGAAACCACTGATGACACATTACTTAATCAAGAAATCACTGATGAAACAATGCTTTGTCTAGAAACCACTGATGAAGCATTACTTTGTCGAGAAACCACTGATGACACCAATATTCAAAGAAATTCAAGTCAAGACATTCTCTTAAGTTCATCAGAAACTGTTATGAGATTTTCAGTTACAAATGATACACAAAACTGTCGATTTGAGAAACCATTGACCAAAAATGATGTTAATGTTTGCAAAACAACATTACGTGGTCTAGAAATGCATGCTGTTTCCGTTAGTCTGATGCCGAACTCGAAGCAAGGCCCAATTCCCTTTAATTCCATTAAAAGCACTCCTAAAAGTCGCAAGGAATTCATCAAACGTTGCTCATTACCTAGTCAAGAAACGCGTGACGTTTCCATTAGTTCAGATGGACCTGTACTTATTAAACCATCAATGGAAAACGTTAATAGCGTTTCTGAAACAAAAGAAAATACAACTTTACTTAGTAGCGAAACGCCTAATGCCTCTGTTCTTCCGATAAGTTTGGACAAAGGCCCAAATTCTGTGGAAAACTATGCCGTTATTGCGTGGAAATTTATACTCGATAAATCAGTGAAGAAAATTGCTAAGGAAGTTGTTGAAACAATGTCATCTTGTCAAATCACGTCCAACCAGGACGGGGACATTGAAGTCAGGCTAAACAAAGACGGGGATTGCGAAATCGGGCCTAACCAAGATGGCGTTTGCGAAATCGGGCCTAACCAAGATGGAGATTGCGAAGTCGGGCCTAACCAAGATGGAGATTGCGAAGTCGGTTTCCCGTTGAATTTGAACCAAGGCCCAACTACCATCACGGAGGACGATTTCGATATTCCTGAAACGGGATTGGAACAATTGGAGGAAGGGGCAATTAAAGTAACGTCTTGTACGGCCATAAAGTCCTTTCAGTCGATTCAAGATGAATTATCATCAAATATAGTTCCGGTAACTGTGATACCAAGGTTAACTAAAACCAATCGATCTGGCCACCAAGTTCACGAATGTTCTATTGACCATATGAGCCTGGCTTCAGCATCACCATATCTTTTAGTCGAGATGCCCGATTATTTTAACCTTCAACATGATGTAAAACTGAAACCGAATACCCCAGAGAATTTTGGAAAACCTTTGCGATTGGGATTCCGTCGTGAAATTCGGTATCGTAGAAAGGTTTCGAAAAATAGTAAACGAATGGATGTGTATTATCACGTTCCCTTCGTGGTACCGGGTTTATGCAAGACTGTACTACGGTCTTCAGTTGAAGCCAGAAAGGTTTTAGAAAAAATGGATATTGATGAACTTTCTGCCAAAGATTTTTCATTCAAACACGTTTCAATTTCGGAACCACCGTGGGAGATTGTTAAAATGCCCAATGAATCGAAATAGTAAACGAAGTGAAAGAATCTCTTCCGGTGTGAATTGGTTCAACAAGTCTGAAACGTTTGTATAAATTTAACCAACCAATCTTGTTTTAGTTTAGTTGCCAGTCCTTTTGAAATAATGTTCTTATTATTATTATTCACGATCTCTAAAAGTTTCGAAATCTTTCTTTCTTAGTAATCTATATTTTGCTTAATTGGTATTTATATTTGCATTAAGACGGTCATTTTAAAATATCGCTTCCATATCACTTGAAACTTAATTAAGTTAAAAGTAATTAACTTAAAATTAGTAATTAATATTATTCCGTCCATAGCCCGAAGTTTAGGGCTACTTTCATTACATTCTTGTATAAAATTTTAATGTAAATAAATTAAAGATTTTGCATTGCATTGCATTTTATTTTAATAAATAAAAAAATTATAATATTACAAGCAATATTGTTCTATTTTAAAATTTGATACAGTTGATACTATTGATAATGGATGGTAGTGTATTTTGCTAGCGTCTTTTCATAGCGTTTCTAGCACAATTTATTAGAAATCGCAAAATACCGCTCGCAAAGGCCTAGTTGATAATGGTAAGTATCGTGAAACAAAATAAGAATTGAAGTCGCATTTTCCGAATTGTTTTACAAATATTTATTTTCAATGAATTTTACAATTCATTACTTGCAATATTATGGTCTTTATTCTCGTCATGCGATTCTATTATCAAGTTGTCAGTATGATATTAACGCCGTCTACGTTGTAATAGTTTCCAACTTTACTCGTGAAATTATTTGACTCGAAATGAAGACCAGGTACAACAGCCAAGGCGTTATTTACAATGTATTTATTATTGTCAGCGATGTCCACTACGGTATTAGTGAAACTCTCCAAACTAGTATTACCGTATTTAGTAAATAATTCGAAAACGTGTTCGTACTCAAAAGGCTTCGCCGTTGTCGAGTGAGTGTACATGATGTATATTGAAGCGTTTACACCAATGTCCATGAAGTTTCTGGTGTAGAAACCGCTGTTTGAGTAGCCAATACATCGGAAACATCTCCAAGATCTGCCTACAATTTTTTGTAGATACAACGTTTATTATTATTATCAGAAGTAGGATAAGGGACTAGAAGTAAAGAGCTTTAGCATTGGTAGTAGATCCTGGCACTAGTGAACAAATTTGAGGATTTTATGCCGCTTCCATCGCGCCCACACTAGAGAGAAAAAAATTGGTCGAGTTCCAAAAATATTTCCTACCCCCTTCCCCTCAACCTAAAGCGGCGGGACACGGACGCCGGTACTTGAATCTAGTTCGGCCGTCTACCGCCGCGAGCGTCTCACTTTTTGGAGGGAAAATTCAGAAACCGCTACCAGAGGGCCAACCTTTGGTATGTTAGCAAAAATATTCACTTTCGCCAAATGAAGAATTAGGTTAGCTCAGTACTTCTAGTCTCATCTCACTTCTGTTATTATTTATGTGTGAAGCTTTGTAATCGGAATTTTGTATCAATGATTTACCTATGGATTGTGAAAACTTTTCACCCTGCTTGAGATCTACGGTGTCGTGAGCGGCCAAGGCATAATCGTAGAAAAAGTATTTTTGTCTCAAGTATGGGTACAATTCCTGGACCAAGTAGTAATTGTCGTTGCCCTTGTGAATTTCCACGAAATTCTTCAAGTCTTTTTCCATATACTCGACCATGGCGTGATCTTTAATGTAGTCAACACTTCTCTTGACGTATTTCCAAAGTATTTCCATCTTGAACTGCATAATGCTAGAGTAATGAAGCAGATTCTGGTAGGATTTATTTGGATTAAGACTGATGCATTTCACAGCCACAGCTGAACCACGCAAGCTGAAAAAAATACAACGTTATACACCAATTAATTCCAAGATTGAAGCAAACACCAAATAGGCAGGCGAACGCTTATTAGGGCTATTGCACTGCAAGAGGCAGCGCGAGTTGGCTATCTGGTTTTAAAACGTTTTATACTGTGAAAGACGTGGACAGTAAAGAGTTTAATCAAGGATAGATGTAATTTTAGAAGTAGGAATGGAGAACGGTTAGTATTTACTTCAGTACGTCTGACTCATAGACCACCCAGTATAAAGCCCCTCCCTCCAACACGTAACGAAAAGTTTAAATTATCTTATTGGCTGCTCACTTCAACTACGTTTTGATGACGTTGCTGATGGGGACGGCCAGAAAAATAGTGACGTAATTCCTGTTTTTACCTCTGTCTCTATGACCCTCCCGCCTCTTCTTCTTTCATACCCCCCTCCGTCCCGGGGAAGGGGGTCCGGGACTTTGACGCGCGCCCAGATATTACCCTGTTCTCTATTCCTACTTCTAAAATTAAATGTATCCCTGGTTTAATTAAGTGCTGATATGAATAATTTTTTTTTTCTTTTATATTAGAGTTAAAAAAGCGACCTGACTAAATTTCATATCCGCATTTCTCTAACTTCAATTCGCTAAGCCTTTGTAAAAGTTTTTTTAGTTTACCTGTAGACTAATAGTAGTTTTGCCAATGTTTTCTCGTATTTTTTCAAATCGAATTCAAATTCCCAGGCGATACGACGCGGTGGGGTTCCGATGACGTTGACTACGTAATGACTCAGAAATTCAGTCGCGTCAAAAGCTTTGCAGTTAATTCGTACCATATTCAAATTGTTTTTGGTATTTTTGCGTGCAAACAATCTCAGGCTGTTCTCCGTATCGAGCAAGGATTGCTTCTTCTTCAGAATGTCTTTATGGAAAAACGGCAATTTGAAAATATCCGGAAATTGATTCGTTGCCACTCTGAGATCATTTGTAACATCTTCCAAAGTCTGCGAATATAAATTAAACAAGACGGCCCAAGGGCTCGTAATTTTAGCCACATCGTACGAGTGAATAGTCCCTCTATACCCTACCCTAATGAGTGGATAACCCCTCTATACCTTACCCTAATGAGTGAATAGCGCTATCTTTTCCAATGCTTAAATGAGTTAATAGCCCCTCGATGCCCTACTCAAAACGGTGATAAAATTATAACCGTATAAATTTACAAATGCTGTAATTCTAATTTTCCGGCGAATCGAAGAACAGATAGTTTACAACATAGACTTATGCCGATGCACGCTTATCGCATCTTATAAATTTCTAATAAGGACTTATGCCCAGAAACTTTTGAAAGATAAAGTTTAGTTATAGTGATTACCCATTTCAGTGATCATCCCCTCGAATTACCTTTAATTAATTTTTGATTTCTTTGGGACTGTTTTCGGGCTAGTGCCTTGCAATAAGGGAAAAATTTGAGAACACCATTTTAAAGAGGACATTTTGGTCTATGAGATTTGCGATGTGCAAGAAGCTCTCTTATTTTAAAACTACGATCAAGAACCGAAATCAACATTGACAGCTAACCTACCTCAAAAACGTCCATGATTTCATCGTAATTCCAATCCGATTGGTTCATTTTCAGGGCAATGTATTGGAAAGAGAACGCGATTTGAGCCAAAAACTCCGGCGCCTTCAGTAGGGTTTTATTGTTGAAGACATCCAAGTCCTCTTTGTTCTCTGGTGATAAATAGTCCAATATTTCTTTCAAGAACTTAGTTCCGTTAACCAAGGATTCCAAGACCTCCGGTGGTTTGGCATCTGAAATGTTTTTCTTTGATTCTTTCTCCTTGAGTTCCATGTACTTGAATACCGAATCGACATTCGTCAGACATTTGGCTGAATTCTGATAAACAAAATGAATTTCATTACTATAGGTGACATAAAGCTTGAAATTCAAATGAAACTTATGCCGAATTTGTAACTTAACGAAATGCTTCCATACAACGCTTTTTCAAACTCTAATGACGTATTTTGGTTCTTACTTTCAGTACATATCCACTTGGAAGACAGACGCTGTATATTTTGCCAATCAAGTAGCTTTCTTTTTGACTACAGTTTTGAACGAGAATATCACCCGGTTTCAGAATAATTGGTTCTTCGCCAATTTCTTGTTCCATTTCGCAAAATGGTAATTTCCTGCGTTCATCCACGTATTTCCATTCGACAACGCCTTCCTGTTCAAATTTAGTGGAAAACGTATTTCAAACACCTTTTTTCGTTGTTTTAGAAAAAATATTTTTGCTACTGTTACATAAGATGACGTCACACCGCTAGGCGGCGTGACTAGCAATAAACATAGTTGTTCTGTAAACTAGTACGCTCTAAAATAGACATTACAGTGCTAGACCTTGCCGAATAAACAAGCTTTACTAGAACTAACCTTAGTCGTTATTTACTCGTGCACACATACGTAACATGGTGCCAGAAGTGGGGTGTGAAAAGAAACAAGAAATCAAGCGCTGAGCCCAACAATTGAACTAAACGCGGATAACGTGAATTAGACCAATTAGACAAGTAAACCTTTGCGGCAAGTTTTTTTTTCCGCGATTCACATGGCTACGTTTCACGCGCCGGCGCCCTTTACCCCCGGTCAAAATTCGGCGGATGCCTGGGAAGATTGGCTAGAGGAGTTTGATATCTTTGCCAAGGCTACAGAACTGAGCAAGAAAAATGCGGATACGCAAATCAATACCTTCCTGCATATTATTGGAACAGAAGGTAGGAAGCTATATAAAATTTTAGACATTCCAATCTTAACGGATATTAACGGTACGGCCCTTCCGCGAACATTACGGCAAATTTATGACGCTTTCTCGGCTTACTTCGCGCCGTACAAAAACGTGACTCTTTCGCGGCATCTATTCTTTTCAACTCGCCAAGGCTTAACGCAATCGTTTGACTCTTTTGTGACAGAATTGAAAACTAAAATAAACCACTGTGATCTCGATGCAGTCCGCGATTCGCTTATTTGCTCACAAATAGTTGAAGGCATTCATAGTAAAGACTTGCAAACCAAACTTTTAACGATTCGAAATGTTACTTTAACACAAGCCATCTCCGAATGTCGTGCAGTGGAGAGTGCGATTGCATTCTCATCAGTCATGAAAGCAACAACGAACAATACACTACGTGTACCAACCTCACCACCGCCAGTTACGGTGGATGCATTGCATCATCGTTCACGACCACCTTTTCATAGACGAGAACAATATCCCAACGCCTTACGTCATCAATCCTTGTCTCCAGGTCCTAGACGATCTCAAACATCCTTTCCGCGACCACCTCGTGCAACATCAGCTTTTCCACGGGCCAGCCTTAACTATCGTGCAACACATACTAACCCACCTTGTCCTCGGTGTGGTTTACAACACGCTCCTCGCACTTGTCCAGCAAACGGGTCCAGATGTGCGAAGTGTGGCGGTCAGAATCACTGGGCCAGAGTCTGTACTTCCGTCTTTGCCCTGACTGAGCTTAATCCATGGCACCATACCTCAGATTCACACCAAAACCACTACCAACAAGATGAAATCTACCCTCCGACTACACCAGATAATGATGTTTTTCAGGACCATAACGCCATGACAGCGGTTCAGTCATATCAACCTCCGCCATTTGCGGATCCTTCAGAATACCTGGGGGAAGCGGCACTTTTTGACACTGACCCGTTTTATGTTCATCTCCTTACTATTGATGAACTTTCAACCCAGACCGACGCCAACACTTGGCTGGCAACGATATGCCTTGGTAATTACCCGGTGCACTTCAAAATCGACACTGGATCCCAGGTGAACGTCTTGCCCTACGATGTCTACCACCAGCTGATAAATCCTCCCATGATACAACCGACATCTCGACGAATCATGTCCTACTCAGGACATCAAGTTCCCATGCTGGGCTGTATTGACATCTTTGCATCATCATCGAATGCCTCTCGCTCTTGCCACTTTTACATAACGCCACAGCAGACCTTACCCATCCTAGGCGCAAGTACATCAACACAATTGGGTCTGATTCAGCGTATCGAAACAGACGCTCACATACCGAACATTGTCACATCAGCATTAGCACCAACCCAAGTCAATGTACTCCAATCACCAAATATTATCGCAGCTCCGTCAGAAATCATTGCGGAATTCCAAGACGTATTTGGTCCTATGGGTTGTCTGCCCGGATTTCATAATATTACCTTACGAGCCGACGCCAAGCCAGTAATTGTTCCGCCGCGTAGCATACCTCATGCTTTTCGCGAGCCTTTAAAGAAAGAACTTCAAAGGATGGTCGCACTAGGAGTAATTGAGCCAGTTACGAAACCCACGGACTGGGTTCACCCAATTGTAGTAGTCCCGAAAGCTAAAAAACAACCAACACAACAAACAGTTCAGTCTACTAACCGGAACGAAGAAACAGAAATTCGAGTCTGTCTGGACCCGAGAAATCTAAATATATCCATCAAACGTCAACACTACAAACTGCCAACATCTCAAGAAATATTTAGCAATCTACAAGGTTGCAAAGTCTTCACTGTGCTGGATGCAACATCTGCTTTTTGGCAGATCAAGCTGACTGAAGAAAGCTCGTACTTGTGTACGTTTGCCACGCCGTACGGTAGATTCCGTTTTCTACGTCTCCCTTTTGGAATATCAAGTGCTTCTGAAATCTGTCAGCAGGTAATGCATGAGATTTTTGGAGATATTCCAGGCGTGTATATATCGACAGATGACTTCCTGCTGGCTGGTACTGGAATCTCACATCACAACGACATCTTAAAAGCCGTTTTAACACGGGCACGGGCTAATGGAGTAACATTCAGTGCCAAGAAACTTCAACTTGCGGTTCCAAGAATTTCCTATCTGGGTCATATAATCTCACAGTACGGGGTGCAAGTAGATCCTAAGAAAATAGCTGCTGTTCAGTCTCTCACTCCCCCGAGAAACAAGAAAGAGTTGCAAAGGTTTCTTGGCATAATAAATTACCTTAGTAAATTTATAGAACGCCACTCCGAAAAGACGATGCACCTGAGGACATTATTAAAAGCAACATCTGAATTCATATGGGACGCCAATACACAACGCCTTTTCGACCGCCTGAAGGAAGACATCACGAAAGCTCCCGTATTAGCTTTTTATAATCCCGACAAAGAGAACCTAATTTCCGTCGACGCCAGTCAATTTGGCATTGGAGCGGTCCTTTTGCAGGACGGTCAACCGATAGAATACGCTTCCACCACTTTGACAGAAACACAACAGCGCTATGCGCAAATAGAGAAAGAAATGCTCGCGATTGTCTACGCTGTTGAACATTTCAACTATTATATTGTTGGTAATAGGGTTACGGTTGAAACTGACCATAACCCATTACTTGCCATAATGAAAAAACCCATCGCTACACTATCACCCCGACTACAACGGATGGTTCTCCGACTTGCCCGTTACGACCTGACACTCAAATATGTGCCAGGGTCGCAAATGTACATAGCCGATGCACTTTCGCGTTCACCTACTCCGACCTTAGGCATCAACACCGATTTCCTGGAAGGGCCCGCAACAGCATTGTATTCTATGACTGTCATGTCACGGGACAAAGTTCTGGACTTTCAACATGCCATACGCCAAGACGTGAACATGCAGAAGCTTCAACACTATGTCCAGCACGGATGGCCCAAATACGCATCTATGGTTGACGCAAATCTAGCTTCCTATTGGCCCATCAAGAATGAAATTCATAGCGATCAAGGCTTACTGTACAGAGGGGACCGTTTGATCGTCCCTTTATCGCTACGGCCCATGATAATTGATCAACTTCATGGTGCTCATCAAGGAATTAACACCTGCCTTCGAAAAGCAAGAATGCATGTGTACTGGCCAGGCATGACAGATCAAATTTCTAAAGTCATCCAGAAATGTGAAATTTGCTTAAGAAGAAGCAGGGCAAATACACACGTCATAACAAAACCACATGAAATACCAATGCTCCCATGGGAAACAGTGGGAATAGACTTATTTCATACGGAAGGAAAACCCGCTCTCCTATGTGTGGATTATCATTCCAAATTCGTCGAAGTTGACGAATTACGGTCAACAAATGCAAAAACAGTCATAAAAGCCTTAAAACCTCATTTTGCACGGTACGGGACGCCACAAAGGATAGTTACTGACAATGGACCACCTTTCAACTCTTCCGAGTTTGCGCACTTCCTATTGCAGTGGGGAGTAGAACACCGGACATCAAGTCCTCATTTCCCACAATCCAACGGGATGGTAGAAAGGCACATTCAAACGGTAAAAAATCTTCTCAACAAAGCCGCTCAGACTGGAGTAGATCCACACTACATTTTACTTGAATATCGAGCCACACCTCTCCAAGACCTTCCGGCTCCGTCAGAAATGTTAATGGGTCGTGTGATTCGGACACCAGCAACAACAACTTCCGCTATCTTGAAGCCTCACTTCCCATTACAACGCACATGGCAAGCACTAGAAGCTCGAAGAGCGCGAATGGCAAAACATGATTCACGACCCAATACCCATATGAATTCTTTCAATATTGGCGAAAATATTCTCTTCAGTGTTGGCCCTCGTAGCTGGCAAAAAGCAACAATCACTGGCATCGCAAATGAACCCGATTCCTATATAATCACGACACCGAACGGAGCACAATATAGAAGAAATAGAATACACCTGAGACCAACGTATGAAAATCTTCACCACGAAATTATGACCAATACATCGATGACAAATACAATGACCCCAAAGCCAATCACGGCGAAAGCGATGATTCCGAAGCGTACAGAGGGAGAAATTAGTAGATGTCAAATTTCCTGGCGAATTGGTAAAGAGCAAGAAAATCAGAGAAGAAGGACAACAACCTCTATTGGAATAACAAGGATACCCGAGAGACCACTACTAACGGCTCAAGAAAAGTTGCCAGGGCCTCAAATGCCTCAAGCTCAACCGCAAGAAACTGGCAAAAGTTCTAGAAGTGGGCGGCAAATAATCACACCGAAGCGTTATCAAAATTCTTAAAATTAACCTAGTTTTGTGTAATTACTGTTTAAGCAGAATTTTAATTAACCTAGTTTTGTGTAATTACTGTTTGGGCAGCATTTTAATTGACCTAGTTTTGTGTAATTACTATCTGAGCAGAATTTTAATTAACCTAGTTTTATGTAATTACTGTTTAGGCAGAATTTTAATTAACCTAGTTTTGTGTAAATTACCATTTAAGCAGAATTTTGTTCAGGAGGCATTTATAACTAATTTTTAACTAAAAAAAAAAAAAAAAAAAAAAAAAAAGAAACATGTTACATAAGATGACGTCACACCGCTAGGCGGCGTGACTAGCAATAAACATAGTTGTTCTGTAAACTAGTACGCTCTAAAATAGACATTACAGTGCTAGACCTTGCCGAATAAACAAGCTTTACTAGAACTAACCTTAGTCGTTATTTACTCGTGCACACATACGTAACAGCTACTTACGTGGATACCTTCGTCCCAGTCATTTTCAAAACCGATATGAAACATTCGGTACTTTACACCTTTATCGAAATCGATTTTACCCTCGACCTCGGAATCATTTTCGATTACAATTTCTTGGTTTCCATCTATTGGTTTTTCGTCAAAGTTCGGGCTGTCAATACATATTGGTTTGTCAGAATCTTCATTATCTTCTAGATCTTCTGGTCTCACAGAATCATTTGTTTCTTCAACATGTTCTGGTTCCAAGCCATTCCTTTCTTGGTCAACATCATTTGATTCGTCAAAATGTTCTGATTCCTCATCATCAATTCCTTTGTCAACATTCTTTGTTTCCTCAAACTCGACTGGCTCACCAACATGTATCACTTCGTCAACATCCTTGTCTCCTACACCATCGTCTACGTTGTCAAAATTCTTTGTTTCCTCAAACTCGACTGGCTCACCAACGTGTATCACTTCGTCAACATCCTTGTCTCCTACACCATCGTCTACTTTGTCAACATTCTTTGTTTCCTCAAACTCGACTGGCTCACCAACGTGTATCACTTCGTCAACATCTTTGTGTCCAACAGCATCGTTCACTTTGTCAACAGCATTTGTTTCTTCTGCTTCTTCGTTTCCTTGGACCCCAATTTTGGGTTCTTCAACATTTTCCCCTTGGTTATCTTTATCTGCATCGGCACTCTTATGTTCCTCAACATCTCCATTAATATCGTCTCCCTTTTCACTATCGTCTGATTCGTCAACATCTACAATTTGGTCTCCATCGGTTGTACCCTGAACGGCTTTTGCTTGATCCACAATTTTTGTTACGTCAACATCTTTTTTCTCTCTTGCCTCAATGTCAATTCCTCCACCAACATCTTTGGCTCCGTTGACATCCTTTGTTTCTTCAACTTCCGGGATACAAGAATCAGGGACGTAACGCCTCAGTTCATCCAAATCCGGTTTGTCAACTAGAACCTTTCGCCAGAGGTAATCGAGCAAGTACTGGCAATCAGACTGACAAACTTCCCCATTATTTGTTGGAACTGAACAGACTTCCGAAACAAAAATTGTAACGACTATGCATTTTTCATTGCCGTGGCAATAGGGTTTGAGAAATTTGTATATAGCATCTTCAGTTTCCTCCGCTTTTTCCAGTGTTTGATCGGTGTCTTCTATTAAGGATGCTTCGTAGGCGCGCGAAACACCGAGGGTTAACGTTATCACTAGAAGTAGTAGGACCAGCTTCATAGTTGACCGCGGCGTTTTATATCTTAAACCTAATGCGAGAGAGTAATCTGTTTTCTTCAAAAAATAATTATGCCTAAACGAAATAAAATATTTGATGCGTTTCGGAAATTTATGCCTAGTTAAACATTTTATTCAAAGATAAAATTCGGGCTGAGTTATTGAACAATTTTTTTTAATAATACGAGTTAGCTATTTTATATGATGATATATCTTATCTCTAAAGTTTAAATGGAAGCTAAAATTTTATAAGAAGTTATTCAGTCTTTCAATGACTTTAAATAAACGAATCATTTAATTACACTTCGCGCAATTACTGTTCCAAGGAGTATAGAAATCTCAACCTGCTCTATTAGAAATAAAATAAATGATAAAGGTTATTCCTAAGGCTCTTAACGAACTATACATAACATTTGGTGCTTAATTTAAAGGTGATTTAGATTATGTTGGCATCTTTGACCAAATCGTAGAACATTGATTGTTCATTCTTCAAGAGAGCATCTGGAGAGTCGAATTCCATAATTCGGCCCTGATCGAGAACCATCACCCTATGAAGAGTTAAGAGATATCAGACTAGCCTCATCATTTTAAGCCGGTTTAAAAGGTAGGTAAACTAACTTGTCGTAGTCTAAGATGATGTTTATTCTGCGCGCGATGGTGATGATGGTAGAATTGGTGAATTCCTTCTTGATGGTCTCTTTAATGAGATCGTCAGTGTCCATTTCGACCGAGGCCATCAAATATCCTCCACCAGTTATCCTACTAAATTTGTGGGCTTTGATAATGTATATATCGTTTCGGTGGTCACGATGAAAGATATCAATCAGAAGGGTCTTGGTTGTTTTCTCTTTGACGTGTCACGTGGTCTGATGGTCCATTTTACCAAACGCCTGAAGAGCGCCGACCATGGTTCAAATCTGAGCGAGTAAAGTTATATCGCATAAGATGCAGTCTTCCTCGAAATATCCCATTACAACACTTGGAAAATCAACCGGAATCAGTTGGAAAACTAACTGAAATCATTTGGATAATCGACTTTAAACATTTGGATAACTCAGAACTATCAATTCTCTTAGCCCGTATTTTTAAATATAAAAGTTTCCCGATTAAAAATTTTCTTATTATTTTCAGTACCTGGATTCAACACTCGTAAGTTACGCATTTATAAAAATATTCTTATTACTTTCATTATTAATCTTTTGAACAAAATCTATTGTATCAATGGAATATATTTGAAAACAAAAACTTGCATTAACATTTATAAAATATTATTTGATAAAATTATTTCTATTTAGCTTACTAATTATAGCTATGGCTATGATATAAAAGCTCGATTGGTACCCTCTGAACACAAGCGTAAGTATATATTAGTATTTCATTTCGAGAAAAGTGTTAATAAAATTCACACCATCTGAAGTTTGATGTGCGGGAGAGCAAACACCGACGGGAAACACCGGGTGCCTTTGCAGCCAGTTAAAGGATAAGATCCACTACATTAAAGTGATTTCTCAATATGACAGAACAGGTGAGTCGAATAATAAACAGAATAAATGGCTTGATTTCCGACTTAAAATTCCCACGGAAATTTGAGCAAAATTATTATGTAGTTTCAAGTGATTTATAATTTATTTTTCTTCTGTGGTAGGCACTCTGTTTCAAAAGTGTATCTCTTTGTTCTCTTTTCTGAACTTCTGAAGGTCTAATACACTATTGCTATTATTAATATTATTATTATTATGATATAACCATGGATAAAGAATGCGCGTGAGGAAATTTGTTTTCAAGCTATAGGATCGGCAACTCCCTACCTCGAACGACAGCTTATTCTGTATATACTCTGTTACCACATAAGTTGTCAGCACGTGCAAAGCTAGGTTTCTGTAACTGACAAGAGACAAAAAACTTCAGGATCTTCAGGATTTAAAATATCCGCGAGGTTTTTTTAGCTCGAGTGCACGGACCTCTAGGCCTTAGTTTCAGATACGTGTGAAATTGCCTACAAACTACTACACGTTGTATTGTATTTTTCTGCTGTTTTATTGTGTTTTATTCTGTTAAATGTGGTTTCATTGTGTTTTATTCTGTTAAATGTGGTTTCATGCTGTTTTATTGTGGTTTTAAGCTGTTTCATTGTGTGTTTATGCTATTTTATTGTGTTTTATGCTGTTTTATTGTGTTTTATGCTCTCTTATTGTGTTCTATGCTGTTTTATTGTGTTCTATGCTGTTTTATTGTGTTCTATGCTGTTTTATTGTGTTTTATGCTGTTTTATTGCGTTTTATGCTGTTTTAATGTGTTCTATGCTGTCCCTTTGTGTTTTATGCTATTTAAAACGTGTTTATGTGGTTTATTTTGTATTTATGCGGTTTTATTGTGTTCTATGCTGTTCATTTGTGTTTTATGCTGTTATATTGTGTTTTATGCTGTTCATTTGTGTTTTATGCTGTTTTATTGTGTTTTATGCTGTTTAATACGTGTTTATGCGATTTATTTTGTATTTATGCGGTTTTATTGTGTGTTTAAGCTGTTTTATTGTCATTTATGCTGTCTTATTGTTTTTTTGCTGTTTTATTGTGTTTTATGCAGTTTTATTGTGTTTTATGCAGTTTTATTTTGTTTTATACTGTTTTATTTTGTTTGTATGCTGTTTTATTGTAGAGTTTAAGCTGTTTTATTGTGTTTTAAACTGTTTTATTGTTTTTTTACTTTTTTATTGTGTTTTCATGCTGTTTAATGTGTGTTTATGCTGTTTAATGTTTATTTATGCTGTTTTAATGTGTTTTATGTTGTGTTATTGTGTTTTTATGTCGTTTTATTGTGGTTTATGGTGTTCTTTGCTATTTTGTTTTGATTTATGCTGTCTTATTGTGTTTTATGCCTGTTTTATTGTGTTTTATGCTGTTTTATTGTATTCTATGCTGTTTTATAGTGGTTTTATGCTGTTTTATTGTGTTTCATGCTGTTTTATTGTGTTTCATGCTGTTTTATTGTGTTTGGGCTAAAATATTCTATAAAAGTTATAATATTAGTTAGAAATCTCCGCGTTATTCTACAGTTAAAAAGTATGTTTGATATTCCCTAGCTTTTTCTCACAGTCAGAATGGACATTTAGGACTAAGGTTGAACAATCTTGAAGCTGCTAAAACTGGTAGCGTTATATTACCTATAGCTATTTTCCACAGATTACTTCTCAGGATATTAAAGGGGCTGACCGAACTTTGGGGCAAACGACGGTCTTCCTCACAGAACTTATAGCTTTGCGGTTGGGTAAAAAGAAGGAGGGGGGAAGGGTTGAACAGCCCCTTTAACTTCTGATATTTGTTACTGAGTTTCAGGTTAAAATTAAATTGCTAATTGAAGCATTCCAAGTACTAAAACTATTGTTAATAATGAACTTTTCTAATTTCAAAGAACAATACAAGCATCTGCTGCATCATGAGCCTATTGACGTTATCTTCCCAGTACCATGCCAGTTCCAAGCAGAGGGGACCGGGTCGACGCCATTCAGTGATAAAGGAGGGCTTCTCATATCACACGACGCGAGCAAGCTTCAACGAAGTTTACTTTTTGTTTTTATATCTATATACTTTGGTTTATACTTCATAAATGTACTATAGAATAAATAAATTGTTCGTCGATTTAATGAATCTCATTTTTTTTTCCTTTTCTTGTCAATTAAGTTACAGGCATATATAGGATTTTAAAATGGATTAATTAGATTAAAATGGATTGGGAATATGGGTTAATTAGAGGTTCCCGGTAATCACTTTAGCACTGTTAAAGGCAGCGCGTCGAGGGGCTATTCACTAATGAAAATTTTCTTTTAATGCTGATTTTTATTTATGCTTTAAAAAAGGATAGGGATTCATTGGTGATTTAAAATGGATGGGGATTAATGGTTGCGTCTGGATTACGAGTAATCATCGAGGGGCTACTCACTAAAAACTTGTTAGCGATTTTAAACGGGATTGGGATTGTGGGTAAAGTGTTGTTATTATTTTACTAGTTATGAACGAATAATTAAGAATTCACACATTTGACGCTAGGGGCGCTGTATACGTAAATACGTATTTACTGACATCTAAAACATGATAAAATTCTGCAAGACATTCGTGTAAGCAATTGATAGTTCATAAATTGCCGCTAGAGGCGCTGTGTACGTAGTTACGTATTTACTGACATCTAAAAAATGATAAAATTCTGCAAGACATTCGTGTAAGCAATTGATAGTTCATAAATTGCCGCTAGGGGCGCTGTATACGTAGTTACGTATTTACTGACATCTAAAACATGATAAAATTATGCTAGACATTCGTGTAAGATATAGATAGTTCATAAATTGCCGCTGGGGGCGCTGTATACGTAGTTACGTATTTACTGACATCTAATACATGAAGAAATTTGCCGCTAGGGGCGCTGTCTATGATATTATATAGGCCTAACGGTGTGTTCTCTTATTTGAATTAGCGCCCACGTCACACTTCGAAGCGCCCCCAACGACGGAATTTATTATAAAACTCGGACGCCACTTGTCCAGGTTTCTTTTCACTCTGCGCCGGCGACCAGTCAACATCGTTCCTTGATCAGCTCCTCGTAATGCTAACTTTCGAAGGCAATATTGGATGGAAAGCCACGTTTTACGCCGATGTTGGGACGTGACTCTAAGCTCTCCGCCATTGAATGTCCATTAGAACGTTGAAATGAACGCGAAAGGTCAAGCCTAGTACGGTATGTGTGAAAGTCTTTCAATAATCCAAAGCCATCCAGCTAGCATTTTATTATTTAATTTAAGTTTAGAGTTTAAATTATTTAGGTAGAGTTAATTGTTAGTTAATTATGTTTATTTATTGAAAATTAACTACAATATGAAGAAATTTCCAGACACGAGGTCGGTTAGACAAGGCTTAATTTAGAACATCTTAAATCAAGTACTTGGGCTCATATTAGGGGAAATTAAATTCCTTATCTATTTTAAATAATAAATCTCGACTGTTTGCAAATTAGGTCTCATTTGACGGCGCGAAACTATATTACCTAAAATGAGTAACGTATGATTTAACGGGGACAGATTAGGTTGCACTAGGCTAGGCTTAACCTTTTATAAAAATTTAATCTCTAAGTTTTTACTTCATGCCGTCGTTTTAATTTAAATTAACGAGGGTATTTTTTGAATTATTACGCGTAAATTATAGATTTGAGATTCTAAAATTACATTCGTGGCAGTATTTAATTATTTTAGATAATGAATCACGGTCTATTTAATAAATTAAATGGTTTAAATTAATTAGGGTTAACAGTTAATAAATTATGATTAATTATGCAAATTAAGTCAATTTTATAGTTTTAAAATGAGCCACGAACGCGAAGTTAAGGCTTGAGATTTATAATTTATATTTACGGGAATATTTTACGCAGTTTTTTTCTTCAATTACTTTAATCTATGGTATTGTTTCCGTGAGTTATTACTTATTATTTTGTTCGGACCTTAAGTAGCCGTTTAATTCTGATATGGAAATTGGTTAATATTTAGTGCAATTCTTACATTCTATTCATGGGAATATTTTACTTGGTTTTTTTCTAAAATTATTATGTTGCTAGGACCTTAAAGTAGCCCTTTAATTCTGATTTAGCTTAATATTTAGTGTGATTTTGCAAATTTTGTTTTTGGGAATATTTTACAAAATTTTTCTTCAATAATTTACGGAAACAAAACCATAGATTAAAATTATTTTTTTGTTAGGACCCCTCTAATTCTTATTAATATTTGCTATTAATATATTTTCATTTATAGACTCGATGACGTTCTTGGATATTCTGGTGCTGGTCATTCGGAGAAGTTTCCCAGCAGATGATTTCAACCTTTGTTAGAGACGCTCATTCCAGATGACATCTTCCTTGGACTTGCGATACACGATGTTTTCAAACTGTTGTGGCCTTGCAATCATTCTCTACAAAGATGCGATAAACATCACCGAATCTAGAAAATTCTAATTTTTATTAGAATTATATCTGCAACTACTTAATTTCTTTTTTCACGTTGAAACTTATATATACGGGACACTTTATATTATTTTTTGTTGAAAATTTTTGTAAACACCTTTTTTATTACTTTTTGTTCAATAAATTATGCCTTAAACCACTTTTTTTGTTTTCTTAAAAATTATTTGATTAAGAGGGAAGGTTTGAATGTTTTAGCTCTAAACAGATAGCCTATTTTTTGAGGACCCTCTTTTCAGCTTTTTTAGCTTTTATCAAAAAATAAAACGAGCCTATTTTTTGAGGACCCTCTTTTCAGCTTTTTTAGCTTTTATCAAAAAATAAAACGATCAAATTGTTTTAAATGGAAAAAATGAGCCTAAAACAAGCTTAAATTGTTTTAAAAGGTTAAAAAAGCCTAAAAAAGGGTCCAAAAATACTACCCTAAGTCCAGACCCTAAAAAATTCAAACCATCCCCATTATCGAAACTTTTTTAAGAAAACAAAGAACGTGAGGCAGGGCAAAATTTTTTATTGAGAAAAAAAACAATTGAGATGTTTACAAAAATTTTCTACAAAAAAATATTTAAGGCGTTCCATATATTAAAATTCGACCGCGGAAAATTAAAGGGTAGGCTAGTTACCGATTAAATTTAAGAATAAAATTAAGTTAGTTGGTGGAAAAGATTCACGGTCCAATCAGTTTGAACGCCTCGCGTTTCGCAAATCCAAGAAAGATGTCATCTGGATATAGGTTCCTTAATTTTGGATGAACTTCCAGGTCTACTTGAAAACGTCTCTGAATGACCAGCAACAGCTTATCCAAGAAAATCATTCGAGTCTAAAAACTTAAATAAATTAATTACAAATATTAAGGCAATGCCTAATTTTAAAAAAGTGCTACTTTAAGCCTAACAAAATAATAATTTACCGAAATAATCCCATACATTTAAATAATTAGCGAAGTACTGGCTAAGAAATTTTTTTTTAATAATCTAAGCTAAATTTCTTAAGCCTTGTTCAAATGCCTTAACCTCGTGGCCGTGGTTTACTTAATTTTAAGTCAAAATTATTATTTGATAGACTGAATTTACGTAAATAATAATAATTAACTGCCTGTTTCATTAAAACTACTTAATTTATTAAAACCATAAGCTATTTATAAAAGGCTTACATTTTCTGCGCATTAACAAGTTTGTTCATTCCAACATGACGTCGCTGAATCGATTCCAAAAGAGCATTCAATGGCGGAAAATAGCTCTAGATTCTGGATTTATTCCTTGACGGCGAAAAGAAAAATGGCTGATCGTCGGCGAAAGGCCTGATTTCCAAGAGCTCAGCAGGAAACGATCTTGACTCCACGATGCCAATCGAAGAAAGATATTTTTGTCGGTTACTCCAGAAAAAATTCTCTCGAGCAAGATTTACACCCTCAAGGCGTTAAAAGCAGACGACACTAATTGGTGTAAATTCAACCAAGGAGTAATACCGTTTTTCCGTTGACCTATTCCATGCAGTAATATTCTTGGAGCGAGAAGGAAACTTTCTTTAAAATTCCATAAAATTTGGTGTCTCCTTCAATATTGCTCCATACCTTCCATTGTCGTTTTCCATGGAGTAATTTCCTTGGAGCGAAAATGAAAGTTTCCCTAAAATTTGGTGTCTCCTTCAATATTGCTCCATACCTTCCATTGTCGTTTTCCATGGAGTAATTTTTATGGAGCGAAAATGAAAGTTTCCCTTAAATTTGGTGTCTCTTACAATATTGCTCCATACCTTCCATTGTCGTTTTCCATGGAGTGATTTTCGCTCCAAGAAAATTTCTCCATGGAATAGGCCAACGGAAAAACGGTTTTACCCCTTGGTTGAATTTACACCAATTAGTGTCGTCTGCTTTTAACGTCTTGAGGGTGTAAATCTTGCGGAAGAGAACTATTTTCTGGAGTAACCGACCGAAATTTCTTTCTTCGATTGGCATCGTGGAGTCAAGATCTTTTCCTGCTGAGCTCTTGGAAATCAGGCCTTTCGCCGACGATCACCAATTTTTCCTTTTCGCCGTCAAGGAATAAATCCAGAATCTAGAGCTATTTTCCGCCATTGAATGCTCTTTTGGAATCGATTCAGCGAAGTCATGTTGGAATGAACAAACTTGTTAATGCGCAGAAAATGTAAGCCTTTTATAAATAGCTTATTGTTTTAATAAATTAAGTAGTTTTAATGAAACAGGCAGTTAATTATTATTTACGTAAATTCAGTCTATCAAATAATAATTTTGATTTAAAATTAAGTAAACCACGACCACGAGGTTAAGGCATTTGAACAAGGCTTAAGAAATTTAGCTTAGATTATTAAAAAAATTTCTTAGCCAGTACTTCGCTAATTATTTAAATGTATGGGATTATTTCGGTAAATTATTATTTTGTTAGGCTTAAAGTAGCACTTTTTTAAAATTAGGCATTGCCTTAATATTTGTAATTAATTTATTTAAATTTTTAGACTCGAATGATTTTCTTGGATAAGCTGTTGCTGGTCATTCAGAGACGTTTTCAAGTAGACCTGGAAGTTCATCCGAAATTAAGGAACCTATATCCAGATGACATCTTTCTTGGATTTGCGAAACGCGAGGCCTTCAAACTGATTGGACCGTGAATCTTTTCCACGAACTAACTTAATTTTATTCTTAAATTTAATCGGTAACTAGGCTACCCTATTTAATTTTCCGCGGTCAAATTTTAATATATGGAACGCTTTAAATATTTTTTTGTAGAAAATTTTTGTAAACACCTCAATTGATTTTTTCTCAATAAAAAAATTTTGCCTTGCCTCACGTTCTTTGTTTTCTTAAAAAAGTTTCGATAATGGGGATGGTTTGAATTTTTTAGGGTCTGGACTTAGGGTAGTATTTTTGGACCCTTTTTTAGGCTTTTTTAAAACAATTTAAGCTTGTTTTAGGCTAATTTTTTTCCATTTTAAAACAATTTTATTTTTTGATAAAAGCTAAAAAAGCTGAAAAGAGGGTCCTCAAAAAATAGGCTGTCCTCAAAAAATAGGCTATCTGTTTAGAGCTAAAACATTCAAACCTTCCCTCTTAATCAAATAATTTTTAAGAAAACAAAAAAAGTGGTTTAAGGCATAATTTATTGAACAAAAAGTAATAAAAAAGGTGTTTACAAAAATTTTCAACAAAAAATAATATAAAGTGTCCCGTATATATAAGTTTCAACGTGAAAAAAGAAATTAAGTAGTTGCAGATATAATTCTAATAAAAATTAGAATTTTCTAGATTCGGTGATGTTTATCGCATCTTTGTAGAGAATGATTGCAAGGCCACAACAGTTTGAAAACATCGTGTATCGCAAGTCCAAGGAAGATGTCATCTGGAATGAGCGTCTCTAACAAAGGTTGAAATCATCTGCTGGGAAACTTCTCCGAATGACCAGCACCAGAATATCCAAGAACGTCATCGAGTCTATAAATGAAAATATATTAATAGCAAATATTAATAAGAATTAGAGGGGTCCTAACAAAAAAATAATTTTAATCTATGGTTTTGTTTCCGTAAATTATTGAAGAAAAATTTGTAAAATATTCCCAAAAACAAAATTTGCAAAATCACACTAAATATTAAGCTAAATCAGAATTAAAGGGCTACTTTAAAGTCCTGGCAACATAATAATTTTAGAAAAAAACCAAGTAAAATATTCCCATGAATAGAATGTAAGAATTGCACTAAATATTAACCAATTTCCAAATCAGAATTAAACGGCTACTTAAGGTCCTAACAAAATAATAAGTAATAACTCACGGAAACAATACCATAGATTAAAGTAATTAAAGAAAAAAACTACGTAAAATATTCCCCTAAATATAAATTATAAATCTCAAGCCTTAACTTCGCGTTCGTGGCTCATTTTAAAACTATAAAATTGACTTAATTTGCATAATTAATCATAATTTATTAACTGTTAACCCTAATTAATTTAAACCATTTAATTTATTAAATAGACCGTGGTTCATTATCTAAAATAATTAAATACTGCCACGAATGTAATTTTAGAATCTCAAATCTATAATTTACGCGTAATAATTCAAAAAATACCCTCGTTAATTTAAATTAAAACGACGGCATGAAGTAAAAACTTAGAGATTAAATTTTTATAAAAGGTTAAGCCTAGCCTAGTGCAACCTAATCTGGCCCCGTTAAATCATACGTTACTCATTTTAGGTAATATAGTTTCGCGCCGGCAAATGAGACCTAATTTGCAAACAGTCGAGATTTATTATTTAAAATAGATAAGGAATTTAATTTCCCCTAATATGAGCCCAAGTACTTGATTTAAGATGTTCTAAATTAAGCCTTGTCTAACCGACCTCGTGTCTGGAAATTTCTTCATATTGTAGTTAATTTTCAATAAATAAACATAATTAACTAACAATTAACTCTACCTAAATAATTTAAACTCTAAACTTAAATTAAATAATAAAATGCTAGCTGGATGGCTTTGGATTATTGAAAGACTTTCACACATACCGTACTAGGCTTGACCTTTCGCGTTCATTTCAACGTTCTAATGGACATTCAATGGCGGAGAGCTTAGAGTCACGTCCCAACATCGGCGTAAAACGTGGCTTTCCATCCAATATTGCCTTCGAAAGTCAGCATTACGAGGAGCTGATCAAGGAACGATGTTGACTGGTCGCCGGCGCAGAGTGAAAAGAAAACTGGACAAGTGGCGTCCGAGTTTTATAATAAATTCCGTCGTTGGGGGCGCTTCGAAGTGTGACGTGGGCGCTAATTCAAATAAGAGAACACACCGTTAGGCCTATATAATATCATAGACAGCGCCCCTAGCGGCAAATTTCTTCATGTATTAGATGTCAGTAAATACGTAACTACGTATACAGCGCCCCTAGCGGCAATTTATGAACTATCTATATCTTACACGAATGTCTAGCATAATTTTATCATGTTTTAGATGTCAGTAAATACGTAACTACGTATACAGCGCCCCTAGCGGCAATTTATGAACTATCAATTGCTTACACGAATGTCTTGCAGAATTTTATCATGTTTTAGATGTCAGTAAATACGTATTTACGTATACAGCGCCCCTAGCGTCAAATGTGTGAATTCTTAATTATTCGTTCATAACTAGTAAAATAATAACAACACGTTACCCACAATCCCAATCCCGTTTAAAATCGCTAACAAGTTTTTAGTGAGTAGCCCCTCGATGATTACTCGTAATCCAGACGCAACCATTAATCCCCATCCATTTTAAATCACCAATGAATCCCTATCCTTTTTTAAAGCATAAATAAAAATCAGCATTAAAAGAAAATTTTCATTAGTGAATAGCCCCTCGACGCGCTGCCTTTAACAGTGCTAAAGTGATTACCGGGAACCTCTAATTAACCCATATTCCCAATCCATTTTAATCTAATTAATCCATTTTAAAATCCTATATATGCCTGTAACTTAATTGACAAGAAAAGGAATAAAAAATGAGATTCATTAAATCGACGAACAATTTATTTATTCTATAGTACATTTATGAAGTATAAACCAAAGTATATAGATATAAAAACAAAAAGTAAACTTCGTTGAAGCTTGCTCGCGTCGTGTGATATGAGAAGCCCTCCTTTATCACTGAATGGCGTCGACCCGGTCCCCTCTGCTTGGAACTGGCATGGTACTGGGAAGATAACGTCAATAGGCTCATGATGCAGCAGATGCTTGTATTGTTCTTTGAAATTAGAAAAGTTCATTATTAACAATAGTTTTAGTACTTGGAATGCTTCAATTAGCAATTTAATTTTAACCTGAAACTCAGTAACAAATATCAGAAGTTAAAGGGGCTGTTCAACCCTTCCCCCCTCCTTCTTTTTACCCAACCGCAAAGCTATAAGTTCTGTGAGGAAGACCGTCGTTTGCCCCAAAGTTCGGTCAGCCCCTTTAATATCCTGAGAAGTAATCTGTGGAAAATAGCTATAGGTAATATAACGCTACCAGTTTTAGCAGCTTCAAGATTGTTCAACCTTAGTCCTAAATGTCCATTCTGTGAGAAAAAGCTAGGTAATATCAAACATACTTTTTAACTGTAGAATAACGCGGAGATTTCTAACTAATATTATAACTTTTATAGAATATTTTAGCCCAAACACAATAAAACAGCATGAAACACAATAAAACAGCATGAAACACAATAAAACAGCATAAAACCACTATAAAACAGCATAGAACACAATAAAACAGCATAAAACACAATAAAACAGGCATAAAACACAATAAGACAGCATAAATCAAAACAAAATAGCAAAGAACACCATAAACCACAATAAAACGACATAAAAACACAATAACACAACATAAAACACATTAAAACAACATAAATAAACATTAAACAGCATAAACACACATTAAACAGCATGAAAACACAATAAAACAGCATTAAAACAAAATAGAAAGGCAAAGAACACAATAAAACTGCGTAAAACACAATAAAACAGCATAAATACAAAATAAACCGCATAAACACGTATTAAACAGCATAAAAACACAATAAAACAGCATAAAACACAAAGGAACAGCATAGAACACAATAAAACAGCATAAATACAAAATAAACCACATAAACACGTTTTAAACATTATAAAAACACAATAAAACAGCATAAAACACAAAGGAACAGCATAGAACACAATAAAACAGCATAAAAACACAATAAAACAGCATAAAACACAATTAAACAGCATAAAACACAATAAGACAGCATAAATCAAAATAAAATAGCAAAGAACACAATAAAACAGCAAAGAACAACATAAACCACAATAAAACGACATAAAAACACAATAACACAACATAAAACACATTAAAACAGCATAAAACACAATAAAAAAGCATAAATACACATTAAAGAGCATAAAAACACAATAAAAAAGCAAAAAACCGTAAAACACAATAAAGCAGCATAAAAACACAATAAACCAGCATAAAAAATAAAACAGCATAAAAAAATAAAACAGCATAAAAAAAAATAAAACAGCATAAAACACAATAAAAAAGCATAGAACACAATAAGACAGCATGAAACAAAATAAAATAGCAAAGAACACAATAAAAAAGCAAAGAACACCATAAACCACAATAAAACGACATAAAAACACAATAGCACAACATAAAACACATTAAAACAGCATAAAACACCATAAAAAAGCATAGAACACAATAAGACAGTGTGAAACA
Source organism: Phalangium opilio (assembly GCF_054372755.1). Classification (NCBI taxonomy): domain Eukaryota; kingdom Metazoa; phylum Arthropoda; class Arachnida; order Opiliones; family Phalangiidae; genus Phalangium; species Phalangium opilio. Next base: position 1,239,187 of record NW_028324166.1, on the reverse strand, counting down.
AAATAAAATAGCAAAGAACACAATATAAAAGCAAAGAACACCATAAACCACAATAAAACGACATAAAACACATTAAAACAGCATAAAACACAATAAAACAGCATAAATACACATTAAACAGCATAAATACAAATTAAACAGCATAAACACACATTAAACAGCATAAAAACACAATAAAACAGCATAAAACACATTAAAAAAGCATAGAACACAATAAAACAGCATAAAACACATGTTACACAGCATAAAAACACAATAAAACAACAAAAAAAACAATAGAACAGCATAAATCACCTGTGTTTGCGGTGTGTCTTACTGGTACGCTACTTACTGCGCTACGTCTTCTGCTGTACAGCCCCAGTTATAAATTGAATTTCAATGCATCATTCAAAAGAGGCCAGATTTTAATATAAACTTCAGTTCCACCGGCGAGAATCGAACCTTCGTCATCGGAATGCTTGTGGACGACGCAACCAACTGCGACACCACACCACCGGTATAACCTCCGTGGTAAACTGAAATTCAATAACAAAACGCAATGTACCAATTAAAAACGCCACGATTTTCACATAAACAGCACTTTCTTCGCCGGTATTTGAACCAGGTTTCGCAGCGTGGCATACTGATATGCTACCCACTGTGTAACGTCTTCCGTTATAAAACGAAATTCAATGTATCATTCAAAAGCGGAGTTGTTGCAGTGTGGTGTCAAAGCAGAAAGGAAAACGAAACTTGAGATCTTAGATCAGACAGTTCAAATATCCTTCACCAGTTATCCTACTAAATTGGTGGGTTTCGTTAATGTATCACGATATCACGATAAAAGATATCAATTAGAAGGGTCTTGGTTGTTTTCTCTTTGACGTGTCTTGGATCAGACGTCCTAAACTCTCTTTTTTTATAGAGTAGATATTTATATTTAATTTCATTTCATTCAACGCTGCGTTGATATTTTCAACGTCACATACTGGAATTCACTTTGCAACATATTAAGATAAATCATTAAACAGAAATGAGTGGTTTTCTTCATTGATAACTTCCTTCGCATTCGAATTTCTTTCTTACACTTAAGAAAAAGGATATCAATATTTTGTTAGTAAATATTGTGCCTGATAAATGATTGATAATAAATTCATTTCTATTTCAAGTCCATGAATGTTTAACAACCCTATCCCTTCCCACCTTGATTAATTTACACTGCGATAAAATACTTTTATTCACACATCTCAAAAATCGAATAATTCATCTTTTCACTTTTTTTTACATATTTCATATATAACGCTGTATAAATTTCTTTTTTACACAATTGATTATAAACTGTCAAATATACATATTATATACCTTACGACAAATACACTTATTTCATTATTATATCAATAATGAGAGCGATCCAAGACCCCACAATACATACAACGTTGATGCTCGCTCAATAATAATAATAATAATACACACACTACCGATAAACATTGAAATAAACCTCTCCATTCCAATATATTTCTTTCCCCAATTTTTTTTCTATTCAGTCGACACTAAAGTGAAGATTTAAAGTTTATTTACTTTTAATCCACCATCACAACAACAATCAAATCTATATACCCAAATTTAACAACTTTCCGTCACATTCTCTCAATTTTTCTTCTGGAGAAATATATAATAATTCTTATATTCAATTCAAATCAAGTCAAACTAATGTTCTTTCGTCAAAGGTCTTGGGAAACACGAGTGTTCAGCATCCAAAATAAAATTCCAGGCTTCTCGCTTTCAACGCTTTTATCCCTCATTTTGCCAAGCGTTAATTTTTGCGATGAAATATATGGGACTAAAATAATTATTCGTTGATGCTAAATTAATATAATAAATCAGTCCTTTGATAATACACAATCGCTAGGATATTTGAAAATAAAATATGGAAGATGAATGAAAAATTTAAGGGATATCAGAGGTGATATTATTAAATGCGACAATCTTCCTCATAGCGGGTGGTTAAGAAAGGGAAGGGGTTGGCAAGCCCCTTTAAGTCCTTTATATCTTACATAAAGTTCATTTTATGACACGGCACACATCTGCCCTACTTTAGAGATGGAGCTGCTTCGGAGTAAAAAATTTAAAAATTCGTCAAAATTCGTTTCCACCATTTGAATTTTGTATTAGAACAAAATGGAACTTCTTTGCTACTTCGCATGGTAAAAGCCCCTGTGACGGCAATGGTGGAGCAACCAAGCGTTTGGTATCCCGGACTTCCTTGCAAAACCGAAAATGACCAAATAATAACGCCTTTACAATTCATGAACGATCAGCAAAAACGTTCTTGGTATTAAATTTCAATACACTTTGAAAGAGGATGTTTAACTCCATCAACTCTCTTTTGAAGAACGTCTTTCTAAGGCTTGTACTATCACCGTCACTCGAAGCTACCATAATTTAAAGTTTAATGGAATGTAAAATTTTAAAAGAAGTGGTTTAGTCTCTCAATGACTTTAAATAAACGTTTCATTTAATGACGCTTGTGCAACTACTCATCCAAGGAGTAAAGATATTTTAACCCGCTCTATTAGAAATAAAATAAGCGATAAAGGTTATTCCTAAGACTCTTAACGAACTATACATAACATTTGGTGCTTAATTTAAAGGTGATTTAGATTATGTTGGCATCTTTGGCCAAATCGTAGAACATTGATTGTTCATTCTTCAAGAGAGCAGTTGGAGAGTCGAATTCCACAATTCGGCCCTGATCGAGAACCATGACCCTATGAAGAGTTAAGAGAGAAAGTCAAAAATTTTACACTGATTTAATTAAGGTGAACTAACTTGTCGTAGTCTAAAATGGTGTTTATCCTGTGCGCAATGGTGATGATGGTAGAGTGGGCAAATTCCTTCCTGACGGTCTCTTGAATGAGATCATCGGTGTTCATGTCGACAGAGGCCGTCGCTTCGTCCAAGATGAGGATCTTGGTGTTCCTCAACAAGGCGCGAGCCAAGCAGACCAACTGACGCTGACCGACGCTCAAGTTGTTACCTCCTTCGGCCACGGGGTGATCCAGTCCCTGCTCGAGTGACGCCACGAAAGACTTCAGGTGCGAGTGTTCCAGGGCGGCCCACAGTTGCTGGTCATCTTTTTGTTCAAAAGGATCCAGGTTGAGTCTGAGTGTGCCCGAGAAGAGGACGGGCTCTTGGGGGATGATGGTCAGCCGCGATCTCAAATCGGACAAGCCCAATCGCTCCACCTCCACTCCGTCTATGACAATCTGACCGTGGACCCCCTCAATGAGACGGAAGAGCGCCAGCGTCAGCGACGACTTTCCGGCACCTGTCCGCCCCACCACGCCCACCTTCTCTCCAGCTTCGATCTTGACATTGATGTCCTTCAAGACCAAATCCAATCCTTCTCGGTATCTGGTGCTGTAATCCTGGAATGTGATTTGTCCTCGTTGAGGCCAGTTGGCAGGCGGTTGAGATTCTGGTTTCTCCCACTCGGCCTCGGACTCCAAGCGGCAGTATTCGTCAACTCTTTCTATGGAGACGACATTTGATTCCAATCCCGTAGCGGAAGCGATAAACAATTTGATCGCCTGTAGAAGCTGTGTAATCAATAAATTAAATTTGTAGAAAATAAATATTAGTTCCACGTGAAAGACAAGCCTGCGCACTTGCTTTTCATAATGCTATTAGCGAAATAAAGAATGAAATTTCTTTCATAGATAAGACCTGATAACGACTTGAATGTAAGAATAGTGGTATATCATCTAAAGTGTATATATTATAACAGAAAGCCTCGATCATGCAGAGGATAGGGTGCCGGATCAGACCAGTTTCCACAATTTCCTAACCGCTTTCATGGAAGTATTACACGTCAATTTTTAGAACCCCTCCATGACGTCATAGTCTTCGGAGAAGTAACAAAACTTGCCAATAACGCGTCATGAATCGACAATAAAATATTTTCTTGAATACGCACCAGAATGGCAGGCGAACTAGCTTCTACTCTACTCTTTACGAAAAAAAAGCATACACGAACCTAACCTAAAATTATATCATCTCTAAACTTAATGACGGAGATATTTTGCTTTGTTCCACCATGTAAATCCCCAATTCAGCCCCTGCATATTATCCCATCTCTTTGTTATTTCATTAACAATAGGTCCTTTTTGTATCATCCCCCTTAAAGTGTTAGAGTCACCAAAAATCGCTATTTTTAAAACTAAAAGGTTTTATTCCCATCTGAAAGATCAAATCTTTCTGATTCAGAATATCTATTTATATAATGCATTATAATTTTTCAAATATTATTAAAACACCGGCTTTCGGAACCTATTCGCAGAATTTTTTCAAACTATTTTGACAGTTAAATTTCGCGGTACTCCATATACCCCTGGTGACGTCACGATTCGAGCGCGCGTGAACCGCGGAGTTGAACAGCGACTCCGCGAGGCCAGGTTATATCCAGAATTTGACGCGCGCGCGATGTTTAAAAATTAGGCTTAGCTCTTGTAATGAAATCTGTCTCGCGCTGGTCAACCTCTTATGACGTCACCAGGGGTATATTTATAATTTATTCCGTCTTAATGAGGTATGTGAAATATCAATTTTCTTTTTCATATTACAAAATGAATAAATTTCTATAAGACTTTTTACTTTGGATCTACTGTTATTATAACCCAATTGGTGTTTTTAAACGAAAATTAGCCACTTTTCAAAAAACGTGGCACTAACACTTTAAGCGACGTTTCTCTATCTCACTAGTACTAAAGTTAAACGAAAAACCCGCAGAGATTTAGCTTGTTGAAAAGAATTTGATTTACTCGATTGGTCTTCATTGGAAGCGCTTACCCGATCGGCATTAATCAAGATCAATCCCACAAGATCAGCTGACAGAGTCCCTTTGCTCAAAATTATAAAAATTGCGGTGCAAAACATCAAGCAATTGCCCAAGATATTGTAGCGTACTGTCAACCATCTGGAAAGAAATTGCATTTTATTGAATTGGAAAAAAGAAAAGCTTTTGCATCACAGCACTTTTCACCCCAAAAAGTAAAAATGTAGTTTATATGCTGATAAAGCTGTCGTTCCAAAATGAAAAGCAATTGAAACCAGGCTTTAATGATGCAATTACAAAATTACCTTTGCGCCATGTTCATCATGTAGTTAGCGGCAGTGCATTCGTCGATCAGTTTCAGGAATTGTCCTTCGAAGTTCTGTCCGGCGTCACACGCCCTGATAACAGTGCTGCCAGCCACTGATCCTCCCACGTGCGAAAACAAGAAGGAATTTCTCAAGCTTGTTATCCGCTTGAATTGACGACTGCTCGACATCAAGAAACGCTGCCAAATATATGAACAAACATTTTCAGTTTAAATGCGATATTATAAACTGATTCCCTCCAGGAGTGCACGCCTGTGAGTTGTGCGTGCCTTCTACAACATTTTGTATTAAAATACAAGTGATGAAACACTTGAAGCGGTTCATTATTTCAAAGATTTGTAGGGTTATTTTAGTTTCGCGGGAAAAGTGCTTCATGGAGTAGTTTCAGATAGGACAGTCGTGGAGGTGAAAGCTCGCTCCCGTCGCTCAAAGGGACTGTCTGAGGACCATTGATTAAAACAAAACACTACCCCACCCCCACCCCCAATCATTGACGTCAGCATCTGATGTAAAGCGCGTCAAAGCTGTTCCTCACATCCAGTTAATCTCTTGTGATTGGTTTTGAGCCGCCTCTCTCCGGCGTTTCCCCAATGCCACACTCACGAGAGTCCGAGACCCCCACTGCGTTTGGTAGAAACGTAGACAGTAGCAATAGCAAAGACGTTGTGATTGGCACAATTACATCACCTGCCGGATAAAACTGAATGACACAAAAATAGGAAAATGCCTTAACACTAATTTCTCGGCAAGAAGGAAAAAATTTCGTTTTCCTTACCCCCGGGGGTTGTGACGTCAAAAACGACTCTTTAAAGAAAAAATCAACGGTCCGCCGACAACTTTACAGACTCTTTAGTAATACTATTTAAAATATCTTTTAACTTCAGAAAATATCGATGTTAAACTTGTCTGTCTCTTTAATATTTGAATTATTAAGGATCAAAAAGACTATCCCTCACTCGATACGAATTCCGTGTTTCACCACAATTGAGAGTGATACTGAACAATTACTTATTTGAAGAGACTGAAATCTAGTTCCTACCTGAAGTATAAGGTATCCAACGATAACCACAATTAAGGGAATTATGAATAATGGTAAATATATTGCAGTTCCTATCGGGAAAACAACTAAAGTTATAAACCCCAAATTGGTTTGCCTTAACATTGAATGTAATTGCTGGTCGAGGGCGTCGATATCTTGGGAGAAACGATTGAGTATTCTTCCTACGGGGGTCGTGTCGAAGAAGGACATGGGAGAACGAGATACGCTCTCGAGCATTTTCCCATGTAGACAGTTTGCCGCTCGTAGACAGCGATAGGCGCTTATGATTGCGTTCGGATATCCGAAAAAGGATTGACTTAGACCAAGAACGGCTAAGACCGCTATGCGGATTGCTTTCAAGTCTGGGTTCGCTTTAAAATCTTCCTTGGAGTCCGCGCACCACAGAGATAGCCAATACATTGACGCGAAAGTTAGGACTATACAGCTGACGATTGGAACTTGGTAGACCGCACACCATATTATACCATAGGCTTTAAAATATTGTTTGTAGTGTGACACGGATACCTGAAAATGTGCGAAAACATTGTCAGGAGGAAAAATGTGTGTAGAGATTTTTAGATCTCAAGAAGAAAGTTCAAACTCCACTCGTATATGAAAGAGCACATACATTTCCTATTTTGAGCATCTCTTTAGTCACGAGTTTTGCTTCATCTTCATCCGAGACTTTTCCTTGGGATGCAAGATGAGATCTTTCAACTTTGATATCAAAAGTACTAAAAGCATTGGGTTACCAAATTTCATGGATTAGCAAAGGCTTTCACTACAAAGACTACAAGCCAAACGGCGATTACGCACAAAAAATCGCCCAGTTACTTTGTACAGTACATGATTAATTTCTAGGTTTGAAGATATAGCTTCAAATCTACTCACGATTGTTCTTCTTTATCCTCGTCGTTCATGTGTTGCGCGAAATAATCTCTGGCCATTCCCTGTCGACTCATGATTTCGTCATAGGTTCCCCTCTCGATGATTCGTCCGTTGTTCATGAAGAAGATCTCGTCCACGTCTCGGATGAAGCTCAAATTGTGCGTCACCAAAACTCTCGTCTGTAACAAATTGAATTGCTATTTGTCAAGTGTGCAAGGAACAGCCAAACAGAAGCTTTCAAAGGCGAGCGATTACTTTTCTAGTCGCCATATTCAGTTGAATAGTAGTTACTATCGGAATTTAAACGAAACGACACGTCGACATCACATTTTTATTAATGATCGCTTAGCGCTTTCACAGAAAATACAAGAGCAGCGTTATTTACTTTCTTTCGAAGCAATCCCTTTGGTCCGATGACTTCGTTGAAGAGATGTTTGGCCACGTGCGAATCAACCGCCCCCAAAGGGTCATCGAAGAGGTAAACATCGTCATCGCGATAAATTGCTCTGGCCACGTTGACCCTTTGCTTCTGACCACCACTCAAGTTGATTCCCTATCAAGTTTAAGGAACACATTACTCACGAAAACAGCTACGCATGGAGGCTATTTGGTTTTTCAGTCTATTTCTATAAAAGACCTTATGTGTTAGCGAATCGAAGGACTGGAAAGTGTAAACATGTTAAGCCGCACTGGGTGGAAACACTGCTAAAGTGTTACTTCATATGAAATTTAATATTGCACAATGAATCCCCCGCGGATTTCTCCATTTTATTAAGCGCGCGCTTTATTTTTATTTCTAAACGTATTTAAGGAGCCAGCCTGTTTCTTAAAACCCAACCGTCATAAAATGGCTGTGAAGTTAATCAGGGAGCAGTAGAAAAGGTGACGTGTTAAATGGTGTTTTAAGGATTCCAAGTAAAACTATGTATTCCTGGTTTCAATATTACATACTCTTTCTCCGATTTCCGTTTCGTCGTCAGCGGGGAGTTGGTCTAGGTCCGGTTGCAGGGCGCATGCTCGTATGACATTGTCGTATCTTTCCTGGTCCATGTCGTCGACGAAGAGTATGTTCTCTCTGAGTGAGGCGTTCTGGATCCAGGGTTGTTGAGTGACGTATCCCACTCTCCCGGCCACTCGCACCTCCCCCTCCACCTTCTGCATCTCGGAAACCAAAGCGGACAAGAGGGAAGACTTGCCACAACCAACAGGACCTACCACGGCCACCAACGAGCCGCGGGACACTTTTAAATTTATGCCTTGAAGAGACGCCGCTGCTTCGTCTTCCAAGTTCCAATGAAATGATCCCTTCTCAATCTCAATCGCTGAAATTTTCATAGAAATAAATTGATGTTAACAAAAATATCTGGAAACAATCTAAAAGCGACTTCAGAATTTCTGCTTTTACACCGACAAGTTGATTAGCTTATTTTACAAAGAAAAATTCTAAGACAGAATTCCTTTTGACCCGCGGGATAAAGCTACCATGGGAATAAACCTGATTTATAAATAACTTCTGAAGAACTTCCTTCAATTGTCTCTACCTTTGACCCACAATTAAATTTGAGCTTAAATTTATCTAATTGTGTGGAAATAGCTTACGGAATTTGTAAGCGACCCATCTCGTTTGCAAGCCTCTACTTAATTGACATACCAAATTGGGCGTCGCTAGGTATCTGCTCCGCGTAACGCTTCGTTTCCCTTCGACTCAACAAGTTTGCAATTCTTCTTATCGAAACGTGTGTCTGTAAAGAATACTTAGTGTATCTGGCTTCTTTTTGGAACGTTTTAACTAAAGGGAAGGTCAAAGTGACAATTCTGTACGATTCTTTTTTCTGAAAATAATACCTTCCTGTTGGGAAAATGTTTTGTACTAAAATATGAAAGTAGTTGCCGTTCCTTAATTATGCCAAGTATAATTTAAAAACTTTTATTTACTGTAGGACTATGATAATCGAATGATACATAATATCAAAAGTATATTTATTAAAACCAAAAGTTTCGATCAAGCAGTTGAAAGTGTGGCAGGTCATACCCATGTCCCCTATTTCCTACTCCCGTTCTACACAGTTGCGGGAATTGGAAACAATCACGAGATCTACGTCCATTTACTGTACGTAATTCCCTCAATTCCGGTGCAAATAAGCGAGAGAAAAAATAACCGCCTAATAATGAAGATTTTTTCACGGCTTTAAGTTCTTAGAGTTTATTGGTTTTTAGCCACATTATATGATGAAAATCTACGATGTGGTTGTTAATTTGACCCTGCTCTGTTGTTGTTGTCCGTCCTGGAGGCGGCGGAATTAATTTTCGTGGAATACGCCGTCACTCACAATGAAATGAACAGCACGGCCAGTATTTAACAATGAAAAAAAAAAATTCAAATGGCCTAGCTAAAGCTGCCTGTGATTGGGCTAGAGCTAGACTTGAATCGTCTGATACGTTTTAAGGTGACAAACCGTATTTTGTCTATATTGCATATACTTTTGATAGTTATCAAATTTATGTACCAAAACACGCCAAATAGATTTGAGTTTTCAAAAATTCACAAATTTTCAAATTTTTGATTATCGGAAAACATTTAATATATTTAGTAGAAGAAGCAAGTAGTAGATTTATCTTTTGACCCTCCCTGACATCGTTCTTACCAAAACTAGGGTATTTACTAAATCCGGAAACACAAAGATTGACAACGATAATAATCGTGACAACTGAAAGGCGACGAAACCTTTCCTTGCGGTCAGAACGTTGTCTTCGTCGATTAATACGTACATGGCTAAGCACGGTGAAGTAATCTGAATAATAAGAAAAAATATCTGTAGGATCTTAAAATCAATATGGAGGTAAGAAGTGTTTGTAAGTCCTGAAGATGAATAGTTTATCTAGAGATGGCCGATACCAGACTTAACCCGATACCGATCGATGCCAGTGCAAGCATGAACCGATACCGATGTTTACTCACTATGATCCAAAACCCGATACTTCAACCGATACCGATATTTTTAGTAGTACAGAGCCATTTACATACTTATTAAAAATTGTAGGAAATAATTATAGAGTAATTTCATGAATTATACTACCAAGTTACAGTACAATGTTTAGAGGTAATACCAAAATAATATCACGGCTTATTGACATTCATAGAAATAAGATATTTTCTCCATCAATACATTACTGAAAGACCTAAAAATGTCATGTAGCGCCATTGAGCGCATTCTAAACACGTATCGGTTTAGTATCACATTAAACCAACCGATCCGATACTATCGGGAAATCCCGAGTATCGGTGTTGATACCGATATGGTGTTGATACCGATATGGTATCGGTACCGGTTCATCCCTAAGTTTAACAAAAAGAGACGAGGCCCGCCAACACCGCTGAAAATGTGGCGTTATTCTCTTTCTTGAGCCTGGCGAAATCGTAGAGATTTCAGGGACATCTGCCACTTTGAGTCGAGTGAGAAAGTTGGAGAAGAAACTGATATGGCGAATTCCATTGCATTGCTCCGACATCGCTCGTGATTTGCTCTATTTCGTCAACAAATCTGACAAAGATTGATCTTTAAGAAAAATACGCGTCATTTTGGGATCGGTTTTAACATTAATTTTTTCGGCTATGTCTATGCTGATTCACTGATCTGTATTTTAATACAGATCTACTCCGAGCGGTACGCGAACCAAGAGCTCGTTCCGAGGTTCGTTCTATGCATTCGAGGGAGAGGTGATCTCGAATTCTCGATTTAAAATGAAACACAAAAAATGTTTCAGGGCAGACGAATGGAATTCGCTATTAGGGAGCTGAAATCTCTACAGCTATACGAGCCCAAATCATCGATAATAATATTCCACTTCATGTAAATTGTTTACGTTCGTACCAAAAACGGTATGAGAGTAGCTATAAAGAGGTTTGTTCCTTGGAAGAAGGCTTGTCTCTTCATGAGTGCAATTTCTTTCTTCCTGATTTCCAGAACAATTCTGTGGAACGATCTCTCCCAGGCGTACAACTTCAAGACGCGGATTCCGTTCAAGATTTCACTCATCATTTTCATCCTCTTGTCCTTTTGTTTCATCACCTCAATCTAATAAAAGGGGATGATTAAAGAAACCATTCGGTGGTGATAGTGTAGTAAAGGTTAACATTCGCCGCAATAAAGCTCATCAGGCGAACTGTCGTATAGCTTAACTCGCGTGTTCAAAGAACCTAGGTATTTACAAGAAACCTTGCGGCGTACGTTCTGTCTTCGTGATTATAGGTTCTAGAACCAAATTTCGCTACCGCAATACCATCCGCGCTTGCTGTACCAGGGAGGAGTAGAAAAAAGTTGTTCGAGCTTTTTAGACTGAAAACCGTGAACCGTTGGAGAGATGGAAAAAAGGAATCAGTATTAAAACAGTAACTCACATGGCGTGAAAAAACCAAACTAGCCCCCTTCAACCCCCTTTCTCCCAGTTTACATTCGCGGTGTAGAATAAAAGTTCACCCCACAAACCGTCTCCATTTTTACTCCTCGCTGGCTGTACTAACCGAGTTTCCTTTCTCTAGTGTTGGCAATGTGAGACCGATCTACAAAGTAACAAACGCGGGCTCGTATATTACCTACTAGCAAGAATTTATTTATAAAATGAATAAAACTAGCTGTACCCGCGGCGTCGCTCGCGTGTAATAAGAACTTCCAACAGAATGATATAAAGAATGGGTAGATTTTACTGATGACTAATATTTTTGTAGCACCCTAGGAGCGAAGGCACTCGGCGTTGCCCGTCAGCCCCTAGGGATGCATTTTTTACAACTTTTTATGCGGACATTATTCCAGAAAGAAGGTTCTTTAAAAAGATGGCAACAAATCGAACCCAAAAGACCATTCAGCCCGTCTATAGGTTGCCAGTGTACTAAATATTTGTGAAATCGGTTGAAACGCGCGGACTTTGTTGCATAGAGAAGAATTGTTACATTTCTAGGCGCCGTTTTTTAAGATGGCGGCGGATTGGAAAAATCTTTCTTAGTACGCGCCTACTACTTATGAGTAACGTTCCTGCAAATATTCAGACCTCTAGGGCAAGCGGTTTGGGCTGGGCGTTGATAGTCAGTCAGTCAGGACTTTGATTTATATAAATATAGATAGAATTTTTTAAAGCCTTTCAATCTAAATAAAGAATGATTAATCTAAAAAGAGCTTTATAATATCTTGGAGCATCAAGGGTTTTTTCTGTCTAGGAATGTTAAAGGCGATTTTATTTTATAAGTTAATTTCCACAAGGGAAGCGTTACAGGACGCAGAACGGTCTCGGTCTTTGCATAATCCCAGGCTACATTTTTTTAATTCGAACTTTTTGAAAGGCCTATAATACATCATTGATGCGTTCCAGTGGAGATTTTTCCATTAATTTAAGCGTATGGTTACGATTACGGTCTACTGTATAACATTTACCTGCAATTCTTTGTACTTCTTGGTGCTGAGATAGCTCAGGGGAAGAAGAACGACAATAAGTATGACGCCAGCAAAGGCTGAATAGCCCAGCTCTTGGTACATGAAGGCGAAACACAGTACTGTTTGTACCGGGACCGACCACAAGAGGTCCAGTTGGGGCGACAGAATTTGGAATCTGTTCGTGTCCACGTACATCGTGTTCAGTATTTCGCCCATGTTCAAGTCACGTCGATCACTGCTCGTCAAGCGAAATGTCTGCTTCGACGAATCTCATTAATAAACTAGCGTCCCACTATCACGATAACCCTAACTTACTTTTTTGTACAGAACGTGCATGGTGGCGGATTTGAGTCTCAGTCCCAGTTTGGTGTGGAAAATGGCGCTGCCTTCTTGCAACAAAGATTGGGCGAAACTGGCCAAACCGTAAAGGCAAACGTAGAAAATCCCCTTCCACAAAGGATCGTCGCTCGAAGAGTAATCAATGATGGAACTGAAAACATAGGTGAATAAACTGGCTAACTTGGTTCCTAAATTTAGTAAATTCATTTCAGCGTGGCCAACCACTTGGAATCAGTTTTAAAGAGCATTCAGAAGAATGAAAACATTCATTTTAACATAACTGACCCACAGAAACAGAAAATGACATTGCTCGTGTGATTGAACAAGCTAAGAACCAACTAAGAGCAACAAAGGAACTAAATTTCACGCTTAATGTGAACCCATGTACAATCTCGTTCATTTATTTGTAATTAATCTCATGTTATTGATTTCCCAAAAATAATCACTTAGAATGTATTGTAATTTCTTGTATAGATGAAAAAATGAAAGTATTTACCCTGTCAAGATGGCAGGGCCGAATGATATTACGTCGGACAGAACTTGAAAGACCAATCCAGCAATTAGGCAAGGCCCGATTGTCTTCAACAAGGGCCAAGCGATGGGTTTGCTTTGATTTTTGATTCTGTTTCGTTCTTCTGAAAATCCTTTCATTTCCATTTCATTGCCGTCATTTTTGGTCTCATCTTGGGTCTTCCAGTGTTTTTCGAAAATGCGCGAGACAGTCAGGGCTCGCTCCGAGTCATTCAAGTCGTACACATCCTGTGGCTCCAGGCTTTTCTTCCAACCTTTCCAAAGGGCGCTACAATTTGATTAAAATTTAAAAGAAAAACTTGAAAGTCAGAATTAAAATGCATTTAGCTGTGCTGTAACGACTTCTTCAAGTAAGGACAATACATTAGATCGGGACGAGATTTACCTGGTAAGCCATGAATGAACCAGGCGTGAACAAAACGATGCGCCATCTTCCATTGATTTCTTAATCAAATAATCAGAAAATAATTATCTCTTTGTTAAGGAATTTTAATAGCAAATTTAAGTGCATATGTTCAATAACAGGCATACACAAAGCTTTTAGGAGTCAAATGTTGAATTTTTTCTCATGTATCTAGGCGGATTTTTTGGGAAGAGCTATATTATCATTATGCCTGAGGAATTTTGCATTGCGAATAATCTGCACGTTGAACCTAGCGTTGCTACTAACCAAAAAAGTAGCACTGTTAGAAAGACGTCAGAATTATGAGACGTGACTGAGTACTCGAGCCTTGCCCACAAAACCCGCGTACAAATTAACACGGGATATATGGGGGCACAATGATTCCTAGTAGCTGTATGCATTTCTGTCCATAAATATGACACTATAACCTTGCCTAAAGAATAGACATGTAAAATAATTAACTATTATGCATTCCTACAAGGCATTTCACTTAGGCACCCAATCAGTAAAGAAAAAAATATGAATCTCAACCATGTGAGTGAGAAGGAATTTGGTTTTCTTTTCTCTCTACAGATGGTCCAAATTTCCGAAGAGATATAGTTATTTTTGCCTACGCGACTGTTAAGAAACGTCTCACATCCGTGGGTATAACGCGTATTTGGTGGCCTGCTTTTTGGCCGAGTTGGGAATCCATGATATGTTAGCATTTATGCATATCCATTAATTCTGAGAACTAAATTGAGAACGAAAACTGAGAAGTGGAAAACAACTAGAGCTCCCAGTGATCAGTGTCGAACTTATATTACATAAAAACCTCATAATTAAAACTTCATGGAGTATTACCATTTTGTCTTCGATTGCGTACCCATGTTTTTCGTAATGCGGAGAGGTGTCACTCAGTGTGTGTAATACGAGGGTAATTACTACCAAAGGGTAAGTTACAGACTCAATTACCAACCCGAAATAGTCATCTCTGTCGTCCTGAAACATGTCACGTTTATGTATTGCTGCAATAACATGGAAATAAAACCTTGGCTTACTTGTAAATAGTACTTGATTATGGTGGATCTCAGCGTGATAGTGTGCGTTAGTGTTAAGAGGAACCAAAACATTGTCAGGATTCCAGACAACGCCGTGCCACCCCCTCTGCCGTAAATTATGAGGAATAACGCCAATATCTGCAACAAGTAAGATCAAATTTAATTCATCAAAACGTGATGGATTTTTTTAAATTGTCTTACGTAAGTTCCAAATTGAAGGACGACTGCCAAATTGTCCACGACTTGAAAATCTCCGAAGTATATTTGTTTACCAAATTTCAAGACGCTAATAGCGGCCAGTAACAAAACCAGAAGCTGAAAACGCACGAAAAAATAGTAACTACGTTTTAGCAGAAGAAAATAGGAGTTTTAGGAACTTTTCGGACATTCGGCTTTAAAATAATTTCCGCAAGAGAAGTAATCAGTGCCAAGAAGGAGGTCATCCTGTACAGGGCATTTTGTGCCATAACAACGATGATCCCCTCTCAATAAGTACTTACACTTTTCGTAATGGTAAGTTGAGAATAACGGACGCTTCGCCGCTCCGACTTGGTGATCAGCGCGATTTCCAATGGAAGGAAGACCCAGAGTATCGCGCATGGCACCCAGATCAGGATGGTCTTTTGAAAACAAGGAGTAAAATCAGGATCATCCGTGTACCATGTCAAATTGGTGTCCTATTAAAAATAGTTAAACACTTCATAATTAAAAGTAAACGCCTTCGAAGTGAGGTGAAACTAGTCGTCGTCAAGCGTTTTATTACGTTTATATTAAAGTTTTGTGTAATTAAAGTGGTTTTTAGATTTTTACTCTTAATATAATTATTGCTCTGATAAATAAACTAATATGAATTATGGAGATAGCAGCTGATTATATCGTAGTCTTTGTGTCACTTCTGTCATGATGAAGTAGCTGTACGTAACGCTAATCACACTGTGAACTTAATATATTTAATTGACTTTCGATACTAATTTGATATATTTTTCATAAATTTATTGCTCTCGGCTGAACATCATTGATATACTAGCGAATACTACCACTGTATTACCTAAGATAAGCTGCGCTTAGTTTGGTGGAAATTAAATTCCAAAAAAAAAAATTGAACGAAAAACATACCCAAAATGCAGATTCACAAAAGTCATCTAAAACTAAGGAACCCATTTTAAGATGATTAACACTAAAATCTTTGCTAAAAGATAAGCAATTTTTTTAACAGGCCAGTCGCTGGTACGTTATCGAGCGACTAACTAAACTTTTCAACGTTTTCCAATAAACGGTAACGTTGATGGCATAAAACTGTGCATTCCGACCTTGATCGTTAAACACAAGTGGATTTCAGAACGAATCGTCTACATTTAGAGTTGAATAACAAAATGCCAGACTTGAGGAGATAAAATCCTTTTATGAACCGTACATTTTGTCCTTATTCCTAGGGAAATTATATGATAATCTTTAAATCGCTGATTACAAACTATATTTGTTGAACATAAAGAGTTAAATTTATTTTTACAATTTATCCTTGTGAAGATAATCTAATCCATGAATTAAAGAAGAATTCCTTTCAATTTTATGAAAGATACGATAAGTCTCAATCTCAAATTACGAAGAAGATAACCATGTCAAGGCTCTAAAAAAATATAGCTCTTCTCAATGGTAGATAATGATAAGTTAATGGTTCACTTTTAAAATTAATTCCAACAAGATTATTTCATTTCAGTAGAAAGATTCTATAATTCTCCGTTTTCGAAGCAGTTGATGGTGTTTTCAACTTTTTGGAATAAACAGTCAATGTGCGTAGCGGTAGGAAGTACAATCCTCTGTACCGCAGACCTTGGTAAACGCGAGTGTTCAGCATCGAAAATAAAATTCCAGGCTTTTCGCTTTCAACGCTTTTATCCCTCCTTTTGCCAAGCGTTAATTTTTGCGATGAAATATAAGGGATTAAAATAACCATTCGTTGATGTTATATTAATAAAATAAATTATGCCTTGGATAATACACAATCGCTAGGATATTTGAAATAAAATGTGGAAGATGAAAGATAAATTTAAGGGATAACAGAAAAGTTAATATAATAATAGGCGATATTATTAAATACCCTTCAACTCCGAAGGACTTACAACTTCACCTATTGATCGTGACAGTTCAAAACGTGTATAACTATTATCCCCAGTCGTGTCCCGATTTTCGCAGGTCGCTTTTTGAGACTTTTCCTTCAAATTTTCGTTCTGCTGTGCTAAGGTTAGTTGAAGAAATGGTTAGGCAATATAAATACCAAAACATTAGTAGGGACTTCAGGAAATTTATTACAATAATTCAAATATATGGGGATGATTAATACATTAAGCAAACAAAAATTATTTAATACGGCCAGGGCTTCTCACGATTAAAAAACGTCACGTTGAGACAATCTCGGGCACATCAGGTGGCTCGCTATGAGATGGGAATTATTTGCTAGAGATAACGAGGAAGAATGGGGGGGGGTCTTTTACGATTTAGTGCTGATCATTGATTATTTACTGTATCATTTAATGACCTTTGAGAAATTACTGATCGAGGGGTAAAGATAACTTAACCCGCTCTATTAGAAATAAAATGATAAAGCTTATTACTCTTAACGAACAACGCGTAACAATTGGTGCTTAATTTAAAGGTGATCTAGATTAGGTTGGCATCTTTGGCTAAATCATAGAACATTGATTGCTCATTCTTCAAGAGGGCATCTGGAGAGTCGAATTCCACAATTCGGCCTTGATCGAGAACCATCACCCTATGAAGAGTTAAGAGATTTCAAATTACTCGATCATTTTAAGCCGGTTTAATAGGTAGGCCTACTAACTTGTCGTAGTCTAAGATGGTGTTTATTCTGTGAGCGATTGTGATGATGGTGGAGTTGGCGAATTCCTTCTTGATGGTCTCTTGAATGAGGTCGTCGGTGTCCATGTCGACCGAGGCCGTCGCTTCGTCCAAGATCAGGATCTTGGTGTTCCTCAACAAGGCACGAGCCAAGCAAACCAACTGACGTTGACCGACGCTCAAGTTGTTACCTCCTTCAGCCACGGGGTGATCCAATCCCTGCTCGAGTGACGCCACGAAGGACTTCAGGTGCGAGTGTTCCAGGGCGGCCCACAGTTGCTGGTCGTCTTTTTGTTCAAAAGGATCCAGGTTGAGTCTGAGCGTGCCCGAGAAGAGGACGGGCTCTTGGGGGATGATGGTCAGCCGCGACCTCAAATCGGACAAGCCCAATCGCTCCACCTCCACTCCGTCTATGACGATCTGACCGCGTACCCCTTCGATGAGACGAAAGATTGCCAGCGTCAGCGACGACTTTCCAGCGCCTGTCCGCCCCACCACGCCCACCTTCTCTCCGGCCTCGATCCTGACATCGATGTCCTTCAAGACCAAGTCCAATCCTTCTCGGTATTTGGTACTGTACTGCTGGATTGTGATTTGTCCACGTTGAGGCCAGTCAGCTGGGGGTTGAGATTCTGGTTTCTCCCACTCGGCCTCGGACTTCAAACGAGAGTATTCGTCAACTCTTTCTATAGAGACGACATTTGATTCCAAATTCGTAAAGCCAGAGATAAAGAGTTTCAGAAATTGCAGAAGCTGCGATTTTAAAATATAAATTTAGTACTAAAGTTGAAGAAAATAAAATATTGTTCCACGTGACAGAAAGCCTGCGTACGTTCTTATTTTCTTTCCTCAAGTCAGGGAAAATAATATTAGCCACTTGGATTAAAGAATATATTTTTCAAAGATAAGACCTGATAAGAAGTCTCGATCAAGCAGGGGATAAGGTGAGAGCTAATACCCGTTTCCCCAAAAGAATATATGTTAAAAAAAAGTTTCGATGGAGCAGGGGATACGGTGAAAGCTCAAATTATATAATATTTTCATTACACACAATATTCTCTAATTTTCTATTGTTGGGGCATACCAGTTTCCCCAATGTCCTACTCCCTTTTCAGCCGTCACTTATGACAAGAGCGGTAACGTAATTCCCGAAATTGTGGTGAAAGACCGAACAAACTAATAATTATCTAATAATTAAGACGTTTTAATTCTAATTATAAGGGTTTTTTTATTCCGTTGAAGTTTGTTGGTTCGCTTAATAAAGATTATACTTTGCGTTTCCTTCCTAGTAGAGTTGCGAACCTTTGTACAAGAATGACGATAAAAGTATAACACCGTCGCTAAACTTGATTAAAGCCTTATATTGTTTCGCTTCGCTATATCCATCTCCCATTCAAACCCCGGCATATAATTGAATCTCAAATACGGTCCTTTTTAAATAGTGCCACTTTAGCGACATTTCACTGTCCCACTAGTATCAATAGTTAAACGAATAACCAGGAGAGATTTTAGATTGTGGAAAACATTTTCATTTACTGGCTTGGTCTTCGTTGGAAGCGCTTACCTTATCGGCATTAGCCAAGATCAATCCCACAAAATCAGTTGACAGAGTCCCTTTACTCAAAATGATGAATATTGCGGTGCAAAACATCATGCAATTGCCCAAGATATTGTAGCGTACTGTTAGCCATCTAGAAGGAAATTAGATTTTATTGACATGGAGAAATGAGTAGCCACTGGGAATTCTCGCTTTGCTTCGCATCCACTGCCCTGTTTCAACCCAAAGGTAAAAATGAAGTGTAGATGCTGATAAAGGCTGTCGCTCCAAAATGAAAAAGACGCGATTGCTTTATTGACGCAATTGCAAAATCACCTTTGCGCCATGTTCATCATGTAGTTAGCGGCAGTGCATTCGTCGATCAGTTTCAGGAAGTGTCCTTCGAAGTTCTGTCTGGCGTCACACGCCCTGATGACAGTGCTGCCAGCCACTGATCCTCCCACGTGCGAAAACAAGAAGGAATTTCTCAAGTTTGTTATCCGCTTGAATTGACGATTGCTCGACATCAAGAAACGCTGAGAAATGTATTGGTAAAATCTTCAGATTAAATGCGAATTACTTATGACAGGAGACTAAAATCGAGTTCCTACCTGAAGTAAAAGGTATCCAACGAACATGACAATACAGGGAACTATGAATAATGGTAAAAATATTGCAATTCCTAACGGAAAAACAACTAAATATGTCAATCCCCAACAGGTGAGCAATAACATTGAAGGTAATTGCTGGTCGAGGGCATCGATATCTTGGGAGAAACGATTGAGTATCCTTCCAATGGGGGTCGTGTCGAAGAAGGACATGGGAGAACGAGATACGCTCTCGAGCATTTTTACATGTAGACAGTTTACAGCTCGTAGAGAGCGAAAGGCAAAGATGATTGTGTTCAGAAATCCCACAATGGCTTGGCTTAGACCAAGAGCGATCAAGACCGCTATACGGGTGGCCTTTATTGTTGGGTTCGCTATAAAATCTTCCTTGGAATCCGCGCACCACAGAGACAGCCAATACAGTGACGCGAAATTAATGACTATAGCACCGGTGATTATTGCTTGTAGAATTACACATCGTGTTAAACCAAAGGCTTTAAAAAATTCTTGGTATTGTGATACGGATATCTGCAAATATCCAATAACATTGCCAGGAGGAAAAATGTGTGTTTTAGTTCTCAAGAAGCCAAGAAAAGTTCAAGCTCTATTCGTATATTAAAGATCACATACGTTTCCTTTTTTGAGCGTCTCTTTAGTCATGAGTTTTGCCTCATCTTCTTCCGAGTCTTTACTATGGGATGCAAGATGAAATCCCTCAGCTTTGATACTTAACATACTACAAAAATTTCATTATCAAAATTCAAAAATTAGCAAAGCTTGTTCAACCATGGAGTCTGTATCTTAAGAGAGCCAGTTTAGAGCCCCCGCGAACCAATCGCCATCTGAGTTTTAACTCAAGGTCAATTTAGATAAGTCCGCTTTCCTATACATTATTTATAATATGGATTTCTATGGGCGCTAACACATCCTGTCGGTAAGCCACGTGTGCCTTTTGATAGTGTCGAACATTCCTTGTCGTTGGCCGTGTGCAGTAGCCTTGAAAAAGCAACTATCCGAAAAGGGGACAGTAACCTCGTACAGCATCTCTAATTTGAAATTTTGTGGACCCGACCTTGAGCTTCTCCCAGTGAGTAGCTCGAACTGATAGAGACGCGATGAGAAACATATTCAATAGTAGCACTTTCCGCTCTTCTTACAATACAACCCCCATGTTTTAATTTGAAAGAATCAATTCAAGAAATTTAAGATAAACGCTTTCTCTACAAAGAGTACACACCATTGGCTGTTGCCCTCAATGAAATTTGCTCGGTTATTTTATACAGTACATGGTTAACATCTATGACTTTTCTACTACGTACAGGCGGTAGAAAGTGTAGACATAGATCCAAATCTACTCACGACTGTTCCTCTTTATTTTCATCGCTCATGTCACTCATGTGTTGCCCAAAATAATCTCTGGCCATTCCCTGGCGATTCATGATTTCGTCATAGGTTCCCCTCTCGATGATTCGTCCCTCGTTCATGAAGAAGATCTCGTCCACTTCTCGGATGAAGCTCATGTTGTGAGTCACCAAAACTCTCGTCTGTAAGAGATTGTATTTATATTTGTCAAGTGGGCTAGGAACACCAAAACAGAAGCTTTCAAAGGCGAGCGATTACTTTTATCAACTACTATCGGAATTTAAACGAAACGACACGTCGACATCACATTTTGATTAATGATAGCTTAGCTCTTTCACAGAAAATACAAAAGCAGCGTTATTTACTTTCTTTCGAAGAAATCCCTTTGGTCCGATGACGTCGTTGAAGAGATGTTTGGCCACGTGCGAGTCAACTGCCCCCAACGGGTCATCGAAGAGATAAACATCGTCATCGCGATAAATTGCTCTGGCCACGTTGACCCTTTGCTTCTGACCACCACTCAAGTTGATGCCCTATCATGGAAACGTAATAAGCGAACACATTAATAACGATAGCAGCCATCTGCGGAACTATGAATGATAATACGTACTCTCTCTCCAATCTCTGTTTCGTCGTCAGCGGGTAGTTGGTCGAGGTCCGGTTGTAGGGCGCATGCGCGTATGACGTTGTAGTATCTTTCATGGTCCATGTCGTCGACGAAGAGTATGTTCTGTCTGAGTGAGGCGTTCTGGATCCAGGGTTGCTGAGTGACGTATCCCACTCTTCCGGCCACTCGCACCTCTCCCTCCGTCTTCTGCATTTCTGACACCAGAGCGGACAAGAGGGAAGACTTGCCACAACCAACAGGACCCACCACGGCCACCAAGGAACCGCAGAATACTTTCAAATTGATGTCTTGAAGAGACGCCGGTGCTTCGTCCTCCAGGTTCCAATGAAACGTTCCCTTCTCAATCTCAATCGCTGAAAATTTCATAGAAATAAATTGATATTAACATGGGTCAAAATGAATAATTGTTAGTTGATGGATATATGGAAACAATTTCTTCAGCATTTCCTTTTTAAGAACGAAAAATAGATTGCCTTCTTTTACAAATAAGATTCTTAAAGTACTTTAAAGTCATCCGCTTGCGTATCAATATCTGCCTCAAATAATAAGCGGCTCATCTCGTTTTTAAAAGCCGATAATTGGCCAATTTGCCATACCATACTGAGCATCACCAGCCATCGTCTCCACGTAACGCTTGGTTTCCCCAAGACTCAACAAGTTTGCAATTCTTCTTACCGAGACGTGTGTCTGTAAAGAATTTCTTAGTGGATCTGCGTCATTTTGAGATATTTTAACTAAAGGGAAGGTCAACGTGACAATCCTATAATACACTATTCTTTTTCTAAAAACAATACCTTTTTGTTGGGGAAATGTTTTGTACATCAAACCTTTGATTATCAAAAGGAAGTTAATATATTTAGTGGAAGAAGCAAATAGTAGAATTATCTTTTGACCCTCCCTGATATCTTTCTTACCAAAACTAGGGTATTTATTACATCCGGTAACGTAAGCATTGACATCGCTAATAATCGTGACAACTGAAAGGAGACGAAAGCTTTCCTCGAGGTCAGAACGTTATCGTCGTCGATTAACACGTACATGGCAAAACAGGGTGTCGTAATCTGCGAATTAAGAAACAACATCTGTAGGAACTCAAAATCAATACGGAGGTAATGGAGTGTGCAAGCCCTGAAGATTGAATAGTTTAACAGAAAGCAAAACCGACTTCTACCCGGGTTCTTATTTCATTGCTGAAATGTGTCTTTGTCGCCTTTCTTGAACCTGGCGAATTCGTACAGATTTCAGGGACATTTGCCTTTCAGAGTTGAGTGATAACTTTTGGGAATTAGTCTATGTGCCCCCACGATTGAAAATTATAAACTACTTCTTATAATTTTTTTACGTTCGTACCAAAATCGGTATGAGATTAGTTATGAACATATTTATTCCTTGGAAGAGGGCTTGTTTCTTCATGAGTGCGGTTTCTTTCTTCCTGATTTCAAGAACGATTCTGTTGAATGACTTCTCCCAGGCGTACAACTTCAAGACGCGGATTCCGTTCAAGATTTCGCTCATCATTTTCATCCTCTTGTCCTTCAGCTTCATCAGCTCAATCTAATAATAAAAGAGATAATTCTAGAAATCATTCACAGAACCTGTGCCGGTCGTGATGTGTAGAATAGTTTATATTCGCGTCTCGTAGCTAACACGCGAGTTCCAAGGGAGAGGGAATGGAGTATGCCTTCTGTCTTTTCTTCTTCTCCGGCGAACATATTGAAAAGGCTTATTAAAAATCGCTGATATTATTTCATTGATACGGTGTACTGGAGATTGTTAATATATACGTTTGATCCACATTATGATCTAGTCTTGATTTGCTTGGATAACATTTACCTGCAATTCTTTGCATTTCTTGGTGCTGAGATAGTTCAGTGGAAGAAGAACGACAATAGGTACGATTCCAGCAAAGGCTGAATAGCCCAATTCTTGATACATGAAGGAGAAGCACAGTACTGTTTGTACGGGGACCGACCACAAGAGACCGAGTTGCAGCGAAAGAATTTGGAATCTGTTCGTGTCGACGTACATCGTGTTCAGTATTTCGCCCATGGTCAGGTCATGCCGATCGCTGCTCGTCAAACGAAATATCTGCTTCGACGAATCTCATTAATGAACTGACGTTCCACTGTCTCGATAACACTAACTTACTTTTTTGTACAGAACGTGCATGGTGGCGGATTTGAGTCTCAGTCCTAGTTTGGTGTGGAAAATGGCGCTGCCTTCTTGCAACAAAGATTGCGTGAGACCGGCCAAACCGTAAAGGCAAGCAAAGAAAATGCCCTTCCACAAAGGATCTTCGCTCGTCGAGTAATCGATTATGGAACTGAAAATATGAGTTAGTGAAGTGGTTAACTCGGTTCTTTTACTTAATTCATTGCATCGTGTCCAACCACTTGCAATATCAACCCTGATAGAATCAGTTTTAAAAAAATATTTGTAATAATGAAATATTCAGACAGCTGATCCACTTAAACAAAAATTATCATTGCTCATTCCTATACGCTTCAGTATGAGCAAAGAACCAACTCAAAGCAACAAAGGAACTTAATTTCACGCTTCAAGTGAATCTCGACCCTTGTTTTTGAATTTAATCTTATATTTTTCATTTCCCAAAAATAATCACTTATGACGTTACGTTGAAAAAGTGAAATTTTTTACCCTGTCAAAAGGGCAGGACACACAGAGACTACGTCGGACAGAACTTGTAGGACCACTCCAGCAATCAAGCAAGGTCCGATTGTCCTTAACAAGGGCCAAGCGATGGATTTGCTTTCATATGTGGTTCTGTTTCGTTCTTCCGAAAATCTTTTCATTTCCATTTCAACGCCGTCGCTCTTGGTCTCAGATTGGGGTTTCCAATGTTTTTCGAATATGCGCGAGACAGTCAGCGCTCGCTCCGCGTCATTCAAATCGTACACATCCGATGGCTCCAGGTTTTTCTTCCAACCTTTCCACAGGGCGCTACAATTCGTTAAAAATACAATGAGCTGCGCTAGCTGCGCTGTAATGACTTCTTCGAGTAAATGCAATTTATATGAACGCAAGAACGGGATGAGATTTACCTAGTAAGCCATGAATGAACCATGCGTGAACAAAACGAAGCATCATCTTCCCTTGATTTCTTAATGTTTAAAATAATCATAAAAATTAAGAAAGAAGAAAACTGGAAAAATAAAGTTTATATATTCCATAACAGGAATACATAGGGACACAATGATTCTGAATTGCTGTATGCATTTCTGTCCATAAGTATGTCACTAAAACCTTATTGATAGCTAAATAGAGAACGACCAGCGAGAAGGCTAGAACACCAGTGGCAAGCTTATAAGTTATAATACATAAAGAAATGTATGGAGTATTACCATTTTGACTTCGATTTCGTAAGTATGTTTTTCGTAGTGCGGAGAGACGTCACTCATTGTGTGTGATACGAGGGTAATTACTACTAAAGGGTAAATTACACACTCAATTACCAACCCGAAATAGTCATCGTTGCCGTTCTGAAACATGTCATATTTTTATTTTGCCGTAATATTATTATTATTAACCTTGACTTACTTGTAAATAGTATTTCATGATGGTGGATCTCAGTGTGATAGTTTGCGATAGTGTTAAGAGGAACCAATACATTGTCAGGATTCCGGACAACACCGTGCCACCCCCTCTGCCGTATATTATGAGGAATAACGCCAAGATCTGCAACAAGTAAGATCAAATTTAATTCATCAAAACGTGATTTATTATTTTAAATTGTCTTACGTAAGTTCCAAATTGAAGGACGACTGCCAAATTGTCCACGACTTGAAAATCTCCGAAGTATATTTGTTTACCAAATTTCAAGACGCTAATAGCGGCCAGTAACAAAACCGAGAGCTGAAAACGCACCAAAAAACTATAGTACCTACGGTTCAGGAACTTTTTGGACATTCGGCTTTAAAATAATTTCCCTTGAAGAGTTACAATCAGTGTCTAGAAGGAGGTCATCCTGTACAGCGCATCTTGTGCCATAACAACGATGATCCCCTCTCAATAAGTACTTACACTTTTCGTAATGGTAAGTTGAGAACATCGACCACTTCGCCGCTCCGACTTGGCGATCAGCGCGATTTCCAATGGAAGGAACAACCAGAGTATCGCGCATGGCACCCAGACCAGGATGGTCTTTTGAAAACAAGGAGTAAAATCAGGATCATCCGTGTACCATGTTAAATTGGCGTCCTTTTAAAACGCGCACGTGAAATTTTGAATCTTTTTTTTCAGCCTATCAAATGCCATTTACTGGTAAAGTAAATAAACAACAAGTAACATACCCAAAATGGAGATTCGCAAAAGTTGTCGAGAATAAATGAATCCATTTGAAGATGAATAATACTAAAATATTTCCTCAAATGAACTTTGTCTATTTAATAATTTGTCTAACAATCTAGTTGCTATGATGTTATCGCGCGTCTAACTAAACGTCCACGGTTTCCAATAAACCGTAGCGTTGATAGCGTAAAACCATCAAACCCTACATTAAAAGGCCTTGATCGAAGCTGACTGGCAAAACACGAGTGTATTTTAGAACAAATTCATCTACATAAAAACCGAATGACAAAATACCAGACTGTAGGAGCTGAAATCGGTCGTTCGCTTTTATGAACTGTACATTTTCTAGAAGATATTGTCCTTAGTATTAGTAAGAAAGACTTTATAATATTCTTACGATGATATAACATCGTTGATAACAAGCAATATATGTATTTATTATCAAAACGAGTAAAATTTATCCATCTCAAGAGAGCCTAATCTTTAATGAATCTGGGCCTTCATTTAAAATGGAGCAAAGAAATGTTTGGCCAACGTATCACATAACGGGTAATCAAACAATATCAAGGCTGTATAGAATACCAAAAGAAAAGATATAGCGGATCCCCTTTCTATAGGGAAGATAATCAGTACATGATTAAACAATTGGTCTTATAGCAATGATGTTTATTTCTATCTTTTGGGTGGGCTCGTATCTTTGTCAAAGGGACTGTAAAGAAGGCATCGGCGGGTGGGTAAAAATTATTTGAAATACGTCAGAGGCACGTGACCGAGGAGAGGCGTGGTTCAAAGAAGCTTAGTTTGTTTTAGTTCGAAAACTACCACTTCATGGAATTGGCGCTGTAATCTCGCGAAAAACCAGGACTAGATGTCTGGTTCCACGACACGGGGAGTCTTTGTATCTTGGCATCACGTGATGTCTGTGACGTTTTTCAAATAATTTTTCCCCACACCGATGCCTTCTTTTTAGTCCCTTTAAGGCATTTAATTGTGAATAAAGCGTAAGTCGGGACTGGCCAGGTAGTCTTCCTAATCCGAAGTAGCTACTAAAGATCTAAAGACATGTTTAAAAATTAATCCACCATACAAAAAAATGTTTTTCTAAATAGTCCGTTTTCGAAGCATTTGATGTTTTCAACTATTTGGAATAAACTCTGACTATGCGTAGAGAAAGGAAATACAAACCTCTGTACCGCAGACCTTGGTAAACGAGAATGTTCTACGTCAAAAACAAAATTCCCGGCTTCTCGTTTTCATCCCATATTTTTTGCACGCGTGAATTTTTAATACGAATTAAATGGGATTAAAATAATGATTCATTGATGTTATATAAATATAATAAAATAAAAAAATAAAACTCTGATAATACACTATTGCTGGGATATTAAAATGTACAAGAAACAAGATGGCGCTGCACATAATTAAGACACATCGTTTTCGTACTCTCGCTATCAATAAATATACTTCTAGTAGAACATCCCCTAAGATACTGGTGTCCATATATGGAACGTCAAAGAACACGGGGTCTAAAACACTACGTTTCGGAGTTATGTCCCCCAATCATGGCCCCTATAACAAGGAAATTATCGCACATGTGGAGTAAGACATACAGCCTGACCATCTTGTTTAGGCAGTTTTAATAGCTTCCCATCCTAGAACGTTAATAAGCCTTTTTGTAGCCGAAGTGTACGTTCAAAGGTAGAAGTGTGCCTAAGCTGGTAATGTAAAGTAGTTCAAAGTATTATCTTCTATCTGAAAAAAATTTAGTCAAAATTACGCGATTAAGTAAAATTTCTGCTAAATTTACATTTTTTTCTTGCAAAAGTCGAAGAAAATGTTATCCGCGAATAATGTTAACAGTAAACCCATCGGAGGCATTTACGTCATTGAAACGATATCGTTCAATCACATTTATAAAAGACGCGATGTTATCAAACACAGTTGAAAAGTGCTTAGATGTACATTTTCAAAATTTACATAAATTCGACTAATTTCTCTTCTTAATGTGTTTGTCATCAGCCAAGACATGAGGGTAGCCATAATTCTAACGCTAAGCCTCGGCCTGGCCCAAGCCTACGCGCCAACTTTCATCAAAAGCACAGACCACACGCTGAACAAAACGATGGAATTCCAAATTGGAATTAAGAATTTGCTGCAACCTTATTGCGATCGCAACAAAAACTGCTTAGTCATTGCTCATTTCGCCGCTGATGTCTGCTCGACGCCCTCAAACAATGGAGTAGCTTGCCAATCGGATTGCGAATTCTTGCTGCTACATCTCTGGGACCGAGTACTCAATCGCAAACCGGATTTAAAAGAATTGCAACAATTCGTTCCCGATTGTTGTGTTCCCTATTTTCGTGAAAAGCCACGCATTGACGAGGTCAAGCCAACGTCAGAATTAGAGAGTAAAGGTCAAAATGAATTCAACTATCTCATCGATGATAAGGGGCAGAAATACGGAGTCTTTCATGTCGGATTCCATAACGATTGGGACGACGATATTCAAGTAAGTAATTGGTATATAAGACGGACTGGTGTGGTCGTACATTCGGTATTCGGGAAGCCCCAAACGACCATTTGCATAATGATTTCTATGTGATTCGTTAAGTCAAACACTATTAGAGACAATCTTGGCAGCGCGACATCACATGGCTCGCTTTGAGATGCGAGTATTGTGCTTCGCAAGCGAGGGAAGATTGCTGTAATGTTATCACTACGATCGCCCAAAAACCTCCGTCTTTGGCGCCGATGTAGTGGCCAAGTTGGCTATAGCCTACAATTGTAAAAGTTTAGTCCAGACCAAGGGGGGTCCCCAAATTAGGTTCGAAGAGGCCACCTATTTATAGGGATGATATCGCATTCAGGGGGGGCACAAATTCTAAGCACACGTGGAAGATTTGCTACTGTGCAATTTTCTGACGACAATTCTGCGGTTGACGGTGATAACAAAGGGAAACATCGTGTTGTGCACAAACTAACACCGAAAATTGGTCACGTCTCTCTTCGCAAAACGTAGCATGGAGGTTACTTCTACACAGACCAAACTCTTCCCTTACTTGCGCTTTCTTGGCTCTAGCAACTAGGCATTTGGGTCTTAAAGCCTTAGGCGCGAATGGGGTTGCTTTACTATTGTCGACTGAATTACAAAACGCGACTGAATTCCATCTCTTGTAGGAGGGAGTATTTCATTGGAAAATAGTTGACCAATCAAAGTCTGAAATATTCTGCCAAATAGACGAAGATGATCCGAGTAACGAAACTAACCTTCTAAAACCAGGAGAAGTTCTCATTAAAGATTGCAGAGAAGAACACGGCTACTTAACCGGAGAAGTATGGGGTATTTGCCTCAATACTGGATTTCTTTTAAAGGTATGGATGTGCCACTGGCCCATTCTAGAAACACCTGACTCTATAACCTTTCATTTCAGACACTGAGCAATTGCAGAACAACCTCGAAAGCGATAATAAATTATGCCAAACGCCAGGCATCTGATGAAGCAAAGACTATAGAGCAACCAATCACCGACCCTTTGCAGGCTTTCAAAATGGGATCCAAGACCTTGAGAGTCATGAAGAACTATATGGTCAATGACTCGCTGGATGTTGGGGAGTACCTTAATTACGATACCACGTTCGTTAACATCTTGACGGAAATTGCGTATGCCGTACAACACGTTGCGTATCGTTTGAACAATACGGACCCGAAGTACAACGACATCATAGCTGCATTTAAGGTGATATATAAACATAAAATTCCTGAGACGGGTCATGTTAGTCCGTCTGTTTTTCCTTACGAAAATCTAAATCCTACTTCCGGGTGAGGGAGAAGTTTGAAATTGAGCAAGGGCAATAATGTAAAATCTCCTTGAAGCCCTATAGTTTTTTAAACAAGCTACGAGATTAGAATGTTCTAAAAGGTGTTCTCGCGTCATGACGCTGGACTGTATGAAGGAAATAATTGAAAATCAAAACAGTGAGCACATATAGCAGGAGGTTCAGGTGAACCAAATTCACCGTCAGCCACCCCCTGCCTTTCAAAACCGGTACCAAGCACTGGTTCGATCCTACAGGAGGAGGAAGCGCTCAATTATTTACCATTTTAAATTTCTTTCCTAACTGATCACGTGACGTCTGTCTTCTCCGTTGTACGACGAGGTAGGTGCGCGTGAGATAATGACACGACGGTGCCGTTCAAGTTACCTTTTCTCAATTCTCTCCTTTCTCTATTTCATCCGTGTGAGCGCACAGCCGAGGAGCCAGACATCACGTGATCCGTTAAGAATACAGGCCGTAAACATACTTCGGTTCTTTTTTCTCTCTCTCTGTTGCGCATGTGTAAAGCTCTGTCACAGCTAGTTACCGGTTTTGAAAGGGGGGATGTCGGAGAATTCGGTTCTCCTATCCTCCTATGATACAAAAGCTTTCCTCCGTCCGTTACAGAAAATCGAAATGTCGTGTATATAATTAAAAAGATTATATTACCATTTGAATAGAATTTTACAACGGTTATCTGTCTTTTCAATTGGAACAGGCCTAAACACTTACGTCGCAATTAGACTTTTGAGTTTTTAGCGAATAACCATATTCATTTGCAGCTCTTCGAGAACGAAGTGGGGGCAGTTGAGAACGAGACTTATAATCATCCGAACGTTTTCCTGAACGATTTTTTCGATAAGGACATCGTACTTAAGTGGAAATTGCTGACGGCAATGGAAGAGAGTTTTCGAAAATACGCTCACAATACGTCGGCAATAAAACTGAGTGAGATGAAAGCGGATTGCCACGCCGTCGACAACGTCGACTTTCTAACAGAAATCGGGATGAATTTCTTAATGGCAGACGCGCGAATAATCGCTTCTCTTAGCAAGTACGATGTCACTTGGTTCGACAATCAAATGGGGAAGATAATAATCATCCAAGCGTAAGTCACTAAGAGTAATTACTAATTACTTATTTTAGATGACATCAAATTCTTTCTATTGCTACCAGAAAAATACAAATAATGAAGCGGTTTTTCTATTAATCATGGACACACAGTGTTTCTTATAAGTCTGCCATAAATAAAGGGGTGTGTTCTTAGGGTGAAAAGTGTCACCAGAACATTGGGTCTTCAACATGTACGGAGATATGGGCTCCCAATAACTTAAGGCTCTTTCAGACGATCCAACTTTTTTACTCAGCTTGATGGGTCAACTCGAGTTGAATCAACTAGTTGGATCGTGTGAATAGACGCGGGATGAGTTGAGTCACCAAAAACGTTGGCTAGGAAAAATTGGATCAGTGATACAATTTTTGCTGACTCAACTTTTTAAGTTCATTTCTCCAGCCAATCAAAATAAATTACAAAAAAAAGCCTTTTTCGCGGTTATTTCGTAAGTGCCAAGGTAGGTGGCGCTTAAAAAGAGCCATTTGGCGGTAAAAGTTTAGCCGTATGAATAGGAAGGATTTATTTCCCTTTTCCCTTCAAAAGTTGGGCAAGTTGATACAACTTTTTGACCCATCCAGTCAAAAAGTTGGATCGTCAGAAAGAGCCTATAAAGGGCTCCACCGGCGGCTTGCGGGCGCGGTAGCTATGGAAGAGGTAAAAGGTGGTCTGCCGTTCGCACGTGTAAGTATAGACGCCCGGAAGCCTCTGATGGAGCCCTTTAACGACATCTAGAACAAAGAAACCGCCACTCAGCCAATTCAATAGTCGTCAGTCTAAGAACGCTGGTTAAGTATTACTTGAAATGTGTGACTACTTCCTTGCAATTAGGGGAGAATCAAAGTTTGGAAGCCCATACCTCCTTAATCCTAAGTTTATAAGATGCGTTCTATAATTATGACAATACCTATACTTCGTAATGCTAGAGACGGAAGCGAGAATTGAAGTCCTACACTCGCTTTTGCAGCCCATCTTTTTATTTAGTCTATACTAAGCCTTTTGACAGCGCCTCGCCAGGCGTCATTCGCTTTCCCTTGAATTCATGACCTACCTCATTCACTTCATGACAAGCTCCAGTTTGTAACCAGTGATAAAGGTTATGAACTTATGCCTTAATTAAATGTTGTTGACACTTTGCACTCAGAAGACTTATGGCAGACTTATAAGCCGTATAAGCCACGTGACATGATACCCTAAAATATATCTTTCGTAGCATCCGATCCGCTCTTTGCACAATGCAATGCGTCGGTCTAAATCCCGCGAGAACGTGGGAAGAAATGACCTACGACTCCTCTTACTTGCGAATTACCGTCAAATCCATCTTCGATTTTGTCATGAAAGACGACACTTACATCCGAAACCACGCCATGAACCACTGCGTCGAAAAAGACGTCATAGATTTTTACGAATCGCACGGAGGAGACGACAACGTTCAGATGGTTGAAGATATGTATGATATATGGAGTAAAAAGTACCATTTTTTCGATTTCGCCACCTCGGTCCACGATTACGTTTCTGTTTACGGTGACTTGGCAAGAGGATGGAAATGCTTCAAGTGTATCGGGCTAGAAACCAGCGGTTACTACTTTCACGATTTCAACCACTCGCCTCTCGGGTCTCCAAGCTCCATCGAGATTATGTACGGCAACAAACCCTCACCGACAATTAGCAAGGACCAAGTCCAACAAATGTACGAGAAAGATTCGAAAATCTTGCAGAATTTTGCTTTTTCCCTCGTTGAGAATACGAGCGTCTCCAATGTCATTGTCATAAAAGATGGTTACAATTTCGCTTGTAGCATTCTTACTGGCAAAGGTGGAAAACAGCTCTATCAATTTGATGGAATTAATGTGTATTTTACTGATTAAAGTAAACTATAACTTTGCATTTAAACAAAGTAAATCTTTTTCTGTAAATCTTTTTGGTCGAGGTTCAGTATGTGAGGCGGGGCCAAGTCACACCGGGCAGAGACGGGGTCAAGTCACACCGGGCGGAGACGGGGTCAAGTGCTTTAAAAAATTGTTTGTATTGTGCAAATATCCAATAACATTGTCAGGAGGAAAAATGTGTGTTTTAGTTCTCAAGAAGCCAAGAAAAGTCCAAGCTCTTCTCGTATATTAAAGATCACAAACGTTTCCTCTATTGAGCGTCTCTTTAGTCAGGAGTTTTGCCTCATCTTCTTCCGAGACTTTCCCATAGGATGCTAGATGAAATCTCTCAGCTTTGATATTTAACATACTACAAAAATTTCATTATCAAAATTCAAAAATTAGCAAAGCTTGTTCAACCATGGAGTCTGTATCTTATGAGAGCCAGTTTAGAGCCCCCGCGAACCAATCGCCGTCTGAGTTGTAACTCAAGGTCAATTTAGATAAGTCCGCTCTCCTATACGACTACTACCCGGGTTCTTATTTCATCGCTGAAATGTGTCTTTGTCGCCTTTCTTGAACCTGGCGAATTCGTACAGATTTCAGGGACATTTGACTTTCAGAGTTGAGTGATAACTTTTGGGGAATTAGCTGATACACTCTCTACACGTCTATGTGCCCCCACGATTGAAAATAATAAACTACTTCTTATAATTTTTTTACGTTCGTACCAAAACCGGTATGAGATTAGTTATGAACATATTTATTCCTTGGAAGTGGGCTTGTTTCTTCATGAGTGCGGTTTCTTTCTTCCTGATTTCAAGAACGATTCTGTGGAATGACTTCTCCCAGGCGTACAACTTCAAGACGCGGATTCCGTTCAAGATTTCGCTCATCATTTTCATCCTCTGGTCCTTCAGCTTCATCAGCTCAATCTAATTAACGAGATGATTAAAGAAATCATTCACAGATACACCTCTGGTCATGATATTGAAGTAAAAGTTAATATTCGGCTTTCGTAGCTAACACGCGAGTTATGCCTTCTGTCTTTTCTTCTTCTCCGGCGAACATTTTGAAAAGGCTTATTAAAAATCGCTGATATTATTTCATTGATAAGGTGTACTGGAGATTGTTAATATATACGTTTGGTCCACATTATGGTCTAGTCTTGATTTGCCTGCAATTCTTTGCATTTCTTGGTGCTGAAATAGTTCACTGGAAAAAGAACGACAATAGGTACGATTCCAGCAAAGGCTGAATAGCCCAGTTCTTGATACTGTTGTGTTTAATAAACCGCCATATAAAAAGTACTTAATTTATCCTTTATTAAAAGTGACTACTCATGTTAAGTGCGTTATAACAACTGACGTTCTCCCGTCAAGCTCACACCTCGCTCCAGAACCCCTAGCGGGAGAACATACAACAGAACTATTAATTCCCCTAGCGGGAGATATTTATAACATGACATCTTTCCCTTTATATATATAAATAAAATCCATTATAAAATCCATTAAAAAAAAAACCAACAGTATTGTTTTAGTTAAATCAATTTGTATCATTATTAAATTCATCAAAACTGATTGTCCCTAGATTAGTTCGCTTAGGATTTCTTTTTGCTTGATAATATACATCAGAGTCAGTCTTGATAGCGGATGGGTGGTTTATTCGTTCTTCCACAGCGTGTCACCGGAAAGGCTGCTGGTCTATTTATAGGAGGGATTGATGAATTCGGAAAGGCTGCTGGTCTATTTATGGGAAGAATTGATGAATTATCAGGAAATCCAGGTCTTTTTTCTTGCATCAATGGGATCTTTGGAATCGAGTTAGTTGGTAGTCGTTTCGGTTTCAGGTTTGGTAAGGCTAAGTGCTGCGGTCGATCACCAATACGTAATTGTACTGGTGGTGTCATAGCGGAATTTGTTGGAAGTAAGGAGATCGGGGGTTGCTGTAGTGGTAGCGGAACTGGAAATGGAGGAGGTATTGGTGATGTAATTGACTGTATGGGCGAAATCAGGTTTTGGATTTGTTGAGGGGAAGTCAGGTTTTGGATATGTCGAGGGGAAGTCAGGTTTTGATTTTGTTGAGGGGAAGTCCGGTTTTGGTTTTGTTGAGGGGAAGTCCGGTTTTGGTTTTGTTGAGGGGAAGTCCGGTTTTGGTTTTGTTGAGGGGAAGTCCGGTTTTGAGGGTTTTGTGGTTGTTGTTCTGTTTTCTTGCCAATCTTAGTAACGGCCCTTCTACTAGAGGATTGGCTACTTGTGTTGTGGCTACTAGTTTGCGTTGGTTGATTATTCTGACTATAACTTTGCTTTGGATACTGAGGATGCATTGGTGAATACGACTGATCGAAAGTTGATACTGGTTTTAAATGCGTCCTAGTACGGCGAAAGAGTTGATTAAGTGGAGTTTGGATGTTATAGGAATGTGGTTCCTCCGCGACAGACACAATGGTAGCTGGTAGCCAGTTCCGGTGGCCTGCTAAATACAACACTTGGTCTCCTGGTTTAAGAGAAGGTAGTATAGAAGTTCGTCCCTCGTTGGCTTTATTTACCATCGCTTCTTGAAGTTCTATTAGTGTGTTATGATCTTTTTTAGTAGGGAATTTCGGAGTTAAAGTATCTGTGTTAGTTGTGTAGGGTGTTCTTATCCGACGGCCCATACACATCTCAGCCGGAGATGGTAAAGGTCCTTTAGGTGTGGAACGATATTCCATTAATACATATGGTAAGTCCTTGCCTTCAGATTGGGCTTTAATCAATGAATTTTTTATAGTCTGTACTGTCCGTTCCGTAAGCCCATTAGATTGTGGATAATATGGAGACGACGTAGTATGTTTAACACCCCATTGTTTCAAAAAATCGTGAAAGCTAGCCGAATTAAAAGGGGGACCATTATCGGATATTAGATTTTGGGGGGCTCCATGTCTGGCGAATTGAGAGTTAAGAAAATCTATAATGGTCTGTGTAGTCATATTATTTAGTTCAGCTGCCTCGACAAATTTAGAATAATAGTCTACTAATATTATGTAATTTTTTGATTTAATATGAAATATGTCAGTCCCGAGGGTCGCCCAAGGAAGTTTTGGAACCGGGTATGGCGTCATTGGCATGGTTTGATTGTTTGCACTCCTATTAGCACAAATGGGACAGGCTTTAATATATTGAGTGATGTGTTCGATCATATTCGGCCAAAAAAAATGCAGTTTAGCCTTTGCTATACATGAATGTATGCCTTGGTGGGAGCCATGTATAGTTTGAAGAGCTTCCCGTTGTAATGTTTTAGGGACTATTAACTTAGAACCCTTGTACAGGAGATCATCCAATAGATGAATTTCGTCTTGGTGTGGCCAGTATACCGATAAGTTTTTGCTTAATTGCTTCAGAGTACGTGGCCAACCTGCCGTTACGAGATCCCTCAGTTGTTTGAGCTCTTGATCTTGAGCTGTGGCGTCTCTGTATTGTTGTTGTTTTGAAGGAAGTAGTGCAGACATCGCATATGCAGCTGCATATGGTCCTTCTAGTGAGTTGGTATTGATCAAGGTATGAGGTTGGGGAGCTCGGGATAACATATCGGCAATGTGTAATTTCGATCCTGGAACATAGATTAGGTTAATATGGTATCGAAAAAAGGCGCATTGTTAGTCTTTGGAGACGGGGTGATAAAAGATATATCGGTTTCTTTATAATTCCCAAAAGTGGGTTATGATCAGTTTCGATAGTTATTTTAGTACCGGCTATATAATAGTTAAAATGTTCACATGCGAAAACGATGGCCAATAGCTCTTTTTCAATTTGTGCATACCGACATTGGGTTGCGGTTAGAGAAGTAGAAGCGTATTCTACCGGTTGTCCATTTTGAAGTAGCACGGCGCCAATACCGGTTTGGCTCGCATCCACCGAAAGAGTTATTGGTAGATTAGGGTCAAAATAGGTTAAAACTGGGGCTGAAGAAGCCAAACTCTTAAGGGAATCATAATGTTTCTGATGGTCTTCCTCCCATTGAAATATCGCGTCTTTCTTAAGTAACGCGCGCAGGGGAGCAGTGTCAGTTATTACATTTGGAAGGAATCTCGTTATATAATTTATCATGCCTAAAAATCGTTGAAGCGCGGTTTTATCTATAGGCGGTGGAAGTGAGCAAATTGCGTCTACTTTAGTCGGATCAATTTCTACACCTTGAGCCGTTACGATATGTCCCAAATATTTAGCGCGAGGAACTGCCAGAAACATTTTATTTCGCCCGAAACAAAGTCCGGAGTCTAAAGCACGCTGTAGAACGCGATATAAAGTATTTTTATGCGAGGAAATATCTACATCAGCGATTAGAAAGTCATCTGTAGATATATGAACTTGCGGGAACTCATCGATTGGGTATAAACGTCTTAAAGTTTGTTGGCAAACTTCCGAACCAGTAACCAACCCGTTAGGGTACCGAAGGTATCTATAACGTCCATAGGGTGTCGCGAATGTACATAACCGCGAACTAGCTTCCGTTAATTCAATGTGCCAAAAAGCACTTTTTACGTCTAAAACAGTAAAAACTGTTTTACCTTGTAGTGACGCAAAAATTTCTTGGGTGGTGGGTACTGGGAAGGGTTGACGCTTTATCGAGTTATTTAATTTTCGCGGATCCATACAGATACGGACTGAAAGTGGAGCATCCGGTAGCGCATGAGGTGGTGGTGGCTTAGGTGTTACAACCATAGGATGTACCCATTCTGAAGTACCAGTAACTGGGGTGATAATACCAAGCTGAAGCATGCGATCCAATTCTAGTCTAACGGGTTCGCGAAACGCGTGCGGAATTTGGTGTGCCGCGCTAATGGAGGGTGTCGGATGGGTTTTCAATTCTATATGGTGTTGCCCCGGTAATTTACCAATTTTGTCGAAAACACCGTGAAACTGCGCGACGATTTCTTCCGGTGTTTGTGGTATCTGTTTAGTTGTAGGAACTGACGTGATTGTAGATAATTCTTTCGTTTGAAGGGGTGGTAGTGGGTGACAGTGATGTTGGATTATTGCCAGTTGAACGGAAGCTGTGGCTCCTAAGATAGGGATACGTTTCTCAGTTGTTACATAAAAAGGGAATGTGCCTTTGGCTGCGTAAGATGAACAGACAACGTCAATAACCCCTGCGATCGGGACTGGATGGCCGGAATAAGCCATTACTTTATACTTGGGAGCTTGCAATTCTGGACGTGAGGGTAGGTTTAGATACATCGTTAACGGGATAATATTGACTTGGCTACCCGTATCTATTTTGAACTGAACCTTTGTATCAAAAAGGTACAGTTGATCAAAAATTTCATCTTCCCTATATTGGTGTGTTATTGTCTCTTGTGTGGAGGGGTCTGTTTGTAACTGGTCTAATTCTTGATAAAGCATTATAGTGTACGAAGCAAGTGTGTCCGAGACTTCGTATTGGTCTTGTTCTTGATAATCATAATTGTGTTGGAAATGTGTCACCTCTGATTGAAGTTCTATAGCATTAGTTGAGCGGCAAACTATGGCCCAATGACCCTTACGCCCACATTTTAAACAAATTGACATACGGGCAGGACATAAACCTGAGTTGTGGGTTGAGTGACCACAGTTGAGGCATTTATTAGGGCGCTGAATTGATAGCGAACGATGTTGTTGTGATTGCATAGGACGCGATTGGGTTTGTTGATGCTGTAGTGTGCGATTGGAATGGTATGGTTCGTTGGTCCTTGAGTTATACTTATTTGTATTAAACTGTGGATGCGAAGCTGAACCGGGATATCGTGATTGTCTAAAATTGGGTCTTTTACGGTTTAAAGCATCAATAGTGATGGCATTATCGTCAGTCTTTGCAGGCCCGTTAGCCATAGCACCTGCATGGAGCGTAGAAATCTCTTCTGCCTGGCAGAGTTGGATCGCTTTTTCTAATGTTAAATCTGGGATTGCTAATAGAGTTTTACGCGTCACGTCATTACGAATACCACAGACTATTTGGGTTGCAATTAGAGAATCCGTCAACGTGAGAAATTCACACACTCGGGCCTTGGTTTTAAGGTCGGTAAGGAAATGGTCAAAAGTTAGTTGTAATTGTTTCGTTTGAAAAAATGAGTACCGTAGATAGGTTAGATTCTTATACGGTTGATAAAAAGTGTCAAAAGCCGTGAGAATAACCTGAAGGGTACGAGCATCGCCGACCTCATTGATTGGGAGAGTTTTGTATATGCGCCGCCCCGCTGGGCCTAAAATATGCAGGAATG
Source organism: Phalangium opilio (assembly GCF_054372755.1). Taxonomy (NCBI): domain Eukaryota; kingdom Metazoa; phylum Arthropoda; class Arachnida; order Opiliones; family Phalangiidae; genus Phalangium; species Phalangium opilio. Next base: position 1,200,053 of record NW_028324166.1, on the reverse strand, counting down.
TTGCGCGTTGCGTAGGTATAGTTTCAGTACTTAACTTGGCTGCTTCGGCGTAAATTTCAAATCCTTCCTTATAGTCAGCCCATGTTGAAGCAGGATCGGCTCCCGGAACGAACTCTGAAGGGCTTTTAAATGACGTCATGTCCAAGGCCCGAACGAACGAAGTTGTAAAAAAAAAACTGTTTTAATCTAGACCGCCGTTGGGTTGATTTAAAAACGTAAAGTTCGAGACACCTCTATCACCATGTTGTGTTTAATAAACCGCCATATAAAAAGTACTTAATTTATCCTTTATTAAAAGTGACTACTCATGTTAAGTGCGTTATAACAACTGACGTTCTCCCGTCAAGCTCACACCTCGCTCCAGAACCCCTAGCGGGAGAACATACAACAGAACTATTAATTCCCCTAGCGGGAGATATTTATAACATGACAGATACATGTAGCCGAAGCACAATACTAATTGTACCGGGACCGACCACAAGAGATCGAGTTGCAGTGAAAGAATTTGGAATCTGTTCGTGTCCACGTACATTGTGTTCAGTATTTCACCCATTGTCAGGTCACGTCGATCGCTGCTCGTCAAGCGAAATGTCTGCTTCGACGAATCTCATTAATGAACTGTCGTTCCACTGTCTGGATAACCCTAACATACTTTTTTGTACAGAACGTGCACGGTGGCGGATTTGATTCTCAGTCCTAGTTTGGTGTGGAAAATGGCGCTGCCTTCTTGCAACAAAGATTGCGCGAGACCGGCCAAACCGTAAAGGCAAGCGTAGAAAATGCCCTTCCACAAAGGATCGTCGCTCATCGAGTAATCGATTATGGAACTGAAAACGTAAGTTAGCAAACTGGTTAACTCGGATCCAAATTTACTTAAAATTAATTGCAACCTCTATTAGAATCAGTTTTAAAGAATATTCAGTGGAATGAAAACATTCAGACAGTTGACCCACAGAAAGAGAAGATGTTATTGCTCTTGTAAATGAACCTTTCTCTACGCTTAAGAACGAGCAAAGAACCGACTGACTGCAACTAATGAATTTAAATTTACGATTTAAGTGAAAACCATGTAGAACCGTTTTTCTTTTTAATTGCATTTCATTTCATTTCATTTCACATAAATAATTCTACAGGGCCGGCAGTCCCTTGTAGATATAGCCTGACACCCGCTTTTAATCACTTATGACGTTGTGATAATGACTATTTGGTTGAAATATTGAAATTGTTTACCCTGTCAAAAGGGCAGGACCCACAGAGACTACGTCGGACAGAACTTGTAGGACCAACTCCAGCAATCAAGCAAGGCCCGACTGTCCTTGACAAGGGCCAAGCGATGGATTTGCTTCGATATTTTGTTCTGTTTCGTTCTTCCGAAAATCTTTTCATTCCCATTTCATCACCGTCACTTTTGGCCTCATCTTGGGGTTTCCAGTGTTTTTCGAATAGTCGCGAGACAGTCAGCGCTCGCTCCGCGTCATTCAAGTCGTACACATCAGATGGCTCCAAGTTTCTCTTCCAACCTTTCCACAGGGCGCTACAATAGTTAAATATACAAAAAGTTGCATTGTAATAACTCCTTCAAGTAGGGTCATTTTCTATATGAACGCTAGATCGGGAACAGATTTACCTGGTAAGCCATGAATGAACCACGCGTGAACAAAACGAAGCATCATCTTCCCTTGATTTCTTAATGTTTTAATACAATCATAAAATTTAAGAAAGAAGAAAATGGAAAATAAAGTTTATATATTCCATAACAGGAATACGTAGGGACACAATGATTCTGAATTGCTGTGTGTATTTCTGTCCATAAGTATGACACTAAAACCTTATTGATAGCTAAATAGAGAACGACAAGCGAGAAGGCTAGAACACCAGTGACAAGCTTATAATAAATAAAGAAAGAAATTTATGGAGTATTACCATTTTGACTTCGATTTCGTAAGTATGTTTTTCGTAGTGCAGAGAGGAGTCACTCATTGTGTGTAATACGAGGGTAATTACTACTAAAGGGTAAATTACACACTCAATTACCAACCCGAAATAGTCATCTTTGTCGTTCTGAAACATGTCACGTTTTTACTTTAGCGTAATATTATTATAAAATGTAATAGAAACCTTGGCTTACTTGTAAATAGTATTTCATGATGGTGGATCTCAGTGTGATAGTTTGCGTTAGAGTTAAGAAGAACCAAAACATTGTCAGGATCCCGGACAACACCGTGCCACCCCCTCTGCCGTAAATTATGAGGAATAACGCCAAGATCTGCAAAAGCTTGAATTTATTTTAATCAAAACTTGATGGATTTTCTTAAATGGTCTTACGTAAGTTCCAAATTGAAGGACGACCGCCAAATTGTCCACCACTTGACAATCGCCGTAGCACATTTGTTTAAGAAATTTCAAGACGCTAATTGTGGCCAGTAACAAAACTAAGAGCTGAAAACACAAATCCAAAGTAGTACTCACTTTTTAAGTATTAAAGTGGCAAGAATGCGTGCCTCCTGCTACGCCAGATGTACAATTAAGACGTATTGCACGAGCAATTTTGCTCTGCACTCGTTAGGAGTGTAAGGACTTACACTTTTCATAATGGAAAGATTAGAAAAAACAAAGCTTAGCCGCTCTGACTTGGCGATCAACGCGATTTCTAGTGGTAGGAACACCCAGAGTATGGCGCATGGCACCCAGACCAGGATGGTCTTTTGAAAACAAGGAGTGAAGTCTGGATCATCCGTGTACCATGTCAAATTGGAGTCCTGTTTAAACGCAAACGTGGAATTTTGAACCCATATTTTTACGCTCTCTAATGCCAATAACAGAATCCTGGTAAAGTCAATAAACAACAAGTAACATACCCAAAATGGAGATTCGCAAAATTTTTCGAGAATAAATGAATCCATTTGAAGATGAATAACACTAAAATCTTTGCTAAAATAAATTTGATGAATTTCTTTGACAAACTAATCGTTCTGATGTTATCGCGCGTCTAACTAAAACTTCCACGGTTTCCAATAAACCGTAGCGTTGATAGCGTAAAACCATCAAACCCTACATTAAAAGGCCTTAAGATCGAAGCTGGCTGGCAAAATACAAGTGTATTTCAGAACAAGAGAACCGAATAACAAAATACCAGACTATAGGAGCTAAAATCCGTCGCACGCTTTTATGAACTGTACATTTTCTAGAAGAAAAATTGTCTTTAGTATTAGTAAGAAAGACTTCATAATAATCTCATGATCGTTGATAACAACCAAAAAGAGTAAAATTTATTTATAAAACTTATCCTTCCGAAGATAGCCTAATGCGAAATGAATCTGAGCCTTCATTTAAAATTGAGTAAACGTATCGCATAACGGAGAATTAAACAATATCAAGGCTGTATAGAATACCAAAAGCCAAGATATAGCGGCTCCTCTTTCTAGGGAAGATAATCAGTACAGGATTAAACAATTGGGCTTCTGGCCATGAGCCTTTTAGCGATGATGTTTATTTCTATCTTTTGGGTGGGCTCGTATCTTTAAAGCTTTGTCCACATTGAACTGTTCGCGCCTTCGTCTATTCGCATCTTCGCAACAGATCACGAAAAACATTTGCACTTCTGTTCTGATACACGCAAAAAATTTGCTTTTCCCATTCTGAGAGCCAATAAGGTTTAAGCAATCATTGCGCCATCTGCCCTTCTCCATCGACGTTGTCCAAAGAGAAAAACAAAACTAAGCGCCCCTGCCTTCCTCTCGTCTGTGATTGGTGCTTTTCTCGCGAAGGCGCGAAATTCTTGGCCTAGTCGCAAGAAATTTGTATCTTCGCGAGGTGAGGACGCAAAGTAGCGAAAACTCAATGTGGACAGTAGTGCGATCTTGCAAACAAGCAAAGCGAAGATGCGAACTCGCAAAATGTGTCAGTCTGGACAGGCCTTAAGGCATTCATCGAACGTTCATAATCGTGGATAAAGAGTAACTCGGGACTGATCAGGTAGCTACTGATGACATATTTAAAAATTAATCCACCATAAACAAAAAATGTTTTCCTAAATTCTCCGTTTTCGAAGCATTTCATTTTGATGATGGTTTCAACTTTTTGGAATAAATAAATAAAACCTCTGTACCACACACCTTGGTAAACGAGAATGTTCTATATCTAAAACAAAATTCCCGGCTTCTCGTTTTCATCCCATATTTTTTTCACGCGCTAATTTTCAATATGAATTAAATGCAATTAAAATAATGATTCATTGATGTTATAAAAATATAATAAAATAAAAAAAACTCTGACAATACGCTTTTGCTGGGATATTAAAATGTACAAGAAACAAGATGGCTCTGCACATAATTAAGACACATAGTTTTCGTACTCTCGCTATCAATAAATATACTTCTAGTGGAAAATCCCCTAATATACCGGTATCCATATATGGAACGTCAAATGGGTCTAAAACACTTAGTTTCGGAGTTATGGCCCCCAAACATTGGCCCCTATAACAAGGAAATTATCGCACATGTGGAGTAAGAAATACAGCCCGTCCATCTTGTTTAGGCAGTTTAAGAACGTTAATAAGCCTTTTTGTAGAAGAAGTGCACGTTTAAAGGTAGAAGTCTGCCTAAGCTGATAATTTAAAGTAGTTATCTTCTTTCTCAGAAAATTTTGTCAAATTATGCGATTAAGTAAAATTTCTGCTAAATTTACATTTTTTTCTTGCAATTTAAGTCGAATAAAATGTTATCCGCGAATAATGTTAACAGTAAACCCATCGGAGGCATTTACGTCATTGAAACGATATCGTTCAATCACATTTATAAAAGACGCGATGTTATCAAACACAGTTGAAAAGTGCTTAGATGTACATTTTCAAAATTTACATAAATTTGACTAATTTCTCTTCTCAATGTGTCTGTCATCTGCCAGACATGAGGGTAGCCATAATTCTAACGCTAAGCCTCGGCCTGGCCCAAGCCTACGCGCCAACTTTCATCAAAAGCACAGACCACACGCTGAACAAAACGATGGAATTCCAAATTGGAATTAAGAATTTGCTCCAACCTTATTGCGATCGCAACAAAAACTGCTTAGTCATTGCTCATTTCGCCGCTGATGTCTGCTCGACTCCGTCAAACAACGGAGTAGCTTGCCAATCGGATTGCGAATTCTTGCTGCTACATCTCTGGGACCGTGTACTCAATCGCAAACCGGATTTAAAAGAATTGCAACAATTCGTTCCTGACTGTTGCGTCCCGTATTTCGGAGAAAAGCCACGCGTTGAAGAGGTCAAGCCAACGTCGGAATTAGAGAGCAAAGGTCAAAATGAGTTCAATTATCTCATCGACGATAAGGGGCAGAAATACGGAGTCTTTCATATCGGATTCCATAACGATTGGGACGACGATATTCAAGTAAGTAATTGTCATATAAGACGGAGTGGTGTGGTCGTACATTCGGTATTTGGGAAGCCCCGAACGACCATTTGCATAATGATTTCTATGTGATTCGTTAAACACTATTTGAGACATCGCGTGGCTCGCTTTGAGATACAAGTATTGTGATTTGCAAGCGAGGAAAGATTGCTGTAATGTTATAACTACGATCGCCCAAAAACCTGCGTGTTTGGCGCCGATTCAGTGGCCAAGTTCGCTATTGAGAGATTTCAGTTGGCTGCGTAGTACGTCACACCCTGCTAAGTCCTACCACGGTTTAAGCAGCCATATTGGTGGGTTTCAGCCCTCCTTATGCGATGAACCCACCAATATGGCGGTGTAAATTATCAAACGTATCTTAGCTCCTCCCCCAAACGAAAGCTCTCTATAGCCTACTTGTAAAAGTTTAGTCCAGACCAAGGGGGATCCCCAAATTAGGTTCGAAGAGGCCACCAATTTATAGGGATAAAAGCGCATCCAGGGGGGGCCACAAATTCTAAGCCCACGGTGCAAGATTTGCTACTGTGCAATTTTCTGACCTATCGACGACAATTCTGCGGTTGACGGTGATAACCCAGGGACAGCGCTCCGATCATGCTCAGTTAAAACTAACACCGAAAATCGGAAACGTCAGTCGTCTCAAAACGTAGCACGCAGGTTACTTCTACACAGACCAAACTCTTCCCTTACTTGCTCTTTCTTGGCTCTAGCAACACGGCATTTGGCTCTTAAAGCCTTAGTCTCGAATGGGGGTTGCTTTACTAGAGTACTTACTGTCTGCTACTGTAGTGGTCACTCTCTCTTGGTTACAAAACGCGACTGAATTCCATCTCTTGTAGGAGGGAGTATTTCATTGGAAAATAGTTGACCAATCAAAGTCTGAAATATTCTGCCAAATAGACGAAGATGATCCGAGTAACGAAACTAACCTTCTAAAACCAGGAGAAGTTCTCATTAAAGATTGTAGAGAAGAACACGGCTACTTAACCGGAGAAGTATGGAGTATTTGCCTCAATACTGGATTTCTTTTAAAGGTATGTATGTGCCACTATAAAAAATACTTGATTTCCATACGAAAAAGCGAAAACCTTTAATTTCAGACACTGAGCAATTGCAGAACAACCTCGAAAGCGATAATAAATTATGCAAAACGCCAGGCATCTGATGAAGCAAAGACTGTGGAGCAGCCAATCATCAACCCTTTGCAGGCTTTCAAAACGGGATACAAGACGTTGAGAGCCATGAAGTACTATATGGTCAATGACTCGTTGGATGTTGGGGAGTACCTTAACTACGATAACAAGTTCATTAACACCTTGTCGGAAATTGCGTATGCCGTACAGCACGTTGCGTATCGTTTGAACAATACGGACCCGAAGTACAACGACATCATGAATGCATTTAAGGTGATACGTAAACATAAAATTCCTGAGACGGGTCATGTTAGTTTGTCTGTTTTTCCCTCCAAAAATTTATATCCTACTTCCGGGTGAGGAAGAATTTGAAATTGGGCAAGGGCAATAATGTAAAAACTCCTTGAAGCCCTATAGCTTTTTAAACAAGCTACGAGATTAGAATGTTCTAAAAGGTGTTCTCACGTCATGACGCTGGACTATATGAAGGAAATAATTGAAAATCAAAACAGTGAGCACATATATCAGGAGGTTCGGAGGAACGAAATACACCGGCAACAACCCCTCTCGCCACAATTTCAAAACTGTTGACGAGTACTAATTCGATTCATTTGCAGCTCTTCGAGAACGAAGTGGGGGCAGTTGAGAACGAGACTTATAATCATCCGAACGTTTTCCTGAACGATTTTTTCGGTAAAGACATCGTACTTAAGTGGAAATTGCTGACGGGAATGGAAGAGAGTTTTCGAAAATACGCTCACAATACGTCGGCAATAAAACTGAGTGAGATGAAAGCGGATTGCCACGCCGTCGACAACTTGGATTTTCTAACAGAATTCGGGATGAATTTCTTAATGGCAGACGCGCGAATAATCGCTTCTCTTAGCAAGTACGATGTCACTTGGTTCGACAATCAAATGGGGAAGATAATAATCATCCAAGCGTAAGTCACTAAGAGTAATTACTAATTACTTATATTACTAATTACTTATTTTAGATGACATTAAGTTCTTTCTATTGCTACCAGAAAAATACAAATAATGAAGCGGTTTTTCTATTAATCGTGGACATACAGTGTTTCTGATAAGTCTGCCATAAATAAAGGGGTGTGTTCTTAGGGTGCAAAGTGTCACCATAACATTGGGTCTACAACATTTACGGAGATATAGGCTCCCAATCACTTAACGGCACCTAAAACAAGAAAACAGTCACTCAGCCAATTCAATAGTCGTCAATCTAAGAATTCGACATGTGTGACTATTTCCTTGCAATTAGGGGACAATCAATGTTTGGGAGCCCATACCTCCTTAATCCTAAGCTTATAAGATGTGTTCAATAAGTATGACAGTACCCATACTTCGTAATGCTAGACTTACAGCTCGAGCTAGTTCGAGATCGACGGAAGCGAGAATTGAAGTACTACACTCGTTTTTGCAGTCCATCTTTTTATTTAGTCTATATTAAGCCTTTGACATTCCCTCACCGGGCATCGCTTTACCTTGAATCTATGACCTACCTCATTCACTTCATGACAAGCTCCAGTTTGTACCCAGTGAAAAAGGTTATGAACTTTAGCCTTAATTAAATATTGTTGACCCTTCCGCTCAATTGGACTCAAAGAACACAAGTTTAGTTTATGGCAGACTTATCAGAAACACGCCGTATAAGCCACGTGACAAGATACCCTAAAATATATCTTTCGTAGCATCCGATCCGCTCTTTGCACAATGCAATGCGTCGGTCTAAATCCCGCGAGAACGTGGGAAGAAATGACCTGCCACTCCTCTTATTTGCGAATTACCGTCAAATCCATCTTCGATTTTGTCATGAAAGACGACACTTACATCCGAAACCACGCCATGAGCCACTGCGTCGAAAAAGACGCCATAGAATTTTACGAATCGCACGGAGGAGACGACAACGTTCAGATGGTTAAAGATATGTATGATATATGGAGTAAAAAGTACCATTTTTTCGATTTCGCCACCTCGGTCCACGATTACGTTTCAGTTTACGGTGACGTGGCGAGAGGATGGAAGTGCTTCAAGTGCATCGGACTAGAATCCAGCGGTTACTACTTTCACGATTTCAACCACTCGCCTTTCGGGTCTCAGAGATCCATCGAGATTATGTACGGCAACAAACCCTCACCTACAATTAGCAAGGACCAAGTCCAACAAATGTACGAGAAAGATTCGAAAATCATGCAGAATTTTGCTTTGTCCCTTGTTGAAGAAACAAGCGTCTCCAATGTCCTTGTCGTAAAAGATGGTTACAATTTCGCTTGTAGCATTCTTACTGGCAAAGGTGGAAAACAGCTCTATCAATTTGAAGGAATTAATGTGTATTTTACTGATTAAAGTAAACTATAACTTTGCATTTAAACAAAATCTTTTTCTGCAACATCAATAAACGTTACTTTTGATTGGTCGAGGTTCAGTATGTGACGTGGGGTCAAGTCACACCGGGCGGAGGCGGGGTCAAGTCACACCGGGCGGAGGCGGGGTCAAGTCACACCGGGCGGAGGCGGGGTCAAGTCACACCGGGCGGAGGCGGGGTCAAGTCACACCGGGCGGAGACGGGGTCAAGTCACACCGGGCGGAGACGGGATCAAGTCACACCGGGCGGAGACTAGGTCAAGTCACACCGGGCGGAGACTAGGTCAAGTCACACCGGGCGGAGACTAGGTCAAGTCACACCGGGCGGAGACTGGGTCAAGTCACACCGGGCGGAGACTGGGTCAAGTCACACCGGGCGGAGACTGGGTCAAGTCACACCGGGCGGAGACTGGGTCAAGTCACACCGGGCGGAGACTGGGTCAAGTCACACCGGGCGGAGACTGGGTCAAGTCACACCGGGCGGAGACTGGGTCAAGTCACACCGGGCGGAGACTGGGTCAAGTCACACCGGGCGGAGACTGGGTCAAGTCACACCGGGCGGAGACTGGGTCAAGTCACACCGGGCGGAGACTGGGTCAAGTCACACCGGGCGGAGACTGGGTCAAGTCACACCGGGCGGAGACTGGGTCAAGTCACACCGGGCGGAGACTGGGTCAAGTCACACCGGGCGGAGACTGGGTCAAGTCACACCGGGCGGAGACTGGGTCAAGTCACACCGGGCGGAGACTGGGTCAAGTCACACCGGGCGGAGACTGGGTCAAGTCACACCGGGCGGAGACTGGGTCAAGTCACACCGGGCGGAGACTGGGTCAAGTCACACCGGGCGGAGACTGGGTCAAGTCACACCGGGCGGAGACTTGGTCAAGTCACACCGGGCGGAGACGGGGCAGTCGGCAATTATAGGGAGCTGCCAGTGAGGTGTGGCTTAAAATGGCTCCTCCCCTTTCCACCAAAATGGTGGAAAACTTCACAGAGTGAAAGGCTAATGGGAGAAAGCTCCTGATTGGTTAAGTGAGGGTCTGACGCTTAGTAGGGGAGATTTTCACCCCTTTGCCCACTCCCTATAGTGTAGGATCATGAATCTATATAACAATCAATATACACCCCTTCTAACTTGTCGGTTTGATTTGAGTGTTGCCTTAAAAGTCTCTGACGCGTGTCGTGAGTTCTAAGAGCCCAACAATAGACATGTAGAGGGTCGACAGCGCCTCACCAGGCCTGCCTCGCTTTACCCTGAATCCATGACCTACCTCAATCACTTCATGACAAGCTCCCGTTTGTAACTAGTGACAAACTGATTACCAACATATATTACGAATTTATGAGGAAACCTATAGCGTATAAATATTGTCGCAATATCAAAAGCTGAACTGTTTACATTATATGTTAAAGATAAAGCGCTGATTGGTCGAGGACAGAAGCTAGAACGAAAAAGATAAACATACTGGGCACTATGTAAACCACCCCGGTTACGTCTATTTGCTTTTGCTAACGCTATCAACTATAGTGTTATCATCGCTGACGCTTAACAAATCCCACGTGTTGTTAATGTAAATGTATGCGGAAACACTCGCGATTTTTCATTCAGAGGCCCAATAAGGAAAAATACGAGGACCAAAATGCAAAAAGGAGATTCTTAGAAAATGGGATAGAAAATTTACAAAAGTTGAAAAAAAAATTTCCTTAAAGAAAAGTTAATCCATTCCTTATCGTAAAAAATGCTGACTTGACTTGAAAGGTTTTTATCACGTCGAAACTTGGGAAAAATTCAAATATAGTCGATTGTGCTAAAGAGATGCGGCGCCTAATGTTATTCCTCGATTGAATCTTATTCGACTAAAGGTAAAACAGTGCCTTTTCTACTTTATATACTTAAATATACCCGTTCAGGCATATTTTTATCTTTTAAATGCTTTTGGAATTTGAAACTGTCTTTTCTTTCGTCAACGATAAAATGAACTTAATGTTTCTCGTGTATTTGAACCCGTTGAGAAATTAAACAAGAACACACCAAGTTTCAAAAGAAATCATCTCGATTCTAGAAAGATTGTAATAGTTTCTAATTTCACGTAAAACTCCATTTTAACCTATAGGAGTTGAAAGATTTTGAAACTCGCATTAAAGACGTTAAAATGCACTTCAATTGACTTGTATTGCTAACCCTAATTTGACGACTGACAAGCATCTGTCAGGACTTCGACGCAATAGTAATTTCTCAAACTTTCTCTTACTTTCAAAATTAATTAAAATAACATACTTAGACTTAATTGTTTTTGATGAAACTTTGAAAAGGCACACGTTCAATAGTTAATTGTTAATTTAAAAATATTTCGAAACGTAACTTCGTTGTAGTTCTTAAGTTATTTGACGCGATAGACCACCCAAAACCCCTAAATTTTCTATTGGAAAATTAGCAAAACACTTTCTGTTTTTTTAACATTACGGGAGGTTCTTATCTAGAAGAGTGTTTTTACTCTTTTCATTTGTCAATCAAATTATTTTCATTAATTTACGAAATTAGTTCAAAGTTCAAGTGACCCTTTAACCTTTGATCCCTTCCCCGTACGTTATCGTCGAAACCTAACCTACAAGCTTACCAGTCAGTTAAAACCCTTTGTTAGATTAGCTACAGAAAACATTCAAAGTTCATTTAGCAATTCCTTAAATACGATATTGTGAACTTAGTAACTATTTGTGAAAACAAAGATAATTATAAAACGCCCATGGAGAGAGAGTTGTTGCTTTGTGCGCAAGCGCCCCTTTCTACGACAACTGCTTGAGTATTTCATTCTTTCAAGTGTTGACATTGAATATTCAAGAACTCAAAATTGATAAATAATATTTAAATAAGTCGGGCTTCTCACTGCAGCTGGGAATGTCGTGGTTAGTCGAGTTAAAGAAATCGTACCGTAAGGGACTCGTGGGAGAACCGGACACTGTCTTAGCATGGTGGAATTTGTCTTTGACCTTCCTGATTATGGTAGTGGCTGCCGGACATCTCATAAGTTTGGGCAGTTTTTTCGTAGCCCTTCATGACACTTACGAAATCACTCGAGAAGAAGCTGCCAGGATTTTGAATTTCATACACATCTCTAATTTCTTCACTGGTAGGATCATAAATATGCTGATATCTTTAAGTATCATACTGCCCATATTATCCCTGATGCCAATTTCATAAGAAATTTAGCTTAGGTTTGTTCCCATGTTAAGTTTTTGAGCAAAAACGGGATGCCTTAGTTTCAAACAACTTGCACCATAAGTTTATAAGATAGTCAACTCTCGCTTGTCGTTTTCGAACTAGCTCTCAGTAAATAAAACTCTAGCCTTACAGAGTATAGGAAGTGTCATACTTATGGAACATATCTTATAAACTTATGATTTAAGAGCGACAGGGAAAAAACCATACGCTTATAAAAACATATCCATTGCAAATCTAGAGTGATTTTTCTTCAAGTTGAGGAGATTAAACATTAGACCCAAAATGTATTGAAAACTATTGTTTTAATTGTTTTTTGTCGTTATAATTGCATTTTCAGGCATTGCGGCAGGACCAATTAGTTTAAAAATCGGTCCCAAGTTGACAATAATTATGGGTCTACTAATTTCCTCAACATCTTTACTTGCCAGTTTTTTCCAAAGCACCGCAAATGGAACTTTTTGGAAGATTAAAACCTGCTTTTCATTTCATGGTACAGTAACAGTTTATTTGTTAGTTTTTATAATCAGTGGTGTCTTTCATTTGGGCTGCTCCAATTGCTCCGGGACCTTTGTAAAAGTTATGAATGGGTTCCAGGAGCAATCAGAGCAGCGCCAAGAAATACAGCAACTTCATAATGTTATCTACCTTGTCTAAGTTTCGAGTAAAGACTTTTCTACATTCCTTGCAATTGTCCTTAGGTGGAGGAATTGGTTTAGTAGCACCGATACTTGTACAGATAATAAGCTACAATTTCATTCGTCATAGAGGGAAAGCCATGACAGTTTTTTTGTTATCCATGAGTTTCAATGGTTTCATTTTTCCATGGATTATAAACTACTTCATTGAGACTTACGGCTTGAAAGGCTCTTTCCTGTTACTGGGTGGTTTCTCTCTTCAAGCCATAATTCTCGTAGTAGCATTAAGAGTAAAATCATCTTCAACGAGAACATCGTCGAAAAAAGAACGAAAGACACTGACAAATGACAAGGTACTTATGGATTTGATCCACCTTATTCCCGATGCGTATGCCAAGGCCTAACGCGCTATAGTTTAACTAAAGAATTTAAGGCAAAATGAACTCATTTTGACAAAGAGTTATCAGTTAAATATCGCGTTAAGCCTCGGTTCAAGCATCGGGAATAAGGTGTATTGCTAAAGTTGCTAAAAAATGGAAACCTGACCCCCAACATTAGCCTAGCGCTAACCCTAACCCTAAAATAAACTAAATGGTTGCCATCATATCCCTATGAAATTGATAATTACAATTTAAGTAATTCTATCCAGGCTACTAATGACCTTGAAAACAACATTTCCAAAGCAACTGCGGCCCCAAACGAGGCCACCTTTTCGTCAAAGGTGTACAAAGTTCTAACAAACCTAAAATTCTACAACTTGTTGTATTCGCAATCTCTGGGTGTGGCTACTTATTACACTATGGTCACGACAATAGTGGACTTGGGATTGGACTCAAACTTGGACCTCGCATCGGCCTCGGCTTTGTTGGTGTTGCATTCCGCGGGTGACTTAGTGGCGCGCGTATTCACGGGTTGGTTGTGCGATAGGCGACTTTTGAGCAACCAATTTATCACCGCCGTCGGACTCGTGTTCAAATCAGCCACCATTACCCTAATAGTGACCGTCAACGGAGGTCTTTTCTTGAAGATAATGGTGGCTGTAAGCGGTTTCGCCTTTGGAGTGTGTTCAACCAGTCGAATGGTCTTATAACCCCAACTGGGGGTCGACGTAACAGCCTTGGTTTTTGGAATGAATACATTTGTCAGTGGCTGTTTCTTCGCGGTCATGCCCACGTTAATTGGTAAGATAATGAACTCGGTAACTTATTGTGGTTATATTTAATGTCTATTCTATATTTTACAGGCGTGTTTCGTGACCATTTGGGGAGTTACATGTACCTATACGTTCTATTATCCTGTTTGAACTTCGTGTCCGGTTTATTATACTTCATTGAAGATTTTTTCGTCAGGAGAAATTTCGCGAAGCTCGAGGTTGTAGATCAAATTGAAATGAATAGGCCTATTTCTCAAACCAAAACATGATGTGCAACTATGAATGCGAATATTCATGGAACTATTGAACTGACGCGTTTTATCATAAGATATGACTATTATGTACCCAATTTTTGTACCTTTTAATTCAACCATTTGTCGCCAATTATTTTATGTATTTAATGGCAAAGTGCCAAGCCGCTCAAAGAGTACTTTCAACATTTTAAACATTAAATAAAACTTACTAAAACAACCTGGTTGTTTCCGAATAAAATTATATTGAAGACTGTAACATACCAATTCCATATGACCACGTTGTTGGTTCAACTTCAATAACTTCACGCGCCATAACCCCGACAAGTCCCTGTTTCGCGCCAAGACCGACTGCAGTTGGCCATGAGTTGGTAGGCCTAGAGCGTTCACCGTTTTTCAAAGCAGCCATATTTAACCTTGATCCGTCGGTCATCAGTATTGCACACATTTTAAAATGAAATATTTAGTGACAGTCGGGCAGCATTTTGGCTGGCAAATGAACATTCGCCATTACACGCCACTCGTTTTTATACAAAACTCAATAGACGAAGGAAAAACATTTTATTTTTTAGAAATGATACTATGATAGCGATTTCAAAAATGTCTACAACATTTTTGTCGTGAAAGAATCTAAAAAAATTGGACCAGTTTTGATTTTAAAAAACGCGGTTCTATAGCTAACATATAGAGCATATACATCTTAAAAATGTTCCTTATTTCCCAGCCTTAGTTTTGTGTACATTTGAAAACTAATTCAGTTTTACATTGATATATCCATAGACATTATAACACTATTAAAGCCTAGACAAACTATTGGGGAAAGCGGTCCTTGAACGTTTTTGTGAGGGATTTTTCGCTTCTCCTCCTTCGCATGTGTGATAGGGTGAATGACTGGTGGCGCCCCCTATCGACGAGCGAAGGAGTTATTAATAAGGAGTAGTGGCACTCTATGTTAACTCCCTATAGGGCATAATGAGTCAAACCCTCGGAGATGCCATTACTCCATTTTATACGAGCTAAGAGCGGAAAAACGTATTTTTAAATTTTACACCTGTAAAATCTTTTAAAAAACACTTGGAACTTGTATTTCTACTTACTTTCGAGGAAATACCACCGTTTTCTGAAGGTAAGAGTCTTTTTTTATACATTTATTAGTAATAAAAACATTTAAGGCGAGCTAAGCCTTGGTCTTGTAAAACACGGCAGATGAGTGATTTTGAAAACGACGCTAATCCTCGCGCTAATCACTAATCTGCCGTGTTTTACAAGACCAAGGCTTAGCTCGCCTTAAATGTTTTTATTACTAATAAATGTATAAAAAAAGACTCTTACCTTCAGAAAACGGTGGTATTTCCTCGAAAGTAAGTAGAAATACAAGTTCCAAGTGTTTTTTAAAAGATTTTACAGGTGTAAACTTTATAAAATACGTTTTTCCGCTCTTATCTCGTATAAAATGGAGTAATGGCATCTCCGAGGTTTTGACTTATTATTCCCTATAGGGAGTTAACATAGAGTGCCACTACTCTAAGCTCATCCTTATTAATAACTCCTTCGCTCGTCGATAGGGGGGCGCCACCAGTCTTTCACCCCATCACACATGCGAAGGGGCGAATACCGTCACAAAAATGACTCTCAACTGTTCCTCTTGTATCTCTATGGATATATCCATGGAGAAGCTTTATGGGAGTAGCAATAAAAGTTCCTTTAAAATCGTACTAAATATGTTTTGTCTCTGTTAATATTGCTCCATGGTTTGTACCCGTATTAGCATCGTCTGGTTTTTCAATCAATAAGAAAGAAGTCTGCTGTACCGTCTGTACGTACACTGGTTAGGCCTAGGCTTCGCAATTATCGTTAATTTGTGTTTAAATAGCATTAAATTGAAAACTAAACTAAATTTAGTTAAATAAAATTATAAAATGGTTTGTAACTAACCTCTTAAAAGCTTTAAAGTGGACGAAATTCAGTTAAAACTATTGAAAAACTCTTAAAATTGCTATTTTCAGGCTGTTACTCTCCATACTGATTTTGGTGACATTAAAATCGAATTATTTTGCGAGCAATGTCCGAGAGCTTGTGAAAACTTTCTGGCCCTTTGCGCCAGCGGATATTACGAAGGTTGCTTATTTCACCGTAACATTAAGGGGTTTATGGTTCAAACTGGTGACCCAACGGGAACTGGGAAAGGTGGATCTAGTATCTGGGGGACCCGATTTGAAGATGAATATCGCGAAGATCTCAAGGTTGGCATTCTTTTCTCGCAGCTATTTAAATTATATAAGAAAATTTTAATTTTAAATCGTAGCATAATGTAAGGGGCGTGGTCTCATTGGCCAATAATGGACCAAACACAAATGGGTCGCAGTTTTTCATAACCTATTCCAAACAACCGCATCTTGATATGAAATATACTGTATTTGGGAAGTAAGTTGTTTAATTAATGTTAATTATGTTGTATTTAACACTTATTCGTTAATTGCAGAGTTATAGATGGCAATGATGCCTTGGATGAATTAGAGAAGTTACCAGTTAACCCTAAAAATTTTAGGCCTATTCATGAAACAAGAATAAATGGAGTGACAATTCACGCTAATCCCCTTGCCAAATAATTTAATCTCAATTAATTTCATGTTAATTTGACTACATTATCATAATTGTATTTTGTAAATAAATATTTTTGCATTGATTATAAAATATATGCCTATATATACTTCTTTTGATGTTGGAATAGTTAAGCCTTGCCAGTGGCATCGCTAATTATTTTAAGGTATTCAGTTTAATTCTTGGTTTAAAATATGGTGATTTATTTATGAAAAAACGCAAAAGAGACCCATTTTGTTTCATAAAAGCATTTAGTCTTTAAGTACACATATTAATAACTTAATGGATAACAATTAACATAAAATGTGTTTGTTACATAAGAGATTTTCCCAAGATGAACCTACGGTACCACAAGAACGATGTTGCCAGGCTAAGTGAATACCTGTCAAGTAAAAACGGTATTTGGTCTGCCTTACTGACAAAAGTGCTAACCTTAAAGCATAACTTTAAGCCTCGGACTATGATAAAAAAAAGCTTTAAGCCTCGGACTTTGATAAAAAAACTTTAAGCCTCGGACTATGATAAAAAAAAACTTTAAGCCTCGGACTATGATAAAAAAAAACTTTAAGCCTCGGACTATGATAAAAAAACCTTGAGCCTCGGACTATAAAAAAACCTTAAGCCTTGGACTATAAAAAAACCTTAAGCCTCGGACTATGATGAAAAAACCTTGAGCCTCGGACTATGATGAAAAAACCTTGAGCCTCGGACTATGATAAAAAACCTTGAGCCTCGGACTATAAAAAAAACCTTGAGCCTCGGACTACAAAAAACCTTAAGCCTTGGACTATAATAAAAGATTAAGCCTCGGACTATGATAAAAAACTTTAAGCCTCGGACTATGATAAAAAACTTTAAGCCTCGGACTAGAAACTTAAGCCATGACTTAAGCCTTGCCCTTGGTCTTAACACGTAAGCCTTTGACTATCATACATACCAAGTGAGTATGTATGACATGTGTTCATTTCTGAGTGTGATCCTAGTTTGTCCAGGTATTGGTGCATCCTCTCTGATTGGATTACTTGGCGTAATACAGGCATCAATAAAAACCGGGGCGCAGTTCACTGTTTCAGCCATTTTGTTTATGTCCCTTAATGTCCAGAATCTGTTTCCATCACTCACTGATTGTTTTGGTGCTAATGGCTGTCTCTGTATTCATTTATCAAATAAATAATGAAACTACAAGGTCATGACCAATAACCAATGAGACTACAAGGTCATGACCAATAACCAATGAGACTACAAGGTCATGACCAATAACCAATGAGACTACAAGGTCATGACCAATAACCAATGAGACTACAAGGTCATGACCAATAACCAATGAGACTACAAGTTCATGACCAATAACCAATGAAACTACAAGGTCATGACCAATAACCAATGAAACTAAAAGGTCATGACCAATAACCAATGAGACTATAAGATCATGACCTATAACCAATGAAACTACAAGGTCATGACCAATATCAATGAAACTACAAGGTCATGACCAATAACCAATGAAACTACAAGGTCATGACCAATATCAATGAAACTACAAGGTCATGACCAATAACCAATGAAACTACAAGGTCATGACCAATAACCAATGAAACTACAAGGTCATGACTAATAAAGAATGGAAATCGAAAAATAAATTAAAATAAAAGGTCTTACTGGTTCAGATTTCCGAACAATTCCAACAATTTCCAGTTCTTCAGTTGTTTGACCATTGAGTCTTGTGTTGGGTGAAATTTTATTTCTAGGGACCCAACCTCTATTGACGAGAATCGTATCCCTTAAAATAATGCATTATTATAGAATTTTAAAACTCATGGATAAAACTGATGAATTCATCTTGAAACACATTACTGGCTGTCAGAAACCTTAAAGGGCGTGATGACGTAGGCTCCAGTTTGCCCAGTATACATCAGTCCTCCACTGGCTTTCTCGGCACCCTCTGGTGTCAGTAATGAACGTGGTCTAACATACATTTCATTCTCGTGCAAAAACCTTCCCCGAACCTTGACTCTACGGTATTCCATGTCTTCTACTGATTCTAAACTATAAAAGTTAAATTTAAATTGAAATCTTACTAAAGAAATCATGATTTCGCAGTACTTTTCAGGTAGTTCAACGGGTTCTGCTGTGGTTTTTTGTCGCAACTCTTCAATAAGGCTTAACTTCCATTTACGACGTTGTACTTGCCATGATCCGAGAAGAAAAGTAGTTCCCGGAACTAGCTTAATTACAATATCAATAAAACAATATATTATTATTATTATTATTCATAATTAATGCTTAATTATTAATTACCAATAAAAAGTAACCAATTGGACCAACATCCCTTGATTTTTCAGATATTTTGAATGACCTATTAGTTACATTTCTGTTTACCATAAATCGATTAGCAATAATCGATGGCTTACATCTCAAAATATTATTAATTCTAAACATTTTTAAATTAATTGCGGTTAATTTAAATCGGTGCAAAAACTGTGGTGGTATAACCGAATCTGACAGGAGTGTTATAAGCAGACGACGTAGCAGACTTGTTCTTATATTGATATTACATGGACGCTACTAATTTGCATAAGTTTGCAGGAAACCAATTTTTTGGCATAACAGAGAAAAGACATAGCTTAGCTTAGAATAGCTTAGATTCGCTTAGCTAAACGAAGCTAAACGAAGCTAAAAGAAGCTAAACGAAGCTAAACGAAGCTAAACGAAGCTAAAAGAAGCTAAACGAAGCTAAAAGAAGCTAAACGAAGCTAAACGAAGCTAAACGAAGCTAAACGAAGCTAAACGAAGCTAAACGAAGCTAAACGAAGCTAAACGAAGCTAAACGAAGCTAAACGAAGCTAAAAGAAGCTAAACGAAGCTAAACGAAGCTAAAAGAAGCTAAACGAAGCTAAACGAAGCTAAACGAAGCTAAACGAAGCTAAACGAAGCTAAAAGAAGCTAAACGAAGCTAATTGAAGCTAAAAGAAGCTAAACGAAGCTAAACGAAGCTAAACGAAGCTAAACGAAGCTAAACGAAGCTAAACGAAGCTAAACGAAGCTAAACGAAGCTAAACGAAGCTAAAAGAAGCTAAACGAAGCTAAACGAAGCTAAACGAAGCTAAACGAAGCTAAACGAAGCTAAACGAAGCTAAACGAAGCTAAACGAAGCTAAACGGAGCTAAACGAAGCTAAACGAAGCTAAACGAAGCTAAACGAAGCTAAACGAAGCTAAACGAAGCTAAACGAAGCTAAACGAAGCTAAAAGAAGCTAAACGAAGCTAAACGAAGCTAAACGAAGCTAAACGAAGCTAAACGAAGCTAAACGAAGCTAAACGAAGCTAAACGAAGCTAAACGAAGCTAAACGAAGCTAAACGAAGCTAAACGAAGCTAAACGAAGCTAAAAGAAGCTAAACGAAGCTAAACGAAGCTAATTGAAGCTAAAAGAAGCTAAACGAAGCTAAACGAAGCTAAACGAAGCTAAACGAAGCTAAAAGAAGCTAAACGAAGCTAAACGAAGCTAAACGAAGCTAAACGAAGCTAAACGAAGCTAAACGAAGCTAAACGAAGCTAAAAGAAGCTAAACGAAGCTAAAAGAAGCTAAACGAAGCTAAAAGAAGCTAAACGAAGCTAAAAGAAGCTAAACGAAGCTAAACGAAGCTAAACGAAGCTAAACGAAGCTAAACGAAGCTAAACGAAGCTAAACGAAGCTAAACGAAGCTAAACGAAGCTAAACGAAGCTAAACGAAGCTAAACGAAGCTAAACGAAGCTAAACGAAGCTAAACGAAGCTAAACGAAGCTAAACGAAGCTAAACGAAGCTAAACGAAGCTAAACGAAGCTAAACGAAGCTAAACGAAGCTAAAAGAAGCTAAACGAAGCTAAACGAAGCTAAACGAAGCTAAACGAAGCTAAACGAAGCTAAACGAAGCTAAACGAAGCTAAACGAAGCTAAACGAAGCTAAACGAAGCTAAACGAAGCTAAACGAAGCTAAACGAAGCTAAACGAAGCTAATTGAAGCTAAAAGAAGCTAAACGAAGCTAAACGAAGCTAATTGAAGCTAAAAGAAGCTAAAAGAAGCTAAACGAAGCTAAACGAAGCTAAACGAAGCTAAAAGAAGCTAAACGAAGCTAAACGAAGCTAAACGAAGCTAAACGAAGCTAAACGAAGCTAAACGAAGCTAAACGAAGCTAAAAGAAGCTAAACGAAGCTAAAAGAAGCTAAACGAAGCTAAACGAAGCTAAACGAAGCTAAACGAAGCTAAACGAAGCTAAACGAAGCTAAACGAAGCTAAACGAAGCTAAACGAAGCTAAACGAAGCTAAACGAAGCTAAACGAAGCTAAACGAAGCTAAACGAAGCTAAACGAAGCTAAACGAAGCTAAACGAAGCTAAACGAAGCTAAACGAAGCTAAACGAAGCTAAACGAAGCTAAACGAAGCTAAACGAAGCTAAACGAAGCTAAACGAAGCTAAACGAAGCTAAACGAAGCTAAACGAAGCTAAACGAAGCTAAACGAAGCTAAACGAAGCTAAACGAAGCTAAACGAAGCTAAACGAAGCTAAACGAAGCTAAACGAAGCTAAACGAAGCTAAACGAAGCTAAACGAAGCTAAACGAAGCTAAACGAAGCTAAACGAAGCTAAACGAAGCTAAACGAAGCTAAACGAAGCTAAACGAAGCTAAACGAAGCTAAACGAAGCTAAACGAAGCTAAACGAAGCTAAACGAAGCTAAAAGAAGCTAAACGAAGCTAAACGAAGCTAAACGAAGCTAAACGAAGCTAAACGAAGCTAAACGAAGCTAAACGAAGCTAAACGAAGCTAAACCACTCTAAACCACTCTAAGCTAAGCTAAGCGAAGCCACTCTAAACCACTCTAAGTTAAGCTAAGCGAAGCCACTCTAAACCACTCTAAGCTAAGCTAAGCGAAGCCACTCTAAACCACTCTAGCCACTCTAAGCCACTCTAAACTACTCTAAACCACTCTAAACCACTCTAAACTACTCTAAACCACTCTAAACCACTCTAAACCACTCTAGCCACTCTAACCTAAGCGAAGCGAAGCTAAGCGAAGCCACTCTAAACCACTCTAAACCACTCTAGCCACTCTAAGCCACTCTAAACTACTCTAAACCACTCTAAACCACTATAAACTACTCTAAACCACTAAGCTAAGCGAAGCGAAGCCCTAAGCGAAGCTAAGCGAAGCTAGATTTTCTTGTAAAAACCATGAGTTTCATCGAGTTTTCTGAGTTTCATCGAGTTTTCGGTAGATTTATGCAAATTAGTATTCTTGTAGCAAACTTTTGAAAATAGTGGTGGATGGGGAATTTTATGCAAATTGGTATATTGGCTGCAAACCATTGAAAATACTGGTTTTATGCATGAAAAAGTTTTTTCAGAATTTATGCAAATTAGTATTTTGGAAGCAAACTTTTGAAAATGGCGGCCTTAGTCGAGGCGAAAAGGGGAAACAAATTTGCCCTAAAAGCAACCAATCAAAACCCAGATTCAGAATTTTGTAATGCCTCCTTTCATTTGTCGATCACTTAAGTTTTATTTTAAGCCTACTACTGTTTTATGTTTTAGCACAACACAAATACACAATGGGGGAACATCGGTTACAATATATAAGTGAAAACTACATTGATAGAATCTAAATTAAAATTCTGATAATTCAATATTTCTTTACCTGAAGAAACTCGTGGTCACCTCTCATTTCCCGAAAGACATTTTTGAAACGTTAAATTTAAACAAAGGCCATTTTCATTATTTATTTTGTTTAGGTTTTCCATTTTTAATTCGCAAGAAAATAATTAGGCTTAACGTGAAAGAAAATCTCGCGCGCGATCTCTTCAAATTTCGCGCTAAATGGGAACGCCGGCTCTGGCGAATAAATAATCGTCAAGAAGTTTCAGCCGGCGAATACACATTTCGCGTGCTTTTTTTCGCCAAGTGGGAACCTGGCTTTATGCAAAAAAATTGGTTTGCTGTAAACTTATGCGAATTAGTTGCGTCCTATTACATAAAGTGTACGCAGACGACGTAGCAGACTTGTTCTTATATTGATATTACATAAAGTGTAAGCAGACGACGTAGCAGACTTGTTATTGTTGAGTGTAGGAACCAGGGCTGGAAATAAGATGAATTTTGTAAGTGGTCCTCGGGACCAGCGACCCCTCATGTTGGAATTATTAAACTGGTCCTTGGGACCAGTGATCCTTGCATTAATTATTATTTTACCGGTCCCACTATAAATTAAATTTCTAAAATGGTGAGAATAAAAATCACGTAAAGACACAAAAGTAAAGAAGCTGAAAATTCTAATTGATTTTGAATTTTTATTGTAGGAAAAAGTAGCATATACCAATCCGTAACAGTTAACTTTTATTTCTTATCACAATTTTTCAACTAGTTGCCACTAAATAGGGAGTCAGCACTTATAGACTAAAAAAAATTCGGCCTACGTCATAGTTTAAGAGTACGCTAGCGCCATCTCTTAAAGCAGTGCTACAAATTTGCCGAAATTTGAATTTCTTTTGAGCCGCCATCTTTGTGGAGCGGCGTGATCATATTGGAGGTCGCTACTTTGAATGCAAAGTCGGGCTAGTTAAGCTATTATGAGAGTTTAAATGAAGAAGTTAAGAAAAGATACAGAGAAAAGATAAATTTTATTAAGAAAATTGGCCCTTCTTAAGAAAAAAGATTTTACTTATTTGAATGGTCAAAATAGTGCAGAAAAATCGTTCGCGCTGAGAAATGTAAAACGAAGGTCACTCGATCAAAGAAAGCCAAAAGCACTTAAATGTTAATTTAAAATTAATTTTTGGGCCAAGTCAATTTTTAATTTTTTGTTTACTACTTCAAGTCAATTTTTAATGTTTTGTTTACTACTTCAAGTCAATTTTTAATTTTTTGTTTACTACTTCAAGTCAATTTTTAATTTTTTGTTTACTACTTCAAGTCAATTTTTAATTTTTGGGCCAAGTCAAGTCAATTTTTTGTAGGGATGCAACGATGCATCGGCCAAGAATCGGCTTCGGCCAGAATCGGCCACTTGGCCGAATAATCGAATCGGCCGATTTTTCTAAGGTAATCGGCCGATTTTTTTCGGCCGACTCTTTTTGGTTAGATCTAATCTAGAGCTAGTATAAAGGAACTAACAAGTTTGCCAATTAACAAATAACGTAATTTAACCAAATTCTCCGTCAGCCCCTCCCCCCCTTTCAAAAATGTTACCAGAACCAGTCGCTCTCTAAGAGCGTGGCGCACCGAGAGAAAAAAATCAGAGAAGTTTGTTTAAGTTATTACAAAGCTATGGTAACAACGCTGAATGCTGATCTCTCTAGTCTAGTGTGAGCCTCTAACCGTATTTTCGGGTTTACCCTTTTTGAATTTCCTTCTCAACGGATCACGTGACGTCTTACTCCTCGGCTGTGCGCCGAGGTAGGTGCGCGGGAGAGCCATGGTAGCCAGCCGTTATGGTTTGCCTTCCCCTTCTATCTTTGACTCTCCTTTCGATTTGTGCGCACTGCTACTTCCCACCAAAGAGAATATACCAAGAGGAGTGGTAACTTTGTAAATAGGGACCGGGACTGATTTTGAGAAACAAGTTCCGGTTGTTCACGCGACCGTGTCGTCCACTTAAAAATTACCTTTTGTACGTCAACGGTCAAACCAGAGATCAACCCTTTGCCACCACCAAAAATAAGCAGCCGACATAATTTAACCAATAAAAGGCGTCGCGGCTTAGCCACTAAACAAAAAACCGGATCTAGTTACTCCAAAACCGTGGCCGGGCTTTTCAAAAGCCCTGTGGAAGGCTAGACTTTTTGCTCCTCTTGGTATATTTCTCTTTGTTCCCACCTGTTCCACAAACAATATCGCTCTATCACAGTCTGGATTTTATTATTGTCAGCTATCCCTCTAATGTGTTTGGTCTCATTGTCTCTAGCGTGTATTCCTGCAGTCCCTTGTTTACTTAAAGTAATAATACTTGAAGTCTTGAATGCTACTTCTTGTTTTTAAAAGGATGAGAAAGGAACTTAAAAACTCACGATTAAAATTATTTTTTCCTATCCGGAATGCAAAGAAAGAACTAATCAAAAACAAGTTGTAGCAGAAAGAATGGACAAAATGTGTGTTGAACTAAATGAACTAGTATCACGGAAACCAAACCAGATCGATTAATGTCCTTAGACATTTTTGACAAGTAGCACTCCTATACTAATGCCTAAAACGTACAACCTTGAGGCTTCGGCCGATTAATCGGCCGAAGCCGATTTTTTAGAGACCGATGCATCGAATCGGCCGATTCCGAAAAATTACGAATCGTTGCATCCCTAATTTTTTGTTTACTATTTATTGTTGATTAAATACAAAAAAGTCCGACCCCTCGGCAGAAAGACACCCAAGTGAGTGAAAATGACCAAATCAAGTTATTTAAAAGGGTCAGGTAGGAAGAAATGTTTTTCAATCAACATGTCTAATGATATTTGAACTATCTTATTCTTTATTGCATTTTACATAAATTCGGTGGCAATATCTTCTCTCGCTATCAGTAAGCCAGATCAAAATCCTGTAATGTGACCATACACTACTGCCTAATACGACTACTGACAACTAGTACTAGCTATGGTCTAGACTGTCGACTACAAGAGACTCATTCTAGAGTATAGACGCTAGACAAGATCAATAGTCAATAGACTACAAAACTTTTGTAGGGAAGTTGTAGCCAAGGAGTACTAACTACCTATGAGTAGAATTGGTTGAAAATGTGTTGAGCTAAAAAAATTCTAATAAGGAACCCCGAATTAATAAACTGGTCCCACCGTCTATTTTTTCCAAAAACCATAATTAATAAAGTGGTCCCTGGGACCACTGACCCCAAGTTTTGGAATAAATAAACTGGTCCGAGCAATTAACATAGATATATATACGGGTCTAGATACCCTACTGAATCGGGGAAAATACGGAGATGACAGCTAGCAGTCGACGCGATTTTCCCGGGGGAAGATACCTAGTGCGCCATCTATCGCTGAATTTTGAAAGCTAAAAAATTCGATAAATAACTTTTGCCAGCGGGCGTGCTGATGCTTTGCAATAACAGCTGATATTTAAAGAGATTTAAGCGAATGTTTGTTCAAAATAAAACTATTTCCTAATCTGAAGGGGAGGTCCTCTTATTCTGTTCGTAAGCAAATCATTTTGTAAATAAGAACAACTGTTAACCATCTTTAATGCCTTATTTCACTAACATTTCATTAAAAACACTACTTCTTTTACATAAAAACTATTTATTTCACTTAAGAACATAATTACACGTATAAAGGAGATCAGAAATACGTAAAGCTATTTGAAAAGTTAAGCCTAATTTGAATTTCCCGCGCTTTCCATATTCGAATTTTTCGTTTTTTTGTTTCTTTAAACTCTCAATAGATGGCGTTTGGATCTAATTCCCCCGCCGTAAAGCGTCGACTGCTAGTTCTCACCTCCGCATTTTTTAAAGGGCCTAACAGAGGGGAAGTGTATCTAGACCCGTATATATATCTATGGCAATTAATAAACTGGTTTTGGACTTGTAAACCTGTCTTATTTCCAACCCTGGTAGGAACTAGGAAGCTGGGTGTAGCTCTGGAAATAAGAATATTTTTGAAACTATTCCTTAAGAGTGACCCCCAAAATTTCGTGTATTTAAAAACTAGTCCATCTAATTAGTAAAGTAGTTTTGGACCTGTAAACCTCTCTTATTTAGGCTCACGGACGCAAGCTGCTCGTGCTCCGTGTAACGCTGCATAACTAACCACTATTGTACACTGGAGTGGAATCTTCGGATTCTGCAAGAAGCTTCTGCATTTTGAGTCGAAAGACAAATCAAATTGAGTAAATTCAAATCGAATTTTCATTGAAAAAATTTAATATCGATTTTACGCCCAAATCTATGTCTACATATTAATGTAACAAAAAAAAGCTGCTGTTATGTGTGTTAAAACATCAAAACAATTTGTTGTGCCAAATAAAAAATTTCAAAACTGAAAAAAACATATGGCAGTTTTACAAAAACAACAATAAATACGATACGCAAAATATGGCTAATTAATTTAAAAATTAATCCGAATATTTTGGATATTATATAAAATACGAAAATTTGCAAAAGCTTAAAAAACGTTTTGGTAAAAATCCTAAATTCAAGTTTTAATTTATTATCTGATTTCTGTTTGTATTCAATTCTTTGGTTTCTATTGTCTTTGGATCATTTAAACTATATTCAGTTGTACATCCTGGTAACAAGGTATATTGTCTCCATGTTGGATTGTTGAGAGAGAGAGGCAATGATTGGATTGGTTTAACAAGTAAACAAAATGGCCGCTTCCATAAAAAGTCGGAAAAATCCAAAATTTCATTTGTTATTTGTGCATTTTCAAATATATTAAAATGGTCCCGAGTTAAAAATATATTTATCAAAAATTTAAATTAAAAAAATGGCACATACATTTAAACTAATTAAAATTAAATAAACAATTTAAAGAAAGTGACAACTACGGTGCCATGACTAGAGCCTAGAGTTTGAATTTTAAAAATGCGATTGCGTATGCTCAGCCAACAGAACACGCTGCATTTTCCGGAACAGGGCTGGAAATAAGGATTTGTTTTAAACTGGACAAGTGACCAGTAAAGCCCAAGCACTTTTAATTAAAAAATTGGAAATTGACCACTTAAAATCGTTAAAATTGAAACGTTTTTAATTAAATAAGTGGCCACACGACCAGTAGACCCCAAGTATTTAATTTTTAAACTGGTCCAGGGCCAAGGCCTAATTTCTCAGCCTGTGCCGGAAGTTCCGGCCCGGAACTAGGAAAAATAAATTCATGGTTGCCAGTCCCTTTAAATTGCTTTCAAAATAATAATAAACACAATATAAATAACCGGTACTTCATACTAAACAACAAAAAAATATGTAAATAAATTTGATGTGTTTTCAAAATATGTAAATAATAAGAAAATCTATGCTAAAGACAAAATAACTAACAAATAAATATAAAAAAATTGTAACATAAAGACAATAAATATGGCACTGCTTACTTATTGCCGTTAGGTTACTAATGCTTCTATTGACTAAAAAGCAGCGTGGCGTACGCCTAGCACTTAACATATCGTGAACTTTGACCTCATTGTACGTTTAGAGAGCTTTTATTTCAGTTGGTTTTGATTTATTTTCCACCACATAGACTGAATTTAAAATATAAAACTAGCTATCATTAATATCTCTGGGACGTGTAGCGTGTAATATTAAACTTAATTAACATTAAATTAAATAGTGATACTGTTAAAATAAATATAATTACTTGAAAATGGTTGCGAACTTTTCTTTCAAAAAATAACACACCATTTACAAGTGGTTTTCAAGTACACATGGCCAACTAGAAACACTTTATTCCAAGTTGGCCATGTGTAACCAAAGATCAGTGACAAAAACACACGTTACACGTCCCAAATTACGATTAAACGACTTCTGCGCAATTTTGTGCGCACATGCCTTTCCCGCCTATTCTAAAAAGCGCTGGCTTGCAAGTTCCACGTGACTAAACTATAAAACCATAGGAATTACTAAAACCGATGAATTTTCCGTACATACAATATTTAATTTTTACATTATCTAGCGAAATCTACAATATTTAATTTAAAGCCAAAAATATTCTATAATCGAATTTGTTAGAGGAATGGGATTTAGTGTGTCCCATTCCTTAAAAAGAATGACGTATTAGGTCACGTGACTCTCTAAATTTTAAATTTATATATATAAGAGAACGTTTCTTATATTTTTTTGGCCATGTATAGCTTTTCAAGGCTATTTATTATTTATATCTTTATACGTATCATGTAGACTAGTTATATTATATATTATAATAATCTAAGCATTCAAAATTATATCATATATTTTTCAATAAAGCTTAAAATTTATTTAGATTTAGAGATTCTATATATATTTATATATATATTAAACATTTATTAGCTATATTAATAAAATTATTTCTGAGTCATGTACATTTGCATGGTTTTTTTTTGGTTAATTAGTTAACGCTGTTAGTACTAATATATCGAACTAACGATTTATAATCAAAAATGGCGGGCTAGCAATTAAATTACGCTATAATTATTTTAAATATAAAAGCTAAAATTTAATAATAAATAGAAAGGACCTTTTCTATAAGAGTTTGAATCGTCAGCCAGCTCTTTATTTAACAGTTCAAGTTAATTTTTATTAGTAAAATGCACTGTTAAAGTTAAAACATCTGCCACTTCAGGCGCTCACCGAA
Source organism: Phalangium opilio (assembly GCF_054372755.1). Lineage (NCBI taxonomy): Eukaryota > Metazoa > Arthropoda > Arachnida > Opiliones > Phalangiidae > Phalangium > Phalangium opilio. The sequence continues at coordinate 1,170,972 of NW_028324166.1, read as the reverse complement.
AAGGCGCAGAAAGAATTATAACCGTTTCTCACGCGCAACTTTCAAAATAATATAAAAGCAAGGAGCAATGAAGAGCAGAGTGGAAATAACATAAACGAAGATAAAGTGTGGGGAAAATAGAAATATGTCGGAAATAACCTCACCATTTTTGATAATTTTATACTAAAAAAAAGGTAATGAATATATATTGCACAGTAAATAGTTGTTCTGGTTAGTTTTGTTTATCTTTGGTATATTTACATTTGTTCCGCTAAACTGCACCTAACGTTACCAAAAGTACATTCGTAGGAATGTATTGCACATGTACTTTTGCCGTTATTGGAAAGATTTACAGAAATTCCATGATTAGAAATTTAAATGGTTTAGCGCGTATTAAACGAGACTTTCCTTCTCAGTTTTGGGGGAAAAACGGAAGCGTGTACAAAGACTTATTTTGAAGATTGTTAAAACAGAAATTAGTAAAAATAACCACTTTACAAAGAGTATAGTGTTAGATTACAATTATTTACAACGACACCAAATTTGACCTCGTAACCACAAGAAGGACATTAGAGGCTTAGAAGAGATCCACGATGGAGTAGTTTACAGCATGGATATGTATAAATACTAACGTATTTTTACGGATTCCCATCCCAAATAGTCCCAAAAAGCCGGCCACCAAATACGCGTTACATAAATCGAGGCGAAAAGATCTAGGTCACGTGGGGAAATGGAACTATTATAACTATATCTCTCCGGGAGTCCGGAGAATCCTGATTGGTTCGTTTGAAATTTCGCCCATGCGCAGATAGAAAATAAAATACGAATTTCTCTCTCACAAGGTTGGGGGGGGGGAGTAAAGTCATCTTTTTCGGGAGGTACTAATTTGCAAAACGGTTTATGGCAAACTTTTTTTTACAAACTTTAAGAACCTTCGAGTACCGTACCCCTAAGCGAAATGCCTCGCGGAACTCCGTAAGAGATGGGAATCCATAACACTTTAGTATTTATACATGAGCATGGCTTCAATTTGAGCGCCGCTTTGATAGAAAACTATATCAGAATCCAAAGTAAGAAAGGGGCATAGTTTCTCGTAGAAAACTTGGTTCTTTTTACGATAAACTCTACTCAAAACCAGCTTGAAATCTTCTATAGGTTACACGCTTCTCAACTCCAACCCCCCAATCTACCGACCTTAAATTTTATCTTTCACAATTAAGGCCTAATTTCTCGCGAACCTTAGCCATTAATAAACAAATAAAGTATGTCAAAGAAAGCTACTAGGAAGTAGGAATGCTGTCGTTATAGTTTTTAGGCCTAAATCGGGCCTAATTTCAATCGAAGAAGATGATCGACATAATAAGACTGCAGATTTGAAAAACGGGTATCAAACATTGAAAAATTGCGTAAGTATATTAAATAACCTGTTTATAGTTTTATAAATTTCTGTTAAACCTTTCAGTGATTTAATTAGCGCGTTTAATTAAAGCTATTTCTTCGCAGCGCCCGACTTACTTTTATCCCGATGATGTCCGGGTGTGGGTCCGCTAGCAGCCAAAGCGGACGACACTCTCGATCTCGGCAACATACTAGAGTTTGAATTTTTTGTACTTTTAATATCCGTCTGTTGCGCGGATACGGCGCCGCCATCTTGAGGCGTCACCGTTGATGCCGTCACTTTAGTTTTTGGCGTCATCGCGTGATGGTGTTGTTGATGGTGATGATGATGATGGTGATTTCCGGAATTAGACGAACTAGCGGGCGCAGGCGCATGCGCGGTTACCTCCGGGGTAGATTTTGAGCTGGACCTTTTGGATTTCGGGGGAGGGGCGGGTTCGGCGCGTTTCAAAGAATTTTTCGAACCAATTTGCGTGGATGCTGAGACAACGGATTTAGAGGATGATTCGGTGGTGACGCTACTCCGGGATGATTTCTTCTTCTGCGCAACTGGTGAGGGTGACGCGGCGATAGGTGGGGTCTCACCCGATTGGCTAGCGGTGGCGGATGATGAATGGTGATGATGAGAATGCGAAACCGAGTACGTCGAAGTGTTGATCATTTTTTCCAATTTGTGTTGTTTCGATTGCATTTTTTTCGCAATGGCCAACTCCAAGGCTTCGGCTTCGTGGAGACAAGAATTCACGAGCATCGTGTCTTCATCTGAGAAGATTTTCCAGGGTCTTATTTTACAAAGGGTTCCACTTAATACGTATTGATAAGTGCAGAAATATTGGGGCAATTGAGGAATTTGAGGGGCTTATATCGGGGCTATTGAGGGGCTTATATCGGGGCTATTGAGGGGCTTATATCGGGGCTATTGAGGGGCTTATATCGGGGCAATTCAGGGGCTTATATCGGGGCAATTCAGGGGCTTATATCGGGGCAATTCAAGGGCTTATATCGGGGCAATTCAAGGGCTTATATCGGGGCAATTCAAGGGCTTATATCGGGGCAATTCAAGGGCTTATATCGGGGCAATTCAGGGGCTTATATCGGGGCAATTCAGGGGCTTATATCGGGGCAATTCAGGGGCTTATATCGGGGCAATTCAGGGGCTTATATCGGGGCAATTCAGGGGCTTATATCGGGGCAATTGAGGGGCTTATATCGGGGCAATTGAGGGGCTTATATCGGGGCAATTCAGGGGCTTATATCGGGGCAATTCAGGGGCTTATATAGGGGCGATTGAGGGGTTTATATCGGGGCAATTCAGGGGCTTATATAGGGGCGATTGAGGGGCTTATATAGGGGCGATTGAGGGGTTTATATCGGGGCAATTCAGGGGCTTATATTGGGGCAATTGAGGGGCTTATATCGGGGCAATGTAGGGGCTTATATCGGGGCAATTGAGGGGCTTATATCGGGGCAATGTAGGGGCTTATATCGGGGCAATGTAGGGGCTTATATCGGGGCAATTGAGGGGCTTATATCGGGGCAATTGAGGAGCTTATATCGGGGCATTTTCCCAGTTTACCATAGTCCCAATTCTTGGGTGGTTTATTGTGGAAATTACTGACTTTACTATTGTAAGAAATGTGGTAAAAAACCATGAAATTCTGACCTATTTCGGCAACCAGATCAGTCCTGGCCGACAAAGTAGGTGAAATTTGTTCGTCGAAATGATATGGCGCTCCGGTCACTCCCACCCAAACCTTTTCGTAACCCGACGAATCATCGTCTTCATCCAAATCAGCGGCTGCCGTTTCGGGAGGGGCGGACTCCTGGTACGTCGGAGGGGGCCTCGGCTTGGGGATACCGCCTTTCCCCATGGGTTTACTATAAATCGGTTCCTGCTGACCACTCGAAGAAGAAGTGGTCCTAGCAGGGACGCTTCGGACGCTGCAAGTGGGGCTTCTAGGGACAGGAATGGAGGAAGGGGGTGGAGGTGGCGGGTTAAGAGTAGGCGCGGGAGCGGGAGGTAATGGAGGGTCGCGTTTAGGGGACCTTGACATGTCCTTGACCGGTACTGGTTTAATGTCTTTAAGAACATCGTAACCTTCAATGTAAAATCAAAATTTTCATTCTACAGAATGTTCCGAAGGACAACATTTTTTACTAATTTAAATTACAACAGTTCACGTAATTACTAAATATAAAAAACCCGTGGGGATGGGTTTTTTCTTTTTCTTTTAATAAAACCCGGTTTTTTCGAACCAAAGAAGCAATTTTCTCAATAAAATTGTAACTATGTTATAAAGAACATCCAGCGCACTTACCGTTGTCCACTATAACGGATCTCCTTGGAGGTTTGGCAGGCGGTTCGCTGGCAACGGAGACATTTGAGGAGGTATCGCGCGCCACCACTTGGGAACTAGCGCAGGGTTCGGAAGAGACTGAGTTGCTAACGTCAGTTTCGGGGCATATATTAGAGGTTTGACTTATGGCCGAAATTTCCTCTGATAATTGCTCCTCATTGGGGGGACTGGGGAATTCCTCATCTGGGGGGAGGCAACCTTCATCGGGAGGGGGAGGAAGGTCATCTTGAAGGGCATCGTCTGCAACGTACCCGGATTGCTCAGAAACTATCACCTGAAATGTACCCGGAATAATTCGCGTCAGATACCAGTGGATAATTAAAAGTATACCGTAATTTTACGACAGAAGGGGATAATAAAAGAAGTGTGACACTCTGTATCCTCTTAATACTTCAGTTATGTATGTAACATGATTCTTCCCGGGATCATGGCACCATTTTTGTTTTTGCTCTCCCGCTCATCAAACTTAATTAAGATGGGTAACTAAGGCACCGTGCTAGGGTGAATTCTAGAACTGTTCCAATGGTACTAAATCCTCAGCAATCAACCCACAAACCTCGATTGCCTTGACGTGGAGGGACAAAAACACACAAGCGCATGCATGCGCCTTGGCAAATAGTTAAACAGCGCTAATAGAGTAATGATGAGAAGGGAACTATTTATCGCGTATGTGATTTGGTTTAGTAACCTTGCTATAATAAATGTTAATTCTGATGTTGGGAAGAATCATGTTGCAAGTTTTATGGTAGGTACACTTCTCTCGAAGAGAAGTATTATATACTTCTGATATTACCAATATTTTGGGTAGTTAAACTTAATTGCGGTCAAACGGTTTTTAATAAAACTTGAATCGCTAAAATTACGGTAAATTTCACATTATTAATAAGCGATAATTGTACAATAAATCTATTGGGGGAATAGGCCCTATATAGGAGACTATACTGGGCGTAGTAATCTACAGACTTAGCGCCTTGTTAGGGGAACTAAAACTAAATACAATACCTTGAATGTTCATTCATTTATAGTGGCTTCAATTTCAAATTAGTACTTCATGCACTGTTTGGACTTCATAGATTTAAAAAACGCGTTGTTTTTGGTGACGCATTTATTAATGAATTAGTTTGCGCGACACACGTCACGTAGATTTTAAAAATAATGACACCAATTTATGTTAAATCCATAGACAATCCAAGTAATTACCACGTTTTGTACTTTCGTTAATAATTGTCATTTACATTTAAGGCGGCCATTTTCCAAGATGGCGTCGCTTATTTGTGAATAAACAGAAACAAACATCTAGTCTAGTGCTTATTTGAGTTCATTCAAATCAAAACTAAATTAATACATCAGTTAAGGCAACCCGAGTTTTATAATTACTCGCAAATTGAAATATATTTATAATTAAAGTTCACCTTAATTAAAATTAAAATAGTTCAAATAGAGTTAGCACTCACGTTGTCATTATCGTCATCGTCTTCATCCTCTTCCTCGTAACTCCTCTGCAACTGGTCCATCTTGTAGTATCCTTCGCTGGCCCGTCTCCGAGCGTTCCTCGGGATGGCCGGTTCTTTGGAATCGAGGGCGATGCGAGCGTTGACGGACTCTTGAAGGGACAGATTACTTTGGGACATAGCTTTCCCGCTACCCCCGGAACCATCGGCCCCAACCGGAAGTGGTCGTTTCACCTCCGTTTCTTTACCATCCGTCGGACGTTCTCGAAATGACTTGGAGGTTTTCTTACCACGAACTACTTGAGCTTTACGAGGGAACGTTAAGCTTTTGTCTTCAGGGTTTTTCTGTTTCTGAGAAAGTAAGTAAAGACAGAAAACCATCTTCGTGTTGGCGTTAAAAGTAATTGGGATATTAATGGTAGAGTAATTGGTAACTAAGGGCCGAAATAAAGGATGTTTTAAAGGGTAGAGGAGAACGTGTCTTGTGGCAAACGTAATTGGTTTCACAAGCGTAAAGTAATTGATAATTTGTGGCCGAAGTAATTGGTCATTCATGGGTAACTTATTTAGTATTTTGTGGCTAAAGTAATTGGTCTATCAAGGGAAATTTATTTAGTACCTCGTGGCAAAAGTAATTGGTATCACAAGAGTAAAGTAATTGATAATTTGTGGCAGAAGTAATTGGTCATTCAAGGGTAATTTATTTAGTATCTCGTGGCTGAAGTACTTGCTCTTTCAAGGGTAACTTATTTAGTATCTCGTGGCTGAAGTACTTGCTCTTTCAAGGGTAACTTATTTAGTATCTTAATGCTAAACTAAGTGGACATTCAATGGTAACTTATTTAGTATCTCGTGGCTAAAGTAATTGGTCTTTCAAGGGTAACTTATTTTGTATCTTAATGCTAAACTAAGTGGACATTCAATGGTAACTTATTTAGTATCTTGTGGCTGAAGTAATTGGACTTTCAAGGGTAGCGTAATTGGCATTTCAAGGGTAGAGCGATTGGTATCAAAAACTCTTAAAAACAAATTAGACTTGTACTTGGAATAATAAAAACGGCAGAGGACTCACCCTTTGAAGGCTGGTTAATCTCGGAGGTGGAGCAGTCGGTTTCTCAAATTCAAAGACGATAACAGCGGCTACATCAACATCAGGAACAACATTCAACATATTTCCCTTAAAATTAACGGGCTAGCTAGCTTAATTACCGTCTTTAATTTTCTTTTGAACTTCGGGAGCGAGAAGCGCCCAGCTTTGACAATGAACAACTTTATTGGCGTTGTGAATTAAATACCGCTCGCAGTGTCGTTGTATACGTAATAACAGATCTAAGAAATTCTGTAGAGGCAAAGACCCAAGTAGATTTCAATCTAAAATCCTGACGTTTCCCGTTTTCCCTGAGTCTTTCCTACGATTTTCCCTGAGTCTTTCCTACGATTTTCCCCGAGTCTTTCCTACGATTTTCCCCGAGTCTTTCCTACGATTTTTCCCGAGTCTTTCCTACGATTTTCCCCGAGTCTTTCCTACGATTTTCCCCGAGTCTTTCCCACGATTTTTCCCGAGTCTTTCCCACGATTTTTCCCGAGTCTTTCCCACGATTTTTCCCGAGTCTTTCCCACGATTTTTCCCGAGTCTTTTCCACGATTTTTCCCGAGTCTTTTCCACGATTTTTCCCGAGTCTTTTCCACGATTTTTCGCGAGTCTTTTCCACGATTTTTCCCGAGTCTTTTCCACGATTTTTCCCGAGTCTTTTCCACGATTTTTCCCGAGTCTTTTCCACGATTTTTCCCGAGTCTTTCCCACGATTTTTCCCGAGTCTTTTCCACGATTTTTCCCGAGTCTTTTCCACGATTTTTCCCGAGTCTTTTCCACGATTTTTCCCGAGTCTTTCCCACGATTTTTCCCGAGTCTTTCCCACGATTTTATCTGAGTCTTTCCAACGATTTTGCCTGAGTCTTTCCAACGATTTTCCCTGAGTCTTTCCTACGATTTTCCCTGAGTCTTTCCTAGGTCCCTTAAACCCTTGAAAAAAAACAGTCCAGTCTCCTTACCTGCGTCCATTCTCCGTGTTCGATAGGACTGATATTAGAATGATGTAAAAGTCCAGATTCCGTTCCCTGAGTCATGGGTATCAACCGATTTAATTGAATGAATGTCCGGCAGGCCGAATCAGGATTGACCAATTCAACAGACGACAACACGCTATCTTCTAACGCGGCCACATTCCAACTCTGACTCTAAATTTGCAATTACCGCGTAAATTGTATCAAGTCTATTGCTAAGCCTATTTTTCTATATTATCGCTAAGCTAACCTTTCCAAGTGCCATGAACCCGTCGCTAGCCAGGACTTGGTCAAATTTGCCGGCCATAAAGTGGATACAATCCTCAAGGAGTCTAGTGACTAAACCGAATACGGGTTCGGCCCATTTGACGTGAGGAATGGTCGACATAAGTCGGTCGCAGTTAAGCGTCATGTCTATTACCGTTTCAACGCTCTGCCAAAGACAGCGAGTATATTTTTTAAGGACAAATATCGACCAATAATTAAGCGAAATACTAATATTACAAAAGATAGTAGGCCTAACGTCAACCCTTATTGACATGCACCACTTTGGAGCGGTATATCTCCGGTTCTATTAGAGATACGAGGATGTCCTTTGAGTATGTTATAGCCCTATTTCTCCCCTTTCAAATGGTACTAAGTACTTGGGGTTCCAACAATCAGGGTCCGAGTAATTTAGCAAAATTTTAACTAACATCCTCTCCATATCATTAACATGGGCTAAATTTACAGGACACCATTTAACTCTGGTTCTATAAGAGATACGGGGATATCCTTTGAGTATGTTATAGCCCTATTTCTCCCCTTTCGAATGGTACTAAGTACTTGGACTTATAACAATTAGGACCTGAGTAATTAAGCAAAATTTTCATAAACATCCTCACTATTGGGTTAACATCGACTTATATTTACACGACACATTTTAACTCGGGTTCTATAAGCGATACGGGGATGTCCTTTGAGTATGTCATAGCCCTATTCTTCCCTTTCCAGTGATACTAAGTACTTGGGGTTACAACAATCAGGGCCCGAGTAATTAAGCAAAACAGCAAAAGATCGCGCCCGAATTAAAATCAAAAAAGAACCAAACAAATTAAATTGTGACTTACCATATTTAACAGGGTTTGTTGATAACACTGTTCTTTGAGGTCATCGGACAAGTTAGCGAAGGCTTTCGTCGGCCAAACACGAATAAAATGTTTCCCGATCCAGCGAACTGCTTTGCCGTGCAGTTCCTTCAAACTGCATTGAACTGCAACTGGCAAACATTCGACCACTCCCACCAAACAATGATTGCAAGGCTGTCGCGGTTACCACAGTGTCATTATTATTACGAGAAGGGGATAATAGAAGAAGGGAGACACTCTGTATCCTCTTACACTTCTGTTTATACTTAAGACTTATCTAATACCAAGGGTTAAGTACTTAACAAAACAAATACCTTGTGAAAAAAGTGACAGTGATTCATTTTGAGGTAAAACACGATGACATCCTTCAGTGTATCGAGAACCAACATGTCGGCGAGTAACGCCAGTTCGGGTACCGCTAAGTCTTTTGGTAAATTGATAGCTCCACTGTAGATATGGCAAAGAGCAAAATGGACAACTGGGTAGCTAAAACTAAAAACACCACCCCAGAAAGAAGATCACCTTCCCGAAAATACCCATGCCAAATTTCTCTTCAAGGTCAAGATGACCTTGACAAATGTGTATCGATAATTACCCTTGAAGATTTATTTTATTTAACGAGCTTTCCGACCAATCTCCATTGAGCATGGTTGCAAAGTATTTGCAACGTGATACCAAAATACACCTGTTAAGGAATTAAATACAATTGTGAAGGTCGTTCAAGGTCATCGACATCTAAACCTATTTCTTGCTCTATGGAAGAACAACTTCACCGACATTTAAACCTATTTCTTGTTCTATGTAAGAACAACTTCACCGACATTTAAACCTATTTCTTGTTCTAAGTACAAGGTCACCGATACTCAAAGATATTTCTTGTTCTATGTAAGAACAAGGTCACCGATACTCAAACCTATTTCTTGTTCTATATAAGAACAAGGTCACCAACATTCAAACCTAATTCTTGTTCTAAGAACAAAATCACCAACATTCAAACCTATTTTTTGTTCTAAGTACAAGGTCACCGATACTCGAACCTATTTCTTGTTCTATGTAAGAACAAGGTCACCAACATTCAAACCTATTTCTTGTTCTAAGTACAAGGTCACCAACACAAACCTATTTCTTGTTCTACATAAGTACAAGGTCACCAACATTCAAACCTATTTCTTGTTCTACACAAGTACAAGGTCACCAACATTCAAACCTATCTCTTGTTATAAGTACAAGTACTTGTACTTCTACTTGTCTCCAGGAGTACGCGAGCCAAATGAACTAAATAATTTAGGCCTAGGTTCTGTGGGAAAAACAAAAGACTTACTTGTGAGCTTTAATCTCTCTTCCATCAACTTGAACAATAATGTCCCAACTAATTTCTTCCAAGAACATTCTGAGTAGATCTTCTCCCAGTTTGGAGCAGGCTTCGAGCGCCCTGATCCTAATGGAGCCGTACGCTCCGGAATAACCTTCCCGGCCCTCTTCAGGGCTTTGACCATGATGACCAGTGGCCGAACTGGATGGAGCGTTTCCGGAACCTCCTATCGCCTGAAGAACAGTCGAACTAACATCGGAGACTTCGGAATACACCGTTTCGGTGTCATCTTCTCCTTCAAAGGACGACGCGATATGAGATTTACTTCCTGGACGTTCTAAGGAATCGCTCCAACCAATCGTTTTCACTTCCGTTTGGTTTTGTTCTCGTTCCGGGGAATGACTGTGAGTAGGACTGGCCGAATTCGTCTAAAATTGAACCACGAGGATAATGTGGTCTAAAATTAAACCTTTTTTTATTTGGTCTAAATTAAATGGAACAATAATCGGGTCTAAAAATAAATAAAACAAATAATCGGGTCTAAAAATAAATAAAACAAATAATCGGGTCTAAAAATAAATAAAACAAATAATCGGGTCTAAAAATAAATAAAACAAATAATCGGGTCTAAAAATAAATAAAACAAATAATCGGTCTAAAAATAAATAAATCAAATAATCGGTCTAAAAATAAATAAATCAAATAATCGGTCTAAAAATAAATAAATCAAATAATCGGTCCTAAAATAAATCAAATAATTAGTCTAAAAATAAATAAATCAAATAATCGGTCCTAAAATAAATCAAATAATTAGTCTAAATAAAAGAATCGGTCCTAAAGTAAATCAAATAATTAGTCTAAATAAAATAAAATAATCGGTCCAAAATAAATAAATCAAATAATCGGTCCAAAATAAATAAATCAAATAACTAGTCTAAAATAAATCAAATAATCGGCCTAAAATAAACCGGAAAATTGTGTCCAATCCGAAATATTTCTAACAATGGGACGTACCTCTTCGGGCGGTTGGTCCAGTTTGGCTTCGCTATCGTACACCGTCATGGTAAAAGAATTATCCTGGGAAGAGGAGACGGCGGGAACCAAAGTCAAACTGGAATTGGCTTTATCTTGAACCAGCACCAATATCTCTTCGCCGGAATTCAAAACGTCATTTTCGGTTAACGAAAGTCGGAAAGTCATGGCGTCAATATCTTGGGGTTTCGTCGACGCCTTGACGCAAATCTTCTCCGGTTCAACTTTGGGTTTTTCGGTTTTGACCACTTTGCGTCTCATGATGGGACTCATGGGTAACAACCCATCTTCATCGATACCCCCCGATTTCATGGATTTCTCTTTCCGAGGCGAACTCTTAATTGGTTCGTCGTTAAAATTATTCTTTTTCTCTTTATCTTTCTCTGACTTAGTAATTGGCGCCGATTTTACATTACGACTCTTATTGGTCGAAGATGGCGATTCTTCCGTGTTCCCAATTGGACCCAGGATCGTCGATATGTTATCCTTTGGGTTTTAGTAATTACAAATTGAGATTACCGCCTGATCTTAACGCGTTTTGCGATATTTAGAGCAAATTGCATAAATCCGAAATTTCATCAAAATCTCACTATCTTTGCAAGTTAAACCCAAAATTTCCCGACCAAGGGGTACACGTTTGTTACAACCTAACTTCACAGAACTAGCAAAGGCTGACAAGTTGGGAAACCACAATAAACCTCCCCCAGTCGAAACGAGGGCTATCTACCCAATTAAGAGGTTTTTCTTAAATAATTAAATAAATATAATTGATATTAATGATTTTAATCGTCAGTAATTTACCTTAATTATACTTAAATCGTTTTAGGAAACGTTATTCCTAAAATCATTTTAAACATATCTATTGTTGACGTTTCAATTCAAGCGTATGCCTCAAGTTGGGAAACCAAAATAAACCTCTCCGAGTCGAGACAAGGGCTATCTACCCAATTAAGATGTTTTTCTTAAATAATTAAATAAATATAATTTAAATTAATGATTTTAAACGACAGTAATTTACTTTAATTCTAGTTACGTCGTTTTAAGAAACGTTATTCCGAAAATCATTTTAAACATAGCTATTGTTGACGTTTCAATTCTAGCGTATGCCTCTTTAACAATTTTTAAAAATTTAGGGTATATAAGTTGGCCGATTAATTCACAATAAATGATAAGAAAACCGGAACCAGGACAAGTGTCCTCAAAATAACCTTGACCCAAACACCACCAAAAACAATTACACTTACCATGGAATCATCTTCAACTAATCCTTTAGCCAACTTCTTTTCGGGCGTAGTTACTTGCACATTGTTGCACTGATCCAAATTCTCGCTAAAATTACAAACGGCGGCAACAACATCGTGGTGGTGGCAATTTTTCCGTATGAGATCAGGAGGTGGCGGTGTCGGTTGAGGATTTTCGTCGTAACTCGGTTTGCGAATTTCGCGAGGACCAACGGCGGAAAAACTTCTATTGCTGGCGAATTGTTTGTACTGTTTTTGAGCCTGCGACACGACGTCCTTATTATCTTTGGTAAAATCAATGAACATGGACAAGGATTGAATTCGTTTATTCTGACTTAGTTGCTCTTGCTGTTTGCGTTTTGCCGCGGCAATTTCCTCCTCTTCTTTGGCAACAGTGTCCAAATCAATGAACATGTAACAAGATTGCGGTCGTTTAATGGCTGCTCCGTTTTCAATGGTGTCGCAACTCGAGTTCATTTGGGGACTTTTGTGAACCGCCGAGGGTGGTAATTCCGCAATTAAGTCCATCGTTTTAGGGGTTGTACCGTATGTAGTGGTTTTAGCCGGTGTTGATGTTGGTGGTACATTACCGTTGCTGTCAATGGGGGCGCCATTTTTAACGGGGACTTCGAAATACATCGGGAACATCGGGCTAGGCGGTTCGATGTACTCAACCTCATTTTCTGAATGGATATAGGTTAAGGTTGCACGCGTAAGTATGGTCATTCGTAAGATATGTTTCATAAGTTTGTCACTAGTTACTGAGAGCTTGTCATGAAGGGGGGCTTTGTTCCAATTGAATGGTACTGAGAGGGGGAGGAGCTACGGGGACGTGTCGTCAATATTGGTACTAGTCTAAATTCTATGGCCTGAACTGATGACGTCGACATTGGTACTAGTCTAAATTTTATGGCCCTGACCTGATGACGTCATTATTGGTTGTCTAAATTGTATGATCTGAGCTGATGAAGTCAATATTTTTATTAGTCTAAACTGTATGGCCTAAGTTGATGACGTCATTATTGGAACTAGTCTAAACTGTATGGCCTAAGTTGATGACGTCACCATTGGTACTAGTCTAAATTGTACGGCCTGAACTGATGACGTCACCATTGGTACTAGTCTAAATTGTACGGCCTGAACTGATCACGTCACCATTGGTACTAGTCTAAATTGTACGGCCTGAACTGATGACGTCACCATTGGTACTAGTCTAAATTGTACGGCCTGAACTGATGACGTCACCATTGGTACTAGTCTAAATTGTACGGCCTAAGCTGATGACGTCATTATTGGTACTAGTCTAAACTGTATGGCCTGAGTTGATGACGTCATTATTGCTACTAGTCTAAACTGTATGGCCTAAGCTGACGACGTCATCATTGCTACTAGTCTAAACTGTATGGCCTAAGCTGATGACGTCAATATTGGTACTAGTCTAAATTGTGTGGCCCTGAGCTGACTACTTCCAAAACCGAGGTAAGGGACAGGATAGTGTGACGTCACGAGAACATTCGCAGTAGCAGACTACAGCTTCCTTACAGCACTTACCTATCATTTTATTCAAATCGGCGGTATTATTTTGAGTGTTGGTGGTGGTGGTCGGGGGTGGCGGTACTCCGGCTTCGAAGGAATTAACCAATGACGATGGTAGAGACGAAGTGACAACATCCGTGTCCGAAAACAGTGACTGCGATAGAAAACCAGAATCAGCTAAACTCAAACTTCCATCCGAGGTTGAGCAGTGCATGATGGGAACGTTATGTTCATTTACATGTTGCGACGACGACCTCTGATGCAAATAAAACGACTGAACCGGACAATCGGCGCTGGAATGGACAACGGCCGAGCCGGTATTTCCGGAAATACATTGTTGAATCTCCCTCGTGGTATTCAACATCATCTCCTTGTAATTAACCACCCCAACTTGACTAGATTTTTTATTCCAATCGGAAGTTACTTCCTCTTCCTCTTCTACTTCCTCCTGGTTGGGTTCATCAACTACTTCCGGTTCCTCATCGTCTAAGACCTTCTCGAGCGCTAGAGGACACTGCAGATCAAAGGTGCTACTTCGCACCAAGCTACTTGTACTCAAAGGACTCGGGGTCTCATCGGGTTTATCCAATTCGCTTAGGGCCGGTGACAATATACTCTGCGCAGGCGCATGCGCGGTCTGTTTCGCGTTCATATTTTCGGTATTGTTAATCTTCTCAGTTTCGTACACGTTATAAATCTCCAATTGATTCGGTATTCGTTTTTTATTCAATTCCAAGGAATCCGAACTTTCCTCGCCTTTCGGCGAATATTCGGCTTTGTCTAACGAGTTAAGAGGCGAGCAATTACTGGGCGGCGGTAGCTCCTCGTTTATTAAGCATGCGCTAATCTGATTCGTTTCGATCTTATTATCATTTCGTGTCTCTCCGCAGCAATGTCTTGCCAAATTCTTTTCATTTAATTCTAACGTCTGTCCAACTAAATTCGATTCGGGACTTTCGGCATTAACAGGCGTTTCGGGGGCGACGGGGGCAACGACTTGTTCGCGGCGATTTTCGTTAATCGTTTTGAATAGTCTAATAGCGTCGCATTCATGTTTTCTTATATCATCGTCGGTGTAGACCTTTCTAATGGATAAAACATGATCGTAAATAGTGATTAGGCTTAACTTTCACCAAGGGTTAGGGTTAGAAGAACCTAAGCCAAAAACCCGACATGACCCTTAATCTACGCCAAAAGCACGACATGACCCTTAATCGAAGCCAAAAGCCCGACATGACCCTTAATCTAAGCCAAAAGCACGACATGACCCTTAATCTACGCCAAAAGCACGACATGACCCTTAATCGAAGCCAAAAGCCCGACATGACCCTTAATCTAAGCCAAAAGCACGACATGACCCTTAATCTAAGCCAAAAACCCGACATGACCCTTAATCTAAGCCAAAAACCCGACATGACCCTTAACCTAGTCCAAAAACCCGACATGACCCTTAACCTAGTCCAAAAACCCGACATAACCCTTAACCTAGTCCAAAAACCTGACATAACCCTTAACCTAGTCCAAAAACCGGACATAACCCTTAACCTAGTCCAAAAACCCCGACATGACCCTTAACCCAAGCCAAAAACCCCGACATGACCCTTAACCCAAGCCAAAAAAAATCCGACATAACCCTTAACCTACGTAAAAAAAACCCGACATAACCCTTAACCCAATCGAAAAAAACCCGACTTAACCCTTAACCTAATCCTAAACCCGACATAACCCATAACCAAATCCTAAACCTAGCTTAATCTAAGCAAACCCCGTTGCAAAAAAAATTATTAACATACCTGAGAAACTTTTCCAAGTCGTCCTTTTCCAATGGTGACAAGTAAATGGCGGTCGTGTCTTCTCGATTACTCGCGTTTGTCTTCAACAGTTCCTGGTAGAAATTAGGAACTCGCACTTTTAGGATCCCTGAATGGCAAGTTGTGACTAGAGGGGATTTGTTTTCGACGCCCGTTTCGCAATCGCAACTTGGAGGACTAGATACTTCGCTCACGTGCTCGATGCGCAAATCAGAAAATGTTGCATCTTGCAACGCGCTGTGTCAAATATTCAGCAAAACAGAAATTTAGGCCTAGAAGCTCAATTAAGGTTTGTAGTAAAGAAATCTTAATAATCAATTTAACTTCATCATAAACATGCTTTTAATTAAGGTATGGTAATTATATGAGTGTGGTGGTTCTATGGAAAATCAGTTAACCCTTTGGGAGGAGTTACGTGGAAGTGACGTCAATAGAGAGCTTTCGGTTGGGGGAGGAGCTACGTGAACGTGACGTCAATAGAGAGCTTTGGGTTGGGGAGGAGTTACGTGGAAGTGACGTCAATAGAGAGCTTTCGGTTGGGGGAGGAGCTACGTGAACGTGACGTCAATAGAGAGCTTTCGGTTGGGGGAGGAGCTACGTGGAAGTGACGTCAATAGAGAGCTTTCGGTTGGGGGAGGAGCTACGTGAACGTGACGTCAATAGAGAGCTTTCGGTTGGGGGAGGAGCTACGTGAACGTGACGTCAATAGAGAGCTTTGGGTTGGGGGAGGAGTTACGTG
The DNA here is from genome assembly GCF_054372755.1 of Phalangium opilio. Taxonomy (NCBI): domain Eukaryota; kingdom Metazoa; phylum Arthropoda; class Arachnida; order Opiliones; family Phalangiidae; genus Phalangium; species Phalangium opilio. The sequence continues at coordinate 1,154,925 of NW_028324166.1, read as the reverse complement.
GAAGTGACGTCAATAGAGAGCTTTCGGTTGGGGGAGGAGCTACGTGGACGTGACGTCAATAGGGAGCTTTGGGTTGGGGGAGGAGCTAAGGTTAGTGAGGTAATTTAAACCGCCATACTGGTGGGTTGAACGTAAAATGAAAGCTGAAACGCACCAAGATGGCTGCCATAACTTTGGTAAGACTTAGGAGGGTGTGACGCATGCAACTGAAAGCTCTCAATATTGACATTGTCTAAATTGTATGGCCTGAGCAGCTGACGACTTAACCGAAATAAGAGATAAGAGATAAGAGGGCGTGACGTCACGAGAAAGTTCGTGGTAGCAGGCACATTAGGAATAAATATTCTGAATGTCTGAACCTTCAGTCAAACGATGGGCCTAACTGTACTTGGGGCTAGAAGGGGGCGAGGGGGAAGTAGGATGGTGCAGTGATGGGCTGGCTTACTTAAGCATATGTTTCTGAAGCTGCTTTTGAAGTCGTGATCGTAGTTTTTCCTTTTCTTTGGCACATTTTACTTGAAAAGCGGCACTAGGTTGCGAAGCCTTGCTTATTGTTGAACGTCCACTTGCCATTGGTGCATTGTAAAGCCCAGCAATCGAGTGCCAAGATTGGCGGGCTATCTCAGCTAATATACACACACAGCGAATGCGTCAACGCTACTGATTTCTAGGTCCAAAAGTCAACAACCGTCACCGAAGATTCTAGCATGCTTGTTGACCAATCGGGGACAGGGTCAATTTCTTTAAAAGATACCAAGCGGAAGTAAGGGGTCAGTTGTTGGGAAAAATTAAAAGCAATCATTCTCAGTTAGGGTTCGTACGAAAATGCTTATTTTGAAAATTACTGACTTTTAATCAGGTTATCCCTGACCAAACTTTAACACCAATATCTCTGGGACCATTTTAAGTACGTGTTTACCAGAGCCCACTTCATCATGGTCACACCCGGGCCCATATTTAGCATGGTTTCAAACCAGGCATTTATGAAACTTTAGAAGTAGGAACGGAGAACAGAGTAGTGTGGGGGCGCGAGTCAAAGTCCCGGACCCCCTTCCAAGGGACGGAGGGAAGGGGGTATGAAAGAAGAGGCGGGAGGGTCAGAGGTAAAAAGGAATTACGTATTTTTCGCCGTCCCCGTCAGCAACGTTATCAAAGCGTAGTTTAAGTGAGCCAATAAGATAATTTAAACTTTTCGTTACGTGTTGGAAGGAGGGAGGGGCTCTATACTGGGTGGGCTATGAGTCGGAATAACTGAAGTAAATACTAACCGTTCCGTTCTCCATTCCTACTTCTAAAATTAAATCTATCCCTGATTCTACCTTATGATTGTTTAATCAACAAACGAAAAGAACTATTTTAATTTGATCAAATTATTAATTTTGGTTAATTAGGGGCGTACACCTGCTTAAAATCTTTTCCTGATTAATTATTACCCGTTTAATCTCTGATATTTTAATTTGAATGATATAGAAATAATTGGCTTCACGTAATCAAATATTGGAAATTTTTCTCCAACAAATTTTGTTTGGTACAAGTTTTAATTGTAAAATCAAAAGTTATCGCTTAATTTAATTATGAAACTTTATGGCAAAATTAAACCCGTTCTTTAAACTTCTACCATAAGAAAATAGGGAGCTATATATTATTTTCTCATGGTTCTACATAGTTTTCAAACTAAGAGTATTTACACTGCAGGAGGCCGGGCGGAAAACAACGTGCAGTGGTACCAAGTAGCCTCGTCTACTGGTGTAAATGCTATCAATACTCCTAGTCTGAATAACTTTCCCTACAATAATATAATAGCTGGAACCTCTTTAAAAGCATTTTCAAGGTCTTCCTAAAAATAGCAACAATGTGTGACCGAAATATATCAAATTGACAGCTAGGACCACCCCCTAGATAAGGTACAAAACTTAATCCCCAAAACCGAAACAACCCTACCTAGAACCAAAAGTTTATATATTGAAACAGAAAGTATACTTCATTGAAATTTTCTCGTGCCGTGCAATAATAGAAACCCCTTTTACCTCTCAGAATAATGTCGACCCCCGATTCGTACGATTACCTTCACATGCAGTAAACACGCGCGAGGATTTTATAGGAGAAAATGTGTTTTTATAGGAAAATATAGGACTAAAAATTCTCATATATTATATTATTTTGGCTTTCATGAAATTATAGGATAATATAGAACAGGTTCAAACATATAGGATTTTATAGGAATTAAAGGACCGCTGGGCTCCCTGCCTTTGACCACAAACAACCTCTCCTCTGAAGGTTACTCGCTACTCATTTAAAATGGCGTCTACAGTCAAAGGTTGGGAACCATGTACGAAGTATACTTTTTGGTTTAATCTATGAACTTTTGCTAGAACCCGTCGAAACCACATTGTCATTCTCTCTGCTGGTTTCACCCCCCAGCTAAGTACCCCAAGATAACGCGTTACCCCAGGCCCAAATCGCGACGCTTGGCAATCCACGGAGGAGATTCTTGGAAATTTGAACCCCCTTAGCGGAGTTAGCCCCCATTATCTTCTTCCATACCCCCAAACCTGAGATTGTCATCGAAGGTAACCTCTTGGAAAGAGTTGTTTTGTATTTCTAAGTTTTTAAACTAAAAACTGGTGTCCACTCATAGGCTCACGGTCTGACCCGGGCCACGCTTAGTTAAAGCAAAATATTGCAGAAGATGTACGTGTTCGGCTGTTTGTTTCGGTTTAATTTTGATTTTGGATTAACAAAGGAAGTTCCCAAGTGCGCGAAAGTTTAATTTTTCGAAGTTTTCTGTTATTTTAATTAACAGATAAAGGTGTGTTGAGTGTGTTTTAATTTTAAATAAAATGTCGGGTCCCATGGCGCCCCTAACCCTAACATGCCGGATATAATCTTCTACGCACCAATTTTACCCTTGCCGAAACCACGAAAGCAAAAACCAGTAAGAACTGGTTAAAACTAGGCCCCTAACCCGCCAGTTAATCTTCTACGGACCAATTTTACCCTTGCCAGTAAGAACTGGTTAAAACTTAAAACTAGCCTAAGCCTTTGCTAAGCTTAACGGGTCCACCCCACCATCACCCCTCGACTATTGGAGCAACTAGTGGCAATCATTTTAACCACAACAGAGACTTGATTTAAAGGTAAAATAAAAACAATTTAAATTTTTTAATAAAATATTTTATTTAGTCGTAAGTTTAACTGCAGGCTGAAAAATAAGGCGATAAACCCTGCTTTAAAAATTAGGGCTGTAACAGTTTGAAAATTAAATGCTTGGGGATCAACAGGCCACTAAACTAATTAAAAATGTTGGCAACCACTTTAAGTAGCCAATGTCCAGTTTTTTTAATTAAAATTGGCTTGGGCTTTACTGGCCACGTGTCCAGTTTAAAAATAAATCCTTATTTCTTAGCCTGGTCCTAACATATTGATAACGTTTAAATTTAATTATTTTAGTTTGAATTTAATGTATGAACCGTCTATAAACCCCTAATGTAAAACAGATCAATAGACCATTCCATAAATAATTTAAAGAGAAACCAACACACAGGGGGCGGGAGACCACCCTCTTAAGTTTATTTCCCTCGCGCCAAAGAGGCACTGCGAGGAGCCAGAGTGTAATTCATAACACGCCGGGGGGGGGGGGCTAGCCGACGCGCACTGCCTTTAGTGGTGCTTCTTGGCGCGAGGGAAATTACTTAAGAAGGTGGCGCCGCCCTGACGGTGTTTGCTTCTCTTTTGGAATTAATGCGATAGTCTATTAGCACGATCTCTATAAACCACTAATGTAAAACTGAGGATCTATTTGGCTATAATTTGATAAATTTACGGTCACTTTTAATTCGAAATTTTATAAACCCCACCTTTCAGGCCATCACTAACTGTACCTTGACAGTGTACAATTGCATTATTTATTTCATGTGTAGTACCTACCATGCCAAACTCTTCATAGTGATTAATATATGGCCATTGCACAGACCAATTTACTGATAAGTTACCCCTTTCACCAAAATACTGGCCCTAATAACAGTATGTACATTCAAACCTTCCTAACGCCCACCATAATCCCAATATCTGCAAGCTGGTAGAGTTAAAATTAACGCGTGTTAAAATAAAAAAAGTATGGCTGGCATAAGCTGTGAAAGAAGCTTTGTAAATGTGTAACTGGGCTTTAAAATATCTAAAGAACGCTTAACTGTGCCTCTTAGAAATTATATCACGTTATTAAGCGTAGGAAGCGGAGTGTTTTTACCCAGCTGGCTTGGTGCCAGTTTCACCAATTAATCTTATTGAGAAGCGTAATTTAGTTTTTAAATATAAACTACATGACTCGAGTTATAAATAGGCGATATTTAATACCAAGCGTCCTATTAAACGTACAAAACTTGCCTTAAATATCTATTTAATTAACTTCCAATATCACCAAAATGGTCTTAGAATAACGGGTGCTTAAATTTGCTTAATTACATCAAATCAAAACATCTTAAGCCTTGGTCTTTCAAATTTGACATTAGTAATACTGGGACAATTATAATGTACACAAACATAAATATGAACTAAAACGAAATTAGCCTCAGATAAAACACAGTTTCGTACGATGAAATTTCAACATTTAATTAACATTTAGATTTAATTAATAAAAATAAGCGCAAAAACTTACCTTCACGCGTGAAATCGGCTGAAGAAATCAAAACATGAATCGGAGCCTAGAGCAATCTTGAACTCCGGTTAGGGGTCTGTGAAATGCGGGAAAAATCGATGTACTACTTCTTTGAGAACCTCCAATGTCGTCTTGAGTGTGGCGCACTCTCTTGTACAGGGCCGGGAAAAAGAAAAAATTCTTGTAGGACAGAGTCGTGTGGACCAAGCTTCTGCTAAAACTGCTTAACAAAATTTGAGGAAATACGACACATGTTCTTTGCTATTATCCCCAAGGCACCGACTGCCCCGTGTCCGGAGGTGACTTGACACTTGACCCTACCATCACCTCCCAAGTAAACCTCATTTTTTCCCCTGCTTAAAGAGGCTTCGCATAAAATACACTGCAAGTTGCACCAATACAACCGAAATAACCAATAATTAAGGCGAACCCGCGGAATCTTTCCTTTCTTGTCTCATTCCCTGCTCATTGCTCAATGCTCATTCAGACACATTAACACACCGCTCATTGCTCAATAACATAAACAAAGCCCTCCAATGCCGTCTGCTACTTTGATTCTGACGACTCCTGACGAGTGACGATATTATTTTGTGACGTTCACAACTTGGAATATAAACTTTGATGAATATTTAAATCATAATAATAATTAATTCCACATGAACGGTTAATGAATTAAGTCAAATTTAAACCCTCGAGTCGTTTGTATAACATTAGCACAATGTTCGCGCGAACCAAATCGCGCTTATTCCCCGAGGAAGTGGAACTCAAGATTAAACAAATTATTTCTAAAACTGAATCGAGTACAAAAGTTACGAAAGACTCTAAAAAATTAGATCAAACCGGGCCTGAACTTGTCCCGCACATTTTGAATTATTTGCACAATGAAATCAGTGATATTTATCACTTAATCGAACGTAGTACGCGCGTTACTGAAGAAACTACCATAGAAAAGACGCTAACGTTAACGCTAGACTCTGACACTCATTCGTTCGCGAAAAACGCAACTGAAAATCAAAAAGCGCACGGTCAACGCTCAAATTTCGTTGCCGGTGACGCGAAAGTCTCATCTAATAAACAGCGACGCATTAGGCCCGAGCAAATTACGTCTAAAAATAACTATCAACGTAATAAAGGTCAACAACAGTTTTCAAAGGGCAGAAACGATCAAGCTCAAGGCGCGTTTCAAACTCAATTACCGCCGGATCTTTTCGATGAAAGCGCGTTTCCGTCATTGGGATCAGCCGTGGTCGTCGTTCCTGAAGTTAAGAAACGCGTGAAACCAAATTCAATGTCGAAATGCGCGCCACCACATCCCGGATTTACGCTTCAGAACGCTCTGAATGTCGAAATTTCGCCAACCAGGTCGAATAACGCGGCATTCACCTCCGCTCCAATTAAAGAAAAAGATTTCTCGCAGGGAAGTTTTAAGGAAGAACGCGAACAACTCAAAGGTAATGATTTGAACTGACTCATTTAAAATAGAGTGGGAAAAGCGCACGCGGGAAAAGGATGTAAATAGACACGTCAACCCACTCCCTTTTTAGCCAATGGGTATCTTCCATTGTTAACTATCTGCGCCACTTTGATTGAAACGGGGATTAGTCTTCTGTCGCCCCCTACTAAACCTTAGCCTCTTATTTAGCCAATCTAATGTATTCCTCTACGCCATTTTGATGGGAAAGGGGAGGAGCCATTCTTAAAACGCATCTCTATAGGTCCGTTAGAAAGGCAGGGCCAAGTTTTAATTGGTTGTTCTCCGCCATTTTGAGGGAAAGGGGAGGAGCCATTTTTAAAACGCAGCTCTATAGGTTTGTGAGATAAACAGGGCCAAGTTTTAATTGGGTTTTTTTTTCGCCATTTTGAGGGAAAGGGGGAGGAGTCATTCGAAAAACGCATCCCAATTGGTTCGTGAGATAAGAAAGAACAAGTTTTAATTGGTTTTTCTCCGCCATTTTGAGGGAAAATGGAGCAGCCATTTGTAAAACGTATCCCAATTAGCTCTTGATATAAGAAAGGCTAACTTAAATTTCTTTGTTCTCCGCCATTTTGAAGGAAAGGGGAGGAGCCTTTGTTGAAACGCATCCCTATAGGTTTGTGAGATAAACAGGGCCAAGTTTTAATTGGTTACTCTCCGCCATTTTGCGTAAAAGGGGGAGGAGCCATTCTTAAAAATTGTCCCAATTAGCTCTTGAGATAAGAAAGGCTAACTTAAAATTCGTTTTTCTCCGCCATTTTGAGGGAAAGGGTAGAAGCCATTCTTTATAGGTATCTCTAAGGTTTGTTAGATAAGCAATTAAGGCCAAGTTTAAATTAAGTACTCTCCGCCATTTTGAGGGAAAAGGTAGGAGCCATTCTTAAAACGCGCCTCTAAGCAGGGCCAAGTATTAATTGGTTGTTGTCCTTCGCCATTTTGAGGGAAAGGGGGAGAAGCCATTCGTATGAAACAAATAGATAAAAAGAATACAATTTATTTTAAAGCTCTCCAAGAAGAATCTAAGTTGAATAACAACAAAAAAGCCACGCCCATTCAAACTTCCCCCGTAAAATCGTCATCGGAATCTTCTAATTCGTCATTCGTAATTCCCGATCGCGATAAAGTGACGGAAATTGAAAAATTAAACATATTAATCACAGCCTACGTAAATTGCATTAACGGAAATTACGTCCCGAATATCGCGACGGAATTCTACTTCCTGTGCCAACTATTAACATTTAAATTTCCGGCTACCAGTAGCAATACAACCGAAATCGCGACGGAAATGACCCTTTTTAATTCCGTTCACAATTGCGTCTATTTTTCCGTAACGGTTTTAGAATCGTGTCCCCATTTACTACAATTACTTAAACCGAGCGGTCTGCGCATGCTCCTGGATATGACGCATTTAGGGCGATTTTCCGCGCGGTTTATCGACTTACTAAAAGGGTTAGTTGTCGAAAAATCAAAAACCGCTCCGTCTAACCCTTTTAATAACGCGGAAACCGTTGAAGACGCGGCGTATCGCGAAGAAATCGATTCTCGCGATAATTTCGCGTCGGAAAAATCGTTCGCCGCGTATCGCCGGCAACGTGACGCGTTTAAAAAGATACTAAAAGATTGGGAAGATCATAGCCATCAACCGGATTGGCTTTACGCGTCGAGTTTCAAAAACGAAGTCCGCAATATTTGCGTCGATAACGCGTTTCACATGGCGAAATTATTTCTTAGCGAATTAGAGGCGCGTTGTATGTTAGACGAAATAGCAGACGACGTAGAAGACGAACTTTTAAGTAAATTCGAAGGTGCCAAATTACGCAAGTTACAAAAACGTATGAAGTCATCGTTAACCGCTTACGAAGACCCTAACGCGAATATCGTTTTTCATTATTTCGAGGCGTTTTTCCGCGACTTTTTACAGTGCAATAATTCCGTTTCGTTATACCGACATCTTCTTGATATGTTGTACACTAAAGTAACGGAATTAAACGATTTTACCGCCGCGTCAAACTTAACGGAATCCGCCACGGATAATTCCGCTTTTAAAAAGGACAAACTTTTCCAGCGTATAAAAGAACTTCGTCTCTACGCGAAATTTTTAGGCTTTCTTTATTTTCTGCCTTACCAAACTCACGACGAAATTCCGCCTTCCAATATCGCGCATGAGTTGAAAACAATCCGTAAAGACGAACGTTACGTCGCGACCATACGTAAGATATTATTGAACGCGACGGAAAATAAACAATTAACGCTTGTAATTCCGTGGATCGTAGAGTATTTAAGTAACATGGATAAATTAGCACCGTTATTACGTCAGTACCAAGAAATATTCCAGGATTTGGTTCAAATTTACCGTCACGTTTTACCGCAAATTAAAAACGCCAACGCGGCGTTATTACTAAAAATCAATTTAGGACGACTTTTCGGTAATTTTTCGCAACGCGTTTTTTTCACCGATTTTCCGCTAGCGAATTACGCGAACCTTGGCGAGCATGCGCGGATTAAAAAGTTAGGTTTAGACGATTCGTTTTTGGTAGACGAAAAACTGATGCATTTATGCTGCCCTAATATCGCGTCATCGGAGAATTTATTACGGAACTACTTTCAAGGTAAGGTAAAAGAACCGCGGAAGATTAAACCCTACGCGGTAGAAGATAAAATCCCTAATTTCGGGTTTGCCATGGAAATAAGTCACTTGCAACGGCAATTAGAAGCAAATTTCTTCCATTTAAATCCGACTTTGAAAGAAGTCGTCGAATTCGCGACCGAAAGAGCGACGGCAAAAGTTAAAGAATCGTTTCTAATTTTATATTTACCGAAAATAAAAGACTCCGTATTGTTAAAGGTTGATTATAAAAATATTGCCGGTGGTAAGGCGCATGCGCAGAAGGAAATAACGAACGCCGTTGGGTTATTTCATAAGGAAATATGGGATAAAACACCGGAGTACGTTAAGAAACAATGCGATGACGTGTGTTTGCAACTTATTACCATGGCGACTTCCGTTTCCACGAGTACGGCAATTGCGGAAACCGCCGCGAAAATCGCGTCGCGCGCGGCGACTTATAAAGTATTGCAATTCATTCAAACTTACACTACGAACGAAAGTTTAAGAGCCGAACTTAAAGATGGCGTCAAAGCTTACGGAAAGCAATTTAATTCCTCAACCGAAAGTACAAATAATTTTACTTCCGCTTCAACTAAAACGGAAACGGAAGCGGAAATGAATTACTCGATAATAAAAATTTTAGAAAATTTACGCGAATTTTCTAGCAATTTGTTAAATAGAGAAATTCCGTGTCAAAATTGCGACGATATTTTAAACGCAATTGCGTATTGCAAAATAACGAATCACGACGATTATTTAACAAAATCTTTGAAGTTTATGGTCGCTGATTGGTTCGTTACTTTGATCGTTTTTAAACCGGATGACGTCACGTCCAATTTTTACGCGAAGTTTTTTAATTTTTACGAACAGTTCGATGCAAAACCGGCAAATTTAATTAACTTGATTTGCGCCCGCAATTTGGAGTTATTAAAGAAAAGTCCGGGTAAAGTGGCAAGTTGGCGCAAAATGGAATTTGCCGTTATTTATTTGTTGCAAAAAGGATGGTTAAGTCGGAAGGAATTAGAGGCGCAATGCGTTGCCGTTTTGAAAATTAAATTTCCTCAAAATTTACTGACGTATTTCGCGAATTTTTTAAGTAACGTCGTTGAAAATGAAAAACGGTCCGGGAAATTTTGCGACAATGATTTTTTAGAAATTTTGGATTGGCTCGCCTGGTTTTGCCAAGAACCGGAAGTTTAACGAAATTATACTTAATTAATTGAAATTAACGATTTTTAATTATAAGTTAATTTTACTGATTAACGATTGTTAATTACGCGCAAAAACGTTAATTGTACCGATTAACGATTGTTAATTACGAGCAAAAAAGTTAATTGTACCGATTAACGATTGTTAATTACGAGAAAAAAAGTTAATTGTACCGATTAACGATTGTTAATTTTACTGATTAACGATTAATTACGCGCAAAAAAGTTAATTGTAGAAATTAACGATTGTTAATTACGTGCAATTTAATTGTACTAATTAACGATTGTTAATCACGCGCAAGTTAATTACACTGATTAACGGTTAATTACATGCAAGTTAATTTCACTGATTAACGGTTAATTACGTGCAATTTAATTGTACTAATTAGTAACGGTTGTTAATTACGAGCAATTTAATTGTACTAATTAGTTACCGGTTGTTAATTACGCGCAATTTAATTGTACTAATTAACGATTGTTAATTATAAATTAATTGCATCGATTAACGATTGTTAATTATAAATTAATTGCATCGATTAACGATTGTTAATTATAAATTAATTGCATCGATTAACGATTGTTAATTATAAATTAATTGCATCGATTAACGATTGTTAATTATAAATTAATTGCATCGATTAACGATTGTTAATTATAAATTAATTGCATCGATTAACGATTGTTAATTATAAATTAATTGCATCGATTAACGATTGTTAATTATAAATTAATTGCATCGATTAACGATTGTTAATTATAAATTAATTGCATCGATTAACGATTGTTAATTATAAATTAATTGCATCGATTAACGATTGTTAATTACGCGCTAATTAGTTGACCATATAGAAATTATTTTAAATAGAAAGTGAAACTTTTAATCTGAAAAAGCGATGAAAATATTTTAGTTTAAGTATAACACTCAAAATTACTTACAAATTAAAGTATTAAGTTCCTAATTAATACTGTTTTTAATAATCCTTTTGTCTCCTATTGTACGATTTCCTATGAATGAATGAAAGAATAAAACATTATTATTAAAAATCAAATTGCTTCAACCTCGATCGTTTTAAAATATTTTTAATATTGTACTTATAACAGAAAGAATTACTCTCTAATACACAAATGAAAACTCGAATCAATTAAAAATTACAGTCATTAACACATTTAAAAGGCTTTGGGATGTAGAAATTCTACATTAGAAATAAGGCTTACATTCCCAAAAAACCTTAAAAACTGAACATAAACATTAACATAAACGTAGTAGACTTCCGCACGTACTTAAGCACATTCGTTAAATTTTGTGTGTGACGTCACTAACATGATTTTTACACGCGATTCTGCAGAATCAAAAACATAGTAATACACAAAAACCGGCGTGTTATTTTAACATCAAAATGTTTGTTTTATTTTTAATTGTTTATCATTCGTATCCTTAGAAATTCTTTTAATGTTTTTTGGTTCAACGTAGCAAAGTAAAAATACTGAGCTTTATTTATTTGGTAAAATTTATACCTACTTTTTCGTCTATTTTCCCGCGGTAATCATTCATCTTCAAGATATCTTGGCGTTTTGCAACTTTTTGCTAAAAACCTTTACATAGTATTTACAGATATATATCATACGTTTGTTTATTTATTTATTTGTTTACTACCTGCGATTATTTGAAAAGAAATTAGATTTATTTATTCTTAGAAAGGTTTAGAAATTGTTCTTTAAAACGTATGGAATGGAAATTAGGCCTACGCAGGGGATAATAGAAGAGGGATGAGACACTGTATCGGATAATAGAAGAGGGATGAGACACTGTATCGGATAATAGAAGAGGGATGAGACACTGTATCGGATAATAGAAGAGGGATGAGACACTGTATCGGATAATAGAAGAGGGATGAGACACTGTATCGGATAATAGAAGAGGGATGAGACACTGTATCGGATAATAGAAGAGGGATGAGACACTGTATCGGATAATAGAAGAGGGATGAGACACTGTATCGGATAATAGAAGAGGGATGAGACAATGTATCGGATAATAGAAGAGGGATGAGACAATGTATCGGATAATAGAAGAGGGATGAGACAATGTATCGGATAATAGAAGAGGGATGAGACACTGTATCGGATAATACAAGAGGGATGAGACAATGTATCGGATAATACAAGAGGGATGAGACAATGTATCGGATAATAGAAGAGGGATGAGACAATGTATCGGATAATACAAGAGGGATGAGACAATGTATCGGATAATACAAGAGGGATGAGACAATGTATCGGATAATAGAAGAGGGATGAGACACTGTATCGGATAATACAAGAGGGATGAGACAATGTATCGGATAATAGAAGAGGGATGAGACACTGTATCGGATAATAGAAGAGGGATGAGACACTGTATCGGATAATAGAAGAGGGATGTAACGAAACTGGATTTAGACCTATCTATCTCTAAAGTTAAACAGTAATGGCGCCTCACTGCCTTTGACTGCACTACGCCTTATGGGAAGTTAACGTGGATCGCCATTACTCTACAAACCGGGTATTTCTGCCAGCCATGTTCGCACACGTTTTGATGGAAAATTTCCAAACCAATCTATTAATTTTAAATATTAATGATAATATATTCGTTTTAATTCAATCAAGTCGCGATTCAAGGTTTTCTAAACAGTAAATGCTAAAGTTGCTCATATCACAGTGTTCGTTTATTTATTTATTTACGTATTAATTATTTTAATTATTAAAGTAGTACCTTAAATGGTTCGAGAACCTTTTTTAAATTTACCGAATTCTAAAAAAAAAATTGAATCCCGTAATATTTTCGAATTAATAATTTCTGTTCGTTTATTTGTTATACATTGAACACCTGAAGCGAAGCCTTTGAATATAAGCCTCTTACAGTAAACTTGCCTGTTCCTAGATCCCAGAAACAACATCTTTAACGAGAGAGAACTGAACTGAACTGAGGCTACGGTGAGACCCTGTGTGTTTCTAACATAATTATAAATATAAAATTATGGCTGGTTCTACGCTTAAATACGCAATAAGCTACTTATGTCATGGTGTGTTCGTGCAAAGCCCACTCGATCACGAAAGTTGCAAATTGCGTGATCGAGTGGGCTGTGGTTTGTGAATCTATTTTATTATGGTAAATGGCGCTACGTTTAAGGCGTCGTCTGCTAGTCATAAATTTAACATTGAACCAATTATTTAAGCTATTTATGTCATGGTGTGTTTGTGAAGATTTAATATAAGATATGTTCCATAAGTATTACACTACCTATACTTCGTAATGCTTGAGATTTACTGATCTGAGCTAGGCCTAATTCAAGAACGACACGCTAGAATTGCAGGACATTACCATAGATATGACCCTTTATAGTTTTACTATATCTATGGACCAGTCTTGGAAATAGCACACTTCCTCTGGTCCAAAAGCAGTTTATTAATTGCTTGGACTAGTTTTTAATTCAAGAAGTGGGGGTTACTGGTCCTCGGGACCACTTTATTAATTGCAAATTTATAGGAGAACGAAGGCTAGGACCAGTCCGGAGACCAGTTTATTATTTCAGACACTAGGGGGTCACTGGTCCAAAGGACTAGTTTAAAAAATATCCTTATTTCCCAGACTGCTATGGACATTACTAAGCCTTTGACAGCGCCTCACCGGGCGTCGCTTTATCTCGAATCTATGACCTACCTCATTCACTTTATGACAAGCTATCACTAACCAGTGACAAACTTATGCAAGAACATATCTTATGAACTTATGGTCATGGTGTGTTTGTGTTTGTGAATTTACGTTACGTCTACGATAAGTTTACTGTAACTGGCATCATTTAAGCTAATTAAATTTTAAAAACAAGTTAGCGGCGGCGCGTCTATTTAGGCCTATTCATGAACACTCAGCGTAAAAACTTATATAAAGAGCTCCAAAATACAAAAATAAGTCACGTGATTCATGACACCTCCTACCAGCTATATTTGTCATTACATTTAAGTGTTTGATTGGCTTGAAAAACTAACTTTAACTAGGCCTAATTTTTGACGAAACCACTATAAATTTCCAACTGATAATCGCGTACGACTCCAACTTACTTAAGCCTTTGTCCTAATTACTGTTAAAATTAATTCAAATTACGCTTCATTTATTTAATTAAAAGCAAAAGAAAAAACACCAATGTCGTTCGTTTCTCTCATTTTTACAAATTAATCACTTAAGTGCAAAATAATCATAATTAACTCGAGTAAATTAAAATTTTAATAAAAAACATTATTTGCACTTTTATTAAAATATCGTTATGTCAATTGCGCGTACGTGTGTTTGTGTATCATAGGCGTGAAAATTAAAAATATTAACATTTAAGCTGTGTTCAAAGTTTAACACGTGTTAAAAATAATGTGATTTATGTTATTTTTTTTTTTGATCTAAGCTGCCTTAGATTTTAAGTTTTAACGTGGTTTTTTTTTTGGTATTTGAATGTGGGTGGCATCAATGTGAGCTTCAAAATGAGACCAATAACGCCCAAATCGGACCAAATTATGATCAGTTTACTTTAATATTTGGTTTAATTAAGTTTAATGTCTTAGTAATTGGCCAATTTTGTAGCTGTTAATGTATTAAGATAGATCTCACCAAGGCCTATAAATTGAGACCAATTTGGTCAAAATCGGACCAAAAATAAGAAAGTTATACATAATTTACAAATAACATGACGTCACCCGTCATATATTTTAAAAATATTTCATATCTTTCTTATTTATTGACCGATTTTGAAGTTTTTTACGTCATGAGATACATCTCAAGGAGACCTACAAATCGAGGTCAATTATGTTAAAATCGGACCAAAAATAAGAAAGTTACACATAATTTACAAATAACATGACGTCACCCGTCATATATTTTAAAAACGTTTCATATCTTTCTTATTTATTGACCAATTTCAAAGTTTTTTACGTCATGAGATACATCTCACCAAGGCCTATAAATTGAGACCATTTAGGTCAAAATCGGACCAAAAATAAGAAAGTTATACATAATTTACAAATAACATGACGTCACCCGTCATATATTTTAAAAACATTTCATATCTTTCTTATTTATTGACCAATATGAAATTTTTTTACGTCATGAGATACATCTCAAGGAGACCTATAAATTGAGTAATAAGGTCAAAATCGGACCAAAAATAAGAAAGTTATAAATAATTTAAATAAAGCATGACGTCACCCGTCATATATTTTAAAAATATTTTATATCTTTCTCATTTCTTGACCGATTTTGAAGTTTTTTACGTCATAAGATAGATCTCAAGGAGACCTACAAATTGAGGTCAATTATGTTAAAATCGGAACAAAAATAAGAAAGTTATAAATAATTTAAATAAAGCATGACGTCACCGTTAAAAATTTTAAATTAATAAACCAACTCTAAGGTTGACTCCTTAATACAACCCACTTATAAAAACGAGTAATCATTATTAAATCCCCTCATGACGTAATAGTTAAAAATTTCATACGTTAGAACTCTGCCAATAAAAAATTTTAACCATGACGTCATGAAAATAAATAAACAATGATAACTTCCTTATTTACCAACCGATTTTGGCGATCTCGGTCTCATTTTGTAGCTCTGAACGCCCTCTACCCGAATCCACCCACAAACCCTTAATGACAAACGAACCTCATTAAGAAAATCTCCTACATAAGTTTTTGTTTCGACATAAATGCAAATTAAGCACCGCCCATATTGGTTTCTTATTTTCTTTTTTTTTGGTTAATTAATACTAAATTTCTTCCTTTTGTAGATCTATTAACGCGTCATTAACGTTTTATCTAATTAAAAAGAACAAATAATTAGCCATTTGTTATTAACATATCGACCCCTGAGACAAAATGGGGCATGTGTTATGATCCCCGATAGACGCGAGCGCGAGTATAGTTCAAAACAGTTCATATTTCTTGATAAAGGTCCAAAAATACTGATTACAGCGCCACCACGCGATTATGTTGACTTTTTATATTTCGTTTTTGTCTTTTATAGTTTTTTTTAAATGTCTATTTATAGTAACAGTCTTAATTGTTTTTAGTTAACGCGGGTTTTTTTGTTTATTTGCACGAGATGAAAAATAATTAAGTTTTTCATTCAAATGACATTAAGTTTTTAGGAAGCTGAAATAAATATTAGAAAAGAAAGGGAATATTTCAGATCCATTTGCAAAAATTACCCGACGTCCCGTGATATTTAAGGCCCATTTTCAAAAATTCCCGACTTCCCATGAATTTTAAGGCCCATTTTCATAAATTCCCGACTTCCCATGATATTTAAGGCCCATTTTCAAACATTTCCCGACTTCCCATGATATTTAAGTCCCATTTTCAAACGTTCCCGACTTCCCATGACATTTAAGGCCCATTTTCAAACGTTCCCTGACTTCCAGTGACATTTACGGTCCATTTTCAAAAATCTCCGACTCCCCTTGAAAGTTAAGGCCCAATTTCGAAAACCACCGAACTTCCAGTGACATTTAAGGCCCATTTTAAAAAACACCCAACTTCCAGTGACATTTAAGGCCCATTTAAAAAAAAAACCCAACTTCCAGTGACATTTAAGGCCCATTTAAAAAAAAAACCCAACTTCCAGTGACATTTAAGGCCCATTTAAAAAAAAAACCCAACTTCCAGTGACATTCAAGGCCCATTTTAAAAAACACCCAACTTCCAGTGACATTTAAGGCCCATTTTAAAAACACCCAACTTCCAGTGACATTTAAGGCCCATTTTAAAAACACCCAACTTCCAGTGACATTTAAGGCCCATTTTAAAAAACACCCAACTTTCCAGTGACATTTAAGGCCCATTTCCAAAAATCCCCAACTTTCCAGTGACATTTAAGGCTCATTTCCAAAAATCGCCTACTCCCCACTACTCTTAAGGCCCGTTTTCAAAAACCTGCAACTTCCAGTGACATTTAAGGCTCATTTCCAAAAATCCCCTACTCCCCACTACTCTTAAGGCCCGTTTTCAAAAACCTGCAACTTCCAGTGACATTTAAGGCCCATTTCCAAAAATTCCCTATTCCCCACTACATTTAAGGCCCATTTCCAAAAACCCCCGACTTCCAGTGACATTTAATTACTCCCCACGACATTTAAGGCCCATTTTCAAAAATCCCCTACTCCCCACGACATTTAAGGCCCATTTTCAAAAATCCCCGACTTCCAGTGATATTTAAGGCCCATTTTCAAAAACCCCCCGACTTCCCGTGAATTTTAAGGCCCTTTTTCCAAAAAACCCCGACTTCCCGTGACTTTTAAGGCCCATTTTCGAAAAATCCCCGACTTCCCGTGACTTTTAAGGCCCATTTTCGAAAAATCCCCGACTTCCCGTGACTTTTAAGGCCCATTTTCAAAAAATCCCAACTTCCAGTAATATTTAAGGCCCATTCTCAAAAAATCCCCGACGTCCCATGTTATTTAAGGCCCATTCTCAAAAAACCCCAACTTCCAGTAATATTTAAGGCCCATTCTCAAAAAATCCCCGACGTCCCATGTTATTTAAGGCCCATTTTAAAAAACACCCAACTTCCAGTGACATTTAAGGCCCATTTAAAAAAAAAACCCAACTTCCAGTGACATTTAAGGCCCATTTAAAAAAAAACCCAACTTCCAGTGACATTCAAGGCCCATTTTAAAAAACACCCAACTTCCAGTGACATTTAAGGCCCATTTTAAAAACACCCAACTTCCAGTGACATTTAAGGCCCATTTTAAAAAACACCCAACTTTCCAGTGACATTTAAGGCCCATTTCCAAAAATCCCCAACTTTCCAGTGACATTTAAGGCTCATTTCCAAAAATCGCCTACTCCCCACTACTCTTAAGGCCCGTTTTCAAAAACCTGCAACTTCCAGTGACATTTAAGGCTCATTTCCAAAAATCCCCTACTCCCCACTACTCTTAAGGCCCGTTTTCAAAAACCTGCAACTTCCAGTGACATTTAAGGCCCATTTCCAAAAATTCCCTATTCCCCACTACATTTAAGGCCCATTTCCAAAAACCCCCGACTTCCAGTGACATTTAATTACTCCCCACGACATTTAAGGCCCATTTTCAAAAATCCCCTACTCCCCACGACATTTAAGGCCCATTTTCAAAAATCCTCGACTTCCAGTGATATTTAAGGCCCATTTTCAAAAACCCCCCGACTTCCCGTGAATTTTAAGGCCCTTTTTCCAAAAAACCCCGACTTCCAGTGACTTTTAAGGCCCATTTTCAAAAAATCCCCGACTTCCCGTGACTTTTAAGGCCCATTTTCGAAAAATCCCCGACTTCCCGTGACTTTTAAGGCCCATTTTCAAAAAATCCCAACTTCCAGTAATATTTAAGGCCCATTCTCAAAAAATCCCCGACGTCCCATGTTATTTAAGGCCCATTCTCAAAAAACCCCAACTTCCAGTAATATTTAAGGCCCATTCTCAAAAAATCCCCGACGTCCCATGTTATTTAAGGCCCATTTTCAAAATTCCCCGACTTCCCTTGACATTTAACGCCCATTTTCAAAAATCCCCTACTCCCCATGACATTTAAGGCCCATTTTCAAAAATCCCCTACTCCCCACGACATTTAAGGCCCAGTTAAAAAAAACCCAACTTCTCACGATATTTAAGGCCCATTTTCATAAATTCCCGACTTCCCATGATATTTAAGGCCCATTTTCAAACATTTCCCGACTTCCCATGATATTTAAGTCCCATTTTCAAACGTTCCCGACTTCCCATGACATTTAAGGCCCATTTTCAAACGTTCCCTGACTTCCAGTGACATTTACGGTCCATTTTCAAAAATCTCCGACTCCCCTTGAAAGTTAAGGCCCAATTTCGAAAACCACCGAACTTCCAGTGACATTTAAGGCCCATTTTAAAAAACACCCAACTTCCAGTGACATTTAAGGCCCATTTAAAAAAAAAACCCAACTTCCAGTGACATTTAAGGCCCATTTAAAAAAAAACCCCAACTTCCAGTGACATTCAAGGCCCATTTTAAAAAACACCCAACTTCCAGTGACATTTAAGGCCCATTTTAAAAACACCCAACTTCCAGTGACATTTAAGGCCCATTTTAAAAACACCCAACTTCCAGTGACATTTAAGGCCCATTTTAAAAAACACCCAACTTTCCAGTGACATTTAAGGCCCATTTCCAAAAATCCCCAACTTTCCAGTGACATTTAAGGCTCATTTCCAAAAATCGCCTACTCCCCACTACTCTTAAGGCCCGTTTTCAAAAACCTGCAACTTCCAGTGACATTTAAGGCTCATTTCCAAAAATCCCCTACTCCCCACTACTCTTAAGGCCCGTTTTCAAAAACCTGCAACTTCCAGTGACATTTAAGGCCCATTTCCAAAAATTCCCTATTCCCCACTACATTTAAGGCCCATTTCCAAAAACCCCCGACTTCCAGTGACATTTAATTACTCCCCACGACATTTAAGGCCCATTTTCAAAAATCCCCTACTCCCCACGACATTTAAGGCCCATTTTCAAAAATTCCCGACTTCCAGTGATATTTAAGGCCCATTTTCAAAAACCCCCCGACTTCCCGTGAATTTTAAGGCCCTTTTTCCAAAAAACCCCGACTTCCAGTGACTTTTAAGGCCCATTTTCAAAAAATCCCCGACTTCCCGTGACTTTTAAGGCCCATTTTCGAAAAATCCCCGACTTCCCGTGACTTTTAAGGCCCATTTTCGAAAAATCCCCGACTTCCCGTGACTTTTAAGGCCCATTTTCAAAAAATCCCAACTTCCAGTAATATTTAAGGCCCATTCTCAAAAAATCCCCGACGTCCCATGTTATTTAAGGCCCATTCTCAAAAAACCCCAACTTCCAGTAATATTTAAGGCCCATTCTCAAAAAATCCCCGACGTCCCATGTTATTTAAGGCCCATTTTAAAAAACACCCAACTTCCAGTGACATTTAAGGCCCATTTAAAAAAAAAACCCAACTTCCAGTGACATTTAAGGCCCATTTAAAAAAAAACCCAACTTCCAGTGACATTCAAGGCCCATTTTAAAAAACACCCAACTTCCAGTGACATTTAAGGCCCATTTTAAAAACACCCAACTTCCAGTGACATTTAAGGCCCATTTCCAAAAATCCCCAACTTTCCAGTGACATTTAAGGCTCATTTCCAAAAATCGCCTACTCCCCACTACTCTTAAGGCCCGTTTTCAAAAACCTGCAACTTCCAGTGACATTTAAGGCTCATTTCCAAAAATCCCCTACTCCCCACTACTCTTAAGGCCCGTTTTCAAAAACCTGCAACTTCCAGTGACATTTAAGGCCCATTTCCAAAAATTCCCTATTCCCCACTACATTTAAGGCCCATTTCCAAAAACCCCCGACTTCCAGTGACATTTAATTACTCCCCACGACATTTAAGGCCCATTTTCAAAAATCCCCTACTCCCCACGACATTTAAGGCCCATTTTCAAAAATCCTCGACTTCCAGTGATATTTAAGGCCCATTTTCAAAAACCCCCCGACTTCCCGTGAATTTTAAGGCCCTTTTTCCAAAAAACCCCGACTTCCAGTGACTTTTAAGGCCCATTTTCAAAAAATCCCCGACTTCCCGTGACTTTTAAGGCCCATTTTCGAAAAATCCCCGACTTCCCGTGACTTTTAAGGCCCATTTTCGAAAAATCCCCGACTTCCCGTGACTTTTAAGGCCCATTTTCAAAAAATCCCAACTTCCAGTAATATTTAAGGCCCATTCTCAAAAAATCCCCGACGTCCCATGTTATTTAAGGCCCATTCTCAAAAAACCCCAACTTCCAGTAATATTTAAGGCCCATTCTCAAAAAATCCCCGACGTCCCATGTTATTTAAGGCCCATTTTAAAAAACACCCAACTTCCAGTGACATTTAAGGCCCATTTAAAAAAAAAAACCCAACTTCCAGTGACATTTAAGGCCCATTTAAAAAAAACCCAACTTCCAGTGACATTCAAGGCCCATTTTAAAAAACACCCAACTTCCAGTGACATTTAAGGCCCATTTTAAAAACACCCAACTTCCAGTGACATTTAAGGCCCATTTTAAAAAACACCCAACTTTCCAGTGACATTTAAGGCCCATTTCCAAAAATCCCCAACTTTCCAGTGACATTTAAGGCTCATTTCCAAAAATCGCCTACTCCCCACTACTCTTAAGGCCCGTTTTCAAAAACCTGCAACTTCCAGTGACATTTAAGGCTCATTTCCAAAAATCCCCTACTCCCCACTACTCTTAAGGCCCGTTTTCAAAAACCTGCAACTTCCAGTGACATTTAAGGCCCATTTCCAAAAATTCCCTATTCCCCACTACATTTAAGGCCCATTTCCAAAAACCCCCGACTTCCAGTGACATTTAATTACTCCCCACGACATTTAAGGCCCATTTTCAAAAATCCCCTACTCCCCACGACATTTAAGGCCCATTTTCAAAAATCCTCGACTTCCAGTGATATTTAAGGCCCATTTTCAAAAACCCCCCGACTTCCCGTGAATTTTAAGGCCCTTTTTCCAAAAAACCCCGACTTCCAGTGACTTTTAAGGCCCATTTTCAAAAAATCCCCGACTTCCCGTGACTTTTAAGGCCCATTTTCGAAAAATCCCCGACTTCCCGTGACTTTTAAGGCCCATTTTCAAAAAATCCCAACTTCCAGTAATATTTAAGGCCCATTCTCAAAAAATCCCCGACGTCCCATGTTATTTAAGGCCCATTCTCAAAAAACCCCAACTTCCAGTAATATTTAAGGCCCATTCTCAAAAAATCCCCGACGTCCCATGTTATTTAAGGCCCATTTTCAAAATTCCCCGACTTCCCTTGACATTTAACGCCCATTTTCAAAAATCCCCTACTCCCCATGACATTTAAGGCCCATTTTCAAAAATCCCCTACTCCCCACGACATTTAAGGCCCAGTTAAAAAAAACCCAACTTCTCACGATATTTAAGGCCCATTTTCATAAATTCCCGACTTCCCATGATATTTAAGGCCCATTTTCAAACATTTCCCGACTTCCCATGATATTTAAGTCCCATTTTCAAACGTTCCCGACTTCCCATGACATTTAAGGCCCATTTTCAAACGTTCCCTGACTTCCAGTGACATTTACGGTCCATTTTCAAAAATCTCCGACTCCCCTTGAAAGTTAAGGCCCAATTTCGAAAACCACCGAACTTCCAGTGACATTTAAGGCCCATTTTAAAAAACACCCAACTTCCAGTGACATTTAAGGCCCATTTAAAAAAAAAACCCAACTTCCAGTGACATTTAAGGCCCATTTAAAAAAAACCCAACTTCCAGTGACATTCAAGGCCCATTTTAAAAAACACCCAACTTCCAGTGACATTTAAGGCCCATTTTAAAAACACCCAACTTCCAGTGACATTTAAGGCCCATTTTAAAAACACCCAACTTCCAGTGACATTTAAGGCCCATTTTAAAAAACACCCAACTTTCCAGTGACATTTAAGGCCCATTTCCAAAAATCCCCAACTTTCCAGTGACATTTAAGGCTCATTTCCAAAAATCGCCTACTCCCCACTACTCTTAAGGCCCGTTTTCAAAAACCTGCAACTTCCAGTGACATTTAAGGCTCATTTCCAAAAATCCCCTACTCCCCACTACTCTTAAGGCCCGTTTTCAAAAACCTGCAACTTCCAGTGACATTTAAGGCCCATTTCCAAAAATTCCCTATTCCCCACTACATTTAAGGCCCATTTCCAAAAACCCCCGACTTCCAGTGACATTTAATTACTCCCCACGACATTTAAGGCCCATTTTCAAAAATCCCCTACTCCCCACGACATTTAAGGCCCATTTTCAAAAATTCCCGACTTCCAGTGATATTTAAGGCCCATTTTCAAAAACCCCCCGACTTCCCGTGAATTTTAAGGCCCTTTTTCCAAAAAACCCCGACTTCCAGTGACTTTTAAGGCCCATTTTCAAAAAATCCCCGACTTCCCGTGACTTTTAAGGCCCATTTTCGAAAAATCCCCGACTTCCCGTGACTTTTAAGGCCCATTTTCAAAAAATCCCAACTTCCAGTAATATTTAAGGCCCATTCTCAAAAAATCCCCGACGTCCCATGTTATTTAAGGCCCATTCTCAAAAAACCCCAACTTCCAGTAATATTTAAGGCCCATTCTCAAAAAATCCCCGACGTCCCATGTTATTTAAGGCCCATTTTCAAAATTCCCCGACTTCCCTTGACATTTAACGCCCATTTTCAAAAATCCCCTACTCCCCATGACATTTAAGGCCCATTTTCAAAAATCCCCTACTCCCCACGACATTTAAGGCCCAGTTAAAAAAAACCCAACTTCTCACGATATTTAAGGCCCATTTTCATAAATTCCCGACTTCCCATGATATTTAAGGCCCATTTTCAAACATTTCCCGACTTCCCATGATATTTAAGTCCCATTTTCAAACGTTCCCGACTTCCCATGACATTTAAGGCCCATTTTCAAACGTTCCCTGACTTCCAGTGACATTTACGGTCCATTTTCAAAAATCTCCGACTCCCCTTGAAAGTTAAGGCCCAATTTCGAAAACCACCGAACTTCCAGTGACATTTAAGGCCCATTTTAAAAAACACCCAACTTCCAGTGACATTTAAGGCCCATTTAAAAAAAAAACCCAACTTCCAGTGACATTTAAGGCCCATTTAAAAAAAAACCCAACTTCCAGTGACATTCAAGGCCCATTTTAAAAAACACCCAACTTCCAGTGACATTTAAGGCCCATTTTAAAAACACCCAACTTCCAGTGACATTTAAGGCCCATTTTAAAAACACCCAACTTCCAGTGACATTTAAGGCCCATTTTAAAAAACACCCAACTTTCCAGTGACATTTAAGGCCCATTTCCAAAAATCCCCAACTTTCCAGTGACATTTAAGGCTCATTTCCAAAAATCGCCTACTCCCCACTACTCTTAAGGCCCGTTTTCAAAAACCTGCAACTTCCAGTGACATTTAAGGCTCATTTCCAAAAATCCCCTACTCCCCACTACTCTTAAGGCCCGTTTTCAAAAACCTGCAACTTCCAGTGACATTTAAGGCCCATTTCCAAAAATTCCCTATTCCCCACTACATTTAAGGCCCATTTCCAAAAACCCCCGACTTCCAGTGACATTTAATTACTCCCCACGACATTTAAGGCCCATTTTCAAAAATCCCCTACTCCCCACGACATTTAAGGCCCATTTTCAAAAATTCCCGACTTCCAGTGATATTTAAGGCCCATTTTCAAAAACCCCCCGACTTCCCGTGAATTTTAAGGCCCTTTTTCCAAAAAACCCCGACTTCCAGTGACTTTTAAGGCCCATTTTCAAAAAATCCCCGACTTCCCGTGACTTTTAAGGCCCATTTTCGAAAAATCCCCGACTTCCCGTGACTTTTAAGGCCCATTTTCGAAAAATCCCCGACTTCCCGTGACTTTTAAGGCCCATTTTCAAAAAATCCCAACTTCCAGTAATATTTAAGGCCCATTCTCAAAAAATCCCCGACGTCCCATGTTATTTAAGGCCCATTCTCAAAAAACCCCAACTTCCAGTAATATTTAAGGCCCATTCTCAAAAAATCCCCGACGTCCCATGTTATTTAAGGCCCATTTTAAAAAACACCCAACTTCCAGTGACATTTAAGGCCCATTTAAAAAAAAAACCCAACTTCCAGTGACATTTAAGGCCCATTTAAAAAAAAACCCAACTTCCAGTGACATTCAAGGCCCATTTTAAAAAACACCCAACTTCCAGTGACATTTAAGGCCCATTTTAAAAACACCCAACTTCCAGTGACATTTAAGGCCCATTTCCAAAAATCCCCAACTTTCCAGTGACATTTAAGGCTCATTTCCAAAAATCGCCTACTCCCCACTACTCTTAAGGCCCGTTTTCAAAAACCTGCAACTTCCAGTGACATTTAAGGCTCATTTCCAAAAATCCCCTACTCCCCACTACTCTTAAGGCCCGTTTTCAAAAACCTGCAACTTCCAGTGACATTTAAGGCCCATTTCCAAAAATTCCCTATTCCCCACTACATTTAAGGCCCATTTCCAAAAACCCCCGACTTCCAGTGACATTTAATTACTCCCCACGACATTTAAGGCCCATTTTCAAAAATACCCTACTCCCCACGACATTTAAGGCCCATTTTCAAAAATCCTCGACTTCCAGTGATATTTAAGGCCCATTTTCAAAAACCCCCCGACTTCCCGTGAATTTTAAGGCCCTTTTTCCAAAAAACCCCGACTTCCAGTGACTTTTAAGGCCCATTTTCAAAAAATCCCCGACTTCCCGTGACTTTTAAGGCCCATTTTCGAAAAATCCCCGACTTCCCGTGACTTTTAAGGCCCATTTTCAAAAAATCCCAACTTCCAGTAATATTTAAGGCCCATTCTCAAAAAATCCCCGACGTCCCATGTTATTTAAGGCCCATTCTCAAAAAACCCCAACTTCCAGTAATATTTAAGGCCCATTCTCAAAAAATCCCCGACGTCCCATGTTATTTAAGGCCCATTTTCAAAATTCCCCGACTTCCCTTGACATTTAACGCCCATTTTCAAAAATCCCCTACTCCCCATGACATTTAAGGCCCATTTTCAAAAATCCCCTACTCCCCACGACATTTAAGGCCCAGTTAAAAAAAACCCAACTTCTCACGATATTTAAGGCCCATTTTAAAAATTCCCCGACTTCCCATGACATTTAAGGTCCACTTTCAAAAAATCCCCGACTTCTTGGCACACCAACAACCCGATAAATACTAAACCCCGTCATGCAAATAAAAATAAGTCAAAACAACAAAGAAGAGGGCCTACTTTTTCTTGTCCCGTTCTGGCTGCTTCAGCGAGTTTAGCGCACCACTCTGTGGCCTTGGCGTAGGTTCCAGCCCTGAATTTATAAACATTCCCTTTGGAGGGGTCCGTCAGTTGGAAAACATCGGGTTGCGACGGGTCACCGGAATCCGTTTTCAAAACCATCCAACCAACAATAGAGGTCATCTTGAAAGGCGTTCTTTTGAACTGTGCCATACCCAAAGACGTCCCGTAATTAGCCTAATTAATTTGGCTTGAATCGCTAATTAATTCTTACGTCAGATCTTTCGTGACCTCTTAGGGATTTGGGTTGATAATAGACTAGGGTTGTGTCCCAAAGAGCGATCCAATACCTCATCCACGAAGATACCTAAATCATTTCAAGTTACACATTCAAATTTTGGGCCTATTTTTAAAATCCCAAAGTTTAACCCGACATTTTGGGCCTATTTTTAAAATCCCAAAGTTTTACCTGACATTTTTGGCCTATTTTTAAAATCCCAAAGTTTTACCCGACCTTTTTTTTTGGCCTATTTTTAAAATCCCAAAGTTTTACCCGACCTTTTTTTTTGGCCTATTTTTAAAATCCCAAAGTTTTACCCGACCTTTTTTTTGGCCTATTTTTAAATCCCGAAGTATTACCCGACCTTTTTTTGGCCTATTTTTAAATCCCGAAGTTTTACCCGACCTTTTTTTGGCCTATTTTTAAAATCCCAAAGTTTTACCCGACCTCTTTTTTTGGCCTATTTTTAAAATCCCAAAGTTTTACCCGACCTTTTTTTGGCCTATTTTTAAATCCCGAAGTATTACCCGACCTTTTTTTGGCCTATTTTTAAAATCCCAAAGTTTTACCCGACATTTTTGACCTATTTTTAAAATCCCAAAGTTTTACCAGACATTTATGGCCTATTTTTAAAATCCCAAAGCTTTACCCGACCTTTTTTGGCCTATTCTTAAAATCCCGAAGTTTTACCCGACGTTTTTTTGGCCTATTTTTAAAATCCCGAAGTATTACCCGACCTTATTTTGGCCTATTTTTAAAATCCCGAAGCTTTACCAGACGTTTTTTTGGCCTATTTTTAAAATCCCGAAGTATTACCCGACGTTTTTTTGGCCTATTTTTAAATCCCAAAGTTTTACCAGACGTTTTTTTGGCCTATTTTTAAAATACCAAAGTTTCACCCGACCTTTTTAGGCCTATTTTTTAAATCCCAAAGTTTTACCCGACCTTTTTAGGCCTATTTTTTAAATCCCAAAGTTGTACCCGACCTTTGTTGGCCTATTTTTTAAATCCCAAAGTTGTACCCGACCTTTTTTGGCCTATTTTTTAAATCCCAAAGTTGTACCCGACCTTTTTAGGCCTATTTTTTAAATCCCAAAGTTGTACCCGACCTTTTTAGGCCTATTTTTTAAATCCCAAAGTTGTACCCGACCTTTTTTGGCCTATTTTTAAAATCCCGAAGTATGACCTGACCTTTTTTGGCCTAAAATCCCCAAGTTTTACCTGACGTTTTTTGCCCCCCCCCCTCTCTCAATCGTGTCCAACAATTACACAAGTACTTAATCAAGTATGAAGTACTTACGGCGGGTTTCCTGCCTTCCTTGAGAACAGTCTTGCGTTTAACGCAACCTTGATTGGTGAAGGAGGCGGAATTCTCTTCGTTCAACATAAGAGGTCCGAGTGGCGAGCAGGTATTGGGCGAAGTAGGCGAGGGCAGGTGAAGCTCCTCGGACCCGCTGAACAGTTCCAAGGCGTAACGGTAACAAGAATAGCAGCCGTAAATTCCCCATCGATTGAGACGTCGAAAGAACAGAGCGTGATTGGTCGGAACGCAATTTAAAAAACCGTCAAATTGAAAGAGACGCCTACAAAACGGGCGACCAAAAACGGCCCAGAAAACACATTCGTACTCAAATCAGACAACATTATAATACCACATTAACCACCATTGTTAACGTTAAAATGTAATTTAAAGTAATTAAAATGTTAATTTGAATTAAGATTAAGATGAAATTTTAAATAAGATTAAGTAGAAATTAAAATGTTGTCTGACATAACAACAAGCATTCGCATTAATCATTCAAAGCCCATAACACACAAGAAAAATAAGGATACTAGCAGCAAGGAAATTGCCCGTCGGGACGCTTTTTCTTAGTTTCACGGACGCCATTTAAAAATATGGCCGCCAATCATAGCCCAAAAGCTATTAGGCCTGTCTGAAGGGTTCAATTTTAACAGTGTCTCTCTATAATCATTGGCCAACCATTCTTGGTATTTAAGGTTACAGGGCACCCGGCGTTGCCTGTAGGGATGCTTTTTGTTATTTTCCCAGACGCCATTTTAAAATATGGCCGCCAATCAAAGCCCAAAAGCTATTAGGCCTGTCTGAAGGGTTCGATATCAACAGTGTCTCTCTATAATCAGATGCCAACCTTTCTTAGTATTTAGGGTTACAGGGCACCCGGCGTTGCCCGTCGGGACGCTTTTTCTTAGTTTCAGGGCCGCCATTTTAAAATGGCCGCCAATCAAAGCCCAAAAGCTAAAAGGTCTATCAGAAGGGTTCGATTTCAACAGTGTCTCTCTATAATCACGGGCCAACCATTCTTGGTATTTAAGGTTACAGGGCACCCGGCTTTGCCCTTCGGGACGCTTTTTCTTAGTTTCCCAGACGCCATTTTAAAATATGGCCGCCAATCAAAGCCCAAAGCTATTAGGCCTGTCTGAGGGGTTCAATTTCGACTATATTTCTTTATAATTAGAGGCCGAGCATTCTGGGTATCTAGGGTTACAAGACGTACTTAACGCGCCTAAATTAAACGATATTACGGGGCCGCACATAGATGGCGCTCGCCAATTGGCCTCGCATTTTCACGTGACCCATGAACATTGCAGACTGAGCTAGCAAAGTCGGGCAATAATTTCTTCGCGCCCAAATTCAAAATTCAGACTCGGATATCGCGCTTAGATTTAAGTATTAAGACTGCGTTTAAAATGCAATATCCCCGTAAATTCCGCAGGCGCACCTAGATGGCGTTGCCTACTGCCGTTATCCATCCCCCGCGCACGCGTATTACGAGCTAGCAAAGTCTCATTCACACAAGCATAAACTCTCAAACTTTGTCGTTGCCGAGAAAATAAACATTTAATTTTAAAAAATAAACCTTGCGCGTCGCTTTTTCATAAATGATAAGAAAATAGAGAATGAAAACCCATAAAGAATGAACAGCCTTCAAAACAAAAAATAATTAGATTAAAGAAGTATTTAAATTAATTAAAATTAAAATTAGAATTAAATTAAATTAAATTAAAGCAAATTGGGAGGCAAAGCAAGCGAGAGCCCTTAATTAAATTGTACCCATTTTAATATTTTATTAATGAGAAAAGAACTTTGGTACTCACCAGTGTTTCAATGGAAGAAATATTTCGTCCGACCCTAAATCGAGTCCATTATTCGTTTCTAAAATGCAAAAGAGAAATACTATGGTCAGTATTTTGGTAAAATCGTAAAGTTTCCAGCAAAATGGGCCTTAAAAAGCTAGATGACAACCCTAACTTGGAACAGTTGGCCCCAAAGTGGAACACCCTATTTTAATTTGAAACAGTCCACCTTAATTTGGAACAGTCGGCACAAAAAAAATGGAACATCCCTCCCTATCTCGGAACAGTCGGCCCAAAAAATGGAACACTAGCTCCCTAATTTGGAACAGTCGGCCCAAAAATGGAACACCCACCCTTAATTTGGAACAGTCGGCCCAAAAATGGAACACCCACCCTTAATTTGGAACAGTCGGCCCAAAAATGGAACACCCACCCTTAATTTGGAACAGTCGGCCCAAAAATGGAACACCCACCCTTAATTTGGAACAGTCGGCCCAAAAATGGAACACCCACCCTTAATTTGGAACAGTCGGCCCAAAAATGGAACACCCACCCTTAATTTGGAACAGTCGGCCCAAAAATGGAACACCCACCCTTAATTTGGAACAGTCGGCCCAAAAATGGAACACTAGCCCCCTAATTTGGAACAGTCGTCTCAAAAATCTACACCCACCCTTAATTTGGAACAGTCGGCCCAAAAATGGAACACCCACCCTTAATTTGGAACAGTCGGACCAAACATGGAACACCCACCCTTAATTTGGAACAGTCGGCCCAAAAATGGAACACTAGCTCCTTAATTTGGAACAGTCGGGCCAAAAATGGAACACCCACCCTTAATTTGGAACAGTCGGCCCAAAAATGGAACACCCCTCTCTAACTTGAAACAGTCGGCCCAAAAATGGAACACTCCCTCCCTAAGTTGGAATAGTGGGCCAAAAATGTTACTGACCTCCTGATGATGAGATTGAAGACTTTCTGTCAATGACTGATGAAGGCCTTGGAGGGAACGAGTCGTCTTCTAAAACACTATCGTCTAGTAAATGTCTACCTCGATAAACGCTGGAGGAGCACCTGACCCAAATTAATCGAAATTAATTTTAATAGACTTTGGATCAAGTGTTACTTATAAGGGGAACGAAGTTATTGGTAATTTGAGGATGATTACATTATTCAGGATTTAGAAAAATAAAGATTACTTACTGAGATGATTGTGGACATGAGGTGAATATACTGAAAAGCAAAGTTCCGTAAATTAGCATATAGTCCAACTCAAAGAGGCAGGGTTTTATTGGGTATTTGTCGGACTATTCCCGGGTTTTGTCGGGCTATTCCCGGGTTTTGTCGGACTATTCCCGGGTTTTGTCGGGCTATTCCCGGGTTTTTGTCGGGCTATTCCCGGGTTTTGTCGGGCTATTCCCGGGTTTTGTCGGGCTATTCCCGGATTTTGTCGGGCTATTCCCGGGTTTTTGTCGGGCTATTCCCGGGTTTTGTCGGGATATTCCCGGGGTTTGTCGGGCTATTCCCGGGTTTTGTCGGGCTATTCCCGGGTTTTATTGGGCTATTCCCGGGGTTTGTCGGGCTATTCTCGGCTTTTTGTCGGGCTTTTCCGGTTTGATAGGATATTTTATATGTAACAATAGTATGCAGTGTTACAATTGTTGCAATTTTAATTTAAAACGTTCACGAATGTTATTAGCCTTGTTTTAAAGCAACCGAACACGATTAACTTCTTTAACCCCATTATTCCTCCCATTAACCCATATGAAATAAATGTACACTTACTTGGTACCTAAACTCCTCGACTTCCGATGTCCAGGCACAAACTTGGGTCCAGCCGCGCCGCTTCCAGCCGGATAAGTCGTATTATGCGCGCCATAGCTCCCACCAGCGGCGGCGGCGGCACTTTGAAGAGGTATGTTAGCCGGCAAAGTGGCGGAGGAACCGGGCGCCACGCAGGAACTAACGGACGAGCTGCTGGACGAACAACTAGAAGACTGTTGGGCGGCGGCGGCGGGAACGGACAAGAGAGCGTTGGACGAACTGTGATGGTAGCAGTTTTGAAAATGCGTCGCGGCCGGGTGTGTCCCGCTGTATTGGAGACTAGTCTTCTTGTGTCGTCCTCCGCCCACCGTTTGACTGCAACCGGGACCTTGAAGTTGGATATTAGCCACAACCGATGGGTGAACCGTCGAGAGATCGTCTCTGGAGCGACCCAAGTCCGATTGAGCTGTCGGAGGCTCCAGTTTAAGTGAGCGTCTACGGGGGCAAAGATAATAACAAGAAAAATATAGTGGAAGAAGAGCTAAGTATTTTTCCCATAATTCCCCGACCCTTTTTGACCGTCTTTAAAATCCACCGACCCTTTTTGACCGTCTTTAAAATCCACCGACCCTTTTTGACCGTCTTTAAAATCCACCGACCCTTTTTGACCGTCTTTAAAATCCACCGACCCTTTTTGACCGTCTTTAAAATCCACCGACCCTTTTTGACCGTCTTTAAAATCCACCGACCCTTTTTGACCGTCTTTAAAATCCACCGACCCTTTTTGACCGTCTTTAAAATCCACCGACCCTTTTTGACCGTCTTTAAAATCCACCGACCCTTTTTGACCGTCTTTAAAATCCACCGACCCTTTTTGACCGTCTTTAATATCCACCGACCCTTTTTGACCGGCTTTAAAATCCCCGACCTATTATGACTCATTTCATAATTCCCCGACCTATTTTGATCGTCTTTATAATTCCCCGACCATTTTATGACAATCTTTATAATACCCCGACCATTTTATGACCGTCTTTATAATACCCCGACCATTTTATGACCGTCTTTGTAATTCCCCGACCATTTTATGACCATCTTTGTAATTCCCCGACCATTTTATGACCGTCTTTGTAACTCCCCGACCATTTTATGACCGTCTTTGTAATTCCCCGACCATTTTATGACCATCTTTGTAATTCCCCGACCATTTTATGACCGTCTTTGTAACTCCCCGACCTTTTTTGACCGTCTTTATAATTCCCCGACCCTTTTATGACCATCTCCATAATTCCCCAGACCATTTTTGACCGTCTCCATAATTCCCCGACCCTTTTTGACCGTCTCCATAATTCCCCGACCCTTTTTGACCGTCTTTGTAACTCTCCGACCTTTTTTGACACATTAACAAAATCCCCGACCCTATTTGACACGTTTCTACAATCCCGACCCTTTTTAGGCCCATTAATGAAAACCCCGACCCTTTTTAGACCTATTTCTACAACCCCCGACCCTTTTTAGACCTATTTCTACAACCCCCGACCTAATTTGGCCTATTTTAAATTCCGAACCCAACCAAGGAAAAACGAAGAATAAACGAGATAACTCACTTATAATTATCTTCTTCCACAAACTTCTGCAATTCCTCGATATATCTGACTGATCGCAAATAGGACTGAACATGCGGTAATACTGCAAGGGCTAAAACAACCAACCAAAATTATAATAATAATAATTCATTAACCAATAAGACTAATTAATTATAACTAGGCCTAATTACTAATTAACTAATTCTTTAGGAACTAACATACCATAGTTGGACTTTTGGAGATTCTTTATCGTTTCCAGGACATTCTTCATTTGCGTGCTACTGGAACTCTTGTCGAACTTTAGCGACAAATTAGAGGATGTGGTGGACAGTAGAGCGGACCTAATATAGGTCAGATCGGTCAAGTAAAGGCCCAAGTACGGAATACACGGCAACTTCACGTTGCTCATAAATTCCCGAAGTTTGATAAAATTATCCTTGTCCGAAAATAACTCCGCTAACTTTTCCAACGTTCCACGATCCTTTTTAGACACTTGCTGTAAACCCCAAAATTACAATTGATCTAACTGATATGAAATAGTATACTGATATCGTGCTATAAGCAGAGTTACGAGCCTCCAAAGTATAGTCTAATGCTATTCCTATGGAGGGGTTTGTTTGTTTACGTTTTGCTTAATTACTCGGCCCCAGTTTGTCGTAGCCCTAAGTTTTTAGTATGGTTGGATGGGGGACAAATAAGACTATAACATACTCGAAGGACATCCCCGTATCTCTAGTAGAAACAGAGTTACGAGCCTGCAAAGTTGGGTCTAATGCTATTCCTATGGAGGGGGTTGTTTCTTTACATTTTGCTTAATTACTCGGCCCCTGTTTGTCGTAGCCCTAAGGTTTTAGTATGGTTGGATGGGGGACAAATAAGACTATAACATACTCAAAGGACATCCCCGTATCTCTAGTAGAAACAGAGTTATGGGCCTGCAAAGTTGGGTCTAATGCTATTCCTATGGAGGGGGGTATGTTCACGAACATTTTGCTTAATTACTCGGCCCCTGTTTGTCGCAACCCTACGTTTTTAGTATGGTTGGATGGGGGACAAATAAGACTATAACATACTCGAAGGACATCCCCGTATCTCTAGTAGAAACAGAGTTACGAGCCTGCAAAGTTGGGTCTAATGCTATTCCTATGGAGGGGGTTGTTTCTTTACATTTTGCTTAATTACTCGGCCCCTGTTTGTCGTAGCCCTAAGTTTTTAGTATGGTTGGATGGGGGACAAATAAGACTATAACATACTCAAAGGACATCCCCGTATCTCTAGTAGAAACAGAGTTATGGGCCTGCAAAGTTGGGTCTAATGCTATTCCTATGGAGGGGGGTATGTTCACGAACATTTTGCTTAATTACTCGGCCCCTGTTTGTCGTAGCCCTAAGGTTTTAGTATGGTTGGATGGGGGACAAATAAGACTATAACATACTCGAAGGACATCCCCGTATCTCTAGTAGAAACAGAGTTACGAGCCTGCAAAGTTGGGTCTAATGCTATTCCTATGGAGGGGGTTGTTTCTTTACATTTTGCTTAATTACTCGGCCCCTGTTTGTCGTAGCCCTAAGTTTTTAGTATGGTTGGATGGGGGACAAATAAGACTATAACATACTCAAAGGACATCCCCGTATCTCTAGTAGAAACAGAGTTATGGGCCTGCAAAGTTGGGTCTAATGCTATTCCTATGGAGGGGGGTATGTTCACGAACATTTTGCTTAATTACTCGGCCCCTGTTTGTCGTAGCCCTAAGGTTTTAGTATGGTTGGATGGGGGACAAATAAGACTATAACATACTCGAAGGACATCCCCGTATCTCTAGTAGAAACAGAGTTACGAGCCTGCAAAGTTGGGTCTAATGCTATTCCTATGGAGGGGGTTGTTTCTTTACATTTTGCTTAATTACTCGGCCCCTGTTTGTCGTAGCCCTAAGTTTTTAGTATGGTTGGATGGGGGATAAATTGGACTATAACATACTCAAAGGACATCCCCGTATCTCTAGTAGAAATAGAGTTACGAGCCTCCAAAGTTTAGTGTAATGTTAATCCTATGGAGGGGGTTGTATGTTTATAAACATTTTACTTAATTACTCGGCCCCTGTTTGTCGTAGCCCTATGTTCTTAGTATGATTGGATGGGGGATAAATTGGACTATAACATACTCAAAGGACATCCCCCTATGTCTAGTAGAACCAGAGTTACGAGCCTCCAAAGTTTAGTGTAATGTTAATCCAATGGAGGGGGGTATGTTCACGAACATTTTGCTTAATTACTCGGCCCCTGTTTGACGCAAATTTCCCTGATTTCCCTGAATTTTACTAAAAATTCGAAATTTCCCCAAGGTTTTTGTCAAATATTTATTTCCCTGATTTCCAGGTTTGTATGAACTCTGTATAAGTGATGTCATTATCAGGTAATTTTAGGTAATCAGGTAAAAGACTAAAGAAAAAGGATGGACTCTTACCGCCCATGTCTTGGCTAGCCTGAAGACGGGGACACTCTGTAAGGCGGACACGATGGCGAATTCAGAATGCAAGTTGTTTAGCTCGTGAAGTTTTTTGGCAATTTTGATAAAATGTACTAAAATATCGGCTCGACACTTTGGCGTTTGAGCATTCAGTACTTGTTGCACCGTCCAAAAACTAACCTGAATAACATATAAACGCCATCAACGACCATGGACAATGGTATTTATAGGTAATTATAATAGGACGTCGGGCAATGGTAATTAAACCTTTTCGACGTCGGACAATGGTAATTATAGGTAATAAACGTCGGACAGTGGTAATTAAAGGTAATCGACGTCGGACAATGGTAATTATGGGTAGTCGACGTCGGACAATGGTAATTATAGGTATAGGACGTCGGGCAATGGTAATTATAGGTAAACGACGACGGACAATGGTAATTAAACTTAATAAACGTCGGACAATGGTAATTAAACGTAATAAGACGTCGGACAATGGTAATTAAACGTAATAAAACGTCGGACAATGGTAATTAAACTTAATAAGACGTCGGACAATGGTAATTAAACTTAATAAACGTCGGACAATGGTAATTAAACTTAATCAACGTCGGATAATGGTAATTAAACATAATCAAAGACCGACAACAGAAATTAAAAGTGAACAAAGGCAAAATTAAAAACCTACGTAATTAAATCTCTTTGTAAACTCAACAACATTTTGAGCTGAAACAGCTTTGTCCTTCTGATTCCACCGGCAATTACTAAGCTCCTGCAAGGAACCGCAATTATGAATTAAAACAAATCCCGCGCCCAAATGCAATTTGAAAGTAATCTAAAGTGAAAAATGAATAATGCAGTACAAACCTCAGACTTTATTTTCTTAAAAACACTAATGTCCATTAAGGTTAACTGGCTCTGAAATTATTTAATTAACATTTTTCCCGTTTTGAAATATATATAACAATTTTCCCGTTTTGAAATATTTAACAATTTTGTCAGTTTTGAAATGTGATTACTTACGGCAAAATCCTCAGGGTTAACCATGAGGACGTCAAAAACGACGGCATCGTAGGCCTTGTTACTGGTCAGTATGGGCGTTCCACCGCCTCCCCCTCCCCCACTGGCCAAGTGGTGAGAATCACCCAGATTTTCCCCCACTGAAGCCCTCGTTTGCAAATTTGAAATTCCCTAAGAAGAAAAAAAAACAACATTGCAAATTTGAAAATTCCCTAAGAAAAATAACAAAACTGCAAATTTGTAAGTCCCTAAGAAAAATAATACAAAACTGCAAATTTGTAAGTCCCTAAGAAAAATATTACACAACTGCAAATTTGAAAATCCCTAAGAAAAATAACATCGAATTGCAAATTTGATATTTCCTAAGAAAAATGACATCGAATTGCAAATTTGATATTTCCTAAGAAAAATGACATCGAATTGCAAATTTGATATTTCCTAAGAAAAATAAACACCAAAATTGCAAATGAAATTCCCTAAGGAAATAACTGCAAATTTGAAAATCCTTAAGAAAATAACTGCAAATTTGAAAATCCTTAAGAAAATAACTGCAAATTTGAAATTCCCTAAGAAAAAACAAGACAAAACTGCAAATTTGAAATTCCCTAAGAAAAAACAAGACAAAACTGCAAATTTGAAATTCCCCAAGAAAATAACGCAAAACTGCAAATTTGAAATCTCCCTAAGAAGCAAATATTAATTGGGTTTTCAGATTATGTTCTTTGTACCTGGCTTAAACGGGCTATATCTGCACGAGCTACTTCAGTCATCTCACGGTATTTCATCTTCTACCAATTAAACAAATTAAGGGAGTCCCTTTTCCTTCTTCTTTAGTTCCAATCAAGCGTCATGTTAATTACAGCGTCTGCTTAATTCCAACTTACGAACGAATGAACGGGTTCAAATCTGTAATGGAAAAACTTTAAATTAAAACGGAGGAGATTGCAAATCTTAACTTTCCCTGATAAGATTAAAAGAATATGACTCATTTCCCTCCCCCCCCCCTCAATCGCACCATGTTTACAATTTTATGTTAAATGGGATTCCTCATTTTAATAAACATGGAAATTTTTTATTTTAAGTGTGAATTGAGTGTGAATTTATAGTTTTAAGTGTCAATTAATGTGTGAATTTAAGGTTTTAAGTGTCAATTAAGTGTGAATTTATGGTTTTAAGTGTCAATTAAGTGTGAATTTATGGTTTTAAGTGTCAATTAGGTGTGAATTTATGGTTTTAAGTGTCAATTAAGTGTGAATTTATGGTTTTAAGTGTGAATTTATCGGTTCAAGTGTCAATTAAGTGTGAATTTATGGTTTTAAGTGTGAATTTATCGTTTCAAGTGTCAATTAAGTGTGAATTTATGGTTTTAAGTGTGAATTTATCGTTTCAAGTGTCAATTAAGTGTGAATTTATGGTTTAAAGTGTCAAATAAGTGTGAATTTATCGTTTCAAGTGTCAATTAAGTGTGAATTTATGGTTTTAAGTGTGAATTTATCGTTTCAAGTGTCAATTAAGTGTGAATTTATGGTTTTAAGTGTGAATTTATCGTTTCAAGTGTCAATTAAGTGTGAATTTATGGTTTAAAGTGTCAAATAAGTGTGAATTTATCGTTTCAAGTGTCAATTAAGTGTGAATTTATGGTTTTAAGCGTCAAATAAGTGTGAATTTATGGTTTAAAGTGTCAAATAAGTGTGAATTTATGGTTTTAAGTGTCAATTAAGTGTGAATTTAAGGTTTAAAGTGTCAATTAAGTGTGAATTTAAGGTTTAAAGTGTGAATTTATGATTTTAAGTGTGGATTTATGATTTTAATTGTCAATCAAGCGTGAATTTGTGAGTTTAAGTGTCAATTAGGTGTGATTTTATGGTTTAAAGTGTCAAATAAGTTCAAATTTATGGTTTAAAGTGTCAATTAGCTGTGAATTTATGATTTTAAGTGTCAATTAAGTACGAATTTATGGTTTCAATATCAAAAGTGGTTATCTGATGGGTTAAATCAAGTGTAATTTTTATTTCAATTGTCAGTGAAGTGTAAACATCTTAAATAAATCGGCAATTATTAATTGTAAATATTTGAATTAAATTGCCAATTATAAATTATAAATCTTAAATATATTAAACAAATAGCTAATTATAAATTTTGAATATTTGAAATAAATTGCCAAACAAAAATAGGAAATATTTGATTTCAAATGCCAATTAGGAGCAAATATTTCCATGATAGAGGCAATAATACACTATTCCTACAAACAGCAATACATGTTATCATCTACAGGTTATTGCCACCAGAGTTGGAAATAGTGGCCGATTTCTCAAATTTTTAAATTAGAATAAACCATTACGTAACTTGGACAGCAGGATACAAGGTAATTCACAAATACAATTGACCATACATAAAAAATCAGTAAAGCATGCCACAAATCAAGGTCCTTGAAGGATGCGGTGCCATTCTTTGTGTACCAAAAATCAAAGAGACTACTAGATCTCTTTGGACAAATCTGACAGTACGTTCCTACCAACCTCAAACCTCCTTAAACATTTACTTTGATTACATTACCACGCACATTTCGAATAAAAAAACACTAACTCTATATTAATGTTCAGTTTAATAATGTTTTTTATTAAGCAAATTTCCATATGATAACTAGAAACAATGTAACCTAACTAAACCTAACCAAAGTCTCATCAATTTCCTAAACAAACAGTTTTGTTAATTGTTTTTCACTAATTAAAGCATACTTAACACAAAAAACGTTCA
Source organism: Phalangium opilio (assembly GCF_054372755.1). NCBI lineage: Eukaryota > Metazoa > Arthropoda > Arachnida > Opiliones > Phalangiidae > Phalangium > Phalangium opilio. The sequence continues at coordinate 1,116,144 of NW_028324166.1, read as the reverse complement.
TTTACATTCAAAAATGTGCGTGGTTATTGGTTAAGAACACAGCAAACTGACCACCCAATCAACCCTACATAACTTAACCAAACTATAAAAACTTCACCTTAAACCTCAAGAATCCTAAAGGGGGGTCATGTTATTCTTATACCAGTTATGTAAATATACACAAATTTATAAATAAATCTTGATCCCCAAGGGCATATGCCGACATGTAAACAAACCTTTCAAAGAAGCACTTGAATACAGACAGACTTGACTTACTAACAAATTAGTTCTTAAATTAGCATAGATCCCCTCAAACTTAAAATATTAACTTAAACGCGAGTTAATTAACATTAGGGTATCATTTAAATTTAAAGGAAATCGGCAATTACAAATAGCTAAAATACGTAAATATTAGACAAAGCATGCTCAAAACAAACAAAGCCAATGTTAGGTTAGGCCTAACAATTTTTAGAAATAACAAACTTACTCACCATAAAGACGAAATTTCTATCCAAAATGACAAATTCACAAAGAATACAAAGATATTTTTGACTTTTTACGTCGCAAAGGCTCGGAAAAAGCTGACTCTTCAAAAATTTGCGAAGAACTACGTCAATGTGACTCAAAGGTTGGAATTATTATTCACAATACAAACGCGTTTACGCGTTTTCGAGCCATTTTTTCCCCCTTAGCGTTACAGCATTTTGTTTAATATTTGTTATCAAAACTCCGATACCCAGATGTCGGAAATCCGTACCATTGGCGCGACCTACAATGAATGGATCATAGACTGCCGTCTGCCGCTTTCCAGTTTGACACCGGACTGAGTATTAACCGGAGGCTATATTAGAATGAAAATAAACTGGCAAACTTGCTCGCTACCCGCCAATTATTTCCTATCAAGGTCAAGGGACTCAAGGAAGAATAAATGATATATTTAACGTGTTTCAAGAGTTAATTTACGTTTTAAAGCTGTTTTAAACTCCTCAAGTTATAGTTTATAATATAAAACACTGTTAAACACAACTAACTGTAAGCCCAAGTGGTAGTTAATAACTCAATACACCATATGGCTGGCTAACTGTATCTTAGGAAACGTTTTTGATCATATGATTAATTGTCTAATAAATTTGCTAAAATTGTGTGTGAAAGTGTGTTAAAAAACCAAACCACGGGTTAAAATTGGAAACTTGAAATTCTGAAAAATTACATATCGTGATTGCAACATTTCTTTACCGTCGTCTGCATGACGACTTTTGACAGTTCCCTCGTTCCACAGCCAACTTGATCACGCTAAATAGTTTCATTTCCGATTTACAGATGGAGGCACTGAAGTTACTGAACTCTATTTGAAAAATTCCGGGAAATGAGAATCGGGCTGATTGCCAAAAGATAAAATCAATTATGAAAAATATTTTCGCCTAGCTTCTTAAAATTTTATAGAATGAAAAAAAAACCAGTTTTCTCTACCCCACGCACGCCCAGAGTACCCTTACATTTGTATAGGAAAATTCTAATTATTTATCAAGGATTTGTTTATATCGTGTTTTTAAGTACAAAGTACAAGTACGCTTAGTTTCTATTATAGCTTCTCATAGAATACGTTGTTTCTAAGGCGCTGGCAGTGTTGTTTTATACGTTTTGTATTTTATTAATTAGACCATTTCAGTAACGTAAGTGGATTTAATTATGTAATTTTATATAAATGGCTTGAAATGTATAAGTGCACCTGCTAAATTAAATGACTGTAAATTTAAAATAAAAATGTTGGTAGGACCAAATTATTGTGGGATCCTTGTGGGCTTATTTGAGTCGCAAATGTTCTATGAAATTTTGACACACGGGACATTCTAAACAAGTTGTGGGGTGCTTTAGGGATGACCCCTTAAATACGTAATCTAGAATAAGTTATATAAGTTTATGGTTTCACATATGACTGATAATCAAGGTCCAGGCCAAACTGCTTTACCTAGAAGGCTGAAAATTTGCAGAGATGTTACTCTAAAGTTGTACGAGCATGCCAAGAAATATTTTTACAATCTGCCGCCATCTTAAAAAATGGCGGCCGAAAATGTAAAAAAACCTTCATTATGAAATAACTTCCGAGCGTTTCAACAGTTTTCTCTAGTATTTAGTATACTAGTTCCATATCTCATATAGACAGGGATATATAGCTTTTGGGGTTCGATTTACCGCCATCTTTTAAAATGGCGGCTGAAAAAAGAATAGCAGCGTCGGCTGCCTTTGCTTCTAGTAAATAATAAAAATGCTTCTTATTTGTTAGGAAAACAATCATGTCATCAGACCCACCACGACCTTATCACGTCATCAAGGGTAAAAAGTTCCCGGCGACCTTCTCAAGTATAGCCATCCAATCAGCGATTGACATGGAACTGCAAGCGGGTGACGTGGCGCTTTGCACATACCCAAAATGCGGCACAAACTGGGTGAAGCAAATCATTGAACTTCTACGCAATAACGCCACACCATTGGACGATGGTCTGAAAATGATGTACGCCTGCCCCTTTGTGGAACAAGTGGGTGCCGAAACTTTGCAACGTCAAAAAGCACCCAGGTTCTTCACGACGCACATGGATTACGACACAATTCATAAGAATCCAGACGCTAAATACGTCTACGTGGTTAGGAACCCAAAAGACTGTTTCCTCTCTCTTTACCATTTTCTGAACAAGGACATAGATGGGATTCAAACAGAAAGGTACGTGCATGGTTACGTTGGTAACTTTAAGCGGGAGGGTTAATTGTAACATGATTCTTCCCAACATCATTTTACATTTGGAGTGCACAAGGTTACTAAACCGAATCACATACGCGATAAATAGTTCCCTTATCATCATTACTCTATTAGCGCTGCTTAACTATTTGCCAAGGCGTATGCATGCGCTTGTGTGTTTTTGTCCCTCCACGTCAAGACAATCAAGGTTTGTGCCTACTTGATTGCTGGGGATTTAGTACCATTTCAGCAGTTATAGAATTCACCCTAACACGGTGCCATAGTTACCCATCTTAATTAAGTTTGATGAGCGGGAGAGCAAAAACAAAAATGGTGCCATGAGCCCGGGAAGAATCACGTTACATAACTGAAGTATTAAGAGGATGCAGAGTGTTACAGTTCTTCTATTATCCCCCTTCTGTTATTACCCTAAGCTCAGTGCAATTTATTTACTGGCTAGTTAATTTCACAGGTTCAACCGGATGTTCGACGCTTTCATGACCGGTGAAATGGGATATGGCCAGTTCTTCGACCACGTTCTAGGTTGGTACGAGCACCGAAACGATCCTAACGTACTATTCCTGTACTACGAAAAAATTAAGAAAGACCACAAAGGAACCGTCCTACAAATCGCACGATTCCTGGGCACGCCCTACTTTGACTTAGTACAAGATCCAAAATTCCTAGAAGACGTATTACATTACAGTGGCTTTGAATACATGAAAGCCAACACGGGCGACTTGATCGACGCCATGTACAATAAATACGGATATAACTGCACCGACGCTGAGATTAACGAGAGCGATTTACCGAAAGGTTTAAAGTACTTCATGGAAGGTTTAAAAAAGAACACCGTCGCAGATAACAAGGGCAAGATCGGGTTGGTCAGGAAGGGTGTCGTCGGAGATGGTAAGGTCACCTTGACGCCCGAAATGAACCGAAGATTGGACGAGGAAATTAAAAATAGGTTACATGGGACTGAAATGTACGAGTTTTGGGTCGCGGAAGGATGCTTTTAGACCATTCAAATAATTCCGGAAGGAAGGCAAGCAATCTTCGTCCTAACTGATACAATGTAGCTCGAGTCAAGATAACAACAATATGATGTAATTTTTATTTGATGAAATAAAATATTTTTAATTGTTATAAATCTGGTTCTACAGTATAAGAGATACGGGGAAGTCCTTCGGATATGTTATAGTCCAATTTCTTACCTATCCAACGATACTAAAAACTTGGTGTTATGACAATTGGGGACCAAGTAATGTTCTCTCCATAGGATTAACATGGGCTTATTTACATGTCACCTTGTAACTCTGGTTCTATGAGAGATAGGGGGAAGTCCTTTGAGTATGTCATAGCCCTATTCCTTCCCTATCCAACGATACCTTAAACTTGGGGTTACAACAAACAGGGCCTGAGTAATTGAGCAAAATATTCATAAACGTCCTCTCCATTGGATTAACGCGAAAATTATTAAACACTGTGCCTTGTATCTCTGGTTCTATAAAAGATACGGGAAAGTCCTTTGAGTATGTTATAGCCCTATTTCTCCCCTATCCAACGATACCTTAAACTTGGGGTTACAACAAACAGGGCCTGAGCAAAAATGAAGCAAACTCTTCATGCCAATGCTTTTAGCCAGCAGGATAGAGGACCATTACGAACCGATATTTTCATCTCGGTACAAGGTTCAGTTCAATTCAAGGCCACTGATCGCTAATTGCACGTGTCTACTCTATGCCCGTAGTCGTAATAACATTTGAGAAAAATCAATTACCAACCGAGATCATTCATTTCAATTTATTCTTAATTTATGAATGGATTAATTTGGAACGTCTCATCCAACCACAATGCCCTGATTTCTATAGCTCTTTACAATCTAACTTGGCATAACGGAGGAAGCTGAAGTGGACGAATACTAATATTAAATTCCATAGGATAGAAAGTAGTGCGGTTGAACCGTTTTTTTTTCAGACGTGTCGTTAGAAACTTTCAAGGCAGCTGTCATTGTTCCTTATATACTTTGGAAGGGGTGTTAGGCCGGAAAGATAAATAAAGAATTGTACTCTCTAAGCTGCTTAAAGACGAAAAAATGGTATAGTTTATTCAGTGGAAATTTGCTTACTTTCCAAGATACTTAAGATTTATAATTCCTTGGAAGTTCAAAAGAGTCGAAAACCTCAGATTTTTTTGGCACGGTTCCGAACTTGCCGTCTTACAGTCAAGGTATAGATAGTTAAAGGATACCATTCAACAGTAGTTTCTTAACGGAAAACCAAGTCCTTAACTAGCCGGTTGTATCGCGGCAATCATCAGCAATGTCAGGTAATTTTAAATGAAACATTAAATACATGTACTATCTTGGCAACGCTTTAACCAATTAAGAATTAAAGGTAGCAGAAGGGGATAATAGAGGAAGGATGACACTCTGTATCCTCTTAATACTTTGTAACATAATTCTTCCCTGGCTCACCCCCTTTTTGTTTGCTTTTCTGCTCATCAAACTTCAAATGGGTATCGCATCGTGCAGGGTGAATTCTATAACTGTTTGGTATTTACTAAATCCTCAGCAATCATTCTACCCACAAACCTTGATTGTCTTGACGCGGGACAAAAATCCACAAGCGCATGCGCCTTGGCAAATAGTTAAGCGCTTATAGACTAATAATGATGAGGGAACTATTTATCGCGTATGTGATTCGGTTTAGTAAACTTGTGCACTCCAAATGTAAAATGATGTTGGGAAGAATCTGTGTTACAATTATCCCGCTTTGTGGTTATACACTTCTCTCGAAGAGAAGTATTATATACTTCTGGTGGTAGGCCTAGTACCACTTGTCTTGGGTCTTCAAAGGGAGGGTGGAAAGGAAAATTCAGTAATTTTTTATCGATTATTTTAATAATTATAAGATCAATCCGCATAGTTAAACATACAGAAAATACCTCAGAATGAATTTAAAATTCGAACTAGTTTGAGATTCCATGGATAATTTGAAATTTGCACCTCCGACCAATCGCGTCGAAAGAAATTCAGCGCGAGATATGAAACTCAATTGTAGTTGAAGTTTTGTTCTTTCCACAATATCTGCTACCTCAAAGTGTCAGATATAAACCTTGAGCCTCAGAACTGTTACACCTCAACTTGGTCTAAGTATAGTTATTACCAGAGATGTCATCAACTATATAATCAGTCATGAATGAATTACTTCGGTTTGGTACACTAGATTACTCTCGGCTTCCCACAACATGCACGCTATTCCTTGTCATAACAGATTTATAATCAGAACGTCACTGAGATATTGAAATTGCAATATAGACGTAAATAAACTATAGGCGTTTACAAACAACATATGGGAAAACGGTACATGTCATCACGGTACATGGTATCTCCATTTTCAAGTTTACAGCAGAGTAAACCCAACGTATTTCTCTCAAGTTATGGGTTAACAGTACCAAACAGTAGCGCACGTGTTAGCAATAACCGTAGCATTTTGAATTGTAAATTTTCAAGGAACTCCTAATTTTTAGATTATATTAAATAACATAATACCAGTAAGTACGATATCAAAAACTCGTTACTGATTAATCCTTATTGATGATATGCAAGTTTACAATGTAATTAACGTACTTTGAGATGCCATAAACTTCAGCTAAATATAACCTTGTGGCTTCGATATAAACCACTAAAACCAGTTAAGCCTGAAATATAAAATCTAGGTCTAAGATTAGAAAAACCGTAAATAATTAAAAAAAAAAAAAGGGAATAAAATGGAGATCGTCATTCTACAACTTGATATATGATTACATAAGCAAAATCATAAGTCTATGTAGCGTAAGTGTGAACTGACTAACCCGCTCAAGTCCAAGTACTCTTCTTTTTTTCAAACTTGTGAGAAAAGAGGTAAGATGGAGTGAAAATGATGATAGGCGATCTGCGGCATGCGCCGTAACTCTCCCAGTGTACCTCGCGCACGCCCCTACCCTTCAGTAGGCGATAGTTAAGTGCTGCCGCCTACCGCCATCGTATTTGAATGGGAACTAGCTTCTATTTTTAAGACAGAGGTGGCGGCCTATACGTTTTTGTACCGTACAACCCTACCTAAACGCCACTAAGGATGTTGGAAGGACTTTCTGGGCCGTCACTGGAGCCAACATTTGCTTTCTAATCACTCCAATGCCTTATTACTTTCTGTTATAAGCGTTTGCTTTAGATAGTAGTCCGTAGTAAGTTCAATGTAACATAAACAAACTTACGACAGTCAATCTTACATAAATAAACTTATGTCATCACTATCTAATCACTTTCAAAACCCCTAAAAAGTAAAAACCTTTTCCCATCGGAAAAATTTTGGTTTTAAATTTTCTTCCAGACTTGAGTTTCACGATGGCTTGCAAACTGAATTACTTTTTCCGTTCCCGCACGAGGAAGGATTCTCCGTTCTCCTGGTACATGACCACCCTTTGTCTGTTGGTTCTCATACTGACCACGTCCTACGTCAGCGGATTAGGCAATGTCTTCGTGGCCATCCATAATTCGTACGGTGTTTCCAGAGAAGAGGCGGCCATTCCATTGAATGCCATGTTAACTGTTGGACAGTTTACGGGTAAGCAGATTCATTTGACCGATAAGCGTTACGGCGTCGAGTTGTCTACTAGAATTGTGGCGATAAAAGCGGCGATAAAGGCGTACCATATCGATATGAATAACTATTATGGATTCCCATCTGCTACGTCTGTCAGACAACCGTTCGGCAGAGAGAAAAAATGGCCTTCGCCAACTTTTCTTTTAGTTGTTGTTGTAGCCCTAGAAACTAATTGTTTTTCGTCACCTGTTTGCTCCGTTGTTTGTCTTTACAATTCCTTTCTTCAAGGACTAATATCCGGACCTGTTCTTCAGAGATACACAGCTAGAAAAGCCTTGTTTCTCACTATCCTCATCGAGTTCATCGGAGCCTTCCTGCAATTCTTGAGTCCACTCGAATCGGAATTCACATGGACTTGCATTTGTATGGGCATCAGAGGTACAATATTTCAACGTTCCTTCGAAATTACTTTCTTGTCTTCGTGGTTTGTAGAGTGCTAACTAACAATATAACTTCAATAGGTGCGGGAATGGGCGTAGTTCCCCCAATTCTCCTGCAAGTGGTCAGCACCCATTTCGACCGTCACCGAGCAAAGGCCCTGATGCTGGTTTTCCTCGGTTATTCGCTGTCAGGAGTCATGCTACCTTTCATAGTCGATCACACTTATGACGTCTACGGTTTAAAGGGTTCCTGGCTAATTCACGCTGCTATGATAATGCAGTCGTTTCTTCTAGTCAAGCTCATAAGGTCACGCGGTGATTATGTCACTAAAGAGATCGTGCAAAGTTTGGTACCCGAAGATAGCAAATCAGAGGAGGTCATGCATGAATTGTCGCTAGAGAACGTTGAAGATACAGTAAGTCAAATTTAACCAAAGTTATTTAGTGGGATCTTGGACTAATCTTAGTCCAAGGTGGGATCTATAACTGAAAGTAGCCGTTTGGACCTTATTTAACTGTTGAAAATGACGTCACATGTGATTGACGTGACCTATCACCCCATTGGACCTTGTTTAACTGGAGTCATCTACGTACAAAGCAGAAATTTTCAAATGCAAAGGCAGATAATGCTAGTCGGTGATTGGACGCTGAGATACTAGAAAAATTGTGACGTCGATAGAACTATTTTACGCGAAGCTCCTCCCATTTTATAGATCTACATTGAATACTTTCAAGTCGACCCCAACTTTGAAATGTAATTGGATACTTTCAAGCAGCCGAACCCCAACTTGGATATGTTGAAACATATCCCAAGAAATGATTTGTCCCCTAATTGGTGTAAATACAATTTTACCCTTTACAGATAAGATCTTCAAACCACAACGAAATCCCGTTCATTGGCTACCAAGACGGTCAAACGGCGACAGTCTACGACAGCGCCACAAGCGTCAATCCGGAGAACGAAGGCTTTTTCAAAACATTATTTCGTTTATCTAAAAACGTTCGCATGTATATCATCGTATTTAGCGAAGTAGTTGGACTTAGCGGTTACTTTTTGTGTAACACTACGCTGGTAGATTACGGTTTAGACGTTAAATTACCGCAAAGGACGGCCTCGGTCATGCTGGTAGTTCACGGTGTAGGTGAATTATGCGGCAAACTACCAACGGCGTATATAGTCGATAAAGGAGTAGTTGGTAACGAATTGATCGTTGGTATCGTTATGTGTTCATCCGCGATATTGTACGGCTTATTGACATTCGCGACAGGGAACGTTTTCGTCACAATTGTCTTCTTCATCGGAATGTGTTTCGGTGCCAGTCAAGTTTCGCGTATTCCATTGTTTCCGTTGTTAGGTGTGAACACGACGGCGTTAACGTATGGTATCGCTTCTTGCGTCACCGGTGCCTTGGTTTTCTTTTTGCCAGAACTAATAGGTAGGTAAATAAGGTGATTTCATAAATCAGGGAAAAATGAGCTGAGATGGATTGGAAATGATGACGGGCGACCTGAGGCACCGTAACCTCTCAATGAATCTCGCGATTGTTAAGTGCTGCCGCGTAGCGCCATTGTACATCTATGCGAACTAGCTTCTATTTTTAAGACAGAGAGGGCATCCTTTACGATTTCGTACTATACGGCAATACCTACACGCTGAGGATGGTGGGAGAACTACGGTGCAGGAGGTAGGGGTACGACAAGGGCGTGCCAACTACGGGGGGCAGCGGGGGCGAAGGCCCCCGCTCAAATTTTCAACTCTATGGCACTTTAACATTAGGCAGCCATTTTGCCCCCGCTCCAATAGAAAATTTTGGCTCATGTTGGCACGCCCCTGGGAGACGAAGGCAACGTTATAAGAATGAGTGTTACCACTCCATCCCTCTCTCTTTCAAGCATAAATAACTTCGTCACTCTGTTGACTTTGTGGGTTGCTATTACATGAACTAGGAGGGAAAGACACTGGGGTAAAACTATGCCTTCCATCCAGATTTATAGCTCCCCCGCGGTGAGAGAGTACGCATAGATGGCTTGGGATCCATCCCTAGTATGTCCCTATACTGTGGGTTTGCTACCCCTTTTCTTACATCGAAAGGGTCTATTACTACCAAATATGCTTTACCAAGAAGACATGCCACGCCTTCAGACCTTCTGGCTATAGCAATAGTATTTGATCTAATCAGGCGATTTTAAATCATTTCAGGTAAATTCCGGGACGAGATGAAAGACTACAAATATATTTATTTCATTTTTGGTTCATTCCTGTTGTTCGCGTCGCTATCGCACATGGCTTCGCATTTCTGCGCAACTCGAACAAAAAATTCAAAAACTTAAATCTGAGATTCAAAGTTTCAGTCAGACTCATTTTAGATCCCAATAAGATTACCTCATAATTCAAGTGTATTTTAATTAAAAGATTAATAAATTTTTATCATGAAGTAATATGGTTTCAGTGTACCAGTTCACGAAAGTCCTTATTAATTTATTTCTTTGTTGTGAAGAACACACAGGACAACAAGGTAGTCGAACACTACACTATACGTCGGGGGGGGGGAGAGAAATTACGTCAAGGACACGTGACCGGAACGATCCCCTCCAAGGACACGCGACCCGAACGATCCCCGCCAAGGACAAGTGACGCACACGATCCTAGTCAAGGACAAGTGACGCACACGATTCTAGTCAAGGACAAGTGACGCACACGATTCTAGTCAAGGACAAGTGACGCACACGATTCTAGTCAAGGACAAGTGACGCACACGATTCTAGTCAAGGACAAGTGACGCACACGATCCTAGTCAAGGACAAGTGACGCACACGATCCTAGTCAAGGACAAGTGACGCACACGATCCTAGTCAAAGACAAGTGACGCACACGATCCCCGCCAAGGACACGTGACCCGAACGATCCCTGCCAAGGACACGCGACGCATACGATCTTTGAGAGGGGGGGGCTTTGATCAGTGCTGTTGCGATTGTAGCATAAAAATGGGGAGTTGGGGTTAAAAAAACAATATATGAACGTTCACTGTCTTGTCTTGGATACCAAACAGGTCTGCGACGAATCGCAATTAATTCCCCTCAGTTATTCTTCATTGGGGAATTTAAAACTTAATTATTTCCAGTTTGTTGGAAAACCAATTCATTCTTTCATCAGAAATACTCTAAAAACAGCGCAATTTAAAGGGTCTGTCCGACCCCTCTCCTTTCATACAAACCCCACAGACTACGCTAAGCAGTAAGCTCTATGATTAAGATCGCCCCTTTAACTAACAACCCAAGAATTCCTCCCCACTAAAATAAAAAACCCTGACCTTTATAAGCCTATTTTATCAGCCCCTTGACCTTTCCATGTAGCAACCCTTTGTTAATACGCGACACGAACTCATTTGAAATAAAGAGAGGATATTTGCAAAAGTATTAAAATATTTTATTAGAAATCCTTTCATTTTGGTAATAGCACTCAATTAAAATACAAAAACATGAAAATGCACATGTGAAACTAAATGACAAAAAATAAAATGTTAAATTGTTCATGGAATAAAAGTAACAAAACCAACTCAGAAGTATAATATTAATATTTTAGAAGGGAAAGGAAAGATTTATCGGGGACCAATCGGGGCAAAGAAACTATTGTCCTTTTTCGTCCTCGTGATGTCTAGGACCGGAATAGGCGTAGGTGTTCGTCCAATAGGAATGCTAAGATGACGCGGACTTCTACACCAATCAAACGGATGATTTCAACATTCAACAACCAAATTTGATGTTTTTCTTTGATCAACCTTACCTTTTTCGATTTGTCTCATGGAGAATAGTTTCGTTACAATTGGGTTTCATGAACGTCGTGTTTTCGACCCCGTCGGACTTCAATTAAAAGGTTAAAACCATTTATTAACTTAGGTTGAATTAAACTCTCAATTAAGGCCAATATTCAGCTGAACTACGTTAATTAAAATCCCAATTATGTCCCCGAATTAAGCCTCTTAATTAGAGTTAATGACGTCCCCGAATTAAGCCTCTTAATTAGAGTTAATGACGTCCCCGAATTAAGCCTCTTAATTAGAGTTAATGACGTCCCCGAATTAAGCCTCTTAATTAGAGTTAATGACGTCCCCGAATTAAGCCTCTTAATTAGAGTTAATGACGTCCCCGAATTAAGCCTCTTAATTAGAGTTAATGACGTCCCCGAATTAAGCCTCTTAATTAGAGTTAATGACGTCCCCGAATTAAGCCTCTTAATTAGAGTTAATGACGTCCCCGAATTAAGCCTCTTAATTAGAGTTAATGACGTCCCCGAATTAAGCCTCTTAATTAGAGTTAATGACGTCCCCGAATTAAGCCTCTTAATTAGAGTTAATGACGTCCCCGAATTAAGCCTCTTAATTAGAGTTAATGACGTCCCCGAATTAAGCCTCTTAATTAGAGTTAATGACGTCCCCGAATTAAGCCTCCAATTAGAGTTAATCATGTCCCCGAATTAAGCCTCCAATTAGAGTTAATTAGGTCCCCGAATTAAGCCTCAGAATTAATTAAGTCCCCGAATTAAGCCTCTTAATTAGAGTTAATTATGTCCCCGAATTAAGCCTCCAATTAGAGTTAATTACGTCCCCGAATTAAGCCTCCAATTAGAGTTAATTACGTCCCCGAATTAAGCCTCCAATTAGAGTTAATTAAGTCCCCGAATTAAGCCTCCAATTAGAGTTAATTAAGTCCCCGAATTAAGCCTCCAATTAGAGTTAATCATGTCCCCGAATTAAGCCTCCAATTAGAGTTAATTAGGTCCCCGAATTAAGCCTCCAATTAGAGTTAATTAGGTCCCCGAATTAAGCCTCCAATTAGAGTTAATTAGGTCCCCGAATTAAGCCTCTTAATTAGAGTTAATGACGTCCCCGAATTAAGCCTCTTAATTAGAGTTAATGACGTCCCCGAATTAAGCCTCTTAATTAGAGTTAATGACGTCCCCGAATTAAGCCTCTTAATTAGAGTTAATGACGTCCCCGAATTAAGCCTCTTAATTAGAGTTAATTACGTCCCCGAATTAAGCCTCCAATTAGAGTTAATCATGTCCCCGAATTAAGCCTCCAATTAGAGTTAATTAGGTCCCCGAATTAAGCCTCAGAATTAATTAAGTCCCCGAATTAAGCCTCTTAATTAGAGTTAATTATGTCCCCGAATTAAGCCTCCAATTAGAGTTAATTACGTCCCCGAATTAAGCCTCCAATTAGAGTTAATTAAGTCCCCGAATTAAGCCTCCAATTAGAGTTAATTAGGTCCAGAAATTAAAAATAATTGTAAATTAGACATACCGATTTGGAGTCATCGTCATCACTGACGTTGTTTTTATTGAGACAGTCAACGCCGCACTTGCAATTACCTAAGCAAAACCTGTTATTTTTCCGACAACCGCAATGCTTAGTGATGCAATTGCCCTTGCACGAACAGAAAGTGCCTGAAGTCGAACGCTAAGCGCAAATAAAATAAAAACATAAAATAAATTAAAAATGCCACTTAAATTACGCGTAAAAATGTCCACAATGGTCAAACGCACTTTCAGATTCTTTTGAGCGGCTCCTTCCTCCGAATTATTGGACGTATTTTCCTTATTTGAATTTTGTTTATTTCCCTAAATATAAAAAATAGCCTTACTAACCTTAATTAACTATTAAAATTAATTACAAAATGCGCATACCATGTGGGTCCTTCTGCGTGTTCTCCTGTTTTGCGCAGGCGTTTTTTCCCACAATGGATCACTTTCAAAATCATCATCATCGTCATCCTCTTCAGTATCAATATCCAAATGTTCGTACGACTCGTCCAAATCAGTAACTTTCCTCTGGCGACCCTTTTTGTTCTTGACCGGTTGTGGAGACGGAGTCTGCGGCACAACGTCTTCGGACTGCTTATTTTTGGCGAGAACCAACTCCTGCGCGTAACGAAAAAACAACGTGTGCAAAGTCAAGATCCATAAACCCCCTCCCCCCCTTTTAGGGTGTCGCTGAGAACATCATGTCCAAGGGCCACTTACCGCCTGCAATTGGTCAACTTCGTTCGCCTTCTCTTTCAAATTCTGCGTCAACTTCGAGATGAGATCGCACTCACCCAAGCTATCACTGGATTTCTTGACACCGCTTACTTGGTCCAAGAGGTACATCATCTAAAGACGCGAACCAAAAACCCTTATCTTAAGCCTCGGCTCGTCAATTCCCAACTAACCAACTAACTTATCTTAAGCCTCGGCTCGTCAATTCCCAACTAACCAACTAACTTATCTTAAGCCTCGGCTCGTCAATTCCCAACTAACCAACTAACTTATCTTAAGCCTCGGCTCGTCAATTCCCAACTAACTTATCTTAAGCCTCGGCTCGTCAATTCCCAACTAACCAACTAACTTATCTTAAGCCTCGGCTCGTCAATTCCCAACTAACTTATCTTAAGCCTCGGCTCGTCAATTCCCAACTAACCAACTAACTCATCTTAAGCCTTGGCTCGTCAACTCCCTACTACCAACTAACTTATCTTAAGCCTTGGCTCATCAACTCCCTACTACCAACTAAATTATCTTAAGCCTTGGCTCATCAACTCCCTACTACCAACTAAATTATCTTAAGCCTTGGCTCATCAACTCCCTAACCAACTAACTTATCTTAAGCCTCTGCTCGTCAACTCCCTAACCAACTTACTTATCTTAAGCCTCGGCTCGTCAATTCCCAACTAACCAACTAACTTATCTTAAGCCTTGGCTCGTCAATTCCCAACTAACCAACTAACTTATCTTAAGCCTTGGCTCGTCAATTCCCGACTAACCAACTAACTTACCTGAACATTGTAATCATCCGTCAACTTCTTGATGGTTTCTCGCGACTCTTGAGCGGCTTTCTTCATCTCTCGATCGCAATCGCGGAGTTCTTTCCTTATTTGTTCGAGACTCGATCGAGCTTCGTGATAATCCCGAGTGACGTCATTATTCTTGGAGATTTGTTGCAACAGCATCTCGAATAAATAAGACAAAGCGCATTTGAATTCGGCCACTTTGCTCAACTCGTTCCATCGACTCTTCTCGTTTAATGTCAAATCTAAACAACAGATGAATTAATCTAGTTTAATGCGCAGATATGCGCGCACATGCGTGTCCTTACCGTCTGATCCAGTCAGCATATCGTGATGAATGGCTTGTATGCTCGACGTGAATTCCTCCATACTTTGTTTAATTCGTGAAATGTCTTGTTCGATTTCCAACCTTTTTTTCAACGTATCCGAGGAATCAACTTCGTCCAAGTTGAAGGTGGTGTTACCCGAGATGCGTTTCTAACCCCCCCCAGTGACATCATTAGATATTCATTGATGCTAAAATTAACTTGGTTAATTGCTCCGGGTTAATTAGTTAAGTACCTTTGAAGGCGATTGAGACAAGTCTTCTAATTGTTCTTGCAAGTTTTCGAGTTCTTTGGCCAATTCAGCTCGGTTTTCTTTAAGAACTTCGATATGCTTTCTGGCTTCAACTCGGTTGACTTCTACGTCGATCTCTTGGTTCAACCAGTCCTAGATATATAACTTTACTTAGGACTAACGGCTCTGCGAGTCCAGTTTTCTACTACTCGAAAGTTGGACTTGAAACTAAAAGTATCGGGACTGGCCGAGTCCATTTTTCTACTACTCTTAAGTTGAACTGAAAAATAAAAGCAGGGTTCATACAACTTTTGGAAAACAAATTTCCCTGAGATTTCCAGGTTTTTCCCCATATACTTCCATGAATTTTCCAGGTTTTTCCCGTATATGGAGTATCCAACGGAGCAAATGTTAACGAAGGATGGGAGGGGGGGGGCAAATAATCAAAGGGCATCCCCGTACCTCTAATAGAAACAGAGTTATGAGCCTCCAAAGTTGGGTCTAATGCTATTCCTATGGAGGGTATGTTCATGAACAATTTGCCTAATTACTCGGCCCCTGTTTGTCGCAACCCTACGTTTTTAGTATGGTTGGATGGGGGACAAATAAGACTATAACATACTCGAAGGACATCCCCGTATCTCTAGTAGAACCAGAGTTACGAGCCTCCAAAGTTGGGTCTAATGCTATTCCTATGGAGGGTATGTTCATGAACAATTTGCTTAATTACTCGGCCCCTGTTTGTCGCAACCCTACGTTTTTAGTATGGTTGGATGGGGGACAAATGAGACTATAACATACTCGAAGGACATCCCCGTATCTCTAGTAGAACCAGAGTTATGAGCCTCCAAAGTTGGGTCTAATGCTATTCCTATGGAGGGTATGTTCATGAACAATTTGCTTAATTACTCGGCCCCTGTTTGTCGCAACCCTACGTTTTTAGTATGGTTGGATGGGGGACAAATGAGACTATAACATACTCGAAGGACATCCCCGTATCTCTAGTAGAACAAGAGTTATGAGCCTCCAAAGTTGGGTCAAATGGAGGGTATGTTCATGAACAATTTGCTTAATTACTCGGCCCCCGATTGACGCAAATTTCCCTGATTTTTCCTAAAAATTCTAAATTTCCCTGAGTTTTTTGTCAACTATTTATTTCCCTGATTTTTCCAGGTTTTCCCTGTTTTCCAGGTTTGTATGAACCCTGTAAAAGTATCGGGACTGGCCGAGTCCATTTTTCTACTACCCGAAGTTGCACTCAAAACTAATGTAATCAGGACTCCCACAGAACCCCGTTTTTTTTATCTAAACCGAGATTAATTCTTAGCAAGAAACGAAACGAAAATACGTTCCTACCTTGACGCGTTCACTCAGGTTGGCTTGTGATTTTCCTCGGAAGGTGGCGCGATCTTTAGCGAGCGCAGTTTGCTTAGCCAGGGACATTTCTAGTTTCTGTTTGGCCGATTGCGCGGCTTTGAGTTTCCTCATGACTTGAGCCATTTCCTCTTTATTCTTATTCACCAGCATTTTATTCTTATGTTGCTCGTTTTGAAATCGAACATCCTGAGTTTTCACTTTGCGTTGAAGTTCCGCGATTCGTTTCGACTCTTCTTGCATTTTACGCATTAAAGATACTCGAGTGCTCTTAAGCTCCTACAAAAGGACAATTGAACGACGACCAAGGCCTCAGAGACAATTTTAAGCTATCTCAGAAGATTTAATATGACGTCATCCATGCCCATTGCAGAGAAAAAGGTATAAGCCCATGACGTTTTACCCGGACACTGACGTCACAAAAGAGATAGGTCTAGCTCTATCCAGATTTAAATTGCTCCGTGGTTTTTCTAATTTTCATTAATTTTAATCTCCCTTGTTAATATTTAGGCCTAAAGTTACGTTAATTGTTAAGAGGGACATCGTAAAGACGCCATTAAACATGTTAATTAATTACTCAATACGCAAAAGTTAAGTTATTTTTAACGGAACCTGTCTTATTAAACGCCTACCTTTTTAAATTAGATTTGAAATTAAATAAATAACGAAGGAAGGTATGACTTACCTTGATTTCTTTCTCCAATTCCTTCATCCTTCGTTCCTGTTCTCTCTTCATGGACAATAACCGAGTCTTCTCCGCCATTTCCTTCTTTAAGACGGTCATCTCACTTTCTAACGCTTTGATCTTTTTCCGACGCTCCTCGCTCATCCTTGAAATAAATAGTGTTTCGTAACGAATTAAGTTTAATTAAAACAAGTTGGGGAAACCAAAATGAATAACCTCTCCTACGAGTCGAGACGAAATTAATTGGTTTTTCTTAAATAATTAAGTAAATTTAATTTAAATTAATGATTTTAATCGGCAGTAATTTACCTTATCTCTAATTGAATCGTTTTAAGAAACTTTAATCTTAAAATCATTTTAAATATAGCTATTGTTGATCTTTTAATTCTAGCATATGCCTCATTAGCAATCTTAGAAACGAAATTAAGAGGTTTTTCTTAAATTAAGTAAATTTAATTGAAATTAATGATTTTAATCGGCAGTATTTTACTTTAATCCTAGTTAAATCGTTTTAAGAAACTTTATTCTTAAAATTATTTTAAACATGGCTATTGTTGAAGTTTGAATTCTAGCGTATGCCTCTAACAATGTTTCCAAATTTAGGGTATATAAGTTGGGCGATTAATTCACAATAAATAATAAGAAAACCCCCAATTGCGGTGATAAAATTATAAAATTCATAGCAACCCATCTCAAATAACAAACCCCCCAAACATACATACATAAATAACAAAAAACGCAACTCACTTGGCGGCAGCGTTCTTGGTTGTGGATGGCACTTCAATGGATATTTCCACGAGTCGCTCCTTCTCTAACCTATTGATCTCAGATTGCAATTGCTCAACGCGCGCCTGCAACACCAGTATTATTGTTTTTATTGCCGGGTGGGTAAAATATAGGATTTTATAGGACAACTGGGCCACCTTCTTCGGAGTCAGTTTAGTTTAACTTACATTTTCTTCTTCTGTTTTCTCTTCCCGTTGGTCATTGCTATTTTGGTAATGCAACAGCAACATTTGCTTCTTCTCGATGTTATCTTCGACGGACTGCAATTCTTTGCTGATGGCAACGGTCGCTTCCAGTCGCTTCATGTCGCTTTCCTGATCACCGCTGCTTGCCAAAACTAACTCGCTCTTAAAATTAATTAAAATAATCCAAATGATTAATTAACGTTTCGGGGGAATAAGACGGCAATTAACTTGACCCCGCTCCTCGAGAAAGGTCAACAAGAGGTGGTGGTACTAATACTCACGGGGTTGCGTTTAGGGTTTGGAGTCCGTTCATTAACAATGTTGAGAGTTTCGTCTATAATGGGGGCCAATTTCATCTTGATGGCTTTAACGGCGTCCTCGTTAACCCCGCCCACTTCTTTGATCGTTTCTCTGTAGAAATTGCATCGAATAACAAATTTCAATCTCTACATTCAAAGCGAATGAGATATGGAGACGCAAATAACAATAAAAAAGAATTCAAACTAACTCGTAATGTTTGGCGAATTCTTTGAATTGCCGTCTCATGTTGTCTCGAGTATTTTCAGCCTGTTTGCGAAATTACGACACTTAATGTTATTAAATAATAAAAATATATTGTTATTGCGCGAAAAACCGATAATAACTGCCAATAACGGGGCGCGAAAAACGATAATAACTGCCAATAACGGGGCGCGAAAAACGATAATAACTGCCAATAACGGGGCGCGAAAAACGATAATAACTGCCAATAACGGGGCGCGAAAAACGATAATAACTGCCAATAACGGGGCGCGAAAAACGATAATAACTGCCAATAACGGGGCGCGAAAAACCGATAACAACTGCCAATAACGGGGCGCGAAAAACCGATAACAACTGCCAATAACGGGGCGCGAAAAACGATAACAACTGCCAATAACGGGGCGCGAAAAACGATAATAACTGCCAATAACGGGGCGCGAAAAACGATAATAACTGCCAATAACGGGGCGCGAAAAACGATAATAACTGCCAATAACGGGGCGCGAAAAACGATAATAACTGCCAATAACGGGGCGCGAAAAACCGATAACAACTGCCAATAACGGGGCGCGAAAAACCGATAACAACTGCCAATAACGGGGCGCGAAAAACGATAATAACTGCCAATAACGGGGCGCGAAAAACGATAATAACTGCCAATAACGGGGCGCGAAAAACGATAATAACTGCCAATAACGGGGCGCGAAAAACGATAATAACTGCCAATAACGGGGCGCGAAAAACGATAATAACTGCCAATAACGGGGCGCGAAAAACGATAATAACTGCCAATAACGGGGCGCGAAAAACCGATAACAACTGCCAATAACGGGGCGCGAAAAACCGATAACAACTGCCAATAACGGGGCGCGAAAAACCGATAACAACTGCCAATAACGGGGCGCGAAAAACCGATAACAACTGCCAATAACGGGGCGCGAAAAACCGATAACAACTGCCAATAACGGGGCGCGAAAAACCGATAGTAACTGCCAATAACGGGGCGCGAAAAACCGATAGTAACTGCCAATAACGGGGCGCGAAAAACCGATAGTAACTGCCAATAACGGGGCGCGAAAAACCGATAGTAACTGCCAATAACGGGGCGCGAAAAACCGATAGTAACTGCCAATAACGGGGCGAAAAACCGATAATAACTGCCAACAACGGCGGGAAAAACCGATAATAACTGCGAATAACGGCGGGAAAAAACGATAATAACTGCGAATAACGGCGGGAAAAAACGATAATAACTGCGAATAACGTCGGGAAAAAACGATAATAACTGCGAATAACGTCGGGAAAAAACGATAGTAACTGCCAATAACGGGGCGCGAAAAACCGATAACAACTGCCAATAACGGGGCGCGAAAAACCGATAGTAACTGCCAATAACGGGGCGAAAAACCGATAATAACTGCGAATAACGGCGGGAAAAAACGATAATAACTGCGAATAACGGCGGGAAAAAACGATAATAACTGCGAATAACGGCGGGAAAAAACGATAATAACTGCGAATAACGTCGGGAAAAAACGATAATAACTGCGAATAACGTCGGGAAAAAACGATAGTAACTGCCAATAACGGGGCGCGAAAAACCGATAACAACTGCCAATAACGGGGCGCGAAAAACCGATAGTAACTGCCAATAACGGGGCGCGAAAAACCGATAGTAACTGCCAATAACGGGGCGCGAAAAACCGATAGTAACTGCCAATAACGGGGCGAAAAACCGATAATAACTGCCAACAACGGCGGGAAAAACCGATAATAACTGCGAATAACGGCGGGAAAAAACGATAATAACTGCGAATAACGGCGGGAAAAAACGATAATAACTGCGAATAACGGCGGGAAAAAACGATAATAACTGCGAATAACGTCGGGAAAAAACGATAATAACTGCCAATAACGGGGCGCGAAAAACCGATAGTAACTGCCAATAACAGCGCGAAAAACCGATAATAACTCTAGTCTGTGCAAAGGATATAATCCAGGGCTGGATTAAGCAATTTTGTACCCGGGGGGGCCGAGATAATACGCGCCCCCTTAAGCCGAAAAAAAAAAGAACAGCAAATGTTGCCGAGGGGAATAGTTAAACTCTATGCGCCCCCAACAAGCCTAACCCCCGGGAGCCAGTGTCCCCTTGCCCCCCCCCCCCAAAATCCGGCCCTGATATAATCAATAGAAAGATAATACTCACGCATATCATTCTGCCACAGAATCCGGCAATTTGGTTCATGGAACGTTGCAACTCCTCTTCGACCTTCCTCTTCTCTTCCTCGAGTTTATCGAGTTGCTTCTTGAGGCGACTGTTGGTGGCGTCGTGTCGGGAGGCGGGCGAATTGCCATCGTAAGAATCGCAAGTGGGAGGAACGCTCAGAGTATCGTAGGCGATGGAGACGTCCAAATCATCGGAGGAACCCTCCTCTCCTTCATCTCCTCCATCTTTGACTTTAACGGGCTCGTCTTTCAAGGGACATTTGGCACGATGCCTTGACCATTCGATTTGCAATGTCGTGATCTGAAGAACACCCACCCAAAGTTAACTCAACTCCCAGTTATAAATGAACAAACCGGAAATTGGTTCCGACCTGTTTTTTAAGTTCCTCAATTTCAAGGATTCTGGGATCTTTATTAACAATCGGTTTGTTTTTGATCTTTCTGGCTCTATCAGCGTATCGGAGCGTGTTTAACGTCTCTTCCAAATTACTGTCGGCAGGACTGACGCAAGCGACCATTACCGTGTAACTATTACCTCCCAGCGAATCTTAATTAAGATTAAATTAATTTAAATAGAGATTAAATTAAATTATTTCATTCAAATTTAGCGTTGTTTATTTTCAGTAGGACTTAATTGAGATTAATTTAAATGGGGATTAAATTATTATGGCATTCATATGATTTGTTGTTGTTTATTTTATGAATTTTAGTAGGATAAAGATGTATTAATTAATTATTAAATTAATTTAAATACCTTGTAGAAGTCTGGTTAGTTTCGAGTCTCGATAGGGTATGTGCGAATTTCCATCACAGAGGGCGCTGATGACGTTTCCAAGTGCCAATAATCCCTTATTGATGTTAACACCTTTTGTGGCATCGAATCAAAATTTTAATTAAAACAAATGATACTTTTAGCCTTTTAGGACCAAATATTAAATTAGTTAATACGTTTCAGGGCCAAACATTAAATTTAATGATTGTTTGCTGTTTTGCTTAATTACTCGGGCCCTAATTGTTGTAACCCCAAGTTTCTGGCATCACTGGAAAGCTTTGAAATAGGACTATAACATACTCGAAGGACATCCCCGTATCTCTTATAGAACCAGAGTTAAAAGGTGTCATGTAAATATGTTTCGTGTTAATCATATGGAGACGACGATGATGAACATTTTGGGTAATTACTCGGGCCCTAATTGTTGTAACCCCAAGTATTTAGTACCGTTGGATAGAGGAGAAATTGATCTATAACATACTCAAAGGACATCCACGTATCTCTAATAGAACCAGAGTTACAAGGCGCCGTGTAAATATGTTTCGCGTAAATCCTATGGAGACGACGATGAACATTTTGGTTAATTACTCGGGCCCTAATTGTTGTAACCCCAAGTACTTAGTATCATTGGAAAGAGAAGAAATAGGACTATAACATACTCAAAGGACATCACCGTATCTCGTATAGAACCAGAGTTATAACACTCCAAAGTTGCGTGTTAATAATATTTGCGCTATATTTTGTTATTTTGCTTAATTACTCGGTCCCCGATTGTTGTAACCCCAAGTATTTAGTATCATTAGAAAGAGGAGAAAAGAGGCTATGACATACTCAAAGGACATCCCCGTATCTCTTATAGAACCAGAGTTAAAAGGTGTCGTGTAAATCAGCCCGTGTTAATCCTGGGGAGATGACGTTTATGAGCATTTTGCTTAATTACTCGGCCCCTATTTGTTGTAACCCCAAGTATTTAGAACCGTTGGAAAGAGGAGAAATAGGACTATAACATACTCGAAGGACTTTCCCGTATCTCTTGTACAACCAGAGTTACAGGACGCCGTGTAAATAAGTTTCGCGTAAATCCTATGGAGAGGATGTTTATAAACATTTTGGGTAATTACTCGGGCCCTAATTGTTGTAACCCCAAGTAGTTAGTATCATTGGAAAGCTTTGAAATAGGACTACGACATACTCAAAGGACATCCCCGTATTTCTAATAGAACCAGAGTTATGACGCTTCAAAACCATAACCACATCTTCCAAAAAAACCAAGAACATCCCTGATATCCCATCTCTCACCTTCTCTGAATCTGGTTCCGGATGCTCCCGTTTTCTTGGCCCTCTCAGATCCGGCTAAATCGACCAAATGGAACTTGGAGGTGCTGCAATCGTCGGTATCAGCTTTACTTCTTTGTTCCATGGTTAACGTGAAGATGGCGTGACTTCGAGAGCTCGATTCATTCATATTAGTGGATCCTGTCTTCCTATTGGCCGTCCCGCGTTCCAAAAGGGTCAAGACATCCTTTTCACATTCAACTGAAAGTTCTTTCACGCCACTGATCTGTAAAATGTTAGGGGGAAAAAAAACCACAAGTAAATATTAAATTCCCTGACTTTGTAAAAACAAGAAATTCACTTGGATAAAATATTAAAATTCTTAGATTTCCCAGAATTTTCCCTGACTATTTTTAAATTCCCTGACTTGGAAAAAAAAATCCTAAGATTTCCCAGGATTTTCCCTGACTATTTTTAAATTCCCTGACTTGGAAAAAAAAATCCTAAGATTTCCCAGGATTTTCCCTGACTATTTTTAAATTCCCTGACTTGGAAAAAAAAATCCTAAGATTTCCCAGGATTTTCCCTGACTATTTTTAAATTCCCTGACTTGGAAAAAAAAATCCTAAGATTTCCCAGGATTTTCCCTGACTATTTTTAAATTCCCTGACTTGGAAAAAAAAATCCTAAGATTTCCCAGGATTTTCCCTGACTATTTTTAAATTCCCTGACTTGGAAAAAAAAATCCTAAGATTTCCCAGGATTTTCCCTGACTATTTTTAAATTCCCTGACTTGGAAAAAAAATCCTAAGATTTCCCAGAATTTTCCCCAACTATTTTTAAATTCCCTGACTTGGAAAAAAAATCTAAGATTTCCCAGAATTTTCCCGACTATTTTGCTTCCATTTTTAAATTCCCAGACTGGGATAACATTCTTAAAATATACAGAATTCAAATTTTCCCTGATTTTTTGGCCTATTTTTAAAATTCTGAATTTGTTAAAAAAAAAAAAAAAAAAACTCAATAAATTTAAAAGTCCCTGATATTTTCACTTTTCAGGCCCATTTATAAATTCCCTGACTTTGTACACATTCCTAAAATATTTCCTGATCTTTTGACTCCATTTCTAAATTTCCTGACTTGGTAAACCTAATAAAATGTCACCACTAGAACGAGGTTCACTAATTTAAATTTTTCCCTGATTTGGATAAATTACAATTCTTAAAATTCCCATAACTTTTTGTACAACTTTTAAACTCCCTTAAAAGTCCCTGACCTTTAAATTAATTCCCTTCAAAATAATTAAATAGTATGATCTCACCTTAATTCCTGTGAAATCCTCGCGTATATGAACTTCCTTGACACCGGACGGATTGAACAAATCATAAATGCTTTCATTATAAATCTGTCCATGAATTAAAAACATTATTAATAATTATAATTATAATTAATTAGATTAAAACACATTCACGTACTTCTAAGAACGAGACTCTAATGGTACAGATATGTGTTTCATTCTTCAATGCGGTCAGTTTGAAAATATCGGCTACGACCCGTGGAATTATTCCTTTTTGATTATCGGTACAGACAGAGTCGGAATGTGCCGTTCCCATTGTAAAGGTTTTCCCCGAACCGGTTTGACCGTAAGCCAGGATGGTAGCATTGTACCCTAATTAAATTAATTTAATTTAATCTCAATTAAATACTAAGCCTAAATAACAGTAACAAGAACAGCAGAGTTTAATTGAATTTAATTAACAAGTTAAATAACATTCTGAAAACAGAATTAATAAGCCTAATTTATGCATAACCTAACTTAAAATTAAGCCTAACATAAGCCAACCCTAATTAATTTAATTTAATTTAAGTTAATTAAATACTAAGCCTAAATAACAGTAACAAGAACAGCAGAATTTTAATTTAATTTAATTAATAAGTTAAGTAACTTAAGTCTTAACAGAATTAATAAGCCTAATTTAAGCCTAACCTAACTTAAAATTAAGTCCAAGGCTTACCTTTAAATATGGTTTGAATCAGTTTTTTCCCGCATTTCTCGTAAACTTCATCCTGTTTTGAATCAGGTGGGAACACGTGATCGTATGTGAAGCATTTGTTGACATCAGGAAGGGAAACCTGATTTTGTGCTTTTGAAAAGTGTACAACTATTTTGGCCCCTTCGTTGGTTTCCCTTCGGACCAGGGGACGAGAACGGACTACAACCGTTACAGGAATAACTTTAAGTTCCTCCAGTGCAACAGAGGTTGTTTCTATTTAAATTAAAAGGCATATTTTTAAATCAGATTTAATTAATAATTAAGTTAAATTCGCGTTAAAAATTAATTGAAACAATACCAGAGTTGGAGCCTCGAGGAGAGACTCGAGTAACTGGAGTTACTGCCGTTGATTTGAATGTGCCAAGCATGGTTTAATTTGTTTTATCACTAAAATAGCACACAAGAAGGCCCAATTTATTTAAAATTTAGCAATTAATTTTAATTTAAACTAATTAAGTTTATATAAACAGGAACATAAAAGATTACTGCTTACCTAGTTCCACAATGTGTTTGTTAAGTACAAAAATTTAGATACTATTACTTCAAATTATCGTCGCGGTTTAAAAACAATGATTTACATGAATATTAATTTAAAATACAAGCATTCTAAAATTAAACTAACTAATTAATTAGCTTTAGTAAAATGATATTCGATCTAGAAGCGTCAGACTCAGACTGCAGGAAGCAACTACCAAACAATTTAACATGACTTTCCCAAGAAAGTTCCCTCTGAAATTTTGAAATTGACTTTTTGTTTTTTTTTTGTTTTTTATTTATTTCGTAGCGGTTTTTTTACGGTTAGGGCTGTATATAAACTCTAATGAGATGGCCTCCACTGTCGTCTGCTACGGTGCGTTCCAGAGAATCCAGACCAGAGGGCAGGGCCGGAAATAAGAAAAATTTCTTATGGGACAAGTGTCCAGTGACCCCCTGTTTGAATGAGAAATTTATAGGACATCGTCCACTGAGTTTGCAAAAATAGTGTCGCTTCTCCATAGCCAAGCTATCAAAAATTCGGAAAATTTATTGGTCAAACCGTCCAGTGACCCCCTTAGTTTTAAAAAAAGTTATTGGACATTTTAAAATTTTATTGGACAATGTCCAGTGTCCTGTGCTTATTTCCGGCCCTGCCAGAGGGTAGTACAGTACTCAGGGCCGGAAATAAGAAACTTTTCTTATAGGACATGTGATTGTGCCCAGTGAGTCAGTGACCCCCTGTTTGACTGGAAAATTTATAGGACATTGTCCACTGGAGTGTGTAAAAATAATATCGCTTCTCCATAGTCAAGTTATCAAAACTTCGGTAAATTTATTGGTCAAAAACTGTTCTGTGAGCAGTGACCCCCCTTAGTTTTTAACAAAATTATGGGACATTTTAAAATTTTATTGGATAATGACCAGTGTCCTGTGCTTATTTCCGGTCCTGGCTACTACTGTAGTGTAACTGTAAGCTGAGAAATAATAAGGATCTTTTTAAACTGCATGGGTACGTTCAGTAACCCTCTTTGATGACAGCGCTTACTAAGCGATGTCTCATTTTCCCTACTGTACGCTTTTTGGCGTTTCCGGTTTTGAGGTCATGATGCCCAGCGCTTGCCCATCAAAAAAAATATAATGGATATCGTTTTTTTGATGGCGTGACGTAGCGCTTCACTGTTGAACACGTGACAGACGAAAAGTTGGCGCGGGATTTAAAAATTAAATTCCCGAAATGCTATTCCTACAGTAATTGTATTAGTTTTCTTTACAAAACTACATCTACCATTCAAATGGACATAATTTTCTTAAATAATTACATTATTTGTGAGCTCGTTAAT
This sequence comes from Phalangium opilio, assembly GCF_054372755.1. Classification (NCBI taxonomy): domain Eukaryota; kingdom Metazoa; phylum Arthropoda; class Arachnida; order Opiliones; family Phalangiidae; genus Phalangium; species Phalangium opilio. Next base: position 1,089,326 of record NW_028324166.1, on the reverse strand, counting down.
AATTGAAAAGAGCCATTTGCGCTTGTGGGCCAGTAAGACGTTTCCCCAACTCCATTTTCGAAAACAGCTCTAACTTCAAAATGTCACTTTTCCGTTCAACAACCTTTTACGTCACTGTGACGAGCCCATCAACCACACATCAAGAAAACCGCGATTTCCGTGAAATTCTCGTTACTGAACGTATTTCCGTCTTAGTAAACAAGATTTAAAAAACCATGTACACTATTTTACATCGACTTTCAAAAAGATTTTATCGTTTTTATTATTATTCTTAAAGTTACATTATCAAAACAATTGAACACATTGATTAATGGGTATCAAAATATAGTATTCTTAAAAATAGGCCTAACTAAGCTACAAACAGATCCAACACCTTTAGTTTAACTGATTACATATTGGGCTTATTTTTTAACACCAAATATCTGATGTACTATCACCTCCCGGATATCTCATCTCGTGGGCCAAAACCGGACCATTAGGCTGGCGACCAAAATCGACCAAGAAATCCTGGTTTAGCGTCAAACCACCTGTATCGGTATTGACGTCAACTCGCAACATCATAGCTCCTCCCCTAGAGATCAAATCTTAACAAAAAATACTGATTTGACCTTGAAATCATTAAAAGTAAACTTGCAAGGCTATCTGCGGATAAAACTGTTTATCCCAGCTCGTGTACAACGACGTTGTAACGTATAATCGCTTCCCGTCCAAACTTAGCTGCAGCATTTGAGGTCCACCGCGAATGGGTCGTCCTTTGACGCACAAAAGTGGTGTTTGATTCATATCTTTGGGTTGCACAACTGAACCTTCAGCCATACTACCTCCAAGATAAATCTGCTCCAACAAACGAAAATTTATAACTTGCAAATAAAAAGTAGTAGAGTTTCGATACCTGGCCTGTAAGAACGGGATTGTCAGGGTCCGTTACGTCGTACTGACGAATGTCGCCTTGCACCCAGTTACTGAAGTACAAGTACTTATCATCCAGTGACATAAGAATGTCGGTAATTATGCCTACGATGAATGAATTATAGAAGTTAAACTGCTTTGAACACAATTACGATAAGGAGCAAAGTTTTGCAGTGCAAGGAGTAAGCTTATGGTAACAACACTAATTTGATATTAACCTGGCATCTCGGGTAAGATCCAATACTGAACCTCAATAGCTGGCACAGAGATAACCTTCTTCACGGTCCAATCACCCTAGCAGTTGTACAAACAAATTTTATTTGCGTAACCGATTATCCATGACCTCAAGACACTAAATAAGAGATGAAAGTTACGTTTTCCAAACTAAACTTGAAGACGGTAGATGACAAAGCGCATCCAACAAATCCGTAAGATTTAGAGGGGTCATGCGCAAAACGAACTTCCAGAGGCATGTACCCGTCATCACCCAAATCGATGCGTTTCAACAAAGTACGCTCTTTCCAGTTCCACAAGTTCAAGTGGTGACCGTATTGCGCTATTAGAGGTAACAAGTCGAACTTCGGCAGTTAACTATCGAGGACTAAGGGGAAAGTACTTGAGTTTTAACTTACAAACTTGGGTAGGATCAAATCCCCTCTTGAATTCGTTGGGTGGTCCCCATTCGGTGCTGATCATGATGTTGAATCGAGGCTGGTACCAGAAATCGTAACCCAGAATTCCATCTTGGGTATCCCTTTCCCAAATGCCCATGGGCTCGAACGTCTTGCCGTCCAGCAGAATGAATGAACCTTTCCCATTACCTTGCCCGTCGCCCATCGTGCTAATCATAATTTCACCCGAAGCCAAACAGTGAGTGGTGTGAGGTGCACTTACATCGAATGTCTCGCGGAGAACCGACCCTTCAATGACCTGAAATCAAAATGAACACGTGAAGTTCAACAACGGACTTAGTAACTCTGAATAGAAGCAGCAAATAAGTAGTTTTGCAGCAAGATCCGATCATGGACATCATTGACCATTACTTACCTTTTGAATGGTCGGAGCTCTGGGATTTTTCCTCATATCGCAAACGTAGATCCTGTCGCTGTTGAGACAGGGCATCAACAGGCGATCTCTGCAAAGTGGTTTCCCGTGACAACTGCTACAAACGTTCCATCCGGTGTGATGCACTTCGTCACCGACGTTCGTGACACACAAACGGTGAATGACTTGACTGTAGGTCGGAGAATTCGGGTCGACGTCGACGGTAGCCAAGTAATCAGGGACCTTGCTGCACTTGGGGTAGGGCTGGGCGCACGTAACGTACATGATCTTCTCCCTCGGACCCTTCATGGCGTCCAATGGCGTCAAGTAACCCGGCCCACAACGCCCTAAAATTGGCAAACGTTAAACACCATAAATCATGTACTCCATAAATAAATTAACTCCTCGCTAACTCTCTAAGTAATGGATGGTCCAGAATTGTCATTGGACGACAATTACTTACACTTATGCAGCCGCGTAACTCACCTGGCTTAAGTTCTTCAACTTCGCTTGATGATTCAGCCGACATAATGGAATGGATCTTCACTCGCTCCCAATTCAAACCTCAGTTAAACGTCGAAATACCGGACGTTCTTTGCCCCGACAATAAAATTGAAGAGTGATCCTAAAATGTGCCTAAACTTCTGGTTTTATACCCTTGAAAAAAATTACAAAACTAATTAACTGTAAAATAATAAATTCAGTGTTTAATAATAATATAAACTTACCTAAATATTTTTTAAACAACTTAAATAAAAATCCTTCGCAGCTAAATCCCGATTGATTTGTCACTTCAGCGATTTTTTTTTTCGCAGAATATTTTAAAAACTAAATCTAAACAGAAGTAGGATGTTTAGACTTTGAATTTCACTTGAAATATCGTTCGAGTGCGTTTTTTTCCGTGAAGAAATTGGATCAAGTCGTAATCGTTTACAAGTGTGAAATGTACGGTCTACGGTGACACCAATGCAATAATGGTACGGCTATTACCGTAACAAAGGACACCCAATAAACAAGTTATGTTTAGGGGTGTGATAGGGGATGACCCCTTAATTAAATTAGCATTGTCTTTCAGTTTATTACATACATTTAAGGGTTATACCATAAGTTTATGAGATATGTTCACTCCATAAGTTTGTCACTGGTTACTGAGAGATTGTCATGAAGTGAATGACGTAGGTCATAGATTCTCGCAAAGCGACGCCTGGTGAGGCGTTGTCAAAGGCTTATTTCAAGTCGTTCTCGAACTAGCTCGAGCTATCTCTAGCCTTACGAAGCATAGTGTTATACTTATGGACCATATCACTTATAAACTTATGATCAAACCTACACAGATATCACCGTAGCCCTATTACATCTCACAGTTGTTTACCATCACGTGTTTTTTAATATGGAGAGGTCACTCAGGCCAGTTCCTCAAAAAATGCGCAAGTCAAACAAACAGGTTTTTTTCTATTGAAATATGAAAACTTAAGATATAAATACCTCGGTTGCTTGTAATCAAATTGCAGCATAGAAAACTGATCTCACATGGGACCATGTACTATTAAATAAACTTTAATTTTGATTATTAAAAAGTTAGGACAGAATGAGAAGCAGTCGAAAGCGTATCCTAAAGACGTTTACTTGATATTTCAATTGATGACAGTTTATTCTCAAGGTTAAATTGAAGCTATGAAGTCTTCAGACAGAGATAGGAAATCTATCTACATTGATAAACGACTTTATATAATATTTGTCTCTAGGCCTACATGTACCGTGTATTTTAAAACAAGTTGGGAGACCAAAATAAACCTCTCCGAGTCGAGACAAGGGCTATCTACCCACTTAAAAGATTTGTTTTTAAATAATTAAATAAATGTAATTTATATTTATTATTTTAATCGTCATTAATTTACCTTAATTCAAGTTGAGTCGTTATAAGAAACTTTATTCCTAAAATCATTTGAAACATAGCTATTGTTTACGTTTTAATTCTAGCGTATTCCTCTTTAACAACTTTTGGAAATTTAGAGTATACAAGTTGGTCGATTCCCGACACACATACACACAGATATGTCCAGTGTAACACCTCTCCGTGACGTCATCGTCACTATGAGAGGTAATTAAAGTAGAATTGCGAATATCTTTCGTTATAAATGGAATTTATTTTATGCAAAATTAAAATTAAGTATTTTTAAAAAGATTCATAAATGATTTTAATGTTATCAATTTACAACGATTAAAAACTTATCATAGACCATTCCATTAATTTGCAAAAGAGAAGCAAACACCATAGGGGCTGGGGAAGTCACCATCTTGGGTTATTAGTTCCCGTGCGCCAGGAAGCACCGCTAGAGTGCTCAATTTGTTATAATAGTTTTACATGTTTTCAACAGCCATGGTCAATTATAAGTGCCTGTTTTGTTTTACCATTATCAAAATTCAACTTTTAGGCCAATCTTCTACATTTTATTTCAAATAACTTATGGATTGAGTTTTATCAGAGAAGGGTTATTATATTTATATAATATGAATTATCTTAATCCCATATCGTGAAATTTAACGTTAGAAAATAGGTGGAATAAAAGCGTTGACAGCGAGAAATATGAAATTTTGTTTTTCGTTGTAAAACACTAGCGTTTGGCAAGGTCTGCTAGTACAGAGGATTGTACTTCCTCTACGCACAGTCAGTGTTTATTCCAAAAAGTTGAAAACATCATAAACTGCTTCGAAAATGGCGAACTATAGAAACTTACTACTGAAATGAAATAATCTTGTTGGAATTGTTTTTTAAAGTGAAACATTAAATCTTGAGGTCTCATGGTTATCTGTCCCATTATCCGCAGTGGGGTCCCCGATGGATTAGAGTGGTGTCCCCAAAGGCTCACACCGTCACAAGGGCAAGAAATAAGTCACCTCCGATAAGCCTAGTTGTTTAATCCAGAACTGATTTACTGCCCATTGTGTCCACTGTCTTTGAATTTGTTTTAGAAGAGCTGTGTATTCTTCACAGCCTTAACATGGTTATCTTTTTGTAATTTGAGATTTAGATATCTCTTATCTTTCGTGAAATTGAAATGAATTCTTCTATTCATTTAACGATGAGATTATCTTTACAAGGACAAATTTGTAAAATAAATTTTACTCTTTATGTTCTACAAATATAGTTTGTAATCAGCTATCTAAAGATCATCATATAATCTTCCCTAGGAATAAGGACAAAATGTACAGTTCATATAAAAGAACGATTTTATCGCCAGAAGTCTGGTATTTCAGCTCCAATGTAGACGAATTTGATCTGAAATGCACTTGTGTTTTGCTAGTGAGACTCGATCAAGGTCTTTTAATGTACTGTTTTATGCCATCAAAATAACGGTTTACTGGAAAACGTTGAAAGAATTAGTTATTCGTCCGATAACATAACAGCGACTGGCCTGTTAGAAAAATAGCTTATTTTTTAGCAAAGATTTTAGTGTTAATCATCTTAAAATGGGTTCCTTCATTTTGGATGATTTTTGTGAATCTCCATTTTGGGTATGTTTTTCTTTTTACTTTTTTTTTCAACATTTACAATAAATTGCTAAGTATATCAATGATTATGAGGCTAGAGGAATACATTTTTAATAAACATAACAAATGAGTATCGAAAGGCGATTAAATATGTTAAGTTAACTGTGTGATTAGTGTTAGCTACTGCAATTTTATCATGACAGCATTAAGTCACAAAGACTTAATGATATAATCAGTTCCAATCTCCATAATTCTTATTAGTTGTATTACTTTACCAAGGTCCTGAATACATTAACTGATGACATTTGCGTTTTAATCATGAACTCTGTTATTATATTCAATAGGACGCAAATTTGACATGGTACACGGATGATCCAGACTTGACTCCTTGTTTTCAAAAGACCATTCTGGTCTGGGTGCCATGCGCGATACTCTGGTTGTTCCTTCCATTGGAAATCGCGTTGATCGCCAAGTCGGAGCGGCGAAGCGTCCGTTGTTCTCATCTTACCATTACGAAAAGTGTAAGTCCTTAGGCACCTAACGAGCACAAAGCATCATTGCAATACGCATTGTTGTACATCCGCAGTAGCAGGATCCACTGTAATATCTAAAACTTAGGCACTAGTTTTGATTTGTGTTTTCAGCTCTTGGTTTTGTTACTGGCCGCAATTAGCGTCTTAAAATTTGCTAAACAAATATACTACGGCGATTTTCAAGTCGTTGACAATTTGGCGGTCGTCCTTCAATTTGGAACTTACGTAAGACATTTTAAAATAATCCATCGCGTTTTTGAATTAATGTGAACTCACGTGTTGCAGATCTTGGCGTTATTCCTCGTCATTTACGGCAGAGGGGGTGGCACGGTGTTGTCGGGAATCCTGACATGCTTTTGGTTCCTCTTATCACTAACGCAAACTATCACACTGAGATCCACCATCATCAAGTACTATTTACAAGTAAGCAAAGGTTTTCTTTCCTTACAATTGCAGCAAAATAGAAACGTGAAATATTTCAGAACAACAGAGATGACTATTTCGGGTTGGTAATTGAGTGTGCAATTTACCCTTTAGTAGTAATTACCCTCGTATTACACACACTGAGTGACGCCTCTTCGCACTGCGAAAAACATACGTACGAAATCGAAGGTGAAATGGTAATATGCTACGAATTTGTTGTTTATGTATTATAAGTTTGACACTGATTACTAGGAGCTCTAGCCTTCTCGCTTGTCGCTCTTGATTAAGTTCTCAGTCAGGTTTTAGTGTCATACTTATGGCACATATAAACTAAGTTTTTTCTATTAAAAATCCTTAACAAAAAGATGATTATTTCAAAAGATTAAGAAATCAAGGGAAGATGACGCATCGTTTTGTTCACGTATGGTTCATTCATGGATTACTAGGTAAATCTTTTCTCACTCTTGAATTCTTATATATTGCTTATTTCCCTTATTTGAAGAAATTATTGTATTGTAATTCTAATTTTCAAGTTTTTCTTTCATTTTTTTTTAACGAATTGTAGCTCCCTGTGGAAAGGTTGGAAGAAAAACCTGGAGCCATCGGATGTGTACGACTTGAATGACGCGGAGCGAGCGCTGACTGTCTCGCGCATATTCGAAAAATACTGGAAACCGAAAGATGAGACCAAAAATTACGGCAATGAAATGGAAATGAAAAGATTTTCGGAAGAAAGAAACAGAGGGATAGATTTAAGGAAGTCAATCACTTGGCCCTTGTTGAGGACAATCGGGCCTTGCTTGATTGCTGGAGTGGTCCTACAAGTTCTGTCCGACGTAGTCTCTGTGGGTCCTGCCCTTTTGACAGGGTAAACAGTTTCACTTTTTAACCATATATGAAACTTCATAACATAAGAGATTATTTATGGGAAATCAAATTTAAATAAAACGAACAAGTTGGCACATGGTTTTCACTTGAGTGTGAAATGAAGTTCCTTTGTTGCTGTTAGTTGTTTGTTTGCTCGTATTGAAGCGTAGAGAAAGGTCCAATCACATGAGCAATAACATTTTGCGTTTCTGGGGGTCAGTTATGTTAAGCTGAAAGTTTTCATTCTACTGAATATTCTTTAAAAGTGATTCTAACAGAGGTTTGAATTGCAAGTGGTTGGCCACGATGCATTAAGTAAACTTTAAAACAGTTCATCAGTTTATTGACTTATGTTTTAGTTCCATCATTGATTACTCTTCGAGCGAAGATCCTTTGTGGAAGGGGATTTTCTACGCTTGCCTTTACGGTTTGGCCAGTTTCGCGCAATCTTTGTTGCAAGAAGGCAGCGCCATTTTCCACACCAAACTAGGACTGAGACTCAAATCCGCCACCATGCACGTTCTGTACAAAAAAGTAAGTTAATGTTATGGTGATAGTGGAACGCTAGTTCATTAATGAGATTCGTCGAAGCAGACATTTCGCTTGACGAGCAGCGATCGACGTGACTTGACCATGGGCGAAATACTGAACACGATGTACGTGGACACGAACAGATTCCAAATTCTGTCGCCCCAACTGTGCCTCTTGTGGTCGGTCCCGGTACAAACAGTACTGTGCTTCGCCTTCATGTATCAAGAACTGGGCTATTCGGCCTTTGCTGGCATCGTACCTATTGTTTTTCTTCTTCCACTGAACTATCTCAGCACCAGGAAATGCAAAGAATTGCAGGTAAATGTTATCAAACCAAAACATATTCAGACCCTAGTCGGAACCTTACGCATAAAGTATTACCAATCTCCAGTAGAATGCATCAATGAAATGTTAACAGTGATTTATAATAAAACTTTTCAAAAATTTCGCATTCGAAAAGATGATAGAGTGCTTTCAATTCTCGAACAAACATACTTTTCAAGAGTTGCCTACGTAGGCAGCACCTCAAGTATAGGCTAGAACTTCTTCTGTTCTAGGTCGTTGTCACATTGCCTACAGTAGGCAACGAAACTATGCTAGTATAACCAGAAATGAGATGAGACCAGAAGTACTGAGCTAACCAAATTCTTCACTTGGCGAAAGTGAATATTCTTGATAAGACACCATCGGTTGGCCCTCTGGTAGCGGTTTCTGAATTTTCCCTCAAAAACGTGAGACGCTCGTGGCGGTAGACGGCCGAACTAGATTCAAGCACCCGCGCCCGTGATCCGCGGTTTTAGGTTGAGGGGAAGGGGGTAGGGAATGTTTTTTGGAACTAGACCAATTTTTTCTCTCTAGTGTAGGCGAGATGGAAGCGGCATAAAATCCTCAAATTTGTTCACTAGTGCCAGGATCTATTAGTACCAATGCTAGAGCCCTTCACTTCTAGTCTCATCTCACTTCTGGTATAACCAGTGACTAGTAAAAATAGAGATGGATTGTGGAATGTTCTTGAATTCAACTCCGCGAGCATAAACTGGGAGAAAGGGGTCCAAGGGGGTAAAATTGGGTCCTTCTTGTCACGTGGGTTACTGTTTCTTTATTGAGTTACTATTTTGTGCCTTCTCTCCAACACAAAATGTACTAATTTCAAAATAAATTTCGTATTAATGAAGCAATTACAATCAACATTCTCACGAGAGGAGAGTTCGTAGTGCGAAATTGAGGAAATCTGAGGCTCCTTGCCACGTGATAAGCGATAATCAAGTTTTTCCTTTCTCCCGTTGTGGTATTTAAGGTTTTCAATCTAAAAAGTGAGAACAATTCCTCTCGTTTTCACTCCTCAGCATACGCGGATGGTCAGCTGGCTTTGATTTTAGTACCTAAAATTGCAAAGAGCAGATACTACTCCTTTGAGTTTCTTGTAAACACCTTCGAACTTGGAACTCGCCAGTTAAAGAAGGCATAGGTGGATGAGACAAATTATTTCAAATCTGCCACAGGTACCACGTGACGCCAAGATACAAAGACCTCACTTGTAATGGGACAGGACACGTAGTCCTTGTATTTCGCAATATTGCACTATTTTTCAAAATAAAGCGAACTAAGCTTCTTTGAACGACGCCTCTCCTCAGTCACGTGCCTATGACGTATTTGAAATAATTTTTACCCACCCACCGATGCCTTTTTTACAAACCCTTTAAGTTACAACAGTTCACCTGATGCACTTTATTGAGACGAATTTAAGCTGTGGAGTTTCTGTGAACAGTTTCTTGAATCATCTCGTTTATTAGATCGAGCTGATGATGCTTAAGGACAAGAGAATGAAAATGATGAGTGAAATCTTGAACGGAATCCGCGTCTTGAAGTTGTACGCCTGGGAGAAATCATTCCACAGAATTGTTCTTGAAATCAGGAAAAAAGAAACTGCGCTGCTGAAGAAACAAGGCCTCTTTAAAACAATAAATGGATTTATAGCTGCTCTCGTACCGGTTTTGGTACGAACATAAAAACTTTAGAAGACTTGGATTATTATTATAGATCGTGCATGGGGAACATAGAGTTGTAGAGATTTCAGCTCCGTATCTGTTTCTGGCTTAAGCGTTCTCACTCGCCTCAAAATGGCGGATATCACAGAAATCTCTACGCTTTTGCCAGGCTCAAGAAAGCCGTTAACGCCACATTACAGTGATGAGATAAGAACACGGGTTGAAGGTGGTTTAAGTTTTACTGTGGGTGGTCATCAACTCTTGTTAAACTCTCCATCTTCAGGACTTATACACTCTTTTTACCTCCCTATTGATTTTAAGATCCTACAGACATTGTTTCTAAATTTTCAGATTAATTACCCGTGTTTCGCCATGTACGTATTAATCGACGACGATAACGTTCTGACCTCGAGGAAAGCTTTCGTGTCCTTTCAGTTGTCGCGATTATTAGCGACGTCAATGGTCATGTTTCCGGATTTAATAAATACCCTAGTTTTGGTAAGAACGGTGTCCGGGAGGGTCAAAAGATAAATCTACTGTTAGCTTCTTTTACTAAATATATTAAGTGTTTAAGATAATTAAAGATTTGATAGTTTCTAGATTTTGGAAAAATGAATAGCATTTGACGTTATTTGGTACATTATAGAAGTAGATATGATATGACGAAACTTTTCGGTTCCCACCTTATTATCGGGAAGAACTCATATAAGCAATTCCGGTATGAGCGAATCCCACAATAGCGGTCCTCGTAACCGCTGTTCCCCAAATAGCGGCTTCCCGAAACCCCAGTTTCCCCGTTACGGCGGTTCTAGTAAACTCGGCGTACCGTTACAACAGTTCCCAAAAGAGCAGTGAACAAGACGACCCAAGAGCTCGTAATAGTAGCCACATCGTACCCTAGTTAACAGGCGTACATAAAATGTATGTACTACTACTTTTAACTGTGCTAAAATGATTACCCGTAGTAGTGGGGTGGCGTAGCGGTTAGCGCTTTCGCCTCGCAGCAAGAGGATTCCGGGTTCGATCCCGGACTGTGGCACCGGGTGAAAATCTCGGAACAAATCCTTCTGCGTAGAGTTTGCAAGTTCTCTCCCCGCTTGTCAAAGGAGTTTTCCTCCGCGGTCTAACCCGGTTTCTCCTTTCCATCAAAACTTGCAGAGGTTAACGGTAATAGTTAGTATAGGGCGCTGTCGGTTAGCTGTGGCATAGGGGCTAGCCACCACCCCTCTATGCATTGTAAAGGGACCCACCTGTAAACAAGCCCAAGGCTTAGTGTGGAAATCCCTTCATAGGCAAAGCTTAGATTATTATTATTATTATTATTATTATTATTATTATTATTGTAATCCTTACTTCAATAAATTTATGTTACAATTGTAGTAGTGCGACACAATGAAAAATTTTGAGCGAGTAGCCCCTCGATGCGCTACCCTTAACATTGCTAAAATGATTACCCGTAAGACCATTTTAAGAACAACAATGCTAAAATGATTACACACAAATAACCCTTAATAGAAGAACATAAAGTTTTCGTGATTACCCACTCGATGATCGAGTTACCATTAACAGTGCTAAAATGATTACGTACTTAACGCGCGATTAATACACGTACAGAAAGTTTTAGTTTACAACATAGACTTATGCCGACGCATAATTTTCGCATCTTACAAATTTATAAAAAGAACTTATGGCCAGAAGCGCTTGAAAGAGAAAGAATTCGGTGAAACACCCAATAATTGTAATATCCCGGTGCCTTAAGGCTATTCTAAAAATACTTGCTTTTGCTTTTAAAATTTCCCTCGATTTCTTTGAATGTTGAAATTGGGGATAGGGTAGCGTGATTGGAAGCGTAAAAACCTTATTGTCGACCTATGACAGACTACGTTTATTTGACCCGGATATGCATACAACGCCATAACGAAAATAAGACCCGCCTCTTCTTTCATATCCCACCGTCACGGGTAAGGGGGTCGTGGACTTGGACGCGCACCCGAATAACCCTGTTACCCATTCCGTCTTAAAAAAATAAATCTATCCCTGATAGTACAAAACATTTTTCCTACAAAGAGGTATTGCTTTTAGAAAAATAATTGTACAGGATTGTCACACTTTGACCTTCCCTTTAGTTGAAAAATCTCAAAATAACGGAAATTCACTAATTAATTCTCTACAGACACATGTCTCGGTAAAAAGAATTGCAAACTTGTTGCGTCTTGGGGAAACCAAGAATTACGTGGAGCAGATGGCTAGCGACGCCCAATTTGGTATGTCAATTAATGACGTGAAAAAATGAGATGGGTTGCTATTTATTTCCGGTAAAACTTCCTACGCAATTTAATCTCTTAATTTTGAAGGAACTTCTTCAGAACTTAATCCACCAATTCGGATCATTGGTATAAACAAAAAAAATCCTCCTATAATCATTGGGTTGGTTTCCACAGTAGCTTTATGCCGCGGTCAATAGAAATTCTGGCTTATCACAATAATCAATTTTAGAATGAAACCAAGGATAGTCTTAACTATCACCTAAAAATGTCATTAGCAAAAAAAGCCAATCAACATGTCGCTTTTTGATTGTGTCCAGATATTTTTTAACTCGCAATTAGTCAATTTTGTCCCAAGTTAACATCAATTTATTTCTATAAAAATGTCAGCGATTGAGATTGAGAAGGGAACGTTTCGTTGGAACCTGGAAAACGAAGCAGCGGCGTCTCTTCGGGACATCAATTTCAAAGTGTCCCGTGGTTCTTTGGTGGCAGTGGTGGGTCCGGTGGGTTCTGGCAAGTCTTCCCTCTTGTCCGCTTTGGTGTCCGAGATGCCGAAGGTGGAGGGGGAGGTGCGAGTGGCCGGGAGAGTGGGGTACGCCACTCAACAAGCCTGGATCCAGAATGCCTCACTCAGACAGAACATACTCTTCGTCGACGAAATGGATCGGGAAAGATACGACAGAGTCATACGCGCATGCGCCCTACAACCGGACCTAGACCAGCTTCCCGCTGATGACGAAACCGAGATAGGAGAAAGAGTACGTATTATCGTTGCTATCGTTAGTAATACGTTCGTTTACTAATTTTACATGACAGGGTATCAACTTGAGTGGTGGTCAGAAGCAAAGGGTCAACGTGGCCAGAGCCATTTACCGCGATGACGATGTTTATCTCTTCGATGACCCGTTGGGGGCGGTTGACTCGCACGTGGCCAAACATCTATTCAACGAAGTCATTGGACCAAAGGGATTGCTTCGAAACAAAGTAAATAACGCTACTGTTGTATTTTATATGAAAGCGCTAAGAGTCCATTAATCTAATGAGTGTGGTCGACATGTCGTTTCGTTTGCATCCCGGTATTAGTTGAATATGGCGTCCCGTAATTATTATCAGTGTTTTCACTGTGAAACAAATTTCAGTTGATATCTCTAGATTTTAATTTAAAGCAAAGGGTGGCTCCGTTGATGCCCCTTAAAGATGACTTTTCTACTACACAGTGGCTAAGCTTGGTAAAGGCTAGTTAATCCAAAGGCAGGAACCAATCAGACTAAATGCACTAGGCCTGATTGGTTCCTGCCTTTGGCAAGATAAAATTCGTGTCCAGAAGATTAGCGCTTTAAATCCTCGCAACTTCGATAATAGCGAAATTAAACCCTTTTGAGTCGGTCACTTTTGATAGCTGCTTTTGTTTGGAAGTTCCTTGCTCGCTCGACAAGTAGGTTTTCAATCTTTTACAGACGAGGGTTTTGGTGACGCACAACTTGAGCTTCATCCGAGAAGTGGACGAGATCTTCTTCATGAACAACGGACGAATCATCGAAAGGGGAACCTATGACGAAATCATGAGTCGTCAGGGAATGGCCAGAGATTATTTCAGTCAACACATGAGTGACATGAGCGACGAGAATAAAGAAGAACCCTGGTGAGTAAAAATCGAGCTATATCTAAACTTTCTACAGCTAGTTCGAAGTAAAAAAGATAAAAATTCATAGAAATTAGTAATATCTTTTGGTAATAGCGAATTTCTTTGTGGACAAATGCCTTGTGGCGTGTACTGTTTGTGAAGAGCCTTTATTTTTAATTTCTTGAATTGACTCTTTCAAGTTTAACAAGCTTTGATATTTTATGAATTTTTGGTAATGCGTTTTTTTAGTAAGATAAATATCAAATCATCCCAAGGAAAAGTCTCACATGAAGATGAGGCAAAACTCATGACTAAAGAGACGCTCAAAGGAGGAAATGTATGTGCTCTTTAATATACGAAGGCAGTTTGGACTTTTTTTAGCATCTTGAGAACTAGTTTTCTCTACTCAAATTTTAACTCGTGATAATGTTATTGTGCATTTGCAGATATCCTTATCACAATACAAGCCATATTTTAAAGCCTGCGGTATAACATGGTGTGCGATCATCGAATCATTAATCATTAGTAGTGTAGTCCTTAATTTCGCGTCAGTGTATTGGCTGTCTCTGTGGTGCGCGGACTCAAAGGAAGATTTTCAAGCGAACCCAGACTTAAAGGCAACCCGGATAGCGGTCTTATTCGTTATTGGTCTAAGCCAAGCCATTATGCTAATTCTGTACGGAACCATGTCTATCTTTCGCTGTCTACGAGCGGCAAACTGTCTACACGGGAAAATGCTCGAGAGTGTATCTCGTTCTCCCATGTCCTTTTTCGACACGACCCCCCTTGGAAGGATACTCAATCGTTTCTCCCAAGATATTGACGCCCTCGATCAGCAATTACCTTTAATGTTAGTGTTGACCAATAGGGGATTGATATTTTTATTTGTTTACCCGATAGGAAATGCATTTTATTTACCATTATTCATAATTCCTTGCGTTCTTGTTGTCGTTGGATACCTTTTACTTCAGGTAGGAACTCGATTTCAGTCTCCTGTTAATTATTCATTAACACTCTCAATAGTTAATTGCCGTGGTTAAACACAGAATTCGTAACGAGTGAGGGGTAGATCTTTAATTATCATGAAGTTGGTTGCATTTAAAAGCCTCGAGAGCTTCAACTTAAACTAGAGAAAAATCGAAAACATCAACTTAGTCAAAATTATTACCGACATTTCCTAAAATTAACAGACATTTACAAGTTTTTAGAAAGTCTCATTAAGCGTTGAAAAGCCCTTATATCTACGGGAAATAGGCCTTGACCACAGGACTGTACTTACTGAGACTTCACCACCAAGAACTTTCCTCGCGAAATATAAAATAACTCTAAAAATCTTTTAAATATTGAATCTCTTAAAGAGTTTTGGCACTATTGCAAAATGTTGTAGAAAGTATGCACGTCTTATCCCCCCAACCGGAGTGCTCGCGCCCACTTCTGGGGTATTTACTTCTAAAACTGAAAATTTTCCCTTATCTTTGACAGCGTTTCTTGATGTCGAGCAATCGTCAATTCAAGCGCATAACTAGCTTGAGAAATTCTTTCTTGTTTTCGCACGTGGGAGGATCGGTGGCTGGCAGCACTGTCATCAGGGCTTGTGACGCCGGACAGAACTTCGAAGGACAATTCTTGAAACTGATCGACGAATGCACTGCCGCCAACTACATGATGAACATGGCGCAAAGGTATTTCATTCACTGATTATTTTAATTGCGTCTTTTTCGTTTTGGAGAGACAGCCTTTTATCAGCATCTACACTTCATTTTTACCTTTGTGTTGAAATCGGGCAGTGGATGCCAAGCAAAGCGGGCATTCCTAGTGGCTACTTATTTCTCCAATTCAATAAAATGCAATTTCTTTCCAGATGGCTGACAGTACGCCACAATATCTTGAGCAATTGCTTGATGTTTTGCACCGCAATTTTCATAATTTTGAGCAAAGGGACTCTGTCAGCTGATTTTGTTGGATTGATCTTGGCTAATGCCGATCGGGTAAGTAAAGACGAAGCCAGTAAATCGAAATCTCCGCTGGTTTTTCTTTTAACTCTTGATACTAGCTTGATTGTGAAACATCGCTGAAGTAGGACGATACAATGACTTATAGTTACAGAATTAACAAAGAGATGGAATTGCATGTAGGGGTTTGAATGGCAGATTAAGTGAGCAAAATATCACAGCTATCAGGCTTTAGCGACAATGTAATTTTAAACCTAGGGCCGCATTTTTGAATGTTTTTTTATTTTTATAAAGTGTAGGAGCTAGTTTGGATAACATTCTGATACGTTTTCAAGAAAGCGTTTAATTGCCATTTCATGACATTTCATTGACAAGCTTAATTACTTCTCCGAGTGACGATAACGTCACGGAGAGGTGCTGTACTGCATCTGTAATATCAGGAATGGTAATACGTCCTGGAAAGAGGGTAGGAAATTTGGGAAACGGGCATGACCAGGCACCCTATCCCCTACTTGATCGGCACTTTTGTTTTAATTTATATATTTCCGGTGAAATATCATTATCCTTACACTTTAGGCTTTATAATTTATTATTATTTTTTTAAATTTAAATGTCTAACGATAAATTCCCTTGAATTTAGGTAGTAAATCACTAAATTGCGCTAATTATTTATTTTCTGCAAATTAAGTACTAATTTAATATTTTGATCTAACAGCTTGTACAATATCTGAAATTATTCATCGCTGGCTCTACGGGTTTGGAATCAAATGTCGTCTCCATAGAAAGAGTTGACGAATACTGCCGTTTGGAGTCCGAGGCCGAGTGGGAGAAACCAGAATCTCAACCCCCAGCCGACTGGCCTCAACGAGGACAAATCATATTCCAGAACTACAGCACCAGATACCGAGAAGGATTGGATTTGGTCTTGAAGGACATAGATGTCAAGATCGAAGCTGGAGAGAAGGTGGGCGTGGTGGGTCGGACAGGCGCCGGAAAGTCGTCGCTGACGATGGCGCTCTTCCGTCTCATCGAGGGGGTGCGCGGTCAGATCGTCATAGACGGAGTTGAAGTGGAGCGATTGGGCTTGTCCGATTTGAGATCGCGGCTGACCATCATCCCCCAAGAGCCCGTTCTCTTCTCGGGCACGCTCAGACTCAACCTGGATCCTTTTGGACAAAAAGATGACCAGCAACTGTGGGCTGCTCTGGAACACTCGCACCTGAAGTCCTTCGTGGCGTCACTCGAGCAGGGACTGGATCACCCCGTGGCCGAAGGAGGTAACAACTTGAGCGTCGGTCAGCGTCAGTTGGTCTGCTTGGCCCGTGCCTTGTTGAGGAACACCAAGATCCTGATCTTGGACGAAGCGACGGCCTCTGTCGATATGGACACCGACGATCTCATTCAAGAGACCATCAAGAAGGAATTCGCCCACTCTACCATCATCACCATCGCGCACAGAATTAACACCATCTTGGACTACGACAAGTTAGTTTACCTACCTATTAAACCGGCTTATAATAATGGGGCTAATTTTATGTTACTTAACTCTTCATAGGGTGATGGTTCTCGATCAGGGACGAATTGTGGAATTCGACTCTCCAGATGCTCTCTTGAAGAATGAACAATCAATGTTCTACGATTTGGCCAAAGATGCCAATATAGTCTAGATCACCTTTAAGAACGTTTAATGTCATGTACTTGATGGTCTTTACTATGTAATTAGCACATTTTAATTGTCTCAACTAGTTAAGACATCGATAATCATTGGATTAGTAATTGATCAGAGCAAATCAAAAAGTTGTCAATGGAATCAAATTAAAAAAATAAGTTTCATTATGTATTCGTTCGCTCATCGTGATTAAAACTACATCTAACGCGTTTTTGATTTTTATGGTTTTTATTATTTCGCTTCATTTACTTCAGCTTGTATTTAAGCAATTTAGTTCTTCGCTGTAGTCGGTGATAGTCTCGCTCTGTTTATATAGAAAAATAGAAATATTTGACTTTCAATTTCAAATTTAAACCAAACCAAAGCGATTGACAATTATAAAGCAGATAAATTGGTCTACTCTAGGCCCGAAAAATAAACACAGCAGTCTCGTTTGACATTAGACAAGTAAGAAATTTGTTCTTCAAATTTTTTCACAAGTTATCTAATGCGTTGTGTATCAATGACAGCTGCTGATAATAGATTTATCTATCTCTATTCAGTGCTACAGAGAGAGAGAGTGACTGTAGGCCCGATTGGTCAGCCTAGATTACATCTTGGGAGATGCCCCCTTGTGAGGTTGTCTACTGAGATAACGGTTAGATCATAGATTAAATTACAGCTTGGGATACGGCCCCTTGTGAGGTTGTCTACTGAGATAACGGTTAGATCATAGATTAGATCACAGCATGTAATAGGCCACGTATCAATTGTGAAAAGAGGAAACCGTACACAATTAAAAAACCAGATACGCCCCCCCCCCTATTCTGAAAACGATATCTTTAGAAAGATTGAAGGGTAAAAAATACATAATTTGAGATTAAATTTATTTATTTTACCTACTATGGTTCACCATTTTGAAATTAAGTTCGGCTCATTTCAGTGATAGAGAACCCACCGTTCAGAATTATATTCATTTTGACCAATAAGATAATTTTCACGCGCTAACCCATCAAATTCAAGAACAATTACTTTTCAAAAGGTTATTTTACCAGTTACTCTCAAACCACTTTAGAGTTATGACTGAGTACGGCATCGTGTATAAAATCCCTTCGGCTGAGGAGTACCGTCATACTTTCGAGTTTGATTTTGAGTTTAAAATCTTAAATTTCTTAAGCTACAGTTATGATTTTGGTCAGTTTATCGAGGGTTACGATTATAAAGGGCCAACACCGTATGAAGGAGTCGAATGGCAAGTCATTCCAAGGGTGTGCCCTCGAGGATCTAGACAAGATCATGACAGACATAGAGCCATGTCACTATATTTGAGGATTTTAACCATCCCTTCAGAGGCGTCTCTGGCAGTTTCTGCTAGCAACATCAGTGTGTTCATAAAGGGAGATCCTAGCGAATATCAGATTTATAGATTCGAGGATATTCAAAATACAAAATATCATTGGGGTTCCTGCACATGGAGTGGAAATGGTGTGCAACATTCCAAACGAATTAGCTACATTAGAGATAACCATGAGACAATGCTACCGAACGGTGATTTGACTTTGCAATTCAAGGGTACAGTGAATATTCAATTTGATCCAGCGCTTTGTAAACTCTCGTCAAAGACTACCTCGGTATCCAAGACTCAGCTAATATCCAAGGCTTTAACCGGCGCAGACGTCACCCGCGAAATTGTCAAGAAACTCTTGGCGGAAGGAATGGGATCTGACGTTGTCCTTAAAGCCAGAGGTCAAGAGTTCAAATGCCACAAATGGATTCTACCACTGAGATGCGAGTACTTTCGAGCCATGTTCTCTAGCGGGTTGAAAGAGAGTCAAGACGGAGTTGTGGATTTCAGTCAAGACATGGACGGTGAAGAACTGAAAGACTTGCTGGATTACTTGTACTTGGGGATGGCATCTAACTTGGACAAGACTTGCGGCGTCATGTTGAAGATGGCCGAGATGTTAGACCTTCAAGATTTGAAATCGCAAAGCGAGAAATTACTGATTCAACAATTGAAGATGGACAACGCCTGGGATTTGTTAAACCTCGCTCGCGAGCAACGGTCAAAAAGTTTGCAAAAAGAGGCTCTTTTGTTATTGGCTAAAATCGCCGATTAAGAATGTAATCAAATTTTTTTCCTGTTAAAATAGAACAATCCTTGGCTTCAGTATTAGTTTTACAATTTTTGAAACAGCAACGTTTATTCATAGAAAAAATACTGAAAAGGCACCGATAAAATTTATACACTTAATTATGGCGTAAACGAGGAATTAAATACATATGTCTATTATAATTACAACAATAATTATTACATAAAATTATTTTTAATTTAATCGATTTGAAAAAAATGTTAATTTTTAAAATTGTTAATTATGTCCAATTTAATTATATATATTTTTAATTTGTAACTTTTTGGGTTAAATATTAATAGATTAAAATTACTGAACAATTTTGAATATAATTAAGGCATTAATTAATCTTAATTTAAGGCAATTAATTGAATAGTTTTTGAGCTAATATTATTTTTTTAATTGAAATTATTGCCCGAAATGTTTGATCCATAGTAGAGAAACAAAAGCGAATTAAACGATGAAAACGTTCATTTAGTTTAAACGTTATTCTACTGAATTTTTTTTAGCTAAGCCTAAATGCATAGGAAGATGAGTTTAATTACGTTTTAAATGACTTGTTCATAATTGGAAGTTTGTTTTTGGTTTAGTAGAATTAGTTTATAGGCTTATATTTACATTAACTGCTAAATAAGTCGCAGTATCAAAAAGCTAACGAGAATTTTCATTTTTCTAATGGCAAATTTTTTAGATAGAGCAATTTACAATACTATATTTGAAGCAATTATTGTGTTATAATTGTGCATAGACGTGAATTTACGTGTTAGTTTGTTAAACAGTACTGAAGAGCATTGGTATTATTTACAGTGTACAATACGATTTGAGTTGGTTAAAATTCACAAATTCAAAATTTTTGAGTTAAAACGCAACCTAACAAAAGATAAACTACCTGGTGTCAATAATGAACACGTGGTTCTATATATTTCTCCATTGAGCAATTCTAAACTCAATCTAATTTTTTTTTTATTTTTGAGTTTTCATGGGAGAGGGGTTAATATGTCTTGCCCGACTTGTTAAATTCAAATTTTTTATCAATATTGCTTTTACGAGATGCAATATTTATTTATTTTGTTGTTGAATTTGACTGAAAGGGTTATTTCTTTTTACAATTATTGACTAAGTATACAGTACTACCTACATTACAATATTTCATTGCCGCTGTAGATACGAATGACTCATGAGAAATGTTTTTTACAAGTTTAAAATTAAATATGCTTTTTGGGATTTAGTTATTAAACTAAAAATTGTTATTTAATAAAGTAAAATTAATATTAAATAGTACGGCATAATTAGGTTAAGACAAGGGAAGTGCAATAACCAATAGATCAAGTTTTTGAGTGTTTATGGAAATAGAGGAAGTGAGGTGAATGAATATGTAATTTCATATCTTTATAAGAGAAAAGTAGTGTTGCCGTCAACATGAGTTTTCACAAAAAATCTTAAAAATCTATGGATAATCCAGCAGTCATAATGTCGAAGTGAGCATGAAGATTTGAAACAAGTATTTTGATTTCTTTTCAAAATAGTAGTAAAATTCACCAACATATTTGACTTAATTTTGAATTTATTTTCAAAGTTGACAATATTACTACTAAAAATCAGAAAATTACTCGAGCAGTTTCCCGCCAAATCCGACCGTGCCTCTCAACGGCCAAAGAGCTTCAACCAATCAAAGAAGGGAACACTAAAACCTACAGATACGCGACTTCGTTTTGACCTTGAGAAAGTAGGCCTACCGTTCACGGGAACACTCTTTTCGCGTTCCGTTATTTGGTTGACCAATGAGAGAGCTAGTCGTAAAATGCCGGATAATTCGGAAAGTACAGAGTTGAAAATATTCTACGATGCTTAGGCCTAATATTTTCAGTTTGAAAAATCGGTTAAAATAGCGTTTCATTAACCATTTAAAAACAAAATGAACACGCTACCAACCCATCACATGGCGCTAACGAAAGTCACATTAATTCTTTAAACCTTCATGATCTCCTCAATTAAACACGGGCGTATCTACAGCGGGCAATTTTTATTATACAACATGATACCTTTACGAGCATTAAAACATTGACATAGAAATGTTAAACTTGTTAATTACGATACCAATGTCAACGTTTTTAGATTTCTATCCTTTCTTAATTTGGTAATGAGTAAAGCGTTGAATGATAATTATTACAATATGGTGGACGGATTAGAGACACTGTCAACATAAATTGACGCTTCAAGGATCGTGGAACAAGTCGGAATCGAATAACTTCGACCCGACACCTATAAACAATTAGTAGATCATTCGACTTTATGGTCAATTGTCATTTTATACATTATGACCAGTTTTGCTTACGTTTCTTTAAATTCTAGCGATTCTTTATCTATATCAGAAGTAAATCACGTGTTTTGTTTGAGTGACGTATTTAATTTGCATTATTAATTTATTGTTAACAGAGTTTATTTAAAATTCTTAAAATCCCCCGATCTTTTTGGCCCATTTCTAAATTCACTCATGACTTGCCAGGTTTTTCCTGACCCGTCACAGAAACCCTTAGTTAGACACTTCCTCAAAATAGGTGTATGATTTACTTCTGATATAAATATAACTTCTGGAAACGGTTTGTTTTTTACATTAACGATTAATTTTAACAACGTTTTAATTAATATTAAGTGTTTTAATATTATAGTTTCTATCGAGACTAATTTCACATTAAAAACAGTATAGTTTTGTTTCTAAGTTGTGTAGAAAAGAATGGTGGTGGTTTATTAAAAAATATCGTGATTAAAGTTTTAATTGTAAATTAGTGATTAAAATTTTGATTATTAATTTAAGTGTTTAGTAGTAAAATGTAGATTACTGCAAGAGCTTTAATATAAGACCAAGAACGTCAAAATCCGATGATAAATTAAAAAGTTATGAAGGTTGAAAGATCAGAGAATATTTTAAAATTTCTTCATGACGTCATGGAATATTCTGAAAATATTATTCACATTCGTATCTTTCTTATTTATGGTCCGATTTTCACGATCTTGGTCTCATTTTAAAGCTCAGTTTGAGATCTATTGAAATTTGTAAGTGAATAAATTATCAATTAAACGGATGATTTTGATTGGCTGCAATAATTTCAAAACCTTCAAACCTTTAACAACCATTCCTTTCTAGCACACTTTAGAATTTAAATCATTGCTGTTTAATTAAATTTAAACAGCAATTAATTTAATTGCTGAGCCATTGATGATTAAAATTTGTTAACTATTGAAACGTAATATCACGTATATAAGTACATTAGCTTTAAATATATATTTTTATTATTATTTATATGTTTATGGTAAATACCCGCTAACATATATTGCATTAACATATTTATTTGTTTGTTTACGGTAATAAAGGCGACAATATCGCGCGTAAAATATTTTGAAAGCGATATTTTCCATGAGCACAGTTGACCTCGGGGGGCGTTTAATTTATTTTAATCACGATGTCACGTGATAACGTTAATTATTCATTTATTTATTTATTTTAAAAGTGAAGTGAAATATTAGAGTTCATGGTATTCGAACTGAGCTCATTGTAAGCATATTGTAGGTACAAAGTAGGTCAAAATCAGTCCAAAGCTGACGAAATTACGACATACTTTGTTCGAAAATTCATTTAAAACTTTGTTAGTTTTGGTCCAATTTCGACATAATTTGTCTCATCTTATACGGAGTTCTATCCGAACACGCGACTTTCTAAAAACCGCGTTTTATTCGCGATACCTATCCCTTTAAATAGATGACGTCACGAGATGACTTAATTATTCTCCTCGTGAGAGCAATGATGATTCGTTGAACACTTGGCTGGTGAATCGACGCTAGTTTTGCCGCTAGCTTTGTCAGCTTCGTTGTCATTGGTTGATGGCATGTCACCTAAAAGGGCTTTGGCGATCCAAGGATCGTTCTTGAAGCCTTTGCAGAATTCTTCACGGCTTAATTTACCGTCTTGATTCTGTTTCATAGATATTAATTTTGTCTTGATCAACTCGATAACAACATTTGTATCTCGGGAGTGTCATGCTTTAAGCTGGACAACAACAGTAGCTGGGAATTTTGGAGCTGTTCATGCAGTTTTATGGGTAGACAAGTGCAAAAGCGGTGAAAACTCGTTAAGAAATGTAAAGCACTTTCAAACAGCAGTGAAAACCTCGATTAGAAATGTAAAGCACTTTCAAACAGCAGTGAAAACCTCGATTAGAAATGCAAAGCACTTTCGAACAGCAGTGAAAACCTCGATTAGAAATGCAAAGCACTTTCGAACAGCAGTGAAAACCTCGATTAGAAATGCCAAACACTTTCGAACAGCAGTGAAAACCTCGATTAGAAATGCCAAACACTTTCGAACAGCAGTGAAAACCTCGATTAGAAATGCCAAACACTTTCAAACAGCAGTGAAAATCTCGATAAGAAATGCCAAACACTTTCAAACAGCAGTGAAAATCTCGATTAGAAATGCCAAACACTTTCAAACAGCAGTGAAAATCTCGATAAGAAATGCCAAACACTTTCAAACAGCAGTGAAAATCTCGATAAGAAATGCCAAACACTTTCAAACAGCAGTGAAAATCTCGATTAGAAATGCCAAACACTTTCAAACAGCAGTGAAAATCTCGATTAGAAATGCCAAACACTTTCAAACAGCAGTGAAAATCTCGATAAGAAATGCGAAGCACTTTCAAAAAGCAGTGAAAAACTCAATAAGAAATGCAAAACACTTTCAAACACGGTAACAAATGCAAAACACTTTCAAAAAACGTAAATCTGTGCAAAAACTCAAAAACAAACCAATACTTAAATACCAGATTTTGAACCTAATGTGTTCTTGACGTACAAAATGGGGAGGCTTAAGCATTTTGGCAAAGACATCAGTAACTCAAAAACTTACCTTATCTAATTTGGCGAATAGCTGATTGACCCTTTTTTCAGGCGAGTCGACTGTTGAACCGGCGTCTCCATTTTGACTTCCATTCTCGTGGCTCCGCGAACGTTGACTGGCATGCAGTCGTTGAGGCATCGTCTTGCCGTGCAACGCGTAGATCGAACGGACAATGTCCAACATTTCCGATTGCGTCACGTAACCGTCGTTGTCCAAGTCGTACAAATTAAAGGCCCCTAATTAACAACAAGAACAACAAGCCAATTAGGTTTAAAGTGAGAATGAAATGAACGGAAGGGAAAGACGTGACTCTTACAATTCAGTTTCTCTTCAACAGATCCCCTACTTGCTACGGATATTGCTCGGATAAATTCCTTAAATGTTATCACGCCATCCTGTGAGAGAAAGACAAAATATTTATTACATTTAGGAATTTGCTTTTTAATTGTAAAGAGGATAGATAATAAGGAAAGAAAAGTAAATATTATTTTGCGACCAAATTAGCATATGCAGTCTTAATTTCCATGTTTGCAGGGTGTTTCTGATAAATCTTCCATAAATTAAAGGAAGTGTTGTTTTTGGAGTAAAACTGAGTGTAAAGTGTCAAAGAACATGGGGTCTGCAACAATAGGCCTTTATAGAAAGTTTTTACGGCTTGCGCACCTTGTTGATTTGTTCCGCCGCGCCTGCGCATTATAACAACCATACGTCACCAAAATTCTCTCTGACGTGACGTCACTAACCTTATCCGTTAAGCCTAGGCTTCCATAGCCCATTTTAAGCGATGGATACACAGGAGAACGAGTAAGTTATTTTAAATATTAATTAATTAGAGGAACAAACGCGTTAAAAAAAGCCCACCATTTTATCAGTCTGCTTTATCTCTCCAAATCTTGCCTCCAGTTCGTGTTTTTTATAACACAAAACTGGCTGAACTGAACTGACTCAATTTGAACTACAAGAGGGGCCAAGTACCCATAATTCCTTTAGAACTTTCTGTAAAGGCCTATTAGCAACGAAGATATGGCCCCTGAAACAAGGAAATAGACAAAAAGTAGAGGAAGATGTATTCGGCCTCATCAACTTGTTTAGAATTATTATAGAGTTTCAATAACATGCAATCGAACAACGTTTTTTAACCACTTCTTTACCCAGCAGAAGTTTATTAATCGGGTAGAAGTATGCCTATGCTGGTAAATAAAGCTAACTCAAAGTGCCATGGCAAACTTTGTCATGGAAGGTTCAATAACCTTGTTCGATTTAATCCCATTGAAACTATCTAATAATTCCATTTCTAAACAAGTTGATGAAGCTGAATACTTTGTCCTCTCCATTTTTGACTACTATCTTGTTTTAGGGGCCAACCTAAACTAAATGTTTTAGACCCCATGTTCTGGTGAAACATTTCATTCAGTGTCACCAAAGTATATGGCATACTTATCAAAAACACCTTGTATGGAATTTTTGTATTGGACAAAGCCCTCTCCCAACCCCTATAGAGTATTTCGTTATTTACTTACTTTGTTTACATCAAAGACGTTGAATACATAGTCAACGAATCTTCCCGGATTACCCGATGGAAAAAACTGGCCGTAGATATTGGCAAACTCCTATTGTGACAATCATTTCAAATTTAATTGTTAATAAAAATCGCGGTTTTAACTCGGGCTACGTTCCGACTAATTTGTAAGGCTGCGTTAAAACAGTTCTTACTCACAACTTTCGACATGAAACCCGTTGGACAATCACGGATAAAGTCTTTGTACCATTTTTGCAACTGAGGACCCTCAACTGAAAATAAGAATAAATTAGATAAAGAATTTAAAAAATTACGTTAAATTATATTTAATTACAAAACTGGTTAATTTTTAATAAATTGCAATAAAAAGACAATCACGGATAACGTCTTTGTACCATTTTTTGCAACTGAGGAAATTACCGTAATTTTTAAAAATGGTAATTTACCGAAACATTACCGGTAAATTACCGATTTAAATTTTGGAATAACAAAAATTACCGTAATTTATGCTATTTTATACTTTCGCGGGCTTATTACCGCGGTAATTTACCGGTAAATTACCATTTTAAAATTACAGTAAAATATAAATGGGTAATTTACACCGTATTTGGTAAATTACCGGTAATTTACGAACGGTAAATAACCGACTCACATCATCCCTCGACTGAATAAAAATTAAGATAAAGAATCTCAAAAAATAATTTAAAGTTCATTAAAATTAACTGGTTATATTTAAAAAAATTACTTTAAAAAATGGTCTAATGTAGAGGTTGCTGCTACCTCTGCAGTAGACCATTTTTCAAAAGTAGGTGGCTAAAATTGAGGTACTACTTTTAATGCTCATTGATAATTGACTGAGTTCAAGAAATATAGCAAGTTGTACCCTTTGAGTAGTATAGTAAACTTGTTTCACCCTCACAACTAACAAACGTTTATTAAAACCTTTTAATTGATTAAACATAACTTCCTCTATCAAAATATTAATATATTTTGAATAACAACGAACATTAATAAGAATATTGTAGTAAAAATATCTTTGAACCTGAACCTTTTACCTCTGAAGGTCGCTTAGGGACTCGTGGGGGGGGGGAGTTTTGACGAAAGAGGGTAGCAATATTTAGTGACAGGTGGTAATACGCCTCGATTAACTTCCCTAAACCCCTCCCTCCATGCCCCCCTGGCGTTATCCTTTCATCTCCGAACTAATTGGGTTATTATCTCGTCCCTTAATGAAGTAGCAGCACATTTTTTATCTCGTGTTGCAAAAAAAGTAGCAAGGCGTTATAATTACTTACTATATAGGGTGTTTGTGATAAGTATGCCATAAATTAAGTTGCAGTGTTCTTTGGGAAATCAATTTTGAGTCAAAAATGTTCTATACTTCTATCGCCATTTTGCTACAAGGGACACCGTTTTCGAGTTAAGATTACTATATATGGGGTGTTCCTGATAAGTATGCCATAAATTAAGTGGCAGTGTTCTTTGGGAAATCAAATTTGAGTCAAAAATGTTCTATACTTCTATCTATGACATTTTGTCACAAGGGACACCGTTTTCGAGTTAGGATTTGACTGTGTCCCTGTGTCCCTTTTGGCAAAAGTTACAATTTCGACTGAAGAAGTTTTGACTAAGGCCTAGAAATGTTTTCCACGTTACAATCATTTTTTAATGCACTCAACTTTCCACTAAACATTTTTGTTATCCCATTCCTTTTAAGTTGCCTTAAATGGGGCCCCATTCCCAAATCCCCATGAGCTTCATTATGAAAGGACCCTACTTTGGGCAAATAGTAAAAAAAGGTACGCAACCGTAAGTTTATTTTGACCCTCGTGCATTCTTTCATAGAATGAATGACGTCAGACTTCACGTCAATGGCACGCGGGCCTTCAAGACAGATTGGGCGTGAACCGTCTAACCGGGTACCAAACATTATATCAAAATTCCATTAATGGCTAAATTTCGAAGGTCTCCATTGATTCACTTTGAGATTACGTTCGGCCCCTTGTTCACTGTGTGTTTTATTTATAGATTCTTGACTATAGAAAACCAATAACTTTACAAACGATACGAGACATAAGATAAGTGATCGGTGGTTCGTTCTGTCTGTGACGTTGATGGGCACATCACGTGTCGTTCTTACGAAACTACACGGCGTCGTTACCCAGGTGGGGGTTTTAAGGACTTGGTAACATGATGTTGTTATTGTTTGTTAGAAACAATGTTTGTTTCAACTTTCAAATTCAATAACACAATGCTCACTCAATCAGGGGATATTCATAAAGGTACACTATTACGAGGTGGTCTAGAACAGAACCTTCCTAAGAGTTTTAATGGTAAAGGGTTCGCGGACCCAGCCATGAACTAAACCAAACCATGTCTAATGAACCTTTCTGTGACTGATATCAACCACGCCGTTTGATCAAAACATACGAACAGATAAACAATCAAATTTCTCAAATAAATGTAACACTACTTTGAAATTAATTTTAAGTGACCTTGATATACCATCTTCCCCCCATCCCGCGCACCCAGCTTTAAACAGCGAGTTCACTAAAATTAAACATAGGAATAACCTTGATATCCTAGAAATTAACACCATTCTTAATATGCTTTGACTGTGCTGCATACCGTTCCGTTATTATACATCTTGGTGTTGCATGTTATCACTATTTCCCAACTCCTATAGGTTTTATGCAATTTATGTATCATCTAAGCCTAAACCACCAAGAGGTATTGAGTTTCACCCTTCTTTAATAATAGCCTTCTACTGGAATGCAACTATCCGAGTAAGAGTGGCATTGATCAATAAAATCAATTCTCTAGAATGATGTTAGCTTCAGACTCGGGGGGTTTGATTTCATTTCTGTAACTTGATCCTAGCACTTTACGAAATGATCTCGGTTATACCAAACCTTCAATGGAATCTTTTGGCCCCAAAGATCAAATCGTTGAGGAGCAAGCTTATGTCAGAAAACAACACTTCGCGTTTCTTCGTAATGATAGAATCGGGAATGCATACAGCTAATAGGAATATTGAATTTTGTGTAATCACGTGACTAGGGGGATTTTATTAATCATTATGTATTACCATAAGTTTATAAGATATGTTCCATAAGTATTACTATCGTATACAAGTTCGTAATTCTACTGAGAGACTTACAGCTCGAGCTAGTTCGAGAACGACGGAAGCGAGTCAATTGAAGTCCTACACTCGGTGGTTAATTTTGCATGCAGGACTTGCATCTAGGTCCTATTTAGTCTGCATTACTAAGCCCAAATTTGACAGCAGCGCCTCACCAGGCCTCCCTCGTTTTACCCTGAATCTATGACCAACCTCATTCACTTCAAAATTACAAGCTCCAGTTTCTAAGTTACCAGTGACAAACTTATGGTCAACATATCTTATGGTATGACGACGTTTTCCTGGAGTTGCTACCAACCAATGAAATCACAGACGTCACCTTACAGTACTCAAGCCCGGCCCACAAAACCCACGTAGAAATTAACAATGGAGATACCTGGGCACAATTATTCTTATTAGCCCACTGTATTTCAGTCCTTCAACCCTTTTTTGAACACAATGTACCAATATTAGTAACAGTAACAAACCTTAATGGGATATTCCCTTGCTGACCTTCGCCTAGCGGACAACGTTCCCTTCCCTACCCCTCTTGGCCGATCAATATTAGGACGCCATCAATCATTCGCCGGCCTGTCACCTGATATACATTAAGATCAGGAAATCACCCCCACCACTATATTTACCTATAGAGATAGACTCCATGAATGCAATTCATCATCCTAAAAATATTGAAAAGGACTGATTTCTACGTCAAAGTCAATTTTATGAAATCATCTTATTCCGTCAATTAACGTTAGTCTATGGTTGAAGAATTTTAGTTTATTATTCATGATAAGAAGGTAATGTATTCAGGCGTATGTTTGTGTATAGTACTCCAGGCTTCGTAACGTAATTATAACCGAAACCATTTGCTGCCCTAATGGTCAACTCTACTCTCGCGTGTAATTAAGAAACCGTAGCTTGGGAGGGGGACTGTACACGCCATATTTATGCTCTCTCAAATGATCGAAGGCAACCGTACAGGATTGGCTGGACAATATCAACCGTCCATGGTGGTTTTTGTACAGACGAAACATGAAGCATATTTACAGCTTTCTCATGGTTTATGCAAACGTTTATGTGTTAGCTGTGTACAAATAAGTGTTGTCAGTGTCAGTCAAGGGGGATCTAGAATAGGTTGTTTTACCGTTTTAGTGGTTTGTCTTCGTCCCAGCCTTGAGAATAACAGAAACAACTTAACCAAAAGGAGCGTATTAGGAACTAGAGGGGCACAAAGGGCATTGCCCCTGCAATAATTTCGGTTTGCTTTCTCCAATGTCGAACTTTTCCAAACAAGGATATGTCAAGGCTGATGAAATATTGTCACGCTATAAAGACAAATACAAAAGTACTTGCTTCGGAGGACTAATGGACTAAATCATGTTGTACCATTTAAACCGTTATGAGAAAAGGAATACCATTTAAACCGTTATGAGAAAAGGAATTTAAGAAACTAAAATCAATAGACCTAAAAATAAAATAAACAAGCTGGCCATATATATACGCCCGTTAAGGGGCAGATTAAAAATGAAGCAAGCGCCATCTAGTGAACAGAAATACAAACTCAAAGGTGACATTTTTTCATTGGCTGAAAACATTCTGACACTAAAATTCTGCCTCTGCGCATTTCTAAGCGAACCAATAAGATCACCCCTCATTCGTGAAAGCCCGGTTTAGAAACTCGTAAGGCCGTTGTAAATTTTGAATGAATTTATTTTTAGGTGTATAGACCATTTTGGAAACTTTCAAATCACATAAAGAGAAACCAAAAAAAGGGACGAGGCCTCCATTAGGGTATTCTTCTAATCCTCGCCATGAAGCACCGTCTGGCGTTGCTTTTGGGGTGAGCAAAATAACCCAAGATGGTGGCCGCGCACCTCTTGTGTATGTAATTTTTGAAACAATCTATTTGATTCGATTCGTTTATCAAATACCTAATTTATTTTTCAGTTTAAAAACGTCGAAGTTCAACAGGCTGATGTAACCATGCATGCGTGTATAAATACCACGTTCTGAACCGTGCCATTTCCCCAATCAAAAGGAAACTGACAAATTTTGACTGTCTACATCACAAAGAACAAAGCTACAAACGAACACCTTTCCTGAATGTACCTTACATGTTTACCTTACTGGTACGTTATCAACTTACGTTGAAACACATTGATTTGGTAGTGGAGTGAGTTTGTCTTTGCAATTATACACACAGACACGGTCTTGTTCACGGTGATTATTGGGTTTTGCCTTCAAAATGTGACAGATAATTGCGCAATGTCCCTACATAATGAAGGGGTTATACAATGGGAAACCACTGAATATGCGTGCATGCAGTCTTTGCTTTTGAGAAACTCAATTTGACACGCCCCCTCCCCCGGCTCGCGTGACCGCCCCGCACCGACGACGCCTAAACAACCTCGATCTAAGAATGTTAGAATTGCTAGGACATCCGTGGCAACGATTTCCAATAATCTAAATAGAAGACACACGGTGTTCCTAAAATGAGGGTGACAGAACCATAAGTTCATAAGTTATGTTCCATAGTTTTGTCACTGGTTACATGACTAGGCTTGTCATGAGGCGAGGTGATGCATCGAAAAATACAGCGTTACATACAGACAAACACGTAGAGATGAAACTACCCGTTTCTAATATTATAATGGTGCCACCGTGGCGTTACTCCATTTACCCATAATTCCATTATGTAAGTTGGTATAGTCCTATTACCTTGAAGGTTCGATTTCAAAAAGAAGGAAAAAGCTTAAAGAAGAATATTTGGGTCAAGGTTAGCTGAATATTTTATTAAAGGTTGTGGCAAAAATAAAGCTCTACGAAAGGTTGCTTGACCATTAAGTTTTCTTTTAAGGTGTCATTCGAAGCTTTCATGGCTACCTGCGTACATCATTAGAGAAATTACGCGAAGGATGCACCTAGGCAAAGTAAAGTTTGATTCTGTCTTGGGCTCTTGACATACTCTGTAGACAGTGCGCACTAAAGGGCCCAGAGAAATTTCTTCCCTTGTTCCTAAAATTTAACCGCGCTTCAGAAGTTTAGAGTAACAAGAAATTTCATTTACACGTGGCTAAGCTACTAAAATATTTTCACCGATAGGTGACAGCACTCAGTGATTCCCAACCTCGAAAAGCATGCTGGGATTTTTAAAGAGCTACGGATAGCCCCCCAACTATGCCACTCCAGAATCACACTTCCCTCCTTAGAGCATCCCATGCCACAAATTTTAAATTCGTAGCAGACGAACCCTATTTAGTTGGCCTTGAAATTCCACAATAAATATGGCCTTGAAATACCTTATGATACATTATAATTTATTGCACCGAATCTCAGAATTTTAATTTTTAAAAATTCTCCCAAATCAAAACAAAGTTCAGAATATTCTCGCTGGCGCCTGGCAGTTCTTAAAAATATCAAATTAGTCTGAGAGAATTCGCACTAACCCAATTAATACAATCAAAGCTAAGCCTAATGTAACCAAGGCTTAACTGTCAGCAGTTCCTTTTAAATCGCGAACAACGAGTGCGCAATTAATTAGTTGAAGACTGCTAATCAGTTCGGGTTTAATGAAAAGAGCTCATTACATAAACCTTCCCAATTTGGAACACTTCGAGTTAATTGATTCTTATCGATTGACGCGTCAAAGTGGGCCGCTAATTACCCACCCCAAGCTAAATAACGATCCTCCCTTGAGTAAACAGCTCATATTTTTAAATTAGCACCAAGCGTATTAAACGGGCCGAGTCTTAAGTAAATCATACTTAGTAATTGCATGGAAGGAGTCTAAGTAACATAAGTCAAATTATTTCTTAATTTTCTTTCTTTTTAAATTTGAATCGTAGACCATTTTTACACGTAATTTGATAAGTCTAGAAGACATTGGGCGACAAAGGAAAGGGCAAGGTTCATTCGGCAATTGCGGACAGAATGTCCTTGGCCTGTCAGAAGCAGCTACCTTGACAATTCATCCTCTGTACTCTGCAGCGCGCATGCTCGCATTATAACTGAAATACATAAATCGGATCACCGTTTTTCAAAGATTCTTCCCCACAAAAAACTCACGGAATTATTTAGAAGCCACGCCCCTATAGAGTTATAGTAGATGAGATAGTGACGGTGATACAAGTTTCACATCCGTAAAACACTCATTGCTTCATAACTTTTTTTGTTGCGGTTCTTAGGACAAATGAAAAACCGACAAAGAACATTTTGGACTCAAAATTGCCCCATACTGTCCTTCGATGCAACCATACTACCACTCTTTTTGGAATTAAACGCGGCGACACTAACATCTAGCGACATCTAGAGAGAAAATTTCTCCTTACTACGTCATCAAACGAAACAAAATTTTAACTAGGCTTTTTCCAAACACAATACTTTACTTGCAAATTTATAAATTGCTACGAAACCAAATAAAGAAGTAAACATATCATAATAAACTAGATTTTCCAAGGCTTTTTTTCGCATTTTAAGTTTGTGGATGACGAAAATTATGTCACTAACACTTTAAGCAAGGATCAAGATACACCGATCGCAAGTAACAAGTGTCGCTCAACAATTTCGTCTGCAATGATTATACAATGTCGTGCCGGGAAACGATCAAGCATAGAGTCGAGGTTTTTTGGTCCAGTTTGTATCCCGCCTATATTTCCGTTTGAATTTCCGTAATAAAACAATTTAATTCGATGTTTAATGAAATAGAAAGATGGTCGTCAATATTTATCGCAATACATTCTAGCCTTTCCACGCGTTGCATTAATTTGCGCGGATAAATATAGCGGAAATCAATATATATCACGGTTGCGGAATATCCAGAACTCTCGGTGTACGGTTTCCGATTCAATGGTAGAAGAATTGATGTTTTGCAAATTAAATATCAAAGTGGGCGGTCGAACATATAATCATTTGATCCATGACATCCGAAACGAAGACATTTGTCAAAGACTGAATTATATATGTACCATGACATGGTGGTGGTGGTACTCAAAGACCTGTTCAGACTAGACTAATATCTTACGTTCCTGTCGGTCGCCACCTCGTTAATTTAGAGTCGATACGTTCATTCCCTACGTTAGTGCAGACGACGCAAAACGAGTCGCGTACATGGGGTTATTTATGAGCCAAGGCCCAAGACATAAAAGAATAAAAGAGCTGAACATCCGAATGACAACGAGGTGGTGCCATCTCGATGCACTGCCCGTGACGAAATTGAACCAATTTCAAACTAAACCCATGCAAGACTTTTACGTAGCCCTTGTCACATGTCAGATTAAGCGAGAAAAGGGACTTCACTGGCGTGAACGTATAGATTTTAGTTTAGTCTGAATGGATCTTTAAGCAGTCGCTAAGCACTAACGACAGATTTTCGAGCCTAATTTGTGAAAATCCTTAAAATTTACGTAAAATCTTTTCAATTAAGTTCATATTGGATTATCCGCCTCATATTTGTTTTGCTTTGAGCTGGTCTGCGTTCCAAGCTTAGACGGAGAGGAAAGAGAGAGAGAGAGAGAGAGAGAGAGAGGGATGGAGTGCTATATTTGAGTTTCCCGAGACACGTCATAATGGATGGATGACTCGAACCATTATCCTTTTCGCTAACCCTAGACTCTGTCCACTCTAAGAGATGTCTTGACGTGTTTCTCACAAAGATAGGGCTTTTATGGGACTCATATCCCGGACCTAATACTAGACAGAGGAACGACCGACGTCGCAAACTTGAGATAGTATAACCATAAGGAACATAATAACAATAAGTATGATGCACGATTCCTAAATTACTTTGGTTGGTTTGCTGCCATGGGTGTTGCTGCCTTCAAAATGGAACTAGATGAGCAATTGAGCATCTATGTTCTAAAAGCATACATACTTATTTGTTCTACCCCGTGGGTTAATTGCTTGTTTAACAAAATTACTTAAATAGTTGGGTTTATAGGGAAATCATTGAATATCACACCCTTATTTTTAACGTATTTCACTGAGTTTATATCATACTTATTGTATTTATGTTACTTATATTATATAAGGCGATTACAAAAACGGATAAAAAGAACACGCATCCCAGGAGTCCTTGTACAATGGGACCATTGGGACATAGCCCGGGACTAAGATACCCAGAACAAAAAACAAGAAGGCAAAGAGATATTAATATAGTTTCACTCAAATCAATATGTTCCGAATTAACTATTAAACTATTCAACTTGATTAACACAATTTGATAATGTCAAGTCAAACTTTACTGAGAGAAATAAATGGAATAAAAGCGGTTCGTGGTAAAGAAAGTTGGCATATCATATGCAATATTAAAGAGAGGATGAAATAGCAAGAGAACTATTTTTTAAACTCCTTTAAACAGAGTAAAAATCAATTGAACAAATATTGCCAATGGATATCTAATCATTTAATTCTCCATTTAAAATTTTCCCTAATTTCGTTAATCTATGTATTCTTGGTCTAACTAATAGCATGCTTATGTCACGTGGGGCTCAACACATCATGGTAAGAGCTCCGACTGATTTCATCATTGTAGTACTTTCACCGGTATGTTTAATTCAAGGATGAAACTAAATTGCGAGTCAAAATTTTTGACGAAGACAACGATCAGGGTATTGGATTGTAATACTAGAATTTCTCTCTCGGATATGTCCATCAAGTGGAGAGACTAAGCTCACAGAGGATCTTGACATTCGTCCCGGTTGTGGAAACTTGACCAATAAGGCCCGGACGCGCAACTTTTAGGGTTGACTTAAGCTCTCTAGATCGCGTTATGATAGTAGACTATATGGAACCCGTGTAGCTTGCCCGGAACTCCACCATCTGTCAAAATCCCATTCAAGAAAGAAGAAATTTTCACAATATTGATTTCGTTCTTCCCATTTCTTCCCAGGCGCAATTTCTTGTTCAAAATATACCAAGTATGAAGCTAAAGACCTTCTACATCTTAATGCCTTTACCTTAAAGTAGATATGCTATACCTTAAATTCTATCGTAGTGCATGAAAAGGTGTTCCATAATTAGTAATAACAGAAGGGGATAATAGTAGAAGGATGACACGCTGTACTACTTACTTTAGTTATGTAACATGAATCTTCCCGGGCTCATGGCACCATTTTTGTTTGTCGCTCATCAAACTTCTGATGGGTAACTATTGCACAGTGCTAAGTCAATTCTATAACTGTTCAAACGGCACTAAATCCTCAGCAATCAACCCACAAACCTTGATTGTCCTGACGTGGGACAAAAATCCACTAGTGTATGCGTCTTGGCAAACAGTTAAGCTCTAATAGAGTAATGATGAGGGTACTATGTACACGGCGTATGTGATTCGGTTTAGTAATCTTGCTCCAAATGTTGGAAATGACGTTGGGAAGTATGTCATAGAACAGTTTCGACTCAAAATCGTCCAAAGAAAGCCCCCCTCTCCCATACGCATAGTTTTTGACATGCCCTTCAGAAAAACCTAGGCCTAGTGTAACTTTTAACATAAGTTTGAGAGACAAAGTGTAACTTAGATTAGTAATCAAAATTACAATCAGCAAAACGTAGCAGCGTACGAGGTAATCATATGCCCTTTATTGACAATATCATGGCCCAATCCTGGGGAGACTAAGGCCCAACCAACAAATATACAAGTTGGCTTGGTCTAGTCTCCATTTAAGGGATAGTATCACGTGACTAACAAAGTTGACTGTAGTACCATCTGTCGCTGAGCGACGAAAATAAATCTCTTATTTTTCTGATTGATTTAGAGTCTGACTCTTGGAGTTAAACGGGTTCAGCGCAACTTGCCAATCAGGTTATCCCTTTCTCGCCTCAAAACCCGAGGTCGAGATTTGAGCCATTATAAAAATTCAAAAGATTTGTTGGCTGGGTCTATTGTTTAGTGAATTGAAAGGAATTAAAGACTTGTTGTCTTGCATTTTCACTTTAAATCGAAACCCATCCACTCTCAGGAATTGCCTTCTAAACCTCGGAAAAGATTTTCCAGGACTGCATCAGGAATTATTTCTTTTTCTTCGGCATCAGTTCCTTCGAAATTGAAGTGAAAATCAGGGGAATGTTGGGTCCGTCAAGCCTTGGGGCGGTATCGTTTAGAACACGTGGCAATATCAATTTATAACCGTGTTTTCACAGGGTCCCAAGAAATTCTAACGGAGCTGGGATCTTTATTGATCAGGCATGAAACCGTGGTGGGTTGCAGTCGCTCCCCAAACTATAAACGGACTCTTAGAATCTTTTGTGGTCAAGTTTTTGCCCTACTTTTATAACTATCTTTTTATTAGAAAATTCCTCGGGCGCAAAACTGGACAATGGGAGTCCCTAGTAATTTCAACTGAACTTTCGTTTTCGTTTCAACTTATGAACTAAATTATTAAACTTTGACCCGGATCATGAATCGATTAAAAAGACAGAGAGGGATAGTAAGTAGTCCGTGTGCTAAGCCTAATGCTCTTTAATGGATTATAACATAAGTTTATGAGATATGTTCCATAAGCATGACACTACCTATACTTCTGGTTACTGAGAGCTTGTCATGAAGTGAGTGAGGTAGGCCATAGATTTAGGGTAAAGCGAGCGACGCCTGGTGAGGCGCTGCTGTCAAAGGGTTAGTAATGCAGGCTAAATAGGAAGATGGAAGCCCTGCAATATTAACCACCGAGTGTAGGACTTCAATTCTCGCTTCCGTCGTTCTCGAACTAGCTCTCACTTGTCTCTAGCATTACAAAGTAAAGGAAGTGTTATACTTATGGAACATAACCTTATGTTTCCACCAATGAAGAAAATTGCCACATGCAAAATTTACTTATTCTTATCTTCAATGACTTTATTTAACTTATAACTATTTGCTTATGAGTTAACTGAAAAACGCAAGGCACCGTGCGTGGGAAAAAACTGTTTACGTACAGGTGTTTGTTTATAAATGAAGAGTTCAAAGTTTAGGAAAACAAAAGAAGCGTGAATAAATTAGTAGATGTCCCGATCTTAATTACCGGTTGCATATCCGGAACACGACCGAGTCTGAATAAATTAACAAACACACTTTTAATTAAAAGAGACATCGGCAAAATAGCGAAATTAACATATTAATATCTTTTAGTTTCGCCTGATTAAGTCCTGTCTGATGCGTACACGCACTAATAAACTTCAAGTGTCAACTCTCATCATGGACTTTGTCATTCTAAAGAGGACTAGCAAAGAAAAAATTTCTTTGCGACCAAATTAGCATACGAAGTAATGTTAATTATTTAATTTCCTCAACACAAGCCTACTTTTTAAAAGTGATTTCTTTGAAATGAATTATTTTATTGAAATAGACCTTGATATACCCTAATGGGGAAAACAAACCAGATCGTACTTTTATACGCCCCCGTTTAATATTATTATCTTATACTCGGGTTTCAATAGAAGTAAGATAAGGGACTAGAAGTAAAGTGCTCTAGCAGTGGTAATAGATCCTGGCACTAGTGAACAAATTTGAGGATTTTATGCCCCTTCCATCGCATAGAGAGAAAAAAATTGGTTCGAGTTCGAAAAACATTTTCTACCCCCATCCCCTCAACCTAAAGCCGCGGAACACGGACGCGGGCGCTTGAATCTAGTTCGGCCATCTACCGCCGTGAGTGTCTCACGTTTTGGAGAGGGAAAATTCAGAAACCGCTACCAGAGGGCCGACCGTTGGTGTGTTATCAAGAATATTCACTTTTGCGAAGTGAAGAATTTGGTTACCTCGATACTTCTAGTCCCTTATCTTACTTCTGTTTTCACCAAAAACTCACTCGGGAATCTCCAAATACTTCACTAATTTATCCCCCATCGACCAAGAAGGTACATAAATGCCCTGTTTTACAATCCCCTAAAGAGTTTATAAGATCCTTACGATTTATATTCGGCAAATAGTTCCTCGCCAATCCCCAAACACCGAATACGTGCAGTGGTCACTAGTTTGTTTCCAAATCTCAAACTCCTCCTTTAGTTTCCTGATACCAATTTTCCCCGTATTGACCGAAAACCAAAAGCCGGACACTGTTTAAGATCTCTGTTGCGTCAAAGTACAAACATACTCGATCCAACGTACTCTTTCTTTGTTGATGCTTCAATATCGGAAGAACGGATTTATGTACACAGTCGTTACCTGACTCTAAAAGAAGGGATACGGATGGGTATTTTATCCCTTGTCAACGCTGAAAAGTAACATTAGGACACTGTCATTGTGTTATTCTTTATTTATGGCAAGGTTTAGTGTAATTGATGAGTCAAAATGGCGTCTGCCGGAATGTCTGACTTCGATTAAGGCACCAAATCGATTTTATGTCCTTACCAATAACCCGTGAACATTCTGGGGCCGTCGACTCGCAAAAACAAAGGTTGCTGCTCACAGAAATTAAAGGGAACATCAATTGTTCAAATAATTTGAAATAATTAGAGTAGACTTGAAAATTAACGTTCTCCTTGTTTTTTTAACCCTTTTTAGAAGTTTGGGATATTATACCTTAGAGGAAGTATTGAAAGGAGAGACAAAAGGTACTTAACTTTGAACGGCATAGTCGTTTCTGTATCTCAAGCGCATGCGCACAGCCGGGGAGCCAGACGCACTGACTGTGATGAAAGTATACACGAGCAGCAGAGCTAAGCCTTGGTCATAAGTTATAAACATAACTCTGACTGAATTTTTTTCTCTCTCTCTCTCTCTTGTGAGCTGACTACGCATGTGCGGAACTGTAGGACCGAGCCGGCGCTCAATACCGGCTTTGAAAAGCGGGCTGACGGAGCCTCCTCCAACTTGTATTTAATTTTTGGTAGCTATTCGCGTTCTTTCTTTGACTGGCTTTGAATAATATATCGTGCATTAAAAATTAAAAGCACTTAAAATAGCTAATATTTCATATCCGTAAAATATTAAAGAATATACGAGCAATTAAGTTTACTTAATGGCACTTAGCCATTAGTCATCTCTTTAAAAAAAAGAGATTCACTTGGACGACTTGTACCACGTGATAGATTCGTCCAATAGGATTTTAAAGACCCCCCTCTGTAGTTATCTTTGCAAATTAAAAGGCCTAGAGCGTATGGTTCTTTCTATCATCTTTATAATTTTAGACGGATCTAATTTTAAATATTCATTAAAGAACTTAAAACTCTGGAATCTTAAAAGTCATTAAATTTGCCCGGATTCCTTTGACTTCCCAAGAGATGAATTAGAGTTCACGCTAAGACCGTTAAATATTAATTAGACGCAACTAGAGCTATAATTAACATGGCGACTCAATTAAAGAAATGATTAATTTGTCTGAAGATAAGATTAACCGATGTTCTGTCAGATACGCTTGTAATACTTTAATATGTCCTTAGAGTACATTTAATTAACAAATAAACAATTACTTTAAACTTTGATTGCAAGGGGATTTCTCAAAGAACATCACCAGGGATAGATTTAATTTTAGAAGTAGGAATGGAGAACGGAACGGTTAGTATTTACTTCAGTTATTCCGACTCATAGACCACCCAGTATAGAGCCCCTTCCTCCCTCCAACACGTAACGAAAAGTTTAAATTATCTTATTGGGTAGCTCACTTAAGCAGCTACGTTTTGATGACGTTGCTGACGGGGACGGCGCCGAAAAATAGTGACGTAATTCCTTTTTACCTCTGTCGCTATGACCCTCCAGCCTAGCTTCTTTCATAGTGTGCTACCACGAAGCTAGGGGGGAAAAACTGTGACGTCAATATTGGGTCCCGAATTTGTATTGCCCAAGCTGACGACGTCTCGCGACTGACAATATGGTCGCCTGAAAATAAGGTAAGAGATAAGAGCATGTGACGTTACTACAAAGTTCGTGGTAACACACTATACTCCCCCCTCCGTCTTGTGGAAGGGGGGTCCGGGACTTTGACGCGCGCCCACCACATTGCTCTGTTCTCCATTCCTACTTCTAAAATTAAATCTATCCCTGACATCACCAATAATTTATGCCATACACTCTGTATATTTAAGAAAGTTGTTTATTTGTGTGTTTACGTTAAATGTTTGACATCTACATACACATTGAAGCGAGTTACTCCCCTAAGTTTGGAGCCATTTAAAAACACGAAAAATCACGCGACGTCGGGTATAACTTAGCTAATGGATCAATAACCGCCAGTTGTACAAAATCAAAACAAAAACCAGTCACGTGACCAGCGGCTAATTTCCAACCACGATAACATATATTTAACGATCAAAGTCCTATAAACTCCATATTTTTTTTTCCTGTTCCTCCACCGACCTCAATTCGAAAAATATTCGCTCTTTTTATGTTGGACTAATCTTTTGCTATGCAAATATGTGCCTTAATAAAATGTTAAAACACTCGGGAAACGAAAATCCATATTTTCAGTGCAGGTGTACAGTAAAAAGGTACGAGGTACTCTCTACTGTAGGGAATTGGCAACCCGTACCAATGACTGAATCAGATTAAGGCTAGGAAAGTTAAAAGCTGCTGATAACCTAATACGACTTTAATGCATTTGCTTGCTACCTGGCAGTAAATTGGGGCTGCGCATAGCTACGCTTTGCTTCTAGTAAGGTTTAGTTAGGTCAACGCGTGCAAGCCTTACATTAGCGGGAAAACGAACAACCGAGTTGTTATTTTTGAGGTCTATTAAGAGTAAGCGGTCACAAGAGTCACAATTTCTGGGGTGAAGTAGGAGTAAGAGGTCACAAAGGTCATAGTTTTGAGGTCTAGTAAAAGTAAGAGGTCACAAGGGTCATAATTTCTGAGGTGAAGTAAGAGTAAGCGGCCACAAAGGCCATAGTTTTGAGGTCTATTAAAATTAAGAGGTCACAAGGGTCACAATTTCCGAGGTTAAGTAAGAGTAAGCGGTCACAAGGGTCACAATTTCCGAGGTTAAGTAAGAATAAGCGGTCACAAGGGTCACAATTTCCGAGGTTAAGTAAGAGTAAGCGGTCACAAGGGTCACAATTTCCGAGGTTAAGTAAGAGTAAGCGGTCACAAGGGTCACAATTTCCGAGGTTAAGTAAGAGTAAGCGGTCACAAGGGTCACAATTTCCGAGGTTAAGTAAGAGTAAGCGGTCACAAGGGTCACAATTTCCGAGGTTAAGTAAGAGTAAGCGGTCACAAGGGTCACAATTTCCGAGGTTAAGTAAGAGTAAGTGGTCAAAAGGGTCATAATTTCTGCAGGTGAAGTAAGAGTAAGCGGTCACAAGGGTCGTAGTTTCTGCAGGTGAAGTAAGAGTAAGCGGTCACAAGGGTCGTAGTTTCTGCAGGTGAAGTAAGAGTAAGCGGTCACAAGGGTCGTAGTTTCTGCAGGTGAAGTAAGAGTAAGCGGTCACAAGGGTCATAGTTTTGAGGTCTAGTAAAAGTAAGAGGTCACAAGGGTCATAATTTCTGGGGTGAATAAGAGTAAGCGGTCACAATTCGTAATTTCTGAGGTCTGGTAAGAGTAAGCGGTCATAAAAGCCATAGTTTCTGAGGTCTAGTAAAAGTAAGAGTTCACAAGGGTCATGATTTCCGAGGTAAAGCGGTCACAGGGGTCATAGTTTTTGGTGAAGTATGAAGTATTTAACACTCTAAGACTTTCCGTACACCGATTTCAAATATACAATCATTTTAGCACTGTCATGGCGACCATACTCTCTTCAGTGCAAGTACAGCGTCTCATTACGCTAAGTGACCACCACCCCTAGCTAAGCTTGGACTCCCTTCTCTAGATCCTCTTTGGTTATGATAAGAAACGACGCGGTATAAACATTGAAACTTAAAGACCTCTGGACTCCACCTACTAAATAAGGCAAATACGTTATTCAAATCGAGTACAATCTGGTGGTTTGGTTTGGTTGGTATGGTTTTATCATTCTGTGGCCGTTCAACACCCACCCAGTTAAAAACGGTTCCGCTCCGGAAACTGACCGGAAATTATCGCCAACCTATTTCAATTTCTTTTGCCGTAGCGCCACGTGTTGGATTTGCGTGCTACGCTCAATTGCTTTCTAACGTGACCACGTTAAAGATTAAGATTCCCGACTGGCATGTGTTGTGTTTGGAAGTTCAAAAGTCGATACAACTAGCAACGTAGGGAAACCATAACATAAATAAAATAAACTCAACTCAAGGTCCGTTCAGACTAGAGTAAATCATGGATTAACTAACGCTAAGGATTGTTCACTGTGTTTCTCATATATTGCTATCGCCAGCTATATGTTCCGAATTGTTCCTTGATTCCCCTCTTCATTCCCCCAAATTTGTTGGACCAAAATGGATGTAGATATAGCGCCATCTCTAGTCAAAATAAATAGTTTTTGCGGATTTTAAAGATGGCGGCGCCCAATTTAGGCGGGATTTTTATTTTTACGTCATAGGACACGTGATATTTGGTCCAATATTCTTATGACTTCCTGTTAGGGATAGTAGTTGCTGCTAGGGGGCGTTTGGAACATGCATACTTTATCTTTTAGGGGAACGAACAATCCCTAGCGTTAGTTAATCCATGAGTAAATGTTACGTTCCCGTTGGTCGCCTCGTGAATTTTCCCCCCAGTTGCCTTTTTGTCAAGAAAACGTAGTCCCATACGCGGAGGAATACAGTACCAATTAATTATTTTGAGACACCAATTATATTCAAAAATAATCGATTTTGTAAAGTATTTTATAGAATTAGAGGCGAATATTTAAAAAAATATGGGATTTTATAGGATATTTAATGAAATTATGGGTGAATAGGTCCAAAAATACTGGATCTTACAGGACTTATAAGACTATCGTTCTACGTGGAATTGAATTATTGTACGTCAACAATTACGGTTTAACTTCTTAGAGGGTTACAATTAACTTATGGCATAGTACATAAAAATAAACTATAGGCCGACTAGATCAAAACATACGTTGCTACGTAGCTTATTAAATTTCTCCAAGGAATTTCTTAATTCTTCAGTACAATGATATTTGGGGAGCTGCCTTCGTTTATGACGCGCTATAGTCGACAACGTCTTTGCCTTGTCACTCTATGAACCAATAGAAGAGAGAGACTAGACCACTATTATAAGCCTTTGTTCTTACCTTCCCCTTTATTGGCTCAACAAGTTAAACATTCGCGTGTACAATACGAATATCCCACGAGAGAAGACCGACTGTAATCTCCTTTATGACCGTGTTTTATGTGTTTTAGACAGGAAATAAAAATATAGTAGAAGACAGAACACACATCTTGCTGTCAAATAAAACTCAATAGACAGTTTAAGCACGTATCGTTCGCTTAATATACATAGTTTTCACACAAGCGCA
The DNA here is from genome assembly GCF_054372755.1 of Phalangium opilio. NCBI lineage: Eukaryota > Metazoa > Arthropoda > Arachnida > Opiliones > Phalangiidae > Phalangium > Phalangium opilio. The sequence goes on along the minus strand of NW_028324166.1, from coordinate 1,045,103 downwards.
TGCGCCTTGGCAAATAGTTAAGCGCTAATATTAGCAGAAGTAAGATAAGGGACTAGAAGTAAAGTGCTCTATCATTGGTAATAGATCCTTGCACTAGTGAACAAACTTGAGGATTTTATGCCACCGCTTCCATCGCGCCTGCACTAGAGAGAAAAAAATTGGTCGAGTTCCAAAAACATTTCCTACCCCCCGTTCCCCTCAACCTAAAGTCGCGGAACACGGACGCGGGTGCTTGAATCTAGCTCGGCCGTCTACCGTCACCCGAGAGCGTCTCACGTTTTGGAGGGAATATTCAGAAACCGCTACCAGAGGGCCAACCGTTGGTGTCTTATCAAGAATATTCACTTTCGCCAAATGAAGAATTTGGTTACCTCGATACTTCTAGTCCCTTATCTTACTTCTGATATTAGTAATGAAGAGGGAACTATTTATCACGTATGTTTGTTCGGTTTAGTAACCTTGCTATAATAAATGTTAATTCTGATGTTGGGAAGAATCATAGCTTTGTGGTGGTACACTTCTCTCGATAAGAAGTATTATGTACTTCTGGTTATAGGTGTGGAGAATACGACTTCATCTCACCTTTTCTGCTCCAATAATAAATTACACCCGGCCCCGGGTGTTTATACCTTAAGTTGATTGCTTCCACAATATTGACCATCCCAGAATATTGCATATTTCACGAAACAAATAGATGGAAAATTTTTCCCAAAGAAATCGAAATTTGAACAAATATTATCATATAATAATAACAACATGTACTAATCATCCGTATTAATACAGCCAAAGGCAGGGTTTATTATAAGCCCCTTGACCCCACAATAGAATTCATTCAATGTCACATCGCGAACGTTCTGACACTGACGTGAAATCCCAAGTCTTCTATTCAATAACCCCATCTCAAAATATTGATTCCGCGGTGACACGTTCCACACTTTCAGCGTGCTTTATTCCATCAGGAAATAACGTGGAGTGCCATGGTTCTATTTCTAAGGCTTATAAAACTATTGTTATATCATATTATAAGCCTTTTATACGGAGAGAATTATTTTTGTTTTGAGCTCTCAAGCTCGTTATGTCTTTTATAATCCCGGACTAACCCTATTGTGTTCGGAGTTGAAAGAGCTTTATTATTTCCCCCAATGACACGGCCCAGCGCCGCTCCAGTGCACCCTGGTGTGCACTGAACAATTTTATAGTGGATTTTCTTCGCATTGAAAATTAAAATTTAGGAAAATTTTATTATTTACCAAGGACGTCTTGATATAACCATAACCATAACCATAAGTATAATAATATTATACCCAAGTTTATTACTTCAACGGTTAGTAATAGGACATTGAGATGCGAGTCGTGACGTCATAAAGTTAGCACACGTGACACCAAGGGTTAAATTAAAATTTAGAAAATTTCATTACAATATTGAAGTATGTATTCAACTTTAAAGCTTAATTATAACAATTTTATCACCAAGTTTATTACTTCAATGGTTAGTAATGACACATTGAGACGAAAGTCGTGACGTCATGAAGTTAGCACACGTGACACCAAGGGTCAAATTAAAATTTGAATAAATTTCATTACAATATTGAAGTATGTATTCAACTTTAAAGCTTAATTATAACAATTTGGTCATCAAGTTTATTTCTTTACGTGTTAGCATTGATAATTTGAGTTCTGACGTCACGAAGTCACGTGGTACCTCAGGAAAATTATGTTTCCAAAACGAATTTACTCGAGCCATGATTGTTGGAACTCCGCGTACATTTAACATCATAAGAAAATGCAGGATTTTCTTTCGTCACATGAATGAATAGGTTACTACCTCTGACGTCGACTGAAGAACAAGACCTGTACAATAACGAGAATGGAACGCGTTCTTGGAGACTTACCTCCAACATTATTGAACTTATAAATTCAAATATTTTTTATCTCAAAACAGTTTTCGAGATGATATTTTAAAATATTGATATTTTTCTCCATTTATATTCGGAGATTCGATATTTTTACGTTTAAAAATATATCGGTAAAAGAAGCTGATGGGTGCTATGCCTATATTTTGAAAGAAATATTTTGTCGAGAGCCAAAAATCCTCTTAAAGTGGCACTGTGTTGAAAAGGATGAGACTTCAACTCGTCACCGTGGATTTAGCCACAGGGATAAACACTCTTCAGAAGTCATCCCACACTGTCCCGCCCACACACTGCGCAAACTCCGGACTTTAACATCGAGCCAAGCTTTCCCATATCACCATCAGAAGTATATATTGCTTTTGCAAAATTGAAATAACTTTAATCGAAGTACTTATGTTTGAAAGTGTTTAAATACGAGTTGTAACCTTACGTGAACTAACGAAGCGTTTAATGTTTATGTGTAATTAGTAAAAACAGAAGTATATAATATTCTGCTTCGGGGGAAGTGTACCAACCACTAAGGCGGTTAATTTAATTGTAACATGATTCTTCCCAACATTAGAATCAACATTTGGAGTGCACAAGGTTACTAAACCGAATCACATACGTCATGTAATTAGTTCCCTAATTATTACTCTATTGGCGCTGCTTAACTATTTGCCAAGGCGCATGCGCTTGTGTGTTTTTGTCCCGCCACGTTAAGACAATCAAGGTTTGTGCCTACTTGATTGCTGAGGATTTAGTTGACCAAACAGTTATAGAATTCACCCTAGCACGGTGCCATTGTTACCCATATGAAGTTTGATGAGTAAGGGAGAGCAAACAAAAATGGTGCCATGAGCCCGGGAAGAACCATGAACATTACATAACTAAAGTATTAAGAGGGGAAACAGAGTGTCATCCTTCTAGTATTATCCCCTTCTAGTAATAAAAAAGGATTATGGAAATTCTTGGAGATATACTCCTCAATGATTTTTGTTAATTACAATAACTTAATTAGTTCTAAGAAAGATTAACCGAAGCACCGTGAGAAACTCCTTAACGGGGGAATGAATACAAACGTTTGAAATTGTCTATGAAGAAGCACTACTTTATGTTATGTACGTCTAACCATACGTGATTTTAACCGTTAACTTCGAACGCGGAGCAAATTGGGGTTGATTTGGTAGGCAACACAAAAGAGCGGCTATTTTTCAAGAGCGTAGATCCGGAGCTTTTTCCGCAGCTATGATTAATAACTGAAGAATAGCGAAATAAAAACCTTTAGTGAAGATACTCAAAAGTAAGGCCTTGGTCCTGTCTAAAACTCAACGCTAAAAGATAAATATAGTCTTCTTCAACAAGCTCTCTCTCTCTCTCTAAAAAGGTTTCACTTTTCCAAAATCCAAAACACGCTCAAGTCTCAAACTCAAAATGGAACTAAAATACGGGATAAGCGCTTGTTATTCAATGCACGATTTGGGATCTTCTTAGAATGCAATAAACAAGGGAACAAAATCCATAAACCCATAAGTGAAAAACAATCCGTAAATAAGTTTAAAAAAGAATGTATTGAAACTAGGCATTGAGATATAGTAGGGGAAAACATGGTTGTAGCATGGCGAAGAAGTTATATTTGCTAATTATTAGCTTCTCTAACTCGGATTTCTCGCATTTATATTTGCCTGTTCCAAGTTAGAAAGGCAGGCGTTCCAAGTTTGGAAGAAGTGTTCCATTTTAGAGCTGACTGTTCCAACTATCATCTAGCTTTTCTAAAACACATTTTAGTGGAAAAATACGCGTCGTAGCTGACTGAAAATGGATGAAATTTATAGGAAATACATAGTTTAGACGCAAGGCGGATTCATACCATTTGCACTTAGAGCGTAAAATCGTCTGCTATTTTACACTCTAAGTTGCCTGGTATCCTTGTGTTAATGGTAGGAATCCTCCATGCCTGTAAACTATGTATAACTCAAACTTCCTGCCTATTATATTATTAAATTATTTCGTACTAAAATATCTGACTCTCCAAAAAGCGTTCCAAGAAACTAATTGCCAAGTTCAAAGAGTTTGTTGAACTTATAGTGGGTTATTATAAACTTATGATAACATGAAGATATCTCAGTCCGGGCACTTATTTTATTCTGAAAAGAGCTTTTAGGCAAAATAAGCTTCCAGCGGCATTATGTATTCCACGCTTATTAATATTTATGACAGTTTTTACTCATAATGCGCCGCTATATAATCTGTATTACCATATCACCCTGAATATTCTACGAGACTATCATTCTCTATGTGGTTTAGTATAAAGTATCCCTACGCCATGGTTCCCCTTTCACTGAAAACTCGAATTCACATTTACGGTGAGGGGACGACCTTACGCGACGAGGCTGTTAGGTAAACTACGAAAATCCATTGGGTGTCTTAATGAGAGGAGTTGAAATGGAAATCTAGCGCGTCTATCGATGGAAATATACAAGGTACAACACAACGCATGCGCTGTAGTCTTAAACCGAAGCTCATTTCATATATATTTCCCATTCAAAAGATTTAATATTTGTTTAAAATTTGTTAATATTTAAAACAATTGTCTTTGAAATGGAAATCTAGCGTTGTCTGCCTAATTATCATTACAAATCTTCTTTGTTAAGATGCCTAATTAACATAAATATGTCTTGTAGATCACTAATTTATTGTTTTTGAATTTTTTCCCAAATTAGTTAATATTACCAAGAAGTGATATCTAGTTTATTAGGGAGAAGTTTCAAATTCGCATCTTATATCTTCTCCCTAATAAATTAGATATCACTTCTTGATATTACAAAAACAGTTAAACTTGTTAATTTTTAAATAATTATTTTTGAGGTGCCTGAAAAAATATATCAGATGAATTTCATCTGTACTAAAAACATAATTTGCATGACCTCTAACCTCAAATATACCAGGACACGTCACCGAATGAAAAAATGCTTGCTTTTGAATTTATATTTCAGTTTGAAAATATAGAAAAATTGTTAAAAATTATAAAAATTTATTATATTGTTCAAAAGTTTTAAACTAATTTATAATTTTAACCGATTTAATTATTTTTTAGAATTTTAATTTAATACTACACTTAATTTTAATGTGCTGTCGAATTTTGCCGCCATGAACATTACATAACCTTTCACCTTAAAACAGAAAAGGTTTTTTCTAGATTATGTCGACGTAGGCTTCATGACCTCTGAGCTAACATATCTCAGAAGAACACTGACAGGAACGTTCCAAAACCCAAATCTTTTAAGAAATCGATATCTGATAACATTTTTTTTTAATTCTACGCGTCATTTCGCTTCTCACGAAACTCAGTTGCGAAACTTAAAAAGAAAACTCATTGCATTGTCTTGCTCATCAAGTTTCAAAAATCTGAGAAAGATTTCTTTGTAGGATGAGCGTCGTGCTGGGAAACGTAGTGTAAAAATAAGGAATAAAAGACCCCTTTCCTTATACTTAGAAAGTTCCTTTTAAAGACAGCTAGAGAGGACCTTAAAGGCGCATTTTCAATCTAGATTTACTTAGACATAAGCTTTTGCAAAGAAGTGATATCTAGTTTACTAGGGAGGTGCCTAAGTATTCGCGTGCCATAGTCCCATTTGGTGCTCAAAGTAAAAAGCAATGGAGTTACGCCATCTTTAGTCAATTTTATTCATTCGAAGCTTGTTTGAAAACGATACGAGTTTCAGTGAACTTTTCTGTTTTAATATTTTTGAAGATTTGCTGTTTTTGAAAGCGTGTCAACAGCTTTTTGAAAACGGGCCTTAACGCCTTCGCCCCGCCCCCTTTCGACAGGTCTTTTCATTCTGTTTTTCATACCACGAAGAATAAGTGTCTTAATTCTTTGTCTTTCGGACACAAAAAAGGAAAGGCTCCCTCCCTGTGACTTTTACTAATCTTATTTCATTCATTCATTGAAAAACAAAGACCTTACAAAAACCCTTAAAAGAATCACACGAACAGTATTTGAAAAGTAAAACCATTCACATAAAACACAGGCTGGTAAATGAACACCATCAAGGTGCGCAGATCTCTTAGACTTTGCTACCAATTGCGCAGCATTAAAACTATTTAGGGATGGAGCAAAAGTTAAGAACCCTATCAAAGTGCCTGTAAAGTTGTCGTTCTTCTTTAAAATACGTCACAGACACGTGACTGAGAAAAGGCGTGGTTCAAAAAACTTAATTATTTTTATTTCGAAAACTAGCACTTCGGGAAATTGGCGCTGCAACCTCTCGCAAATCAAGGAATATGTGGAGTTTTCTTATCTTAGCGTCTCGTGGTGCCTATGACGTATTTCAAATAATATTTTTAGCCATCCTCCGATGCAAAGTTTACAGACCCTTTAAGCTACAATAACCTGCACTGAAACAGAAAACAGAAAACCACCCTGAAGTGGCAGATATAGTAGGATTCATTCTTGGAAAATGTTGAAAACATCTTGCAGAAAACCTGTTTCTTCTATGAAACTTCTACTCAATCGAAGACTAGAATGTATAATTGGTTGTGAAAATACCAGTACACAAATATCTGTATATCTGTATAGTCTTTAAGGGCCTTAGTTTGTCCTACATCGCTATAAAGAGTACAAAGAAGTTTCAACAAAGTTAAAACTTTTTAAGACTTAGCGAAGCCCCAACCAAAAACCCGTGTTTCGTAACCGTTAATATCATCAGACTGCGGCTTAAGTCACAAACCAGATTACGAGAAGCACTTGTGTAAATTTCCATACCTAAACTCGCCTCACTTGGCACTGCGTTCCAACGCGCCGGTACCGATACCCTTTAGCGTCAAATGACGGTATCCCGAGCGTGGTATGCAAACCGAGGCTTAAGATTTAATGACCTAAAATCCTCTTAGAAGCCCGCTCAACTTGCTAATGCCTGATTAATGACAGAATACCCGAGCTTATGCATATATAGTATAAGTAAATAATATAACCTAGGAAGTTAAGTAATTAGTTTCTTACGTGTTCTGTCAACAGTGGGAAGCCCCGCTGTGGAACTCTGTTAGCAAAGTATTACCATGGACTTTTGAGCAAGAAACAAGAATGTTTAAAAACAATTACCTACTGGGTTTTTGATTTTATCGAATTATGGTTTATGGTCTTCATTATGAAGAATGAACACTTCTATTTCAGAGGACTTAAGTCAGCAAACAAATTATTTTTGGCGATTTACATACATTAATCTCATTTGCTACACGTGTGCAATAAACATTACTGATCTATTCGTACTAGCATAAGCTCATAAGATTTGTTCACCATAAGTTTGTCACAGGTTACTGAGAGCTTGTCATGAAGTGATTGACGTATAGGTCATAGATTCCAGTAAAACGAGGCCTGGTAAGCTAGAGCTGTCAAAGGATTATTACAGACTAAATAGGAAGACCTGTAAAACCGAGTCGTCGTTCTCTAACTATGGCTCCCGGTAACTCTCTAGCATTACGAAGTGTAGGGAATGTGATACTTATGGAACATAACCTATAAACTTTTGGTTCTATATAAAACATTGCATCGGATTCTAATTTTACTTATTTTGAAAGGCACCACCGTAGCCTTGCCTACGCATTAGCTTTGCAATAAGTACAAGCAATTGCGCCAGAGGTCCAGCAAGCATCTGGAAGCGACCCCAAAGCGTTATAAATGTACTAAACTATCGGAGAAAACTTTGGGAACGCACCTGACGCACTTTTTGCTCTATTTTGAATATTTAGATAATTGATACAAGACTTGCCCATATTTTTTTCATACACATTTGATACGAGTTATTTACCCGTTTTCGAGAGCAGGTTACTTACGAATGCAAAAACTCCTTACCCAAAGTTTTTCCCATACATAAAATGAAATTTAAAGACCGAGATCCAACGAAAATTATTCTGGCGACAGTGCACACGCGCGCGCCGGTTTTCCCGCCCTACCCCAAGGTGGGTTAACTATAAGAAGCGCCAAGTGCTTTTAGACAAACTGAGTGTTACTGTTTCCTTTCATCTTCAGACTGTTGGTTTAGTACACACCTTACATAAGGGTTTGTAGGAAATTTTTGGATTGACAATGCTGGATTTTTCTAGATTAATAGGGTATTCCGTTAACTACTTGAAGAGAAACGAAGACTCAAGCGAGAGACCGCCCTCCTACGTTATTTCCCAGGCGCCAGAACGAAACGGAGCCCGAGTTCACCATGCTCAGAGGGACTCGCACTGTCTCTAGCGGCCCGCCTCTGTGGTGTTAGCAGCTTTTGCGCAAGTACATTAATGGCGTGATCTATCCAATCAATTTTTTGCCAACATCCTGCGACTAGTTTTAGGTGTTTAACACTAACAGAGCCCACTTGAACCCATAATTACCACTACTTGAGTCATGGGTTCATAAAAGATTTTTTTAGAAAAACTTCAATCCCCTACCTTCCCCCCTCATTTTGAAAATCCCGACATAACCAGGTTTCTTACGAACCTTTTTCGTTGGACCTCCGTCTTTAAAAGCTACAAAATATATTCCGTCCATGGGCTTTGGGAGGGATTTTATTAAACATTGGAAAGATACATATTTAAAAGAGTAAACATTCGGTATATAATCTTAGAAAAGAGGCGACGACTCCCATCGGAATACCTCGGTATCTTTCCACTTTCTAAGGCGGTTCATGCAAATTTACTTTCTTCGTTGTGGGAGCCATTATATTTACCACCTAGTCTTGGTACAGAGGAAGGAAATACCGACTTAAGGTCAATATTTGTCCACTGGGAAACCGTCGAGAGAGAGAGAAGAGCATACTTAGGACAGATATTTTATAAAAATCTTAGCGGATGCTTTCATGCAGACGAAGTTACGTGTAAATGCCCATTCAGACTAAAGTAAAATGTTTCGTTCCCGTCTCGCCACGTTAATTTCGTATCGGTCAGTTCCCTGTTCAGACGCCAGAGCAGACGACTTAAAACAAGTTGGGTATATAGAGAACTTTCAGTTGTAGGAGGAGCTGAGTCTCGTGACATATTGGTGGGCTTAAGCAGGAATGAAGCTGAGACCACTCAATATGGCTACCAGAACAGCGGTAAGACTTGGGAGAGTGTGACGTACTACTATCCCATCTGAAAGCTCTCTATAGTGACTTTTCAACCAAGACTTTTGAATAGTAAAATAAACGAACATTCAAAATGATAAATACCGTGCCAAGAATCTTAAAACTTTTCATATATCGTCTGCTAAAGCGTAGTTCACTCGATCACGCGTCAGTAAGGCACGATCGAGTGAGCCATGGCTAAGGAATAGGCGCTAACTAGTAACTATGAGGTGCCATTTAGATGCACTGTCTGACGAAATTGAACTAAACCGCGAATCTTTTAGGTGTGAACTAAGCGAGCGGAGCGACCTGACTGAACGTAAAGTCTGAATGGGCCTTTAAACTATCGAAACTGTGTCACAAATTAAAACTCCATGTATTAAGAAGAACATGTCGAAAGTGTCAAATAATCTTGGTCCTAAAAGCGAGGTGCAGTCACTAACTTCTAAAATTAACTTAGAGCACAAGTAACATATTTACGTTACTGACCGGAACTCATATTTATGTTACTTATGGCCCGAGTGTATTCAACGATAGTGCAAAACCTAATTTGACCGTACTTCACTACTTGGTTGGAAACAGAGATCACACAACACTGCAGTCAAACCGAGAGTCAAACATTTACTAGACACCACTAATCAAATTTTGGAGACTTTAGTAAAGTTATCAGACGTTAAACCAATTAATTAACGAGATCCTAAACTCAATTTACGATTTCAAGTCTGCGGTGTTGAATTAAGGTGAAATTCCTTTACTAACAAGACCCTTTATTTAACAAATTGAAGCACAAATGCATGCACACCTGACTCAGAGACTCAGAAAAACTTCAACCAACTTCTTACGTAAACCCTTTAGGAAACCAGTGTTACAAAATGTTTCTAAGACTAATTTAATGAAGCAGCTTAATTATCTTAGTAAGAAAATTGAAGACCAAATAATGGGCGTAACGATGAGAACGGAAACATAAGTACCTACTTAAACCAGCAAGTAAAACTTTCTTAAGTAAACTAAATACCAGAGGGGAATTACCGAGGTTAACGGTACGAAAACCTTACTACAATATAGGCAGGTATACAGTATAAACAATTGAAGTACTCCTCCAATAAAACTATAGACTATTCCATTAATTCCATGCAGAAGACAAGAAAACACAGTGCACAAGGTAGGGGCCGCCTTATTGGGTTAGAGGCAGTGCGAGTTGACTAGCGTCTCTCCGCGCGTGTAGTGAACTGGGGTGAAATCCGTCTCCCATCCTTGTGTCTTGGTTTCTCTACAAGTAGTTTAGGGAATTGTCTATACATTTTCCAAAGAGAAAGAGGATTTTCCCTGCAGCTAAGTACGTCTAAACGCAAGAGGTGAAGTTTTCCAATCGCCTATGGGGTTTCTTAAGTGCCAGGTAAAACACCGAACCTAACCTCAATAACATTGTATTTCTAAGTAAACAATTGTATCAATCTGATTTGTAGCCTTAAGGGCAGTTAACTATTAAGTCTTATATTAAAGAAAGTGATGAAGTGATTTGTTTGTTCTTTGTGGGCAGTTATTATTCGTTAGTTGCTGGATTAGGCCTAACAAAAACTGCATTTGTGGTTGGTATCAGTAACATTTGGGTAATTATGGTTTATTTGATGTGCTTTGGTTTTTGAGTTCTTGATATCAAGGTTGGGTCGGAGTCGACACCCTAGTCATTAAGTTTGTTGAGATAAGAACGTCCGATTCTTGACCCACAACATTGACCCCTAATTAAGCATGCTTTTATTCAATTTGAAAGTTTAAAAAAAAAATGTCATTGAGGCATCACTTTGGGATGAGCCCAAATGTGCTTACACGTAGACAAGAAAGTCTTTTCAGTTCTGACCAGTGGTCAAAGTGGGTCAAAATTCGCGGACTTTTGAAAAAATATGTATTTATAAAATGTTATCCAGGCAATCTTGGAAAAAAATAAAAATTTAATAAAACTTTATTTTCAAGGCGTGTATTTTCTGACCAGTGGTTAAAAATGGGTCAATATACTCAGGCTATTGAGAAGAGAAAACTATTTTTAAAGTTGAAGAGTGGGTATACATTTTTTTTTCGCGTCTTGAAAAAAATACGGCGATTATCCTGGCTGGCGAAATTCGGGAAAACCAACCAAGAATACATACACCAACTTGGAATCATTGTGCTACATCCATTTTCACTCAACGTATCTAGAATAATTTTGTGGGAGGAGCTAGCTAGACTAATCATTATGCATGACGAATCTATACGCTCTGCCCTCGCGTTGTTACTAACGAATGAAATGGCACTTCAGAAAGACATCCGAATTGAGGCTTGACGGATAGTTAGTTCTCTAGCCCGGACCACAAACCTCGCATAGAAATTAACATGGGATACATACGAGACCACTATGATTCCAATTATCTGTATGCATTCCTGGAGAAACCTTATGGGGGGAAAGTGCGCCTTAAAGGCATTAGATCGAAGGCGTCAGGTTGCTAAGCTTGTTTGTGTGAGGGGGGCATATTCCCCCCCCCCCACACTTTGGACACTTGCCAGGCTGCTACTTCCTCTATTCCTCCCCCCCCCGCTTCATCCGCTACGCGTCAACCCATGCAGGTAAGTTTTACTACGAAGGCCGTTCCTGCCATTAAACGTGACATTAAGTCGACCATGCAACCATAAGTAACACTATAGCGTCGTAAGTGTGAACTCGCTTATAAAATGAACTGGTAAGACTGTTAAAAGGGAGAGTGAAAGAGTATTGAAATATTACCCATGTTATTTTTAATAGTGGACTCTATAAGAGCTACGCGTTAAAAGGACTCTAAAGAACACATCGGTGGATGGTTAACTATTTGAAATACGCCATAGGCACCACGTGACGCCAACATACAGAGACTCCGCATGGGGTAGGACTGGATATCTAATCCTTGTTTTTCGAGAGATTGCAGCGCATATTAGTAGAATTGCTAGTTTTCGAAATATAACAAACTAAGCAAATTCTTTAATCCACGCCTTTCCTTAGTCACGTGTCTATGACGTAGCCCAGATAATTTTTACCCAGCCACCGATGCCTTTTTTACAGGCCCTTTAAAAGGCCGAGTTCCATCGAAAGGGTTCTAGAGAACTGAAAAGCGAGCACAGAGACTAACGTTGGATTGTCGTTTCCTCATTTGCTAACCATTATGGACCCCTCTGGACGCATGCCCTTTCATTTCTAAAAGTATGGGCCATTCCGGATCAAATTTGGGGCCCCTCTTGGCAGTAATGGCCTTTTACAAGCAGACTACATGCCTACCCTCTGGCGTCGCCTAACTGCACGGTTGTTCCATTGTTAGTCTCTATGCTCTGATTATCAGTTCGCTAGCCTAACCCGGTTTGGTGGAACTCTGCCTTTAATAGGAAATTTTAATTCGAGATTGGGTCCCCGCTTGAATAGCTTGCTCGACCCGAGCTAAGTCTTTTCGGGCATCAGTAACTACGACCGGGCTATCTAAAATATTAAAGTCGAATCCCACAGGAGGGAATACCGATGCCTTCCCAGCAATTTCACTATAACCTAGAGCTTGGTACAGTTTCCGTGAACAAAAAAAGGCAGTGAAAGACAATCAAAGGCCCTATAGCTGCATGGAATCGAGAGGAAACTTAACTTTAACGACTTTAGCCGTCGAGGGTCCCCAAAGGCCTTTCAACAAAACCACCATAAAGAAGATGACATAACCGAGATTCCTAACTAAAATTCCAACGTTTAAAATATTAAAAGAAGATTTTACAATTTGCCTTGGTGACAGCAGAGAAAATGTTCTCTTTCATGCTTTAAATTGTCATAATTCAGATGTGACCTTTTTAAACCACGCTCTGGTAATTTTGATAAGATTCTGATACTGTTAAACAATTACATAAGTTAACTATATGAGAAAACTAATTAGGGTATATCTTCCTATGTACCGTACAATCAAGAAGTGATATCTAGTTTATTAGGGAGAAGGTTTAAGATGCCTCCTAAGTATTCGCACGCCATAGTCCCAGCCCCACTTTCAAAATACAAAGGGGGGGGCGTAAAAGGAGGCCCCGGGCTATTTCGCCACACACTCCTCAGTCGGAAAATACAAGTAATTTTTTTATCATTCGCGTCGCGCTGACGTGAGGAGTTTTCAAGAACCAATGAGATGCTGGCTGCTGGTTGTAATTTAGAGGCGGCGGAGGGCAGGGATTAACTCCGGGGTACCTACTATACGTTTGGACTCACTGGAGATAGAGCTGGAAATGTGCAGGCGAATTTATACCTTCTCCCTAATAAACTAGATATCACTTCTTAACCGTACAATTTCCTCCTTACCAATACTGTATAATCTGGTGGTTTTGCAACTGCACTAACGATTTAAATCATTTCAGGAACATTTAATAACCGAAGAAATTGATTCAAGATAAATGTTGTAATATTTTAAGACTTAAAACTAAATGAAACAGAAGTTAAGAGCATCATCTTATATTAGTTCCGACCCATCCATTATTCAACATTTTGTTATTGAATAATTAGTTACATATACTTATGCGTATTATTTTTGTAAGATAAATTGCTTATTTAATAATGGTTCCTGATGCTCAAATGACGAAATTAATGTCACTAATCGATTTGCGACTTTCTTTAATCCTAATGTAATACGAAGTTGCTTTGCGCAAATGATAACAAATTAAATTATCGTTAAAACTAAATTCCCTTCTAAAGAATCGTAAACGGAATATTTGGGGAAGAGATAGAGAAAGCCCTTAGATTTTCAAGATAATACCGTTAGCTTAGGGTCATTAAGCCTGCATTCGCACACTGCCGAATAGGATTTTTTTCCTCTAATTTTGGTAAATAGCGTCTAGAAATCGATTAGTAATGGAGAGCTTTTTCGATTTCAAGAATGGGTACTTTTATTCAAAATTACTAAATAACTTTTAAATAAATGAAGGTCTTTAAGAAATTAAGGACTTAGGGAAATCAATTTTCAGTCGAAAATGTTCTGTACTTCAATCTCCATTTTGCCACAAGGGACATTTTTCCAGTTATGATTTGACTGTGTTTTAGGAATGACCCCTTAATTAAATTAGAAATCATTGTCTTAATCAGTTTCTTAATTAAATTTAAGGGGTCATCCGTAAAGCACTGCAATGTCCATAACTTCATTCTACACATTCACATTTTCGACTCAAGATCCCCATAAATTTTGACAGTTCTTCCATAAACACCCTGTACATTTTCTTTAATGTTTTGACCAACTTGTATTAGATCAACTATTAAAACCAAGTTGGAAAATAGAAGCCGTTATAAAAGGTAAACACGAAACGTTCAAATTCAAATACCGCGATGAAATTTGAAAGCGCAATTAAAACTTCGAAGTAGCTATAGCTAGCGACGAATTATTTTGCTATAACCGCGGTGCACATTGAGAACACATTTTTAAATAACATAAAATGCGACTTACAATATGTACAAGCTTCCAATTCTTTAATATCCTCTTTGCTTAACTTGCTGCCTTTTTTTCCCATGACTTCGCTTTCAGGTATTTCAAATTGTCAAAATCCAAAAACTTCCACCAAAAAAACTGCGTAACGCGTTTAAAAAAAAATGCTAAATGTATTACTAAATAACTAAGCTAGACTTTTAACTATATAACCTAGCTACTTATGGCCTATTGCCATTTCAAAGTCTCTATTAAGAATATTCTTCATGAATTCGTATTTCTTAGAGGCATGATTGACTGGTGTCCCGCAATTGGACTTCTTAAAGACAGACGGTCAAAGACTATAAGTTCGGAGGACAGAATGGTGAACGCGACTTTAAAGAAGTTGTCCGGTAGAATACTGCGGTGGTTTCTAGCGTAAAACGGACGTCCTCAGAGTGTGCAAGGAGAGCGTGGTGAGTGTGTTAAGGACTGCTTGGCACCACGCACGCGCCAACTCACGTGCTACGAGCGATCGAACTTATATTCATTCGAGTTTTCGTTCGGTGCCACTGCGAACCAGGCGCGACTTTTCTCTCTTTGCTGTCTCGCGAAGAGCATTCTCTGGCCATGGTCCGAGCAACCAGGACTGGACAGTATCTTAAACTATCCCGTAGGACCGAGTGGATCCGTAAAAATCGCACGCGAGGAATGTTTTGCGGGAAGTAGCAAAGGTTTAAACCCTCGCCATGAATATGGTGCTTCGGGGTTATTGAAGTGAACCTAATTGGCAGGGTGGTTGGTCATCTTGTATTCTTTCGAGGTTTACATTTTATTTGTTTTATAAAGATATGGTCCATAAGTTTAGTTTGTCACTGGTTACAAACTGGAGCATGTCATGAAGTGATGTAGGTCATAGATTCGAGGTAAATCGAGGCCTGGTGAGACGCTGTCAAAGGCTTAGTAATGCAGACTAAATATGAAGACGGACTGCAAAACCGATTGTCATTCTCGAAGTAGTTCGAGCTATAAGTCTCTAGCAATAACTTTTATAGGTAGTGTCGTACTTATGGAACATATCACTTATGAACTTATGGTATTATTAAAGTGTCTTGAGCACCTTGTTTACTGTTCATTGACTTCATACTCCCTTTGATCGTGGCGTAACTGGCGTTCCTCAAACAATTTCGGTTGTCATGGAAACCAAATACTATATGCCTGACTATACACTTCTCTTACTATTCGCGCGGACACGAACGCGTGCCAATTTTGGACAAAAGTCATTTGTTACGCCATGGATGACGTAAACTAAGTAGCGAAACATACGCTGGAGTGGCAATGGTCTGCAATTCTTAACATGGAATTTGTGAACTTGAACGATAGTTATCAAGCCAGAGACATTGGGGCATTCTGGGTATTTGAGAACTTAGTTATAGCTTCAATCGCGTCATTGTGACCCGAACATTTTAGAACATGAGCTACTATAGTAGTAAAAGAAGACAGCCTCAGAACGTCTTTAAATATTCTGAGATGGTCTACAGGATCGAGTCATCATGACCTTCGAAACGACTTAGAGGTCATGATGACCTGAACATATAAAAACTACAAATTCTCAAGTAAAAAACAAAGGGTCAGCCTCGGGACTTTTCTGAGTCTCAGATTCGAATACTGGAAGTTCAAAGGTCATCTAGAAATTTAGGCGGAAGTACTCCAAGACTAAACGCCTTAAATTTCCAATTCCTCACATTTTAATGTAAACCCCTACCCAATATTACTTTCCTAATCCAAGATACATTAGTGTCGGGCATCCATGGTAAGAGTAAAAAGTTGCGCCTTGCGAGAGGTCTATTCCATTTCTATGAACCAATAGAAGAGGCTACAAGTACTTAAGCACACAGGGAACGCTTGGTGAAAGACGTTTGGCGCTTAATAAAAGATTTGGGGCCTTTCGACTAACCATTTTCAGGAGGAAGCCGAGACATCACACCCCAAACGAACCCGTGCAATACAACCACGAATATAATACAGCCTTAAATGAATACCTATGAATCACATTATCAACGCACAAACTAGTATTTGATTTTTTCATGTTACTCCACGGGTAACAACTAGTTTCTTATATAATCCCTAAACACTCCAACGACCATTGTGTCAAAATGACATAGAAGTGACCTTTCCACTCCAAATCGCCACTAGAACTCACTAAACTTCGGCCCTAGCACCCTGTAGCCCCACTTGGTTCGATCCGCGATTGACATTCGTGTTGAAATGAGACTCTATTCCTAATATAGTCCAGAACCGTATCTTTTATTAAAAGAGAGGAGCTCAAAGCGAATAACTAAGTGGCCGGGAAACGCCGACTGACGACGACCAAAAGAAGAAAAAAATCTAGGAATCTCCAAAGCGACGACCGTTTGCTCCTAGGCTATCTTGGAATATATTCCATGGACCGCTTTTATCAAGATATTCATCCACTCTTGTGGCTTGTCACCATGGTTGAATTTAACCTTACCAAAGGAGGATAAGTACTGGCGCTAACGTAGGATAAAAATGTCTAAGATATAAGATCATGGATTTCTTAGAGAGCAGGCGTGAGTGATTCTTGTTTAACGCCTTCAAGAGGAAACCGAAAAAACATCTTTGGCAAGCACTAGGCCGTCACTCAGCTCAACTTAAAGTAGCTCGAATAAAAATGTCACTGATGTACCGAATTCATTCTAAACTGCTGGCTCTATAAACAAAATTATCTTTCTGCTTTTAATATCTCGAGTTAATAAACCATAAACTTGTGTGCAATTTCTGAAGATTAACAACAAAGAAGAAATTATGTTTGGGTTAGGGAATACATATTTTCATTTACTTCAAAACGTGACCTTGATTTATACTTTAATTGAATCCCAATCTATAATTGGTCGTGTTAATTATAGTTTCGATAAAACATGGAAACGTATTATGGATTCCATCCCTTACGTTCAACAAGGTATGCACATAGATTAGGCGCCCGTTCAGCTGAGAGCAAGATATGACTTGTAACCAGCCCCCATCTCCAATCTTGTAAGTGAGAGAGGAATTCTTATTTTATTTCTCTGCGCATGGGCTAAATTTCAAACCAACCACTCAGGGTTCTCCTTAGACGTTTAGTTACTTTCCCCTACAGCTATTTCCGCCTCGATTTAAAACCGTCTCACTTGCATCGGCGTGGATTTGGCGGCCAACTTTTTGATCTAGTTGGGAATCCATAAGTACAAAGCGCCCAGTTACCCTATCCCCTGTTATGTATGTAGCCACGTGCGCAGTTCTTTACTGCGCAAGTTAAAATCAAAAGTGACCTTTCCCCTTTCATCCCCCTCCCACCCAAGGTACATTACAAAGAAAGATATTCGTAATTCTAAGTTTCACTTTGGGGTGTCAAAACTGTGGATTTCGATTTATAAGAGATATGGGAACCATTTGAGTACGTTAAAACAATACTTTGGGTTATAGAGGGTGTTGCAAAGAAGGATGTTAGGTTCTACGGTTGATTAGGAGTCGAAAATGTTCTCACATATTCCCCTCCCCCCCACAGGAAAATCCTAAACAAATAGTGATTTAAAGTGTTTTGAGGATGACCCCTTAACTATTTACAGTCAAAGGCTTAGGGTTTTCACTAATCACGTGACCTCACTATCAATTGTTAAAGCTATATTAAAGCTGAGGAATTGCCTCGTATTGCCAAAAAAACTGTAGAAATCATTTTTGAGGTCATTTTGAAGAAATAAAATTTTGCTCTCACCCTTTTAGACAGTTGATTGAATCAGAAGGCGAGCCGAGATGGTCGAATTGAAAGTTGAAGACTGTAAGGCATCTGAGCGGTGGCGCCCGTAGGCCTCGACATCGAGTAGTTTTACTTCTTTCTTAACCAGACGAGATATACTTGTAATGGCGGCGCACATTTCACTCTCAAAAAATTATTTTTCGAGGTTTTGTTCAATTCCATTGAAATACTGAAAAAGTAATGTTATTTTTTACTCCTCACATAATTTAGGTCTAAAAAGTAATACAATTTGAAGGTCTAGGCCTACAAATACATACATGCCAATAAAACTAGCCAAATGTTTGTTGACACGGCTAATATAATAATTACGATCATTTTGCATTGTAACAGCCTCTACAGACAGAGATTCAGCCTGGTTCAATTAATTTAGAAATGGAGTTGGACCTTGGCTTCCTAATAATTTTTTTAGACAAGCGCGATCTACAGATTCGGTCATGACCTTTTTTGGTTGTCTACGATTTTTATCAGAGTTGGCAAGAAATATTCTGCTACTAAAAGGGCAGAAGCTCCGAAGGTTCCTTAACAACGGTGGCCGGTTATAGTTAAACTATGTTTTACAGAAATTCTCTAAAAAAATCCTCAACATACAAATTTTTTTTTTTTTAAGTTTAAAAAGGCTTCTGCCATCAGTACCAGCAAAAAAAATTTTAAACTGATTTGACGATGCTATTAGCAACACCAAATCCGTGGAGCAATAAAATAAGGAGAATAAACTTCCCTATAAGGTTCTCACCACGGATAGTAACGTATTAACATAAGTTTATAAGATACTAGCTGTTATCCGCGGCGTCGCTCGAGTGTAATAAGAACTTCCATCAAAATGATGATAAACAACGGCTAGATTTTACTGATTCGACTAATATTTTTGTAGTAGCACTCTTGGAGCGAATTGGCCATATGTCTAATCAGCGCCATAGCGGATGGTCTGAAAACTACTCCCATAGAGACTAGGTATATTTAAGAGGGTTTGCAGAATCATAGCCAGGTGGCTCGAACGCCGCGTCATCTGACGGAAATTCTGCAAACCCGCTTAAATATACCTAGACTCTATGGGAGTAGTTTTCAGACCATCCGCTAGTGGCGCTGATCAGGAATAAGGCTAATTAAGGCACTCGGCGTTGCCCGTCAGCCCCTAGAGGATGCACTTTTTTATTACTTTTCACGCGGACATTATTCCATAAAGAAGGGTTTTTAAGATTTTAGCCGCCATTTAAAAAGATGGCAACAAATCGAACCCGAAAGACCATTCAGCCCGTCTATAGGTTAAAGGAAACCAGTGTACTAAATATTTGTGAAATTGGACTTTGTTGCATAGAGAAGTTTTTTACATTTCTGGGCGCCATTTTTTAAGATGGCGGCGGATTGGGGGGAAATCTTTCTTAGTACACGCCTACTACTACTTCTGAGCAACGTTCCTGCAAATTTTTAGCCTTCTAGGGCAAGCAGTTAGGACTGGGCGTTGATTATCAGTCAGTCAGTCAGTCAGGGCTTTGATTTATATAGATATAGATATAGATGTTCCTTAATATGACTCTCCTAGCTTGATGGCTCCAAGGTAACTCGTAATACAGTCACCACCTTGATAATTACGTCACCGGCGATAAATCATGACTCGTGTGGGAGTTTAATGTTTCTTTGGCACGAAAGACAATAAAAAAAGAGGTCGGGGAAATTTCTTATCTGCAATGGTAACTCAAAACTGGGCTCGCATCCCCAAACGACTTTAATGAAAAATAGATAAGGCAGATAAAAACTGCAAGGCCCAGCGGCGACCGCCGACCGCCGAAACATTCAGCCATGGAGGAGGTAGACATGCAGGAGTGGCATTAGCCAAGAATAATGGATCTAGAATAGTTCCTCCCACGTTTGTCGTGCTCCTTGGTTGAACCATAAGTTCATAAAATATGTTCCATCCATAAGTTTGTCACTGGTAACTTAGAAACTGGAGCTTGTCATGAAGTGAATGAACTAGGTCATAGATTCAGGGAGGTAAAGCGAGGGAGGCCTGGTGAGGCGCTGCTGTCAAAGGGGGCTTAGTAATGCAGACTAAATAGGAACAAGATGGAACTTGGTCCTGCATGCAAAATTAACCACCATCGAGTGTAGGACTTCAATTGACTCGCTTCCGTCGTTCTCCTTCTCGAACTAGTTATCTCGAGCTGTAAGTCTCTCAGTAGCATTACGAAGTATAGGAATTGTCATACTTATTATTTAACATATCTTATAAACTTATGGTTTACTGGCCCTTTACCGGAAACATATTCTGGACGCAACTTATGTCCCGGGTAATGTTTCCCCAAAGACCATCTGACTTTTTTTCTGACGAATCAAATAAAAATATATTTAACTTCCTCCGACCTCGTTTATTGTGTTATTGAAACGCGTACGTGTAGAAGCGATGGAGTAAACTAAATTTCCCATTTATTAAAAAATGGAAATTTTCAACACTTTGTGTTTTAATTTATGACTGTTTACTTCCATCAAATAATTTTACATGTACATGTACATCAAGTCTTACATGAACATAAATTTGCCACTTACATACTGTCAATACATAATTTTGCACATACACCAATTATGTTTTACAATACATAATTTTGCACGTACACCAAGTTTTACAATACATAATTTGGGACTAACACCATTTTTTACATTATGTTTTACAGGGAAAAATCCCTGGTTTTACAATACACGATTTTGCACGCACATCAATGTTCACGATACACAATTTTCCGCTAACATCAAGTTTTACAATATGTAATATTCAACTTACATCGAATTTTAAAATACGTATTATTAAATGTACATCAAGTTTTACAATACATAACTTTGCTCCCAGATGTGTTTATTTGTGGATTTGATAATTACTGGGGTTTTTAAGTCTGTCCTTCCATTTAAACAACAAATGAATCTAAAGAAGTGGTTAAGCCTTGTACAAATCAAACTAGGCCCAAAAGCTGGCCACCGTCATGCCCGCAAATTGGACACGACTGAAAATCGAGGTGGAAATAGCTAGGTGACATGGGCAAAAGGACCTTCTGTTGAAGGGTGTATAAGAGAAATGTACGTATACATATCCAGGCGGAAGTCGAGAAGAAAGTTGTCGTTGCGCATTTTTAGCGTCCCCAATTCAAGTACAAACTGAATGCGTGAGCCAAAATTGAGAGGATAATGCCACCACCCAAAATGTAGAATCCAAGGAGAACGTTGTCCAGGGTTAACTTGGTCACCAAGTCCGATGGCTCGTCCTTGGGAAAGGAGGTTCCCTTCCAATGATCGTATTCAAAAGATATGTCGTCATACGAGCGAAATACCAAACCACTCTCAAAGGCGTAGTTGCAGCTGAAAGAAATGCTTCATCAGAAACTGACAAAAACATTGCCCGAGAAGATCTTTCAAAATAGGCGCGAAATAACCAAGCACGCTTTACAATTTTTAAATTAAAATTAGTCTTAACAACTTTACGAATTTAAGGCTTGACACGTTGACGTCATCAACCTATTTAGTTTACTTTCTTACACTTTTCGAATTCTCCTCTTCATTTTCTGGGGTAAGTTTTTGCGCATGGGCAGAGACACGAGGAAATCAAGGGGTTCGGCTGAAAAGTAGTATTTGTACTTCGGATCGGGATCCTTGCCCAAAATCTGCAGAAATTCGACTAAAAAGGCTTTGGGTAGGAAGGCCATTTCATCTCCCGTCGAAAATTTATCTATGCTACCGAAAAAGTCCATGGTATCATAGGTGAAGTAGCCGTCGTATTTCTTCACTTGTTGGTGAAATTTCTGCAAGTTCGGATCATTCGAAGTCTGAAAGAATGGTGAAAAACGTCAATTGGCGATGTTTAGAAATACTTGCCATTACATACAGCAATTAAGCAGTGGGCTGTTAATCAAGTAAGCTACGTACTCCCCCCTCACCAACTCTAACCGCGACACCGTAAAACTTCAACGTGTCCCTGACTCTCTTCTACGTTTTCTTAGTATTTACATTCTATAATACAATTATAGTTTGATGCGCGTGGCCAGTAGGACAGTCTAGAACATTTCGATTTAACTAAGACGGATAGACACGGGGGTGAAGCTTTGCCTTCCATCTCGCCTTTCGCGCCTGCGCTGTAGTGTTTTTGGATCGTGAGAGTGCGCAGAGGTGTCAATGTTATCAACCAATTTGTATGTCCCGATGCAGGGGTTGTCTACACCCTTTTTTACATCGAAAAGGTCTATTGCATACCTTAAAGAGGTCTTCGGCAGACGAGTCCGCGGGCACAATAATTCTGAGGTTGGGAAAGTACTTGATGATGTCTTTAATGCTGTCGACCTTCAACTTGGAAGGTGGAACGGTAAGCTGGGACAACAAGAGTCCAGTAAAACAAGAGCATATCAGTAAGCAATAGAAACACCACAAAGCCTGGATTATTCTGATCGCCGGATGAGAGGACGTGTGGTTCATACCTTCAATGCAAAGACAAAAGAAATAATTTCCAGCGTTGATGGTCCAGAAATGACTCACCTTTCACGAGCAGTAGCTGATTGTAATCGAAAAATCGATCCCAGAAGGACAACGAACGATTTTCAACGTTGTTAGAGCGTTGATCCAAAAGGTGAACCGCCAAGGGAATTAGAAATGTGAAACACAAGCAAGTGATCCAGAGCTACAAAGCGAGAACCATCAGGTTAAGGACTAACTAACTTTGCCAACCTACGTCCAGTATGCCGACAACTAATTTAATTTCTCAACTAGCCCCTGCAACACTTAGGCGCTATAGAGACTGGTCGCCGGAAATTAAGGTTTCGATTCTTACTTCCGGTGTGAACGATCGTACGACCGCGAAGGTGTTGGAGTACAAGTTCTTGTGATGTCCAGTACTCAAAATGACCCACGTATCCGAAAAAATTGGATTAGTGTAGTCGACGAGCTGGAACGCTTCGTAATTGGGGGCGAACAAAGCTAGACCCACATCTCCCTCCTGCAAATTAGACCAATTAGATTTCTCGATGATAACACGTACGTAGTATTTCATACTTACATCATCGTATAACAATTTGCCTAGCACTCCGCTTCCATTGTTGGGCCCGTACACGTGGCCACGATCTAAAAATTTATCCACCACTGTCACATTGTACCTAAAAGATCAAATAAATACATTTTTTCCGTGAACAGTTTATCGTACATGATGGGTATTAGAGTAAGCCATTTCGAATTTTCGAGTATTTTTTGAATGAAAGAAATTTACATTTTTTATGGAAGAAAGGGTTTTGTGAGTTATTACTAGAAAAGCTCTTAATGGATATTTTATGGCTCAACTCAAGGTAGGTTTTCCGTAAGAATGACTCGCCCCTCGTTACAACCATATCAACTTACGGCATTTTCATTCCCCGAATGAGAGCTTCCCCAATGAACTTCATATGACCAGTTATTATAGTCTTATCATCATAGTCAAAAGTTGACCAATACGGAGTCTTCAACGAGAAAACAAAGTAACTTAATTATCCCTGCAGTTTCTCATGGTATAAATTAAGTAGGACTTACGTATGTCGCAACGAGCTTGAATACGTCCATCTTGTCCTGATAGCGACCAAGTACCGACGCCAAATTTAGAAAGATTGTCGGAACTCCAGAAGGAAACCTGGTTTTGTTAAGAAATAATGGGTACGGATAGCCATTTAAAATAACGTGCATTTTAAATGCAGTGTTTTGATTAGAACAACATCGTAAAAGTCTGTTTATCCGAAACCGATCTAATATAGGCCTGAAAGCCCAATTATATTGTTATGATATTTTAGTATTTTACATGTTAACATTTCGAAGATAAGCTTACAAACTGCCTAATTTCACTTTAACGATGTTTTATTAGCAAAACATTGCATTTGTAAATGACTGTTTTAATGCTTCAATAACGATTACTTTGAAAACATTTCGAATGTTTATGGCTTTCTCGTCTGTTGGATTACCAAATTTTGAATTTACATTAATGTTTCTTTATGTGCAAGTGGCGTAAATATTATTTCACGCATATTAAAGACATAATTTTTCATTTCGCAAACAAAGTAATGGTCTGAAAGTAATGTGTCGTAAATCCTCTGTTGATACAAATTTAAAATCACAAAACGTTTCAAAGCGGGGTTCATCAGGGGGAGGAAGTAAGTGATATGACTATGCGATAGGAGCACAGTGAGCTTTGGGGATTACACCTGACTTACTTCATCCCCCCCTAAAGTGTGCCTACCGTTAAATTATGCTGAAATTAACGAATGTGCCTAGATGTACTAAATTCTTAATCCCACGTACCTTTTAATTTCTGTTTATTCCGTTAGTCAATTTACAACTGACATCAAGTTTTACAATACACCGTTTTACCACTTACATCAAGTTTTACAAAATAAACAGTTTTACCATCAAGTTTTACAAAACACAATTTTCCATCAAGTTTTACAATACACCGTTTTACCACTTACATCAAGTTTTACAATAAACAATTTTACCATTAACATCAAGTTTTACAATACACAATTTTCCATCAAGTTTTACTATACACAATTTGCCATCAAGTTTTACAATACACAATTTGCCATAAAGCTTTACAAAACACCATTTTCCATCAAGTTTTACAATAAACAATTTTCCATCAAGTTTTACAATAAACAATTTTCCATCAAGTTTTACAATACACAATTTTCCATCAAGTTTTACAATACACAATTTTCCATCAACTTTTACAAAACAGTTTTACACGTACAACATAGTTTTCACTATTCAACATTTGACAGTTACATCAAGTTTTACAAATCAGAATTTTATTTTATAGATATGCTTATTTGTAAGGTGTGGATTAAAACTCGGTATTTAAATTTGTTCCTCGATTGCGGTTTAAACTGCAAATACATCAACAAAACTGGTTAAGCGTTTAAGATGCGTTGAGACGTCAATGAGAAGAGGTTTTCAAACTTCCAGATTAAAGTACAAACTGAATGCGTGAGCCAAAATCGAGAGGACAATGCCACCACCCAAAATGTAGAATCCAAGGAGAACGTTGTCCAGGGTTAACTTGGTCACCAAGTCCGAGGGTTCCTCTTTGGGAAAGGCGGTCCCCTTCCAATGTTCGAATCGAAACAATGATGCGTCATACGAGTGAAATGCCAAACCACTCTCGAAGGCGTAGTTGCAACTGAAACAAGTAAATACTTGAAGATAAGTAAATTGCAGAGGTATCGTTGTTTGTATCATAAGAAAATTGCCAACGTAAACTTGTAACATCTTTCAAATTTGGAGCGAAAAAAATACCCAAGCGTGCTTTACGATTTTTAAATTCAAATTAGGCTTAACAAGTTCAAGTGTTTGAGAAATTTGAGCTTGAAGAATTTAAGAGGAGACACGTTGAGGAAGACAAGGCCCAAGCGTTCTTGCAATCTACCTATTTAGTTTACTGTCTTACATTTTTCGAATCCTCCTCTTGATTTTCTGGGGTAAGTTTTTGCGCATGGGCAGAGACACGCTGAAATCAATGGTTTCAGAAGATACGTAGTATTTGTATTTCGGATCGGGATTAGGGCCAAAAATGGGCATAAAGTCGACTAAAAATGCCATGGGTAAGATAGACATATGGTAGCCCTTCGAAAAATTTTCCATAGTTTCGAAGAAGTCAATGGTCTCATAAGTGAAGTAGCCGTTGTATCTTTTCACCTGTTGGTGAATTTTACGAAAATCCGGATCCGTCGAGGTCTGAAAGAATTATCAACAATTTCAATTATTGACCAGGAAAACGTAGAAGAGACATGCAGTGGCAATAGTTATCTCCACATTTCTAAACATTTCTCTATGTCGCTCGCGCGTAATCCTGTTAAGAACATTCTATAAGGTAGCTGATGTGATTTCTATGGACAGTGTTTTGCAAAGTTATAGTTTAGTGTCGTATACCCGTAAGAGGTCCTCGATAGACGAATCAGAGGGCACCATTATTCTGGTTTTGGGATAGTACTTGATAATATCCTTAATGTTGTCGACCTTCAACTTGGAAGGTGGCACGGTAAGCTGGGACAGCAAAAGCTCGGTAAAACAGGAACATATCAGAAAACAGTACAAGCACCAGCAAGCCTGGATTATCCTGATCGCCGGATGAGAGGACTTGTGGTTCATACCTTCGATGGTAAGACAAAAGAGTTAATGTCCAGTATTGTTAGTCCAGAAATGACTCACTTCTGAGGAGCAGTAACTGATTGTAATCGAAAAATCGATCCCAGAAGGACAACGAACGATTTTCAACGCTGTTAGAGCGTTGATCCAAAAGGTGTACCGCCAAGGGAATTAGAAATGTGAAACACAAGCAAGTGATCCAGAGCTACAAAGCGAGAACCAACAGGTAAGAACTAACTAATTTTGCCAACCTATTTCCAGTATGGCAACAACTGATTTAATTTCTCTACTAGCCCCTGTAACACCTAGACTGGTCGCCGGAAATTAAGGTTTTGATTCTTACTTCCGGTGTGAACGATCGCACGACCGCGAAGGTGTTGGAGTTTAAGTTCTTTTGATGTCCGGTACTTTTAATGACAAACTTATCTGGAAAAATTGGATTAGTGTAATCAATGAGCTGGAATGCTTCGTAATTGGGCGCGAACAAACATAGACCCACATCTCCTTCCTGCAAAACCGTAGATGACCAATTAGATTTCTCGATGATAACACGAAGTATTTCATACTTACATCATCGTATAACAATTTTCCAAGCAACCCGGTTCCATTGTTGGGCCCGTACACGTGGCCACGATTTAGGAAATTTTCCACCACTGTCACATTGTACCTAAAAGATGAAATTTCGAGTATTTTTTGAATGAAAGAAATTTAATTTTTTTGTGAGTTATTATTAGCTCTTAATAGATATTTTATGGCTCAACTCAAGGTAGGTTTTTCGTAAGAGTGACTCGCCCCTCGTTACTACAATATCAACTTACGGCATTTTCATTCCCCGAATGAGAGCTTCCCCAATGAACTTTAGATGACCCGTCATTATAGACTTATCATCATCGTCAAACGTTGACCAATACGGAGTCTTATTCGAGAAAACAAAGTAGCTTAGTTATCCCTGCAGTTTCTCGTGGTATGAATTTAGTAAGACTTACATCTGTCACAACAAGCTTGAATGCGTCCATATTGTCCTGATAGCGACCAAGTACCAAAATGGAGAAAGATTGTCGGTACACCCAAAGCAAACCCAGTTTTGTTAAAAAGTAATGGGTTCGGATAGCCATTTAAAATAACGGGCATTTTAAATGCAGTGTTTTGATTAGGACAACATCGTAAAAGTCTGTTTATCAGAAACCATTCTACTAGGCGTCAAAGTCAAATTATACTGTTGTGATATTTTAGTATTTTACATGTTAACATTTCGAAGATAAGCTTACAAATTGCCTAATTTCACATAAGATAACGACTTTAACGATGTTTTAGGAACAAAACATTGCATTTTAAATGACTGTTTTAATGCTTCAATAGCGATTGCTTTGAAAACATTTCTAATGGTTATGGCTTTCTCGTCTATTGGATTACCAAATTTTAAATTTACATTAATGTTGCTTTATGTGCAAATGGCGAAAACATTATTTCTCGCATATTAAAGACATGATTTTTCATTTTGCAAACAAAGTAATGCTCGGAAAGTAATGTGTCCTAAATCCTTTGTTGATTACGATTTTAAAATCACGAAACTTTTGAAAGATGGGTTCACCAGAGAGACATGGTGTTTTCCACTGAGATGACTTTGCAACAGAAGCACAGTTGGCATTGGGGAATACAACGGGTTTACTTCACCCTCTCCACCAAAAATGCGCCTACCGTTAAACAATACTGAGATTAACGAATGTGCCTTCTTAAAGTTCCACATACATTTTTATTTCTGTTTATTACGTCAGACAATTTACCACTTACATTAAGTTTACGAAACACAATTATAGGCGTTCATTATGTTTTACAATACACAATTTCCCATTTACATAAAGTTTTACAATACACAATATGCCACATACATCAAATTTACAAGTTTTACACCAGAAGTTGATAATATAGAATCGATAAAAAATCACTGGATTTTCCATTTCACCATCCCTTTTCCCCCTATTTCCCATACCCCTGACTTACCCAGGTTCCGTAGGGCGTTACGTGATTGGTCGGAGGCGTTAAATTTCACTAAGCTTATTGATCTTGAAATTAATGAAAATAAAGTTACTTCACCCCCTTACCTACCTTTCCATAATGGCGTGAACTAGCAGAAGTATATAATACTCCTCCTCGAGAGAAGTGTACCAAGCACAAAGCGGGGTAATTCAAATTGTAACATGATTCTTCCCATCATCAGACTAACATTTGGAGTGCACAAGGTTACTAAACCGAATCACATACGCTATAAATAGTTCCCTACTCATCATTACTCTATTTGCGCTGCTTAACTATTTGCCAAGGCGCATGCGCTTGTCGCCCGTCAAGACAATCAAGGTTTGTGGGTTGATTACTGAGGATTTAGTAAATACCAAACAGTTATAGAATTCACCCTAAACGGTGCGATAGTTACCCATCTGAAGTGTGATGGGCAAGGGAAAGCAAACAAAATGGTGCCATGAGCCCGGGAAGAATCATGTTACGTACCTATGGTATAAAGAGGATACAGAGTGTCATCCTTCTTCTATTATCCCCTTCTGGTACGTGCAGGGTACGTTGTTAGTGGATAAGTGCGTAATTCCTGCAACAAATGTCTCGAAATTAAAATAACAATTAAAATCACTGCAATTTAAATGTTTAATGATTCTTAGTATTGAATGTAGTAACTTTTACATTGAAAACGATTAAAAACTTCTACAAATATAATCTACGTATGTCACCAGGCTATTTTACTCTTATTGAACTTTCAAAAAACGGTAAAACCGAATTTATAAAAGAAGAAAAATTAACATAATTGAAAACATCGTAAATTTTAATTGTAATTTAACTTAATCACTACAGTTAATTATTTTTTAATTTATGGCTTGCTTATTGTGACGAGGATGTGTGACATTCGATAAATAATATTTTCCTATAAAAAATACCACTCCTGGGTTTAAACAAATCATGTCTCCATGTTGCGAAAATTCCGTTTGATAAATTTGTAAATTAACAACATCCTAGATTTGTGTCGATACAAAATAATTCGTAATTTTTTACCGTGATACCATGGATGAATAATACATATCGATGACCCCTGGATACCTAACGAGTTCCTGAATTGACCTACCAGAGTCGAGTGACGTAATTAAAACCCACGTGACGATTTCCCGCGCTTTCTCGCGACTAAACAACGCCTTTTACATCCAGGTTACCGACGGTGTATATTAATCCATGGTTACAACTACGAGCAACAGAGAACTAAGGCAAAATACTTGTTTCGTTTTCAAAATTAGTAAATTACAAATCACGGTGTCATGATTTGATTTGAAAAAGTTAAGTGTTGATATTTAAAAAAGTTATTTCGAATTTTAAAAACAATTCAAAATTAACTCAGTGTTGTAAATTTAGTTTATTGTAACCAGGAGGCAATGGTGTTTGTAAGTTTAAAACGTCATTCTTACCTGAGCCAATCAGCGACGACTTTGGAAAAAAAACCAAAAAAAACGTAATTTTTTAAACGTATTTTGTAAGGTTTTAAAATAGTTCAAAATTACGTCATTCCTAACTGATCCAATCAGCTACGACTTAGAAAAATTACGTAATAGTTTAAACGTATTTTTACGATGTTTGTAAGGTTTAAAAATAGTTCAAAATTACGTCATTCCTAACTGAGCCAATCAGCTACGACTTAGTTCAAAATTACGTCATTCCTACCTGAGCCAATCAGCTACGACTTAGTTCAAAATTACGTCATTCCTACCTGAGCCAATCAGCTACGACTTAGTTCAAAATTACGTCATTCCTACCTGAGCCAATCAGCGACGACTTACAAAAAAAAGTAACTTTTTAAACGTATTTTTACGATGTTTGTAAGGTTTAAAAATTGTTCTAAATTACGTCATTCCTTACAGAACCAATCAGGGACGTCTTAGACCCGTTAAATAAGTGTTTACAACTAAATCATTTTGTTTGAGGCCCGTAGTTGATTTTCTACATAATTAATCGAAAAAAAATTGTACAAAGCATACTAACGATACTGAACCAGAGCGACTTGGGGCGTGGTTACAACGCGACAACAACACAGAGACAAGACAGACAGACAGACAAAGAGAGAGAGAGAGAGAGGGACAGTGTTCATTCGGGGGTATTCCTCAGGGCGATAACAGTAGGCCTTTTAACATTAGGACCACCAGCGGGACCTTTGGCTTCTATATTAAAGTTCTGATGATAAATGCGTCGATACATGTGTTGCTTGACCTTAAGATCAACGTTATAGTTACAATTAGCGAACCATATCTCGTATTGTCGATACATTTCCGTTACATTCAAGGTATCGTCCTTCTTATTTGTCGATGGATTAGGGTTATGTTCCATACTACCCATAAAACTTCCGACGTAAAAAGCGATATGCGTTTTAACGATATCGATACTTTCGGGTTTGGTCTTATTCACTGGGACGCGTTTGGTTTCGGGTGCGGCGAAACTGGCCAAGGCTTCGACTTCGCACGCGTCATGAACCATACGATCCGAGATATCCAAAGTATTCAGGAAGAACGACTTGCAAACTTGAATCCTTTCTTCGTTAATCTCGAAATAGTAATTATAGGAGAACTTGCGTTCACGTTGTCCGGTACTGAACGTTGTCGTCTTCTTCCAGAATCGACTAACGCGTGCGGCCAAGTACGATCTACGCAAGGCCAAGGACCCCATAGCCCAAAAATTAGCGTTGATAATATCCTGCTGCGTGGCCGTGATATTCTGCGTGCATTTTAATCGACATTTGTCAAGCGCCGCGCAAACCCCGCGTACTTTCCGTGGTCTAACATTCCCCCTTAGTGTCTTAATCATCCCGAGATTGTATTCCCTGGACCGATCGCGTTTCGAAGCGGCCAATAAGAGTTTTTGAGCTTCCTCCGAGCTGGCATTCGCGTCAATAGCGCAATTTGAGGTGGAAGGTTGGCTATCGGGGCTTCCGATATTCGAGGCTTGTGACGTATCGGACCCCGAGCTACTTCCTCCACCACTCGAGGCGTTCTTATTACAACTACTATTACTGATATTATTATTAGCAGCAACGGTGGAACGCTTATATCCTGCTCGCATGAACATCTGAACTTTGCCGGAGTTAAAGGAAGTCTTCATACCGCCCGTGACCTTATCTTTACTTCGTGTTGACATCGTGGAGGTATTTGTCGATTCAACTGGGTTTTCGATGGCTTCGTCGGAATCCGTCGTGACGTCACCACCATCACCATCACCACCGTTATTAGAATCAACGTCATCATTCTCATTTTCAGTCGCGCTGTCACTTGCATCGTCCGAATCTTCACTGTTCTTCCTACGATTCGTCTTCTTTGCCGGAGTTTTCTTAGAGGGCGTGGCCGAAGTGGTCTCATTCGTTTCGTTAGCGTTCTCTCCGCCTCCATCTTTGTTCTCGTTTTCATTTTCGTTCTTTTTAGGTAAAGGACCCAAGACGTGAAAACCCATCTTAATTCCTTGCAAGAATATTTTACGGTACATTGGTTTGCCGACCTTTCCGGAATCGGCGTAACATTTTTCTTTGAACCACGTTTTGTAGTTACGATACATATCGGATATCGTCAAATGAGGCTCCTTATCCTTAATTTTGGGGCTTCGATTGACGGTTCCAATAAGGTACTTTTGAATATGGAGTTTCGTGGCGTTACGTTGTTCCTCGGTCGGAGTGTCCTTCGGTTGTCGCTTGGGTTTCTTGGCGCCTGGGACCACCATAGAGGTGCTACCGCAATGTACCATTCTGTCCGAGATATCGAAGGTGTTGAGGAAAAATTGTTTGCATACTTGAATGCGTTCGTCGTTAAGTGTCACGAAGTATTTGTAAGTGTATTGACGATTGCGTTTCGAAATGTGGTACAAAGATCGAGCGCGGTTTTTTTCGAATTGAAATACGTGCGTGTTCAAGTATTCGCGGCGTTTGGCGAAGCAACCGAGTTGCCAGAATGTGTTGTTTAATATCTCTTGTTCAGCCGCCGTAATTTTTTGCGTGCATTTTATACGGCATTTTACCGGGTCCATACACGTACCTTTGACCTGACGGGGTCGAACTTCGCCGTTTAGTTTCTTCATTTTACCTAAAATTAATATTATAATTAAAATCAAGTGATTATTTTTTATCGATTCTTCTACTAATTAAAAGCCCAATCTGTATAGTGAAACATCCAGGAAATATCTCAGAATGACTTTAAAATTCAAATTAGTTCTATTAGATTTCATGGAGAATTTGAAATTAGCACCTCCGACCAATCACGTAACGCTCTGCCTTCTTGTTAACAAAATTCACGTGGCTCACTCCGTGTCGAATGAAACTTAGCACGAGATTTGATAAAAAAAATGCGTGTCACGTGAATTTTGTTAACTAGAAGGCAGGGCGTTACGTGATTGGTCGAAGGTGCTAATTTAAAATTATCCATGAAATCTAAAACTAATTTGAATTTTTAAATAATTCAGAGGTGTTTCCTATATATTTCACTATGCAGAGAGGTCTTATAAGAATCTATTAAAAAAAATCACTTGATTTTCCTTTTCACCCTCCCTTTAAAAATCACACTAAAAACTGCGGTCCAAACACTCTTATTGGTACACGCTTGACAATGGTTTGGATAGCACCATTTAACAATATCTTACGTGAATTAAATTTAGGCCTAGCTTATCACCCTCCCTTTAAAAATAACAACCGCTAGAAAGTCTGGCCATTTCACTCTGGCTTAAATTCATTAAAATTAGAAATAAAAGATACCAAGTTATTAAATAAATAATTAATATCATAAATTTAAGTGTAATTAACAAAATAATGGCATTATTTTCGAAATATTACAATTAATAATGGTGATGTAAAACGATGGAATAGAAGCCTAAAAAATAACGGCTAATTCACTCAATGCTTTGAGTGCGTAAAAAATTCATTAAACTTAGAAATAAAAGATACTAGGCCTAAGTTATTAAATAAATAATTAATATCAAAAATTTAAGTGTAATTAACAAAATAACGGCATTATTTTCGAAATATTACAATTAATAATGGTGATGTAAAACGATGTAACAGAAGCCTAAAAATTAACAGCTAATTCACTCAAGTGCATAAATTTTTTTAATTTTGGGTACTAGGCCTAGATAATACAGAAAATGTCGGCTATTGTGGCGCCCCTAACAATGCTGGGTAATCTTCTACACACCAATTTAACCTTGTCAAAGGCAGAAGCCAATCAGAACTCGTTCAGAAGGGCGGAGCTAAAACTGGCCTTTGCTAAAAGCAGGAATAGATTTAATTTTAGAAGTAGGAATGGAGAGCAGAGTAATATGGGAACCCGGACCCCCTTCCACGTGACGGAGGGGAGGAGGTATGAAAAAAGAGGCGGGAGGGTCATAGCGACAGAGGTAAAAAGGAATTACGTATTTTTCGCCGTTCCTGTCAGCAACGTCATCAAAACGAAGTTTAAGTGGAGCCAATAAGATAATTTAAACTTTTCTTTACGTGTTGGAGGGAGGGGCTCTATACTGGGTGGTCTATGAGTCGGACTGAAGAAAATACTAACCGTTCCCCATTCCTACTTCTAAAATTAAATCTATTCCTGCTAAATGCTTAGAAGGCCCCCCCAGCCGAGATTTGATTTTTATAATAAAAGATTTCCTTACCTAAATTGTAATTTTTTGATTTGATGACCCTTGTCCAGCCTTCCGGGTTCCTCTGACGTTTCTTGGGTGGTCCATCACCAGGTTTACGCCTGTATCGTTTGGCTTTAGGTTTGGGTTGAGCCGAGGGATCAGCGCCACCAGTTGCGGGGGGTTGATTGATGGCGTTCCCCGCTTGCATGCTGGTGTTGGACCCTGTGGATACAGGGGGCACCGTGGGGGGCTGGTGAGACGGTGCCACCAAGTTCTGGACCGTATTGTGACTACAGTTGGCGGCATTGTAATAGTTGTGCCATTCGTGGTTATTTATGGCTTCAAGGGCAAATCCGGCCAGAGCATCTTCAGTCGCGTATGTTTGGTGACGAATGCCGTTACTAATTGAGGAGGCGCAGGCTGTAACTGGTTCAGTGCCTGCAAACGATTTAGGTTCTTAAAGGGATACGTCACGCGTATCTCGATACACCAATTGCGACAAAAAATAATGTAAACAAGTAGCAGGGTTCGTACGAAATTTTTACACTGAAAATCCCTGACTTTTCCAGGTTATCACTGACGAAATTTTTGGCAATATCCCTGACCATTTTAAGGTGTTTACCAGAAACCACTTCATAATTACACCTGGCCCATATTTTGCATTGCTCGAAGCATGGTTTGATATATCAAACGAAATCCCTGACATATCCCTGACTTTTTAGGAAAAACCTTTAAATCCCCGACTTATTCCCCTAATTTTCATATCCCTGACTTATCCAGAATCCGTACGAACCCTGAGTAGGCACATATGTGACACTAGTACGTCCTGAAAATTAATGCAGGGTTCATACAACTTTTGAAAAACAAATTTCCCTGACATTTCCAGGTTTTCCCCCATTTATATTTCCCTGAGTTTTCCAGGTTTTTCAAAAAGTGATATCTACTTTATTAGGGAGAAGGTATAATAAATTCGCGCCACATTTCCAGTAGCTTTATCTCCAGTCGAAACGTATAGTAGGTACACCGGAGTTAATCCCCGCCGCCTCTAAAGTCTAAATTACAACCAGCCAGCATCTCATTGGTTCTTGAAAACTCCTCACGTCAGCGAATGAGTACGAAAATTACAGTCATATTTTCCGACTGAGGAGAGGCACGAAATATCCCGGGGCCTCCTTTTACGTCCCCCCCCCTTGTATTTTGAAAGGGGGACTGCAGGACTATGACGCGCGCCAATACTTAGTTAGGCATCTTATACCTTCTCCCTAATAAACTAGATATCACTTCTTGGTTTTTTTCCCATATATGGAGTATTTTGTGGAGCGAATGTTAAAAAATTACTCGGCCCCTGTTTGCTGTAACCCCAAGTGCTTATTACAGGGTTCATACAACTTTTGGAAAACTAACTTCCCTGAATTTTCCAGGTTTTTTCCGTTAATGAAGGAGGAGGGGCAAATAGGACTATTACATAATCAAAGGACATCCCCGTATCACTATTAGAACCAGAGTTATGAGTTATAGTGTAATGTTAATCCATGTAAAGTATTTTTATGAACATTTTGCTTAATTACTCGGCCCCTGTTTGACACAAATTTCCCTGATTTCCCTGAATTTTTCTAAAAATTCGAAATTTCCCTGAGGTTTTTGTCAACTATTTATTTCCAAGTTTTTATGAACCCTGTTAGTATTTTTGGAAGGTAACATATTCAAAGGACTTCCGCGCAACTCCCAATGTTAAATAACAATAAGTGAGACACGACCATAAATAACACAACAATAAGTGAGACACTACCATAAATAACATACTAACAATAAGTGAGACACTACCATAAATAACATAATAACAATAAATGATACACTGTAGGGAATGTTTATAAACATTTTGGTTAATTACTCGGGCCCTAATTATTGTAACCCGAAGTTTTTAATATCGTTGGAAAGGGGAGAATTAGGACTACAACATACTCGAAGGACATCCTCGTATCTCTTATAGAACCAGAGTTATGAGCCTCCAAAATTAAAGAACATTTTGCTTAATTATTCAGCCCCTGTTTGCAAACTTACTCTAACTTCACAAATTTCCCGGAATTTAACTAAAAATTCGAAATTTCCCTGAGGTTTTTGTCAACTATTTATTTCCCGGAGTTTTCCAGGTTTGTATGAACAATGGAATGTATACATAGTTTACAGACTAGGAGTATTTATACCATTTACACAGGGAGGCCAAGCTTCAATTGTATGAACCCTTCTAGTCTATAAACTATGCATAGGCACACATATTGTAACAATAGACTCAACTAAATTCGGTGCAGCAATTAACAAACTACTTAATTAAATAAACAACTGTTAATGAGCTGTTTATTTACAACTTATGTATAGTTTTCACTAAAGGAAGGGACTCCCTGCCTCAGTTTAAACTTTAATACAGTGTTGTCAGGCCTTCTGTGAGTCAAATACTGAGTAAAACTGAACTGCTAGCCTATCTCCTGACTGACCAACGGCCTGGTAACACTGGGGGAACGGAAAAACCCCCCCTTTGATAGAAACTATGTGTACAAACAGTACAATAAACATTGTGCTTAATTTTAGCCAAGGCTTAGAGGAAATAAAATCGAACCTTACCTGGCATAATTGAAGACGTTGGAGTGAAGGTAGACCCATAATGGTTGATTAATAATGATTCTCCCATGATTATTTGTTAATTAATGGCACTAATTTTAAAATAACGACCGTGGAATTAAAATTAAACTGATATTGTATTAAGACTCATGTCAATAATCACCCAAACTCAGTTATTTCCGCCATTTTGTTTTTAAATTTCTCCAAGGAGAGGTAACAAATACGAAACACAGGAGTAGAAATTTATGCAACTTACCTCCAATGCCTTCTGCTACCACAGCCAGGGCATGACATAAGGCACTAGTCAAGGCATTTGACTACTAAAAAAAATTCCTTGACTTCTAAAATAAATCGAAATCTGGGGGTTCACTAGTCAACTTGACTAGTAAAAAAAATGTCCCAAATATTCGTAAACCATGCGTCTCACTAGTCAGTGACTACTAAAAAAAAAATTGGGATAGGGGGTCTCACTAGTCAGGCTGACTACTAAAAAAAATATCCTTATGTAGAGCCCTGGCTGCCACAGCACACTCGCTCACGCACCACAAATGCGAGATACCTCCAACGCCGTCTGCTAACACAACCTACTCTTCCTTATTTCTGCTGTTTCCTTCAGGATATCGCCAAAGATTTTATTTAATGAAACCACAATTTTTATAAAATTTCTCAAAACATTAAACATTCTTATTTCTTTTTAATTACATTATGAATATGGAAAAACTTGTCTAACATTAATATTAATCCTTGAAAACTCTAAATACATTTTTAGCTTCTCTTGTTCAGCACTAATAGAACATTCATCAAATATCTTTAGCCAATCACTTTCGTTTTTTAGGCCTAAAATTTTAGGTACTCCGTGATAACATAGCCTCGAATGTCCCGTCATAACAACAATATCACCGCTTTTTAAGTACATAGATATTGGTACTGTTGCTTTGGTCAAACCCCCAATCATAAAAATCGCAGTTTGACCAAAACTAAATGAAAATAATGGGGCAGCGCAATCTATTTCCGAATGATCCGTGTGCCCACTTAGAGTCGAGTTTAAATTATAATAGTTCACAATGGCGGCCTCTGGTTGATATTTTTCAAACCCAAGGCCTACAGCTACATGCTTGACTAGTTCACTTAAACAATGGGGAAACTCAGTTTTGCGTTCTAAACTATAAACTTTTGTGTCCCAATTATGATGGTAACCTAACGTTGACCATCTCAAATTGACCATTTCATTACGCGAAGGGTTCGTTTTAAAACCTTCCCAAAGATGGCGGTACTTAGTATCAGGAGGATTATGCAAGTCTCCGTGTAAATTAGTCAAATTTGGGTATTCTGGATAATTTTGAAGACATTTTTGAATCCAGTATCGTTGCCCCGATGGCGTAAACGGATTTGAAATGAAAATTAAACCCGGGACGGATTCAACAGAGTAAATTTTCCATGAATTATAAGGAATTAGATGAAACTTATCATCGCGATTGTTTTGGCCAAGGCTTAGTAACTTTTCAGAATTTGGAGTAATTAAGCGTACGGAATTGTTATTACAATTAATTTTATCAAAGTCAATTACGTCAGAATAATCAGGTGGAGGGACTTTTCTCTTTAGGTTTTTAAATATAGTTTTAAAGTTATCCGTTTCTACATTTTGAACACAACTCACCACAGGGGCTTGGGAACAAAAAATATTGCTTTGACTTTCACACATTATAAATCTTTGATGTTGTAAAATATTTTCATACAAATTTAATTTAGATATTTTAATTATTGCACCATACATTGTCTCTAAAATATTCCATTAGAAACTAAAGATTTTTAAATTAATACGAGGAACGACACGTGGTTTCAGGTTTGGTTACGATTTGATTAGATTTTATAGCAGACGACACGCAGCAGCCACGTTGCTATGCGCGTGATCGAGTGTGCTGTGAGTTATGACTGGAGGCGAAATGATTTTTGTGAAAAGAGCCGAACATTGCAGCTTCTTCTCCCATCTTTATAAAACCTATTTTTTGCGATCACATTCATACAATATAGTAGGCGGGAATTTCAAACTACATTTAGGCCTGAATAAAAATATTTCAATGTAAATAGTATTGTAAAGATACTTTATTAGATACAAGAATAAGAGTTCACAAAATTCTTACAATCTTATTACGATTCGTCATGTATATTACTACAAAATTATATTTAAACTCTAATTATTTCTTAATTTAAAGACGCAGATAGCCGTTGTTAGGTAAAAGGCAATCCATAAGGTCGATACTGCAACACCTGACCAGACAAGGCTATGATCAATGCCCCAACCCCTGGACACGACGCTTCTGAAACTCTCAATGGCCAGTGTTTGCGGCATGCAATAGCTGACGTAACGAACATAGTAGGGCATACCTTCCATTGGCCAAACAACGCCTGTGAAACAAAACCCCAAAATTCAGATTAGCATTTTGATTCATTAAGTCAATGAAGGATTGAAATGAAATGAAGGATTATTACCACTCATAATAAGGTTAGGGTAAAACGACCCCAAACATAGCATAATGGCTGTGCTTTCCTCATAAACGAAAGAAGAAATCAAGAGACCTGTAACGGAATTAGGATTTCAGCACAGGCTTAACTGCTAAGGTTCACTCAAACATACCATAGGACATTCCACAAATTCCTTGCAGTAAGGTTAATACTATGACCCAGAGGAAAGGCCCTTCAAGCGGAATTCCAAATACGTTGAACATGTAGAAAAACAAGCCAGCAACTTGAAGCACGATTACCAAGAATTGAGTCATGACGTGCGACATGATTATTTGGCTGACTGACACGCCCGAGACCCAACTACGATCGAATAGCCCACTTTTGCGTTCCTCAACGATGCTCATGGCGGTGAGCCCAACTGCCATGATGTACGTGATACTCAACAGGACAGCTGGGGCGATGAACTCCTTGAAACTGGATAAGTGTCGTCCGTAAACTGGTTCCCCCAACTGCTTAGCGATAGTAATAAGTAAAACTGCGATCGGTGAAGAATTGAAAGTATTTTACCACAACTGGTGAGTCTATGGCGTACGGACCCCGGCCCATGCCTGTTAACATCTTTTTACCAAAGCTCTGGAAAGCCATTATTAAGGCATTGTAGACGGTGAAGCCAATTTGTTGATCTAAAAGTTTCATCATCAAGTTTAACTTAACGAAGAAGTATACTAATCTAAGTTAAACTCGTTTCATACTTGTCATATCCATCTGTAGTTTAATAGATCCACATTGCACCGAATCGTTCGAGACTTGCAGTCCGTCGTTGACGCGTTCCATCAAGCAGTTACTGAAGTTCCTTTGTATGTGAACTAAGCCCCACGTTTCCGCTTTCAACACCGACTCGACGGCCGAAGCCTTGTCCGGGAATGGTATCTGCACGATCGTAGACTTGTCGATGGCTTGTAAGAAATGGTAGCTTCCGGTAACCGGGAACTCTTCGTTGACAACGGCAATCGGGATATCGAACGGAGGGGTTCCAATGCAGATACAAAGAAGGATCAGTTGTACCGATGGACATCCAAGTTGAAAGAGCAAGACTGGAATATTTCGCCTGAATCTGGTTATATTTTTGAGGAAAAGAGTGAATAGTTTGGAAAAGTAGTCGCAACAGGAACTGTCCTTCGTGGTTACGGGTATGCTGACGGGACTTTTAGGAATTTGCTGTATCTTGTGGAGAAAAAAACCTATGATTTAGTAACTTAATAAAAATTGATCAGTTCTAGTTACCGTATTCTTGCTCTCTTCTACGCGAACACTAGGCGCCACAAGGTCAAACGAAGGGTCATAAAAGGTAGAGTTGGTCTGACGAGTGGGTGTCCTTAACCAATCGTAAGCGGATAACGCCTGGGAAGTTTCTATCGTCGTGGTTTCAATGTCCAAATTACAGAGATTCAAGAAACACTCCTCGAGGCTTGGACGACCAAATAATGTCATCAGCTCAGCGGGACTGCCTTCAGCTAACATTCGCCCTTTCCTCATGAACCCAACCTAAATAAAAGATGAGGTAATCGTTATCATTTAATTCAAAACCGCAAACCTCTTGTGCAAGGTCCCCACAAGAACAGACGCGTTTCACTTATCTGGACTTAAAACAAGAAATTCTTACAACATCGGCTTGTCTCGCTTCCTCGATGTAATGCGTCGTAATGATAACAGTCATTCCTTCGGTTGAAGTCACTCTGACCAAGTAGTCCCATATTTTTTGTCGTAATAATGGATCCACACCAACTGTGGGTTCGTCAAGAATGAGAAGCGGTGGTTGATGAACAATGGCCGCTGCTAGAGACACTCGTCTCTGTTGTCCTCCGCTTAAATTTTTAACCAATCGAGATTTGATTGGCAGGTCAAGAAATTTCACGAGAAATTCGATTCTCGCTTCAAGCGCCGTTTTATCAACTTGGTGCAAACGTCCGAAATAACGCAACGTTTCTTCGATGGTGAACTCGGGATAGAGCGCGATTTCCTGTTGAAATTATGACAAAAAGATGGTCGCCTAAGTTAATGGTAATTTCGATTGTGAAGGTACTCAACAGCACGTGATTAACTGCAACTCGTTCTGACCCTTTCGCCAGGCTGGTCGTTACATCATAAGGCACCCCATGTGTGATGACCCCGAGTCCCAAAATATCTTAGACCAATTACCTGTGGCATAAAACCAACTCCTTTTCCTGGTATGGTAGCGCTAATCTGCGATTCATCTTCGAATATGGTCAGATAGCCGCCACTAAGTTGTTTCTTGCCAACAATGCAGTTGAGAAGGGTTGTCTTCCCGCATCCACTCGGTCCCAGTAGTCCGTAACTAAAATTACCCGCGGAAATAATTCCCACCACAGCTAATTAACAACCGAGTTTAATTGACTTACATTTTTCCTTTGGGAACTTCAAGAGTGACTCCTCTCAATGCTTGATGCGCTGTTGTCCCACTACCATACGTCAAACGCCCGTCTTTCACTCGGACAGCCATTTCAAGTAATAAAATTAAACTCTAAATTAAGTTCTTGGAGATTTAAACTGATTACACCAGCGCTGTTAAATTAAATATAATTAACGTGAGGCAAACTCGTCTATTTATACCTCTTGAATCAGATTTAAACGTTTATTTTTTAAAACAAGGTTTTAACAGATACATTTTTTATTTTAATAGACCAATGGGGAAGGGACAATTTTGTGAACTATTATAGGACTTTGTTTACGTCATAGAGAAAACTATAGGTTATGAAATTTTTAATTCGTTTTTTTTTTCATGGAATAATTTTACGGGAACTACATTAAAATAAAGCTTGGTTTCCAATAATATTACTCCATATTGGGAAAAACTAAACTGCATTAATTTTAACTATAGATATGTTAATTAGAAATTAGTATGTTGAGTTTATCCGCAATTTTATGATATTGAGCTCCCGTTTGAGCGCAAGGATTGCTACATACGTTACCAGCGTATTGGAATGTGTAATTAGAATTTAGTGCCAAAGCGGTGGAAACCTTATTTTCCCCGTTTTCCAAGATCATGTGTTGAACGAAATTCCCTAAGAGAGGTTGGCCGTATTCCTTGAAATCCGTGTCCACTTCTAAAGAGGGGATATTGGGCGACAACTTATTCGTGTAAATCACGGCCACGGACAATTTGATCCTCTGGTCGTCGAAATCACGGTAGTAGAAGCCTGAATTCCCAGCACCAACGCATCTAAACGAGTAGAAACGGGACGCTTCACG
Organism: Phalangium opilio; assembly: GCF_054372755.1. Taxonomy (NCBI): domain Eukaryota; kingdom Metazoa; phylum Arthropoda; class Arachnida; order Opiliones; family Phalangiidae; genus Phalangium; species Phalangium opilio. The sequence continues at coordinate 1,002,775 of NW_028324166.1, read as the reverse complement.
TTTCGCGCACCCAGCAAGTACTTAAGGTCCTACCTGAAACACGTCCAAGCTCTGGCTACGTCATCAGGATGTTTATCAACGTCTACGACATCGTGAACGGCGAAGGCGTACGCGTCGAAGAAATCGTACTTCGTTCTGAGAACTGGTTCTAAACTGTTGACCATCCAGTAATAGTCGTGACCTTTGTGCGTTTCCACGTACTCAATCAAGTCCTTTTCCAAGTACTCCCTAAACGCGTGGTCCTTAATGTACTTTTCCGTCTCAAAGACGAAGTTATAAAGAATAATCAGTTTGGGCTCCATCTTCAATGATAAATAATCTACATCCTCGTAAGTGTTTCGAGCTTTGTCGATACTAGCGCATTCAACAGCCGCTATCGCACTTTGAAACCTGAAGAAGGTATAATTAAGATGACGGTCAGTGCATTTCTAAAACGCTGCTGCATTATGTAATTAAACGTTGTACAAGATAAGTAATTTGAAGTGGAGTTTGCGTTTAATTTTGACTACCATAAGGTTTTCATCGTTATAAATACCATCCCTTTAAAGGATATGTGACTTAGGCATCGGCGGGTGGGTAAAATTAATTTGAAATACGTCATAGGCACGTGACTGAGGAAAGGGTAGGCGTAGTTCAAAGAAACTTAGTTCGTTTTATTTCGAAAAAAACTAGAATTTTCGGGAAATTGGCACTGCGATCTCGTGTCCAGTCTCACTTCATGTAGTTTTCGTGTCAGTGTCACTGCGACACGTGGTGCCTGTGACGTATTTCGAACAATTTGTACCCACCCACCGATTCCTTACAGTCCAAGAGGGTTGAGGAGTACCATGTCCTCAACTCAGGGAGAAATGAGGTAAGATGGAGTAGAAATGATAATGGGAAACCCGCGGCATGCACCGTAACTCTCCCAGTGTACCTCGCGCACGCCCCTCCTAAACCCTGAGGATACTGGGAGGACTTCGGTACCGTAGTTGGGGATACATAGGCAACGTTATATCCATCCCTCTCTACTTCAAGCGCAACTTACCAGAAAGCTATAAAAGGTTTAGCCAAATGTTGAACGTATTTTTTGTAATCATATTTGTATTGCCAGGCTATTCTTCTTGCGTTCATTCCTTGAAACAAAATTGCGAAGACATCCAGAAAATCACCACCATTAAAATAATGGCAGGCCTCTCGAAAATCACTTATCAAATCATTAAACGCCTCTGGTTCCGTAATAATCTTGGAGAATGTTTCAGTCACTTTTTGCAAATCTATCAGTTGATCAGCTCTGTATTGGATTTTTTCCGACGCAAACGGTCCATTCCAAAATATGTCAAAGTAAGTCTCCTCCATCTTTTTTCGAAGTAAAGCCGATCCTCGTTCGAGATTCTGTAAATAACCAGGTCTTTTATGCCTAAACCACTAAAGTGATCAACTGCTGGTGTCCAGTGTTAAACCTTTGACAGAGCCCTACAAGGCTATTGATTCTACTCTCATCTCTCCTTAAATTAAACAGCTTGTAGCGTAAGCTTATGTATTTTAAGTTACCTGTAGCTCTATTAAGACTTTATCTGGCACGTATTTATAATTTCTGTTGTTAAAATTAAGAACAGTATAGTTGAAAGCGTATCCCAGGTGCGATAACATAGTTGGTATCGTGAACAGGATTTCGTGAAAGTTTTCTAGGGTTATCTCGTCGTTCGATACAAAGTTACATATCCATTTGATGTAGTTAGTAGCTTTCCTCAAAGATTCCGCCGGATTGGGGTAAACATTAGGAGGGGCAATCGGTTTAGCTACAGCGAGCTCGGTGTGCCGATTCAAGGATTCCTTGTTCGTCTCGCAAAGGCTCGTGTCCTATGAAAAACGGTTAGTCAATAACGCAATTAATTCAAGAATCTTCGTTCTTATCGTTTCAAAAAGTAGTAAAAAACGATTTTGCGACAATTTGTGACAAAACGCGATACAATCTTTGATTAAAGTATGTCAAAAATACCTTTAAAACGTGTCCACTTTGAAGGCAAACATTCCATATCTCTCCGTTCAAATATCCGTATCTTTCATTGCAATCTTCAATCCAAACCTCACCCTGTTTCATTGTCTTAACGACAACGCCGTTGCTATTAGTCACTTTGCAGAATCGCGAAGGGTATGGTTCTTCCACGGATTTCCGTTCAAAAGTTCCCATCTATAACCAAAAACATATTTACATTCATAGCAATCCTAAAACAATAAATGGTTTACCATACCCGTAACCCTTGATCCAAATCACTTTCAAATCCGATATGAATGATGCTGTAAGTCTCTCCTCTATCGAAAGTAGACTCAAACCCTTCTTGACCTTTGGCCTTCTTAGGATCATCTATGACCTCAACATCGTTCGTTTTCGCTAAGAACTGGACACACCGGTCGGGGACGAACTGTTTCAACTTATCCGGTTCAGGTGTATACCTAAACGTTTACAGAAGTAAATACAATGAAGTAAAATCATTGACGAGATCAACCTTTGACCCCTACAGGATTGAACCGCCCCTCTGAGCCTACTCTATCATTTATTTTATTTTTTCTATTATATCATTACCCTATCTTCCAAAGGTGTTCCAACAGGAACCCGCAATCGGATTGGCATTCTTGACCTTTGCTGGGCGTTGAACAAAGATCTGCGGCAAAATGCGCAATTACTCGGCAGTTTTTATCATCCCCGCAATAGGACTCCAATAAGATTTTTATTGCCGTTTGCAATTCATTTGCTTTTTCGTACGACTGGTCCGTGTCCTTTATGAAAGAACGGTCGTAAGCGTTGGTCAGACTTAAAGTTATGACCAACGGAAGAAGAACCTTCATGACCGTCCAGAGCGATGGATCCATCAATCTAATCTGTAATGTGTGTCTAAAACTATTTTGAAGAAAATTAATTAACATATGCTGACTTTACAAATGGCGCATTTAAATAAATATTTTTCACAAAAATAAACTGACACTGCAATATAAGTAATACAATTTATGCTAATTTTTCAAAAGTGGTTTTCGTCTTTACCAAATCTGCCATGAGATAGTATTAATACTTATTTTGCCTAACGTGACTTTGATTTTTTCAACAGTTATGATTTGCAATTTAATTGGATTATTACTAATAACAAATAACACAAAATTACGTTTGATTAATTAAGTTTTAGTTCTGATTAATTTCTCCTAGTGTATCAGGGAGTTTAGTGTGTTTAGTTTCGGGTAACAACATTATGGTCCCTGCACTTATGATAGACAAAAGTCCGAAAACACCGAACATGACCGATATGCTGGTAGCAGCAACCTAAAAATGCAATTCGAAACATGTATCTACACCTACTGGTAATGGCTTTCTTCGCAAGTACTTTGAAAAGCTGAGCTTACCAACTGGTTAACGAAAGGCGATAAGACTCCACCGAAACTGGAGAAGGCCCCGGCAACACCAAGGCCCGTTGACCTCAGAGAAGTTGGGAACAGTTCAGCCGAGTACATGTAGACGAAATTGAAACTCGAATTAACCCAAAACTTCCCAATTATAACCATTATAATTTGACCCACGTGATGCCCTGCGGGTAAAGGTAGAATTAAAACATAGTTGTCTACTTGTTCAACATAGTTGTCTACTTGTTCAACATAGTTGTCTACTTGTTCAACATAGCTGTTTACTTGTTCAACATAGTTGTCGACTTGTTCAACATAGTTGTCTACTTGTTCAACATAGTTGTCTACTTGTTCAACATAGTTGTCTACTTGTTCAACATAGCTGTCTACTTGTTCAACATAGTTGTCTACTTGTTCAACATAGTCTGCTACTTGTTCAACATAGCTGTCTACTTGTTCAACATAGTTGTCTACTTGTTCAACATAGTTGTCTACTTGTTCAACATAGTTGTCTACTTGTTCAACATAGTTGTCTACTTGTTCAACATAGCTGTATACTTGTTCAACATTGTTTTCTACTTGTTCAACATAGTTGTCTACTTGTTCAACATAGTTGTCTACTTGTTCAACATAGTTGTCTACTTGTTCAACATAGTTGTCTACTTGTTCAACATAGTTGTCTACTTGTTCAACATAGTTGTCTACTTGTTCAACATAGTTGTCTACTTGTTCAACATAGTTGTCTACTTGTTCAACATAGTTGTCTACTTGTTCAACATAGTTGTCTACTTGTTCAACATAGTTGTCTACTTGTTCAACATAGCTGTATACTTGTTCAACATTGTTTTCTACTTGTTCAACATAGTTGTCTACTTGTTCAACATAGTTGTCTACTTGTTCAACATAGTTGTCTACTTGTTCAACATAGTTGTCTACTTGTTCAACATAGTTGTCTACTTGTTCAACATAGTTGTCTACTTGTTCAACATAGTTGTCTACTTGTTCAACATAGTTGTCTACTTGTTCAACATAGTTGTCTACTTGTTCAACATAGTTGTCTACTTGTTCAACATAGTTGTCTACTTGTTCAACATAGTTGTCTACTTGTTCAACATAGTTGTCTACTTGTTCAACATAGTTGTCTACTTGTTCAACATAGTTGTCTACTTGTTCAACATAGTTTTCTACTTGTTCAACATAGTTGTCTACTTGTTCAACATAGTTGTCTACTTGTTCAACATAGTTGTCTACTTGTTCAACATAGTTGTCTACTTGTTCAACATAGTTGTCTACTTGTTCAACATAGTTGTCTACTTGTTCAACATAGTTGTCTACTTGTTCAACATAGTTGTCTACTTGTTCAACATAGTTGTCTACTTGTTCAACATAGTTGTCTACTTGTTCAACATAGTTGTCTACTTGTTCAACATAGTTGTCTACTTGTTCAACATAGTTGTCTACTTGTTCAACATAGTTTTCTACTTGTTCAACATAGTTGTCTACTTGTTCAACATAGTTGTCTACTTGTTCAACATAGTTGTCTACTTGTTCAACATAGTTGTCTACTTGTTCAACATAGTTGTCTACTTGTTCAACATAGTTGTCTACTTGTTCAACATAGTTGTCTACTTGTTCAACATAGTTGTCTACTTGTTCAGCATAGTTGTCTACTTGTTCAACATAGTTGTCTACTTGTTCAACATAGTTGTCTACTTGTTCAACATAGTTGTCTACTTGTTCAACATAGTTGTCTACTTGTTCAACATAGTTGTCTACTTGTTCAACATAGTTGTCTACTTTTTCTTTATTATACTTTGAGGTTGAAACGGATAAACTTACCATCGGGAACTGCGATGGTGGCGAAAAAGGTAATGGCAGTGAACAGAAGTCCACTAGCCAGTAAAGTCCTGTGTCAAAGTTCCAGTAACATACAAAAAAATATGCTTGGTAATTCAATGATTGCAAAATAGAATACGTTCCAGAATTCATTTCCACCCAATACGTTGGCGGTAAAAGCCACTGCCATGTAGATCAAGTTACAAATGAACCTAAAGATATCAAAGTTAGCTACCCCGCCGATGGATCGTTTCAGTTGTTAGGTCGAAGATAATTACTGTCCCACTTTACTTACCAACAAGAAAACACAATTAAGGAACGTTTCCTAATCGTCCTGGTTCGAAACAGATCTAACAAATTTGAGCCCACTTTAACCCCTCCTTCTGAGTCAATCTATACGAAGAAATTAGACAAACAACATCAATAAACCTGTGAGTAGATAATGGTAATTTGCTGGTACAATGGTGGAATTTTAATAGATTACCTTAATTTGTCTACTGATTTTCTCCAGACTATTTTGCAATTCTTCATCGTTTGATTCAACCCTGTTGAACTTCTGAATCCATTTTATCAACTTGAAACAATCTTTCTTTCGACCTTTGACCAAAAGCCAGCGGGGTGATTCTGGGGTGATACTGAAAAATTAAATCATTCAATGGCCAAATTAAGTAGGCGACTCCGTTAACTTATTACTTACAAGTAGAATAAGAGAAGACTGGCGTAAATGGCCACTAATAACAAGTGAAAATTGTGCTCATCTCTGATCAACCAATAGAGACCAGGTAATGAAACGTAACCGGCTGTGAACCCAACAGTAACTCCCAAAATACTGACGATACCACGATACTTTTTGGCAGTGATTTCTACCACTATTCAATGTTTGCAGAATTTTCATAACTGTGCTAATTTTACCATAAGTTCATAAGATATGTTCCATAAGTTTGTCATTGGTTACTGAGAGCTTGTCATGAAGTGACGTAGGTCATAGATTCAGGGTAAAGCGACGCCTGGTCAGGCGCTGTCAATGTAGGCTTAGTAATGCAGACTAAATAGTAAGATGGACTGCAAAAATAACCGAGCGTAGTCAATTCTCGCTTGTCGTTCTCGAACATGCTCGAGCTGTAAGTCTCCAGCATTACGAAGTATATGTATTGTCAAACTTAAGAAACAAATCTTATGGAATTACTAATAGAAATGACTAACTTATGACTATGACGAGATAACCTGACGCTTGCCCACTAAAACCGTAAATAAATTTGGCTATAATGAACCATTTAATATCTTGGACAAAGACGTACATCAGCAAGGAAACAGCGCCTGGAATCAAGGTTATAAAACACACGGGACGGCGTCCGTATCTGGAAGATTAATTCATCTCATTTCCAGCGATTGATGGTTAGGTGTAAATTCAATTACCTGTCTGCCAAATATGAAATAATGAAAGCTGCTATCAAGTCGCCCGCTTGTTGAGCGGAGCTGGCCACGCTGATGTACCACTCTCGGCCGCAAACTAAATTAAACTGAATCAAAAAGTCTAAATTGTAGTCATGACCCCCAGCAATCTTAATTTGACCTTTTAACCTTCTCGGTTATTGTGGATCCTTCGGGATACGTATCAGTGGTGTAATTCCAAGACACGCACGTTTTACGCTCGCCCACATGCAACGTGGAATTCGTGGTCATTTGACACTGGTCATCGGACAACTCAAAACCCGGTTCTAAACAGCGATATTTCAAATTAGGCGCCATGAATGTGATATCCAGAGTGGACAACGCAGCCAGGTACGACAGGTAACACATCCAGACAGTCAATAACTTCTGGTAGAGTCCAAATGGACCAATCAAATCGCACACATCCTTGACCTTCGTCTCTAAGTCTTAATTACGCGTCAAAAACTTACTACTACTATATTTGTTATTGATTTATAGCTAAATTATTACCTTCGCAGTTGTGTTTTTGACCGTCTGCTGGTATGTTAGCCATTTCAATAGAGGGTATTACATCATTTGAAACATCTTTTAAACATAACAGAAAATTAATTGTCTCTTGCAAACCAAGGAAACAGAAAAATTCAAGTCCAAAGGTCGCGAGGTCAACCGTAGAGGGGGAGCTATAGATTTCCCTATATCGGAAAGGACTTCCGGTCTGGAAGGTCACATTCTATTACGACAAGGTCACGTAAATGGTTAAAACAATCGCTTTGACTTCAATTACGTGTCCAAACGCGAATATTTTCAACTGATTCGTAAGAAATCCTAGTATTTCAACTGTACTAAAACTCAACCTTGAAAGAAGTAGAGTTTAGCGTGAAATTAGCGAGTTACCAATAACGAAATACGCTCTTTCAAAGGTTGGGTTCTACCAAAAGTTGATAAATGAAAACGAAAAGTATACCTAGTTCACAGTTCCCAACCTTTGGCAAACGAGCCTTCTCTCAACCTCCATACGAACTCACAAATCAGAGAAATTTTTTTTGGGGGGTCAAAGGATTATAGAAAAATAGTGCTTATCCAAGGTGATGATGCGAACCAAATTATTGGTGCTAGATATATCATCGCATTCTATATTGAGGCTATTTCACGTGTTTCCAGTGAAGAATACTTTTTGGTTTTATCTATCAACTTGTGGTTCTATTATAGTAAACCTTACAGTCACTGAGCGTGTAATTTAAGCACTAATAACGCCTTAATAGTATGAATTAAATTGAACGTACCTGTTTCAACCATTTTTTTTTATTTTTCAAAACAGTACTGTGGAGTGTATTCATTTAAAACACATCGCCCCAAATTCGTAAGCCGACAAACTTTTCCAACATTTTCAACTGAGTCTGATATTTAAAAGCAGCTGTTTATGAAGTACAACCTAGTATGACGTATGTACTCTTTCAGTGTAGATGGCTTCGAAGAATGCATTTACACTTGCATACACCTCGCATTTTCAACTACGCAGCTTTCGTTACGGAAAACGTGGTGTACGTCATAAGTTTATGAGATATTTCGAAAACTATTCCAGAATTGAATACACTCGGTTTGCAGTCCATCTTCCTATTTAGTCTGAATTACGAAGCATTTGACAGCGCCTCATCAGGCCTCCCTCGCTTTACGGTAATCCATGACCTACCACACTCACTTCGTGACAAGCTCTCATTAACCAGTGACACACTTATGCGTGAACATATTTAATGAACTTATGGTACATTTAATGCTTTGATTTGTACCGTTTAGTTATCAGTTATCATTTAATTGGACTATGAGTAAATTACAAATAATACAAAATTGACCCTGTTTAATCTTTAAAAGACCAATTAGAATTAGTTTTAAACTTTTAATCAATTTCTCCAATCGTATCGGGAAGTTTGGTGTATTTAGTTTCTGGTAAAAGCAGTATGGTCGCCGCGCTTATAAGAGACAGGAGTCCGAAAACAGCGAACATGGCGGACACGCTGGTCATTGCAACCTAAAAATGCAATTCGAAACAATGTCAACTCGGCATGAAAAAAGACCTTAATGGGACTCCAAAGAAGGTAGTGACGGGTAGGTATAAATTAGTTGAAATACGTCAGAGGCACATGACCCAGGCGAGGCGTGGTTCAAAATGTTATTTCGAAAACTACTTCAGGGAATTGGCACAGCAATCTCGTGCAAAACAAGGACTAAGTGTACAGTTATGGTCCATACGGAGTCTTCGGATCTTGGAGTTACGTGGTGCCTATGTCGTATTTCAAATATTTTTACCCACTCGCCGCTCCATTCTTTACAATTACTTTAATTATTAACGTATCTCATAATAATTGAACTGTTATTTATGGTAAAACTAGTCTTCAGTGATAAAAACGTGTACTTAATTACCAACTGGTTAATGAAAGGTGACAGTACTCCGCCTAAACTTGAAAACCCCGAAGCAATACCAATGCCCGTCGACCTGAGTGAAGTCGGGAACAGTTCGGTCGAATACGGATACAGAAAATTAAAACTTGTATTGACCCAAAATTTTCCAAGGACAACCATTATAACTTGACCCACGTGATTTTCTACGTAAAGATGAAATTAATGAGGGACCGGTTACTTGTTGTAATAAGCCTACCATGGGGTACGGCGATGGTGGCGAAATAAACAAAGGCGGTGATTAGAAGTCCACCGGTCAGTAATGTCTTGTGTCCGAAGTATCGTTCCGCTGCTAAAGAAAACGCGACGCTTGGCAGTTCAATAACCGCCAAGTAAAAGACGTTTCGGAATTCACTTCCACCCAAAACGTTGGCGGTGAATGCCACGGCCATGTAGATTAAGTTACTAATGAACCTAAAAAAATGGGCCGGTTTCAATTTAGTTGTTCCTTCTGTTTCATTGTGCGTCGTTTTTATGACGTATCTGTATCAAAGCAGCTATGACTGTATTCATGGATATGCTGGATTCCCAACTTGGCTGAAGGTGTAAGGTAAGAGTTGGGAATCCACAATAGACAATACGTAATATTTATACATATCCATGATGTCTCCTACTAACTGTCTTACCAAGAAAGACACACAACTATGGAGCGTTTTCTAAGTTCTCTGGTGCGAAATAGATCCAAGAAATTCAACCCAATATTACTGCCGCCATCTGACTGAATCTACAATAAAAGTAGAGAACATTCTTAGGTCCTCAAAACCAGTGGGTTCAAAGCGCCAAAAAGAGATAGATGGGACCGAGAAATGGCCTATTCTAATGCAATTGTCCATAGATTACCTTAATTTGTCTACTGATTTTCTCCAAACTAATTTCCAACTCTTTATCGTTCGACTCAACACGGTTGATCTTCTGAATCCATTTAATTAATTTGAAACAATCCTTTTTTCGATCATGGACCAAAAGCCAGCGAGGAGATTCCGGGATTGCCCTTAAATCATCCAATGAGGATCAAGTTTAGTAGGCGACGTCATTCAATACCCCATTTGCTTACCAATAGAATATGAGTAGGCTGGCGTAAATGCCCACTAACATCAAATGAAAATTGTGCTGGTCTCTGATCCACCAATACAGAATGGGTAATGAAGCGTACCCGCTTGAAAATCCAATTGTAACTCCCAAAATGCTGATGAACCCACGGTATTTTTCCGCAGTGATTTCCACCACTATTTTAAAAGTTGGCGTGTGATTAGGAACGTACTACTAGGGTTACCGTAAGCAGGAATGAATGAGGTAAGATGGAGTTAAAATGATTATGGGTGAACTGCGGCACCGTAACTATCCCAGTGCACCTCGCGAACCCCCCCCCCTTCAGTAGGTGATTGTTAAGTGCTGCCACGTTGTGTAAGGTGTGTTGAGTTGGTTCTTGGTTTGACTCATAAACGTGACACTCTATCTCTCCTTATTTACTTATGGTGGAACCAAGATATACTTACTAATGATCATGACTAGGTAATTGACTGATTGACCACTGAAACCGTAGATAAATTTGGCCACAATGTACCATTCAATATTCTGGACAAAGACAAACATTAGCAAGGCAACAGCGCCAGGAATGAGACATATGACGCAAACGGGTCGGCGTCCATATCTGAAAGATTACCATCATCACTTCATGAACATTGTAATTACGTCAAAACTCAATTACCTATCTGACAAATACGAAACACTGAAAGCGGCCAACACGTCACCGACTTGTTGAACCGAGCTGGCCACACTGATGTACCAATCTCTTCCGCAAACTAAATTGAACTGAAGATAAAAACCTTTGTAGCCATGGCGTTCCCGCAATCTTAATTTGACCTTTCAACCTTTTCGGTTAATGTGGATCCCTCGGGATAAGTATCAGTGGTGTAATTCCATGACGAGCATATTTTACGCTCGATCACGTGCAACGAGGTATTAGTGGTTATTTGACACTGGTCACTGGACAACTCGAAACCCGGTTCCAAACAGCGATGTTTCAAGTTAGGCGTCATGAAAGTGATGTTCATTGTGGACAACGCAGCCAGGTACGACAGGTAACAGATCCAGACAGTCAGTAATTTCTGGTACAGTCCAAATGGACCAATCAAATCGCAAACATCGACCACCTTCGTCTCTAACGATATAGAAACACTTTATTTAAACCAAAATATTTTTGTTTGGAATTTACTTATCGACGGGATGAATATCTACTTAGCCAGAAAAGGGAGTTATATAATTACTTTCAGATTGCAATATAACTAACAAGTGAAGCTTTGGTTTCATTACCTTCACAGCTACGTTTCCGGTCCTCATCCGGGAACTTTGACATTTCAATGGTGGAAATTCCATCATTTGAAGAATCTAAATAAATTAAGTAACGAAGGTGAACAAATAGAAAGATAATCACAAACGTATTAAGACTATATACGCATTAATTTGTTCAGCGGTAGTTTGAAATTAATCTACACATATTCCAAACTTTTAAGGGATATTTGAACTTAAATCAAATCAACGTAATTTTAAATATACTTTAAAATATGAAAAAGCTTAAACCAATATAGTTTTGTTATTAGAAAATAGTGATACTGCTGCACTTGTACTCTCACAATGTACATTTAGTAAATAAATAAATGTATATAGGCATATATTTCTCAAAAATAGTACTTAAAAAAATAATAATAAATTTATTGGGAATAATTAAAATTTATATTTTCTGTTTTTTAACTATTTTAAAACTATTCAACCCTTGAAAGGGGTTGAGTCCCAACTTCGAAATTTATCCTATCTGAAGTAACTTCCAACAATAGTAAATATATTAACCATGCGAAATAAATCAAACCTACCTGATTGATCCATTTCACTCAACAAGAAAATGTTTAATTTGAAATAGATAACTTCGGTTTATTTAACACCCTCAACATCGGATATGTACAAGTTACCAAGTTACTATTGTTTTAAGACGCAGCTGTTTATAAAATACGACGTTTGCAGTACACGTACAGAGAAAATGTACTCAACATTTAAATTACACGCCTCACAATTAAATTTCAGCATGTCCTGAAGTTTCCGAATTTTAGGCACAGGTAGGTAATTGGTTTGAGAATGCGACAGGGTTCTGTCTGTTCACTGTTAAAGGTACTTTACCATTCAATAACAATTTACGTAAGTACTGTTGCTGAGTACAGCTTAACTCTATTTAGTCACGTTCTTATTTATCCCTTCAAGGATATCTCGAAGAATTCACTGGGTTTACTACAAACATATCTCTATGATCCAGTGACCCCAGGATATATCTCGATAAACTGTACGGTATGTAACATTATATATAAATAAACATTTAATCTAAGCCTTAAGACGTGTACACACGACACGAGTACGCGACATTCGCGCAATATGTTAACGCAAGAATACCGAACGACGAAGTAAGAACCACTTAGAAGCAATCCGACACAGTACGCGGAGTGTAGATTTATTACGAGAAGTCGGACACTTCATTTAATACCGACACGCGATGGTAAAAGGCGAACACTGGCGAGTAGCCTTTCCGAACTACTCGGGATTCGTAGATTACTAACCAATGTTATCTTCTACTACAAGGAAAATGTGTTGCTGGCTTTAAGCAATGACATGAACCGGGTGGGCGTTTTTAATTCAGATGAATATTATACTTTATTATCAATGTTAGTTTACGAGGCAGCTGTAGTTTTATTTCCCGTTTTTAATTTTAATCCATTTTTTTTGTCGTTCATAGAGAGGGAGTCTATTAATTCGGGCAATATCCTTTCAAGCGTAACCAATTTTTTTTTTGGCTCAAGGTTAAGATTATATCATTTCATACATCTACACGCAAGACCTCAAAAGAAAAAATTTAAGAAAAACAAATTGGGCCCGCTAAATTTAAAACTGTTAATTGTAAGTGACTTTTTAGTCTGCCGACTATAAAGGGAAAATATTACGATAAAATGTCACATAACAACTTGGGTAAGACGGCAACTAACCCCTACCCAACATAGTATTCATAGTGTGTTAGGCATAGGTTTGGTTAGGTTTAGGTTTAGGCTTGGTTAGAGTTAGGTTTAGGTTTAGGCTTGGTTAGAGTTAGAGTTAGGTTTAGGCTTGGTTAGCGTTAGATTTAGGCTTGGTTAGCGTTAGATTAAGCTTAAGTTAGGGTTAGATTTAGTTTTAGGCTTGGTTTAGGGTTAGATTTAGTTTTAGGCTTGGTTTAGGGTAAGATTTAAGTTTAGGCATAGGGTTAGGTTTGCCAAAACCATATCTACAAAATAAATATGAAATTCCCCTAATTTTATTACAATTTAAAACTTCACTGAAAGAGTCTGAACTGACAATTCTAGTTGACAGGACTGTGGCAACTTTGACTTTCTTAATATTTAATAAAGTACATTTGTTATCTTCGGACATCGCGAGGTTTTTGCTTGCAAACGTTGAAAATGACCAGAATTAGAATGAAGGTGTTGAAAGAGACGTAAATTATGATTGGGAATAGCATCGAGTGTAACGTGAGTTGCACTTCGTTCGAAACACTCGGTTTCTCCCAATAATACTTGTAAGCCACACTGTATCGTTCTTGGTTAAAGTAATAATAAAATGGGTTTGCTTCAAACAATTCGCCAAATCTAAAAATGATACCAATAAATTATTAGTTTAGGACACCATTTTCATTTTCAAATAATCCTTGGGGAAAAAACACGCGACATTTTCATGGAGAAATGGAGTGGTTATAACGATGGGTGATCTGCGGCACCAAAACTCTCCCAGTGTATCTCGCGCATGCCCTTATCATTCTGTAGGTGATTGTTAAGTGCTGCCGCGTAGCGAGATTGTATTTGTATAATAACTAGCTTCTGTTTTTCAGACAGAGGGGGCGTCCTTTAAGATTCCGTACTGTGCTACACTACCTAAACGCTGAGGATGCTGGGAGGACTACGGTGCCGTTTCGTAGGTGAGGGTACAGAGGCAACGTTATGGGTATGGGGGTTTCCACTCCATCCCTCTCTTTATCCTTCAATATATTATTGGCTCTCTAAATATGCCTTGTGATGACATTGCAGAGTGGTACGGCCTGTTATTCATTCACGCTGATTATAATTAAATATATTCCTGAAAACAGTTACCTTAAAGTTAAAATTTCAACTTGATAAGACGTAAGGTTCTCGTGCACGAAATTTCCAGCCGGAACGCTAGTTATTGGAATCTCAGAAAAGTATAAAGTGACAGCTCCTTTTTCAACTCCGCCCAGCGGTAAGAAGAGAAAAGTTCTCAGAACATTATCTATTAAAATCAAAACTTTTCTGTTCGATATTTCAAAGAAGAGATCCGAGGATAAATATTCTTCGTATTCAAGTTCAATTCGGTCATTTGTCCAAACTTTCTTTAAATCCCTATTTAATAAATTCCGTTCTGCCTGAAAAATACAGAAAGAGTACTTGAGTAGAAATTGGATGCAAATTTCTGATGATTCACTGGCGTGTCCTGACTTTAAACGAGACATTCAAAAGTTCCCTGGTACATTTCATTTTAAAATATTCTGTAATATCAAGGTTTTCCCTGACCACTTATAGGTGTAGCAAAATGAGAACCCATGGATTTTAAAAATTACTAGAACCACGAATTTATGGGAAGCGGTAATGTTATGGTGCTATGGTGCTATTTGTACTTAATAGGTTGGGTTAAGAATTGTTCAAAACTTTAGTTTAGCAATGCTTTTTTCCAAAACATACAAAGTATAAAAGTTTACCAGTCTTCTAAGGTAGATTTCTTCCATAGAATTGTTTAGAAGTTTCAATTTTGCTCCACTTCGACGAATGTACTCGGGTATGTCCGATAAGTGGTCAACTTTTAAGTAATTGAAGGAGGACGTTTCCGCGTGATAATAACTCAAGATGTTCCATAAGAGCAACGTTTGCGAAACCAACCAGAATGAAAACAAAATCCTCGCGGCTCTGCCGTTCGTCAATCTTTCAGGAATCGCTTCATTCAAGAAGGAAATTGAAATTAAATTACTGACTGTAATTGACAATGGTATTACGCGCTAATAAACTTGTGGTTTTAGTTCATTATAGAGATAATTGGAATAAGAGAAGACTGACGTTTCATGATTAAAGGTGAATTGACGAGAAGAAATTGGCGAAGGATGTTAACAATTATTGTTTTCATTTGCAAACTGGGTGTCAATTTCTCTTCGTTTTTCCATCCAATTGCTCTTCGTTTCCTTTTCTTTCTTCCGGCGATTGTCAAAACCAATTCGCTCACGAATAAAACTAGAACGCTGGCCACCGTCAAACACAGAAATACCTAAATACGTACCAACACTAGATATTAGGCCTATAATAAGATACTTATAGTTAAAATATAGCATATCCGTTTCTAGCAAAGCAGCTTGTCTAGTTAGAAGAAACCGGTGGTGCTTTATCAGTTAAAAACCCGGGCCCTGGATTCACGCGAAAGGATTCTAGTATATCAAGGTCATTCAATAGAAAAGGCCTGGTGGGAGGACGTTAAATATTTTGGATCTGTATTTTTTCAAAGTGATTTTTGTTTAGAATTAAAGCGTCATGTTTTGTACAAATTCTCCAGAGGGTTTTTTTTAGTCAAGGAACGGATGTGTTAAATATAATCTTACCCCATTATCAAATGGGAGTATTTGCATTTCGCGTGAACCTTGGACTAGAAGAGGCGAACCGGTGACAATGTAGCTCGACTTGTGCCGAGTAGTTACGCAGAATTTGTAAGATTTCGGAATTTTCTTGGAGTTCAACTCCTCGGCCACTACGAGAATGTCGGAATTCTAAAAACATGTTTTCGTATAAGAAATATTAATGGGAATAATATTGGGATTTGAAGATACTGACTTCCTCAATTCCAAAGTCATCGAATTCAGAGCTGAAATAATAAAGCAAATTACGCGATAGTTGAAAACCTACATTTTACACTGCGTATTTTCTAAAGGTCGCCTATACCTACCTGATGTTTAACCATTTTCCAAGAAATTCCCTGGTTTCTTCGTATTTCAACGCTAATTGATCAAAGGCCAGAGCTCCCTGAAGAAAGTAATAAAAAAAATCACGAATTTCTTGGGTCATATTAGGCGGTATTTCCGTAAGGCATGTAGTGTTGGTGAATTACAAGACAGTAATTTTACAATGCTAGATGTAATTTGCTCGGTCCATTTTTGGTTAGGGATCAACATTCACATCCGAAAACCTCAACTGGCAAAAATCGCGTATTTGAATATTACTCTAAACAGTTAAATTGGGCTTTTAAATGAACGGTTTTTTACTCTTATTACTCATTTACATCATAAAAGGGTTGGCTTAATTTCATAGAATAAATGTTTGACGTACCGAAGTTAGAGCAATTTTCAGAGCCATTAAAACCGCTTTCTACAATTACAATTCCAAGCTCTGAAACGCGAGGCAACTTCCCAGTTAGCTAGAAAATACAGAAACTGAAGGTTTTTCGGTTGTACCTAAATTGGACTTGGCTTCCCGGAATTCAATAAAAAGGCACTATTTAATTTTATACCTGAGGTAATACTATTAAAGCCGAAGCAATTTTAATCGTGTTCCGCAGAGCGTAACGGCCAAACTATTATTTTCCTTTTCGTTCATTGGCTTAGGCTTGGCAGGTAAATACTTAGTGGAACTTTAACGGTATTCTTAGGCACGTGCAGCCATAAGTTAAAACCATAGCGACTAGTTTCTTACGTTCCTTTTAATCAATACCACGTGACTTGATGCAGAGCCAAAACCGAAAAAGTTGTCTATCACAATACCGAAGTGAACAATTCGCCGGTTACATAGATGCATCAATGTTTCTGTTCAACTTATTGGGTAGGGTTGTTATTCACTTATGATTAATTTGTTTCTAGGTTATACTGTATATAAAGTTTTTTACTTAACGTCTAGAATGGTTGAGTGCATTTCTAGTAATTTAACTTGCAACGCTTAACGCGTGCATACTGGATATGCATAAATACTAAGGTATTACGGATTCCCAAAAAGCTGCCCACTCGCCGTTGTGAGACGGCTGTAAATCAACTTCAAGGAAGGAGAACAGTCACGTGGGGGAAAGGAATTACTCTGTAACTCTCCGGAGAATCCTGAGTGGTCGGTTTAAAATTTTGTCCATGCGCAGAGAGGAAATAATACGAATTTCTCTCTCACTCACAAGGTTGGGGGTTTTTCTCTGCTAAACGGGCGTCTAAGCGAAATGCCTTGTAGAACGTAAGAGATGGAAATTCATAGTACGTTAGTACTTACACATATCCATGCTTAATCTTAGTAAAATATAGGTACTAAGACATAGCGTACAGTTTTTATTATAAATTTAGTTATTTGTTCATATCTGCATTAATAGTGCATATATACAAATAGTTTCAAACTTTCAATAGTAACAATTTAACACTCTCTTTTCATGAAGCAAAATTTCTAGCGTTTACGTTTTGAAATATTGATCGACTAATTTCACGGCTAAGCTTTTCGTGTAGAAC
Source organism: Phalangium opilio (assembly GCF_054372755.1). Taxonomy (NCBI): domain Eukaryota; kingdom Metazoa; phylum Arthropoda; class Arachnida; order Opiliones; family Phalangiidae; genus Phalangium; species Phalangium opilio. The sequence goes on along the minus strand of NW_028324166.1, from coordinate 985,146 downwards.
ATACAGTTGAAAATGGAAAATACTCTGTTAATGACGATAAAATAAGCAATGTTATCAATTGATATTTAAGAAGTTTATCGTTCACAAAGAGTCACTATCGTATAGAGAATGTCTCTTTTATTATTAAATGGATTTTAAATCTCTTCGGACCACGTAGGGTTTTTGTTTGCAGACGTTGAAAATGACCAGAATGAGAATGAAGGAGTTGAAAGAGACGTAAATTATGATTGGGAACAGCATCGATTGTAACGTGAGTTGCACTTCGTTGGGAACATTCGGCTTCTCCCATATGTACTTGTAACCAATACCGTACTGCTTTTTGAAAAAGTAGTAACCAAACGGATCTGATTCAAATAATTCGCCCAATCTAAAAGTTTATAATAAATTTTTATTTCAAATTGTATGTCTGAAGAGAACGAATAGAGTGCTAATGCAATTCCAAGATTCTTATCGAATAGTGTTCTACTACTAGCAGACCAACTCCAAAACCACGCCCGACCTAAGATTTAAAACGCTTTAATTTCATTAAGAGGTCATAGACCCCATGCTTGAATGTAAGGGGAAGGACTTAAAACTTCGTTAAGCCTCCCGCTCCTCCTTCCTCTTGTTTCATCGGCTGTTCACAAGTATAGGTCGCTGGAATCGCTGTGCAGATCGCTATCTATGTCCATATCACGTGGTTCGTAAGTTCAAATACATTATATCTGAAGTCAGGGGTGACGATTTCTAAACCTCCTACGCTTGGATTCAAGCAGAAAGACCCAGAACATGGCCTTTTAAAGATTCAAAGTAGAAGAATTCTACCATGACGTCAGGCTAATGTCGTCCCCAAATGTAAAAAGTTCTCTTTGCATGTTCTGAGCAAGTAAACGTAGGGTTGACGATTGTCCTATATATGTCAATAGACTGCGGTTTAACAAACATTTTAGCCTTTCCCCCTTAATAATTAGTATCTGGCCTAGGGCTTCTTAATGATTACAAGTTGAAGAACTCTGTATTCGTTGCGAAACTTGGTTTAGTTACCTTAATGTTAGAATTTCCCTTTGAGCGGGTGAAACGTTTTCGTGTACAGAAGCCCCCGCTGGAATGCTAATTATTGGATTTTGAGAAATATACAAGCTGATTTCTCCTTCTTTAACTCTATTTAAAGTCATGAAAAGTAGTGACCTCGCTATACTATTTAGGAGAAACGCGGCTTTTCCGTTTGATATATCAAAATAGAGTTTTGAAGTGTAACAATCCATAATATTAACGTATTTTCTGTGATTCTTCCAAACCTTGTTTAGAGCGTCATCGAATAAATTTTCATATGCCTGAAAAATTAAAAATAAAACAAAAAACTTCTCAAAAGGAGTACGTAAAAAACACTTACGTAATAGCTAGGTGTGTTTGGGGTGGGGAGGGCGTGTTTGTTTCGTATGTGCTAATGTAGTGCAGTATTCGTGTTTTCTAATTCGCTAAGGTAATATTCGATATGGCCCAACAGTTGAGCTACATTAAGGTCTTACTACACCTAGCTATAAAGGTCTTTTCGTCTACCCAGCCTCCACAGACAAACCACAAACATACTCACAGAACATAATCGTAAAAGCCAGTATGTCTTTCACAACGTAGATAAAACCAAGTGGATCATTTCTTAACAAGCGGCCCGAAGTCGGAAAACTGCTGTTATCTCATACTACCATAGCGCTAAAGTATTTCCTTTCGCAATTCTTTCACATTACGAGTTCCAAGTTGGTAGTGGATTTTTCCTTAATCGGTTTCTATCCACGCTTGTTTTTCGTGTGTAAGCGGGGTTAACTCACAAACACACACACACACACACACACACATACCATCAGCGCAAAACTAGGTCTGATTACATAACCACACCTAGCTAAAAACCACGAAATGACCATTCGTTTCTTTTGAATGTTTCGTGATTACTCTGTTGAAGTGCGAAATACGAAATTATACCAGTCTTTTAAGGTATTCATCTTCCACAGAATTTTTTTTAATGGTTAGTTTGGCGCCATTTCGACGAATGTACTGGGGAATGTCCGATAAGTGGTCAACTTTTAAGTAATTGAAGGAGGACGTTTCCGCTTGATAGTAACTCAGGATATTCCATAAGAGAAACGTTTGCGAAACCAACCAGAATGAAAACAAAATCCTCGCGGCTCTGCCGTTGGTCAATCTTTCAGGAATCGCTTCATTCAAAAGGAAATTGAAATTTAATTACTAATTGTAATTGACAATTGGTAATGGTTTAAGTTCATTATCGAGATAAATAAGGTGAGAGAAGACTGACGTTTCATGATTAAAGGTGAATTGACAAGAAGAAATTGACGGAAGATCTTAACAATTATCGTCTTCATTTGTAAATGGAAGGGATTGGGTGTCAATTTCTCTTCGTTTTTCCATCCAATTCTTCGTCGTCTCCTTCGCTTTCTTCTGGCGATTGTCAAAACCACTTCGCTGATAAACGAAACTACAAGACTGGCCACCGTCAAACAGAGTAATACCTAAGTAGGTTTTAGACTAATTAAAGTACCATCTAACAAGTTGGGTAAACCAAAATTTACATTTCTGAGTCGAGACGCGGACTATCTACCCACTATTTTTACCTGAATATGCAGCTGTTGATATTTATTAATAAGCAACTACCTACTCGTTACACGTCAACAATATTCTTAGATATCCAGTATGATTTTTACAATTCCTCCATACTAAAGATAAATTATCTCTTGCCGCACTAAAATAGCACACCCACCAAAGAATGGAAGCTATTACGTGTCCCCTATCAGACCTCATAAGGCAATTAGATCGCCTTGAGAAGTATAGGAAGTGTCATACTTATGGAACTTGTCTTATAAACTTGTGGTTATACATATCCATGGTTGAAGAATACTCCACTAATACTCGCGCAAAATCTATGATACAAAGAAAGTCTGCTTCTGTTAGTCAGAGTATTACCATAGTATCAAATGGCAACATTTGCATTTGGTGTGAGCCTTGGACCAGAAGAGGCGGACCGGTGGCAATGTAGACTGACTTGTATAAACTAGTTGTGCAAAATTTGTATGATTTCGGGACGTATTTGGCGTTCATTTCTTGGCCCACCATAATGATGTCGGAGTTCTAAAAACGTCATCACCTCGGTAAGAGAGTGAGTGGTTAAAAAGAAGAACGATTCGAAGGTTCTTACATTGCCGGTTCCGAATGTATCAAATTCAGAGCTGGAAGAAAAATGAAAAGAACCTAATTTATATTTGAAAAAATAATTTTTATACTAGAAAAGGTCACCTCATGTTTAAAAATTTTCCAAGAAAGTCTCGTATTTCAATCGCAGTAGCATATATCATATTTTTAGAGGCAACCACTAACTGAAATTTTACTCGGTTGTTAGAAATGTAAAAAATAAACATTTAGCTTTATGCCGAGCAGAAAATCTTCAACTTTTGCCTTGCGATGTTTTTAGTGTCGTTCATTGCCGACGAAAACAGGTTAAAAACGAACTTTAATGCCAAACATTGTTTTCTGTGTGGAGGCAGCGATTCGTAAAGAGCAAATGGCTACTACTTGGAAAGTAGTTGAAAGAAATCCTCTACTCTTTACGGTCTCTGTAGCGGGCTCGCGTAAGCTTTAATATAGTAAAAGATTTAAGACTTACTGGGTGCAGCGCAATTTTCAAAGCCATATTTGAAACGTTTCTTTAAAAACTTTTTTCAGGCCGAAAAACACAGAGGAAACATTCTTAAGGAGAAATAAAAGTCAATATAAAGGTTTTCGTTCTTGCCTTTAACGTAGGCATCGGAAGCTTTTAATTATTCAGTGCATAAAATTTCATACACGAGTGAATATAATAAGGCTGAAATCGTAAACAATTTATTTGTATTTTATAAACCATGACGGCGAACAATTAATTTCTAGTTGACTTGCAGAGAGTCTAATTAACGATCTCACGGCTTCAACCATTGTTAGAACACAAACAACCGTAAGTTAATAACTGTAAGTTAAAAGTATGGCAACCTCAGAGACCAACGTCTTCCATGTCTTTAAAACAAAGGGCACAGATTCAGAACAAGTAAGCGAATATAAATTGAAAATAATATCTTATCAAAGTCTGATTCAGAGAATGGTGTGCAATGTAACCCAAAAGTTAAAATCGGTCAAACTGCAAGATTTCCGTTGAAGGATACATCATTCAGTCTCTTTAACTTACTGGAACAATTATTCACTTATGATATGAACTGTTTCCAATTTAATTGCTACAAGCGTTGCGTGCAGTACTAATAACAAAGTTTGCGAGGCTCAGTGCGTCCATCTTGGCAAAATTTAACGCGTGAAGTATTTTCTCAATCAATGTCCGGTTCCAAGCCGAGTTAAATACCGTCAATGTTTAAATAGAATAATTCAGAAAACATGTCAAAGATCAAATATTCAAGGCAATTTCAAGTGAATTTTCGTCTTATGTTGGGCGCTGGTTGAGTTACTGCTTGGTAAATATATTCGCCAAACGAGATGACGAAACCAGCCACGCATGACGACATCAAGATTAACGATGGCACAACCAAAATGTCGAGGGTTAATGGCGACGATGTATCCTGGGGTTTCTCCCAAACGTTACGACTATATACAATGTACTTGCATTTTAAATGAAGGTACTCGTATGGGACCGACTCCAACAACGCACCCAATCTGCGAATAAAGTAAATTCTCAAATGGTAACACGATACGCTGTTTAAGCTCAAATTACGTAAAAGCAAGTGCCGAACGGATTTACGCCGAAGTTCAGTGTATGTTTTGAATTCTAGCGCAACGACATACTTTTGGTTGATAATTTCTTGAAGGTCTGTGGAAACGTTCCGGTAGATCATGAATGAAATAGGCACTTGAAGAAATGGCTTGTTTGAAAAGTGCAATTCCAGTTTTCCGTTAGGCAAGAATTGCAACGCGTAACAACTTGTGAAGAGAAGCATGTTGTCCCTAGTCAGAAAGACCGTTTTCCTCTTGGACACGTCAGTGTAAAGTTCTTCATCCAGGATTTCGCCTAACGATTTCAAATAGATTTCATCCAACTTCATCGCGTCGACCAAATTCTTCCCTAGCAAATTGCTATCAGCCTGCACGCGTTGAAATTCCGAATTATACAGGGTGGTTAAGCTATTCGAGGTCAAGGACAATATAGGCAGTACTATTATCCTGTAGTCTAAAATTTTCATCATAACATTCCCACATAGTGGTAGAGGTAGACTCGGTATACTGACCTCATTGCTATGGACAAGAACCAAAGTTCTATATTAAATGAAAAATCATTTATTACTAGGCTTTGCAAGAGCCGATGTTCTGCGCCATTCTTAAGGAGTCTGGGTTTAACAACATTCTGTCGTTCCAAGTCGGCCAAAGTTTCAATTTTGTCGTAAACATTAGTGGAGGCGTCGGCGTTGTAGTAACACGAGATGTACCACATCAAGATGGTTTGAGCAATCAACCAAAAGAAATACAAAAATGTAGAAGGCAAATTTCGAGGCCATAAATGAGGAATGCCTAAACGCGAGGATAAGAATGCGTAAATTGATCAATACAAAAGGGACTCGCCAACCTTTCGTAATAAGAGGTGAATTTAAAAGAAGTATGTCAGTCAGGAATCGAAAGATGAACCAATTGTTCGTGTTTAGTCCTACGAAGTTCCGCTCTCCATTACGAGATATCAATTTCTCAATCAAGGCGTTCATGAACCACATTCCCACAGTGGTAATTGTCAAAGCCGCGAAGAGCTAAAATCAAATAGATGAAATTAAGAGATTAAAAAACTGTTTGCAATATTTGAAACGAGGCAAATTTCACCGAAATTTGAAAGGGCAGAATGGTATTCGCTGAAAAGACTTGTTGAGCTTGAGGAGCACCGGAAATGATTATACTAGTTGAGCTACTAACTGGCGTGGTGAAGGTGTAGGATTTCTGATATTTGAATGCCGCAATGCCCATCATAAACAAGACGATATCCGATCCCTACAATTATCCTCACAAAACATTAATTACCCAAAAATCTCTTTGATATTCCAATTAATCCAAAGGCTGGAGAGTTAATTGTTACTGGCCTCTCCTATGTATCCGGATCCTTTGTAGTCGAACAGATCATCGCTGCTGAACTCAACTATTTCCTCACTAATTAAAATGGAAACAATCTCCAAATTGTAATTATATTAACCTATGTTAATTTGAAATTGACAAAGTTACCTTATATTTATGAACTTGCGCAGTCTATCGGCTGTTCCGACGAAAGTTTCACCGATAGGTCCACTCATGCTCGTCTAAAACATTGATCCCAAAAATCGAATTAATTGAAAAGTTTAATTACTTCCCCAAAAGAATCAGACCACTTTCACAAAAAGAAAACCCTAAATATACTGAAGAATAGCAAGTGCCTCTTTGAAAATTACACCGTCATGCACTGAATTATCCTGCTTCCTTCTTAGTATCGAAAGTAAACAAGATTATTCAACACTACGATGGCAACACAAAAGATTCGCTGCCAGGTAAACGGCGAATCTGTGGCACCGCTTTAGCATGTCGCGTTTCGAAGCACGTGCTATTATTATAAATTCAGCATTTTCTTTTCTGATAAGGCACATTTTAGTTAGAACAACTTTACGTCTAGAATCCCGATTTTGAGAGCCATATTTTAAGAACGCTTTCCAGAGTGCGAGAGGAGAAATGAAACGACTCTACAGTCTTTTCAAAAATTGCAGAGCATGGATTAGTTGCTATAGGCAACACGAAAAACTATTGACAACACACAACGAGTAACGGACGAGATGTCAACCGAGCATTTATAGAAAATTATTCGTAACGTACAGGCCTACATTTATTATTAAGTGGAAAACGCAACCAATTTTATTTGCATATTAAAAACCGAGACCACGAAACAATTCGTTTCAAGTCAGTTAACAGACCTGATTTCAGTGCAAAGAAAATATTACGAGAGGCCGACTTCTAACGTACTAGATGTTAATGATAACAGTACGTTAGAAGTATTAAAGTCGTAGCAACGGTTATTAAACAACCAAAATTGTAGCTCTAAACCGAAAGTAGAGTTGAAGTTTTCGACTGAAAGAATAAATAAGGGTCATGTTTTCACTAATAAGGAAAGAATTTTCCTTGTAACTGCTTCACATGGTTCGTGCAGTTCTCTAAACGAACTTAGTAATGCTGTGCTCAACCACCTTGGTAAAATTTAACGCGTCAAGTAGTTTCTTAATCGAAGTTCAGTCCAAAGCCGCGTTGATAATAAAACAGAATTTGAACGATGTTCCAAGATGATTTCAAGTGAATCTTCGCCTTATGTTCAGCGCTGGTTGAGTCACTGCTCGGTTAATGTGTTTCCCAAAGGACATAAGGAAACCAGTGACGCATGACGACATCAAGAGTAGCGATGGCACAAGCAACATCTCCAGCTTTAATGGATCCACACTGTCCAAGGGTTTCTCCCAGACATTACGATAATAGACAATGTTCCTGCATTCGAAATGAAGGTACTCGAAAGGGAGGGAATCGGACAACGTACCCAACCTGAAAACGAATTAAACCATCAAGTCGCAAAATAACACACTCCTATTCTTCATCGGCGTTTGACCGGAAAGAGAAAGGACTTTAAAAAAATTAAATAGGAAAATAGTTGCATTTGTTTCACGCGGTTTATCATAGGATTTGCTTTCTAGCGAAATAAAGCGAACCTTTGGTTGATAATTTCTTGAAGGTGTGTTGAAACGTTCCTGTGAATCAAGTAAAACAAGGGTGCTTGAAGAAATGGCTTGCTAGAAAAGTGTAATTCCACTGCCCCTTTTGGTATATACTTCAAGGCGTAACAACAACCGTACAGTAGTAATTTGTCATTTGTCAGAAAGACTGTTTTTCTCTCGGACACCTCAGTGTACAGATCGTCTTCAAGTACCCCCAACATCGATTCCAAATAGATCTCATCCATTTTCATCATGTTGGCAAATTTCTTTCCCAGCAATTTGCTATCAACCTGTAAATCGATGAAAGTTTGTATTACGGATTTCACAGTGTGGTTTAGATATTTCACGACGAAGCCAACAAGGGTGGTACTATCATAATATAATCTAGTTTGCTTTACCAGTAAGCATCAGTTTTTTCTAAACTATCATTACAAGAACTATGAAATGAATATCCCATTGTCTATCGTAACTACCTAATTGTAGTGGGAAAACCACTAGAATCATACTACTTTATTGTTATATTGAAATAGCTCGGTTTCATAAAGATTACGTTACCAGCATTTGCAAGACGCGATGTTCTAAGACGTTTTTAACGATTCTGGGTTTAACATTTTCCTGTCGTTCCAATTCGGCCAAAGTTTCAATTTTCTCGTAGACTGTAGTTGTGGCGTCGGCGCTGAAATGGCTCGAGATGTTCCACAATAAAACAGTTTGAGCAATCAGCCAAAAGAAATACAAAAATGCAGAAGGCAAATTTCGAGGCCATAAGTGAGGAATGCCTAAACCGATACTTATACATTATAGGGTTATGTATAAAATTGAAGACTCGAGTTTCTCACTTTTCGTAATAAGAGGTGAATTTAATAGAAGTATGTCAGTGAGGAATCGAAAGATGAACCAATTATAAGTGTTTAATCCAACGAAGTTCCTCTCTCCATTACGAGATAGCAATTTTTCAATCAAGGCGTTCATGAACCACATTCCGGCGGTGGTAATTACCAAAGCCACAAAGAACTACAATCAGACAGACGCAATTAGGTAATTTATGTTGTAAAGAGATCACAAAACTCTTACTGAGACATGAAGTGGCAGAATAGTGTTCGCTGAAAAGATATGTCGAGCTAGGGGTGCACCTGAAACGATGATACTTGAAGCGGAATCAACCGGAGTGGTAAAACTGTAAGATTTTAGATATTTTGTTCGGACAATGCCCGTGTGCATTAAAAGGATGTCCGAGGCCTATAATGATCATCCAGCTAATTAACTTACCAATCAAAAATTTATCTTGGAAAGAGAAACATCTTTTTACCATAAGTTCATAAGATATGTTCCATATAAGCATGACACTATCTAATATCACTTCATGACAAGCTCTCAGTAAGCAAAAACAAACTTATGGAACATATCTTATGAAATTATGTTGTACTTATAAAGATTGTATAAAAATTAGCTGATCTCGGGTTTTGATTGTCCCCGCAAGACATTACTGACCTCTCCAATGTGTCCGATCCCCTTATAGTTGTGAAGATCATCGGTGTTTATCTCGACCAATCTCTCGCTAAATTAAAATTGAACTTAATTTTTAAAATATGGGTCATTACTTTATGTTGTTTTGAAATGGCAAGATGACCTGATATTCATGAACTTGCGCAGATGGTCGGCTGTTCCAACTAAACTTTCTTTCATAGCTTCATTCATGGTCAGCTGTATTTTAAAACCCCAGAAAGTCGACGTGATTAAGTACAGAGTTTAATTACATCAATATAATTTCAATTTCACAAAAAAATAACATCTAAATTTAATGAACAATAGCAAGTGCCTGTGGAAAAATTCCATGTTTTCCCCAAATACATTAGCGTCATGAAATTCCATGATAAGTTACTCGATTATCGGCAAGCACCCCTCTTCGGCTGTCTCTTGTCACTCTTCCCTAAAATATTGATCGAAACTTCGCGTACCTATTTATTTCCGTTTGCTCTGCTCGTCATGGATCGAACATTCCATTCAAAGAGGGCTTATGAAGAATTAAACCACTCATGTAATTAGCTAGGAAGAACAGCGTTTGCCCATTTAGAGTCTGAAATAGTTGTACAGAATGAAAGCGTTTCGCGATTTCAAGCATTTGCTAGTATTCATTAATATTCTTAATAACGGAAACTTATTTTAATGAAAACATATTCACGTCTAGAACACCGATTTTGAGAGCCATTTGCTGGTCACGTCAATGTCTCAAGGACCGCGTCACGAAAACTAAAACATCCAAGAATGCTACGCCCGTGTTCTTCACGACTACGAATTGATCCAACTAACTCATAAGTAGGCTTCTAGCGCAAAACACTAACCAATTTTATACTATAACCTTAAAATTGGGTTTTCTATCGATTCAAAGGGAAAGATAATGTTTATATCTATAGTGCACGAATACGGATAAAGTTACGCGAAAAGCTTTGGTCAGCGTGTGGAAATTTCTGGTTTTTTTGATAAGAGACCATCTGGATTTTTAAAGTTTCAAACGGTATTGCATACGCTAGTGCAAATAAGAAAAAAAATCGATATAGTTTATGGCAAATATGACGAAAGTGGAGAGGAATTATAGGCATTCATTTTGATATTGCAAGTATGTCTGTCTAGAAGCGGTACATCTTAAAGTGCAACGTGGATTTTGAAAAGTTTTCTTCATCCGCGTGTCGGATCGACAAAGTGGTTTCTAAATAGATGTGCAATTCAAAGTCGCCTTAAAACCACCGCAACATTTTTGGTCTTTTGTAGCGAGGTGGTTGAATTGCTGCTTGGTAAACGTGTTCCCCAAAAGAGATGACGAAACCAGCCACGCATGACGTCAATAAAAGAAGAGCAGTCACAATCATCGTTTCGGCAGTTAATGGATCCACACTATCCTGGGGTTTCTCCCAAACATTTCGACGATAGGCAATGTACTTGCAATTGAAATGGAGGTACTCGTAGGGGAGCGAATCAGACAACACACCCAACCTGAAAACGAAATACCCTCTAAAGTCTCAACCCAAAAGGCACGAGTTAGTCAAAGAAAACCTACTTTTGATTGACTATTTCTTGAATGTCCCTTGATACATTCCGGTAAATCATGAAGAACATGGGTGCTTGAAGGAAAGGCTTGCTGGAAAAATGCAGTTGCACTTTTCCTGGCGTCAGGAATTGCAACGCGTAGCAACATCCGTAGAGAAGCAATTTATCGTTAGTCACAAATACCGTTTTCCCCTCAGAGACGTCAGTGTACAGGTCTTCGTTCAGAATGCCGTCAATCGTTTCCAAATAGATTTCATCCAACTTCAGCGTCTCCACCAATTTCTTCCCTAGTAAATTGCTCTTAGCCTGCACGCGATGAAATGTCGAATATATACAGAGTGGTTAAGCTATTCAAAGTCGAGGAAAATATAGGCAGTATTATCCTCATGTAGTCTCAATTGCTCATTATAACATTCTCACAAATTGGTAGGAGTTGAACGGGCTGTAATACAACCATGGAGTAGAGAATTGATAAGGAGTAATAATGTGAATGGGAGGGTTGGTTCTCTTCATGGTACGACTAGCATCTCTCCGGCTCTCGCGCAGTAGGTCTCCACGGGCTCCGCGCGCATGCGTCAAAATTTAAAAACCGGCTTTGAACTAGAAGCGGGAGCTAGAGGTAACCTAGTAACGGACGCCACTCGCGCTTGCGCATTAGCTACAATCGAGGGAAAGAGACAGAAATTCCTACCCTCTTTTTTCTTCCCCTGCCATTTATATTACTGTTTCTTTAACATTACAGCAATACTTCCACTCATCTTTCTCCTCCCTGATACTAGCAAATCTGAATATTAGGTGAAAAATATAATTACTAGCATTTGCAACATGCGATGCTCTATGGCATTCTTGAGGAATCTGGGTTTAACCACATCCTGTCGATCCAAATCGGCCAAAGTTTCAATTTTGTCGTAGACATTAGTGGAGGCGTCGGCGCTGTAGTAACTCGAGATGTACCACATCAAGACGGTTTGAGCAATCAACCAAAAGAAGTACAAAAATGTAGAAGGCAAATTTCGAGGCCATAAATGAGGAATGCCTAAACACAAGGATAAGAATGAGTAATTTTATCAATACATAAAGGACTCGCTTACTTTTCGTAATTAGAGGTGAATTTAAAAGAAGTAGATCAGTCAGGAATCGAAATATGAACCAATTGTTAGTGTTTAGTCCAATGAAATTCCGCTCTCCATTACGAGATATTAATTTCTCGATCAAGGCGTTCGTGAACCACATTCCGACCGTGGTAATAGTCAAAGCCGCGAAGAGCTACAATAACAATCAAATAAATTTGGTTAATGCATTAAATAACTGTTTAGAATAACTGCAATGTTGCAAATGCTACCGAGATTTGAAATGGCAGAATGGTGTTCGCTGAAAAGACTTGTCGAGCTTGAGGAGGACCGGAAATGATCATACTAGTAGCGCTACTAACTGGTGTGGTAAAACTGTAGGATTTCTGATATTTGAATCCAATAATACCCATCATCATCAAGACGATGTCCGATCTCTACAATTATCCTCATAAAACATTAATTACCCAAAATCTCTTTGTTATTACAATTAATCCAAAGAATCGAGTTGTTACTGACCTCTCCTATGTATCCCGATCCTTTGTAGTTGAACAGATCATCGCTGTCAAACTCGACTAGTTCCTCACTAATCAAAGTGGAAACAATCTCCAAATTGTAATTGTAATAAACAATGATAATTTTAAATTAACAAAATTAACCTTATATTTATGAATTTGCGCAGTCTTTCGGCTGTTCCCGAGAAAATTTCGCCGACAACGCCATTCATGCTCGTCTAAATCATTCAACCCCAAAATCGAATCAATTACTTAATGCTTCAGTTTACAAATTTAAAATTCTTAAATTTATTGAAGAATAGCAAGTGCCTTTGCTAAAAATGACATCGTATATTTCACAAGTTCAAGTTGTTCTTGTGAAAACTTAGACTGACAAAATTTACATTACAAATAAAACACATTACATTATAAGGGAATCAAACTCGAAGATTAATTGGCCTCGCTGACCTATCTTTTACACAACTAATTAACAATAATTAATGATGCCTTAACCACTAACGTATTTTTTCTAAGGAAGACCTTCACTTGCCGTATCGTATTTTACAGCAGATGGCTCAATTTTTTAAATCACTTGCTATTCTACATTCTATATTTAAATAAGAAATTCTTTACATCTAGAACACCTATTTTTAGAGCCATGTCTCATGTCTCCTCGGAAACGCGTCAGTAAATGTATGGGTATGAGGACGAAAAATATATATTGAGTGTATTTACAAAATCAATGAACACGAACACTACATTACTAAAATGCTAAACCCGTGTTATTTTCATAAACATTTCGTGATTGAGACTGGATAAAGTCATGTTCACACCTACAAAAGGGTCAAACGTGACTGCAATTGGCAATTACTTTCAGAAAGCGATTTTAAGCTCTGAATGTTAGTTTCTCAAAGCTCATCTCGTTCATGAAACGCCATTGCAATGAAACTCAATGCTTTCAAACCAAGTTTTAACTGTTAATAGCGAGTATATCCAACACTATTGCATCAGTAGGGATAGCGTCAGCGAGTGTGAACGGAGCATGTTGAAAACTTGGTAAAGAAGAGGTTTAAAAAAAAGAAAACAGTAGCAGGGCCAACCAGTTCTCGAATTCCGTTTTAAGTCACAGTGCAAGTGTGAATTTCGCTTATATTGATCGACACAACTTCAAATATTTTTCAGACAATAAACATTACCATAAAAGCTTATGCTTATACTAAGTTTTTTCTAATAAAATTTTGATCGATTTGAAGGGAAAGACAATATTTTGGAAAGACAATATTTTGAGATTTGATGGTAAAGCTTAGGATGTTTTTTTTAGTGTTTTCGAATAACTAAATATTGTACCCGTTCTACAGAGAGACGAAAGTTTCGTTCTCGTTTGGGGACGAAATCTTTCCATATAGAGTAATTTATTTCCCATATAGTGGCAACGTCATAGTGATATCCCCCTTCTGGGGGCAAATAGTATCCTCTATTACGAAGGTGCCTCCAACAAAGGGGATACACAGTTCACTCCCCGTCCCTACCGAAATTACTCTAAAGAACTCAAGATAATGAGCGCATCTTGGCGAATTTGACGTTAATTTCGATATTAAAAGTAGGTTCCCATTATCCCTGCATAATGATAAGTAAATCATTAAATTATTTCAAGATATAATCTCCCAAAAAAAACCAGAAACCTTTCATAGGAAAAAATCTTTCTAATCTGAATGAAGATTGGCAAGTGAACCTATAAAAAAATCCATCTTAACGAATACTGAAGTTGTCTGGTCAAAATGGGCAGCAATGGGTTCCCCAGATACATTAGCGTAAGTTAAATTTCTTGACGAGTTACTCGTCTAATGGCGAGCATCATCTTCGATGCTTCTCATGTCCTTTTCACTGTGTCACGAATATTCTCCTCGCCACCTCATTTTTCCCACAACAAGATCTAAACTTCGAGTACCTATTTCGAAAGTTCCACTTGCTCGCCATGGATCAAGACCACCGAAATTTTGGTACTGTGAATTCACCCACTAATGTATTTATTTGCCTTTAATGAAGGTAGAGGATGAAAGCATTTCGCATCTTCATTCACTTAATTACTATTTTTATTTATTCGTAATAATGTAGGCCATACATTTAAAGCTAGTACACCGATATAGAAAGGCATTAGCGCTATGCGCCAAAGTCTCGAGAACCGCGTCACGGTGTCTTTTCAAGAAGACTAATACATTGCAGAACCGCAATTACTGAAACACAATACTCCCGTGTTCTATAGAGACCTACTCAGCTACGAATTGTGACGTCCAATAAAATACAAGAGTCACTTTAAAAATGAATGAGTTTTTCTATCGATTCGAACCAGAAAGACAATGTTTATAGTAATTGGTGGGAACGTAATTCAACTGAGAAAGATTGAGGACAGCGTGTACTAGCATGGTACTAGAATACCAGCGAAGTTTCTACGTATTTTAATCAATAGACATCTGGCACTGTTAAAATTCAAAAGATATTTCGTGCACTGGTGCAGATACCCGAAAAATTTTGGAAAAATCTATTTAGACTAGTTTCTGAATTTTGGGAAATTTCACGAAAATTATCTTGAATTGAAGGCGATAATCTTGGTTTCGCATGATTTTCTATCTCTTGACATAGGTCTAAACACATCTCGAAGCGCAAGTAGATTTTGAAAGGTATATCATTTGCGAGTACGTTATATAGTAGTTTCTCTATGGACGTGCAATTGAAAAGAGTTGTTTTGAACAAAAAATTATTCGAAACAATAGTCGATTGTTCGAGGGTCAATTCTTTAGAGCATTTTCAAATTAATCTTCGCCTTATGTTGAGAGCTGGTCGAGTTACGACTTGGTAAAGATGTTCCCCAAAGGACATGACGAAACCACCAACGCATGACGTCATTAAGAGTAGCGAAGGCACGATCAAACTGTCGACGTGTAATGGTTGCACACTATCCGGAGGTCTTTCCCAAACATGACGATGGTAGACATAGTACCTGCAATTGAAAAGGAGGTTTTCGTAGGGGCGCGAAGCCAACAAGGCGCCCAACCTGCGAGTAAAATAAATACTCAAATCACAGCCCCGTACTCTGTTCAAGCGCAAATTACGTAAAAGCGAGGGTTAAACAACAATGGGTGCAACAAAGCTCACTTTATTGTTTGAATTCTAGCGCAATAACGTACTTTTGGTTGATAATTTCTTGAAGGTCAATGGAAACGTTCCGGTGAATCATGTAGAACATGGGCACTTGAAGGAACGTCTTACTCGAAAAGTACAATTCCACTTTTCCTATCTCCATGAACTTCAACGCGACGCAAGAGGCGTGCTCGAGTATTAAGTCATTGGTCAATAAGATCGTTTTCCTCTTGGACAGGTCCATGTACAGATCTTCATTGAGAAAATTAGGTAGTCCGTCCAAATAGATTCCATCCATTTCCAAACTGTCAGCAATTTTCTTTCCCAGCAACTTGCTTTCAAGCTGCGCGCGACGAAAGGTCAAATTATACAGGGTTACTTAGCTATTCGAGGCAATATTATCCTCGTAAAAAGCAAATGTTTTGCCCAAAATGTACGCTTGTCAACCATACTTGTTTAACTACAACGCGTATAACAACACGAAAATTCATGTGATTTGAAGAGCTCCATTGTTATCCATAATATCCCTACCTAACGTTAGGAGGGAACCACTACAACAATACTACACCAATTATATCGTGAAATAGCTCATTTCAAATAAATATTATCTTACAAGCATTTTCAAGATGCGATGTTCTAAGCCGTTTTTAACCAATCTTAGATTAAGAACTTTCTGCCTTTCCAAATCTGCCAAAGTTTCAATTTTGTCGTAGACGGTGTTGGTGGCGTCGGCGCTGTAGTAACTCGAGATGTACCACAACAAGACGGTTTGAGCAATCAACCAAAAGAAGTACAAAAATGCAGAAGACAAATTTCGAGGCCATAAGTGAGGAATGCCTAGAACGATACTTATACATTATAGGGTTATGTATAAAATTGTAGACTCGAGAGTTTCTCACTTTTCGTAATCAGAGGTGAATTTAGTAGAAGTAGGTCAGTCAGGAATCGAAAGATGAACCAATTGTTATTGTTTAAGCCAATGAAGTTCCGCTCTCCATTACGAGACAGCAATTTTTCAATCAAGGCGTTCATGAACCAAAATCCGACGGTTGTAATTGCCAACGCAACGAAGAGCTACAATCAGAGAAAGGTTTTTAATAAATAAATAAATAGGTATGTTTACGATAACTGATGTCAGGAATCATTTTGTCGCCATGTCTCCCATGTTAATTTCAACATGGGTTTTGTGGGCCGTTCTTGAGTACCATCTATCACGCGTCATAAATCTGACTTCATTCTAACTGCGATTTCATTGGTTATTAGCAACACGAGGTCAGGCGCACGTGCAAGGTTCAACGTGCAGCGAGATTATTCGCGAGGTCACATTGGACATACATAATCCCACAAAATCAGCCCAGATACATTGGGAAAACGGCTACACTATGATTCCAATGAGCTTTATGAATTCCTGGTGATGTTCATACCGAGAACTGAAGTGGTAGAATGGTGTTGGCTGAAAAGACCTGTCGAACTTGAGGAGCACCAGTGACGATCAGACTAGATGTAAGATCAACCGGCGTACTGTAAGTGTAAGAGTTCTGATATTTCGAGTTCACATTGCCCAGCATCATCAAGATAATGTCCGTTCCCTACAATTATCATCTCAAATATCAATTATCATTTGATCTGAAGAATGGAGAAAAATAACCAGTCCTTTTACGATGTTACTGACCTCTCCTATGTATCCGGTATTATAATCGAAAAGATCATCGTCGCTGAACTCGACTAGTTCCTCGCTAAATTGAAATTGAAATTAAAAAGTAATCATCAATTTGTAATTAATCAGTTTAATGGTAATTACAAAAATGACCTGATATTTATGAACTTGCTCAGTCTGTCTGCTATTCCTCTGATCATATAACTGATATCTCCACTCATGGTCGTCTAAATCATTGATACCCAAAATCGAACAGAGTTAGTAAAAAATCATAGAAACGGAAAATCCCGAATTGAATAAATAATAGCAGAAGTTTATATTACTTCTCTTCGAGAGAAGTGTACCACCACAAAGCGGGTGGGGTAATTGTAACATGATTCTTCCCAACATCAGAACTAACATTTGGAGTACGCAACGTTACTAAACCGAATCACATACGCGATAAATAGTTCCCTCATGACTACTCTATTAGCGCTGCTAAACTATTTGCTAAGGCGCATGCGCTTGTGTGTTTTTGTCCCACGTCAAGAAAATCAAGGTTTGTGGGTTGATTGCTGAGGATTTAGTAAATACCAAACAGTTATAGAATTCACCCTAGCACGGTGCGATAGTTACCCATCTGAAGTTTGATGAGCAAGGGAGAGCAAACAAAAATGGTGCCATGAGCCCGGGAAGAATCATTCATGTTACATAAATAAAGTATTAAGAGGATACAGAGTGCATTATCCCCTTCTGATAATAGCGAGTGCCTCTGTAATAATTACAACAAGTGCCTGACAAGTACATACAGTTTCTTCCTAACAATATTTACCAAAAATAAAACACAAAATCTTAATTAAAACAGAGAGAATTTATTAATTAAAATATCTTGAAATTTCGGCATTTGGAAACTTCCGAGCGGCTATGGCGATGTGTTAGTCATTTCAAAGCGAGTCTTATTTGTTCGTTGTTCGTCTCATGTCGAATACCGAGACGAACAACGCCCCCCCCCCCCCAAAAAATCACCCATTACTATTTTTTCTGGCGAACATTAGACGGGACTATTTTTTCAAAGGCACTCGCTATAAAACATTCCATTCATATTAACTAAAATACTTTACATCTAGAACTCCAATTTTGAGAGCCATGTCTGGGCTGAAACACGTTTTTGAATATATGAGAATGAGGACTTAAAATGCATTCGGTATTTGCAAAAATCGGAGAACAAGAATTATACATTAATAAAATGCTAAATCCGTGTTCTTAAAACTTTCCTAAACGATTCGTGCTATAGATGTGATCAAACAAGAAACACTCTAAAAGCTTTTCTACATGTTTCTTCTAATGGAAAAATAAATTGATTTTTAAGTTGAAAGGCATTGATTGCTCATGAGCAGGTTTGGCAGATGGTGTAAATTCCAGGTGGGTAATTACGTAGTAGGGACGTCAAAAACCGCCGGTTTTTTTTCATCAGTTTAAATCGGTTTTTTTTTTTAAATGAAAACCGAAAACCGAATCAGTTTTTTTTTTTAATTCACAAATTTAAAAGTTTCAGCGCTTATTACTTAGCTTCGGTTGACTGCTAGCAATCTACCACCATGGAGACATAGATGCATGTAATGCAATTTTAAAGGAACTTTGCTTCTGACATTCATGATGAGTTAAATCAGAATCATCATGGCGGCATGATAGGGGTTCCATACAGGGAGAACGTAGCTTGTAAAGAGGCGACTTAACATTGTATTTGAAATCTTAGGTAAATTAGCCCTCGTTATAAATTCGAGCCTAATCAGATTATAATTAGGCCTAACTTACTTTCATTTCAGTGGTGAATCCACGTTGATCCAAAAATTGTATCCATTTATTCCATTAAGTCCATTAAGTCCAATTATTAACCCTATCAAACTTAAGCCTAATTTTCACGACTAAAGACGGACGCGTGTCGATCTCGTGACGGCCATTATACTTCCTCTAACACGTGGAGAGGGGATTTTCAAAGTTATTATTTTTTTAGAAATTAACGGCGAATTTTAGGCCTACTTGTTTAAAAAAAACTTGTTCAATATAAATGTCCTATTTATGCGAACTATCAAATTTTTGGTTATTAACCAACGAATTTTACAGAATAATGCAATAAAGTCTAAAAACCAAGCAATTATGAAGTCATTGCCTATTTAATATTTCATTTTCGAAATACTAGTTTGCTATTTTGAAAAGCCAAACTTATTTATTGGTCTTAGTTTTCATATATATTATTTTAAATTTGAACGACCAACACGTTGCTATGATAATGGAAATGAAACGCAACTAGCAATTTAAAAATCATTTAGTTTTAATTTTTCAATTGTAATTTTATTAAACGTGATTAATGTATGTGGGTAGATGTCGCAACCATCTCTTAATGGTCAATTTCATCCGGGGTCAGGAATCCATCTCCGTTCACGTCCATCTTTTCGAATTCGGCCTTGACATAGTGGGGTTGACTCAGAGAGGCCGGCCTATTCAGGGTCATGTAAGCCTGGACATCTTCCAAGGTCATACGGCCATCTTTATCGGGGTCAGCCTCGGCCACGATCCTGTCAACTTGAGCCTTAGACTGTCTTCGAGCTTCTCTTCTTTGTTTAGCCTCTACAAACGTACATTTGGTATATAAGACATTTTACTTAGTTATATCTCAAAGTAGGAGGTTGAATTTGCGCCGGAAATTAGGACCGTCACATCAACCATAAGTTTATAAGATATGTCCCATAAATATGACACTTCCTATAACTTCGTAATGCTAGAGACTTACAAGTGAGAGCTAGTTCTGGGAGAACGACGGAAGCGAGTCAATTGAAGTGCTACACTTCACTTACACTGGTGGTTAATTTTGCATGCAGGACCAAGTTCCATCTAGGTCCTATTTAGTCTGCATTACTAAGCCTTTGACAGCAGCGCCTCACCAGGCCTCCCTGGCTTTACCTCGAATCTATGACCTACCTCATTCACTTCATGACAAGCTCCAGTTTCTAAGTTACCAGTGACAAACTTATGAACAACATATCTTATAAACCTTTGTTACAACGTGGAAGTGACGACTAACGGCTAACCGTATTTTCTGAGGAATTCCTTTAAACTGTCTTTGAGTTGGCAGACAATTCAACCTCCTCGGGTACTTCGAACACAATTGGGTTAATTTACCTGACATTTCAAGGGCGCATTTGGGTTGGAAACGGGCGACGGAGAAAATGGGCGGTGGAGGTTGAGGGCATTTGCAATTGCTGCAACCAATGCCCCTTCGGCAACCATCGTCGCAATTACAACAAAATATATTGCATTTCCCGTAACCGCAACACGGAGTTCCCCTAGTGCAATCGTGGCAGAGTCTTCTGTATTCGCAACTACCGCAACCAGTGTTGCAACATACGGCATCTACCGTTTGCCATTCAATCAGCAAGAACAGCGTGGCGACTATTACGGATATTGCGATGATGAAACGCATCTTTTACTTCTATAATGAAGATTCGAAATTAGCCAAGTTCGAATTAAACCAATCACGATGAACACTCCTCAATTTGAGCATATTTAAAATTTACATAATGAATTAACAATTTCTTTTTTCGATTATTGTTCAATTCAAACTACTTTAAAAGTAAATATTTGTAAATAGATGGTACTGTACCAGCTAGGGATCAGGCTTCGAAATAACACAAGTCTACCAGATAAACTCGAGTTTATTAATTTGTTGGACCACTTTTTTAATTCAAACCCTGAGCCCCACTGGTCCCAAGTTCAAACATCAATGCAAATAGGGTAAGGGGCACTGGTCCTTGGACTAGTTTATTAATTCAAGACATCAGGGAGGACAAGTTTGGAAAAAAATACTTCCAGGGAGCCTGTGACATTCAAGAAAATTTACATGACACCCTGAAAAAATATTTTAGTAGGTGACGGCCGGGTACCACTAAGGTACCCTAAAAAATTCGGCTACGTCGGGTACTTTTCGGTAATTTGAAGGTTTTATTTTAAGCCCTGATATGTCGCTATTTACAAGTCTGGTACTCTAGTTAAGATGCAAGCTTTATGGTGTATTCAATTGAAAAAATGTGATTCTTACCAAGTCGAGGCGTTCCGAAGTTTCAAAGACGATTGACGACTAATTCAATGTCTAGAAGTTCGAAAAAAATATCGAAACTTATCCTCGTCTGGTTCTATCAATACTCGTAATCACTAACCAGTACGTGAATAAATTACATATTTCCTAGAATATGGAACCGAATAAAAACCAAGGTTTATGACAAAGAATGAATATTAGTCTTAGGCGAGGACTCGGGTTAAACATTTACTAGAGCCACGTTTGATTACAGGACAAAATCTATGGTCATCTCCAAGAACCATATATACTCTACGTCCCGAATGCCTTCAAAGCCGGACTATTTTTACCGGAGAGTGGATACGCGTTGATATCAAATCTATTGGAACGTAACCATACTCTACTATATTCTTGGGTATAGAAGACAAAATTCAAGTGGTCTTCCTGCTTGGTAACAAGCGCAAGCCGGTTAATATAAAAAACTTTACTATCTGAAGTGATAATTTTATAATTCATAGTTAATCTCGACTATGGTTTAACGAAAGCCAGATTCAATAATTTCACGAATTTAATTATTTTAACCATGAATGGGTGTTGGTTAACGTCTGACAAAATGTTTTACGTGTTGACGCGATATCTGATGTATTCCTAAGATTATTTCTTACTATAGTAGCAAATGTCCACCGCATTTAACATGTTTAGGTTATTTTTTCTGATCGGCATTTCTACAGATGTCTGCTCATTCAAACTAAAAACAATAAATTCTTTCCCTATCTTGTAAACCTGACGCCTATAACTAGTACCATAAGTTCGTAAGTTCATAAGATATGTTTCATAAGTTTTTCACCGGTTACTGAGAGCTTGTTATGAAGTGAGTGAAGTAGGTCATAGATTCGAGGTAAAGCGACGCCTGTTGAGGCGTGTCAAAGGCTTAGTAATGAAGACTAAATAGGAAGATGGAAGTCCTGCAAAATTAACCACCGAGTGTAGGACTTCAATTCTCGCTTGCCGATCTCGAACTAGCTCTTAGTAAGTCGATCTAGCATTACGAAGTATAGGATGTGTCATACTTATGGAACATATTGCATAAACTTATGCTAGTACGAGACAAATTATTTCGACCAGGGCTTTAACTACAAGACAGTCGTGAGTCTCGTGACTTCGGCGCAGTCAGAGCGATATTCATAGGTGAATGAGACAAATCGAAATCAATCCATGGAAAGTTTTATAAATGAAGTAATCAGAGTCTTCAGTCTCGTTTCGAATTACGACTTTATCGCGTTAAATTTTAGTCTCAAAAAGTGATAGTTAATTTTTAAGAGATGTCTGCCTTGGGCTAAATCATCGCATTTAATCCGAACCGAGTTCTCTTTCCTACCACAAGTAAGTACGAATTTTCCATATCTGTAATAGTTGAGGGTAATATGTACAATGACAATTAAAGTATAATAGGCCTACACAGTGTCCTAGGCCTTTGAGAATATCGTGGGCAATGGACGCAACTCACCAAATAACACTGCCTTAAATTTCTGACAAACCTTTTATAAACACCCTGTAAAAATTTCATCGTTTTCAAAGTTGAAATGCGCTAAGCCTAACGTTAATTCCGAGAATCGCGCTGTAATTAAAACGTTAACATTTGAAATTTTTTTAAAAATTAGGCAAAACTAACGAATAATTTTCAGTAATGACTAATTTCTTGCAAGTTAAACCCTTTTTTGTGGTAAATGGGTTAGATTTGGCAAATACCGATGCAATATACTAATTTAAAGCTTACTATAATATTACAACAGAAATTGACCGGTTTTAAAAAGAACTCCAATTTCGATATTTTAGATTCGAAGATGAAGACGATAACGGTGGCTTTCCTGTTGACACTGGGCTTTGTGGCAATTTTATTGCCGGAAAAATCGGATGCCGTCTGTTGCGGGAGCGAATGCGGAGACAATTGCGCCCAGAGTAGAGGGTTATGCCACGACTGCACCAGATCGCGTTGTTGCGGTGTTGGTCGCTGCAACATCTTCTGTTGCAATTGCGACGATGGCTGTCGTGATGGAATCAAGTGTTGGAATTGCGGATGTGCCGTCGCCAGATCCCCCGGTCTCTTCGGCGTGTCATTGTCCGCTCCCGGACCGGCCAAGGGCGAAGAACAGATCCGTGGTAGCATCGAACACGTTGACCGTATCTTTATAGCCGGTGACGCCAGTCACGATGAGAAACTCAGCTACGAAGAGGCCATTCAATGGGCTCAGATCGGTAACTCGGCTCCCTTCAACGCCAGCGACTTTGAGTTGGAACTGAAGAAGTTGGATCTGGATCAGGATGGATTCTTGACCAAAGACGAGATTGACCCCGAGTACAGCGTGGCCGTTGCTCAATTTGCTCCCACTAAGCAGATAATACCTACAATTTGCAATTCAGCTCATCCATAAACAATTACTTGAACCCCATTTTTCCATTGTTTTACTTTCATTGCCTCTCTTAAGCCTTAACCTCTGTTTGCTCGTAATAAAGTTTAAAAAATTCTCGAAGTTGAAAGTTTAATTTTTGTGAAACAATATTAAACTCGGGGTTTCTAAATTTAATTCTGTCATTCTTAAGAATCTAAATAAAGTTATTAGACTGTTCTCTAGAATACAATTGGCTTATTTCCTTGAGCAAAAATAAAAAAATCGAAATTTTAATTACAATGCCGTTGTTTTTGGAATAATGTACTAGAATATCTATAGACCGAGTAGGGTCAATAGGTCAAAAATGACGTCAATGTCCTATTTTTTTTAGGGGAGGAAGTGAAATGGAGAACGCGTCATGTTTCCGCTTATTGCCTACATGTGGCGCTATTGGATTAATCCGGTATACTTCCTTAGTACAATATACAGTTCAATGAAGAAACAAATATTTCGTTTTCAGACTTTTAATCAAAGAGATAACATCAAATGGTGTTTTCTTTAAGGATCAATTTCGTCGGCGGTAATGAATCCGTCCCGGTTGAGATCCATCTTGTTGAATTCGGTTTGAACGTAGTGTGGTTGGCTCAAACTGGCGGGCTTGTTCTGGGAGACCCAAGCTTGGGTCTCTTGCAAGGTCAAACGGCCATCTCGGTCAACGTCAGAAGTGGCCAAAATGCTTTGAACGTGAGCCTGGGTCGCCCTTTGTGATTCCAGTCGTTCGGCCTCTATCGTTTACATATTGAATTTAGTATTTGAAAATGGTTCCATATGTAAATTAGATTCACTCCGATTTGGGGCTGACCTCACGCGTTTTACTTATTTCGCGCTATTATTCATTTATGCTATAATTGAGAAATTTTTCTGGTTTAATTTTGTAACTATACCTGCGTTTTTGAGCGCGCATTTGGACTTGGGGTTGGCGAAGCGCAAAATTGGTGGTGGCGGAGGTGCTGGGCACTTGCAACTTCTGCAACCCTTGCCACTTCTGCAACCATTATCGCAATTACAGCAGAAAATGTTGCATTTTCCGTAAGCGCAACACGGAGTTCCACTGGTGCAATCGCTGCAAAGGGCCTTTACGGCGCAATCTCCGCAACCAGGGTTGCAACACTCGGCGTCAACTGATTGACGCTCGATGACCAATAACAAGGTGGCCAGTATCACCGCTATCGCGATCAAAAATCTCATGGTTCAAGTCTAAGAAACAGACAAAGAACAGAGCAGTTTTATAGTTAGTCTACTACAACGAGGATTAAGGTCTATTGTTAGTCTAACTGACTGATCATTGAAGGGAGAATGAAGTAGCCATTTTTAAACGACCCCGTTTTACGTAAGAAGCTGAAAATTGTTTTACTCAGACGTTCCCCGTACTTTGCTTTTATGGACTAGCAAATCAGTCCATAGCAAATCAACAATTTAAGCAATTTCCAGGGTTGTACGACTACAGTGTTCACTGACCGCGTAAGGATATACACTGATGTCATACCAAAGAACGCGTCGACTATTTTGTAACTGGACTATTTAAAAAATTACTCTCTTATACTGGTCGTTGGATAGCAAAAAACCCACCAAGTTCCATGAAAAGCCTTGGAGTACAAGAGTGTGTCATGGCGTAGAAATGTTGGTGCAGGGGTCATGCTCAAATATAAACGTCTCT
Organism: Phalangium opilio; assembly: GCF_054372755.1. Lineage (NCBI taxonomy): Eukaryota > Metazoa > Arthropoda > Arachnida > Opiliones > Phalangiidae > Phalangium > Phalangium opilio. Next base: position 959,860 of record NW_028324166.1, on the reverse strand, counting down.
GTAGTACCTTGCAAACAAATGGTGCCGCTTGGCAACTGTTATCCCATTTAATTTTTGTCCTAAATAGCTTCTATTTTTAAGACATGGCGACCGAATCGCGCGACCCCACCAACGCGTCTATGATACTAAGAGGACTTGGTTGCCGTTGATGGGGGTACAGACAGGGGTTAACTAAACGATACGACATCATTGTACCATTCCGAAATTAGATTTGAAATGGTTAAACCGAGTTTAAAATTTTTTCTTACCCCAAAATTGTCGCTAAGAGGTTCAAAGAGAATTCGGCTTCAATCTCGAGCGACTAAACTTTTTATCCCGAATAATTAAAGTTTCCACCCTTAATAACGTCCCATCTTTCCCCAAGTAATCAAAAAATTTAATCGTGCCAACGAATCAATTCAAATTTTTAGTTTATCAGATCAGAAAAACGAACGTGGAAATTTTCGGTCGTATTTGGCAAATTTATTTCTTGATGAAGCAGATTTTGGAGAAATTCTAATGATGATCTCGACAAATTGGAGATTGGATTTGAATTAATTCCGTGTTTGACGAAATTATTTTTGATGAAGATCAGTTTTATACGATGATTTCGACAAAAAATAGAGATTGTATTAAATTTCGCTTGTCTCAAGTGATGTCAATCTACTATAGGGAATTTATAAAAGAACTCAGTTGAGACTGATTTTAATTCGAAGGTAGAAATCATTCTCACTACAAGTAAGTACCAATTTTTAATACTTATCAGTCAACGTCCGCGTTTAAGTGACTGTTAATTTTTCAATTCGTACACGACCTGGGAAGTACTTTTGCCCTATAATGTTTTAAGACCGTGATGCTAAAGCTAACTTACGAACGCTCGCGCTTGCTTGTTCGCGCGTACATTCGCCTAGGAACAATTTGTTGCCCTTCAGTTTGGTTATAAAATTTTCTGAAAACGTTTCTGAGCTCGGGTCAACGTGTTGCGCGTGTAAAGTTGACAAACGCCAGCGTGTCAGGCTTTTACTGTTGATATATCATGTTAGGAATTCATTTTTTTTTTCGAGGAAAATTTCCGGTAACTTAGCACTTAATTAGTCTTAAAAACGAACACTATTGTCCTACCATTAGTTTAGTGGCGTCTGACTTATCCGTACCTCTCTCAGCCTGAGAGAATTCAATCAATCCCATTATTCCCGTAGGGGTAAATGGTTCGATTTAGCAGACGCCACTAAAGCAATGGCGGATGGCGCGGTAGTCCTTGTTCTTAAGACTAATTAAATTCTAATTACTTTGAATTAAGAGATTTTTTTTTTAAATTTTTTGCCTTATATTTAGAAAAAGGTCGCTCTTTTATGGTACCTGAATTTTTCCTTTAAAACAACCCCTGAATTAGCGTAACCATGGAAGATCAATCAAACGGAAGTTTGGTTTAACGTTATAACCAGGCTAGGAAATAAGACAGGTTTACAGGTCAAAAACCAGTTTATTAATAGCTTGGACCACTTTTTTTATTCTAAACGTGAGGGTCACTGGTCCCAATGACTAGTTTATTAATTGCAAATCTATAGGAGAACAAGGGTGGGGACCAGTCTGGAGACCAGTTTATTATTTCGGAAACTAGGGGGTCACTGGTCCCAAGGACTAGTTTAAAAATTATGCTTATTTCCCAGCCTGGTTATAACTACGATCGCTCAAAAATTTCTCGTCGTCGGCGCCGATGCGCTAGTGCGCAGTTTTTTGACGCGTCGTACTGAAGCAGACGACAAGTTATTATGAAATTCGCGTGTGAAATCGAATACGTAGGGAAATTAGACACGTGACCCGCTACTTTTCGCGAAGAGAGACTTCAATAGAGAGCAAACTTACTTTTCTCGTTTGTCCTTGGTGTAGCTGCGCCACGGGTCGCGAATTCTCGGCTCATTGGGATATAACCGCGCAAATCCCTTTAATGAAGGCGCAATCATCACGAGCTTAGCACCGTCGAGAGAAAATGGGTATTCAAGTCGCTCAGGATACCATTTTTCGATCACGCTTATACACCAAAACAATATGTTACGCCTATCATAAGATACGTTCCATAAGTATGACACTCCCTATACTTCTTAATGCTCGAGACTTACTGGAGCTAGTTCGAGGGAGAACGACGGAAGCGAGGCAATTGAAGTCCTACACTCGGTTAGTTTTGCAGTCCATCTTATTATTATTTAGTCTGTACTAAGCCTTTGACAGCGCCTCACCAGGCGTTGCTATACGAAAATCAAAGACATTTCACCTACGTCACAAGCTCTCACTAACCACTGACAAACTTAAGGAACGTATCTAATGATATTAAGGCCTATATATACCAAACATATATACGAAATTTTCCAATAAAACGTTCATGAACACTGCATCTTCGGAAGTTCGGAGTGAATACGGGGGTTGATTTATGCTCTGACAATATAACAATTCATTTTTTAATTGAATTAGACTGGAACGATTTCTGACGATGAAAGGAACAACGGCAATTATCCTGTTAGTAGTCGGCCTCGTGGCAATTCTTTTGCCGCAGAAATCAGACGCCGTTTGTTGTAATTTGCCATGTGGTAGCATCTGCCAGTCCCAGGGAAATAAATGCCACGACTGCACCAAAGCCACGTCTTGTTGCGGCTATGGTGGTTGCAACATCTTCTGTTGCAATTGCGACGGCGGTTGCCGAGCAGGAGTTGACTGCTGGAACTGCGATTGCCCAATAAGGTTGGCCAGGGCCTTCTACGGCGCGAAAGAAACCCCCATCGACGTAGACAAACAGCTCCGCGAGAGCTTGGCCCATTTGGACGAAATCTTCGCCGAAGCTGACGTCAGTCAAGACGACAGACTGAGCTACGAGGAGGCCACGAGATGGGTTCAGAAAAACAAACCCACACTCTACACGTCTTCCGAAAGTATCGTTGCCGAAATCAGGAAGCTTGACCAAGATGGCAGTGGCTACTTGACCAAAGAAGAGATCGACCCCCAATACGCCATCGCAGCCAGAAAATTCGGGCCTAAACAATAAACATATTTTTGCCTTTACAAATAAATAAATAAAGAAGTTGTAAACAGTGTTCATTTGTAAATCTTTTCTCAAACCTACCAGCTTTTTGACAGATATGGCAAGGAACAAAACTCCCTTGTATGTCCCGATACTGAGGCTTGCTTACCCCTTTCTTTACATGGAAAAAGTCTACATATGTTTTCATCTTTTAAAACATGCTAGTTCCAAAAGTAAATAGATTAAAAGCAAACGTACACTTCATTAACAATTCCCCGCCTTTTTCTGTTGAAGACGTGTTTACTGAGAACCAAACGCTCTACCGCTTACAAGTTTCAAGTTTATTAATAGAAATTAGTACATGATGCTGGCAATCCAAACGTTAATTTTTGGTACTAGAGCCGGCATCTGCTGCTTTATGAGCCTATTCACGGCTTGTTCACTGTGCCACGGTCGGGAAGGTAGTAATAGGCAGAGGGGGTTCGACACTATTCTGAGGGATAAGGGAAGGGGGCGTCTCATATTACACGGCGCGAGCAAGTTTCAACGAAGAGTACTTTTTGCTTTTACATCTATATAATTATGCTAGTCCATAAGTTTCATTCTTCACCACTGAGAATTGTTGGGAAGAAAGGTTAGAGGGGGTCATCGATGAAAACACTCGAGAAAGAGTGCGTTTGCAATTTTGTCCGTTATCAATCATTAGGCCTTGTAGCACCAGCTCTTTATTTTAAATATAAACCTGATTACTCGTCGTCTGTAGATAAAAGCAATCGAGAAAGAGTCCGTTTGCAATTTCGTCAGTTATCATTAGGAAACTAGTGGCATCATCATTTTAGTTGAAATATAACACTTGGTGCCGTTTCAATAACACTGTTTGCTCTTGGACCAGCGAGCATTCAGCCAAGATGAAGACGACGCTAGTGTTGCTTGCTCTTAGCGCCGGTTTAGCTCTGGCCGTAGCTGGTGGCTCACAGCGCAGCCCGGCTGCAAGGAAACCCCAGAGGACACAGCCTCCAAGAGGCTCTTTACTGAGCAGCGACAGTAAGTACCTTTAAAGTAACTGTTGGCTTCTGTGGCACCTCTAAGATTCTAGCTCATCTTCTACACGCAAATATTGCTTTGCCAAAGGCAGGAGCCAATCAGAACTCGTCCACGAAGGCAGAGCTAAAACTAGACCTCGATTATGGGAGCATCTAGCGGCATTTGTTTAAACTAACCCACAGCCAACTCTCATCGACCAATATACTATCCCATAAGCCGTTACTGTCTTGTTGGTGCATGAAAGACGAAACTCATTTAACTTTTAGCTCCGTCACAAAGGGACAGGTACGAAGAGGGTATCAAAAACCTGTTGGTACCATACTGCAAAGGCGACATTAACTGCGAGTTCTTGGTATCGACAACGGCAATCTTTTGTGGAGTTCCCTCTCAGTCGGAATATTGCCAGTCCGATTGCAAGTTCTTGCTGCAGTACTTGTGGGACGAGACTTTCGCCATAAACAGACCAGAAATCGATCAGTTGAATGCGTACGTTCCCGATGCCTGCGCCCCGACCATCAGCGATAAAAATTCCTTGAAGGAATCAGAGCCATGTGACGAAGTTGCTGACGATGAAAATGGTATGTGCAAAGAGATTCACTTCATTGCGCCGTGGCACCACGAGGCTCAAAAGCACAACAGGTTTCACGTTGGTTTCGTATATGACGAAGATGAAGGACTTCAGGTAGGTCTGTGCGAGTACTCGCAACCATTTTCCTTGTAATTTTCGAGCACCAAGAGTAATCCTCCAAAGCTTGTCATTTTCTTCATCGAGAGGGTTCAACTTACGTTTTTCAGAGTACCAACTCTTCAAACTACACCACCTTATTATAATTTTACTTTAGAATGTGAATGCGGAGTTGAAATCAGTTGACCTCAGCAACGTAACGTGCACGGATCCCAACCAGCCGTCGACTCATTTACTACCCGGGCAAACCACGAAAAAACCTTGTAGTGCTGAGTTCCCGTACCAAACAGGAGAAATCTGGGGTGTCTGCCTCGGAACCGGACACATTTTTCATGTAAGTGACTTTAATACAAGTTAGGCAACAAACTAGAATAGTCTTCACCATGAATATGTATAATTACTAACGGACTGTGGATTCCCAACTAGGCCAAAAAGCTGGCCACCAATTACGCGGTATACCCGCCGGTGTGAGGTTCCTCTATATCCAGGCAAATCATATTTTTCTCTCTGCTGAACGGGCGCCTAGGTGAAATACCTTGTGAACGGAAGAGATGGGAATCCATAATGCGTTATTATTTTTACATTTCCATGGCGCAACAATAGACTACGTTAGTTAGAATGACATAAACTTTCAAATTTATTTTCAGAGCAACGAAAACTGCCATAACGATTTCGTGACGTTGGATAAAGGAATGGCCGAATCCGTCAGAGGCAAGAACGGCATGCTCAAATCCGGAAACATCGACCCCAAAACGGTCTTTGAAGACGGAGCTACTTTTCTTAATGATGTGGCGAGCTTCTTAGAGAATGACAAGATCAAGGATTTCTTGCCAATTGCCGAAAAAATCGCCTCTACCCTCGGACCAATAGGAATGGCCTTCCAATTAGTGGCCTTTTTCTTGCCGTCCTCTGACCCCAATCACGACGCCATCATGGCACAATTCAAGGTATCTTAATTACAAACACCACTGAATGATCCTTCATTCGCAATTAATCATCGTAACTTCTAAGAGTTTAATAGTTAAGAGCTAGATCTTAAAACTTGGAGTAATTTTTCTTTAGAAAATGGAACATAGCACGGAGGAGCTGAAGAACGCCGTCAATAGAATTCCAAATATGTTTAAGAAGGAACTGTTTGACGCAAGAATCGAGAAGATGGTGGCCGACTTGAAATACTTGGAATTAGACATTGAAATGTACTCCAAACAAAAAACCGACGCTTTTCTTGACAAGGTTGTGCAATCGTGCGCCAACTTCCCTGGTGACAAATTCATCAGTGACATCGCGGAGATTTTCGACGCGAAATCTCCCAAATACATATCTGAAATTTACGGCTACGGTCGTGGGAAAATCACCCATACTTTGGGCAAACCCCTGCTGGTTTACGCGTGAGTTCATCACTTTTTTTTCTGGCATGTCATCAAGAACAGAAACACTAAACTCTTCTCAAATGCAGTTCGATATTCACTTCCCTTGACCCAGTATTGGAATGTCGCAACAACCTTAATTACTTTACGCATCTTTTGTTTCTCGCAGGGTGAGAGCGGTGGCTGCCGCTTCAAAGTGTCTGGGATTGAACAAAAAGACGACAGCAGACGACACCAAGTTCTTAGCGTCAAAACTGGAAACGAAAACCATGTTAATACAGAAGAAAATAAACTACATCGTGGACGATTGGATTCCCAATAACGCCATGGCCGAATGGATCGACAACGATGTAAACGAATTCATGGAAAAAAACAAGGGAGCGGGTAACCAGAAATTAGCCGACGATCTGGGCTCGTATTTGAACAAGAAATACGACTTTTTCCAGTACTCTGTCGGCGTTGCCAAGAAGGCAAGTATTTACTAATAAAGCTTAAAAATGTATGGCGGCTTAACAAGTAAGTAAAAGGCAACAACCATAAAGCGATACTTAACTTCAGTCTATTCAATTATCGCGTCGACGCGACACACCGATGTTAACCAGAATTCTATAATCGCTTTTTAGAAACGTCGTTAAAGTGTGTCTTACGTTCTATTGCAGACCGATGATTCGAATAAAAACGGTCACTCTACCAAGTGCTTCAAGTGCGGCGGCGCAGAGAACAGCGGCATGTTCTACTTTGACAAACTGTACGACAAAGCGGTCTATATCATCTACTCAAACGCACACATCCAGGCCAGCGATTCCATGTTCAAAAAGATTTTTGCCGAGTACTGCGCGAAAATATATAGTTGTAAATTCTTGAAGATTGACGCTTCGAAACTTGCCGATTTCTTGACCGGCTATCGTATTGGCTTTCGAAACGCCGTGGTCTGCGCGAATTGTGAAATCAAAACTTCCGTTTCTTCCACTACCAAGCTCTTCACAAATTTTGCCAGTAAATATTACTTCGAAGATGAAGTTGCCATGGTTACTCAATAATCAAATCTGTAAAGCGTTAATGATTAAAGGAGCTGTTTAAGAGTCTGTGTCTACATTTTATTTACCCTTTTTGTACTGAGCTCTATAATAAAAATCGTTGATTAATTTTGACGAACGGACTAAACAGCTCCTATAAATGTAAAAAGAAAATGTGAACGAAGAAATAGAGCTTATAATAATAATAATCTAGGCTTTGTCTATGAAGGGATTTCCACACTAAGCCTGTGGCTTGTTTCCAGTTGGGTTCCTTTGCAATGCATAGAGAGGTGGTGGGTAGCCCCTATGCCACAGCTAACCTACAGCGCCCTATACTAACTATTACCGTTAACCTCAGCAAGTTTTGATGGAAAGGAGAAACCGGGTTAGACCGCGGAGGAAAACTCCTTTTAACAAGCGGGGAGAGAACTTGCAAACTCTACGCAGACTGATCTGCTCCCAGATTTTCACCCGGTACCACAATCCGGGATCGAACCCGGGATCCTCTTGCTGCGAGGCGAAAGCGCTAACCGCTACGTTCCCCATTAAAGATGCAACGTTAATGAGGATGATTACTATTTAGTGATAAGCAACTATCGTTAAATTTATGATATAAATCCTGACACATTAATGTACAAAAATAGGCTTTGGAACTGCTACACAGTAGAATGGTCTGAGATCCCATGTACAGCCAAGTTTTATATAGACCCTAGAGGGAAACCAAGTATATATTTCTTTCTTTTTTAATAAAGAGACATTTATTTCGTTGACAGATATTTTAATCAAAGATAATTATTTTCTTCAAGGATCAATTTCGTCGGCGGTAATGAATCCGTCCCGGTTTAGATCCAGCTTGGAGAATTCGCTCTGAACGTACTGAGCTTCTCGCAAATGAGCTGGCTTGTTCTGGGAGACCCATGCTTGGGTCTCTTGCAAGGTCAAACGGCCATCTCGGTCAACGTCACAAGAGGCCAAAATGTTTTGAACGTGAGCTTCGGACTCCCTTTGCGCTTTCAATTGTTGGGCAGCTATGGTTGAGATTTAGTATTAAGTGTCGCCATTAACGTTTCAGATTCAAATTCCTAGCTGATGTTATCAAGATTTTCCCTGACCATAAGATGACAATTTTAGGAGTATACTGTTATACTTTAAACTAAATCTTGTAACGTTCAAGGCTAGAATTTTCGTTAATAATAGAAATCCCGATTTCCCAAACTGAAACGAAACCCCAGGATTCTTCGAGATGTGGGCATCTGGTACTTAAAAGATTATCATATAATTACCGGCCTTGGGAGTGACCTGATATTAAATATGTTCTCGATGGTTTAACTCACTAATGGTACTAATGAGAACGTATTCCATTTTGTAAGTATACCTGTGTTTTTAGAAGGGCATTTAGCCTTGGGGCTGGCAAAGCGGAAATAGGGAGGTGGTGGAGGTGCTGGACATAAGCATTTGTCGCATCCTTTTCCTGATCGACAACCTCCGTCGCAATTACAGCAGAAAATGTTGCATTTTCCGTAACCGCAACACGGAGTTGGACGGGTGCAATCTCCACAAAGATTCTTTTTGGCGCAACTTCCGCAACCAGCGTTGCAACACACGGCGTCAACTGATTGGCGCTCGATGACCAATAACAAAGTGGCAAGTATCACCGCAATCGCGATCAAAAATCTCATGTTTGAAGACTAAGAAAGAGACAAAGAACCACGTTCCTATAGGTTTGAATGGGAAAAACAGGCGGACGAAAGGTTAAATTGATATTAAAATTCGTTCTTACCTCAAATTAGTCGCCAAGAGTTTCAAAAAGGTTCGACTTCAATCTTGAGCGACTGAAGATTTTATCCCTAATAATTAAAGTTCCCTCTCTTAATATCGTCCCACATTTCCCGGATAACCAAAATTTTATCGAGCCAATGAATCAGTTTAAATTTATGTTTATCAGAAAAAAAAGTGGAAATACGCAAAAACTAATTCGTATTTGGCGATATTATTTCTCCATGAAGCACTTTTTCTCCAAATTCTGATGGTGACCTCGACAAAAATTGAGATTGTATTTAATTTCGCTTGACTCGAGTGATGCCAATCTAATTCATAAAAACTCCATTGGTGAATTTATAAAAGACGTTTGCTGAGGTTGACTTCAATCCGAGGATAGTTGAATTCCTTCTCATCACTAGTAAGTACCAATTTTAAATCCTCTGCGCCGCCATCTCAATGAACGATATTGGCAATTACAATAACGTTTCAGGTACAGAATTTAAGCACTCCCTAATTTCTCATCCACTTTTTTCTATCTCGTAGTAAACACCAACATGAAAAAAATCACAATCGTTGCTCTACTTGCCATTCTTGGCCTGGCTTATTTCGTCGACCAATCGGACGCCGTTTGTTGCCACAAACCATGCAGTAAAATTTGCGACAGAATGGTTAGTAAATGCCACGACTGCGTAACATCGAAAGCCTTCCAATGTTGCGGCCACGGTAGTTGTAACATTTTTTGTTGCAACTGCGACGGTGGTTGTCGAGCCGGAGTGGACTGCTGGAACTGCGATTGTCCCACAAGTTACTTGGCGGCCTTTTACGGACCAGATCCTTCGAAAGCGAAAATGAGGAACCCCCATGAAGAATACGAGAGCCAAGAATACTTGGCAGGCGTCATCGAGGAAGCCGATCAAGACGGAGACGGCCGATTGAATTACGAGGAAGCCACAAAGTGGTTGGACAGTAACAAGCCCGGACTGGCTTTGGCCGTACCATCGTTCCACCTGGAATTGAAGAAGCTCGACACAAACGGCGACGGTTACCTTGATAAACGCGAAATTGATCCATAAACGTGTATTGCATTTTGTAAAATATTAATATATAATACACAATAAAAATGAGATATTGAACAGGCGATAATTTTTGAAATAGACCTATAACTAATACACTTTGAGAAAATTCAACAGGTGTAACACTTCAAGTATTTGTTAGGCCTTTGATGTACGTTTCATCTCAAATTTCGTCAGTTATTCACTCACGGATAGACGTTGCGTGCCCCAGATGTCTACCATTTTTGCATGGTCATGAAGATATTGTGGTCACTTTGAAAGTTACATCTATTTACAATTTAGAAACTAAAATATAGCCTAGGCCTGACAAAATCACTTACAATAAAAACTGAAAGACAATACCAATGTAAACACTCAAATCTTAACTTGAAAACGACAAAATGTCATAGAACATTTTCGACTCAAAATCGCCCGAAGAACATCCCCGTAATTTTTAGCAGACCTATCAGACATTTTATATTTTAGTCCTCCATTTTTATAGATGGAAGTGAATGGAACCGTTAAGTGATAAAGCACGTCTATAGAATAAAGGAAAGCATTGTACTAAATATTAGTGAAATCTGTTGAAATGTGCCCGGACGTTAGTCCATAAAAAAGGGTTTTTACATTTCTAGCCGACATTTTTCAAGATGGTGACGGATTGGAAAAATCTTTTAATGTTCGCGTGACGTCAGCCTCGGACTGAGCGTTGATTGTAAGTGAAGCAGTTAGGGCTTTGACAAAATAAAGATTAAATGAAATGAAGAGGTTCAAAAATACAGGTCCTTATAACAATCTTAAGACCAAATGACCACTTGGCTTTTAAATTAGAATATAATTTCATAAAATGGATAAAAATAAATTCACAATTGAAGTTAAAAAGACCCGGTAAAATAGAAGAACTGGCGCGATGAAGGCTACATTAAAGGCGGCAAGATAATTATCGCTTGTTAAACATAAATCTTATCTTTTGAAATTGATTAATTTTCACTTTTGCGATGGCGTGTTCCCCAACGTATCTGCGCAATTACGAGATCTAGAAAAAAACCTTATTTACCTAAATTTTATTATCGCACTTACTCGTCAAAAATATTATAAAATCAAGCACTTTTTTCGCCGATTAAATCGCAATGAAAAAAACGATACTACGAGAAAAATGAAAAGGGTTGACAACTTTTACTAACTCGTTTAACACTGATAAAATAACATCAAAATAATTAACAAAACATCCACTGAAAATATTCTATAAATGTTATGTGTCTGATAAGTCTGCCATAACATTAAGGATGTTTACTATGGGTCAGAATGAAAAGTGTCGAAGAACAACATTTTATTAAGGATATATGAACCCCAAAACATTGATTGGCCCCTAAAAAAAGTGACCTCGCATGTAAGACCTATCAGCCAATAAGCCTTCGATGTGAAAAACGGGGGTAGACAACCCTGAGTACCTGGGCATACAATGGGGTTGACCATAGCCGTCTCTGCGCACTCTCTGGACCCAAAGCGCCTAGAGCGCAGGCGCCAAAAACCAAGTGTCTTTCCTTCTTAGTTACACGAAGAAGTGATATCTAGTTTATTAGGGAGAAGGTATAAATTCGACTGCACATTTCCTGCTCTTTATCTCCAGTCCAACCGTAGGTCCGGAGTTAATCCCAGCCTCTAAATTACAACCAGCCAGCATCTCATTGGTTCTTCAAAACTCACGCCAGAGCGACGCGAATGAGTAGAAAAATTACTTGTATTTGTCCGACTGAGGAGAGTGTAGCGAAATAGCCTGGCCTCTCTCCTTTTACGTTACCCCCCCCCCTTGTATTTTGAAAGGGGAACTGGGACTATGGCGCGCGAATACTTAGAAATCATACCTTCTCCCTAATAAACTAGATATCACTTCATGGTTACATAAAAGAGGCTTATTCACTAATCTTCAACCTAAGAATGATAGTGTACCTTTATCTAGGAGAAGTGTACCATCATTAAAAGGGTACACATTAACTTGTGAGATATTAGAATTTTCACGGTATATTCCTTGAAATTATAGATGAAATTAGGATAGGACCCGAAAATATAGGTCTTGCATTTTAGGGGAATTGTAAAACTCTGCAAAGAAGAAAATCTCTGTGATCTTCTTAAGCGAATCCGCTTCTATCTCTTCTTCAAGTCAGCTCGTTTAAATTTCAACCAGATTGGGTTTTTTGGAGAAAGGTATAGCGGTGCAATCGATAAAGAGCACTTGAGAAAGTGTCCGTTTGCAATTTTTGTTCGTTATCATTAAGGCCTAGTGGCATCAGCACTTTAGTTGAAATATAAACCTTTGCGTCGTTAAAAAACAACCGATTGCTCTTGGACCAAGCGAGCATTCAGCCAACATGAAAGCGACGCTACTGTTTCTCGCTCTTTGCGCCGGTTTAGCTCTGGCCGTGGCTGGCGGCTCACAGCGCAGCCCGGCTATAAGGAAACCCCAAAGGACAAAGGCCCCAAGAGGCTCTCTATCCAATGACCGTAAGTATACCTCCAAAGCTCAGCTCATTTTCCAATCACAATGGTTTTAAGAAACGTAAATCTTTGTGGGTACACCACAAAGCGGAGTAATTGTAAGGTGATTCTTCCCAACATCATTTTACATACAGCAAGGTTACTAAACCGAATCACATACGCGATAAATAGTTCCCTCATCATCATTCTTTATTAGCGTTGCTTAACTATTTCCCAAGGCGCATGCATGCGCTTGTGGAGTTTTGTCCCTCCACGTCAAGACAATCAAGGTTTGTGGCCGGGTTGATTGCTGAGGATTTACTACCACCAAACAGTTATGGAATTCACCCTATCACGGGGCGATAGTTACTCATCTAAAGTTTGATGAGCAAGGGAGAGCAAACAAAAATGGTCAGCCTGGGCCCCGGGAAGAATCATGTTACATAACTAAAGTATAAAGAGGATACACACTTAGTTGCGTTATCCAATTTGTCATTAAACAAACAATATTGAAGGAGAAACTAATTAAAACTTTTAGCTCCGTCCGATAAGGACCAAAACATAGAGGACATCAAAAACCTCTTGACACCATTCTGTAATAGCCAGCTTGAATGCGAGATTTTGGTATCCATAACGGCGATGATATGCGGAGTGCCAAGCGAAATGGAGATTTGTCAAACAGACTGCCAGTTTTTACTGCAGTACTTGTGGGACGAGACTTTCGCCGAAAACAGACCAGAAATCAGTCAGTTGAAGAAATACGTTCCCGATGCCTGCGTCCCGGCACTACCAAACAAAAATTCTTTGAAGCAATCAACGCCATCTGACGAAGAAGACGAAGATGAAAATGGTTTGTGCCTCAAGAAAGCTCCGGGAACACACGAGGCTGAAAACCACAACATGCTTCACTTGGGTTTCGAGTTTGATGACGACGAAGACCTTCAGGTAAGACCTCCAAAACCTACTAGACCAAAGGGGTGACAAGCAATGCGGGAGGCGAGTGGGTAAACTGTTATGGGGTTCACAATTTCAGGCAACAAACTATCCTACCCCATAGGCAAGAACATCACGATTATCATTGTTAACATTATCCAAGGCAGGGTTTGAAAAAACCCACCGAGTTTTATTAGGGTTTTTATACTTATCAGTAGCGTGAATGGTAGAAATTGTCATTAAGAAGTCACTAAAATATTCTAGCATTCTAAATTTATCAAAATTGAAGATTTTGGTGATGGGTGGCATTATTGGTGGGTAAAACCCAATAAAGCCCGTGGGTTTTGGGGTGGGGCTGAGTTTTTTAATTAGGCAAGATCCGCAAGAACTTATTATTTTATGATCGAATTATTTTTAGGACGTGATAGCCGAGTTCAAATCAGTAGAAAACGACCTTAGCAACGTAACTTGCTTTGATCCCGATCTACCGTCGGTGGTAAATCTACGACCAGGACACTTGACGAAAAAACCATGTGGTGAGAAGTTCCCGTTACAAGTAGGAGATATCTGGGGTGTCTGCCTCGAAAGCGGTGTCCTTTACTACGTAAGTTGGGTGAAAGAGCGAATAAATAATTACTTTCGATAAGTTAGACGACATCTTTAATCTTAATTTAAAGTCAGCGCACGATAGAAAAAGCTTGAAATTTTCGAATCCAATTTCAGAGCAACGAAAAATGCGATGTCGATATCGAAAAATGGGAAAACGCCGTGGACGCGTATGCCAAAGACATGAGGGCCATGACTGCAGTTGGAGATATTGACGCCAAAAAGGCCTTTGAAGGAGGAGCTACTTTGATTAAAGGCGTAGCTGACTTCTTAGCTAAGGACAAGGTCAAGGATTTCATCTCTATTGCCGGAAAAATTTCCACCGTCCTCGGACCAGTAGGAGTCGCCTTCCAAGTTGTGGCTTTTTTCTTGCCCGCACATGACCCTAAGCACGACGCCATCATGGCCGAATTCAAGGTATTTTAATTACAAATAATTAATAATAATAATAATAATGTCAGTCTGTCACGAAAAGATTATTCTCACAGTTCAATACGCTTTTAAGAGCTTTCAAGGGTTTTGACAAACGTTTCACGTTCTCTTAGAAATTGGAGCAGAGCAACATGGAGCTGAAGAACGCCATCGAGCGACTACCCGACATTTTTAAGAAAGAACTGTTTGACGCCAGAATCGAGGAGATGGTGTCCAATTTGAACTACTTGGAAAGCGATATCGACCTATTTGCGTCTCAAAACACTGAAGCTTTCCGCAATAAGGTCGAGAAATCGTGCGCCAACTTCCCGGGTGACAAATTCATCACTGACATCAACTCGATTTTAACCGCGAAATCGCCCGATTACATATCTAGGTTGATGGGATACGGTATCGATGAAACTGAAAGTTACTTCAAGCCCCTCCTGGCTAGCTTGTGAGTCCATCCCCTAGCATCATAAGATATGTTCCATAAGTTTGTCACCGGTTAATGAGAGCTTGTCACGAAGTAACGTAGGTCATAGATTTGATAGAAAGCGACGCCTGGTGAGGCGCTGTCAAATTTGGGCTTAGTGCAGGCAAAATAGGAAGATGGAAGTCATGCAAAATTAACCGAGTGTAGTCTGCAATTCTCGCTTGCGAACTAGCTCGAGCTGTAAGTCTCTAGCAGTACGAAATATAGGTAGTGTCATCCGCATGAAACATATCTTATAAACTTACGCTAGCATGTATTACAGCCAAGAGCTAACCCTTGGCTAACGTCCTACTTTCGACGGCGGACTAAATTTGTCCTAAATTTTCTTATTTTAGGATAAGAGCGGCGTCGGCGGCTTCAAAGTGTCTTGGTTTGGACAAATCCACGACTGAATCGGACCTCGATCACTTCACGAAAACGCTAGAGGAGAAAGTCAAATTAACGCATTCGAAGATCTTGTACATCGTGGAAGATTGGATTCCCAACAACGCCATGGCTCAATATATCGAATACGATTTGAAAGACTGGATGGAAAAGCACAAGGGAGAAGACAATAGAAAATTATCCGACAACCTATATGAGTTTATGAGGACGAAGTACCACTTCTACAGTTACGGTATTGCCATCTACGACAAGGCGAGTATTCCTATTATCAGAAGTATATAATACTTCTCTTCGAGAGAAGTGTACCACAAAGCGGGGTAAATGTAACCCGATTCTTCCCAACATCATTTTACATTTGGACCAAGGTTACTAAAGCGAATCACATACGTGATAATTAGTTCCCTCAACATTATTCTATTAGCGCCGCTTAACTATTTGCCAAGGCGTATGAGCTTGTGGATTTTTGTCCCACGTCAAGACGAGATTTGTGGGTTGATTGCTGAGGATTTAGTACGCGTTGAACCTTGCGCGCGGGTGCCTGACCTCGCGTTGCTGCGTCACAATCATATGGGCTCGGGACTTTACTGACCATGCTCTAGGAATATAAGCAGACGATCATCTAAATGAAATTACATTTAGCAAGACGACAGACTCTGTACGCGTGACGAAGAAGGCGCTCAAAACCAGCCCACAAAATCGGCTTAGAAATTTACGTGGGATATATAGGGGCACAAAGATTCGTAATAACTCTTTATGACGCATTTCGTTACATTGCAGACTACTAGTACCTCGACGGCAGCTCACAGTACCGATTGCTTCAGGTGCGTTGGTAAAGATAAAAGCGGTATGTTCTACTGGGACCAACAATACGACAAATCCGTCATGATTATGTACTCGAATACTTACATCCCCGATGTTGAGGACTATGTGAAAAAGGTCTGGGATTACGCCGGTAGAGACGACTTGCAGTACTTTGTCGATTACTTAAAAAGGGGTTCCATTAAAAACTCTATGGCTTGCCGATTCGGCCAGGGTTTGAGAGCTACCATGTCAAGCTACGCCAGGTTCTACAACATTGGATCCGTCAGTACCATGGTTACTTACTAAATCAAATATTTCGAGCATTTATCATTATTTGTAAAAAAAATCACAATGTGTATGAGAATTAAATAATAATAATTAAAATGATAACTTGATTGAAGTTCAGTCTGTTTCTCATTTGCGTCATCTTAGAATGATTTCTCACCAGCGCAAGCATAAGTTTATAAGATATGTTCCATAAGTATGACACTTCATATACTTCGAAATGCAAGAGCCTAACGGAGAACCAGTTGCGAGAACAACGCGAGAATCGACTACACATGGTTTTGCGGGACTTCCATCTTCCAATTCAGCCTGCATTACTAAGCCTTTGACAGCGCCTCACCAGGCGTCGCTTTACGAGAATCTATGACCTACGTCACTCCGTGAAAAGCTCTCAGTAGCCAGTGACAAACTTATGGAACATATCCCGTACAAGTAAGTACCAATTTCAAGTATTAAAATCCCCCTTCATGGTAGACGAACGGCTCTGGGACAGCTTGGCCCATTTAGACTGAATCTTTGCATAAGCGGACGTCCGTCAAAACGACAGACTGAGCTACTAGGAGGCCACGAGATGGATTCAGAAAAACAAACCCACATTCTACAAAGTCTTTCGTGCGTATCGGAGCCGAAATCAGGATGGCAGTGGCTACTTGACCAAAGAAGAGATTGACCCCCAATACGCCATCGCCGCTACAAAATTCAGCCTTAAACGATAAACACATTTTGTTTAAAATTTCCAATTGGTTAGCAACTAGATTGTATAACCTAGAATTGAAAAAGAACAGAAACGTTTAGTTCATTTTATCCATTCGATAACAAATATCGAGAAAGAGATCGGTTTTCAATTTCCTCGCTATCAATGGAAATTTAGGAAATCCTCCGCGACCAAAAACTCAACTGCGGTTATTCGTCTGGGTAGAATTCGCCCGCGAAACATGAACGCCTTCTTGGTCCTGGCGCTTTGCTCCGCTTTAGCCTTGGGGGTCATTGGAGCGCCGAAATCCTTGACCTCTCGGACACGGATAAGGAGAGATTCGCCAGCCAGCGGTGGTAAGTAAATGAGTCTACCACTATCTATGACTTGGTCAATTCAGGGGTTCGTATATGAAATTTTCGGGTTAAAATAAATACTTCAACGGTCAATACAGGGTGTTTCTGGTAAGTCTGCCATGTTCTTTGGGAAATAAATTTTGAGACGAAAATGTAATTTCTATCTCCATTTTGCCCCAATTAAAGGGAGGGTGAAGTGGAAAATCAAGTGATTTTTTTTATCGATTATTCTACTAATTATAAGACCATTCTGCAAGGTGAAACATCCAGGAAATACCCCTGATGAATGATTTTAAAATTCAAATTAGGTTCAGATTTTATGGATAAGGACCTCCGACCAATCGCGTAACGCCCTGTCTTCTTGTTAACAAAATTCTCGTGGCACGCTCCATACAGAATGAAATTTAGCGCGAGATTTGATAAAGGTTGCTCGCTATGTGACAATCGTGGCGCGAGATGTAGAGCGTGCAACGGAAATTTTGTTAACAGGAAAGCAGGGCGTTATACGATTGGTCGGAAGCCCCTATTTCAAAATATCCATAAAATCTGAAGCTAATTTGAATTTTAAAATCATTCGGAGATATTTTCTTGATGTTTCACTATGCAGAATGGTCTTATAATTAGTAGAAGAATCGATAAAAAATCACTTTACTTTCCTCTTCACCCTCCCTTTAAGGGCCACTGTTTCCGAGTTATGATTTGATGAGTGTTTTTGGGACGACCCCTTAAATTTAATTAAGAAACTAAAAGACAATGATATCTAATTTAATTAAGGGGTCATCCCTAAAGCACTCAAATCATAACTCGAAGACCGTGTGCTTCGCTGTTCCGTAATAATTTCCTGATTTTTCCCTAAATTTGTTAGGGAAAAACATTTAAATTCCTGACTTATTCCTGACCTTTTCACCTCTGACTAATTCGTGATCCGTAGGAAGAGTGCACTTGTAACGCACCCAACCCTAACCCATTTTCAAATTGATATTTGCAAATTGATATTTGGTATTTAAAGTTGACTTCTCTATAATTCAAGAACTACGAATTTGTATAGTAGAGGCGTCATCCGATTAACTAATGGTTAATACAAGGTTGCCACCAAATTTTCAAATTCAAATTCCCTGACTTTTCCAGGTTTTTCCTGGACCTTCTACGATTTTCCCTGAAGTTTAGGGCCCAATTTTTATTGTTCTAAATAAAAGAAGGGACAAGGGGTGATATATAAATCAACAATTTCGTTTAAATCTCATTTTATGAATATTTAACGTAAAATATTGCGGAGATATTTCGATGTCTGGTCAAAAGAGATTCCACGATTTTTGATGAAATTCTTTATATTCCCTGAAAAAAAATATAGGATCTATAGGATATTTTATGGAATTATAGGAAAATAGGTTCAAAAATATAGGATTTATAAGTTATTTTATTGAAAAAATACGAAGATGGGGTCAATAATATAGGATTTATAAGTTATTTTATTGAAAAAATACAAAGATGGGGTCAATAATATAGGATTTATAGGATAATTTATGGAATTAGAGGAAAATAAGTTAAAAAATATAGAATTTATAGGATAATTTATGGAATTAGAAGAAAATAGGTTAAAAAATATAGAATTTATAGGATAATTTATGGAATTAGAAGAAAATAGGTTAAAAAATATAGAATTTATAGGATAATTTATGGAATTAGAAGAAAATAGGTTAAAAAATATAGAATTTATAGGATAATTTATGGAATTAGAAGAAAATAGGTTAAAAAATATAGGATTTATAGGATAATTTATGGAATTAGAAGAAAATAGGTTGAAAAATATAGAATTTATAGGATAATTTATGGAATTAAAAGAAAATAGGTTAAAAAATATAGGATTTATAGGATAATTTATGGAATTAGGAGAAAATAGTTTAAAAATATAGGATTTATAAGATAATTTATGGAATTAGAGGAAATAGGTTAAAAATATAGGATTTATAGGATAACGTGTGGAATTAGGAAAATAGGTCCAAATAATATAGTATACATAGTAAAATAGGCGAGTATAGGGTGAGCCCAAAAATATATAGGAATTCACAGATATTAGAGGAAAATAGGTTCAAAAATATGGGATTTACAGGATAATTTATGGAATTAGAGAAAAATAGGTTAAAAAATATAGGATTTATAGGATAATTTATGGAATTAGAGGAAATATTTTAAAAAATATAGGATTTATAGGATAACGTGTGGAATTAGGAAAATAGGTCCAAATAATATAGTATACATAGGATGTTTTATATAAAAATAGGCGAGTATAGGGTGAGCCCAAAAATATATAGGAATTCACAGATATTAGAGGAAAATAGGTTCAAAAATATGGGATTTACAGGATAACATATGGGTATTGGAAAATAGATCCAAAAATATAGGATACATTGGATATTTTATATAATAATAGGCGAGTATAGGATGAGCCCAAAATATAGAATTTCATAGAGATTTTAGGATGTCTGGGCTCCCGGTATCTATTAAACAAAAAATCAGAGACGCAGACGCTGTCGTATCGGATGTCAAGCTATCTTCCGTTTATTAAAAAATATATCAGAGCCATGTGTTTTATTTATCCTATTAAACCTTATCGGTTAATATAAAAAATTGTCATTGGTAATTTTGAGGAATAATAACTTGAGAGAAAATTTGAATTTTGTCGTTAAGGCGAGCTCTTGTCACTGCTGGTGTTCAATTGAAATGGTTCTCGATAAACACACCCTACCATTATCGCTCTATTCGCCAAGTCTCGAGTCAGAATTAAGCTAATCATAACAGGTTAGATTTAATTGAGATAGTTATCGGTGACCTATGAAATATAATATTATGGGATGTCGTACTGTATCATGGATTTTATAAATCCTATCATGGGAAGCGAAAACTAGTAGAACGATTACAATACAAAAATGTTGATGTTCTTTGGGAGATTTTGAGTCGAAATTATTCTATCTCCATTTTGCTACAAGGGACACTGTTTTCAAATTAAGATTTGAGTATTTTAGGGATGACCCCTTTAATTAGATTAAAAGTCATTGTCTTTCAGTTTCTAAATTAAATTTAAGGGGCCATCCGTAAAATACTCACTCCAATCTATACAACAAAATCTTTTTTCAGATCAGTCTAACAAGCATCGGTACGAAGAAGGCATCAAGAATCTCCTATTACCATTATGTAACCAGGACCATACCTGCGAAGTCTTAGCAAACTTCGCGGCGTCCTTTTGCGGAGTGCCCAGTCGATCCACCATTTGCCAATCAGATTGCAAGTTCTTGCTGCACCACTTGTACGACAAGACGTTAGTCAACAACAGACCCGACATTGTAGAGTTGCTCAAGTTCGTGCCAGACCACTGCTCACCGATCTTAATTAATCCGTCAAAACAAGAATCGGACCCTAACGCCGGAAGGAGAGTGTGTCCTCATGAGGAGGCATTCGCTCTCGTGGACAACTCCTTTCGTGGGGCTGAGGATGACAAGGGGTTCAGTTCGCCATCCAACTTTTATTTAGGTCAAGATCTTTATGAAGGCGACGATGATTTCGACGTAAGACAATAAGGCTTTAGTAAGATCCTGGTTTCAGAGGTCGGGGGTAAAATAGAGACGATTTTTTCGTGAGACCATAAGTTCATAAGATATGTTGGTCATAAGTTTGTCACTGGTTACTGAGAGCTTGTCACGAAGTGATTGAGGTAGGTCATAGATTCTCGCAAAGCGACGTCTAGTTTTGGCGCTGTTAAAGGCTTAGTAATGTAGACTAAATAGGAAGTTGGAAGTACTGCAAAATTAACCACGGAGTGTAGTCTGCAATTCTCGCTTCCGTCGTTCTCGAACTAGTTATCTCGAGCTGTAAGTTTCTAGCATTACCAAGTATAGGTAGTGTCATACTTATGGAAGGAACATATCTTATAAACTTATGGTAAGTCGGAACACACGGTACGTGGATCATCCAAAGACGTTAGTTAGATGTGGCTTCAAACACAAGGACTTTGGGGCAGGACTGGTAAAGTTGAAGCCCTATCTAACGGTCTTCACACATACCCTCCGGACGTTCCGTATTCACCCTTTATCAAGCAGACGTTACTGTTTAATGGACGCGTTTGATTATTCTGGACAGTAAACAACCGTTTATTAACGTACAGGATCTTTTTGCCGAATTGGAAGCATTTGTAGCAAAAAGTGACAACGTGACATGCTCGGTTGAAGGACAACCTTCGCAATTACACCCGGGAGATATCACGTCAAAACCTTGCAAAGACGAATACCCTTTCCAAAGCGGAGATATCGTGGGTGTCTGCCTTGACAGCGGACATATACAATACGTAAGAATGTTTTTATAATGAAATAGATTCTACAAACGCTTGGCACCGGTAGAAACCTGGCCAGCCTAACGTGTTTTGTCGCCAAACTTAATATATTTTCATTACAGAATCATGAGCAATGCGAGACCAAGGCGGAGGAATTGGAAAAAGGATTGGACGCGTACATAGCAAGCCTGGAAAACATGGCCGCATTTGGCAACATTGCAAGCCTGGAAAACAGGGCCGCATTTGGCAACATTGCAAGCGTGGAAAAAATGGCCGGACTTGACAAGATTGACTATAAGAAAGCCTTGAAAGGCGGCGCTGACGTCCTGAAGGGAGTAGCGAGCTTTCTTAAAAAAGATAAAGTCAAAGAATTCTTGCCAATTGCCGGAAAAATCGCCTCGTTTCTCGGTCCAGTCGGGATCGCTTTTCAAGCCATCGCCTTTTTCTTGCCCGAGCAAGACCCCAAGCACGACGCCATCATGGCCGAATTTAAGGTATTATCACCTCGCAATACTCCATTCGTGTAGAAATGAAACAGGGTTGCCACAAAATTTTTCAAATCCCCGATACCTTGATGGGAGACAAATCTGACTTTTCTAGACTGACAATTTCTTGAAATATTCCCAGACCTATATAGGGCAAATTGTGATAGTCATTGTTAAGCGTAAATTTGTTATGAACAAGTTAACTCTTCATTTCCAAATTATATTTTAACTACTTATAAATTGTAACGTGCAACGCTGGAACACTGTTCAACGTTATAATTTTCGAAAAACCCAAGAACTTATCAGTGCAAAAATTTAGTTCCCCGACTTAATTCTTAAAATTGCCTGACTTTGTTCAAATTAAATCATAAAATTGCCTGGCCTTTCCTGACCTTTTTTCACCAGTTTTTCAATTCTGCATGCATTCCTCTTTAAACCTCCGCAGTAAACTACTTTCGCATCATTTGCCAACCACGAATACAGATTGATAACTTTTTCTTTCAGAAACTGGAACAACAAACGGCGGAGCTGAAGAACGCCATTAACCGATTACCGAACATCTTCAAGAAAGAAATATTTGACGCCAGAATCGAGCAAATGGTCAGCAATTTGGTCTTCTTGGAAGGAGAAATCGAAATCTTCGCCACTCAGAACAGCGAGGCTTTCCGCAACAGGGTCAAGAGCTCGTGCGAAAACTTCCCGGGCGACAAATTCATCAATGACGTCACGCAGATTTTCGAATCCAAATCTCCGGCCTACATAGCTGAACTGTACGGCTACGATCATAACCAATACGCCTCAAGTTTGGCCAAGCCCATCCTGGTTTACGCGTAAGTACATAGACACTGAGAGTCGATGAATGGGGCATCAAATAAACCCAATAGGGGATAACATAACTAGTGGTCGGCGTTTGGACAAGATAATCCACAGAATTTTGGTTAATCAGTTATCCATGGATAATAATCAGATAATTATTCGTGATTACATTGCATTAAGCATAGACTTCCCGTGGATAATTTCAAGTTATGGATAAAGATAAAACAAACAGATATTAATCTATCCAAATGCCGACCACTAAACATAACTGAGTCGGTGCTTGTGTCCCGTACCAAAATATATAATATCAGAATTATATAATATTTCTCCTCGAGAGAAGTGTACCACAAAGCGGGGTAATTGTAACATGATTCTTTCCAATATCATTTTACATTTGGAACAAGGATAATAAGCCGAATCACATACGCGATAAATAGTTCCCTTATCATTACTCTATTAGCGCTTAACTATATGCCAAGGCGCATGCGCTTGTGGATTTTTGTCCCACGTCCAGAAAATCAAGGTTTGTGGGTTGATTGCTGAGGACCGATTTAGTACAGTACCAAACAGTTAAAGAATTCACCCTAGCACGTTGCGATGCCCATCTGAAGTTTGATGAGCTAGAGAGCAAACAAAAAGGGTCAGACAGGAAAGAATAGTGTTACATAACTAAAGTAGTAAGAGGGGAGAGAAGTAAATGAATTCGCTACCCAAGATCGATGCTAATTTGGTTTGCAAAATCAAACTTTCTTCCTTGCTACAAACTCCATCGAAAGTATTAACGTTGACCAATGGTTAATTTCTGATAGGATCCGAGCGTCGGCAGCGGCCATCAAGTGTCTCGGATTGGACACGTCAACGACCGAAAAGGACACTCAAAAATTCGCGCAAACTATGCAGGCGAGAGTGGAGACTATGTTTAAAAAGATTAATTACATTGACGAAGATTGGATTCCAAACAACGCCATGAATCAATGGATCGACAACGACTTGACCGAATGGATGGAGAAACACAAGGGAGAGGACAACGGGAAATTAGCCAGCAACCTTTACCCGTACTTGAGCAAGAAATACGATTTCTACAACTTCGCCGTCGCCGTATTCAACAAGGCGAGTAGCTGTACACGTGTCAAAATCGTTTGATAGCCTTATAATATTAACTAGCAGCAAAAGGGATACAATTTTGCCCGTCGGGACATATCTCATATTTTCCGTCCGCTATTTTAAATAGTTTACCGTAAAGCCCGCGTCTATAGATCATAAGGGTCTGTAAAAAATTATGGGACGTGTCGAAAATGTAACTTCTATGACCAATCTTAACATTTTCGAATTGGAAATTTCCCAAAGAACACCCCCTAAATATCTGACAGACCTCTCATAAACACCCTGTATATATCAACCAGTATACGTAATTGTAATGAATTGCGCGCAACTATTTTCTCTAAAAAAGTGTATCTTGTCTTTTCAGTGCCCCCTTCAATAATCGTATTTCTTTCGCGTTGCATTGTTTATTATAGGATTCAAGGCCAAAAAAAATGGAATACAGATACAAATGCTTCAGGTGCTCTGGCAAAGAGTACAGCGGCATGTACTTCTCGGACAAACAATACGACAAAGCGGTTATGGTCATGTACTCCAACCAATTCATTCCCGAAATGGAGAAAAAAATCCAAGACATCTACCTCTACGCCAATAGGAAAACATTAACGTACTACGTTGAATACTTGATCAGGGGCAAAATTCGCAACGCCTTAGCCGTTCGACACGGTCAGGGTTTGAGAACTAGCTACAAAAATGGAGATGCTGCCAGGTTCTACAATTTTCAAGGCACCAGTACAATGGTCACTTATTAATTCCGTTTCGAGATAAAATCTTTGTTCAATATTGTTAAAAATCATACGAGTAAATAAAAAATTAATCAAGACATACTATTTACTTCATTTGATTTTCACTGATTATATTAAAGAATATTTGTTGAGAATATTATTTGTTATAAACAAGCGTCAAGTCTTCGGGAAATGATATTCCCTGAGCATTTTAGGACACCAAGAACGACTTGCCAATGTTTAATAGGAATATTTCAATTAAGAATAAACAAAGTCAACTCTTAATTTGGACAATTATCTTCTCTGAAATATATTTATATAAACGTTCAACGTTGCAATTTTCCAGATTAAACTCAAATTTAGCAACTCTGCCCTGTTTGGCAAACGAATGTCATTTTCAAGGACCTCTATGGAAATTCGTAATTAGATAAATCATGAGCAATCGCCGTAATCATTAGGAAACTTTCGAAAAACAACAGTTTTCTTTATCAACCAAAAATATGCCTTGGGGCCTCTCTAGCTTCGAGTGTTTCTCAAGGATTAGTCACGGTTCTCTTGTTAACGGTTCAATACTTCATCTCAAAGCGTGCCGCGTCAATTAAGCCATGTTTACACTAGAAATTACGAAAGAGATTTCAACCGTTTTAGAAAAATGTCGAAATTTCAAAATTTCCTGTTAATCAAGAAGATATTTCATTTGACGATAAAATTATTATTTTTAAAAATGAGGTTAAGATTTTCCATGACGGCTCAAAACGGTTTCATGGTCTCTAATGAGGTGAGATGGAGTGGTATTATGAAAGTTTCCCAGTGTTCCTCGCACACGCCCCTACCGTTCAGTAGGTGATTGTTAATTACTGTCGCGTAGCGCCATAGTATTTGTATAAGAACTAGTTTATTTTTTTAAGACACAGGGGGCGTCATTTACGTTTCCGTACCATACGAAACTACCTAAACGCTGAGCATGCTGAGAGGACTTCGTTGTCGTAGATGGGGGCAGTACAAACTGTAACTTTACAGATATGGGGATTACCACTCCATCCCGCTCTCCTTTAAGTTACTACCGAGAACTTAAATTCAAGACATTGACTAATCGTCTCAAGGCTTATTTTTCGTTCACTTGGCCCTTAAAACGAACTTTGCCACATTGTTTATTAGTTACTAAGCGAATATTCTGAGAAATCTAAAACAAACAAGATCTCGAGTCATCGTTATCTCGGTGTTAACGTCATAGCGAGCTCATTTTTGTATAAAAGTCTGCGTTTTTGAAGATCTTCAAGTTATTACGGATAAATCAACCGATTCACGATGAAGTGCCTGTTTCCTCTAACGGTCTTAGTCGCGGTTGGACTCATTGGTTCAGTGGCAGCTTACAATTCGTCGAGGACTTACAATAATACCACGCAAGGTAAGCTTCGATTTATTTTGAACCTTTCCCTTTGCACCTCTAAAGCGGAACATCACTAAACCCTAACTTGACTTGACTATCATTTATGTCATACCTTCTGACTGACTAACTGATTATAAATGCCCAGTTCAACCCGCTTTACCTAAAGGGTAGCCAAGAATGCATATAGCTAATAGGATTAGTTGAAAGACGGGCTTTATGGTAAACTTTTGAATTTGTTGAGTCAGCCCTACGTGTCCATCTTTTAAAATGGTTTGATGGTCAAACTGAAAACGCCGGGTTCTTTTGCTACTAGGCATATTAGGATCGCAATTCATATCTTTATTTCCGACTCAACTTCTTTGTTATAATTTCTACAGGTCTATACGAACGAGGTATCACCGACCTTTTGAACCCTTATTGTCGTGAGGATCGCAAATGTACGGTCATGGTGTCTTTCATCGCCTCAATTTGCTCAGTTCCCAGTCAGAGCAGTACTTGCCAATCAGACTGCAAGTTTCTATTGTCTCAAATGTGGGACAAGGTCCTAACAACGAGCAAACCATCAATAACCGATTTGAAGGAGTTTGTCCCTGACGATTGCGCTCCTGCTGGGAACGGGTCAAACAGCCATGGTCAATCTCAGAGCAGAGGCGAGTGCCGTCTGCACCGTGGATCCGAAATAGTGGACGGTAACCAGGACGCCGCCCAAGCGAGCATGGAAGCCGGAACCTGCAGAGAACAGGGTTCAAATGGACGCAATTACACCATGCAAGGATGCGACGTTTGGATTGATACATGCCGGACTTCCAACGGAGAAATTATTGGAATCTGCCTCGAGACTGGATATCTGTTTAAAAACTATCGTAACTGCCCCTAGGTCACTTTTTTTCGAAGGAATATAGAATTTTGATACGGGCAATGTTTATAACTAGTTTCTAATTAATTGTGTAGTATCATTTATATATTGAAGAATAAAAACTGTAAACGTAATGGGCCGATTTGTTGTTTTTTCAATTAAAGATTTTGTGACTACTCAATGTCACAGTCACAAATATTTTTGGTAATATACCCTGATTTCAAAAGTTGGCAAGTAAAATGAAGTATGGTGTTTTGAGCAATGGGCCGGAAATAAGCACGGGACACTAGAAATTGTCCAATAATATTTCAAAATGTCCCATAATTTTTTTTAAAAAAACCAAGGACATTTTGACCAATAACTTTTCCCAAAGTTTAGATACCAGTGAAATTGACCTTATATTTACTGATTCGTTTTCATCTTTGTAAATTTGGGTTTATAATTAAAGTTATTCAGGGCCATCGATAGAGGGTGGGCATGCAATTCGTTCAGTTTTCCAGGGGTCCGGGTGACGTGCAGGGTTTTCTTGATGGGGCCCTCGATTCCGTCATTTTTCCCTTGACCCGCAATGTCTCTCGACGGCCCTGAAGTTATTGCCAATATTGATTTAATTGCCATGGATTGTAAATCAATCCGAATTTTCATCAAGTAACACTAACGCTTCAGTAGAAGTAAGGTTAACCTATTTGGTATTAAACGTTCACGCTTTCCACTGGATATAGAACATCATCCGCTCGCAGTACTGGTACACTAAAAATCAACGCCTGAAATTCAAAGCCCCGTGACTCGACATACGTGGTTTTGTATCGGAAAGCCTTACGGTTAAAATAACCTACACCGCTTTTTAATTGCAAATATGTCGTATATATAGTTACGTTCTTTTTGTAGCCCGACGAAATTGGGTAACGCAGCTGCTTTTTCATATCGCCGCTCACTTTTTCCGCGGTATATTCTAAAATCTAGTACATGAATTGAACAGTCGTCGAAAGGTAAGTGGATTTCATCTGCTAATTGCGAAACCCATTTGGTTTACAATCTTTGACTTTGGGTGGCTCAAATTTCAACAAAAATAGCTAAAATTCTAAATAGAATAAAGAGTAATACGATAAAAACTGCATGGTTAGGAAAAATCTAAATCATTTTTTCTTGCATAGACAAAGCCGATACGGTAAGCCCCTACGGTAGAGCCATACTTTGACATTATAGGGTTATGATTTCATAAATAATCAAGGTTAACTTTAATATAACTTAAGAGGATCAAATGTAACAGGGTTATGTAATATGCCTGTCGGTATATTTTTGTTATTTTTTGAGTCGCCATTTTTGGGCGGAAAATCTAGACCCAATAGCTTACCATAAAGCACTGGGATATGGGGAACCATTGTACTAAATATTAAATAAAATCGGTTCAAATTCACGGACGTTACTCCATAAAGAACGTTTTAAACATTTCTGTCATTTTTATTCAAAATGGCGGCGAATTGCCAAAATCTTTCTTAGTGAGAGCGCCTACTACTTATCAATAACGTCCCTGCAAAATTTCAGCCCTCTAGCTAAAGCGGTTTGGACTGAGCGTTGATTATCAATCAGACTGGACTTTGATACAAAGATACCTTGGGTCAAAGTAGATTAAAGTACATATCCCAATTTCTCCCTCACTTTCTACTATTTTCTATTTGCATTTGATCCAACTCCGAATGAAAAAGTAAAATTTTGGTTTTTGCGCAGATGTATTCACTGGCTCACGTTCTTCACCTCCTGGTGTTAGTATCCTTATGTTATCTCTGCGTTACTTCAGTCTATTTCTACAAAGATCATGTCCCTGGATTTCACCAACTTTATCCTGATTCGATATTCAACTGCCTTCTCTACCTTATTTGCATCCTCGGAGTTATCTCCCGCCTTCACATGACCCTAATTAACATATTTGGTCTAACCGTGTACGAATGCTTTCCGGGTCCCGTTCAACTGAAAGCTGATTGGTCCAAATTACCCCGGATTTCATTTCGAATCGTGACCCGTGGAGATTATCGGGATATGGTTTGGGAAAACACGAAATTGATAAAATCAATTTGTTACGATGTTGGATTGAAGAATTTCATCGTGGAAGTCGTCACCGAAAAGGATTTGGGGTTACCACGTGATAGCCACGTGACTCAGATATTGGTACCCAAGGAATACAAAACCAAAAGTGGGGCATTGTTTAAGGGTAAGTATAGGGAATTTGAGAGGGAGTCTTGGACAAGCAAAATCAAGCTCATGAGTCTAGAGCAAGGAGGCTTGAACGCATGCGCGAGAATGTACGCTATCTTGCCGTGAGGGGAAAGCGGTAACCATGGTAACCGGGGAAAGGCACAGTTTTAGGAATGGGGGACTGGTGCATTTTGTCTGACTCCAAGTCTCCCTTCTTATAAATTCTCCATGGCAAAATTAAAGACACTGTCAACATCATTTAGGCAGAAATCTTCAATACTGTCTGGAGGATGGGGTCAGTTCCCTCGAAGAGCGTGACTGGATCGTTCACTTGGACGAGGACACCACCCCGACCATTGACTCCATCAAGGGCATCGCGAACTTTATCCAGAAAGGAAAATACCAATGTGGACAGGGTCGAATCACGTACGATCCAGAGAACGTAACAGGAACTATGACTCAACTAGTAATGGCAAACAGAACCGTGTTTGATTATGGATTAGCAAAGGTTTCCTGCAAGGCCATGAATCGTTTCTGGTCAGTTTTGAAAGTAAGCATTCAATCAAGTACATTGTTTGGAAGATTGACTGCAGCGCCTCACCGGTGTCTATGACCTAGTCACCTACCTCATTCACTTCATGACAAGCTCTCATAATAACCTTAGGACATTGGAACCCACACTGAGTATTGTTTGCCCTTGTTCATTTTAGGGTTCTTTCGTCGCGTGCAATGTGGGTTTGGAAAAACGGATATCTTTCGACAATGGCTTGAAATCTTCAGTTTGGGAGTTTGGTTACTTCTCGTTTAAGGCTAACGAGAGCGGCTACCGAGTTGGTTGGATCGAGGGTCAGATGATCGAACTGGGCACCTTGACCGTCGAGGCGTACGTCTCTCAAATATCCCGTATTTCTAAGGGTTTTCCAACAGTGAAAGAATACTGGGCTAAAGGAAATCCATATACCCTGACAATAATATTAATTTGGAAATTGCAAGTACTGTATCTCGTATCGTTGACATCCATGATCTTCTTGGACTTGCCCTTCTTGAATTTTAAATTATATTTGGGGATAATCGGGGTCCATATTGCCCATGACATGTACGCGGGAATTTTCCTATTGTATAAGAAATATCCTAGTTTTAGTTGGAAGAAAATTGCTATTTTCTTAATGGTAAATTTGATTGTAAGTCCAGTGTATATGAAACTGATTTACTTTAGGTGTTTTAAAGTAGCGGCATCTATTAAAGGCCTTTCGTTCACGGTTACCAAGAAAACATTGTAATTAAACAAGATATTTAAAAAATTTCAGCTAAACGTATAAATAATAAATGGTTAAATCCGATAATAAAAATTTAAAGAGTTGCCACAGATATTTTTTTTTAACTTTCCATGACTTCCATGACTTATCCACGTTTATCCCTTAGTGATTAATATTATATACAGGGTGTTTTTGATAAATCTGTCATAAATCAAGGAAGATGTTCCTTGGGAAATAAATTTTGAGTCTAAAATATAATTTCAATAACATTTTTCCCAAAGGGACAGTGTGCCTTCGAGTTATGCTTTGAGTATTTTATGGATGACCCCTAAACTTAAATAAGAAACTTATTTAATTAGCCATCTATGCTTTTATATTGGTCCTGAAAGCCTTTTTCCCGAGAGACCCATGGGCGAACTTTCTCTTCATTTTGAGTATTAAAAATTAATTATTCAAAATTATCAGGTTGTCTAATTATGATTGTATCTTCTCTGGATAGAGTCTTATGGTGGTGTGTTATGAAAAGAGGGATTTTCAGTCTTCGAAATGAGCCCTTAAAGTATTCATTTCAAGCTCCCAAACTTAAGTTATGATGAGTTAAAGAAAAGTGTTCCAAATTAGAGGTGTGTTCCAAGTTAGGGCTACTGATCCAACAGAATTCACGTTCTGAAGAAATTTATAATTTTTTTTTTTTTAAGATATGATTTTCTTTGAGTGTTTCTGCTGTAAATTAATTTTTTCCCCTGTTTTTCATGTTAGTTTTCAATAAACCAATATTATCAACTTTTCTCATTATAACCAGCTTACGTGCACGTCAACTTACAAGGGCATCGCAGTCAACCTTGTTTTCAATATCTATTTTAACACCGCGTTCTAGAAACCAATAGCTTTCCGTGTACGTGTTTGAAATAAAACTGTTAAATTGAAAAATAAGGTACGAAAATAAAACGCAATTCATAAAAGGTTCAAGCAGCTCATCAGCAACCACGTCTCTCAATATTGGTGAAAACGTATAAGCGAAGGTTTGTAAATCTTAATAATTTGGAAGACAAAAAAACCTTCACCTAAACTTAAACGTAGAGTTAAAATAAGTCAAGTTAAGTGCATTTAGAGAATGATAATGTTCCAATTATTCTTTGGAATCAATTTGATTTTGATCAAATTCATTTTTTAGTTTTTATACAACTGGTATAAGAATGAGAAATTATCGTAACTTGATACAGTAATCAAAAGTTCGAAAACAAAATTATAATTTTTGTCTGTAAATCATAGTAATTTAACTAGAGTAATCTGTAATTTACAAACGAAAAATGACCGAGAGGTCAGTCTTGTGCACGACTGTACTACAGGCATTACGCGTAATCTATAAGTTTCCTGCCCTTGACAGTGCTTAAAGAATTACTTATAATCAGTAATCGGTGTACAGAAACTCTGAGAGTGGTTAGCCTCTCGAAAATGACCGACTAGCATACCCAAATTAAAATCAATTTGAGTTGAGCTACAAATTTCATAATTTTCAGATGCCTTCAATCGCACACGTTGCTCATTGTCTGGTGTTACTTACACTATTCTACTTGGTGAACCAATTCCTCTTATATTACAAAGCCAACTGCTCCTGGCAATACAATTTGCAACCCAATTCCATCCTATCCCTGACATTATACGTCATAATCTTCGTCTTGAGCGTAATTCCCTTGTTCGGAAGACTATATATGACGACCTTGAATATAATTGGTTTAATCGTTTACGACTGTTTCCCTGGTCCCGTTCAACTGAAAGCTGATTGGTCCAAATTACCCCGCATTTCATTTCGAATCGTCACCCGTGGAGATTACCGAGATATGATTTGGGAAAACACGAAATTGATAAAATCAATTTGTTACGGTGTTGGACTCAAGAATTTCATCGTGGAAATCGTCACCGAAAAAGGCTTGGATTTACCACGTGATAGCCACGTGACTCAGATATTGGTACCCAAGAATTACAAAACGAAAAGTGGAACATTGTTCAAAGGTATTTTGTTTCTTGGTTTCAATCTGTTTTTGACATCGACATATTGGTAGCCGAACGGGTTTTAAACACAATATCAACATAATTTAGGCAGAAATCTTCAATACTGTTTGGAAGATGGGGTCAGTTGTCTGGATGACCGGGACTGGATCGTGCACTTGGACGAGGACAGCAAACCGACCGCCGACGGTATCAAGGGCATCGCTAATTTTATCCAAGAAGGGAAATACCAATACGGAACAGGACGAATTTCGTACGATCCTGATAACATAACGGGACCCATGACTAAAATACTTATAGCCGGCAGGGCAGTCTGGGATTACGGTGTATTTAGACTACAGTGTAAGACCTTGAATCGATTTCCTGTCGTGATCAAGGGATCCTTTATCGTTTGCAACGTTGCTTTTGAAAAAGAAATAGGCTTTGAAGGAGGGTCCATGAGCTCAATTTTTGAATTCATCTATTTCTCCTTCGCGGCTAATTACAAGGGCTACAGAATTGGTACGTTCAAACTGGACAGACAAACATATTTAAAATAACTGTTCGTTATAAAGAGGATACAGAGTTTCAAAATAACTAAGTGTCTTTTTCAGGGTGGGTCGAAGGCGAATTTCAAGAATTGGGGACCTTAACGGTGACAGCGTTTGTGTCTCAAACGAGTAGAAGCGGAGCCCTGAAAAATTTGAGTGAGAACGTGGTATTTCAGGGTAGAGGCCTATTTTGGATCGTCCTCAATACGTGTGGCATTACAACGATGAGTTTAGATTTCGTGCCATTTTTCACACTTTTTCTGATGAATTTGCATTTTCACCACACGCCTTGGTATCTCTATTTGATGACTTTAAATATTACTCATAATTTATACAATGGAATTTTCTATTTGTATTTGAAATACGAAACATTTGGTTTCGCGAAAAGTCTATTTTTCCTAGCTGTTATTTTCAGTATTGGTGCAATTTTCCCTCAGTTGGTTTATACTGTCGGCTTTTGCAAGGGTATGTTAAATAAAACTGTCTCTTTCAAAGTGACACAAAAGACGCTCTAAGAAACTACGTTATAACTTTAACATTTTACATTTAAAAATTTCTTAAGATTTCCAGTTTTTCCCAGAGAAATTTAAATTTTAAAGTATTCTAAATGTTTAAAAATGATTAGTACCAATGAACTTAATTAAGGACAATCTTAAAATTGCATAACGTTTTTTTTTTTGTTTGGAAGAAAATTGCTATTATCTTCATGGCAAATTTGATTTTAAGTCCAATGTATTTGAAACTAATTTTTTAAACAGCGGGACCTAGGAAAGGTCTTTAGTTTGCGGTTGTAATTGAACCTAAAATTAATAATAAAATTTTGGATAAACATAAATCATAAATGATTAACTAAGATAATAAAAATTTAAAGTTTTTTTCAAAGTTTCCATGACTTCCATGACTATTCCCCGTTTTCCCTGGAATGTTTATTATGATATACAGGGTGTTTCTGGTACGTCTGCAAGGGGACGTTCTTTTTTCGTGATTTTGAGTCGAATATGTTCTAAGACATTTTGCCACAAGGGACACTGTCTTCGAGTTATGATTTGAGTATTTTAAGGATAACCTCTTAAATCTAATTAATAAACTGATTAAGACAATGATTTCTAACTTAATTAAGTGGTCATCCCTAAAACACACCCAACGCCTATGTTATTTCTAGTGGTCCTGAAAACGTTTCCCAGAGACCCATAGGAGACCTTGAGTAAAATTACTTCTGCAAAATTATCAGGTTGTCTAATTATGATTGTATCTTCTCTGGAGTGTATGATAGAGTCTTATAGTCGTGTTTGATGAATAGAGGGATTTTCAATCTTCAAAATGAGCCCTTATAGTATTCATTTCAAGCTCCCAAACTTAAGTTAAGAAAGAAAAGTGTTCGAAATTAGAGGTGTGTTCCAAGTTAGGGCTACTGACCTAGCAAAATTCACGTTATGAAGAAATGCCGAAATATTTTTGCTTGTGTTTAGCGTCTCTTATTAGCCATATCGTAGTATACGATAGGCTCTTAGTTTGACCCGAGCCGTAGTAGTAGTACTAGTAGTAGTCGTGGCCGGAGTTTTCGCTTTCGTTATCGTCAGATTTTAGCTTAAAAGGAACTTTATATTACCACAACCCACCCATAGGGTTACTGGGCTCGGTTAGAGTTTTAATTTTAATTAAAATTTTTTCAGGTCAGACCCGGGAATCGAACCCGGGACGCTGGCGCAGTATACAAACATTCTAACCACTAAACCACAGAGACTTGATAGAAACCTCGAGTTTTTTATCATTTATTTTTATATCTAAAATGTCGGGGTGATGTGGGGTGGGGTACCTCTTATCTGTGGGGTCGGATACTTTTGAATTTTTATCTGTGGGGTCGGATACTTATGAATTTGTATGTTTTTGGTTTTTATATTTATTTTCTTTTTATGTATGTGCTAATTAAATAGATAACGATTTTCCCCGTTACCTACCGCGCTCATGTGTTTCGTTCTCGTTCGGTAGCTATCGTCATCTATGTTATGTTTGACTGGAACGCTTTGGCGGTTAATTCAAATGTGGGTTTAGATAGAGCTAACATAGTGTTAAATGAGCGTTATGCGTTTGATCATTTTAGCATTGCTAAAGGTAATTCGAGGGGATAATCACTAAAATGCGTAATCACTATATCTAAACTTTCTCTTTCAAAAGTTTCTGGGCATAAGTCCTTGTTAGAAATTTATAAGATGCGATAAGTGTGCATCGGCAAATTCGGCATAAGTCTATGTTGTAAGCTCATCGAGGGAATTATCACTAAAAACTATCTGTTCTTCGATTCGCCGGAATATTAGAATTAAAGCATAAGTAAATTTATACGGTTATAATTTAATCACTGTTTAGAGAGTAGGGAATCGAGGGGCTATTCACTCTGATTTTATGCACGGTAAATCATTTAAGCATTGAAAAAGATAGCGCTATTCACTCATTAGGGTAAGGTATAGAGGGGTTATCCACTCATTAGGGTAGGGTATAGAGGGGCTATTCACTCGTACGATATGGCTACTATTACGAGCCCTTGGGCCGTCTTATTTTTACCAGCTAACGCACACGTAAACTTACAAGGGCATCGCAGTCAACCTCGTTTTATTATCTATTTTAACACCGCGTTCCAAAAACCAATAGCTTTCCGTGTACGTGTTTGAAAAACTACCACTGTGTGTGACTCCATATTCGGGAAATGAAACAGTTGAATTGGAAAATAAGGTTCGAAAATAACAGGCAATCATAAAAGGTTCAAGCAGCTTAGCAACCACGTCTCTCAATATTCCACAGTTTTGGTAAAAACTTAAACAAAGGTTTGTAAATCTCAGTAATATTGGAGACAAAGACTTAACAAAATAGATTTAGATTAAAAATTGAACAGTTCAAAATTTTATCCATACCATGTTTTCAAATGGTCAAGTTCAATCCATTTATCAAAAAATATTGTTCCAAATTATTCTAAATGACAATTAGTCAAAAAACGAAGACCACAGCGCCGCCATTCGCTTAGAGGCGTCTGCTAAACCGAACCTCTTACCCCTACGGGATTGGTTGAATTCACACAGGTTGAGAGAGGTAAAGGTTCGGGCTAGCACACTCCACTAAACCAATGGCGGCGCAGTGGTCCTCGTTTTTAAAACTATTTAAATGCCAATTGTTTTTACGAATATTATTTGATAATTTTCAGATGCCTTCAATCGCTCACGTTGCTCATTGTCTGGTGTTACTTACACTATTCTACTTGGTGAACCAATTCCTCTTGTACTACAAAGCCAACTGCTCATGGCAATACAATTTGCAGCCCAATTCCATCCTATCCCTGACATCATACGTCATAATCTTCGTCATGAGTGCAATTCCCTTGTTCGGAAGACTATACATGACGTCCTTGAATATAATTGGTTTAATCGTTTACGACTGTTTCCCGGGTTCCGTTCAACTGAAAGCTGATTGGTCCAAATTACCCCGCATTTCATTTCGAATCGTGACCCGTGGAGATTATCGAGATATGGTTTGGGAAAACACGAAATTGATAAAATCAATTTGTTACGATGTTGGACTCAAGAATTTCATCGTGGAAATCGTCACCGAAAAGGCTTTGGATTTACCACGTGACAATCACGTGACTCAGATATTGGTCCCCAAGGACTACAAAACGAAAAGTGGAACATTGTTCAAAGGTATTTGTTTCTTTGTTTCAATCTGTTTTTGACATCGTGTCCTTCAGATAAATTTCAAGGTCATTGAGATTAAGGTTACATATTGGTAACCCAACGGGTTTTAAATACACTGTTCAACATTATTTAGGCAGAAATCTTCAATACTGTTTGGAGGATGGGGTCAGTTGTCTCGGTGACCGCGATTGGATCGTGCACTTGGACGAGGACAGCAAACCGACCGCCGACGGTATCAAGGGCATCGCTAATTTTATCCAAGAAGGGAAATACCAATACGGACAAGGACGAGTTGCGTACGATCCTGAAAACATATCGGGAATCATGTCTCAAATACTAATGGCCAGTAGGACAGTCTGGGATTACGGTATGGCGAGACTACAGTGCAAGACAATGAACCGATTTCCCTTACTGATCAAGGGATCATTCATCGTATGCAATGTTGCTTTTGAAAAAGAAATAGGCTTTGACGGCGGATCCATCAGCTCAATTTATGAATTCATCTATTTCTCCTTCGCGGCTAATTACAGGGGCTATAGAATTGGTACGTTCAAACTGGACAGACAAACTTATTTAAAATAACTGTTCGTTATTAAGAGGATACAGATACAATGACAGTTTAAAATAACTAAAAAGTGTCTTTTTCAGGGTGGATCGAAGGCGAATTTCAAGAATTGGGGACCTTAACGGTGACAGCGTTTGTGTCTCAAATGAGTAGAAGCGGAGTCCTGAAAAATATGAGTGAAAACGTGGTATTTCAGGGTCGAGGTCGATTTTGGTTCGTTCTCAATATGTTCGGCGTAGCAACGATGAGCATAGATTTTGTGCCATTTTTCACCTTTTTTCTGATGAATTTGGATTTTCACCACACGTCTTGGTATCTCTTTTTGATGACGTTAAGTATCTCTAATAATTTATACACGTGCATTTTCTGTTTGTATTTGAAGTACAAAAAATTTGGTTTCGCGAAAAGTCTATTTTTCCTAGCTGTTATTTTCAGTATTGGAGCAATTTTCCAAAGTTGGTTTACACTATCGGCTTTTGCAAGGGTATGCTTAATAAAACAGCCTCCTTCAAAGTGACCCAAAAGACGCTCTAAAAAAATACGGCAAAACTTTTACATTTTTGAAATTTCCCAATATGTTATTTTAAATTTTTAAATTTCGAAGTTAGTATGTTAAGCGTTTAAAAATTACTAGTACCAATGAACTTAATTAAGGAAAATCTTAAAATTCCCTAACGTTTCTTAAACAAAAATCTTAAAATTTCCTAACGTTTCTTAAACAAAAATCTTAAAATTTCCTAACGTTTCTTAAACAAAAATCTTAAAATTCCCTAACGTTTCTTAAACAAAAATCTTAAAATTCCCTAACGTTTCTTAAACAAAAATCTAAAAATTGCCTAACGTTTCTTAAACAAAAATCTAAAAATTGCCTAACGTTTCTTAAACAAAAATCTTAAAATTCCCTAACGTTTTTTGTTGGAAGAAAATTGCTATTTTCTTCATTGCAAATTGGATTTTAAGTCCGATGCATTTGAAAATAATATTTAAAATAGCGGCATCTAGGAAACTAAAGGCCTTTCGTTCGCGATTACCAATAAAAACATTGTAATTAAACAAAAAATTAATAAAATTTTAGTTAAAAATAAATCATGTATGGTTAAATCCTATATAAAAAATTTAAAGAGTTTCTCTTTGAAGAAATACACGAATATTTTTCGAGTTACGATTTTTGTGTAGTGTTTCTGTTCCAAAGCAATTTTCCAATTTATTTCCAGCAGGCATTCCCTGGTTTTCATTTTAGCTTTAAATAAAACCCCTTTATTCGCGTCTCTTATTTTAACCAGCTTACGTACACGTAAACTTACAAGGGCATCGCAGTCAACCTTATTTCAATATTTAACACCGCGTATGCATTGGAGTGTTCCAGAAACCAGTAGCTTACCGTGAACGTGCGTGTCAAACTACCTACCACTGTTGGAAACGAAACAGTTGAATTGGGAAATAAGGTACGAAAATAACAGAAAATCATAAAATAGTTCAGTCAGCTCCGCAACCACATCTCTCAATATCACGCCGCAGTATTGGTGAAAACTTAAGCAAAGGTTTGTAAATCTCAATAATCTTGGAGACAATGACAGACTTTACATAGATTTGGATAAAAAATTTAACAATTCAAAATTCTCTCCATATTTTTAAATTGGTCACGTTCAACCCATTTAGCGAATAATATTGTCCCAAATTATTCTAAATGCATTTGGAACCAATTTCATTTGGATCAAATCTATTTTTAAGTTTTTATGCAACTGGTATAAAAATGAGAAATTATCATAACTTGATACGGTAATTACAATTAAGAATTCGAAAAATAAAATTATTTTGTGGTTTGTAAATCAAAGTAATTTGAGTACCGTAATCTGTAATTTAGCCATGTAAATTTCTGGTAACCAGTAATTTACAAATCCAAAATGGCAGACTAGGCTAACTACAAATTTAATAATTTTCAGATGCCTTCAATCGCTCACGTTGCTCATTGTCTGGTGTTACTTACACTATTCTACTTGGTGAATCACTTCTTCTTCTACTACAAAGCCAACTGCTCGTGGCAATACAATTTGCAACCCAATTCCATCCTATCCCTGACATTCTACGTCATAATCTTCGTCTTGAGCGCAATTCCCTTGTTCGGAAGACTATATATGACGACCTTGAATATAATTGGTTTAATCGTTTACGACTGTTTCCCGGGTCCCGTTCAACTGAAAGCTGATTGGTCCAAATTACCCCGCATTTCATTAAGAATCGTCACCCGTGGAGATTATCGGGATATGGTTTGGGAAAACACGAAACTGATCAAATCAATTTGTTACGATGTTGGACTGAAGAATTTCATCGTGGAAATCGTCACCGATAAGGCTTTGGATTTACCACGTGACAATCACGTGACTCAGATATTGGTCCCCAAAGACTACAAAACAAAAAGTGGAACATTGTTCAAAGGTATTTTTCTTTGTTTCACGCTGTTTTCGACATCGTGTCCTTGAAGATAACTTTCAAGGTCATCGAAATTAAGGTTACATATTGGTAGCCCAACGAGTTTTAAACACACTGTCCACATAATTTAGGCAGAAATCTTCAATACTGTTTGGAGGATGGGGTCAGTTGTCTCGATGACCAGGACTGGATCGTCCATTTGGACGAGGACAGCAAACCGACGGCCGATGCTATCAAAGGCATCGCTAATTTTATCCAGGAAGGGAAATACCAATACGGCCAAGGACGAATTGCGTACGACCCTGATAACATAACGGGAACCTTGACCCAACTACTAATGGCCGGTAGGGCAGTCTGGGATTACGGCATGTTCAGACTTCAATGCAAGAGCATGAACAGAATTCCCTTCCTGATCAAGGGATCATTCATCGTTAGCAACGCTGCATTTGAAAAAGAAATAGGCTTTGACGGTGGATCCGTCAGCTCAATATTGGAATTCATCTATTTCACCTTCGCGGCTAATTACAACGGCTATAGAATTGGTACGTTCAAACAGGACAGACAAACATATTTAAAATTAAATAACCAAAGGTATACAGATATAAAAACAAAAAGTACACTAAATTAGTAATTCCCTAGCTTCCTTTGGCTGAAGACGACAAGTAAAATGAGAAGCAAACTACCCTCCACTTCATTAACCGCCTACAGGAATCAGGGAAGAGCTCCTCGACGTCATAGGTTTATAGAAAGTAGTACCTGATTCTGGCGTTCCGAACGTTGGGTTTCGGTACTATAGCTAGTGTCTGCTACTTTATGTTCCCTATGCCACGGGCGGGAAGCAGAAGGGGGTTGACACTATTCTGGGATAAAGGAGGAGGGGGGTTTCTCATATTACACGGCGCCAACCAGTTTCAATTAAAGAAGTGTACTTTCGGTTTTTACACTATATACTTTCGAAACTGCTCGTTTTCCAGTCGGTCAAGGGTTACTCGTATACATATGCATACGCATTATGGATTCCTATCTCTTACGTTCCACAAGGCATTTCGCCCCCCCCCCCCCAACCTTATGAGTGGTAAGGAAATTCCTATTTTTTCTCTCTGCGCATGGCCGAAATTTCAAACTCACGACAGAGCTATAATTCCTTTTCCTCCTCGTATTTGGTGGCCAGATTTTTGGCCCTAGTTGGCAATCCATAATACATATCAAGGACCAGGATAGAGTTAAGTATAGAAGTAGGAATGCGGAACGGTTAGTATTTACTTCAGTCCGACTCATAGACCACCCAGTATAGAGCCCCTCCCTCCAACCAACACGTAACGAAAAGTTTAAAATATCTTATTGGCTCACTTAAACTAGGTTTGATGACGTTGCTGTCGGGGACGGCGAAAAATATGCAATTCCTTTTTACCTCAGTCGCTATGACCCTTCCGCCTCTTCTTTCATACCCCCTCCGTCCCGTGGAAGGGGGTTCGGGACTTTGACACGCGCCCGCATTACCGATCTGTTCTCCATTCCTAATTAAATCTATCCCTAACATATCCATAATGGTAGTTGAAAATAACTAAAAAGTGTCCTTTTTCAGGGTGGATCGAAGGCGAATTTCACGAATTGGGGACCTTAACGGTGGCAGCGTTTGTGTCTCAAATGAGTAGAAGCGGAGTCCTGAAAAATTTGAGTGAGAACGTGGTATTTCAGGGTAGAGGTCTATTTTGGTTTGTCCTCAATATGGTCGGCATGGCAGTGACGAGTTTAGATTTTGTGCCATTTTTCACCTTTTTTCTGATGAATTTGGATTTTCACCACACGTCTTGGTATCTCTTTTTGATGACGATAAATTTCACTGGTAGTTTATACAATGGTATTTTCTATTTGTATTTGAAATACGAAACATTTGGATTCGCAAAAAGTCTATTTTTCCTAGCTGTTGTTTTCAGTATTGGCGCAATTTTCCCGCAGTTGATTTTTAGTATCGGCTTTTTCAAGGGCTTGCTTAATAAAACGGTTTCTTTCAAAGTGACCCAAAAGACGCTCTAAAAAAATACCCTAAATCAAAATCTCAAAATTCCCCGACCCTTAATCAAAATCTCAAAATTCCCCGACCCTTAATCAAAATCTCAAAATTCCCCGACCCTTAATCAAAATCTCAAAATTCCCCGACCCTTAATCAAAATCTCAAAATTCCCCGACCCTTAATCAAAATCTCAAAATTCCCCGACCTTTAATCAAAATCTCAAAATTCCCCGACCCTTAATCAAAATCTCAAAATTCCCCGACCCTTAATCAAAATCTCAAAATTCCCCGACCCTTAATCAAAATCTCAAAATTCCCCGACCCTTAATCAAGATCTCAAAATTCCCCGACCCTTAATCAAGATCTCAAAATTCCCCGACCCTTAATCAAAATCTAAAAATTCCCCGATCCTTAATCAAAATCTAAAAATTCCCCGATCCTTAATCAAAATCTAAAAATTCCCCGATCCTTAATCAAAATCTAAAAATTCCCCGATCCTTAATCAAAATCTAAAAATTCCCCGATCCTTAATCAAAATCTTAAAATTCCCCGATCCTTAATCAAAATCTTAAAAGTCCCTGACAATTTCACTCCAATTAGTGGCAGCCTTATAGCCGCTACTAAGCCCATTTAGTAGATCAAGAAGTGATATCTAGTTTATTAGGGAGAAGGTATAAGACGCTTGAGTATTCAAGCGCGCCATAGTCCCTGCAGTCCCCCCTTTCAAAATACAAGTGGGGGGGACGTAAAAGGAGGCCCCGGGCTATTTCGCTACACTCTCCTCAGTCGGAAAATACAAGTAATTTTCGTACTCATTCGCGTCGCGCTGACGTGAGGAGTTTTCAAGAACCAATGAGATACTGCTGGTTGTAATTTAGAGGCGGGCGGGGGGATTAACTCCGGAAATGTGCAGGCGAATTTATTACACCTTCTCCCTAATAAACTATAAATATCACTTATTGGTAGATGAAGCGCTGCAAATAATATAGTGAGGGTGGCCAAGACATGGTAGTTTCATCGTTTTTATTGTTTCGGCTAAAAGTATCATTATATATAGGTTAATCCAAAGATAGATGAATTGTTGTGACATATATACTCTTTTCTAAACAGGTTGATCAATTATTTCCATTAATCATTTTTAATAATTTCTTTTTTTTTTTTAATTTCTTTATTTTTATTTTTTCGTCAAAACTCTTCTTTGTTTGTTTGTTTGTTAAATGAACTACTCGCGAATTTAAACTCGGAAAAAACACTACAAAAAACGAGATCTCATTTGGAAAAAATCTTATACGCATATATCTTCACTAAAACATCTAAGTTATATGTACCATTTTTGCAAATTGATGGTTTACATCTTATTTAATCGTTTAATTTACCAACAACACTCGGTGATGGTAAATATTTTAGTATTTAGGCTTAATTATTAACGAGGCATTTTTGCGGCGAAATGCAATAAAAAAAAATTATAAAAAGATTAAAAAAAAATTATTTTTAAACTTCAAAAAAAAAAAAAAATCGCGAAATAAAAATTTAATATTACGGAAATTTTATTTAATTTTTTAATTTTGAATATTTTAATTGATAAACAGAGTCGTTCGTTAAAAGAGTTTTTATGACGTGCGGGAAAAATTTTTTAATGCTAAAATTTAATATTTAAATACGAAAAAAATTTTATTTGAGGAATTGACTTGACTTAACGGCAGTTGAATGGTTTTAACTGTATTGTGTATACGGAAAAAATAACATACGGTGCCACTACTATAATAAATTCAGCCTAATTTGTACTAAATTTAAATAAAATGAAAATTATAATGAAATAAAATTAATGGCACACCCAAAAAAAAATTTTTAATTTAAAGATTGTAGGCCTACGTATTTTATTTAACTCCCGATAAATTTAATTGTTTTAATTAAATGCAATTAAAATACGTTAAAATCGCCGCGAAAATGACCCAATTAAAATTAGGCGCGTTAGAGAAAAAATTCAAATTTAATTTTTTTAAAATGAAAGTTTGACCTTGGGCTATTTGTAAAAACCGTTGTAAACAAAACCCAAATTATAATTAAAAAAATAAATCAAAGCACCCTCCGTTCTACTTTGATTATTTTAAGCAATTAAGTAAATAATTAATTATTTAAACTAATTAATTATTTAGTCTATTAATAAATTCGCCTATTAAAAAAAATGATATCAGAAATAAAATTGCAACACACATAACACGTGACATGAATATTCGTCATCAGAAGTTTAGCGGTTTACCCTCGTAATAGCGGTTAAGCGTACACCCGATTAATCAGGGAATTAATCACGATTAAATTGATTTAATAAAATCGGTCATGATTATTTAAAAACATATAATCGCGTTAAATCATGATTAAATCTCGACTCTGCTGATTAAATCGTGATTGAACAGCGATTATTTCACTGATTAAAGTCATGATTACAACGTCAAAATGATTCGAAAGTGGAACTATTTTTGGTTAATCTCTCATTTGATTAATTTAAAGTCGTTAAGATTTAATACAGCTAGGCCTGGCGTTACTACTTTAAGCCTTTTATCCCAATTAATAATAATTAATTTCATACTTGATTTGGCTTTGAAGGAAAATTAGGAAGACTGGTCACCCTGCTTACCCGTGTTTTTGAGAAATTTCATGTTAGCCTTAATTTTTTTTGCCTTATTTACTTTCATATCTAGCCTTAAGCAAACCTGAACTCTCCTTAATTACTATCTAAGCCTTGGCTGAAACTACGTAGCCTTATTCTCATATTAGCCTTGCCTCTTATTTTTTAACCTTAATCAAACCTAAACAGCCTTATTTACTTTTATATCTCTAGCCTTACGTAAACCTGATCTCGCCTTAATTACTGTCTAAGCCTTGGCTGAGACTACGTAGCCTTATTTTCATATTAGCCTTTGTTTTGTCTGCCTTAAGCCTTGCCTCTTATTTTTTAACCTTAATCAAACCTAAACAGCCTTATTTACTTTTATATCTCTAGCCTTAAGTGAACCTGATCTAGCCTTCATTACTACCTAAGCCTTGGCTGAAACTACTTTTAAAACTAGCCAAGTCTTAATTAAAATTAGATAACCTTACTGATACTCCTATTAAAATA
Organism: Phalangium opilio; assembly: GCF_054372755.1. NCBI lineage: Eukaryota > Metazoa > Arthropoda > Arachnida > Opiliones > Phalangiidae > Phalangium > Phalangium opilio. The sequence goes on along the minus strand of NW_028324166.1, from coordinate 915,010 downwards.
CGCTCGCTAATTGAACTAATTAAGATTTTTAAACCCCATAAATTAAAAATGTGCTAAAATTAAAATCACCAATTGCAACAATATAGACGATTTCAATTTTAGAACACGAAATAAAACACCCCCTAAAAATGTTTTTATGTAAAAAGCACATAAGTAGCATATTTGATGATCTACTAATGCAACATTTATGTTAAATGCTATGTAAACTAATTAAAATTAACTATAGTTAACGCCAGACCCGAGTGATAACCTCTCAATTAAACGCTGTATCCTTACGCCAAATTACTAATAGCCAATTAAAAACCATCCTTAATTAAAAATATAGTTTTCAAAATTATATAAGCATTACTTGAAAAATAATTCCACTTTCGACATATATGTATGTATATACCTTTATAAGTCCTCGTGATTAAATCCCAACACTATAAATAATCGCGATTAAAATTAAGTAAGTATATTAATAGGCGAATTAATTGATCACTATAAATTCCAATTAATCGGAAAACGAATTAGTTTTTTCTAATTAAAATCAAGATTTCGTTTAAATTCAACTCGGATTTATTCGGAAAAAATGTGTGTCGAGTGTACGCTTAACCGCTAAACGAGAGTAAACCGCTTCTTCTGAATCAGAATTACACGTGAATTAATACTGATTGAAAAATAAAATTAAATAATCGCGATTTTTTCCGATTAAATCCGAGTTGAAATTATTTAAGGTCGAGTCGGGACGCTGCTCAAATTTGGATTTTGAAGTTACGAATTTTGGACGGACAGAAAACTACTGTTCTGCGCAATGGCAGTTTGCGACATCCAAAAAGTTACCTAAGAATCTACATCTTTGCCAATTTTTCCCAAATTTAGCCTCATTTTGTAGTGATAAAATCCCAAATAATTGCCCAATTTTGTAGTGATAAAATCCCAAAGTACTACCCAATCGTGTAGCGATAAACCCCAAATAATTACCCAATCGTGTAGTGATAACTCCAAAGTATTACCCAATTATGTAGCAATAACTCCCCAAAGTATTACCCAATTATGTAGCAATAACTCCCCAAAGTATTACCCAATTATGTAGCAATAAAATCCCAAAGTATTACCCAATCGTGTAGCGATAAAACCCCAAATAATTACCCAATCGCGTAGCGATAAAATCCCGAAGTATTACCCAATCCTGTAGCAATAAAACCCCAAATAACTACCCAATTATGTACCAATAAAACCCCAAATAACTACCCAATTATGTACCAATAAAACCCCAAATAACTACCCAATTATGTAGCAATAAAACCCCAAAGTATTACCCAATTATATAGCAATAAAACCCCAAATAATTACCCCAATCGTGTTGCAATAAAACCCCAAAGTATTACCCAATTGCGTAGCAATAAAACCCCAAATAATTACCCAAATTGCGTAGCAATAAAATCCCAAAGTATTACCATCCCAATTGTGTAGCAATGAAACCCCAAAAACCTGATAAAAACTACGTACCAAAACATTAAAATCCCCTACCAATTTCTATCTAATTTATCCTCAAATTACAGCGACGACCACATAAGAGCCCATTACTTTCGATATACCCGTATTTTGTGGTCCATTTTTGCCTTAAACTGGCCCTACTCCAATTGCGATTGCGATCCACACAAATTTCGTATTTCAATAAAAAAATAAAAATAAAAAACTAACTCCAAATTTGAGTCGACCCGAATATCACTTGGAGTAACTAAAATTGGGAGTTCTCTATATTGAATCGGCGCCTTTCTTCATCAGAAGGGAATTTCTTATTTACTTACTCCAAGGTGCGCACGGCCCTTAAAGCGTTCTTGAAATTAAAATTAAACTTTTCGCCTCCGATTATTTTAATTGGAGAAAGTGATCGTAATTAAATGAATTTTTGGTTTTTAAGACAAAGAAAAGGCTTATCCCGCTTTAAGCCTTTGCGTGGTTAGGGTACTACAAATGGTCCAAGGTCAAAGTTGAGGTGTTAGTTAGCCTTTCATTTAAGTCTCATAGTAGGAGTGTAATTCTACAATTAGTTGTTGTTGCTTTGTTAATTAGTAGTACGCGTAGAGTTTTAATTCGATAAAATTAGTTTTAATTCGAGTCTCTCATATTCGGTCGCGAACGGTGGGGGGTTGGGGGGTGGGGGGGCTTCATAGTACGGGTTTTTTGGTGATGAAGTAGGCGTCTTGTCCGCCGTAGTTTTGGCTGTAAACGTGGAAATCGGGAACGTTGGCGTAAGTGGCGTTGACCCGGTTGGGGTTTGGGTTGGTGGCGGAGGAAGTGGTGGGGGTCCGCGAGTTGTTGGCGGCGGAGGGGGGGTGAGGGGCTCGGTCGGCCGAAGAGGAAGAGGCGGTGGTCGGGTTGGGTCCGCCGGACGGTTGGTAGACGTAGAGCGACCGTTCGTCCGCCCCCGTCGAGGAGGCGACGGAGTGTCGTAGAGATTTCAAGATGCCGGACTTGTGATTGAGATGAGTCTGTTTATGCTTGTTGAGGTTGGTCTTGCGAACCGACGCGTACGAACACTGGTCGCAAGCGAACGGCTTATGAGTCCAATGAGTCCGTTGATGCTGCTTAAGCTTGTCCTTGCGTACCGAAGCGTACAAACACTGATCGCATTTGAAGGGCTTCACCGGAGAATGAATCAGCTTATGTTGCTTAAGCTTATCCTTCCTTACCGAAGCGTACATGCATTGATCGCACTTGTAGGGCTTGACCGAGGAATGGGTAAGTTGATGTTGCTTCAATTTATCCTTCCGCGCGGACGCGAAGGCGCAGCGGTCGCACGCGAACGGCTTGTACGTCGAATGGGTAAGTTTGTGTTGCTTCAACTTATCCTTCCGCGCCGAAGCGTACATGCACTGATCGCACGTAAAGGGCTTCACCGAGGAATGCGTCAACTTGTGGAGTTTAAGCTTGTCCTTGCGGACCGAGGCGTACATGCACTCGTCGCACTGGTACGGTTTGAATGACGAATGGATCAACTGGTGCTGCTTAAGCTTGTCCTTGCGAGCCGAGGCGTACACGCATTGGTCGCAAGCGTAAGGCTTAACCGTCGAGTGACACAATTGGTGCTGTTTAAGCTTGTCCTTGCGCGCCGAGGCGAACGAACATTGGTCGCAAAGGTACGGCTTGACCGTCGCGTGGGTCAATTTGTGCTGCTTCAACTTATCCTTCCTGGCCGAAGCGAAGGTGCATTGGTCGCACGCGTGATGCTTCTCCACGCCGCCCAAACCGCCGCCCCCCGCCGGCACCGGACCACCCCCACCCCCTCCGCCCCCGCCACCACCCACGGAGACGGGAGGGGGCGGCGGGGGCGGCGCCAGTGCCGGCGTCACGATGGCTTTGTGCGCGTGGTGATTCCCGATCGCCAAGTTCATAATCGTTTCGAACTGTTTTTGCATCGTGACCGATTGGAGACTAGAATTGTTGGCGGGAAACTCGAAATAATACGCGTTACTAATTTTGAATGCTTTTGTAGTTACACCCCAAAGAGAAAAATTATTACTACTACACCAAATTTAACAGATCGCGAGCACTAAGGCGGCGGCGATCACCGACACAGACCAAACACTTACTCACTAGAAAAAAAATCCAAATTTGAAAAAATGGATTATTTTAGTTTAGTTTAACTAAAACAATTAATTTCAAAAATTATTTTAGTTTAGTTTAACTAAAACAATTAATTTCAAAAATTGGAAATGTTATTTAAATGTTCGCTTAAAATTTTTATCAAATTTCTCTCGGACTAAAAAAATCCACAATTTTTCAAAAATGGATTTTTTAATAGCGTTGTTCTTCTTGTTGTATTTGTTATTTAATTTAAAATAATTATTAATGTCAATTAAAATGGCGGTTATTTAAACTAACATATCATTAACATATAATAATAATCATAATAATATTACACATGCGTGAATTTTACTCAATGTTTAACTACGGATGTCTGGGTTTGTTTGTTTAATTATTTACACGTCTAACGACAAGATGGCGGCTGATTTTTGGATGAACTATATCTAGGAAGTTGTTTATTTACAAGATTAAACATCGTTTACTTTCTAATTAATATACGATAATTAAAAATACCTAAACGTTGTTTTGTGTTATTTAATTTTTAATGCGCGTTAATTGACTCTTGTTTCCCTAAATTTTGCGGTGTTTTTTTTTTTTTGTAAGATTTTTTGACGAAGATCTTATTTTATTTTTATTTGTTTAATTTTGTAGATTTTTAAACGTAATTAATTAATTTAATTAATTTCTTCTTCGTCTTCTTGGATTAACGTAAAACTAAGGCATAGAGTATCGTGTGAAAAAACAGTCTTGAGGTAGAACAGTTCTTAAGATTTTCCAACTGTTAACACATCAACGGGGGAAAAACGTGTTATTATTGGAATTGGAATTGGAATTAACAACAGGGTTGCCACAATTCAAATTCCCTTGGATAAATAACTTTTCAGGGATTTCCCTTACTATTTCCCTGACCTTGTCAATGTTAAAATGGATATTTGTTATAAACAACTGGTCAACTCTTAATTAAGATCTTTTAAAGCAAAAGTTCATTTAACATAACTAATTATACCTTAAAAGAACGGCATTTTTCAAAATATAAAAGGAATTAAATGTTAAAATGAAATAAATGATCTCTAATTACAATATGATAATTAGTACATTTAATTAGTCTTAAAAATAATCAAGGACTACTGCCTCGCCATCTGCCATTGGTTTAGTGTAGTCTGCTAAACCGAACCTCTTATCCCTATGGTATTGGGATGGATAAAGAATGCGCGTGCGGAAATTTGTTTTCACGCTATAGGATAGGCAACTCCCTATCTCGAACGACAGCCTATTCTGTATATACTCTGTTTACAACATCGGTTGTCAGCACGCGCAAACCTAGGTCTCTTATGTAACGTAGCTTTGTACGTGCTGTAAAGAGACGAAAAACTTCAGGATCTTCAGGATTTAAAATATCCGCGAGTTTTTTAGCTCGAGTGCATGCACGGACCTCTAGGCCTTAGTTTCAAATACGTGCCGTAGTTTGTAGGCAATTTCACACGTATCTGAAACTAAGGCCTAGAGGTCCGTGCACTCGAGCTAAAAAACTCGCGGATATTTTAAATCCGGAAGATCCTGAAGTTTTTTGTCTCTTGGCAGCACGTACAAAGCTAGCTTACATAGAGATATAGCTTTGCGCGTGCTGACAACCGATGTTGTAACAGAGTATATAGAGAATAAGCTGTCGTTCGAGATAGGGAGTTGCCTATCCTATAGCGTGAAAACAAATTTCCTCACGCGCATTCTTTATCCATGGTATTGGTGTAATTCTCGCAGGCTGAGAGGGGTAAGGGAGGACATAGCCAACTCGATCACGCGTGTAAAAGGTTCGATTTAGCAGACGCCATCCACTAAACCAATAAGAGATCATTTATTTCTTTTTTGAATATTTAATTCCTTTTATATTTTTTAGAAAAATGCCGTTCTTTTAATGTACAATGTTATGTTAAATGAACTTTAACTTTAACCAATGATTAAAAGTAAAACCTTGATTGTAATTTGAGTAACACCCCAAAGAAATTTTCCCTACTAAAATCGTATTCCCACAGTTTCTTGAAATTCTAAAAATTCCCTTAGCTTTTAGGCCTATCTTAAATTCCCTGACTTTTCAAGATTTTTCCCTAACAAGTGGCAACCCTGTAACTGCAATAATTATACGCAATAACCATAGCTATCGCGGTAAATCTGCCTTATTTTAATTAATACCCATCAGTAAGATAAATAATATTAATTAAGGAACATCAAAAAATGTCATGCAATTGCCGAAAACCAACTATTGTTGAAACAGCATTTAAAAATAGTTATAATTTAAAATATAAGTGCGCAAACTAATGCTTTTTACATAAAACACGATGCAAAATCTATAAAATTTAAATTTATGCCCTACTTATTGCATTTAACAAAAAAAATCGGCAATTTTCAAGCAAAAATCTACGTTAAAAATGCTAGTAGACTTAGTAGCAGACGACAATTAAATAAACGCATCTCCCATCCCGTCATATTAAATTCTCCGTCATGAGTCCCGCAGAACAACCCATCCCAGCTAAGCCTTGTACAAAATATCCATTCAAGTTCCCTCCAAAGATTCTCCGTCTCCGGGACTCTCAGACAAAAAGAACCGTTAGTTGCCAAGGCCTAAACGTCAATAACACAATGCAAGCGTGAAAAAACCAAGCCTATTTTATCTCAATCCGAAAAGACATTTATTCCATCGTAACCCCCGTTAGTTTTAACCCGAATTAATGGCAAAACTCTCAATGCATAAAGTTATTTAAAGCCAATTAGGCCTAACTATAAAAAACGTTAATTTGAAAGATATAGCGTAGCGTTGCTCCGCCCATTATAACGGATAGAAAGTATCGCCCGCGACTTTGCATTATTGCGTAGAGATAATTCAAGGTTAGGGTTAATTTAGGGTTAGGAATTAGGTTAAATAGAAGATAATTAAGTATTAATTTACCAATAATCTCGCCTATTTGCCGCTCAGTTGGGGGGAAAACAGTCTTGGAAGCGGTGGTACTACCGTTCACGTCCCGGCCATATCACGGCAACCAACATTATTAAGCTGACAAAAATCGAAATTATCGATTTTCTCATACGGGACCGAAAACGCGGTGAAATTTCTATGGCCTTTTTTCAGACCTAACTAACAAGGACTAAAAAACCGGGCTTCTCAAAGCGGATTGCCGGTTTTTGTACGATTCATAACGAGATTAAGCAGTTATGTTATGTTCAGTGTGGGAAATAAGAATATTTTGTTGGTTTAATAATAATAATAATAAATGAATCAAAGCCTAAAACGCGTCATAAATTACGAGTAAAAGGACTGACCAAAATTTAAAGAAAATATTATTTCTAACTTACATGAATTGCATTCAATTATTTCCAGGATCTTAAGCCTTCAATTACGACTAATTTGATTAACATTAATTGATCACGAATAATGATTACACGACTGTTCACGCGCCAAGCGATAATCATTTTCATGCACGTGCACCGCGAACTCCATTTGAAATGAATTAATTAGGCTTAAGAATTGTCGTGCTGAAACTGGCGCATGCGCCAGCCGCCCACTCGCCTAGGCAGACTTGGGGGGGGGGGGACGACGACCGATCTTTAAGAAGTCCTTAAAATGTTTAAAAAGAAACACTTTCATTTTTGACCACACAGATTTGGGTCAAAAATGGAAGTTTAAAAAATGAATTTATTTTTCGATCATATACATTATCCTGTACATTACCATGGTAAATTACCGTGTACATTACCATGACAAATTACCGTGTACGTTGCCATGGTAAATTACCGTGTACGTTGCCATGGTAAATTACCGATTTAGAATCTTAGTCCAATGAAATTACCTACTTCCTCCCATAGACCTTATGTTAATTTTGGGTTCCTTCGCATTTCCACCAATAATCCAAAAGTCGCACTTTTTGGGCGATTGAATGAAAGTGGGCTATGCTTTAAGATCAAGTCTGGCGTGTCATGACTCATGTACTTATGGAAACGCACATTTGATGTTTAGAAGTTTTAATATTGAACGTGGTAATTACAAAGCATCGAGAAGTTTTAATTTTTATGAAATGTGTTCTTTTTGGTATTAAAATCTTAAAACTAGAGACATGTACTGTACAAGAAAATGAGGTTAAAAGATTTGATTATGCTAAATTTTGAATTTGCTAAAATTCTGATGTTTCCGTCGCCTGGTTTACGTGGCCCGGATGAAATACTTTCGTTGCCTTGCTCTTGCACCAGTCTTTCATTGGAACCCTTGAAAAAAATTAAGTGATTTCAAATTAGGGTTAGGGATGTACTTGAAATCGTTATGCAATGTCATAGGTTAGATTTGACAATTGAAATTAGAAGAATGCAAGGCTTACAATGGGATTACTTCGCCCTCTTTGAGGGTCTCGGGTAACTTTTTTCCAAAAGTATTTGGTTCGAAACCCAAGATAAAGCTGCAAACGATGCACAATCCCCCGAATAAGCCAAATGGCGCCGCTATCCCATAAGAACTCGCCTGTAATCAACGCGACAAATGATTAAATTAAACCCAAAAATTAGGTCTTAGCTATTAGTAATACCATTTCTTTGACGAACGGTGAAACCATGGCGGCCACTCGGGCGAAACTACTACTGGTTCCCATCCCGATACTTCTAACCGTCGTAGGAAAAACCTCCGCGGAGTAATTATAAGTCAAATGGGTGCACGAAGCGTCAAACAGTTTGACAAACGTCAAAAGTAAAGTGGCGACCCAAGGGGGAGCTATACAACAAAAGCGGTTATTTCGTTGAAAGGGCCGGGGTAATTGGAACCAAGGTCGCGTAAGATCACTTACTGACTCCTAGACACGTGGCAATAAAACACGTGACACCGGTAGTGAAGAAGAGAACTATGAGACTTCTCTTGCACCCGAACCATTGCACACCAATCAGAGCTAATCCCTGAGCGGGAATCTCTATGGCACATACGATGACGAAACTAAAGAACATGTCGCTTCCAAATGTGCCTGTGTTCAATGTTACCCCATAATAGATGAAGATCGTAACGCACCTTAGATTTCAAGGTGAAGAGTAAATTGATTTATAATTTATCGACTCTTATTAGTTTGGTCTATGGTTTTAATCGATGGACATACCACGTGTAAATGAGTATCAATGTTTTCCACCTCATGTTTGGTGTTTTCACGAGATCCCAAACTGAGAAGTGAGATTTTCCCGCCTTTTCTTGCTCCTATTATAAAAGCAGATTTCAAAACCCTTTTTAATAACTCAGTTTCAACTTAGTTTCATTAGTAACGTAATAACGAACAACCAAAGCAAATTTTAATTGGCAAGTAACAATGTCGTAAACGTGCCTTCATTAAGGTATTAACATTGAGTGCCTATCATACTTAACCTAATAATAAACTTAGGGGATAAACTGGACCCAAGCCCTCTCACGTACCATTTTAATGATCCGTTCTAATTGATCCATTTTATCCTTTAGGTCATTGGCGACATCGACCTTGTTCCATCTGGCCACTCTTTTGACCACGTCTTCGGCCTCTTGTCGTCTACCGACACTGAGTAGCCAACGTGGCGATTCTTGGATGAATCTACATAAGTACAACGAATCAACTTCGGTAAGTGCCTTCAAATTTGATTTTAGAAAAAGTGGGCGGGGTCGCAGTGCCGTCTGCTAAAACGGTACATTCGATGGTACGCGCATATCAAAATTCCACGAAACTTACGCGCATAATACAAGTAGAATAATGGTCGGGATAGTGCAAGCAATCTGAATGTTGTACCAATCTCTCAACCAATACGAAATGAGGCCGACGTAAACGCCCCCTAGGGCGTAACCAAATTTGACAGCGATTCCAACGTAACCTCTTTCCTTCACTCCAACAATTTCCATCACTTCAATGACAAATTTTACATCAAATTTGATACATACGTCTCTATTAACCCTTTGGTGGAATTGTTACCGAACTTACTTAAGACGTAGCTAACGATCATAAAACCATAACCAGCGGCCCCGCATAGAAACCTTCCAATAACGAATTGAACGTAGCTCTTCGAGAAGAGGGTCACCAGGGGTGCAATTACAGTGAAGAATAGAGCAACCCATAAGGTTTTTCGGCGTCCAATTCTATATAGAAATCGTCGTGTCAAGTTATTATTTACAAGTACTTATAACGATATACTTACTGATCAGCTAAATGTCCGAGGACAACTGAAGCTACTAAGTCGCCGAAGAGCGTCATGGTACTTGAAAAACTGACTAGCCACGAACGGTCGCATACCAAGTCCCACTGTTAAAATAAGTAGTCGTTAATTCACAAGGAAGATTCGTTGTGGGGGAAATATATATAGGGTGTTCCAATAAAGGGTGGTAGGACAGTGGGATGATCCTATGGGTAATTTTGAGTCGAAAACGTTCTATGACATTTTTCCACATGAGACACGTACCCTAAACATTAGAATTGTTTTTCAGTTTCTTACTTAACTTTAAGGGGTCGTCCATAAAACACTCCAATGATTATAACTTGCGTTAGGGGGTATCCATTGTGGGGGGAAAATAGGTCATAGAAGTACAGAACATTTTCGACTCAAAAGAGATTTCCCGTAGAACCATCCCACTCGTGTACTTCGAACCTACCACCCGTGTAGTATCATTGGATTGATTTTACGACTCCTTTGATAACAATATAGGGGTTTTGAGATTTACTTGCCTCTTCAACGGCCGTTCTGGTGTACAAAGTATGGGAGTAGTTAAAATGGGTACATTTCACGGTTGAATTGCCACTTAGAACTACGTCACATTTCTCGCTTCTGACAATGTCCCCGTACTTGGATACGTCGTAATCCTCACCGTATTTCTGAATGAGCGTGGCGTTCGCGTCGCAGTTGAACGCGATGGTGGGCGCCAAGAATGGACTAGCGTAGTTATAAACGGCGGCGATGACTTCGATGTACATAACCGTGGCCAGGGTTAAGCCTTGCCATAGCCCGAAGGATCCCACGATATCAGTCACGTCGGTGACCTTGGAGGATTTATTAACGGGCATGGCGCCATTTGAGGCATCGATGCCGATTTGAAGACTCCCAGAGTCACCGATGTGGCCCACATTAATGATTCCTGTTGACAAACGAAATAATTTACTATTATAACCTTAACTAGCTAAGCTTCCAGGCGTTGTTCGGTTGTTTTAACGAACTGGGAACTATCCTGTCAATGTAGACATGGGCATTGATTTAATATTAGAAGTAGGAATGGAGAATGGAACGGTTAGTATTTACTTCAGTCCGACTCCTAGACCACCCAGTATAGAGCCTCTCCCTCCAACACGTAACGAAAAGTTTAAATTATCTTATTGGCTGCTCGCTTAAACTATGTTTTGATGACGTTGCTGACGGCGACGGCGAAAAATACGTAATTCCTTTTTACCTCTGTCGCTATGACCCGCCTCTTCTTTCATACCCCCCCCCCAGTCCCGTGGAAGGGGGGTCCGGGACTTTGAGGCGCGCCAAGATTACTCTGTTCTCCATTCCTACTTCTCAAATTAAATCTATCCCTGGTAGACAACAAACAGTACAAAGCAAGTTTTTTTATATTCGGATTCGGCGCCCATAGGTCGCGGGAGTCGCTAGCTACCTCAATGTGACGTGGTTACTAAGATCAAATACATTATGCATGACGTCAGGGGTGAGGATTTTTACACAACCTCCCCTTTAATTCAAGCAGGAACGTCCAGCAAATGACCTGTTCCTGTTTATGTTTCCAAGTAGAAGGAATCTATGTATTTCTGGTGTTACTGATAAATCAAAGTAACCTGTAAAACGTGATTACTTTTAAATATTCACGTGCATGACGTTACCACGTGCACCTTTCTAAAGACGGGACTAGTCTAACCTTCGTGATAGTAGTAGCAATAATAATAATAATAATAATGTAACGAAATAGAATCTTATTGAAAGCTGTTGGGCGGGCCGTTATAATTGTAATACATCACATTATTCAATAAATTAATATCGAGAACGTGTTTCGAATTCTAAAGAACACCCCGAGCTATACGTTTTTAAAAAGATAGAGTTTATTTTAGGAACCTTGGACCAAAAGGGTGTTTCCCCGATTTAATAAAAGAAATTCGAAGATTAACAGTTATTCATAAGCAAATTATAAATGCCAATAAGTTAAACAGACGCTTTGTAGGCCTAGTGTTGCGCAGACGGTCGCCGTGATAGGTTATAGGGGCGCCATAATTGGTTCCTTTGCCCAGTTATATTAGTGGACGCCAGGTCAAACATTTGGTCGCCATGAGCACCATTTTATCTAGATAGGGCCCTGCTTAGGGGTTATTTGACTGATATTTAGTAAACTATTTTTAACGATCTATTAAAGCATAAGTTGATAAGATATGTTCCGTAAGTATGACACTGCTTATACTTCGTAACGCTAGAGACTTAAGCTCCTCTTCTGTCTTTGGAAATGGCTAACGAGAAAAGTTACTGAAAGTTCCGAGACATTTTAACCATTACGGGAAGCTCGTTAGTAATACCGGAGATGATTTACCAAAATTAGTAATTATAAACTTGTTCGCGACATTGGATATGTACGTAGTTCTAAGCTAATGTTCGGGTTTCCTGATATTATTAAAGGGTAATGAATTTTTTCGGGCCCAAGGCGATTTTGATTTTTATTTCAAGGTAATTATCACTCACTACCTGAGTGAATCTCAATGCCAAATACCGAAACGTAGCAGCGTTACGTTATCGTGCCGCGATTTTATAATTCAAATTATATTTTTTTTCGTATAAAATCTATATATATATGATTCTACGAAGTCATCCAAACGTAACAAGGACCTAACAGGATCGTAATCCCGTTAAAAATTTAACCTCCGTAACTTGAAGTAAAACTGCACCTTTTTCAAGTTTACAAATTAGTTATAGATTTAGTTTAATAAGTAATATTAAAATCATAAACATAATTTAATTACCACAACACTTTCGTTAATTTCATTTAAATTGTTATAAATAAGTTTCAGAGAGTCGAAATTAGGGGGGATTTTCTATGGACGATTTTAAGTCGAAAATGTAAGTTCTAAGAGCCACCGTTTCCGAGTTAAGATTGGAGTGTTTCAGGAATGACCCCTTAATTAAAATAGAAATGATTGTCTTAATCAGTTTTTTAATTAAATTTAAGGGGTCATCATTAAAACACTCCAACCTTAACTCGAAAACAGTGGCCCTTAGGGCAAAATCGGTCATAGAACTTTTCGACTCAAAATTTATTTCCCTAAGAACACCGCCCTTCATTTCCGACAAACATTAATTTCAGAAACACTCTGTATAAATTATATTAGATGCCTCAAAATTTACCATTAACTTATAAACAATTAAAGAAAGAAAAGCAATTAAGGTCAAAAATAAGAATTAATTATAATGATCTTACCTTTATCGTTGGTCATTTCTTTATAATTCTGGAATCCGAATAAAACTTGATTGCTTTGATAATTTTCCCCGGACTCCTCGTTCAAATCATCCGTCTTTGATAAACGCATCTTATCCCAAATTTCATAAAACACTGAGCGAGATCGTAAAATTATAATAAATCAAAGAGTTAACACCAATTAAAATATTTATTATCGGCGCGACAATAAGATAATAAAATGAGTATTTTTCCAGAATTAACTGGAATTTCAGTGGCAAAACGGAACAAAACTGTTTATCCAATTCAAAAAAACCAATTAAATTTCTCTTTATCGGATCTTATCTACCGTAGAAATTCTCAGAATTATAATACCTTTTTATTAAATTGTAAACAAAAGTTAGTAATCTCAGAGGTTGTTAACTTTAAATAACTGTATTTTATGAACTCTTAGATTTAGATAACTAGCTGTTAAACCAACGACAAAGGACCTTCCTTGACGTGTCAAGATGCCCGTGGGTCCGACTACCACCGCTCACTTCGAAATTCACTTTCAAAATGATACAGATTCTTTTTTTTTCCTAAAACATTTCTTTGAAACTTTGACTAAAAGCCCACGAAATTATTCAAGGTTTTCTTTATATTGGTTTAACACTTTGGTACTTGGTGGTAGATGACGTGGTTGAGATATTCTACTATCAAGAAGTGATATCTATAGTTTATTAGGGAGAAGGTATAAGATGCCTAACTAAGTATTCGCGCGCCATAGTCCCAGTCCCCCTTTCAAAATACAAGGGGGGGGGGACGTAAAAGGAGGCCCCGGGCTATTTCGCGGCCTCTCCTCAGTCGGAAAATACAAGTAATTTTCGTACTCATTCGCGTCGCGCTGACATGAGGAGTTTTCAAGAACCAATGAGATGCTGGCTAGTTGTAATTTAGAGGCGGCGGGGGGGGGGGATTAACTCCGGGGTACCTACTATACGTTTGGACTGGAGATAAAGAGCTGGAAATGTGCAGGCGAATTTATTAAACCTTCTCCCTAATAAACTAGATATCACTTCTTGCTACTATGTTGAAGTTTTGGTCTACGATTTTGACTCGAGTTGCTCAAAATTACAGACAGACACGTCCAGTGTAATATTAGGCAGTGAGGTCAAGAGTTTTGTAATTGTAAAGAGATTAATAAAGAGTAATTAAAGATGAAATTAGTTTTTGGGGAGCAAATTAGCATAAATTATGCACGAAGTGATTGTTGTTCAACCGTGTCATCTACTAACCTTTGTTATAACAGTACTTTAACCGTTACTGCGATCTGAGATGGTAGTGACCCTCCCGTCGATGGTAATGGTGCAGCTGGAAATGAAAAATCTGACTGAAGGACCTGTCTTAAATTCCTCTTTATTGATAGGGTCTTGAACACCAATTATTTGGCGAAATTTCAATTCGTAAAACCCTCGGAATTTATAATCAAAAACATTTTATTGTGTCGTTCTTACGAAATACACCTCGAATTTGTATTGCAGTACGTTTACTTTGTTTAAAACCGTTAAATCGCTTTTAAGGGGTAGTGACACTACCGGGGCACCTATGAAATGGTTCTTGAATTCGCGATACAAACAATTAATGTCTTTAAAATGACAATAATTGAAATAAAATAAATATCTATATCATTTCATCCCTGATTTAAAAATCTCCGAAACCACAATATATTTTTTTAATTAATTGTGAAGTTCTTGCTTCTCTTACGTTTTCTTATTTGATAATAACATAAATTCACAAGATATTTTGGCCATAAGTTTGTTTGTCACTGGTTACAAACTGGAGCTTGTCATGAAGTGAGTGAGGTAGGTCATAGATTCAAGGTAAAGTGAGTGAGGCGCTGTCAAACAGTCTGGGAAATAGCACACTTCCTCTGGTCCAAACTCAGATTATTAATTGCTTGGACTAGTTTTTTAATTCAAAAAGTGGGGGTTACTGGTCCACAGGAGCAGTTTATTAATTGTAAATCTATAGGAGAACAAAGGTGGGGACCAGTCCTGAGACCAGTTTATTATTTAGAACACTAGGGGACCACTGGTCCCAAGGACTAGTTTAAAAAATATCCTTATTTCCCAGACTGCCTGAGTGTCAAAGGCTTAGTAATGCAGACTAAATAGGAAGATGGAAGTCCTGCAAAATTAACCATGCCCGAGTGTAGTTAATCAATTGACTCGCTTCCGTCGTTCTCGAACTAGTTATCTCGAGCTGTAAGTCTCTCAGTAGTATTACGAAGTATTTGGAAGTGTCATACTTATGGTACATACATATCACTTATAAACTTATGATAATAATATAATTTTGGTGTCAATTTCTCTTTAAACGTTTGACGTCATCATTTCTGGTGAATAATAATCGGAGGCTCGTCTATTTTTTATTGGGGGAGCGTCACCAGTATTTTCCATTTAGGATTGGCTGTCTACGATCTCGCTATACCGCAAACAACACTTTCAATTTTACTATATATTGTTATTGTTATTTTTGAAAATATGATAATGTTATAGTATTCCAGCAGCTTGGACGCCACACGCCCCACCCCTAAAAAGCCACCTCGAGACACTGATGACCCTGAAATGGGCGCGTATATTGACGTAACGTTTGTTAAGTACTTAAAAATATTCAAATATTTGCGGATTATGTTAGATTAAGCAATTTTGCACCCAGAGGGGGGGGGCAAGATAATGTGCGCCCCCTTAAGTCGAAAAAAGGAACAGCAAATGATGCTAAGGGGGAATAGTTTAACTCAATACAAGTCTTGCGCCCGGGGGCCAGTGCCCCCTTGGACCCCACCCTTTAATCCTGCCCTAGTTAGATTCATTTGATGATGCTTAGAACACTTCTACTCATAACCGACAAATGTTGCTAAGGGGGAATAGTTTAACCCAATGCGTGCATCCCCAACAAGCCTTGCACCCGGGGGCCAGTGCCCCCATGGCCCCCCTTTAATCTGGCCCTGGTTAGATTCATTTCATGATGCACAGAACATTTCGACTCATAACCAACAAATGTTGCTAAGGGGGAATAGTTTAACTCAATGCGCCCCAACAAGCCTTGCGCCCGGGGGGCCAGTGCCCCTCCCCCT
This sequence comes from Phalangium opilio, assembly GCF_054372755.1. Lineage (NCBI taxonomy): Eukaryota > Metazoa > Arthropoda > Arachnida > Opiliones > Phalangiidae > Phalangium > Phalangium opilio. The sequence goes on along the minus strand of NW_028324166.1, from coordinate 898,922 downwards.
TGGCCACCCTTTAATCCAGCCCTGGTTAGATTCATTTGATGATGATTAGAACATTTCAAATCATAACCAATTTCCCATAGAACCATTGAACCATATCCACTGTCCAATAATTAACCCCACACCTTTTTTGGAAAATCTTAAGACTAATTAGGTCACAAAAAGTAATTTCATCTTTACTAATTAATTAACACTCTTTAGGATAACAAAGGCCATGCTTAAAATCGTACCTTCTAGTGAACTCTTTGTCGCTGCGAGCTGGATCTATACTTCCCACTTAGGACATCTTTAACTTAATGAAAGATGTATCGATACTTTATTCATTGATTAATTAAATTTTATGCCAAGTCAGGAGAGCGTTGAAATTAGGTTGCACACGTCCAACTTGTAAATCAGTCTTATACAATCGCTAATATATTATTTTATTTAATTTTTGCTGACTTAATATTCAATCCTACGCGTTTTATTTCGTCGCAACAAATCACCCCTCCACCAAATATTCTATACCATCATTATTTCGGTTATAATTTTGCCGGTGATCGAGTCTCTCACACACTCTCGTTTTTACTACAGTCCTACATTATATGTATGTTCTCATAGACAACTTAATAATGAAGGACATCCGTACTCTTATCTTTTGCCAATGCTATCCATGGAGTGCCGGTGTTACGAGGTAAATTAAGACTCAGAGGGGGAATTTTGAAGGAAACGTATGTGGCTAAAACTTGAAGGAGAGAAGGATGGGGTGAAAATTCCCCTACTTATAGTGTTGCCTCTGTACCCCCACATACGGAACGGCACCGTAGTCCTCCCATCATCCTCAGTGGTAGGGTCGTACTGCCGCGTAGCTCCATTGTATTTAAATGAGAACTAGCTTCTATTGTTAAGACAAAGGCGGCGTTCTTTACGACCCTATCTAAACGTTGAGGATGCTGATAGGACTTCTGTGTCGTTCCGTAGATGGGGATACAGAGGTAACGTCTAGGTATGGGGGTTGCTACTCCAAAGCTGTTCGTTCTTTTCAGTTATAGTGCAAAAGTACTTCCATCAGATAGGTGTCCCGCTATTTAATCTGTTTTTTATATATATAGTTGTAAGACAGGTGTAATATAATTCTATACATATCACCACGTATATCCAATTTCAAGGTTTGATCCATGGAATTGGGTTGCAGCATTTGTAACATTATTTAGTTCAAGAACTGCCCTACATGTATTGAAATTGTACCTAACACGTGTTCAAGCCACGAATTTGTGTACATCGTAATTGGATTAAGGGCTGTTAATTTCAACCCAAACTGGACTTAAATTATATTGTCCTTACGTAGACCAATTGCAGTATTTTTTAAGTTATGTTCACCATAAGTTTGTCACTGGTAACTTAGAAACTGGAGCTTGTCATGAAGTGAATGAGGTAGGTCATAGATTCAGGGTAAAGCGAATGACGCCTGGTGAGGCGCTGCTGTCAAATTTGTGCTTAGTAATGCAGACTAAATAGGACGGCTCTCGAAGTTGGGGACGCAAGCTAGATGGGGTGTTCTCTTTCCCCCCCTTGCTTTGGCTTCCCGCTCGCGTTCTTAACTTCACACACGCTAGCTTGGGTCCTCATCAATGCGATGTATCACACCTCCTCGGTGGTGAGAGCTGGTAACCACTGCGATGTGTGGGCTGAGCGGATACGCGTCCTTCCCAAGCCAAGGTGTTGAGGCATCGTGCCGAGGGCTGCATGGTACCGGGGAAGTAAAACTGCGGTATCGCTAACGGTCCCCTCGGGGCACCAGGCGACACCCCGTTGTATCTAGCCTTCCACCCGGGTGGGGGACTACCGGGTGGTGACCGTTTACTTGCCCCCTTACTCGTGGGATTCTTATGGAAACCTCAAACAAAAACAACTCCAAAACTACTAAACCTACGGTGCAGGGGTCTGCTCAGGGCAGAACCCACACTGATACCACTACGCTAGGGCCTGTATCCAGCGATACTCGTGCCGATTTATCGGTGCGTGTGACTGGTCAGGCTTCGAAACGCACCGTGCAACGTCGCCGTAAACGACAGATTGCTCGGGATAAGGCCAAATCTGGGTCTGGAACGGTCTCCACCCCCGCTGGGGGTGCGGCGACACGTGACACCCATTTGAAGAGGCCTAGAACGGAGGATTCGACTCCCTCGCCCAGTACCTCGCAGGCGGCGGCTAAAAAGGCTAAGTCCTATAGTGCCGTTGCCAGCGCCGAGAAGATGGCCATTATTAAAAAAAGGCTATCCGAAGGCGGCCATCACGGAGGAGGACGTGGGCCCTATTCAGAAGGCGATTCTAGGGGCGCTGGATGGGATACCTTCGGGGAGCCGTCTACCGCGCCTTGCGAATTTTAGCCTGACGGCCGGGGCCCTGGTATACTCCTGTGAGGATACGTTCACTGGTCAATGGTTGAAGGAAAACATAGCCGACTCGGTGGTGGGGGATGCGGTGCTCTCAGTAATGAGGGCTAGCGAACTCCCTAAGCCGTTTAAGGTAATGTTCCGCACCAGAGACCAGATCACTAAAGAGCCGGCGGTGCTGTTCCGGCGCCTAAAGGCCCTTAACGATGGCTTTGCTACCGAATACTGGAAGTGCATTCGGACATACGTGGACAGGGCAGTGCGATACTGGGTACTGTCCATTGATGGCTCCTCGCTGGACGCCATTAAGAATGCTGGCTTCGTGGGCTACACTGGAGTGGACAAGGGTTCCTTCAAACTCCTTCAGAACACGGAAGCCACTAAAACCACTGTAGCCGAGTCTGTGGCAGGGGGTGGGAATAGCGAGATGGGGGATCTCGCTGTGGAGCTCTCTGGCGTCGCTCTAGGCACAGAGGGGGAGGGGGGGGCTCATTCGGAAGTTTGTTCTTCCATGGATGAGTCCACCCTACTGGAAGAATCGGATGGGACCCTTCGGGGTTCAGCCGATGAGCGTTCTAGTGGTCCTGGTGAGGGGGAGGATCTTGGGACTGGGAGCTTGCCTGTCAGGGGGGGAGGTGCCACTGGCCCTCTCGGGACTGATGAGGTGTAGCTAGGTCCCTTCTGAACCCCTCTCTTAAGGACCATGGGGACGCTACGTGCGATTCAAATCAATCTGCACCATAGTAAGGCGGCCTCTGCGGTACTCTGCAGGAGGTTTGCTATAGAGGGTCTTGATCTGGCCCTCATACAAGAACCGTGGATATGCCATGGCAAAATCCTCGGTCTTGACGCGGCAGGGTCACTATTTTATGACCATACTGCTGCTAGACCTAGGGCGTGTATTCTGGTTCGGAGGGATCTTTGCTGTATCTCTCTACCGCTGTACACGTCCCAGGACACGGCGGCCGTGAAGCTAGTCCTGGCCACTGGGAATGCCAAGTTGACTATCACGGCCGCCTCTGCTTACTTTGCCCACGACGCGGACTCTCTCCCGACAATTGAGGTGATCAATTTGGTCGATCAATGTGAAAGGAGAGGGGACAAACTAATCATTGGCTGCGACGCCAACGCTCATCACATCACGTGGGGCAGTTCTGACTGCAACAGGAGAGGTGATGATTTACTAGAATATTTAGTTGGTTGTAAACTCCATATTCTTAATCAAAACAATGAACCCACTTTTGTTACTTCTAATAGAAGGGAGGTCATTGACCTCACGCTAGCCACGGAAAACCTCGCGTCTTCCGTGTCTAACTGGCATGTGTCTACTGAGCCGTCTCTGTCGGATCATAGGCACATCTGCTTTACTGTCGCGACTACCTCTGTCCCGGCGGGGACGGAGGTACGCAATCCAAAACGGACCAATTGGACCGGCTATAAGGAAGACCTTATCCTACGCTACGGAGATGGTCACACCCCTAAACTCACTTCACCTTACGAACTTGATAGGGCTGCTGGTGACTTAGTGAGCTCTATCATTGAGTCGTTTCACCGGAACTGCCCACTCAAGACCGTTAACCGCTCGAGGCTTGTCCCTTGGTGGAATGCGGATCTCAGCCGGCTTCGGAAATACACGCGCAGGCTCTTCAACAAAGCCAAGCGCACGGGAGACTGGACTGGATACAGGCAGTCCCTTAATACCTACAACAGGGCCATTAGAGCTGCTAAGAAGGACTCTTGGCGGACCTTCTGTGAGCAAGTCTCCAATGTCCCTGCCACGGCTAGGGTCATGAAGATCCTAGCGCACGATAACACACATCGTCTTAACACTATTAAGTTGCAGGAGGGTGTGTACACTAAGTCTGGGGCTGAGACTCTCAAGCATATGCTGGAGGTCCACTTCCCTGACTCCACTCCAATCAATCCAACAAACCCTGACTCTCTATACCCTGTTCTGCACAGGGCGAAGAGAGAGGACTGGCTTGTAGCCAGGCAGGTTGTTACGATTCCCAAGCTTCGTTGGGCTGTCAACTGTTTTGAGCCCTACAAGTCTCCGGGACCCGATGGGGTCTTCCCTCGGCTTTTGCAGGAGGGCTTAGACCACATCGCCTCTCCGTTATGCAAAATCTATAGACTTTGCATTGCTCTCGGTCACATACCTTGTGATTGGAAGCGATCTAGGGTCATCTTTATTCCCAAGCCCGGGAAGGTTTCCTACCTCGAGGCGAAGGCATTTAGGCCCATATGCCTGACCTCCTTCTTCCTCAAAATCCTGGAGAAGCTGGTGGACAGGTACATTAGAGACGAGGTACTTTCGGTAACTCCTCTCTCTTCTTCACAATTTGCTTACCAGAAAGGTAAATCAACTGAGACGGCCCTTCACGGCCTCACGAATTGCCTGGACAGGGCATTCGAGTTTCAGGAAATTTCACTGGCCGTCTTCCTCGATATTGAGGGGGCCTTTGACAAGGTCTCTAGCTCGGTTATTACTGAAGCTGTTAAGAGATTTGGCATCAGCGACACTCTTGGCCGTTGGATCAAGTCCATGCTTACCGACCGCGAGGTGTCGGCGTCCCTCCTTGGGGACTCTCTAGGGGTGACTACCAGCCAGGGCTGCCCTCAGGGTGGAGTGCTCTCCCCCCTGTTGTGGTGCCTGGTGGTGGACGAACTCTTGGAGAGACTCGGGGGTGCTGGGGGCTGTAGCTGCTTCGGGTATGCGGACGATGTAGCAATAGTCTTTACCGGGAAGTTCCCGGATACTGTCACCACACTTATGAGATCTGCTCTCTCTAGCGTGGAGCAATGGTGTCAGGCGGTTAACCTTTCCGTTAATCCTGATAAAACTGTCCTTGTTCCGTTTACGAGGAAGAATACTAAGGATCTGTTCAATGATATCTCCTTCTTTGGCCAGGTCCTGGCAAAGTCCTCCGAGGTAAAATACCTGGGGGTGACCTTTGACTGCAGACTCACATGGAAGCCGCATCTTGATCGGTGTATCAAGAAGGCCAAGATGCTTTTCTGGAGGACCAGGAGCTCAGTCGGCCAGACTTGGGGCCTCAACCCCAAGGCTGTACACTGGCTCTATACTGGGATCATCAGGCCCATACTATCTTACGGGGCACTTGTCTGGTGGACAAGGGTCCGGCTGAAGACGGTGCAGGCTGCCCTGCGCAAGCTTCAAAGGCTTGCCTGCATTGGTGTTACAGGGGCCATGAGATCGACCCCAACTGCTTCCCTGGAGGTGCTTCTTGACATGCTACCTCTTCATCTTTTCATTGAGGAGGAGGCTGTCATGGGGGCCTACAGGCTCCACATTAATGGCTGTTGGGTTCCAAGACTTTGGGATTACAGCCATACGAAGCTCTTTCGGGAGTACGCTGCACTTGAGCCGTCGTTAACGATGTGCTCTGACAAAACCGTTACCAGCTTTGATTTCACTAAGCCATTCAGCATCCACTTTCCCAGTCGGGCCGAGTGGACTAACCTGCTGCCTCTTGGCACTGGGGGTGAAACTATTTGGTTCACCGATGGTTCCAAGACTGATTCCGGCGCTGGCGCCGGCTATTACTGCCAAACTACAAGGGTCGGTTTTTCTGCTTGCCTGGGCACCTTTGCTAGTGTGTTCCAAGCGGAAATTGCCGCGATCTGTTATTGCGCAGACTACTGCATTAACAAAGGGTATAACGGACGGACTGTGAGGATCTATTCTGACAGTCAGGCCGCCCTGAATGCGCTGGACCAGTGTCAGATTACCTCTCAACTGGTGCGTAGCTGCCTTGATCTGCTAGCGCAACTGGCGTCCTGCAACAGGGTTCTGTTGTACTGGGTGCCAGGGCATAGCGGTTATTATGGCAATGAGCAAGCCGATAGATTTGCGAAAAGGGGCGCGGAGGCCAAGCTCTTGGGGCCGGAGCCGGCCGTCCCCATCCCCTACGGGCATGTCAAACGGAGCCTGCATGACAGGATGACTGTCATACAAAACCAGCTCTGGCATGACATGGATGGCCAGAGACAGACAAAACAGTTAGTCAATGGTCCCTGCAGGTCTCGTGCTAGAGACCTAATTTCGCTCAGCAGATGGGATATTAGGCTGGCCACCGGTCTTCTGACCGGACACTGTCGGCTAAATAGGCACCTCCATCTGATGGGTCTTGCTGACGACCCCCTCTGCAGGTCGTGCCAGGAGAAGGAAGAAACATCCGCTCACGTACTTTGCGAGTGCGACTTCTTCGCCTCGCTTAGACTAGAACATTTTGATTCACACACTGTGGAGCCCTCGCGGGTCTCCTCTTTTACGGTGGAGCGAATTCTGCGCTACGCTGCGGCTACGGGCCTATTCAAGGCCTGATTTTGAGGTTGCACAATATGCCTTTGGCATCGGTGCTAGGGCGTGAGCCCCGCCTCATCAACAATAATAATAATAATAAATAGGACCTAGATGGAACTTGGTCCTGCATGCAAAATTAACCACCACCGAGTGTACTTAGGACTTCAATTGACTCGCTTCCGTCGTTCTCCTTCTCGAACTAGTTATCTCGAGCTGTAAGCCTCTCAGTAGCATTACGAAGTCATACTTATCATGTAACATATCACTTATAAACTTATGGTATTATGTACTGTACGTCTCAGATTTAAATAATCGTTTCACAGTCCCTTTAAGTTTCCTACAGGGTATGGCTGACGTCCCTGACCCGTTGAACTTTAACCCTTTATATCAAGAACATTAACGAAACGAAACGAAGACAAGATTATTTAGGTTTTGTTGAAAACACGAAAATCAAGTTGATTCCATTATGTACATTTCAATACAACCAAAAATTATTTACCCAACCAAATTCTTGACGTAAACAAAAATTATTCAAATTAAATTTTTTAAAAACAAAGTAAAAGTAAAATATCCATACGCCAGATGTTTGAATCTAGTCAAAGTTAATTAAGTTAATCTGGGGATAATTTTTGCAAAACTGACCTTTTGACCCATCTAATTGAGTCAAAAGTTCTAAAATCTGGAAAGGCCTTTAGAGGAATTTTGGTATATATTAAAATTTATTCTAGAAGATAATTTTAGTTTCTTAAATAAATAAATAAATTTTTGCAGTAAAAAATTTAGTTACTTTACAACAAAGACTTAAAACAGTTTCTATTTGTTTACAATTTTATAACAAAATTTTAAGCAAATTAACATTTCAGAGTTAAAACTTACCTGCAATCTCTGGCAGATGCGCGAATCAAATGGGTTTTGCAATGCAGAGTACTGTACCAGGATGGAAAAGCTGTTGAGGATGAGCGATTGACTCTCAATGTCAAAAGGTACGTGTTAAACAGAACTATAGAGATGTGCAGTACAGTACAGTATACCTGGTTGTTGAAACAGTTCTTCTACCATGCACTTGAATATTTGGCGAGATGCAAAATTTTTCTAGTTAAGTACTTTAAGCATGCAAGTTAATAAACTATTTATCGATTTATTTAGCTTTAATCAGATGAGAACAAAAATGCCTTACCCGTCCTTAATTTATGCCTGCAGACTTATAGAAAATAGATCAAGAAGTGATATCTAGTTTATTAGGGAGAAGGTATAAGATGCCTAACTAAGTATTCACGCGCGCCATAGTCCCTGCAGACCCCCCTTTCAAAATACAAGGGGGGGACGTAAAAGGAGGCCACCGGGCTCTTTCGCCTCTCTCTCCTCAGTCGGAAAATACTAGTAATTTTAGTACTCATTCGCGTCGCCACACTGACGTGAGGAGTTTTCAAGAACCAATGAGATACTGGCTGGTTGTAATTTAGAGGTGGCGGCGGGGATTAACTCCGGGGTACCTACTATACGTCTTTTGGACTGGAGATAAAGAGCTGGAAATGTGCAGGCGAATTTATTATACCTTCTCCCTAATAAACTATAGATATCACTTCTTGATATAATATTAACTGGGGAAGACATGGAAATCATGGAAAGTTATATCTGTGGCAACTCTTTAAATTTTTATATCGGATTTAACCATTTATGATTTATATGTTTAGGGGAATGAATTTTTTCCACAAAAATTTTAATTCGTAAATATTCCTAATTTTATAACCACCTTCTACGTACACAATGGAAATTAGGTAAATGTATAAAATTCAACCATAAATTCATTTATGTCGAAAAAAATAAAGATTGACCAATCTAGCTATAGAGGTCGACGTAAAATTCAAGATTTTCAAGATGCTACTACCATAAATAACATAATAACAATATGAGCGTGACACTTACTTACAGGGATAGATTCAATTCCAGAAGTAGGAATGGAGAACGGAACGGTTAGTATTTACTTCAGTTATTCCGACTCATAGACCACCCACTATAGAGCCCCTCCCTCCAACACGTAATAAGGAAAAGTTTAAATGATCTTATTGGCTCACTTAAACTATACGTTTTGATAACGTTGCTGACGGGGAAGGTGGCGAAAAATAGTGACGTAATTCCATTTTACCTCTGTCGCTATGACCCTCCCGTCTCATCTTTCATACCCCCCTCCGTCCCGTGGAAGGGGGTCCAGAACTTCGACATTACTCTGTTCTCCATTCCTACTTCTAAAATTTAGTCTATCCCTGATATAATGTTATTTTAAACGAACTTTTGACCATACTTATTCTTGTTACTTTACTTAATATCTACCCAATTATTTTTGTTTAATAGTTGTTAGCTTAGTTAGCTAACTGGTTATGTACCAGGTAACTCCGGCCCATTATAAAAGGGCATTGAGTAGAGGCGCAACTTTCTCGTTCGTTTAATTTCCTGGATCCGGGAAGGATAATAAAGACGTAAATTTCTTTTGTCTTATAGAAACATTTATTTATAATAAACATTTTTATAAATTTTTGACTGAAATTTATATCAGGTAAATTATTTCTTTTTTTTTAATTTTTGATTTAAACATCCGTGTTAACTATTAGAATTAATATTAATTTTATTAATAATTAGAATTTTATCATCGAATAATGAAGGTTATTCTAATTTCCGGTATGTAATTAATATTATACGAGCAATAAATCATTAGAACGTTTTTGACTGTTTTGCTTAATTACTCGGGCCCTGATTGTTGTAAGTCCAAGTACTTAGTATCATTGGAAAGAGAAGAAATAGGGCTATGACATGCTCAAAGGACATCCCCGTATCTCTTATAGAACCAGAGTTAAAATGTGTCATGTAAATATAGTCGATGTTAACCCTATAGAGCTATTTCAGTTCGGGGGGAAAGGAGAGCTTTTGAGGCGGGGTTTCGCCAGTCCCCGCCTAGGCGCCATATTGTTCGGGAAATTTAGAATAGAGTTCTTCAGCAGCCCGCACGGAGGGAGGGTGAAAACCGGCTCCGTTTATTGGCAGGCCCAACTGTGACGTTTCCCCCCCCCTCAACTGATATAGCTCTATAGTGAGGATGTTTATGAACATTTTGAGCAATTACTCGGGCCCTGATTGTTGTAACCCAAAGTACTTAGTACCATTGAAAAGGACGGAAGTGGGGCTATAACATATTCAAAGGATATGCTGGTATCTCTTATAGAACCAGAGTAATAAGTCTCTAAAGTTAGGAGTCCAACTTGTCTTGAAACGAGTAACCTTGGTTTCCCCGAATACCAAATATCACTGCACTGCCAAAAGATGAATATCAGTTTTGGTTTATCATCTTCCTCCTTTGGGAAAAAGAGTGTGATTTATTGCTCCTATGAATTATTCCAAAAACGTACTAATTTGAATTTTAAATTAACACCATTAATTGCAATTTTCAGTTGTTATATTCGTGACTGTCGTTTATGGCCGGACTCTAACTAGGGTAATTAATATTATATTAATTATTGATTACTTACTTTATTAATTTAATATTTATTTAACCTTCATTATCTTTATCATTCGTCAATTCATTATACCTCAAATTATCATAATTTCGCTTTTTTATCTTTCCACTGTTTAGTATATAAATTAACGTTACTTCCATTGTAATCATACTTACCTGGCGTCGCTGCGGCCTTGATCTTTGAGGAGGCGGGCTGGGGCGAGACGCGATCATTGCACTCCGATCGGGTTGACCCTCACCACTATCACTAATCGTGATCAGTGGGGCGTACTATTTTTGGTAGCGGGGTCGTGCGTTCGCGCTCACCCCTATCTCACTTAAATAAATACAAAATTAAACACTGTTAACGTTCCCATAGAACCATCCCAATGTCCTTCGGTTTGGGTCTACCATCTTAGTTTGGAAATCCAACATTATAAGAAAAATTAATCAAATAATGCATAGTTTCACGCAAGAAGAATTCATGCCATTTGCACATGGAGACGATTTTACGCTCTTAGTCTCCTTGTGTTAATGGTAGAAATCCTGCATGCCTGTAAACTATGTATTAAGTAGAAACATGAGAACCCCTGCACTGCTTAGCCACTGTGATATTGTGTCAAATTTACTTCCACCATAAGTAAAAGGCATTTTAACCTTTCAGTCGAAACGCCAGGCGTACGCGCTTCCAGATGGAGCCGAATTGGTCCTTGGTCCAATCAAAACGTCTTTCGCGTGCGGCCCTCAGATTGGTTACTACGCGGACGTTGACAATGGCTGCCGAATCTTCCATATTTGCGAACCAGAAAAGCAAACCAGTTACTTCTGCGGAAACCAGTCGGTCTTCAACCAATTGACCTTCACTTGCGCGTCGCCTACGAGAGCCATTCCTTGTCAAAGCTCCCCCGATTTCTTCTACTTGAACGCCAAGATTGGTGACCCCAAGGCCCTCTTTTTGACCCCCGATGATATCCGGAAGGCCGTGGCTGCCAGAGGTTAATGGTCAAACGTAATCTTTTCTAAATTTGCCTACATTGTATCTCTGTAATGTTAATACAATCTCAAATAAAAAATTTGCAAACGTTTCGATAAATTCTGCTATTTTTATCTTTCCATTGTTTGGTATATAAATTAACATTAATTCTGTCGTGATCATACTTACCTGGCGTCGCTGCGGCCTTGATCTTTGAGGAGGCGGGCTGGGGCGAGACCCGATCATTGCATCCCGATCGGGTTGACCCTCACCACTGTCACTAATCGTGATCAGTGGGGCGTACTATTTTTGGTAGCGGGGGTCGTGCGTTCGCGCAAACCCCCACACTCACTTAAAGAAATACAAAATTAATCACTGTTACCTGTACCCCATAAGTCTGCATAAATATGATGTAATTCGTAGTTAAAAGTGGTCACGTTTCTTGCAATTACAATGGTTTTAAACTTTTAACAAGGTAAAGTCTGTATTTACCCGTGGCTACAATTCTAATGTCTTTCGTCTGTTTGAAGAACGAATCTTTTAAGCAGATGATCAAGCATTGAAAAAATTATTTCTAAATTTAAGTAGATTAACGGCGTTCACTCTCGTGTCTAACATCCCTTAAAAACATGGTAATTATCATTAGAATCATACGTCAATAATTTATCACAATAAGTAAAACGGACATATTTTGAAGTAAAGCCAGACTGTATTTGCTATTGGCATCGCTGTCTAGCGTTTCCCAGAATATATTCGGGTTAAAACCAGTTGTTCGCTTCGATGTAGACTTATTAGGGAAATGTTGTTATAGACTTTTGAAGCAGGTGGGAAAATATTGTTTTCCAATTCCAAAGTTGGTATAAAACGTGACTGCTGGTGTTCGGACATTTTACTTTGAATTAGAAGTTACGTTTCATATCGTATGCACAAAATGGGAACCTCCGTTGCTCTCGCCTGTTTTACCTTCGTCTTGTTGGCCATGAATTTCGCCACGTATTTTGCCGAAGATGAAATGACACCCGAAGAAAAGGCATTAAAACGTAAGTGCAGGTCGTATATTTATGTATGAAAGCTAACATTTTGTTTATTAATAGCGTTGTGTGGTAACAAAGCTGTAATTGAGGCGACGGATTACTGCTTTGAAAAAGAGGCCACACCCTTGGTAAATATAAACATCTGTTTATTCACTTAACTAAAATACGTATTTGATGGCAATTAAGAAAATTAAGTTATCAGAGGCTTGATAAGATTTCAGCAAAGTAACATTAGGTTTGGTAAAAAACTGTACTTGGGCTTGCATGATCCACGGTTCATTACTCTAGTCTTACCACCAATTCCCATTGGATACCGATGGGCACCAACATTTACACCAAGGAAGGTGACATTGTTTTTTGTAAACCATAATTTATTTATTCATTTTAAAACAGATTAAAGAAATTTACTCAATCTGCGCTAAAAATGTCGGTCTTAAAGATGGCTTTTCTCTTAAATCTCTACTGGCTGTTTCCTGCGTCAAAGGTGGAGCCATGAAATTTGTCCAGGTGAGTTCGAAAAGTCGGTTTAGTTTGTTCTAAAAAACCATGGTTATGCCTTGTATTCGATATTCGTCGAATCCCGAGCCAAATCTCCTTGGTCGGTACTCGGCAAGTAACGAATGCTTGGCAACGAATTTAAACGAGTACCCATGCACCATTAATAATCCCAACAGCTACCTCGCGCTTTTACATTTAAACCCTAATTAAAATTTATTTAATTTTATTTATGGCGCCAGGTTAACATTTGCCTTAAGAAAGAGCAGACCGAACGGGTAAGTATGTTTTAATCACTCCGCCATTAAATCTAATTAAGTCAGTTTTAATTAACGTTAAAAATGCAAAATTAATTCGTAGAAAATTTCCCAGGCAGTGTGGAATAAAGAGATACAACCCCAGTTGGTAAGTCGAAGCACGCGCGCATTGATACACCTGATCAGAGTGAAAGTAGCACTTTCTTTTAGCATTTAAAATAATTTTATTTTTTTTTATTTTTATTCTTGGTTTTCATCAGCGTTGTCAGCAAGAAAAAGCTACTTCCTAAGCCGAAATAACTTGAAATTATAAATTATAAATCAATGTACAATTTGAAATAAATTGCATTACATATTTACTGGAACTGTATTTTAAAATTTTGAGAGCCTTTTTAGCTAAGCCCTTTAATTATAAATGCTCTCTTTCCATGGCTAGAATTCTAGTATCTTTCCACAATATTGTCTGTTTGGGGAAAGTATGTTTTAAGCATAATTGTAGAAATATTTGTCAATTTGATTTTAGTCGCTAACGGCGTTCAATCGCGTGTCTAACATCCCTTAAAACATGATAATCATCATTAGAGTCATCATACGTCAATAATAGATCACAATAAGTAAAACGGATATATTGAAGTAACGCGGCCAGACTATGTTTGTTAGTGGCATTGCTGTCTCGCATTTCTCAGAATATATTCGGGTTAAAATCGGTTGTTCTCTTCGATGCTAACTTATTGGGGAAATCTTGTCATAGACTTTTGAAACAGGTGGGAAAATATTTTTCTCCATTTCCAAAGTTGGTATAAAACGCGACTGCTGACTTTGGGAGATTTTACTTTGAATTTGAAGATACGTTTCATATTGTGCACAAAATGGTAACCTCCGCTCCTCTCGCCTATTTCGCCTTCGTCTTGTTGGCCATGAATTTCGCCACGTATTTCGCCGTAGAGGAAATGACACCCGACGAAAGATTAAGACGTAATTGTAGTTCGTATTTATCGAACTCTCTCGGATTTTATAAAAGCTGTAATTTTGTTTATTAATAGCGGTTTGTGGAAACAAAGCTGTGCGAGAAGCGTCGGACTTCTGCTTTAAGAAAAAGGGCACACCCTTGGTAAATAAAAACATATGATTATTGGCTTAGATCACATACGCATTGAATGACAATTAGGGGAATTACGTTATCAGAGGTTTGATATGATTTATGCAAAGTAATAGCAGGTTTGGTAAAACAATGCCGGTTTGACCATCGCGTGTAATTGTAAACCCCGGGTCACTTCTCTTACCACCAATGACCGTACGCTTCAAAGAGGATATTGCGATGTAATTGCAAATTCTCGAAATGGCGTTGGCTTCTTTGGAAGTGTTAGACCCCTCGGAAGATCCATTGATTCTTCAACACTTGATTTATTTTTCTCTCATTTTAAAACAGATGAAAGAAATTTTCACAATCTGCTCTCAAAAAGTTGGTATCAACGGAGAGTTTTCCTATAAATCACTGTATTATGTTTCCTGCCTCAAAGGAGGATCGAAAATATTTTTCCAGGTTAATTTATTGGAGAAACTATGGATTACACCACGTATTCGATATTCGTCGAGTCCCGTGCCGAATCTCCTGGTACACGTGTTAGTCCGTGTCGGAATTGGGACCATAAGGCGAAGATTCGGTACTCGGAAAATAGCGAATGCGTGGGAACGGACTTAAACGAATATCCGTAGATAATCCCAACATCTAACTCTAGCTTTTACATTTAAACACTAATTGAAATTTATTTAATTTTTATTAATGACGCCTAGTTTTATGATCCCAACATCTAACTTGAGCTTTTATGTTCTAAAACACTAATTAAAATTGATTTAATTTTATTCATGGCGTTAGGCCACCGATTGCGATGGGAAAGTAAAAAAAGAACGGGTATGTTTTCGTCTGTCTGTCATTAAATCTAATTAAGTACGTTTTAATTGACGTTAAAACACATGCAAACCATATTCCTAGAATATAAAATATGAAATGTGGCGTCAAGAGGTGAAAAACTATTCGGTAAGTCGAAGCTCGGGATGAAAGGAATTCTTTTTTGGACCTCGAGCATTAATTATATTGTTCTCGTTTCATAAGAATTGTGTGAGAGAACTACTCTTTCCAAATTAACTTGGGAGTTGAAACTATAAATTAATGTACAATTTGAAATAAATCGGAACACATAATAGCTGGTCAATTCAATCTCGGAAATTTAAGGTCCTTCTTGAAATCGGAAACCGAAAATTTCTTTGACCAAAATTTCGTGATATTCTACTACTTCTCTTATGGTATCGTCGCCTCAGAAATTTTACACCTTAACCAAAATTTATAATCCATATACTGCTGTTTTTATCTTTCCACTGTTTAGTATATAACTAGAAGTTAATTCCACTTTAATCATACTTACCTGGCGTCGCTGCAGCCTTGATCTTTGAGGAGGCGGGCTGGGGCGAGGCCTGATCATTGCACTCCGATCGAGTTGACCCTCACCACTATCACTAATCGTGATCAGTGGGGCGTACTATTTTTGGTAGCGGGGGTCGTGCGTTCGCGCTCACCCCCACACTCTCACTTAAGTAAACACAAAATTAAACACTGTTACCTGTATCCGAATAAGATGTTAATCGTTGTTAAATCTAAGTACTTTAACTAGTGTGGTCACATTGCTTGTAATTGCAATGTAATGGTTTTAATCACGGCAACTCTGACTGTGTTTTTACCCGTGGCGTCTACAATTCTGATGTCTTTCGACATTTTGTCTGTTTCAAGCAGATGATCAAGCATTGATGAAATATTTCTTAATTTAAGTCGACTAACGGCTCGCGTGTCTAACATCCCTTTAAAACATGGTAATCATCATTAGAGTCATCATACGTCAATAATAGATCACAATAAGTAAAACCAGAAGTAAATAGTAATTTACTTCTGGTAAAACGGACATATTGAAGTAACACCAGACTATGCTTGTTAATGGCATCGCTGTCTCGTATTTCGCAGGCTAAATCGGCTTCGATGCTAACTTATTAGGGAAATCTTGTTATAGACTTTTGAAACAGGTGGGAAAATATTGTACGACATATCCCAAGATGGTATAAATGCGACTGTTGGCTTTCGGAGATTTTATTTTCATTTTGAAGATACGTTTCCTATCGTATACACAAAAATGGGAACCTCCGCTGCTCTCGCCTGTTTTACCTTCGCATTGTTGGCCATGAATTTCGCCACGTATTTCGCCGAAGAGGAAATGACACTCGATGAAGCGTTGAAACGTAAGTGTAGTTCGTATTTATTGAACTCTCCCGGATTCCATAAAAGGAAAATTTTTGTTTTATTATAGCGACTTGTGAAGACAAAGCTGAGCGAGAGGCGATGGATTTCTGCTTTAAAGAAAAGGGCTCTGCCTTGGTAAATACAAACACGTGTTTATTCGGTTAAATAAAATACGTATTTAATTTCCATTAAGGATATTAAGTTATCACAGGTTTGATATGATTTCTGCAAGGCAAGTGGGGTGGAGTAGCGGTTAGCGCTTTCGCCTCGCAGCAAGGATCACGGGTTCGACACCGGACTGTGGCACCGGGTGAAAATCTGGGAACAAATCCTTCCGCGTAGAGTTTGCAAGTTCTCTCCCAGCTTGTTAAAAGCAGTTTTCCTCCACGGTCTAACCCGGTTTCTCCTTTGCATCAAAACTTGCAGAGGTTAACGGTAATAGTTAGTATAGGGCGCTGTAGGTTAGCAATGTAAAGGGATCCACCTGTAAACAAGCCGCAGGCTTAGTGTGGAAATCCCTTCATAGACAAAGCCTAGATTATTATTATTATTATTATTATTAGGTTTTGGTCAAGGAGTGCCGGCTTGACCACTGACAAATTCGCATTAGATAACGATGGACTCCAAAATTTACACCAACTGCTTTGCGCTTCAAATTGCTAAATCGCGAAATGATGTTGACTTCTTTGGAAGTGTTAGACCCCTCGGAAGATGACATTGTTATATCAACACTTGATTTTTTTCTATCATTTAAAAATAGGTGAGAGAACTCTTCTCAATCTGCTCTAAAAAAGTTGGTCTTAAAGGAGATTTTAATTTTAAATTACTGTTCGAAGTTTCCTGCGTCAAAGGAGGAGCGAAAACATTTTTCCAGGTAAATTTTGAGAGCTGATTTAGTTTGTTGGAGAAACAATGGATTCCATTCATTGAAACTAGTATATAATCACAACACTAATTGAAATTTATATTTTTAACTAGCTTTTAACCCGCGGCGTCGCTCGCGTGTAATAAGAACTCGGCGTTGCCCGTCAGCCCGTCGGGACAGTTTTCATTACTTTTCATGCGGACATTATTCCATATAGAAGGGTTTTTAAATTTTAGGCCACCATTTAAACAGATGGCAACAAATCGAACCCGAAAGACCCTTCAGCCCGTCTAAAGGTTAAAGGAAACCATTGTACTAAATATTTGTGAAATCGGTTGAAACGCGCGGACTTTATTGCAAGGAGAATATTTTCTTACATTTCTGGGCGCCATTTTAAAAGATGGCGACAAATCGAACCCGAAAGACTATTTAGCCCGTCTTAAGGTTAAAGTAAACCAGTGTATTAAATATTTGCGAAATCGCCTGAAACGCGCGTACTTTATTGCAAAGAGAATATTTTTTACATTTCTGGGCGCCATTTTTTAAGATGGCGGCGGATTGGAAAAATCTTTCTTAGTACGCGCCTACTACTTATGAGTAACGTTCCTGCAAAGTTTCAGCCTTCTAGGGCAAGCGGTTTGGGCTGGGCGTTGATTATCAGTCAGTCTGTCAGTCAGTCAGTCAGTCAGTCAGTCAGTCAGGACTTTGATTTATATAGATATAGATTGATGGCGCCAGGTTAACGATTGCGTTGAGAAAGAACATTCTAAACGGGTATGTCTTAATCTGTCCGTCATTAAATCTAATTGACTCCGTTTTAATTGACTTTAAAAATGCAAACCGTGTTCCTAGAAAATATCCCAAGAAATGTGGGATAAAGATTCTCAACCCTATGATGTAAGTCGAAGCACGCGAGCATTGATACACCTTATCAGGATAAAAGTAGCACTTTCTTTTAACATTTAACATTAATTATATTTTTTTACATTTCATCAGAATTGTCTGAACGAAAAATTGCCTCAAAAGCCGAAATAACTTGGAATTGAAATTATAAATTAATGTACAATTTGAAATAAAGTGCAACACGTATTAAGTGGAACTGTATTTTAAAATATATACTTATTGAAAGCCTTATTCTGTTCGTAACCAATTTTCCTCACAAAGTATAGGCATGCATGCAACTCGCGGAATAGCGAAGAATCAATAGTCTTTGAGCAGCTTGGGAGATACCGCTTTTATCGATGTACGGGGAACAGTTTGTCTTCTTGACCATCAGGGGGTGGTTTTAACCCCCAGAATGGTGGAGGTGGGGAGAAAGAAGGTGAGGGGCTCTCATCGCGGGCTCAGGAATATGGGGAAGGGGTGCGAGTTATGACGGGGGAAGAGAATATAAAGTGTGTAAAGAAATATAGCATAGTCCTAGATTTATTTACCTATAATTAATTTTTGTCTTTCCACTGTTTAGTATATAAGTTAACATTAATTGCAATGTGTTCATACTTACCTGGCGTCGCTGCGGCCTTGATCTTGGAGGAGGCGGGCTGAGGCGAGACCCGATCATTGCACCCCGATCGAGTTGACCCTCACCACTATCACTAATCGTGATCAGTGGGGCGTACTATTTTTGGTAGCGGGGGTCGTGCGTTCGCGCTCACCCCCACTCACAATAAATAAATACAAAAATTAAACACTGAAAACTAAACCCAAATCTATTAAAATGTCTGAATAAATGTGATGTTAATCGTTGTTTAGTCTATAATACTCTAATGTATTTCTAGAAACTGTAATTAAACAAGGTTAGCTACGAATCTGTATTTACCCGCGGCTACAATTCTATATCTTTCGACATTTATGTCTGTTGGAAGAACGAATGTTTTAAGCAGATGATCAAGCATTGATGAAATATTTTTAAATTTAAGTCGACTAACTGTGTTCACTCTCGTGTCTTCTGACATCCATTTAAAACTTGATAATCATCATTAGAATCATACGTCAATAATAGTTCACAATAAGTAAAACGGACATATTGAAGTAAAGACTATATTTGTTATTGGCATCGGTTTCTCGTATTTCAAAGAATACATTCGGGTTAAAATCAGCGTGTTCGCTTCGACGCTAACTTATGGGGGGAAATTTTGTTATAGACTTTTGAAGCAGGTGGGAAAATATTGTTCGCCATTTCCAAAGTTGGTATAAACGCGAGTGCTGGCTTTCGGAGATTTTACTTTGAATTTGAAGACACGTTTTCAATGGGAAATTCCGCTGCTCTCGCCCGTTTTGCCTTCTTCTTGTTGGCCATGAATTTCGCCGCGTATTTCACCGAAGTGGACATGACACCCGCGGAAGAAGCATTGAAACGTAAGTGTAGTTCGTATTTACTGAACTCTCCCTGATTTTAAATATCAAAGCTGTAATTTTGTTTATTATTAGTAATTTGTGAAGACAAAGCTTGGCGAGAGGTATCGGATTCCTGCTTTATGGAAAAGGCCTCACGCTTGGTAAATACAAACACGTGGTTAGTTAGCCTTTATAGATGAAAAACTGTGATGTCTCAGATTCATCCGTTTGGAACCTTTTAAACCCAACTTCGGACAACATTTTCTTAGTGGCGAAATGGCGTTGGCTTCTTTGGAAGTGTTAGACCCCTCGGAAGATACATTGTTTTTTCTACACTTACAGCTCAAAAAAATTCACTCAGTCTGCGCTAAAGAATCCGGTATTAAAGGAGACTTTTCTTTTAAATATCTTATGGAAGTTTCCTGCGTCAAAAGAGGATCGAATACATTTTTCCAGGTGATTTTGAAGACGATTTTGTCTTCTAAACTATATGGGTTCCACGTATTCGATATTCGTCGAGTCCCGACTCCCGAGTCAAATCCCCTGGTACGTGTTAGTCCGTCTCTGAATTGGGGCCAGAAGGCGAAGAGTCGGTATTCGGAAAATAGCGAATGCGTGGCAACGAATATAAACGAGTGTCCGTAGATAATCACGACACTAATTGAAATTTATAATTTATTGATGGCGCCAGTTTAACGATTGTATTAAGAGTTTAAAGTCTCAGCTGGTATGTTTTAATCTGTCCGTCATTAAATCTAAATAAGTCCGTTTTGATTACCGTTAAAAATTCAAACCGTTTACCTAGGATATACAGGGTGTTTGTGAAAAGTCCATCAATAATGAAAGGGCGTATTTATTGGGCCATTTTGAGTCGAAAATGTTCTATGACATTTAGCCGTCCGAGCCACGGTTTTCGAGTTATGATTTGAATATTTTAGGGATGACCCCTTCATTAAATTAGCGCTGTCTTTCAATTTCTAAATTAAATTTAAGGGGTCATCCGTAAATTACTCCAATCATAACTTGAAAACAGTGGCCCGGACGGAAAAATGTCATAGAACATTTTCGACTCAAAATGGCCCAATAAATACGCCCTTTCATTATTGATGGACCTTTCACAAACACCCTGTATACCCAGAAATGTGGGATAAAGAGTTTCAACCCTATTCTGTAAGTCGAAGCTTGCGCTCATTGATACACTTTATCAGGGTGAAAGTAGTTCTTTTAAATTTGAACATTTATTATATTTTTAACGTTTTCATCAGGATTGTCTGAAACGAAAACTTAATCTAAAACCGAAATAACTTGGAATTGAAATTATAAATTAATGTATAATTTGAAATAAA
Source organism: Phalangium opilio (assembly GCF_054372755.1). Classification (NCBI taxonomy): domain Eukaryota; kingdom Metazoa; phylum Arthropoda; class Arachnida; order Opiliones; family Phalangiidae; genus Phalangium; species Phalangium opilio. The sequence continues at coordinate 878,143 of NW_028324166.1, read as the reverse complement.
GCGTTAAGAGGGGGAAGCGAATATAAATTGTTTATGAAATATAGTATAGTCCAAGATTTATTTACCCATAATTAATTTTTATCTTTCCATTGTTTAGTATATAAGTTTAAGTTAATTCTATTGTAATCATACTTACCTGGCGTCGCTGCGGCCTTGATCTTTGAGGAGGCGGGCTGGGGCGAGACCCGATCATTGCACCCCGATCGGGTTGACCCTCACCACTATCACTAATCGTGATCAGTGGGGCGTACTATTTCTGGTAGCGGGGGTCGTGCGTTCGCGCTCACCCCCACAAACACATAAGTAAATACAAAATTAATCACTGATACCTGTACCACAAACATTCGAAGAGGGCTGAATTAATATGATGTTAATCGTTGTTAAGTCTAATGTGATCATTTTTCTTGTAATTGTAATATAATGGTTTTAACAAGGTTAACTATGAATCTGTATTTAACCGTGGCTACAGTTCTAATATCTCTCGTCCTTTCGCTCTGTTTGAAGAACGAATGTTTTAAGCAGATGATCAAGCACTTAAGAAATATTTGTAAATTTAACTAACGGCGTTCACTCCCGTGTCTGGCATCGCTTAAAAACATGATAATCATCATTAGAATCATACGTCAATAATAGATCACAATAAGTAAAACGAATGTAGTGAAACATATTATGTCATATATATTAGCTTTTGATGAAAACGACCGCCATCTTGTTAGAAAGATGAAACTGAAGCTCCTCCTCTTTTGTTATCCCAGCCACATTTAGTATCATTAGTTCCTGAATTAGAACTATCACTGACTTAGTTCCATAAAACTCAATTTCCGAGATACTGTTTGCCAAATACCGAACAAATCGGTGTGTTTGCTTCATTGTTAACTTATTAGGGGAAATTATGTTATAAACTTTTGAAGCAGGTGGGAAAATATTTTTCGCTTTTTCCAAAGTTGTTATAAAACGCGACTGCTGACTTTCGGAGATTTTAGTCTAATTTTGAAGATACGTTTCATATCAATACACAAAATGGGAACCTACGCAGCTCTCGTCTGTTTTGCCTTCGTCTTGTTGGCCATGAATTTTTCCACGTATTTCGCCAAAATGTCACCCGAAGAAGTATTGAAAGGTAAGTGTAGTTCGTATTTATTGAACTATCTCCCGAATTTTATGAAAGCTGTCATTTTGCATATTAATAGCAATGTGTGGAGATAAAGCTGGAGTGGAGGCGTTTGATTTCTGCCATAAGGAAAAGGCCTCACCCTTGGTAAATACAACCATATGTTTAGTTTCTTAATAGAAACGTGATAGCGATGGAAAGATGCCGATGATTCAAGATATGATTTCGAAGAAGTAACTCTGAGGTTGCGAAAACTGAGAAATAATCTTCGGGTCCATTTTCGTTATCACTAATCACTCCGATTCCCGGGATATTCCGAGGGGTCCGACATTTACTCAAAATCGCGTACGCTCGTTTCAATGAGTCAATCACGGCGTTAGCATCTTTGGAAGTGTCGAGCCCCTTGGGAGATACATTAATTGTTTCTTCGATCAACACTTGAGTTTTTTAATTTTAAAACAGAAGAAAGAACTTTACTCACTCTGCGCTAAAAATGTCGGTATCAAAGGAGGATATTCTATGAAATCACTGTTGGAAGTTTCCTGCGTCAAAGGTGGAGAGAAAACATTTACACAGGTGATTTCGAAAAGTGTGTTTTGTTTGTTGGAAAAACTATGGATTCCAGGTATTCATTCGATATTCGTCGAGTCCCGAGCCGAATCCCCCGGTACGTCTTAGTCCGTGTCAGAGTTGGGGACACAAGGCGAAGAGTCGGTACTCGGCAATTAGCGAATGCGTGGCAACGAATTTAAACCAGTATCCGTAGATAATCCCAGCATCTAACTCTAGCTTTTACATTTAAACACTAATTGAAATTTATTTAATTTTTATTAATGACGCCTAGTTTTATGATTGCTTTCGGAAAGAAGTGTCTCAAAGGGTATGATTTAATCTGTCCAGTATTAAATCTTATTAAGTCCGTTTTAATTGACATTAAAAATGCAAACCGTATTCGTAGAAAATGACCAAAGAAATATGGGCGAAACAGATGCAACCTTTTAAGGTAAGTCGAAGCTTGCGCTCTTGATACACCTTATCAAGGTGAAAGTAGTTATTTTAACATCGAACATTGATTATATTTTTTCTGGGTTTAATTAGGATTGTATAAAAGAAAAAGCTGCCGCTAAGCCGGAATAAATTGGAATTGGGATTATAAATCAATGTACAATTTGAAATAAAGTTTAAAATGTTATAACACTTTGACTACCCGTATAACAAAGCTTTGACTATGTTATTTACAGGTAAATCTTTGAATGAAAAATTATCGGTATTTCGCCAAGAAATCATTGATTCAACTCTCTTTTTTTACCATATTTCTTTATAATTTGGCGTCTATTGACCTTAACTCAAATTCTAAAATTTTCAACATTATCGCAGTTCTGATAGTCCTAGATTTATCTCTCCACTGTTTAGTATATAAGCTGAAGTTAGTTACGTTTTCATCATACTTACCTGGCGTCGCTGCGGCCTTGATCTTTGAGGAGGCGGGCTGGGGCGAGACCCGATCATTGCACCCAGATCGAGTTGACCCTCACCACTATCACTAATCGTGATCAGTGGGGCGTACTATTTTTGGTAGCGGGGGTCGTGCGTTCGCGCAAACCCCCAACATAAACTATGAATTACAAAAATAAATCTACATCATTAGAAGTAAGGCAAAATACAGCTTATATGCTTTTATTAAAGTAGATCTTCCAATAAAGGTGAAAACATGCCGAACATTTGCCCTAGAAGCGTTACAAATTCAGTGACCATCGTGACCATGTTGTGCATAAACGTGACGAATTCCTCCATCCTTGCGCTCCTGGACCTCATCCTTCTCGTCAAGAAATTTTCACGTTTCGCGTAACCATTGGCCTCACTCGGTGTCTCAGATCTCAAGAACCTCTTGTTAACATTGGCAACGTCATTTTTCTGGTCGTATCCACGAAGGACTTCAAGTATATCTACATGGCTATACTTCTCAGCCAAACTTAAGGCATTTTCCCCATCTTTATCAGTGACTTTAACATCCGCTTGGTAGCCAATCAGAAGCTTGACCGTATTGAAGTCATTATCGCCCACAGCGTGCATAAGGGCGGTCCAGCCTTTGTTGTCAACCGCGTTTATGTCGGCGTGGTTTTCCAGTAAGATTTTCACCGTGGAATAATCACTGGCTTTCATTAGTGCGGTTTGACCTTCATGGTCAGCAGAGTTGACATTGGCCCCGTTGTCGATGAGGTATTGAGTTGACTTATGACATCCGTTTATGGCGCTGTGGGTCAATGGAGTCCAGCCTTCGCGGTCCATCACTATAAAGGTCGAAGTTCAGGAAGTTAAACTGGATATCCGTAAAACATAATGGTTGTGATAATAGCGTCATCATGACCTTGTGACAAGGATATTCAAGGTCATCTGAAGCGAGTGTACTCTTACCTTTAACATCTGCACCATGGTCTATGAGGAATTTAACAACGTCATCATTGCAAAAACTGAGAGCGTAAATGAGGGGTGTCCATCCATATACGTTGACAGAGTTGACAACCGCGCCTTTTTCAACCAACTTACTGACCACGTCCAGGAGTCCTTTGTTAGAAGCGGCCATTAGAGGGTTGTACAACATGAAGTCACTCGTGCTAATGTTGGCGCCTTTTTTGATTAGAAGTAGGGACATATTGGAGTAACCGCTGACGCAAGCTGAGAGTAAAGCTGTCCTGCCGAAGATGTCCCTTGAGTCAATGTCAACACCCTGGGATAAGAGGGACAGCACCGTCCTTTCGTCCCCGCTTGGAGCCTTCATAGCGGCTTTGATTAAACGGGACCCTTTTTCGGTAACAGGCTCGCAAAATATCTATTATTAAGGGAACATAATGAATGATGATAACTATTGATCTTCCACCATGGAGCAATATTTAAGTAGGTCTACTTATAAAGCAATGGATTTTTAAGGAAAATATAACTTTCACTCCAGTAAAACTACTCCATGGAAAATAAAACTGCGTAATTTACCATTGATAGAAATATTGCTAGATTAATAAAGAGCAGTTTTAAAAACATGTTTACTCCTTAAAACTTAATCCGAATTTTCAGGTGATTCAATATGACTGAAATAAATATTAGAAATACATATAAAATTTTAATTGCGTTACTTTGGAATAAATTAATAAACAAATTGCTTAGATATAACTAATTAAAGTAAATGTAGGTTCAAAGGTATTTAAATACGTAGGAAAAAATTGTTATTCAAAAATCGTTGCGGCATGAAGGTAAATTACAGTTGTGATGACGTTTTCGTAAAAGAAATATTTTCCAACTTTTAATTGGATGCGTATTCTACACCAGTAACTGGAGAGTATTATCTCTCCATGTATTATCTGTCATCTAGTCCATGCGTCGTCTGCTCATTTAGAGAGTGACTATAATCGTATGGTTATATGGTTACACCCAGATATTTCACAAAACTAGCGACATAAATTAAAAATAAATGCTGGAAACGTTAATTACGAATGTTAAATATATAAAATTCAAAGTATGCAACGTTAAATTATGTAGGAAAATACGAGTTTTATAGACAAAGGCTTCGCGAATGTGTCAACTGTTATTAAAAAAGATGTGTCAGTGTCACATTAAATTCAGGCATACGTGTAACGGTGTAGTTAAAATAAGTGAAATTTTATTGTAAAGTCGTCTCTTAAGAACTTATAAAACACTATAAAAATGTTTAAAAAGCTTAAAAAGAAGTTAGAAGAAGAAACAAACGCGGATATCGCGCCTGGGCTTCCATTAGCCAGTTCTGGATCATCTATTAGTCTTTCTGGTGAGTTTAATTTAATTATGATTAGAATTAAGATAATATTAAGGTTCTAGAAGATAAATAACATTATTATTTATATGAAAATCGTAATATTTAAGTGGGTTAACTGTTTAATTCTACCATTTTAAGGTTCAGAGCGAGAAACTAGTCCAGTTAAAATTTCCTCATCTCAGGAAACACTTCCTACCATTCCAAATGTATCTGTAAATGCAAATGCAAATGCAAATGCAAATGATGCGGTTAAGAAAGCCTCAACTAATTCTGATCAAGATCATAATGGACCAAATGAGAAATTATCATTAGCTTTGAGCCCTAATTTGGCCATTGATGCATTAACACTTCAACTTAAGCAAAAAAGTGATCGAGTTTCAACTCTGGAAAACACTATTAAAGGTAAATAAAACTTTATTTGCTTTGATTCTTGCAAAATGTTGTCAATAGTTTGAAACCTTGTGTTACTTTGATAGTTTTAAATGCCTAAATTAATTGCAAATACTTAAATTAGTTGCAAATACTTCAATTTCTTGCAAATGCTTAAATTTCTTGCAAATGCTTCAATTTCTTGCAAATACTTAAATTTCTTGCAAATGCTTAAATTTCTTGCAAATGCTTCAATTTCTTGCAAATGCTTCAATTTCTTGCAAATACTTAAATTTCTTGCAAATGCTTAAATTTCTTGCAAATGCTTCAATTTCTTGCAAATGCTTCAATTTCTTGCAAATACTTCAATTTCTTGCAAATACTTCAATTTCTTGCAAATACTTGAATTTCTTGCAAATACTTGAATTTCTTGCAAATACTTAAATTTATTGCAAAAACTTAAATTTCTTGCAAAAACTTAAATTTATTGCAAATACTTCAATTTCTTGCAAATACTTCAATTTCTTGCAAATACTTCAATTTCTTGCAAATACTTCAATTTCTTGCAAATACTTGAATTTCTTGCAAATACTTGAATTTCTTGCAGATTTGCAACAGCAACTTTTGGGTGAGCAAAAACGCAATGCAAAACTTGCATCTGATTCTGATCAGTTGAAAGATAAACGGAGTAAAAAAGAAAGAGAGATGGCGATCCAGTTTGAAAACTTAAATCGGGAGAAAATGGATTTGGAGGTTCGTCTAAGAGATGCTCTACTTAAATCTGAAAGGTTAGCGGCTCAACAAGAATCAACTGAAGAATTAGACGGATTCCAAAGTCAAGAAATGGCCAAAGTCAAACACTTGGTAAGTTGCTCAGACCCCCAGGGAATTTAAAATAGGCCAAAATTAAAGGTTGTAGAGGTTAAAAAAAATAGACCAAAATTAAAGGGTAGGGAGTTTTAAAAATAGGCCAAAATTAATGGGTGGAGAGTTTTAAAAATAGGCCAAAATTAAAGGGTGGGGAGTTTTAAAAATAGGCCAAAATTAATGGGTGAGAGTTTTGAAAATAGGTCAAAATTAAAGGGTCGGGAATTTTAAAAATAGGCCAAAATTAATGGGTGAGAGTTTTGAAAATAGGTCAAAATTAAAGGGTTGGGAATTTTAACATAGATAAAAAAGATCAGGGAATTTTAAAAAATTAATCATAAAGGTCAGAGAATTTTTAAAAATTAATCATAAAGGTCAGGGAATTTTTAAAAATTAATCATAGAGGTCAGGGAATTTTTAAAAATTAATCATAGAGGTCAGGGAATTTTTAAAAATTAATCATAGAAAATGAGCCATAAAAGGTCAGGGAATTTTTAAAATGAGCCATAAAAGGTTAGAAAATTTTAAAAAAGAACCTTAAAGGTCGGGGAATTTTTAAAATGAGTCATAAAGGTCGGGGGATTTTTAAAATGAGCCATAAAGGTCGGGGGATTTTTAAAATGAGCCATAAAGGTCGGGGGATTTTTAAAATGAGCCATAAAGGTCGGGGGAATTTTTAAAATGAGCCATAAAGGTGGGGGAATTTTTAAAATGAACCGTAAAGGTCGGGGAATTTTTAAAATGAACCATAAAGGTGGGGGAATTTTTAAAATGAGCCGTAAAAGGTCGGGGAAATTTTTAAAATGAGCCATAAAGGTCGGGGGAATTTTTAAAATGAACCATAAAGGTCGGGGAATTTGAATAATGAGCTTTTGTGTACTCTTGTTTAATTTTGATTAGCTTTTGAAGAGTCAGCAAGATCTGAGTCAAAAGCAAGAAGAGGCGAAACGTCACTGGAATGATTTATTATTGGCCAATCAGAAAGTTAGGGAATTGGAGGCGGAGCTTCAAAAGTCAAAAGAGGGAATCTCGTCTGTCAAATCACTGCAATTGGAAAAGCGACATTTGGAATCCGAAGTGGACAGACTGAAGCAAGATGCCCTAAAAGTAAGACAAACGTATCCTTATTTCTTGTTGTTTTATTGTCCTACATATTGTTATTAAGAATAATTAAGATTAAGGAAAATTAAATAGTTATCATTAAATTTTACCTTTATAATAAAACTGAAAATAACAATTAGCGCAATCGGCTTAAGCAGCTGATGACCCCTTTGAAATAATTTAAATTATCAAACCTTTAAATTAAAATTAGTTATTAAATGATAAGCATATCGTAGTAGGAGCTCTTTTTGAACCATTTCCCAATCCTTGGCTTCTTATGAAATGTTAAAAACTTGAATTCCCTTTCAATATATAAGGTTATAAGATATGTTCCATCCATAAGTTTGACACTATCTATACTTCTTAGTGCTAGAGACTTAACAGCTCGATATAACTAGTTCGAGGGAGAACGACGGAAGCGACAATTGGAAGTCCTCGGTGGTTATTTTTGCATGCAGGACTTCCATCTGGGTCCTATTTAGTCTGCAAACTTATGGAACATATCTTATCAACTTATGATATTTAAGTACTTACGTTCGTGTCCCATTAACATTGCGCTATGCGTCATCCTAATTCCCGCGTGACGCTACAATATAGAACGCTACCCGTTCCTCTCACATGGAGAAAACCTTGGGGGATTTGACGGACGAATTGGACGCTCTAAAACATATTCACGAAGTCTACAAGAGTAAGGTACTGAAGTCCCTTAAAGTATTAACCCTTTTATAGTTTTACAATCACCTTTGTATGCTTTGCGAACTTTTGCATTAAACACCAATACTGATCTCTTAATTGTTAATTTCGAGCTAATTAATTTCAATCACTAAATGGTCATCAGCTTGCTTTTTATAAAAGTATGCTTAATTACTTCCTTAAATTAAATTGACACCCTTTGCTTGTTAAAAATCGCTAGTAGCAGAAGGGGATAATAGTAGAAGGATGACACTCTGTATCCTCTTAATACTTTAGTTATGTAACGTGATTCTAATTCTTCCCGGGCTCATGGCACCATTTTTGTTTGCTCTCCCTTGCTCATCAAATTTAATTCAGATGGACATCGCACCGTGCTAGGGTCAATTCTATAACTTTTCGGTAATTACTAAATCCCCAACAATCGACCCACAAACCTTGATTGTCTCTATGGGCGACAAGCGCATGCGCCTTGGCAAATAGTTAAGCAGCGCTAATAGAGTAATGATGAGTAGGGAACTATTTGTTTATGGCGTATGTGATTCGGTTTAGTAACCTTGTGCACTCCAAATGTTAATTCTGATGTTGGGAAGAATCATGTTACAATTATAGTCCCCGCTTTGTGGTGGTACACTTCTCTCGAATAGAAATATTATAAACTTCAGTAGATTGTTAATTGCAGCCTTCATTAATGGTTTTTTTTTTTTGGTGTCACTTCTAAGATTGCGATTGAATGTTATCTTTACCGTTAATTAATGATTAATGTACAATTCTTAAGATGCGTCCGTTAATTTTAATATTAGTTTGACAATGGAATGTCAATTAGTTTTAATCGTTGGTGGCAGTCTTTTTTGCGCCAATACGCTCTGTTTAACTTTAATTATTTTTGGCTTAGTTAATTTTAATATTGTATCTAGAATAGCAGTTTGTTGGATGAGAAAGATAACGAAATCTGTCATATTCAAGAAAGGGTCGAAGTTCTCGAGAAACGTTTAGCCGAAAGTGATTTAAGTGGCGATGAAAAAGTTGAAGCCCTCATTGCTGAGGTAAATATATCACTTTAAACATTACCTGGAACAAGGCACGGGAATTTTATAGTTGTCATAAAACGCGGGGAAATTTTATAGCTGGCATAAAACGCGGGAAAATTTTATAGTTGTCGTAAAAGGCGGGAAAATTTTATAGTTGTGGTAAAAGGCGGGAAAATTTTATAGTTGTCTTAAAAGGCGGGAAAATTTTATAGTTGTCATAAAAGGCGGGAAAATTTTATAGTTGGCAAAAAAGGCGGGAAAATTTTATAGTTGGCAAAAAAGGCGGGAAAATTATATAGTTGGCCTAAAACGAAGGAAAATTTTGTAGTGGGCAAAAAAGGCGGGAAAATTTTATAGTTGGCATAAAAGGCGGGAAAATTTTATAGTTGGCATAAAAGGCGGGAAAATTTTATAGTTGGCACAAAAGGCGGGAAAATTTTATAGTTGGCATAAAACGCGGGAAAATTTTATGTTAGGGAAAATTTATGACTTAAGTCGATCAGGGAAAACCTGATAAAGTCATTTTAAAATTTTTAAATGAAAAATACGCGACACTTGCCTTTGTGACAAATTGCAGAGAAAGACAATGGAAAAGAAATTGGAAGAATCACGGCAGCATTTAAGCGAAGTTAAAACAACTTGGAGTGAAAAGATACACAGTCTCGAAAATCAGGTAAAATATACACTTTGTTCAAAATATTTTTGGTAAAAAAGTTTGTCACCGGTTACTGAGAGATTGTCATGAAGTGACGACACGTAGGTCATAGATTCTTGTAAAGGCATAGTAATGCAAACTAAATAGGAAGATGAAGAAGTCCTACAAAATTAAGCGTGTATAGGCATACCTTATAAACTTATGATAATATGCGTAACAAATATCGCAATCAACCTTTGACCTAAAAATTTCAGGGAAAACCTGCAAAAGTCACGGAATTTGAATCTGAAAATTTATCGTCAATTAATTTTTCAATAAATGTTTCGTTACGTTTTTTTTTTAAGATATTCCATTTGAACAAGAAAATGGCGGAAGACAGCGAAGATTCGGGTCAATTCGAGAAACGTTTGGAAGAAGCTCAAGGTCAAATTGCCGCCTTGAGGGAGAGCAACTTCAAATTGGAGGAACAGTTGAACAAAATGAAGGAAAGAAACCAAAGATTGGAGAAAGAGAAGAATGAAGCCATACAAGACCTCGAAGAACGACTTTCCAAAAGAGAAACTGAACTGGGCAGCAAAGCTACACTGTTGGAAGCTCAACTCAACGAAATCAGGAAAAGTACCACCAAGGAAATCAGCGAACTTCAAAATAGAGTGGTAAGTCAGTCAGTTATACCTTTTTATTGTACAGGGGACGGAAGTACGTGAGTGGGATGGTTCTATGGGAAATAGATTTTGAGTCTAAAATGTTCTATACTTCTACGACCTGCCGATTTTGGTTGAGCCCCCACAAGGGATGTACATCCCCTAATACAATTTATGATCATTTATGCGACGTGTTGGTGATTTGCGGGCGGCCATATTTTTTTTGGGGGTAGGGGGGTCATAATGTTGACCTGTAAAGTCCGAAGGAAACATTGTTTGTATTGTGTTGAAAAACTCTAGGCCTAGCATTTTTGTTTGAAATATTTTGGGCTATTGTTCCTTTTTCCTTCCCATTCAAAGTTCTAGTGGCACCCCATGTTATTTTGCGTTTACCTTAATGCCGTCAAAGGTCGGGGGCTGCCATTACTCTGCTATTACTCAATTAATACTACAACTGTAAAAGGCCTAAGTAGGGGTTTTTAATGTTTTATATTAGAGTGAGTTGGTTTCGTGCCAAACTGAAAACGTTCAAAAAGAAATTGAAACTGAACAGAAATTGACGAATTTGGAAGATGAAAATATGCAGCTAAAAAGTGACCTTAACCGAGAAGAAACCGAAAAGATATCCATAACCGAGGCTTACGCCTCGACAGTCGCCAGACTTCAAGAAGCTGAGAAAAAAGTAAGTGCACCACAATTCGTACATTTTTAACTTAATTATAGGCCTATATTAAAAATAATAGCGTAAAAACGTAATTAGTCAAACTATTCCCTTAATTTTATATAAGAAATTATAATTAAAGTGTCAGAAGTTGAAAGTTCTAAGCCTAACGCCCATTTTCGGCTTTAAAACCTCCGTAGGGAACTCTAACCAATCAGCGACAGCGAAAATAAAAGCGCGCGAAATGATTTATAGGCTTATATAAAAAATAATAGCGTAAAAATAATTAGTCAAACTATTCCCTTAATTTTATATAAGAAATTATAATTAAAGTATCCGAAGTTAAAAGTTCTAAGCCTAACGCTCATTTTCGATTTAAAAAACCTCCATAGGGAACTTTAACCAATCAGCGACAGCGAAAATAAAAGCGCGCGAAATGATTTATAGGCTTATATAAAAAATAATAGCGTAAGAATAATTAGTCAAACTATTCCCTTAATTTTATATAAGAAATTATAATTAAAGTATCCGAAGTTGAAAGTTCTAAGCCTAACGCTCATTTTCGATTTAAAAAACCTCCATAGGGAACTTTAACCAATCAGCGACAGCGAAAATAAAAGCGCGCGAAATCGCGTGGTGTTGCGGTTGATGATTGGTTAGAGTCCGTTTGGACTATAGCGGGTTGTAAATACATAGCCCACTCGATCACGCTTCACGACTCGAGCTGCTCGCACTTATTTATTTATTTGAATGTTGTTATTTAAATAAACAGTTTTGTTAATTTTATTTTATCAATCTAAATTAATTATAAAATTATTATTTATATTCTTCTTTGCAGATTTCTCAGTTGGAATCTGAATGCAGTAATTACGCCTTGGAGGTGCAGAATGTGACGTCACTTTTGCAAAGTGAGCAGAGAATGAGCGAGGAACGGCGCTCGGAGTTGGACCGCTTGATGATAAGGAATGCCGAATTGTCGCAACAGTTGGAATTACTTAAAAGAGAAGCGGACGAAGAAAGTAACATTAAAGAAAAGGAGAAGGAGGAATTAGAACGACAAGTTAGCCAATTAGAGGAAAGGAACAGTGAACTTCAAGAAAAGGTAAGTGATAACTAATCAGTGTTGTCAAGGTCGGGGCAAACCTGGAACTTAAATTAAGTCTAAAAGGTAAGGGGAACTTCGATAATAGGGCGAAGCAGAAATGTAATGTAATTTTAATAATAGACCAAAAATTTCGGGGAATGTTAACAATAGGCCAAAATTGTCCTGAAGGTTAACAATAGACCAAAAAGGTCGGGGATTGTTAACAATAGACCAAAAAGGTCGGGGATTGTTAACAATAGACCAAAAAGGTCGGGGATTGTTAACAATAGACCAAAAAGGTCGGGAAAGGTTAACAGTAGACCAAAAATGTCGGGAAAGGTTAACAGTAGACCAAAAAGGTCGGGAAAGGTTAACAGTAGACCAAAAAGGTCGGGAAAGGTTAACAGTAGACCAAAAAGGTCGGGAAAGGTTAACAGTAGACCAAAAAGGTCGGGAAAGGTTAACAGTAGACCAAAAAGGTCGGGAAAGGTTAACAGTAGACCAAAAAGGTCGGGAAAGGTTAACAGTAGACCAAAAAGGTCGGGAAAGGTTAACAGTAGACCAAAAAGGTCGGGAAAGGTTAACAGTAGACCAAAAAGGTCGGGAAAGGTTAACAGTAGACCAAAAAGGTCGGGAAAGGTTAACAGTAGACCAAAAAGGTCGGGAAAGGTTAACAGTAGACCAAAAAGGTCGGGAAAGGTTAACAGTAGACCAAAAAGGTCGGGAAAGGTTAATAATTGACCAGAAAGGTCGGGAAAGGTTAATAATTGACCAAAAAGGTCCGGAAAGGTTAATAATTGACCAAAAAGGTCGGGAAAGGTTAATAATTGACCAAAAAGGTCGGGAAAGGTTAATAATTGACCAAAAAGTTCGGGAAAGGTTAATAATTGACCAAAAAGGTCGGGAAAGGTTAATAATTGACCAGAAAGGTCGGGAAAGGTTAATAATAGGCCAAAAAGGTCGGGAAAGGTTAATAATTGACCAAAAAGGTCGGGAAAGGTTAATAATTGACCAGAAAGGTCGGGAAAGGTTAATAATAGGCGGGAAAGGTTAATAATAGGCCAAAAAGGTCGGGAAAGGTTAATAATAGGTCAAAAATGGTCTGAGTTTGTCATAGAACTTGAAAATAGGCTTTAAAGCTCAGATAACGTCAGGAAGTTTAAAAAGCGGCCAAAAGGGCTCGGAAATTGATTTTAGTAAATCATTCCTCGTTCAAGTGACAGTCCGCCATTTTGAAGGTCAAATCTGACTTTATAGGTAGATGCTCTTGAAAAGGGCGAATCGGAGCGTCAAGCTCAAAATGGTTTAAATGAAGTACAAAACTCTACTATTCTCGAACTGCAGGAAAAACTAGCTGACAGAAATAAAGTAGGTAGACTTCGACAGCCCAATCCGCGATCAGAGCCCACTCGATCACGCACTAAGGGACCCATTAGCGCGTGATCTAATGGGCTATGATGGCGGCCATTTTACGCATTAAATCCCCCGTAGACAATAAAACTTCAGCAACAACGTCTGGGAGACATGAAGAAGACGCTGCAACGGGAGTTGAAAGTGCAAACCAATTTCGATTCCAATCAAAGTTTATTGGAATCTAGCGCAGCCATAATTTCCACTACTAATATATCGACTCCCGATCCAAAGAGATCGCAGCGTAGAAGCGCCAGTCCCAATGGTTTGGGTTCAACCAATGGTTCTGGCTCCATATTGTCCGAGGGAACGCCCTATGATGACGTCAATTTCAGCTATTTGCGCCACGTGGTCTTCAAATTCATGACTAGTCCCGAATACGAGGTAAGAGTTTGATTTTTATTTGACACATTTTAAACTCTATGGGAATCGGGGGAGGCAGTAAAGGGTATGTGGATGTTTATTAAAACCTATGGGAATCGTAAGAAATGATTAAGTATTCAATAAAACCTATGGGAATAGTAAGGTAACATTATATATTCAAAGACCCATGGCAATTTTTCGAAAGTTAACCTATGGGAATAATAAGGTAACATGATATATTCAAAAACCCATGGGAATTTTTCGAAAGTTAACCTATGGGAATAATAAGGTAACATGATATATTCAAAAACGTATGGGAATTGTGCAAAATAAATCTATGGGAATAATTAGAAATATTAAATTTTCAAAATATACCTATGGGAATAATTAGAAATATTAAATTTTCAAAATATACCTATGGGAATAATTAGAAATATTAAATTTTCAAAATATACCTATGGGAATAATTAGAAATATTAAATTTTCAAAATATACCTATGGGAATAATTAGAAATATTAAATTTTCAAAATATACCTATGGGAATAATTAGGAAATATTGCAATTTCAAAATAAACCTATGGGAATAATTAGGAAATATTGCAATTTCAAAATATACCTATGGGAATAATTAGGAAATATTGCAATTTCAAAATAAACCTATGGGAATAATTAGAAAATATTAAATTTTCAAAACATACCTATGGGAATAACTAGAAAAATGGTCAAAATAAACCTATGGGAATCATTAGAAATCAAATATTAAAAATATAGCTATGGGAATGTTTAAACATATAGGCTCAACACTTGGTTCGAGCTGTGGCGGTTCTACTGCACTTGACCCAAGAAGAGGAGAAATTTATCAAAGACATTTTAGAGTGGAAAATGTCTTGGTTCGGTTCAAAACCTCAACCGGGTAGTCGGTACTATAAAAGCAAACCTACTCAAGCCCCCTTACTACTTTCAAAACCCAGATGATTGACAGCTAATTTGTTTTAATTGTACAGCTTAATTATAACAGAGATAAACAATTATATATATATATGTAGGAATTATAATAATACAATTTACTAATCGATAAAACGGAATGGGATACACTGAAATGAACGCATTTTACTTTTTGTCAAATTACTTCAGTGCCCCTTTAAAAAATAAAGGAAAAAGGATTTTTTTTAATTTATATATATTGGGATGTATTATTTGCATTTGTAATTAAAAATATCATAGTTTATATCTTCATTAGCTAAAACTAATTGATGTAATTTAAATTGTAAACTTAATTTAATTGCTTATTATCGAGAAAATATATGCAATTTTTTCGTATTGTTTTTTAAACACTATAAATCGTCTCTAATAAATGATATTCTTCCAAATTATTCACTTTTTCAAAGTTATTCTTCGTTTTACTAAAAGTAATATCTGCACCTTCAGGTACTCGATTCACTAAAAATAGTATCTGCAACTTCAAGTAATCGGTTCCTTAAAAATAATATCTGTGCCTTCAAGTACTCGATTCGCTAATAATATCTGAGCCTTCAAGTACTCGGTTATCCAAAAATAATACCTGCACCTTCAGGTACTCGGTTCTCTAAAAATAATATCTGCACTTTCAGGTACTCGGTTCTCTAAAAATAATATCTGCACTTTCAGGTACTCGGTTCTCTAAAAATAATATCTGCACCTTCAGGTACTCGATTTTCTAAAAAAAATATCTGTGCCTTCAAGTACTCAATTCACTAAAATTAGTATCTGCCCCTTCGGGCCGCGTACTCCGTTCTCTAAAAATAATATCTGCACCTTCAGGTACTCGGTTCTCTAAAAATAATATCTGCGCCTTCAGGTACTCGATTTTCTAAAAATAATATCTGCGCCTTCAGGTACTCGATTTTCTAAAAATAATATCTGCGCGCCTTCAGGTACTCAGTTCTCTAAAAATAATATCTGCACCTTCAGGTACTCGGTTCTCTAAAAATAATATCAGCACCTTCAGGTACTCGATTTTCTAAAAATAATATCAGCACCTTCAGGTACTCGATTTTCTAAAAATAATATCTGCCCCTTCAGGTACTCGATTTCCTAAAAATAATATCTGCGCCTTCAAGTACTCAATTCACTAAAATTAGTATCTGTCCCTTCGGGCCGCGTATTCCGTTCTCTAAAAATAATATCTGCGCCTTCAGCTACTTGATTCACTGAAGTCCTTTGGTTTCTGCTAATTAGTATTTGGTAAATACTAACTAATTTTAGTTTAATTAATATTAAACGAGGCGAATTAAATAATAGTAAAATTTGGAAAACTTTATTTTTATACAGAGAAGTGAATACAAAAATTTTTTTTTAACGAAAATGAATAATTAACAATCAATAAATGATTAAGATTAATTATTAGACTCGTTTTCTGTCGGTGAGTACTCTAACTATGGAACCGACTCCTCCGACAGCGTAAGCCTTCTCGTGCCAAGCCAACAGATGCGCGCTACTTTTCTCCGAAGGATACTCAAACCCTCTGTAGATGTACTTCATCAAAACGTCCAATAAATCGCGATCTAACGCTTGAACTGCTTTCTCCATTTCACTCGTTTTGATGGAAAGTAAAACCTTTATAACTAAAAAGAAAGCTGAATCTCGAACAGCGATGTTTTTCGATCCAACTGGTGCCGTGCGGAGAACGGTCAAGAGAGCGTCGAAGTTTTTACCCGTAAAAAACATGGTTAAGGAACTTTTAATCGCCATTTTTGTTAAGCCTAACTTGTTAATTAGAGTTTATACTACAAAATTAATAAACTTTAATCGTAATTAAAAAGGATATTGATTAAGAAGATTAGTGATTTCATTTTCATCTGGTCCGGCGGGTGGTGATTGGGCTTCGCTGCCTTCGTCTTCTTTGTAAATATCTTCGGAATATTGGTCAATGTCGATTTTACGGAAAGCGGAGGATGAAGTATTCTTTGCCATGTTTTTAATTTAATTAAAAAGACGAGTTATTTAATTAAATTTCAAAGAAAATTACGGGTGACTGGCTGTGATACACCCTTTTTTGACAGACGAGGCTTCACAACAAATGACAGATAGTAGTTGATTGGTCAGCAATTGCGGGAGATGACGCTGTAACAGCTAAGGGGAAATAAGTATGGCATTTTGAAGACTATAGAAAACGTATTGTTTCGAACTTTTGAGAGTTAAGCCTAGCTTGTTAAAATTTATTATTTATTTATTGCAAAAATCATTAGGTGTAATTTAATTGTCAGGTCATCAGTTCAGCTGCTCAGAACGCGATATTGTTCCGCTCCGAAGTTATAACGAGTTTATTTAAAATTGTATTATATTTATGTCTCCTGTAATAATGCTCCATGGTAGCAGATCGCTACCATAGGCAATTAGGCATAGAGATGATCGCTACCAGCAGGGCCGGAAATAAGAAAAATTTCTTATAGAACATGTGTCCAGTGACTCCCCCTGTTTGAATGAAAAATTTATAGGACTAAAGTGGCCAAAAATAGTGTCGCATATCCATGGCCAAGCTATCAAAACTTGGGAAAATTTATTGGTCAAACTGTCCTGTGACCTTAGCTTTTAAAAAAATTATGGGACATTTTAAAATTTTATTGGACAATGTCCAGTGTCCTGCGCTTATTTCCGGCCCTGGCTACCAGCACCAGCCAAAGGAAAACGGTTTGAGCTAGTGTAATCTTCAAAAGGTTATAGTTGTTTTCTGACATACTCGTAACAACTTCCCAATCAATTCATCATTTCTTTAGTCTTTTGCAAAATTGACGTCGGTTGTACCGGGGCACCACCGCTGCTGATGTTAGCTTCCCGGCACAGCAGTAATTGTGCCAGTTTCAAATTACAAAAACTAATTAAAACAATGAACTTTCATCTTATAAACGAAGATTAATTAAATTAATATATTTAAGCCTTGGTAAGTTTTTCTGCGTGTAAGATTTTAGTCTAAAGAGAATCGGACAAAAAAAGGAGACGGTTTTTACCTTGCAAGGTTCAAAGGTCGAAATAAATCTTTGTAAAATCGGATTAGCAGTTCAAATTAAAACCTATTTAATTGAAACATAATTAACGGGTGTGTAATATGACCCCTATTTAACCCTTGGAGTAATTAACTCAAAAAGCATGTCACATTCACAATCTGTCAAAATGGAATTCGCGTCTCCCGATGGGTTATTCCGTAAAAAGGTGGTCAAAGCGGGTTTGGGATTTTTCGTCCCCATTGATGGGGCCGTTTGCAAAACGGAAGCCATCTCGGATGAATACGGACTCTTAAGGCAATTAGACGCCAATAATTCCAAAGAAATAATAATCGGGGAGGCGGACGATCACGTTGATTTCGTCATTGAGTCAGGTTTAAGTACCATGAAGGAACAAGAAGTAGCCGAAATATTTTTTCTGTTACCAAGTAGCGCGGTTAAAAAACCATTACCAAATTCGCCGTTAAAGGAAGAAGCGAAACAGGAGAAGTACTTGGACGATATTGACGAAATGAAGAGTCCTCTTATAGAGGAAGAACGCGATTTAGACTTGGCCAGTTCGCGAGAAAGCGTCAATAAACAGGACAGTGTCGAAAAACGCGAGAATTGCCGCGAAAATGAATTGGATAACAAAGTTTGTCAAGACATTATTGACGATAGCGATAAAGACAAGGACGTTGTTGATTTAATTGAAAATCCCCAAGATGTTGTTGTTGTTGAAAAAAGTGCCCATCTTGATCATGAAATTAGTTCAACCACAAGTGATCAAGACGAAATTGAACTGAAGAGTTTTTGCGATGGAGTTCCTGTTGAGAAAGTTAGCGTTACAATTAGGTAAGTACCTATTTTTTTTTTGGCTTTTTGGGGTAGATGGCGGTGTAAAAGGGGATCTGTATAAAGAAATTTATGTAATCGTCTGCTATGGGAATCACGTGGGCCGTCACGTGGACAACTTGGTTTGTAGGTAACTAGCGACATTTAGGTTTTAGTTTAGGACATCGTGCGTCCAGGCTACTACGAACTTTCTCGTGACGTCACACCCCGTTTTGGCGACCATATCCATGATGCATTCTTTACAGACGGTAGTTGTGATTGTGACCGACCTTGAGTAGTGACATTACGCCTTAGACCCCCGACTGCTGTTTTTCACTGTGAACCAGTGGTGGGCAAAATTCGCGAAGGACGCGAGGGACTTTTGTACTACCAAGCGGGGACGAGGGAGCGACGTTTCCCCGCTTGGTAGTACAAAAGTCCCTCGCGTCCTTCGCGAATTTTGCCCACCACGGCTGTGAACCCTCAAAGCAGAAATGATGGATATTCTATTACAAACGTAGCTATTGTGCTGATGGTCTGTTTGTGTGTTTGTTAGTTAGTGGAGTTTGTTTGTGGAATAAGAATGTTACAGACCCTTTAAGAGTATCATGGCAGTTGTGACCCCCGACTGCTGTTTTTCACTGTGTACCCACAAAGCAGAAATGATGGATATTCTTTTATATTATAAGCAAACGTAGCTATTGAGCTGGTAGTCTGTGTGTGTGTTTGTTAGTTAGTTAGTGGAGTTTGTGTGTGGAGCTCGAATAAGAATGTTTCGATCTAAATAACCGTAACTGAAAAAGGCCCGATTATTTCTTAAATCTTAGATTAATCTGCTTCACACGTCAACCGGAAATATGGGAAATGAGCGTGACGGAAAAATGGCGTCGTGCCACGCGTCATAAAGAACGGGGGGTGGAACTTTACGCTCGCGGTCGACACGGTTGGGCCTTTCGGCGCTTTTCCGTGGCAATTAGATATCTCATTAGCGTTGAACACGACATTCCCCCGGAACATCTGGAAAAAGAAGTGGACGTCAAAGGCTTAAAACTCTCTTGCTACCTCA
Organism: Phalangium opilio; assembly: GCF_054372755.1. Lineage (NCBI taxonomy): Eukaryota > Metazoa > Arthropoda > Arachnida > Opiliones > Phalangiidae > Phalangium > Phalangium opilio. The sequence goes on along the minus strand of NW_028324166.1, from coordinate 858,513 downwards.
ACATCGCCGCGTGCCATTTGAAAAAGCCAAATTACGAATTGGCCGCCAAAGTCTGCTCCAAGGCCCTGGAATTGGACGCCTACAATGCCAAGGCCCTGTACCGACGAGCGACGGCCTTCATACACCTGCAAGATTACGAAAAGGCCGAAGAGGACTTGAAACGCGCCGCTGAACTCGAACCCGCCAATTCGGCCATTGTTAAGCAACAAAAGGTTCTCAAAGGTAAAGTGCACAAACTGAACACGTTTTACGCCAAAGCTATGAAGAAAATGTTCACGTAATCATGGTAAGATGACTTTATTTCGATTAAATGACGCGGTGAACACGAATGGCGTTTCATTTCTTGTTTTCGTGTTTAATATTTGATTTTTGCGCGAATCGAATCTCGGGTTGTATTCGCGAGTCGCGCACGCTTATCACAGTATTATTTTAACGTGGAACAGATTGTATCATTTGTGTTCGGTTGTAAGGTGAACACACTGCTGTTACTTATGTTCAGGTCTTGTTTAATGCAGAGTAGGCCTACATAGTATGGGTTTAGACATGGCCCACTCGATGCGCGTGATCGAGTGGGCTGTGGTTTAGAAAACAGTGTTTTAAGTGAAACACAGTGTTAATCATGTTTAGTTAAGAATTTATTAATTAAAATCTGAATATTTTGGGGGTAATTACTAATTACACGCTGAAATAAATTAAACAAGGTACAGATAATTATTATAGACTCAAAATAGCAATCGAACAAAAATTAAAAAACATCGAAAAATGTACGTAATATGTAGATATATAATTACAACACAATAGGAATATTTTTACCTAATAGTTAATGCTACGTGTGTGAAACAGGCTGAGGCTAATTCTGCCCTATTTCATTAATTTTACCGCGACCTACGATTTAAAGTTGGTGAACACGTTGCTTTTTAATAATTCAATAGAGAACTTTCAGTTAGCGGAGGAGCTAAGATTCGTGACGTAATTTACATACTGGTGGGTTGAATGCGCTTGTAAAGCTAAACCCCCATCCATTATGGCTGCCAGAACAGTGGTAAAACTTATCAGGGTCTCTTTCTATTACGAAGAACCCATGAATAGGGAGCTCACAAGTCACAACTAGCTAGGGGAAGAGATAGTCTGACGTCATGTAGCAGGGGGATGAAACTCCAGTAAGAGATAGAAGGGTGTGACGTTTCAGGGTCAGAACTGTTAGCTCCCTATTAGGTGTTAAATAGAGTGTAGTATTTGGCCAACTTCCGGTATGTATTTCCAAAAACGTTAGATCATATGACTTCAAACAAAAAATACTATGTTGAACTCTGAACCACCGTCTAACGTCTTTGGATATTCCGTTCCTTATAAAGTAGACGATACTTTTGAACATTAAATTAAAAATAACTTGTTCTACCACTTCGTTAACCCTTGGTTGTTTTATTACATTAGGCCTTTGACGTGTGCCTTTTTACATAATATATGTGTTTCCCAATAATTAGAAAATTTAAAAAAAAAATATATAGAAATGATATTCAAAGTGGCAGCTAAACTTTCTACTATAGCAAACAAATTAATATTTTAAAGTCCAGTTCAGACGATTTAACTTCCGGTATCGGTAAAGACCGTTTTTTCAAAATTAGGGTCTCCTGTTTTTTATTGCTCCGCGAGGAGCCAATGGAATTCGCTTTGAGTCGCTCATAAGTCAGAACCATCAGTAAGTTGCATCGTCTGAAACGGACTTTGCCTATGGAATCCACCTTATTCCCAATCCTATGCGTGTGCCAAGGCTTAGCACGTTATTTCTAACCACAGCCCACTCGATCACGCAAGTTGCACGCTCGTGAAACGTGCGTGATCGAGTGGGCTGTGTTCTAGCTGACAAATTTAAGTCAAAATGTTGCGTCGTCTGCTAGTGAGTCGAAAATATTGATACATTTATTTTCTACCATGAAGCAAGCAGACGACACATAACTTAAACCCAGATTTGACAAATAAAAATAGTAAAATACTACGCTAAGCCTTGGATGACGCATCGGGAATGAGGTGGATTAAGTTAAAAACTAATTCGCTTTGTGTCATTTACACATCAGGCTTCCAACTATTCACATCTGACCTCTCTCTTTCTCTCTCTTCTAAACTTAAGTGTGACGACGTAAATTTGTGACCAAAATTATAATTGCCACCAGGCTGATAGTTTAGATTAATTAGTTTAGAAAAAATGGTCATTTACGTCTTAATTGGCTTCAGACTTGACCATCTTATTAACTAAATGTCTGAAAAAAAAGCTCGGGAAATAAAATACACAAATAAAAATCAAATTTTTTGTAAAGAATTTAGAATAGCGGCCTTTTCGTGTCACGTGACCTGTGTTGCCGTAATGGTAACGAAATTGCTTGTTAAATACATAGACACGAGAGTTAATAGTTACGGGACCATATTTCTAATATCTATGAGTCTCTAATTTTGATTTTCCTAGCAATAATTAATGCGCAAACCCGCCCAAAATATTTAACAAAAATGATTCGTGTGCGCATGTACAATACTGCTTGGATTTAGGCCTACCAAAATAAAACGAAAATATAAAGAAAAGCTTCAATTAAGGAAATAATTATTAAATACATAAATTTTTGGTTTACTGGAGTGACATAATAAAAGTGAAGTGTTCCAAACATTAATCATTAATCATTAACATGGAACAAGAAGTAATATCTAGTTTATTGGGGAGAAGGTATAAATTTGCCTGCACATTTCCAGCTCTTTATCTCCAGTCCAAACGTATATTAGGTACCCCGGAGTTAATCCCCCCTTCGACCTCTAAAATACAACCAGGAGCATCTCATTGGTTCTTGAAAACTCCTCACGTCAGCGCGACACGAATGAGTACGAAAATTACACGTATTTGTCCGACTGAGGAGAGGCGCGAAATAGCCCGGGGCCTCCTTTTACGTCTCCCCCTTGTATTTTGAAAGAGGGAATGGGACTATAGGACGCCGCGCGCGAATACTCCCAAATAAACTAGATATCACGTCTTGATTAAACCTTATAAAAATCTGGAATTTTATTTACTTTGCACCAAAAAATTTACGAAGCTCGTACTTGTACTTAAAGTCACCTTTGACTGCGTTAAATAAAATGAACAGGCTTTGGAAGTTGCAGCGGACCGCGTGTTGGCTCAAGAGTTGTAAAGAGAAAACGTGTGTCCCTCTAGGCCAAGGCCTAATAAAGTTTTTATTAATGCCGCTGAACACAACTCGTGCCCTTGTTGAACACCCTTTTCTGTTTCGTGTTCTATTCTAATGTCTCAGTTCTTCCATAAATTAATGTTAATCTTTTTAACGAATTCTAAAACAAAATGTTTGTTAAAAGAAATAATTGTAACTGGGACTTAACGTAATATTAATAAGTATGATTATTTTTAAATCTGGAGGCATTGACACACCTGCTGCTCTACCTGTTAAAGGGACTGCAAAGAAGGCATCAACGGGTGGGTAAAAATTATTTGAAATACGTCACAGACATCACGTGATGCCAAGATACAAAGACTCCTCATGGAGTGGAACTGGACATCTAGTCCTTGTTTTTCGCGAGATTGCAGCGCCAATTCCATGAAGTGGTGGTTTTCGAAATTAAACGAACTAAGCTTCTTTGAACCACGCCTCTCCTTGGTCACGTGCCTCTGACGTATTTCAAATAATTTTTACCCACCCGCCGATGCCTTCTTTACAGTCCCTTTAAATTCATAACTTTAAGAAACTTTGTTATTCAAAAAATTGATTGAATTACAAATGTCTGTGATATTTTTGATTAATAAAAACTGCCGCAGATTCTGTTAAACCAAGAATTTTACTAGCGAGGGAGAGAATTCGTGAATTACCACACGTAGTCGAAGGATTTCCCTTGTAATTGAGCGTAAGTACACGTTCTCCACCTCCAGTGTTTTTTATTGTTGGAAACGGCAGATATGGGGCCATGGATATGTTGAAATACCAAAGTTTTATAGATTGCTATCTCTTCCGTTACACAAGGCGCCCGTTCGGCTGAGAAATAATGTCTTGGAGGGGTTTTAAAAATTGGAGGTGTTTAAATTTCAAATACTGAAATGCGACAGCTTGTAGGAAAACATAAAGCCTAACCATTGTTGGGTTTATTAATATAAGATTAGACTTCACGAAACAATTACAGTTCCGAGATAAGACACTAGTAATAATATGCAAAATCATTGATAGTTTTATTTACTTCGTATTACAGACTTCGAAATAATTCTCTTAAACAAAACAAGGTTCAATAAATAATAGATTAGTTATTTTCGGGTAGATTACGCCGGAGTTTTGTAGAGCAAGACCGCGTCTTCGTCCACGTAGAAAAAAGCAAAATGGCGCGCCTCGTGGGTAACGAAACTTCCAAAACTTTTGCCGATTACGCAATGCCATGCCCCGCCGTATTTTTGGTCAAATTCCTTCTTGATAAAGGCGGCCGTGTTGCGTTCAACCGTGAATCTCTTCAAACCGTCCAACGCCAGCTTGATGGCTTCCTTCTGCATGTCCTCTGGCATATCCGCGCGCTACAAGTAAACATAAGTAATTACAAAACAATTAGACTGTCAGTGACCATTCAGATAGTGTTAGCTTCTTGGCTTAAAACAAAGGTTAATTCATATTTACCTTGAGTATTACAACGCGCTCCGTGATAGTAACACTGGCCTGACGTTGTTTAGCCACTCGGTTCCTTCCATTAACGCTCTGAGTCCTCTGTACGTTCCCTTGGTTTCCGACACTATCCTGGCGTTGTCGTCCACCATCGCCTTGACTTTGTTGACGTTGACGTCCGTCACCGCCTTGGGTACTTTGTCTGCGTTGTCTTCCGCGGTTTTGTCTCCTGTTATTGTTCCTCTTGTTAGGAGTGCGCTGGGCTAAAGGCGCGGTCTCCTGACCCTGGGGCTGGTTTTCTTTCTCCGCGTTGACAGTTACGACAGTTGAACTTTGGTTTCCAGCAGTCGCCACATCAGTTTTCGGGTCCGGTAACTTCGGGTCTTCTTTACCAGTTTCCTTCAAGGGTCCCTCGGGGGCCGGTTGGCTTTCTGGAGTATCCACAGTCATGATAACGTGCTGCGAGAAAACGGAGAAAAACTTCGGTAGATTACTTGTAGTGAAGTCCTATATGAAGGTCAAGTTAGTCGCGGTGAAGTAGTACTTTATTACCGTTCATTCAAAATTTTTACAAAGTGAATGACATTTTCGAGAAGAATATTTTAATATATAGGAAAAATTCTGCCAGATGCTCCGAAAAACCTACGGCTATTGGAGAAAAAATTTCATCTGCCATTCTGTGTTTTGAATTTTGAACTTTGAAACTTTGTAGGTCGTTTTTTTAGATCAAAATTGGTGTTAAGTTATAAAAAAATAGGTATCAATTCATAAAAAAATATTCTGCTCCAGTGTTAAAGAAGTATTATCACTCCTTGTCCGTTTTCTACTAGCTGCTAGGGATCTGCCACCATGGAGCACTATTATAGGAGACGTAGCTTTACTCTATAGCAAGACTGCACTAGTGTGTTTGAATCTGTTTTAAGTTCAAGTCAGTTCTGTTCTTGTTGTTTGGTTTAAAAATTGAACTAGGGGAATTTGGCAATGGCGCACGCGGCTTGGAGGAGTAAAGGGAATTTATTTTCGTCGCTCGCGGTGGTGTTTTTATGGAGAATCGAATTTCGTGATGGCTGCAAGATGATTCGCGTTAAAAAGAGACATTCGAGTCCGCGATGTTGTTCATTCTCAGCGCCATTTTGTCCAACCTTAATTTCGATCGGAAACACTTAAATTTAATCGACAAACAGAACCATGCTTTCTTGAAAAGGTAAGACCTTTGAAATGTTCCTTGATGACCACGCTTTATTAATTAATGCGAGCTTATATTGAGAGAAATATTAATTAGGTTTGCATTGGCTTGAAATTGATTTAAACCCTAAAAAAATCTACATAAATTTGAGGTCGAAAAGTGGTATTAGTTATGCATTTTTTTCGTCATAGAAGCCCCCATGAGTTTAAAATGTGGGGGTTCCAAACTTAAAGAGGTGTTTCTTGACCCCCAAATAACGTTTTATGTTAAGGTCAAAGGTCATTCGTTGATCGCTTTCCGTATTTTCATTTTATTTGGTTCAGTTGGTCATAGAAGCCCCCCATGAGTTTAAAATGAGGGAGTTCCAAACTTAAAGAGGGGTTTCTTGACCCCCCAAATAACGTTTTATGTCTAGGTCAAAGGTCAAAGGTCACTCGTTGATCGCTTTTTCCGTATTTTAATTTTAATTGGTTCAGTAATGGCTGGAAGTGGTTCTGAAAGTGTGTCTGCTGCAGTAGCGCTACCCTCAACTTCTATTTTCTCGGATTGTGCCACTGTTGATTTAGCCAAACCTCTTTTTCTACAACGTATTGACCAAGCAGTGCGACTAGACTCGTTCTTAGAGCATGTTCAGAAGCAGTTTGAGCCACTTTCCTCTAGCGATGACTCGGCCGATAATCAATCTGACACTGAAACTGCTCCTGGATTTCAGAAGGTTAATGGCATTCTCTCCTCTCGACAAGGTAACAACACACACCTGATACACTCTTTTCAGGGAAATTATAGTCAAATCTTCCAAGGTTATCACTATATACCATGTTTTGGGAAAACAATATTAAAATGGATCAATTATTTTTGAAAACAGTTGTAAATAGGTCAAATTCTTTGGGAGAAATAATAAACTAGTTTTTGTGAGATATGCTTAATTATTTGGGAAAATAATATGTTCAATTATTGGGGGGGGGGGTAATATGTTCAATTATTGGGGGGGGGGGTGTAATATGTTCAATTATTGGGGGGGGGGTAATATGTTCAATTATTGGGGGGGTAATATGTTCAATTCTTTGGGGAGGTAATATGTTCAATTCTTTGGGGAGGTAATATGTTCAATTATGGGGGGCGGTAATATGTTCAATTATGGGGGCGGTAATATGTTCAATTATTGGGGGTAATATGTTCAATTATTCGGAGTGGGGTAATATGTTCAATTATTCGGAGGGGGTGATATGTTCAATTATTTTGGGGTGGGGTAATATGTTCAATTATTCGGAGTGGGGTAATATGTTCAATTATTCGGAGGGGGTGATATGTTCAATTATTTTGGGGTGGGGTAATATGTTCAATTATTTTGGGGTGGGGTAATATGTTCAATTCTTTGGGAAAAATAGAATATGTTCAATTCTTTGGGAAAAATAGAATATGTTCAATTCTTTGGGAAAAATGATAGAATATGTTCAATTCTTTGGGAAAAATGATAGAATATGTTCAATTCTTTGATAAAAACAGTGAAATAACATAATAAATGAGGAAGCTATTACTAATTTTGTTTCAGAGCGGAGGTCTGATAGAATGAAACTGTACAATTTTAATAAACTGAAGAAAAGTCGTAAATGGATTAAAGTAAGGGAAAACTTTGGGAAAAGAATGAATGCTAGTTGAGTGCAGTGTCTTTGAGCTAAATTTTGAATGAATAATTTGTCCCTAGAATATTCTGTTATCAGATTCTTCAGACTCTGACGATGAAACAAGTGGAGTTGATATTCAACGCATGCTCAGGATTCACAAACTCAAAACAAACACGGCCAAACAATTAGCTCTCAAACCAGAGGTAATTATCTCCCGCTAATTAGCTTTAATTATTGTTGTAATTGGATTAATTAATTATGGTTTTATTTTTGGTAGCTTCGTCAATATCAATACATCAGTACTGGTATTTTATCCAATCAAGATAAATTCCACGAACATCAGAAAGCTGTTCTTGGACACAAAAAGAAAACCAAAGACAAAAAGTCTGATAAAAAGAAAAGTGAGTTCACCTGAATTTTGAAATAGGCCAGGATGGTCAAGGAAAAGTCGGGGGATTTTGAAATAGGCCATAATTGTCAAGGAAAAATCGGGGGATTTGAAAATAGGCCATAATTGTCAAGGAAAAATCGGGGGATTTGAAAATAGGCCATAATTGTCAAGGAAAAGTCGGGGGATTTGAAAATACGCCATAATTGTCAAGGAAAAGTCGGGGGATTTGAAAATAGGCCATAATTGTCAAGGATAAATCGGGGGATTTTAAAATAGGCCATAATTGTCAAGGAAAAGTCGCGAAATTTTAAAATAGGCCAAGACGGTCAAGGAAAAGGCGGGGAATTTGAAAATAGGCCAAGACGGTCAAGGAAAAGTCGGGGTATATTAAAATAGGCCATTGCGATCTGGGAAAAGGCGGGGACTTTTAAAATAGGCCAAAATGATCACGGAAAAGTCGGGGACTTTTAAAATAGGCCATAACTGTCAAGGGAAAGTCGGGGGATTTTAAAATGGGCCAGGACGGTCAAGGAAAAGTCGGGGGATTTGAAAATACGCCATAATTGTCAAGGAAAAATCGGGGGATTTTAAAATGGGCCAGGACGGTCAAGGAAAAGTCGGGGGATTTTAAAATAGGCCAGGACGGTCAAGGAAAAGGCGGGGACTTTTAAAATAGGCCAAAATGATCACGGAAAAGTCGGGGACTTTTAAAATAGGCCAAAATGATCACAGAAAAGTCGGGGAATTTAAAAATAGGCCAATGCGATCTGGGAAAAGTCGGAAACTTTTAAAATAGGCCAAGACGGTCAAGGAAAATTCAGGGTGTTTTAAAATAGGCCAAAATTGTCAGGGAAAAGTCGGAGAAGTTGAAAATAGACCCTATTTGTTTTCTAAAACAATGTCATGTTCAATACTAATTAGTAGTAATTACCTTCTACCTTTTTGTACTTTTAGGCAAATCTAAGAAACGTAAAATGGAGAAAGAAGAAGACTACATTCTTTCGGAACAGGTAATTCAAATCATTCTAAGCTTCCAACGTTCCGACCCTTTTTTTGAAAGACTCCAAATGTGATAACGCAATTAAATACTTAAACTATTGAAATATTTTTATAAAATTAAAAATTTATTTTATGAAATAAAAGATTTGAACGTTACGTTGTTCCCCTTGTGCTTGCTTGCTTAAATGGCAATTAAATTTAATTAAAAGTCTGGTTGAGAAGTACAGATACTACCGAGGAACGAGCTCTTACTAATCTTACCAGGGAATTGGTATTTTGTTATTTATTTTTCAGGAAACTGCCTTGATTAGGGAAGCAATTAAAATGGAGGAATCCATCAATTTAACGGCTGCCGGCGGCGGCGTTGAGGGGGGCGGGGAAATGGGCCTCGTAAGTTCCGCCACGCCCACTACGTCGGCAGCGCCATCTTCTAGCGGAGGGAGCGGAAAACCCAAGAAGAAGACGCAGAATCCGCTCGCTATTGAAGCCTCCATGAACGCCAAACGAAAAAGGTTATGGGTCGCCATTTGTAAGAAAGAAATTAGCCGGGTACGTCACTTTTTAAACTTTTAAACAATTAAATTATTTTTAATTAATTATTAATTACTCTTTATTATTTTCTATTAAATATTAATTATTCTAGACTCAAAAGCAAATATTTGCAGCTCATAAAGAAGTTTTAACTAACGCGAAAAAGGTAAGGTATTGTAGTAGCAGACGACGCCAAAGAAATTTATATTTTGTTAGTTTTGTCGTCTGCTACAAAACTTAACTTGTTATCGCGTTAATTACTAAAAGTTTAGGCTGACTATTAATTAATTTAAATGATATATGATTAGCTGGCTGTTAATTGTCAACGCGAATGTCGTAAAGGCGCGCTTCTATCTCAAAAAGTAGTTAAGGACACGCCCTCCATGTCGCGTCGTTTAACCAAAGAAATGTTACTTTATTGGAAACGATACGAGAAAGTCGAGAAAGAACATCGGAAACGCGCCGAGAAAGAAGCCCAGGAACAATTAAGAATAGATATTGAATTGCGCGAAGTAAGCTACGTTCATTTAAATCCACCCACGTTATTCCCGGTGCGTGTGACAAGGCTTAGCGCGTGCCACAGATGTCGCGTCGTCTGCTTCAAAGTGAAGTCTGATGTCGCGAGAATGAGATAAGCCTTGGCAAACGCGTCAGGATTAACTTAAGGTGGATTAGACATTGAGGCTCATTTAAATCCACACACATTATTCCCGGTGCGTATGACAAGGCTTAGCTCGTGCCACAAATCTGCGTGTAGATGACGCGTCGTCTGCTTCAAAGTGAAGTCTGATGTCGCGAGAATGAGATAAGCCTTGGCAAACGCATCAGGATTAAATTAAGGTGGATTAGACATTGGGGCGTGTATTGAGCAAGGCTTATTTCAAAGGCTAAACGTCAGCAACGTAAGTTGAATTTCCTGATAACTCAAACCGAGTTGTACGCTCATTTTATGAGTCGTAAAATGAGATCGACTGAAATGGGGATTGACGAAACTGAGCAGAAGATTCTAAATCAGCTTGATGAAACCAAAATACAACCTAAAATTCAAATTAAGGAAGAATTGACAAGCGATAATGTCGTGGCGTCGACGCGAGAAGATGATTATGGTTAGTGCTCACGGAAACCTAAGTGTTTAAATTAAATTTCCTGATGAATTAAACTTAAATAGATGCGGATTATCTGAAAGCTCAAGCTTTATTCAATGCTCAACAGGCTTACAAGTCTCATCAAGATAAGGTATATGCATTCAAATTGGTTTAATTGTACTCGCGAAGGAGTCCGCGAATAATTGCACTCGCGAAGGGGTCCGCGAATAATTGTACTCGCGACGGGGTCCGCGAATAATTGCACTCGCTTAGGGGTCCGCGAATAATTGCACTCGCGAAGGGGTCCGCGAATAATTGTACTCGCGAAGGGGTCCGCGAATAATTGCACTCGCAAAGGGGTCCGCGAATAATTGGACTCGCGAAGGGGTCCGCGAATAATTGCACTCGCAAAGGCTTAATTTTCACGTTAATCTTCGGTAGGTCAACGTTTTTGGTGAAACAAGGAATCCAATCTTACCCGAGGTCAATGAGAGTTGTAAGTATCGTGTTAGTCAGTAAATATCTAACTGATCTGACTCGGAAATGGGCATCAATTCTCCTTTTCTTAATTAATTAACTTAGTTAATGAGAACTTTCGTTTGACTGATCCGTCTCTAATTGCCGAAATGGAACACCCTCAACCTTCTCTTTTTGAAGGGAAATTAAAGACTTACCAACTCAAGGTATTTGCGTGTCATCCAGGCCATGATTGACACGCGAGGTGTTTTTGTAGGCTTAATACTTAGTTCAATTTCAGGGAATGAACTGGTTAAACAATCTTTATGATAAAGGCATTAATGGCATTTTAGCTGATGAGATGGGTTTAGGAAAAACAGTTCAAACTATCGCGTTCCTGGCTCTCTTAGCGGAGGTAAGTGGTGACCTGGGTCTTTGTTACGTATCACGTGACTGACAAAGTGTCAGGGAAAGACAGCTAGGGAGTTTGATTTTCCTGACTAGAATCGAACTAAGGATATTGAGCCTCAGTATTCGCGAATATTAGGCCTTGGTTTTCGAGGAGTTATTCGCGAATGTTAGGCCTTGGTTTTAGACTGTTATTCGTGAATATTAGGCCTTGGTTCTTGACGAGTATTCGCGAATATTAGGCCTTGGTTTTCGAGGAGTTATTCGGGAATATTAGGCCTTGGTTTTCGAGGAGTTATTCGGGAATATTAGGCCTTGGTTTTCGAGGAGTATTCGCGAATATTAAGCCTTGGTTTTCGAGGAGTTATTCGCGAATATTAGGCCTTGGTTTTCGAGGAGTTATTCGCGAATATTAAGCCTTGGTTTTCGAGGAATTATTCGCGAATATTAGGCCTTGGTTTTCGAGGAGTTATTCGCGAATATTAAGCCTTGGCTTTCGAGGAGTTATTCGCGAATATTAAGCCTTGGTTCTAGACTTATTCGCGAATATTAGGCATTGGTTTTCGAGGAGTTATTCGCGAATATTAAGCCTTGGTTTTCGAGGAGTTATTCGCGAATATTAAGCCTTGGTTTTCAAGGAATTATTCGCGAATATTGGGCCTTTGGCGACGTCCATCATAGCCAGCCACCTTTGTCGTTTGCAGGCGCAGGATATTTGGGGTCCATTTTTAGTGATAGCGCCCGCTTCAACGTTGCATAACTGGCAACAGGAATTGAGCAGGTTTGTCCCCAAGTTTAAGGTCTTACCTTATTGGGGCAACACCAGCGATAGAAAAGTCCTAAGGAAATTCTGGAACTCCAAGGACGAATTGCATTCGGAAGAATCCCCTTATCACGTCCTGGTCACTTCCTACCAATTGGTCGTACAAGATATCAAGTACTTTCAAAGGATCAAGTGGCAATACATGGTCCTTGATGAAGCTCAGGCCATTAAAAGTACCTCCAGGTTAGTTAAGCTATCTTTCACGGAGTTTTTTTTTACAATGGTCGGGGAAAACATTAATGAGGAAGTGGTGGCGGACTATCTTCATGGGAAAGTGGTGGCGGACTATCTTTATGAGGAAGTGGTTGGGGACTATCTTCATGGGGAAGTGGTCGCGGACTATCTTCATGGGGAAGTGGTCGAGGACTATCTTCATTAGGAAGTATAGTCGCGCGCTATCTTCATGGGGAAGTATAGTCGCGGATTATATCTTTATGGGGAAGTGGTCACGGACTATCTTCATGAGGAAGAATAGTCGAGGACTATCTTCATGAGGAAGAATAGTCGAGGACTATCTTCATGAGGAAAAATAGTCGAGGACTATCTTCATTAGGAAGTAGTTGGGGACTATCTTTATGGGGAAGTGGTGGCGGACTATCTTCATGGGGAAGTGGTGGCGGACTATCTTCATGAGGAAGTGGTGGCGGACTATCTTCATGGGGAAGTGGTGGCGGACTATCTTCATGAGGAAGTGGTGGCGGACTATCTTCATGAGGAAGTGGTGGCGGACTATCTTCATGAGGAAGTAGTTGTTGGCTATCTTCATGACGAAGTATCGCTGGCTATCTTCATGAGGAAGTAGTCGCGAACTATCTTCATAAGGAAGTAGTCGAGTAAAATTGTAATTTGGAAATAAGGAAGATCTTAATCAAGGAAAACCTAACCGGTAAAGTTGAGGAGGAATTTCAATCTGAAAAAACCTATTCTCCTTTCTTAGTGTCCGATGGAAATTGTTGTTAGGTTTCCGGTGCCGTAACCGGCTTTTACTTACCGGTACACCAATTCAAAATAGCATGGCTGAAGTAAGATAGCGAATCCCGACTTTTTAACTTTAAAAATAACGGATTTAAGCAAAACAAAATTGTGATTGTTTAAACTTTAAAGTTATGGGCGTTATTACATTTCATCATGCCAACTTTATTTGACTCCCATGACGAGTTTAACGAATGGTTCTCTAAGGACATTGAAAGTCACGCTGAGAACAAATCGGCCATTGATGAGAGTACGTTTTAGTCAACCAGTTATAATTAAAAAAAGCGTCTTTAATTAACAAAAAAATAATTTGTTTTTAATTAATAAAACACATTAGAACATTTATCGCGACTTCACATGATTTTAAAACCATTTATGTTACGACGAATCAAAAAAGATGTTGAAAATGAACTTTCAGACAAAGTAAAGCGTCTTATTCTTTTAATTTTGTTTGATTAAATTCTTAATTAATTAATTAAAGAGGCATTTACGTCATTAACAGATTGAGATTTTAGTTTCGTGTCATTTGACGAAAAGACAATTAGCCTTGTATTATAATTTGAGAAGTAAGATATCGATCGACGATCTATTGCAATCGTCTTACGGATCGTCTGGCAATTCCTCCTTGCAATCGGCAACGTCTAGCCTGATGAACTTGGTCATGCAATTCAGAAAAGTAATTACTGTAACCTTGTCTGTAATGTAAGGACAGACCGTCCTAAGTAATTAACGTATCCTTGAAGGTTTGCAATCATCCTGATTTGTTTGAGAGACGCGAACCAATTTCGCCTTTTCATCTCAAACTCGATACTTATCAAATGCCTAGAACTTTATTTAATCAGTGTTAGTATCATTAATTAAACTTTTTAATTAAATTTAAAAGCGACATTACAATAATGAAAGATTATTTTCAGCTACAACATTAAATGCTTTGGAAGTTCCGGCGACTCCGGCGTTTTTAAATATTTTTAATTCGCATCATATTCATGATAGCCTTTTTGACAACAATTCCGGTAATTATATCTAAAAACTGACCTACAAATTCACCTGTGCCAAGGCTTAATGCGACAACATTTCTAAGTCAAAAAAATCGGTGGAAAACTGATGCTTCGTTCGCTTCAAAGTCGAAAATATTGAAACATTTGGACTCTGGAGCAGACGACGCGTCATTATTCTAAGCCTTGGCACGTGCATCGGGAATAAGATGCCTGAGCGAGCACTTTTTTCCCCACCCCCCAGAGACAAAGAGCAGTCCCGTGAAGAGTGCCTTCTCTTTCCTTCGTTTTTGTGACCTTTCACCTTCTGATGTAAATAGAATCGCGACTCATGGAATTATCTCTAGGTTAGTTAAGAGACGTATCCTTCCGCCCCAAAACAAAACAAAACCAAACATTCTGTTAATTCATTGGTTGATTTCAGGTGGTTGGAGAACTATTTACAAAATTTAGTCTGTAAAAAATTATATCACCAAAGTGTTTGGAACGATAAGTCGACTTGTGGCGACCAATCAAAACGCTTCATGTTCCTCGTATCGGAAACACGCGCGTCACATCCCTTGCAGTTATCGTCCGACTCGGGTCCATTGAATGGGAATCTGGTTGTTGTCAGACCTTGCGGGCCGCCACTGTATTCCTTAGTGAAAAGAACTGATTCTTCTAATCAATCTAGCCAACCTAATGTTCTTTTAAGGGACACGGACGACTGCAAGTACGCGGAGTTAACTTTGGGTTTGGCCGCACCCAAAGTTCTCTTTAGTCCAGTTGAAAAAGTAAGTCCGTGGATCGATTACAGGGTTTCCTTTCTTTCTGATTGGGGTTTGAGGGGACAAGGATAAGTTGGTCTGGGAACCGGGCTCAAGCTAGACCAGGGTTCATACAACTCTTGGAAAACAAATTTCCCTGAGAATGAGATTTCCATGAGGTTTTTCTCCATATACTTCCCTGAGTTTTCCATGAGGTTTTTCCCCATATACTTCCCTGAGTTTTCCATGAGGTTTTTCCCCCGTATATGGAGTATCCTATGGAGCAAATGTTAACGAAAGAGGGGGGCAAAAGGGGCTATAACATAATCCAAAGGACATCCCCGTATCTCTAGTAGAAACAGAGTTCTGAGCCTCCAAAGTATAGTCTAATGCATTTCCTATGGAGGGGGGGTATGTTTATTAATATTTTGCTTAATTACTCGGCCCCTGTTTGTCGTAGCGGTATGTTTTTAGTATGGTTGGATGGGGGGGGGGCAAATTGGGCTATAACATACTCAAAGGACATCCCCGTATCTCAAGTAGAACCAGAGTTTTTAGCCTGCAAAGTTGGGTGTAATGTTAATCCTATGGAGGGGGAATGTTTGTGAACGTTTTGCTTAATTACTCGGCCCCTGTTTGTTGTAGCCCTAAGTTTTTAGTATGGTTGGATGGGGGACAAATTGGACTATAACATACTAAAAGGACATCCCCGTATCTCTAGTAGAACCAGAGTTACGAGCCTCCAAAGTTGGGTCTAATGCTATTCCTATGGAGGGGGGTATGTTTATGAACATTTGGCTTAATTACTCGGTCCCTGTTTGTCGCAGCCCTATGTTTTTAGTATGGTTAGATGGGGGACAAATAGGGCTATAACATACTCAAAGGACATCCCCGTATCTCTAGTAGAACCAGAGTTATGAGCCCCCAAAGTATAGTGTAATGCTATTCCTATGGAGGGGGTATGTTTCTGAACATTTTGCTTAATTACTCGGCCCCTGTTTATCGTAGCCCTAGGGTTTTAGTATGGTTAGATGGGGGACAAATAGGGCTATAACATACTCAAAGGACATCCCCGTATCTCTAGTAGAACCAGAGTTATGAGCCCCCAAAGTATAGTGTAATGCTATTCCTATGGAGGGGGTATGTTTCTGAACATTTTGCTTAATTACTCGGCCCCTGTTTATCGTAGCCCTATGTTTTTAGTATGGTTAGATGGGGGACAAATAGGGCTATAACATACTCAAAGGACATCCCCGTATCTCTAGTAGAACCAGAGTTATGAGCCCCCAAAGTATAGTGTAATGCTATTCCTATGGAGGGGGTATGTTTCTGAACATTTTGCTTAATTACTCGGTCCCTGTTTGTCGCAGCCCTATGTTTTTAGTATGGTTAGATGGGGGACAAATAGGGCTATAACATACTCAAAGGACATCCCCGTATCTCTAGTAGAACCAGAGTTATGAGCCCCCAAAGTATAGTGTAATGCTATTCCTATGGAGGGGGTATGTTTCTGAACATTTTGCTTAATTACTCGGCCCCTGTTTATCGTAGCCCTAGGGTTTTAGTATGGTTGGATGGGGGACAAATTGCACCATAACATACTCAAAGGACATCCCCGTATCTCTAGTAGACACAGAGTTATAAGCCTCCAAAGTTTAGTGTAATGTTAATCTATGGAGGGGGGGGGGGGTGTTTACGAACATTTTCCTTAATTACTCGGCCCCTGTTTGACGCAAATTTCCCTGAATTTTCCCTGAGGTTTTTGTCAACTATTCATTTCCCTGATTTTTCCAGGTTTTCCCTGTTTTCCAGGTTTGTATGAACCCTGTTAGACGCAATCGTGAGAACTAGGCCTAATTTAGTTGCCAGTACTAGTCTTATATAGTCTCACCTACAAATCTCATGTACTCAATTACTCAGTTACAATTCTGTACCTCTCTTTACTGAGCAGGTTTCTGCGAATCCAATTGATTTGTACACTGTTGATCCGGCAATTCGTTCGCGATTATTTTGCCTTTCAAACTTGTTGCCTTTTGGATGTCGCCCATCGCTGAATAGTAACGCCAATCGCGATTTGTCAGTTTTGCTCAAGGGACCTCGAGAATGGTTTCATCCAACTAGGAATAATTTCATTTCCGATCCAATTGGGGGAGTTTTAGCTCTTCACCCGCCTCAAGGACTAAGTCAAATCGCCATGCCATGTAAGTAATGACGTCATCTTATTAATAGGCCTATGTCTCTATTTACGCGCGGCGTCTCCTCCTTCAGACAAGGACGCGATTATCATGGATTCGGGTAAATTACGCGTCTTGGACGTCTTGTTGACGCGTTTAAAGAATGAAGGTCACAGAGTGCTGATTTATTCGCAAATGACCAGAATGATTGATATTCTCGAGGTAATTAGAAAAAGAGAATTTGAGATTAGTTAGTTAGGTTAAGGCTTAACGTAAAATGGCGACGCGAATATTGGTCGCGTGTCTTTTAGGATTACATGTGTCACAGGAAGCATACTTACATGAGGTTAGACGGATCCTCCAAAATTTCCGATCGGAGAGATATGGTGGCTGATTTTCAATCCAGGTTAGTTCAATTTGTGAATTTTTATTGAAAGTTAAGGGGCTGGGAAAGAATTAGGCCTAGTTCTAGTTTCTAGTATCGAGTCTTTGTTCAGTACTTGATCAGTTTCATATGATATTTCTACTCGTCACGAGTATCCAATGGCCTAATAATTGTACTCGCTAAGGCCTAATAATTGTAGCCGCTAAGGCCTAATAATTGTAGTCGCAAAGGCCTAATAATTGTACTCGTAAAGGACTAATAATCGTAGTCGCTAAGGCCTAATAATCGTAGTCGCTAAGGCCTAATAATCGTAGTCGCTAAGGCCTAATAATCGTAGTCGCTCAGGCCTAGTAATCGTAGTCGCTCAGGCCTAGTAATCGTAGTCGCTAAGGCCTAATAATCGTAGTCGCTAAGGCCTAATAATTGTACTCGTAAAGGCCTAATAATTGTACTCGTAAAGGCCTAATAATTGTACGCGTAAAGGCCTAATAATTGTACTCGTAAAGGCCTAATAATTGTACGCGTAAAGGCCTAATAATTGTACTCGTAAAGGCCTAATAATTGTACGCGTAAAGGCCTAATAATTGTACGCGTAAAGGCCTAATAATTGTACTCGTAAAGGCCTAATAATTGTACGCGTAAAGGCCTAATAATTGTACTCGTAAAGGCCTAATAATTGTACGCGTAAAGGCCTAATAATTGTACGCGTAAAGGCCTAATAATTGTACTCGCAAAGGCCTATTAATTGTACGCGTAAAGGCCTATTAATTGTACGCGTAAAGGCCTATTAATTGTACGCGTAAAGGCCTAATAATTGTACGCGTAAAGGCCTATTAATTGTACGCGTAAAGGCCTATTAATTGTACGCGTAAAGGCCTAATAATTGTCCTCGTAAAGGCCTAATAATTGTCCTCGTAAAGGCCTAATAATTGTACTCGCAAAGGCCTAACTAAGTTCTATCTTCCAGGTCTGACATTTTCGTTTTTCTGCTGAGTACTCGGGCTGGTGGTCTCGGGATTAATCTAACAGCCGCTGACACTGCAAGTCTTCTACTTTTTGGTTTTAAATTCAAGATCATGTTTGATCAAGTGTTTTTCAGGTGATATTTTACGACAGCGATTGGAATCCAACTGTGGACCAACAAGCCATGGATCGAGCTCATCGTCTGGGTCAAACTAAACAGGTGACCGTCTACAGGCTCATTTGCAAAGATAGCATTGAGGAAAGAATTCTACAGAGAGCCAAAGAAAAATCGGAAGTAAGTGTTGTAGACCACGCTTATAAAACGGAAGTTGATAGGCCTACAAATTAATTATTATTTTAATTAAAGATTCAGAGAATGGTAATTAGCGGCGGACATTTCAAGCCAGATACGTTAAAACCGAAAGAAGTAGTTTCGTTGCTTTTAGACGACAAGGAATTGGAGAGGAAATGTGAGATCTATTTAGGATTTTAGACATTAGGATTGAGGGTGTTAATATTTTGATTTCAGTTAATCAACGACAAGAAGAACGGAAGGTTTCAGATGATCCATCAAATAAAGAAGTTAAGAAACGAAAGAAGGAACGTAGTCTTGAGAAGGTAAGGCAATTTTTTCCTTTGTCTAGGATAGAGAGCGTCGTCTGCTAACTACCCGGCGGCGTCTGCTAACTACCCGGGGCGCCTCCTAACTACCCTGGGCGCCTCCTAACTACCCGGGGCTCCTCCTAACTACCCGGGGCTCCTCCAAAGTACCCGGGGCTCCTCCAAAGTACCCGGGGCTCCTCCAAAGTACCCGGGGCTCCTCCAAAGTACCCGGGGCGCTTCCAAAGCACCCGGGGCGCCTCCAAAGTACCCGGGGCGCCTCCAAAGTACCCGGGGCGCTTCCAAAGAACCCGGGGCGCCTCCAAAGTACCCGGGGCGCCTCCAAAGTACCCGGGGCGCCTCCAAAGTACCCGGGACGCCTCCAAAGTACCCGGGGCGCTTCCAAAGAACCCGGGGCGCTTCCAAAGAACCCGGGGCGCCTCCGAAGTACCCGGGGCGCCTCAAAAGTACCCGGGGCGCCTCCAAAGTACCCGGGGCGCCTCCAAAGTACCCGGGACGCCTCCAAAGTACCCGGGGCGCTTCCAAAGAACCCGGGGGTCCTCCAAAGTACCCGGGGCGCCTCAAAACTACCGGAGGGGGGCTCCAAAGTACCCGGGGCGCCTCCAAAGTACCCGGGGCGCCTCCAAAGTACCCGGGGCGCCTCCAAAGTACCCGGGACGCCTCCAAAGTACCCGGGGCGCTTCCAAAGAACCCGGGGCGCCTCCAAACTACCCGGGGGTCCTCCAAAGTACCCGGGGCGCCTCAAAACTACCGGAGGGGGGCTCCAAAGTACCCGGGGCGCCTCCAAAGTACCCGGGGCGCCTCCAAAGTACCCGGGGCGCCTCCAAAGTACCCGGGGCGCTTCCAAAGAACCCGGGGCGCCTCCAAAGTACCCGGGGCGCCTCCAAAGTACCCGGGGCGCTTCCAAAGAACCCGGGGCGCCTCCAAAGAACCCGGGGCGCCTCCAAAGTACCCGGGGCGCCTCCAAAGTACCCGGGGCGCCTCCAAAGTACCCGGGACGCCTCCAAAGTACCCGGGGCGCTTCCAAAGAACCCGGGGCGCCTCCAAACTACCCGGGGGTCCTCCAAAGTACCCGGGGCGCCTCAAAACTACCGGAGGGGGGCTCCAAAGTACCCGGGGCGCCTCCAAAGTACCCGGGGCGCCTCCAAAGTACCCGGGGCGCCTCCAAAGTACCCGGGGCGCCTCCAAAGTACCCGGGGCGCTTCCAAAGAACCCGGGGCGCCTCCAAAGTACCCGGGGCGCCTCCAAAGTACCCGGGGCGCCTCCAAAGTACCCGGGGCGCTTCCAAAGTACCCGGGGCGCTTCCAAAGAACCCGGGGCGCTTCCAAAGAACCCGGGGCGCCTCCAAAGTACCCGGGGCGCCTCCAAAGTACCCGGGGCGCCTCCAAAGTACCCGGGACGCCTCCAAAGTACCCGGGGCGCTTCCAAAGAACCCGGGGCGCTTCCAAAGAACCCGGGGCGCTTCCAAAGAACCCGGGGCGCCTCCAAACTACCCGGGGCGCCTCCAAACTACCCGGGGGTCCTCCAAAGTACCCGGGGCGCCTCAAAACTACCGGGGGGGGGGCTCCAAAGTACCCGGGGCTCCTCTTAACTACCCGGGGCGCCTCCAAAGTACCCGCGGCGCCTCCTAACTACCCGCTATTACAAAGGCTGAATTTTTTCAAATAATTTTATGCAGAAAATTGTGACTAAGAAAAAGAAAACGTCCGTTACGGATGAGGAGAATGTCGTCACCAATCATAGTTTACTTGATTATCAACAATCTCTAGAAGTTGATTCCGTTCAGAGTAATGACTCTTTTGCCCCTCCGAGTCCTTACAGCGAAGTAAGTACTTAAGTACTTGGGGAACATGTTCCTATGGGGAAAAATTTATCGCAACTTTGATAAACGTTTCAATAAATAATTTTTGTGGTTGTCGTTTGAGCAGCATTCTGTGGGGAGTAGTTCGATTCTGGCTCAAGACGACAGTAGCAGCGAGAGCCCATTAGTGGTGGATGACGTTAATCCGAAAATGTCCCCTATTCCCGTACCATTTTTTAGCCTTACCGGAGCGGGATGGTCCACTCTCGACGGCCCGTTAGGTGGCGCCGTCTCCCCTTTATCGGGTGGCTCCTCATTCTCTCTCCAAGCTGCGGTAAAACGGGCGGGCACGCGCAGTAGGGGCCGTCCTAGGGGGTCTACGCGACGCGGTTTAGTCACCACGACCACACGTGGGGTTAAAACAAACACTTTAGCTACAGCCGCGGCGGAACTTGCGGGGGCCCAAGCCGGGAAATCGGCCGTATTCGCCGCGTACGGGTATTCTTTACCTACTTCGTCTAACGCGGCGACGGCGGCGGCTTCGACTCCTTCAGTCGCGTCACCTTCTTCTACGTCATCGTCACCCGCGGCGCCATCTCTGACGAATTCTAAAAATTAAATAAATTTTATAAACTTGAATGCTTTCTACACAATTATGCTAAACAATTTTATTTAATCATGATTTGCCCGATTACGTTGTTATAAAAATGAATTCTAAATGTAAATATATTTTTATTTTGAGGATTGAAAGTAATTATGTTTAATAAATGTAATTTTTTAGGTTTTTATAACCTAATTATTACAAAAATTCATCGCTAATTATGTGTTTTTTCTTGTTTTCTGTGTGATTAATTAATTATTTTGATAATATTACGTAAAATCTGAGTGATTTGGTAATAGAGTCTGAACGCGCTGAAATGTTATTTCCAGCCCTGTACATCTTAAGCGTCGTCTGCTCGTTCAATTGTGGTTTACCGCGCTACGGAAAAGGTAAAAACGCGTAGTTGTGGTGCGGTTTTTAAGCATAAATCCGGATTAACTTTGGATTCCCGGTGTTAAAGTTAATTACTTTAAATGCCCCGAAAACAACATTAATATGTGAGTAACGCATGTTTATATATTAATGTATAATCATCCGTTGAAAGTGTTAGAAATATTTAGTTTAAGTAGGCCTTGGCTAAAGTCACGCGTGCTTTTGGATTCGTTATACGATAGTTAATTCATTGTTAATGAAGCTTTTGTTAGTAATTAAACGAATTGGCCAAAAATAAGGCGCCTTAAATTTAACTCGGTATAATTAAATCAAATTGTTAACCGTTCTGTGTCCACTCTAAAGTCAATATAGGCCTAGATTCAGGCTAGGAGGATTTATACTATTTACTCAAGGAGGCCAAGCTATTTGGAGGACCAAAAATACACACTTTTCTCCTCCAATTAGCCTGACCTCCTTGCGTAAATGTTATGAATCTTCCTTGCCTGAAAACTACTTATGTCACGTGTTAGGGCGTCACAAAATATTTGAACACTTGTCACAGACCATAATTAAGTTAAACTTGTGTGTTGCAGTTCAGTAATTAATGCATAATTGGATTAATGAACGTTTAGTATGAAGTTTTGTCACCATTAGGCTTATAGAATGGTTATGCATAGTTTTCAGACATGGAGGATTCATACCATTTACACCAGGAGGCCAGACTACTTGGTATACTGCACTTTGACCGCCAAGTAGCCGGGAATCCTGGTGTAAATGGTATCAATCCTTCTAGTCTGAAAACTATGTATATATATTGTTTTTGGTAAACTCGGTACAAGAATGTTTGCATGTCACAAATTTAAGAATCCCAATGTGGGAAACACCTAAAAGGAATAGAACCCCATATGTAACACACTAACACTACACTCTCAAAAGATTCAAACACTTGTCACTAATATTTTGAGTGCCATTAAGTATTGAGAAACCGTTTTGGTTCATTTCCTTTTAACATAAGTAATAGGGAGTGGGCAAAGGGATGAAAATATTACCCTAAACGTCACGAATCTGCTTAGCCAATCAGACGGATTCCCCCACTAGCCTTTTATTCTGCAAAAATTCGCCGCCATTTTGACTGAAAGGGGAGGAGCTATTTTAAGCCACACCCCTCTGCCCTCTCCCTATAGAGCTATATCAGTTGAGGGGGGGGGAAACGTCACAGTTAGGCCTGCCAATAAACGGAGCCGGTTTTCATAATCCCTCCGTGCGGGCCGCTGAAGAACTCCATGCTAAATTTCCTGCACAATCTGGCGCCTAGGCGGGGACTGGCCAAACCCCGCCTCAAAAGCTCTCCTTCCCCCCCCCCCCGAATTGAAATAGCTCTATATGTGCAGTTGTTAAAATTATATAGAATTTTATTGTGCGTTTCGACATATTTCCTGCGCGTGGCGTATGACGTCATACCCTAACAAATAGTGTAATTTAATTCGTGTAGAAATTTCTTCTGTGTGGTACGAACTTTACACTAAACCACAATGACGTCAACAATGTACGCCTACCACAAACAAATCCACCCTCCAACGGGAATCGAACACAGCATTTACTGTCATTTTTACAATTTAACTGAAAAGAACCTTGTAATCGCGGGCGCCAGCCAATTAAAAGTCTTTCGGTTGCGTCCCGGTCAAGAACCGGACTCTAGCAATGTTAAATCAACGGATATCCCTAAACTGAAACTAGAATGCACCCACACTTTCCCTTTGTTCGGTAACATTATGAGTATGCAAGCCGTTAGATTAGTGGGGACATTCCGTGACGCTCTTATTCTGAGTTTCCGTGACGCGAAATTCTCCGTCGTGGAGTACGACCCGGCTACGCACGATTTAAGGACAGTGTCTCTTCATTATTTCGAAGATGATTACGGAATGCGCGCCGGACATATTCAAAACATTCAAGTACCCATCGTTCGCGTTGACCCTGATAACCGTTGCGCCGCCATGTTGGTTTATGGCAAAAATATCGTCATCCTTCCATTTAAGCGCGAGACAACGTCGGAGGAAACCGACTTAGGTCCCTCGACCAGTGCCGGCGGCAAATCACCCATTTTAGCCACCTATACGGTTAACGCGTCAGACGTCGAAGAAAAAATTAATAATATCATTGATTTCCAATTTCTACACGGATATTACGAACCGACATTGCTATTACTATACGAACCCGTTAAGACTTGGCCCGGACGTGTCGCGGTTAGACAAGATACTTGCGCCATATTGGCCCTATCTTTGAACATTCATCAAAAGGTTCACCCGGTCATTTGGTCACTTACCGGTTTGCCCTTCGATTGTACTCAAGTCTTAGCCATTCCTAAACCCATTGGTGGCGTCTTAGTCTTCGCCATCAATTCTTTGTTGTATTTGAACCAAAGCGTACCGCCGTACGGCGTTTCGTTGAACAGTTTCACGGATTTTAGTACGTCATTCCCGTTGCGACCTCAAGATAACGTTAAAATATCGTTAGAGTGCGCGCAAGCTTGCTTTATCGCCTACGATAAACTCGTGGTGTCCTTAAAAGGTGGTGAACTTTACGTTCTAACACTTTTCAACGATGGTATGAGAAGTATTCGCAGTTTTAACTTCGACCGGGCAGCCGCTAGCGTTTTGACCACTTGTATGACCGCGTGCGAACCCAATTACATATTCTTGGGTTCGAGACTGGGGAATTCGTTACTTTTGCATTACTCCGAGAAGGACCCGAGTGCCGTGGTCATCAACGCTCTTAACGCGGCTAATATTAAGTTGATGGAGAATTATCTGCAAGATGAGGACGAAGGTAAAGAAGATGAACCCAAAGTGACGGAAGAAAATGGTACAGGCGAAAAATCCGAGGATGGAGATGGGAGCGAACGACCTTCTAAAAAAGCGCGATTGGCCGATAACATGGGGGATTGGATGGCCGGTGACGTAGCTCTAATTGAAGACGATGAATTGGAAGTTTATGGCAGTGAGGACAACACTGTTAAGGAGTTAACTTCGTATACTTTTGAAGTATGCGATAGTTTGATTAACATCGGACCATGCACGAAAGTCTGTATGGGTGAACCCGCCTTTCTCTCCGAGGAATTCTCTAACAACTACGATCCTGATGTAGAATTAGTTTCTACTTCCGGTTTCGGTAAAAATGGCGCCCTATCCGTATTACAACGCTCCGTGCGTCCTCAAGTCGTAACAACGTTCGAGCTCCCTGGTTGCGTCGATATGTGGACGGTCGCGGCCAGTGTTAAGAAAGACGCGAGTAAGGATACCACCGTAAAAAGTCAACCCGATAATGACGAGGACAAAGGGGATGACAATATTAATACTGAAGGCGGGCCAAGTACCAAAGCGGAAATCATTAACTCGCACGCTTTTCTGATACTGAGTCGTATGGACAGCAGTATGATACTTCAAACTGGCCAAGAAATAAACGAGTTGGATCATAGCGGGTTTAGTACGCAAGCTTCGACCGTTTTCGCTGGAAATCTGGGAGATAATAGGTATATCATTCAAGTATCGCCCATGGGAGTTAGGTTACTCTCGGGTGTACGTCAAACTCAACATATTCCCTTGGACGTCGGTTCCCCCATTGTTTGGGCCACCGTCTCGGACCCTTACGTACTTATCATGAGCGCCGAGGGATTGGTAATTCAACTGATCCTACGAAACGATCCCACTACAAACACTGGTCGTTTAGCTGTATCGAGACCTCAACTTGGCTCGGCAAAATCACGGGTGTTGACCCTTTGCTTGTATAAAGATTACAGCGGGTTATTCACGACCACCCCGAAGTCGGAAGTACAAGTGGACAAACCCGTTGTCGCGCCGCAAGTTCCGAAACCATCCTCGATTGACGGGGTGTTTTCCAAAGTCGAAGACTTCGACGAAGATGAACTTCTCTATGGATCCACTGATCCGTACGATGATAAACAAGACCCGTTACTATTTAACGAACCCGCCAAAGATACCAACAAAAATTACTACGCTAATGATATCAAACCAACTTATTGGGTCTTTGTTGCCAGGGAAAATGGTATCCTCGAAATTTACAGCATTCCGGATTACAAACTATGCTATCTCGTTAAAAATTTCCCCATGGGACAAAGATACCTCGTTGATTCGGTACAAGCCACGACATCCGTCGATAAACCTTCGGAAAAACAGCAACACGAGTCCCTTCCGATTCTTCACGAAATTTTAGTGGTCGCCTTGGGAACCAATAAGTCTAGACCGTTGCTACTAGCTAGGGTCGACGAAGACTTGTTATTATACGAAGCATTCCCGTTCTACGAAACTCAAATCGAAAACCATTTGAAGCTACGTTTCCGTAAGGTAAACCATAATATGCTACTACGCGAGCGAAAGACGTCAAAAATGGGCGGCGCCAATAAGAAGCCGGAAAGCTCGGAAATTGAAAAGACAAGCGATCATTTGAGATGGTTAAGGAGTTTCACGGATATCTCGGGGTACGCTGGAGTATTCGTTTGCGGGGCGTATCCTTTCTGGATTTTTATGACGTCGCACGGCGAGATTAGGGGACATCCAATGAGTATCGACGGAGGGGTGACGACATTCGCACCTTTTCATAACGTTAACTGTCCGAAAGGTTTCTTATACTTTAATCGTCAAGGTGAACTCCGAATCTGCGTCTTACCGACGCATTTAACGTATGACGCACCGTGGCCCGTTCGAAAAGTACCGTTAAGGTGCACGCCGCACTTTGTCAGCTACCATCTAGAAACGAAAACGTACTGCGTCGTCACCAGCACCGTCGAACCGTGCAATCGCATGGTTAAATTCAGCGGTGAAGAGAAGGAATACGATATCTTGGAACGAGACGAGCGTTACATTTATCCGCTAGTTGAGAAATTCACTCTTCAACTATTTTCGCCCGTTAGTTGGGAGATGATACCCAATACTAGGATTGAAATGGAGGAATGGGAACATATTACTTGTCTTAAGAACGTCATGCTGGCCTCGGAAGGCACGTCTAGTGGATTGAAAGGGTACATTGCGCTTGGAACAAACTATAACTACGGAGAAGACGTTACCAGTCGGGGGAGGATACTCATTTTGGATATTATCGACGTGGTTCCTGAACCAGGACAACCTCTGACCAAGAACAAGATTAAAGGTAGGTTGGTGGATGATATTAGACTATTTGAGTTATCTACAGCGTAAAGTTTCACTATTTTATTTTCAGTTATCTACAGCAAAGAACAGAAAGGTCCAGTAACGGCTTTGTGCCAAGTAGTCGGCCTACTCCTAACGGCCATTGGTCAAAAGATCTACATCTGGCAACTGAAAGACTTTGACTTAGTCGGTGTTGCCTTTATCGACACTCAAATATACATTCACTCGGCCATCGCCCTAAAAAACCTGATCTTAATCGCCGATATTTGCAAATCAGTCTCTCTCCTACGATATCAGGAAGAGAGTCGCACACTATCCCTGGTCAGCAAAGACGTCAGACCGATGGAAGTCTACGGAATCGATTTCTTTATCGATAATTCTCAAGTCGGGTTCATGGTAACTGATTCCGATAAGAACATCGTCATATTCATGTACCAACCGGAAGCCAGGGAAAGTTTCGGGGGTCAAAGGTTATTACGTCGAGGGGATATGCACGTAGGGTCCGTCATTAACTGCATGTTTAGAATACAATGCCGTATCGGAGAGTTCATCAACGGAGATCGCAGGTTACTTAATACCTTAGAACGGAGACAGATTACCATGTACGCGACCTTAGACGGGGGCTTGGGTTACTTCGTACCTGTGTCCGAAAAGACTTATAGGAGATTACTTATGTTGCAAAATGTCTTGGTTACCAATATCCCGCACTTGGCTGGGTTAAACCCCAAAGGATTCCGGTTGCACCATAGTCAGCGGAAGATTTTAATGAACCCGCATAAGAATATATTAGACGGCGATTTATTATGGAAATTTATTAATTTGTCCGTTACGGAAAAGGCCGAGTTTTCCAGGAAAATTGGGACAACTACTGATCAGGTTGTTGAGGATTTATTGGAGATTGAACGAATTACGGCGCATTACTAAGACGCCCCCGCGTTTTGTCGCGAATCGGAATTGTATTATTTCACTTTTTTGTTTTAATAACGTATAACAATGTTTGGTACGTATTATCATTAACTGTGTATTTGTTTTATTAATAAGATTTTTTTATATAAAATCGTGAGATCAAGTTGGCGTTCATATCATGGGATGATTTTTCATGTTTTAATCAATGGTATGACATATCCTTTATATGTGTTTTTCTAAAGGACATCGCGTTCATTGATGGGGAGGGAAATCGGGAATTCACGCTAACTGTGGAACGAGTCAGGTCCGGTGGGATGCTAGAAATGGCTGAGGAATACTCGGAAAAATGGCGGACGGTCTACACAAGATCGCCCGCCATTTTTCCGAGTATTCCTCCCCATTTTCTAGCGTCCCATCGGACCTGGCTCATTCCACAGTTAACGTGCCCGGTCCGGTGAGAAGCTAGAAATCAGGGAGGAATACTCGGAAAAATGGCGGGCGGGCTACGTCAGACGAACGAGGAAGATCGTCCGCCATTTTCCCGAGTATTCCAACCCTATTTCTATCGTCCCAACGGACCTGACTCGTTCCACAGTTAGGTCCGGTGGGACGCTAGAAAACGGGGAGAAATACTCGGGAAAATGGCGGGCGGTCTACATCAGACCGGCCGCCATTTTTCCGAGTATTCATCCCCGTTTTCTAGCGTCCCACCGGACCTGACTCGTTCCACAGTTAGCGTGCCCACCGATTTCCCTCCCCATCAGATATCGCATCCTCTCTCAATGTGGTACGGTAAATTGAGTAATTAAGGCTTTTCATGGTCAACTTGGGTAAGTCCATTTATTTTACTTTGTGGTTTGTAGGTTACAAAGCGCGCAACACACGTAAACAATTTCGTCTAAATTCTTAGCGAAACAATATGGAATGTTATTTTTTAGGATCTTGAAACGTTTAACTTTATTTAGACCGAGAACTTTATTCAACTTTAATTTCGTTTCCAAATCCGTATTTCCTGTATAATTCCACTTTACTTCCGATAATCCATCAAACTTCAAATTAACACCGGAATTAGTTAGAACTTTATCGCCCTCTCGGTGATAACAATCAAGCCCGCATTGTTGGACGATAAATTCATCCCTAACTTTAATTTTATGAACCTTTGAAACGTTCATTATGAAACCAGTTGGCGAAAATACGATGAAATACTTCATAATCTTTTTAGGCCTATTTTTCTTAAGCCTTTGAGTAGGTTTAACGACAACTTTGACGCGGCTTATGACGCACGTTACGTTAGGATGGTTTTCTTTTAAGACTAAGGGTAAATTAGATCGAGTTGTTTCTCTCGGCAGCCATATTAAAAACCCGGATAAAATAGCGGCCATATTGGGCAACCAAAATTTGAAAATTTCCCGGGCGAGCGACGTAGAAATACCAAATTTTCGCGCCAAGTCTTTGAATGACGGATTTTGACGCAGTTTCGTCAGGACTAGAAAAACTTGATGGGATACGTCCATTTTACACGGAATTGACGTAATATTTTGCGTTAGTAATTCAAGTAGGAAACAAAAATGGGCGTAATCTAATCCCGTGTAGATCTTACAATCGTCACGTGATACGTAGTCGAAGAATGACGTATCAACTTGCGTCGTAATGTTTTTGGTTTCATTACCACCAGTCTCATTACAATCTTGCCAAGGCTTAGCGGTTAAGGAATGAGTTGTCGTAAGTTCGTTTATTGTTTGTGGTGAAACAATTTCACTCGAGTTTTCTACTGCAGTTTGTCCATTTTCACCGGGATATGTCGCGATTTGAGATGGCGGGATACATTGGCTTCCCGATTCACAAATTAGGCCTATCATTGGTTCAGTATTTTCGCTAGAACTCTGTGTATTATTTAATAGGCCTATTTGTGGGGCGGAGTTTTGATTGGCTTGTTTTAAAATGTCATGAAGAAATCCCTTGCCGGTAGCCGCGATAAAACTATCAACAGTGCGTTGTTGTCGTATTGGGGTTGGGGTTGGGGATACTGAAACCGTTTCTTTTGGCCAATTTGAAATTTCTTGCCAAAACGCGCCTTTTATATTCACAATGTTTTCAGTTGGATATGGGTTTTTTGTTGTTGGTCTGCCATCTATAAAATGCTCGGAACACACCTGAAACAATTTAATTAATCCACCTTATTCACAAATTCCGACGCGTCTGCCAAGGCTTAATGTGCGAAAAATCGCCTGTTAAGCCTTGGCGCACGAATGGAGAATAAGGTGGATTATTAATCCGCTACATTTTGGGAAAGGACCATTATTGGTATTTTGTGTCCCAGTGAACCCCTTTAAACCGGAAATGTTTTAAAATGGCGTGAATAACCCTTTATCTTATCAAAAAAATGTCCCCAAGTTCCTTTAAATTTCTTCAAAATTCATCACTAACAAGTGCTTATTTCCATCCCTGTTCTTAGTTATAAGCATGGACAAAGAATTCGCGCCAAAAAATTTGTTTTCACGCTATAGGATAGGCAATCTCTGACGCCAAGCATCGGTTGTCAGCAAGCGCGAAGCAGGGTCTCTATGTAACGTAGCTTTGTGCGATGTAAAATCGAGAGATAGGGAGTTGCCTATCCTATATTGTGAAAACAAATTTCCTCCCGCGCATTCTTTATCCATGGTTTTATGTATTTGGACTCACAAGAGCGCGTTTATTTGGAACCCAATCGCCTCTCTGTATATATTGAATCCATTTAAGTCTTTCAGTTTCCTTTGGGGGGAATACGTGAAAGGATAACGGGATTAAACAAATGCAATCCTTTCGCATCAGCCGTGACCCGTCTTCATTAAGATGATCGGGACAAATCGAATTTTTCCATCGTGATAAAATGTAATCCGTATTTTTACAAGCGGTAACTGAACAATAACGCCCTCGGCTACGTGTAGACATTATTTAAAATTAAATAATAATTTATTATTAAATTTTAGACTTTATCAATACAATTAGAACATTGAGGGAATTCGAGGCTGCCATTTCACTTAATTTTCTTTTTTTTTTTCAAAATATTTGCAATAATTGCAGATACTGTAGCAGACAACCTTTGGTACGATCAGTTATTGAGCTTATTTCCAGTCCGATTCCTTGAGTGCATAACCAGGGCTGGAAATAAGAAAAAATTCTTATAGGACATGCGTCCAGTGACCCCCCCTGTTTGACTTGAAAATTTATAGGACATTGCCCACTGGAGTGTGAAAAATAGCGTCGAATCTCCATAGTCAAGCTATCAAAACTTCTGAAAATTTATTGGTCATACTGTCCAGTGACCCCCTTATTTTTCAAAAAAATTATGGGACATTTTAAAATTATATTGGACAATGTCCAGTGTCCTGTGCTTATTTCCGGCCCTGTGCATAACTGCATATTGCTTTTTCCCTTATATTTTGCAATGCGGCAATAAAATGTTTCTCAATTCCGTTAAATTATTCAAGGATTTTTATTTTTGCGAGTAATTATTTCTTCAAGTTTGTCTCCAGATGGTCTATTTTAAATGTAGGTCAATAATTGCGATGCGTTAGTGTTTTCTAACTCAAAATCCACTCCAATATATATACTCCATAGTCTATAAAAAGCGTCGTCTGCTATATGTTTGTCCTTGTGGGCTGGGCCTCCCTTATCCCTGGCTGGGCTATGGTTCTGCTGTTAATAAAGGCGTGAAGATAGAAAATAAAAGATTAGATTGGCGGAACCAATAAGAATTTCCCATATAATTTGTTAATTTATACAGTCCATTTAATACCTTAAATTAAAATAAATACGTCAAGTTATGTCCAGTATTAACTGAAAAAAATTCCGTTCAAAATCTATGCAGATCTCTGCCGAAAAATATCCTTTATCAATAAATGCAGGGCTTCAAATTGGCCATTTTTAGTCAAGTACCGCTGCAGTCTGTTCTTAGGTTTTTCGAGGGTATATAAGACTGGTCTCTCTCGTAGCTTAGTGGAGACGAGTGTCACGGACACGTCTGAACATCGATCGCTTTAGTCAGGCAGATCTGCTCAGTAAGTGTCTATCACTGTCATTGTAAATTCAGGACGCTCCTGTCTGCCTAGTTAATTATCCCATAATTAATTAGCTGCAACAGTTTAACGAGCGTCACGGGTCTATTTGCCGTATCTCTAAAAATGGGGAAATAGCTAGCTAAATTGTTGTTTATGTCGTCTCCATGTACGGGTGACCCGCGAGTGGTGGGTGTACCTTCGTTTTTTGAGATACCCTAAATTTATCCACTTCATTCAATACTACATCAGCTTACGTAAATCCTACTTCTAAAATTGTACTAGAAAACAATCATAGAGCTTGTAAGACACAACTAAAGTCACAAATTCACAATAGAACGTCTGTGGTAACATCAACGAGTCTACTATTGGACACTTTAAAAGACGTGTATCATCCTAAACTGCGGTTGTTTGTAGAATTTCGAATCATAGCAAATGTTTGATATTTGCTAACAAAATTTATATCTTTATTGCAAATGCCTAGGCATATATGAATTTCAAATTTCTGCCAGTTTGAAATAGAGTCCTTGTTTTGCCAGGGATTTAGTATAAATGCAGCTTTTAACGTATTATACCTTAAAAGAACGGCCTTTTTCTAAATATGAAAGGAAAAATATTAAAAAGAAATGAATGATCTCTTATTGCAAATTAATTAGTATTTAATTAGTCTAAAAATTGAGGTCTACTGCGCCGCCACTGGTTTAGTGTGTTCTGCGTCGTTCTGCGAACCTCTTAGGCGCGTGATCGAGTGGGCTGCCTCTCAGCTTTTGAGCAGAGCCGGAAATAAGCACAGGACACTGGACATTGTCCAATAAACTCTTAGAATGTCCCGTAATTTTGTTAAAAGCGAAGGGGTCATATTCATTGGACAGTTTGACCAATAAATTTTCCGACGTTTTGATAGCTTGACTATGGAGATGCGATACTATTTTTGCACACTCCAGTGGACGATGTCCTATAAATTTTCCAGTCATACAGGGGGTCACTGGACACATGTCCTATAAGAAAATTTTCTTATTTCCGGCCCTGCTTGTGAGAATTCATCAATACCTCTCACGCGCGTGATCGAGTGGGCTATGCCCTACCTTACCCTTACGGCCTTACCAGTGAGAATTCAATCAGCAAAGCCCGTAGTAATAACGTTTCTTTTCAAATGGGGGCCCAAAAAATAGCAAAACATTTCCCAATGTGCCTTTGCTGCTAGTTAGAAATAAATTGAAATAAACACTTAGTGGGTTTGTTAGTTCAGAACAGAATTTATTAGATAATATTTGAAGTGAAATACATTCTACATTCAATAGTAAAATTATAATATGAAATGCCATGTTTATTCATTTATTACTTGAAATATTTACAAAATAAATCAAAGACAACATGATACATGATCAAGGGGCAATAATGTATAATTAGGCATTATATTCAACAGATCGTGACGGATCAGTGGGGAAAAATCGCTGACATTGCGTCATCAAACGCTTCAAACCTTGAATGTATTTTCGCTGAGTTTCGTCATTTAATACGTCTAAACATTAATGTTAAGGAAAGATAAAACAAATTTAAAATTAAATCAAGTTCAAAAGGATACGCGCAATATTTTGCGAGAAAATCTTTTCTCTTCCAGTACGAGCGTGAATTCCCACCATAGTTACTCCAATTGGCCACGGAGCGTTGCCGATTGCCATTTCCAAATAGGCATCGGAAGCCTAAAAAAATACAAAGACGCTAAATTAGATTTAAGTTATTTAATTTATAATCATAAAACATACCTTAACGTAATTTTTTTCAAGCAATGCTTGCACAATTAAAACTAAATGATCGAGGATATCAACCAAGCAATTGTTGCTTTTCAGTTTTTTGAATAAAGGTTTGATGTAAGAGACGGTTTGCGTGTACGTTGCAGCTGCAAGTTTGCCGTGCATTGACATTTTCTCTTCCTCGCTGCGATTGTTTAAAGATTGACCCCATAATTGCAGCAAAAACTGCAACAAAAAAATCTCACAAAATTCTGTCGAGGTCGGAATTTAAATTTAAACTTACCTTAAGGAAACTTAAGATTAATTTGCTGTTAAATTCAGATTTGCCTTTTCCAAGTTTCTTTGCGTCCAACTGAAGAAGAATTAAGATTAATTAATCATCATTAATTAATTTAATTAATGACCTAATTACTTGTATTTGCTCCATGGTGGTCAATTCCTCCTCAATTTTCACATCGTGAACTGATTTTCCATCCTCAGTTTTTCCCTGAGATTTCAAAATCTCGTCCAAATAAGCCTGATCGACTTTTTCCATCGCTTCTTGGAAATCATTTCGAAATCCTCGATTCGATTCCGGTTCAAGTATCTCGAGGCGTCGTAACCGCTGGAATGCTTCGATCTCAGTTTCTCCGAACAATTGAATTGGTTCCAGGCGTTCGCGTAAGCGACGGATGACTTCTTTTCGAGGTAGGACGCGTTCCTCATCAACATCTTTCTTCTTGTACGATGAAAATGAACCATCTAGAAGCTGGTGATGACGGAGAATAGATGATTAGGTGACCAACAACGGTAAAAAGGTTTGACTTACGTATCGGTCATCTTCCTCTTTCAGTTTCTCTTTTTGCTTATTCCAATATTCTTCATCGGATTTTTTTATTAGTTCTTCGCGTTTGAAGAATTTCTTTTGAGGTCCCTTTAATTTAAATTAAATATTAAATAATTAAGGATATTTCTCTTTTGTTATGACCAAGGCTTAAAATTTATTCATACCACGAGTTGTTTGCTTTCCAATTGGCGTTTTTTCTTCTCTATTTCAGCTTTTAATATATCCATCTTTTAAGTATGATGTATTAGTTGTTAATTTAGCAATAAATAATCAAATTATGCCTTTAAATGTTAGTGAAATAACAATTTTTAGATAAATTCTTTCTTAGGCCTAGGTCTAGCCTAATTTTTCAATTCAGAATTTCTAGCAGAAGTCTTAGGACATCTGCAAAAGTGAAATGATCTTTTGCCCCAGACATAAGTAAAAGTAAAAATATGTAATTAATTATATTTATAGAGAGTTTTTGATTTAAAAAAGGCTTTATTAATAATATCAAATACAATTTTACAAGTGAAATTAGTGTGCAAGAAAACGTAATGTAAATTATAAGAATTAACGTTATATTTATTTTTTTCGATGACAAAGTTTGGCATTCCAGATATTTCCTGAAATTCCCATAGATATATATACGGGTCTAGATACCCTACTGAATTGGGGAAAATACGGAGATGACAGCTAGCAGTCGACGCGATTTTCCCGGGGGAAGATACCTAGTGCGCCATCTATCGCTGAATTTTGAAAGCTAAAAAATTCGATAAATAACTTTTGCCAGCGGGCGTGCTGATGCTTTGCAATAACAGCTGATATTTAAAGAGATTTAAGCGAATGTTTGTTCAAAGTAAAACTATTTCCTAATCTGAAGGGGAGGTCCTCTTATTCTGTTCGTAAGCAAATCATTTTGTAAATAAGAACAACTGTTAACCATCTTTAATGCCTTATTTCACTAACATTTCATTAAAAACACTACTTCTTTTACATAAAAACTATTTATTTCACTTAAGAACATAATTACACGTATAAAGGAGATCAGAAATACGTAAAGCTACTTGAAAAGTTAAGCCTAATTTGAATTTCCCGCGCTTTCCATATTCGAATTATTCGTTTTTTTGTTTCTTGAAACTCTCAATAGATGGCGTTTGGATCTAATTCCCCCGCCGTAAAGCGTCGACTGCTAGTTCTCACCTCCGCATTTTTTAAAGGGCCTAACAGAGGGGAAGTGTATCTAGACCCGTATATATATCTATGTGAAATTCCTGCCTTCAGGGCATATAAATCTTTGGTCTTAAGTTCCTACAGTGGATGAACTAAACTTTGTACACAGGAAGTAATTGTAAATAATTTAATTTCAACCCTAATAATATTCAATTAACTAAATTTTTTTAAAGTAAGTCTTCAGAGCACACGTGACTATTCCATTATTCGATGTTGCATGTTTAAAGTTAGATTCATGCGTCAATATTTTTAAATAAATATGAAATTAACCATTTTGACATCCCGGGTACACTGTTTATATCCTCCTTGGTACTAAAACAACCGTCCTCAAGGCCTAATAATGCTTTGGCCCTTGGGAAGTTTGGTCGCGATATTTTGACTAATGCACTAGTATTTTATCAGTTTTTACCATCTTTGATATCGGTAAAAGTGTCTAGGAATCTCGCAAACTTATCTAAACGTCAATATTTTTAATTGTAAGTCTTCCTCGCGGTTTTTGGATTAACGAAATTTAACCTAAAAAGGATTCAAGGTTGGAAGAACTCGGAAGCCAGGTACCGTAAGCCTTTGCGCAAACATGTACTACATGAATGTGACCAAGTAAGTTTTTTTTTTATTTCGCTAATTATATGGTGCTATAAACTTTCTTAATGGAAAGACCGTCTTGTTAAACATTATACGGGGTCAATGATATAAAAATTCAAAGAATTTAGTCTCGAATATATTCGTCATTTGTCGTTCACATTATGAGTCATGAGTTTCAGTTGTCAAACTGGTTAGTAACAAGGCTAAGCACATTTTAGGTCCTTAACGCGTTTAGAACATTAGAAATCGTGTGTTTTGGGGTAACTATTACGTTTATAGACAAATTTACGCGGTTATATATGATAAAGGTGTGTTTTGAAGTTATATTTGGTGTTAATGCAGAACTATCAACTCTGTTTTGGAAATGTGTGAATTTTATGTGCTAAAAGTATGATTGTTGAGTGCAGACACTGTTTATTTTGTAAGTGAATCATTGAAACTGATTAGGAATGTATAAGATTTGATCATCTTTGCAGGGCCCCAGGGGTCCTATAACTCCTATAAAATCCTATATTTTTAAAACCTTCCTATAAAATCCTATAATTTTGACTAAAACCGCCAAAAATCCTATAATTTTGAAATTTGCGCGATTTTTAAGCAACCCATCGGTTAAACCAGAACTCGGGTCTAAAAAATATCATCAAATTGGGATGGTTTCCTTAGTATTGTAGCAAACTTGTTAAAAATAGCTCGGTATATGGGGGGCAAATAAGACTATAACATACTCAAAGGACATCCCCGTATCTCTAGTAGAACCAGAGTTACGAGCCTCCAAAGTTGGGTGTGAAGCTATTCCTATAGAGGGGTTGTTTGTGAACCTTTTGCTTAATTACTCGGCCCCTGTTTGTCGTAGCGGTATGTTTTTAGTATGGTTGGATGGGTTACAAATAGGACTATAACATACTCAAAGGACATCCCCGTATCTCTAGTAGAACTAGAGTTACGAGACTCCAAAGTTGGGTGTGAAGCTATTCCTATGGAGGGGTTGTTTGTGAACCTTTTGCTTAATTACTCGGCCCCTGTTTGTCGTAGCCCTAAGTTTTTAGTATGGTTGGATGGGGGACAAATTGGACTATAACATACTCAAAGGAGATCCCCGTATCTCTAGTAGAACCAGAGTTACGGGCCTCCAAAGTTGGGTGTGAAGCTTTTCCAATGGAGGGGGAATGTTTGTGAACGTTTTGGTTAATTACTCGGCCCCTGTTTGTCGTAGCCCTAAGTTTTTAGTATGTTTGGATGGGGGGAAAATAGGACTATAACATACTCAAAGGACATCCCCGTATCTCTAGTAGAACCAGTCTCTAGTAGAACCAGAGTTACAAGCTTCCAAAGTTGGGTGTAATGCTATTCCTATGGAGGGGTTGTTTGTGAACGTTTTGCTTAATTACTCGGCCCCTGTTTGTCGTAGCCCAAAGTTTTTAGTATGGTTGGATGAGGGAAAATAGGACTATAACATACTCAAAGGACATCCCCGTATCTCTGGTAGAACCAGAGTTATGAGACTCCAAAGTTGGGTGTAATGCAATTCCTATAGAGGGGTTGTTTGTGAACCTTTTGCTTAATTACTCGGCCCCTGTTTGTCGTAGCCCCAAGTTTTTAGTATGGTTGGATGGGGGGAAAATAGGACTATAACATACTCAAAGGACATCCCCGCATCTCTAGTAGGACCAGAGTTACAAGCTTCCAAAGTTGGGTGTAATGCTATTCCTATGGAGGGGGTTGTTTGTGAACGTTTTGCTTAATTACTCGGCCCCTGTTTGTCGTAGCCCTACGTTTTTAGTATGGTTGGATGGGGACAAATTGGACTATAACATACTCAAAGGACATCCCCGCATCTCTAGTAGAACCAGAGTTACGAGGCTCCAAAGTTGGGTCTAATGCTTTTCCTATGGAGGGGTTTGTTTGTTTACGTTTTGCTTAATTACTCGGCCCCTGTTTGTCACAAACCTAAGTTTTTAGTATGTTTGGATGGGGGACAAAATGGACTATAACATACTCAAAGGACATCCCCGTATCTCTAGTAGGACCAGAGTTACAAGCTTCCAAAGTTGGGTGTAATGCTATTCCTATGGAGGGGTTGTTTGTGAACGTTTTGCTTAATAAATAATGTTCAAAAAAACTCATTTTGAACAACAACATTTTCAGATTTTGAACTTATACGTATTTCTCAACATCGGTAAAAAAATGGAGGCCAACTCAAATGCCAAATTAAAGACTTCCCTTTTGGTTAAAAATATCAAACTCTTTACATTCCAACAAATATATTCTAATTATCATTTCAATTATAACTATTTATAATATTTAAATATACAAATAACAAAAACTGGAAAGTGGAAAGTAAATCAGCGTGCTTCAGTATTTTAATTTTATAAAAATCTCAACTTGAACTGAACTGAACTGGATAAATAAATAACATTAAACCAGTAATTGTAAAGAAAAAAGCGAGTGAAATCTTAACAAAAACTTAAACTCGGGTTCAAAATGATTTTCAAATCATTAATTAAACTTGGGAACTGAATCGAACTGAACTGAACTGAACTGAACTCGTTGTTTATTAAACCCCAGTGATTAAATCATAACTTTAATTTAATATACATAAAAACATTGGTCGAATTACGACATAAATCATGGATACAAATTCACGGAGTCCAATTTTATCAATAAACTCTCGGGTGAATTCACCCGCGATTGTGACTCCCTCTCCCATGGCTCCCGATCCAGGGGGAGCCGGGAGCGTCATCCTTCCTGTTGGAATGGTGGAAGACAATGAAGGGTACGACGTCGAGGTGATGCAAGTGGTAGGGGAAGCTCTGAACTTAAGGCTTAAGAAGAATGGTACTGGTCAAGGGTCAAATGGCGGGATTCAAGAACAAGAGGATTTGAACCGGGAGCGACCCATGTCCTGGGAAGGAGAATTATCCAATGACGGGGAAGAAGATGAAATGGGGAATTCTATCGATCCACCCATGGCCATTTCCGACGCGCCTGTCAGACACAATTCAAGCGGAAGTCCCATGTGCATTCAGAATGACAAGGAGGAAACTCATCTTCCACCTCCTAATGTGAGTTCCTTCAGTGTCCATTACAGGGGGTTGTTGTATGAACCCTGTCACTTAGGTTGAGGACAATTTGGGTTGTCCTGGAAGTAGTTATTTGCATTAGGTTGAGGACAGTTTTGGCTATCCTGGAAAAGTCCTCTAGTATTTGCATTAGTTTGAGGACAATTTGGGTTGTCCTGGAAGTAGTTATTTGAAATAGGTTGAGGATAGTTTGGGCTATCCTGGAAAAGTCCTCTAGTATTTGCATTAGTTTGAGGACAATTTGGGTTGTCCTGGAAATAGTTATTCACATTAGGTTGAAGACAATTTGGGCTATCCTGGAAAAGTCCTCTAGTATTTGCATTTGGTTTAGGACAATTTGGGTTGTCCTGGAATTAGTTATTTGCATTAGGTTGAGGACAGTTTTGGCTATCCTGGAAAAGTCCTCTAGTAGTTGCATTAGGTTGAGGACAGTTTTGGCTATCTTGGAGAAGTCCTCTAGTATTTGCATTAGGTTGAGGACAGTTTTGTCTATCCTGGAGAAGTCCTCTAGTATTTGCATTAGGTTGAGGACAGTTTTGGCTATCCTGGAAAAGTCATCTAGTATTTGCATTAGTTTGAGGACAACTTGGGTTGTGCTGGAAGTAGTTATTTGCAATAGGTTGAGGACAGTTTGGGCTATCCTGGAAATGTCACCTAGTATTTTCAATCCGAACCTTGTCTTGAAATGGCGTGTATTTGTTGGTTATTTGTAGCTAATCACGAAAGATCACAAGAACATGTTACTGGTCGGATGCAACAGTGGTCGTCGTCGAAGTCGCGAAGCTAGCCCCACCCCTATCCACCCTATTGCCCTGGACTCCGCCACAACAATCCAACTGGAAGTCCTGGGCAACGTCACTCGATTTTCGCCCAATGGAATATCGGCCTTTAATGGGACGGCCACCCAAAACGGAACGGGAGTGGCGCTGGCCTTTCCTTCAAGTGATAGAACCAACAGTATTGGCGGAGTTACCGCTACCACCCTTACGGAGAACTCCTTTACCAACCATCGCCAAAGTCCCGCACAAAGCCGACATCTGTCCGGGTTTGCCTCGGGCAACGTGACGACGGGACCCTACAGCCAAAGTCCCAGTCCCGTGCTGAATAGGCCAACCAGTAGTTGTAGTAGTTCCAGGTCGTCGTACTCGCCCACTCAAAGTCCTTTGCTCGGAAGGCATACCATTATCAATAATTCCGTTTCGTACTCGCACAATCAAAGTCCCGTACTCTCCCGACATCATGTTCCTGGAAATAGCAGCGATAACTCTTCCGTTTATTCGCCTACTAACTCACCCTTACAGGTAAGAGACTCTCACTTTGTTCAAGTAGAAACGCGGTTGAACTTTGGGTTGGACATCGTCAGGATCGCGGTTGAGCTTTGGGTTGGACATCGTCAGGATCGCGGTTGAACTTTGGGTTGGACATCGTCAGGAACGCGGTTGAACTTTGGGTTGGACATCGTCAGGAACGCGGTTGAACTTTGGGTTGGACATCGTTAGGAACGCGGTTGAACTTTGGGTTGGACATCGTTAGGAAGAACGCTGTTGAACTTTGGGTTGGACATCGTTAGGAACGCTGTTGAACTTTGGGTTGGACATCGTTAGGAACGCTGTTGAACTTTGGGTTGGACATCGTCAGGAACGCGGTTGAACTTTGGGTTGGACATCGTCAGGAACGCGGTTGAACTTTGGGTTGGACATCGTTAGGAACGCTGTTGAACTTTGGGTTGGACATCGTCAGGAACGCGGTTGAACTTTGGGTTGGACATCGTCAGGAACGCGGTTGAACTTTGGGTTGGACATTGTCAGAAACGCAGAAATCAGTCTTTGCAATTTTACGCGTCTTGAACGTTTGGCCGATTTTATTTTAAGGGTCGCCATGTTTCCGTTGAAAACGGTAATATCCTATACTCTCCGACTCAAAGTCCCAGCCAAAGCAGACACCATTTAGTGGTGGTAGCCGATAGCAGCAGCGGCAGTTTCCCAAATAAGGGTTCCGTCACTCCGATTGGCGGAAGTAATTACTCGCCAAGTCACAGCCCCGCCCATTTCCGAACCAGTTCCGCCGGCAGCATCATTTCGAAGCAAGTAACTATGCCATTCGGCCCTTCACCCTCGCCGACTTTACAACGGAGTTCGACGGGAACTCCGGATCATTCCGTGACTACTAGCGTAGGCGTTGAAGGCAATTCCATTTTCTCCATGGGGAATAGTACGCCCAATCAACATCAAGCGCAGCAGCACGTCATTTACGCCAATCATTCGACGCCCGAACAAGGACCGACTGAAAGTAGGAGCCACAAAACGGCCGTCATACATCAGCCAACTATCTTGGATTGCAGGTCTACAAGTAAGTCCAGAATTATTGAATAAACCTACTTCAAACTCGGGGACGTGGGTGACTTGAAACCTACTTCAAACTCGGGGACGTGGGTGACTTGAAACCTACTTCAAACTCGGGGACGTGGGTGACTTGAAACCTACTTCAAACTCGGGGACGTGGGTGACTTGAAACCTACTTCAAACTCGGGGACGTGGGTGACTTGAAACCTAATTCAAACTCGGGGACGTGGGTGACTTGAAACCTACTTTAAACTCGGGGACGTGGGTGACATGAAACCGTGGGAAATTCGGGGACGTAGATGACTTGAAACCGTGGGAAATTCGGGGACGTAGATGACTTGAAACCGTGGGAAATTCGGGGACGTAGATGACTTGAAACCGTGGGAAATTCGGGGACGTAGATGACTTGAAACCGTGGGAAATTCTGGGACGTAGATGACTTGAAACCGTGGGAAATTCTGGGACGTAGATGACTTGAAACCGTGGGAAATTCAGGGACGTAGATGACTTGAAACCGTGGGAAATTCAGGGACGTAGATGACTTGAAACCGTGGGAAACGCGGGGCGTGGGTGACTTGAAACCGTGGGAAATTCGGGGACGTAGATGACTTGAAACCGTGGGAAATTCTGGGACGTAGATGACTTGAAACCGTGGGAAATTCAGGGACGTAGATGACTTGAAACCGTGGGAAATTCAGGGACGTAGATGACTTGAAACCGTGGGAAATTCAGGGACGTAGATGACTTGAAACCGTGGGAAACGCGGGGCGTGGGTGACTTGAAACCGTGGGAAATTCGGGGCGTGGGTGACTTGAAACCG
The DNA here is from genome assembly GCF_054372755.1 of Phalangium opilio. NCBI lineage: Eukaryota > Metazoa > Arthropoda > Arachnida > Opiliones > Phalangiidae > Phalangium > Phalangium opilio. The sequence continues at coordinate 816,024 of NW_028324166.1, read as the reverse complement.
TGGGAAATTCGGGGACGTAGATGACTTGAAACCGTGGGAAATTCGGGGACGTAGATGACTTGAAACCGTGGGAAATTGGAGGACGTAGGTGACTTGAAACCGTGGGAAATTCGGGGACGTAGGTGACTTGAAACCGTGGGAAATTCGGGGACGTAGGTGACTTCAAACCGTGGGAAATTCGGGGCCGTGGGTGACTTCAAACCGTGGGAAATTCGGGGACGTGGGTGACTTCAAACCTCGGGAAACTTAGGGACGTAGATGACTTGAAACCGCTGGAAATTCGGAGAGTTATTTGACTGAGACCCCTCAATAGCTTACCAAATGGGATTAAAATTGAAGTGCCGAAACGTTTATGTGAAAAACAGCTTCCAGCGCGTCCGTAATTTCAAGCGCTTCTGACGAATCAAACGCCAGCGATTTCTCGAGTCCTTCTAGACGTCTATCCGTAGATAACGGATCTTACAACGAGGATTCCAAAGTGTTGGGCGAAATCTCTTCTCAAAGCCCATTGGGCAGCAGCGCCAACTCGTCTTCGGGAATTTCTCGACAACAACTTTTAAGCGGCCCTTGCCCGATCTGCGGTGACAGAATATCGGGCTTTCACTACGGAATCTTCTCCTGCGAATCTTGCAAAGGTTTCTTTAAGAGGACGGTTCAAAACAAGAAGAACTACGTCTGTCTAAGAGGAGCCAAGTGCACCATTACCATCAGCACCCGCAAGAAGTGTCCCGCTTGCCGTTTTGACAAGTGCCTTAAGACTGGGATGAAACTCGAAGGTACGTCAAGGACTTTTTAAGCAATTAGGCCTATGGGGTTCAAGGGGAGTTTGACTGGACATCGTTTTTGGACATTGTCTCGTAGCTATTCGAGAAGATAGGACCAGGGGTGGGCGAAGTACTTACCAGTGTTCTTACACTTTGGCAACGCAATCCTTGAGCGACGGGAGGGTTTCTTCCGCCTGTGACTCGCAGCAAAGTAACACTTCCTCCGAGAGGTTTAAAGAAGGACACTATAGTTCCCACTCGACGCCACTCGATGGAGTTTCGCCTACTAGGCCCTCTTCCGCCAGAACTGTTTCCGGTAAGAGCCCAATTTGTTCTGTCTTTTTGTTCAGTAATTTTGACAAGCATGCGCGATGAAAACCTCTCAATTTGCGAGGAGGAATTTATTGCATGAACTTAACGTGTAGATTCTGGTATCAACTCAGCGGAAGACGAACCCCACGTTGGCTATATCCCACCTTTGATGCAAGAAATCTTAGCGGTTGAGCATTTATGGCATTACACGGACAAGGAAGTCAACCGCTTCTCGGAGCAATACAGCGGAGATCGAGGGGGCGCCATGGGCGCCGCCGCCTTGGGGGCCATGGGCATGGGACCCATGAGCGCCTCGGGATCCCTGGATGGATCAGGCGGAACCGGAGGCAATAATAACGAGTTCATCAACAATCTTTGTAGCATCGCTGATCACCGACTCTACAAGATCGTTAAATGGTGCAAGAGTTTGCCACTCTTCAGGGAAATTGAGGTACGTCACTAGTTTAAATTGGCCGCGATCTTTTATACTAATTTCATTCCGTAATTACTCGGGCAACCATTGGGGTAACCCCAAGTGCGTAGTATCGTTGGAAAGGGGAGAAATGGGACTATAAGATACTCAAAGGACATCCCCGTATCTCTAGTTGAACCAGAGTTAAAAGGTATCGTGTGAATAAGCCCATGTTAATCCTGGGGAGATGAGGTTTTTGAGCATTTTGCTTAATTACTCGGCACCTATTGTTGTAATGCCAAGTACTTAGTACCATTAGAAAGAGGAGAAAAGGGGCTATGACATACTCAAAGGACATCCCCGTATCTCTTGTAGAACCAGAGTTAAAAGGTATCGTGTGAATAAGCCCATGATAATCCTGGGGAGATGACGTTTATGATCATTTTGCTTAATTACTCGGGCCCCGATTGTTGTAACCCCTAGTACTTAGTATCATTAGAAAGAGGAGAAAAGGGGCTATGACATACTCGAAGGACATTCCCGTATCCCTTATAGAACCAGAGTTAAAATGTGTCGTGTAAATCAGCCCATGTTAATCCTTTGGAGATGACGTTTATTAGCATTTTCCTTAATTACTCGGGCCCCAATTGTTGTAATCCCAAGTACTTAGTATCGTTGGAAAGAGGAGAAATAGGACTATAACATACTCAAAGGACAACCCCGTATCTCTTATAGAACCAGAGTTAAAAGGTATCGTGTGAATAAGCCCATGTTAATCCTGGGGAGATGACGTTTATGAGCATTTTGCTTAATTACTCGGCCCCTGATTGTCGTAACCCCAAGTACTTAGTATCGTTGGAAAGAGGAGAAATAGGACTATAACATACTCAAAGGACATCCCCCTATCTCTTATAGAACCAGAGTTAAAAGGTGTCGTGTGATCAAGCCCATGTTAATCCTGGGGAGATGACGTTTTTGAGCATTTTGCGTAATTACTCGGCCCCTGATTGTCGTAACCCAAAGTACTTAGTACCATTTGAAAGGGGAGAAGTGGGGCTATAACATACTCAAAATTCATCCCCTTATCTCTTATAGAACCAGAGTTATAACACTCCAAAGTTGTGTGTCAATAATATTTGCGCTACATTTTTTCTATTCTAACCCCCAATTGCTATTTTTTCTTTCTGATTTTTAGATCGATGATCAAATAGCTCTTCTGATCAATTCGTGGTGCGAGCTTTTACTTCTGAGTTGTTGCTATCGCTCGATGGACAGTCCTCACGAAATTAAAGTGTCCCTGGGCAAATCCATGACTCTGGAACAAGCCAAAAAGCTCGGTCTGGGACCCGTCATTGAACGTATGCTCAATTTGACGGAACATATGCGCAGACTCAGGCTTGATCAGTACGAGTACGTCTGCTTGAAGGTCATCATACTTCTAACATCAGGTATGTCCCAATTCAGTACCTGTATCGTAATTGTCTTATAGTTCTTAAAAATTTGATTAATCGATTAATCATTTTAAGGGGACATTCGTGGCAATACATTTTGATAGATAATTCTTAAAAATTAGTCGATTAATTTATTCCGATTTCTAATCGCGTAATCTGTTTGCTGGGCGGTTAATCAATCACAGGGATAGTTGTTAAGACTTAATTTAATCGATTAATTCCCTTGGTTTTATAATTGATCAATCATTTTAATAGAAGATTCGTGGTAATACTTTTTGATTTCGATAAAACTTATCAGATAGATAATTCTTTAAAAAATTAAATTAATCGATTAATTTGTTAGGTTTTTGAATAGATAGTTTCACGAGTCGATTAATGTACGGGGGTTTTGAATCGATTAATGTACGGGGGTTTTTGAATCGATTAATGTACGGGGGGTTTTGAATCGATTAATGTACGGGGGGTTTTGAATCGATTAATGTACGGGGGGGTTTTGAATCGATTAATGTACGGGGGGTTTTGAATCGATTAATGTACGGGGGGGGGGGTTTTGAATCGATTAATGTACGGGGGGGGGGTTTGAATCGATTAATGTACGGGGGGGGTTTGAATCGATTAATGTACGGGGGGGGGTTTGAATCGATTAATCGTTTCGACGATTACTTGCTTAGTATTCGCAAAAGCAAAATCGGATTATGCTTCACACATAAAGTATGTAAGTCCCACTTTTCTATAGCTTTGGCTATGGATTTCATGACATTCCCGAAGTAAAAAGTAAACTAAGCAGACGAACAAGAAAGCTTTTAACCAATCATGAGCCCCCTAACCGTAGATAACCTCTTTAATGCCAGAACAATCGGCGACGGCTATTACTATTTTCTTGCAATGGACCTAGCCGTCGACCGAACCGGGAAGCTCGGAAGGTAAATTTGCGGTATCGTTCGGAAGTCTTTATAATATATTCAACATCTTAAAGCTCAAATTCCGAGTCACTTAATAAGTCTTCAACTAAATATTATAAGAATTTTTATAATTGCAAGAGAAAAATAGCTCCGCGAATAATAGTAGACTCGAAAACTACACTTAGCCTTGACTAGGTATCGACGGTATCCCGATTCCCGAGCCGCCGACGGCTAAGCTCGCCGTAGCCGCGAGAACAGAAATCATTCCCCGTAAAAAAAAAAAAAAACATATACACGGCGACTTAAATAGTCCAAGCAAAAGCTACCCTTATTGATAAGATCTTCGTTCCTTACTCCCAAATAATCTTTCGTATTGTGAATAGTTTTAACTAAACAATATTTCAGACACTCTACTCAATATTTATAGTTGTTCCCTAATTTCAACAGAAAAATAGCTCCGCGAATAATAGTAGACTCGAAAACTACAAAAAGCCTTGGCTTGGTATCGGCGGTATCCCGATTTCCGAGCCGCCGGCGGCTGAGCTCGCCGTGGCCGCGAGAACAGAAAACATTCCTCGTAAAAAAAAAAAAAAAACATATACACGGCGACTTAAATAGTCCAAGCAAAAGCTACCCAGATTGATAAGATCTTCGGGCCTTACTCCCAAATAATCTTTGGCATTGTGAATAGTTTTATCTAAAGAACTCTACTCAATATTTATAGTAGTTCCCTAATTTCAACAGAAAAATAGCTCCGCGAATAATAGTAGACTCGAAAACTACACTAAGCCTTGGCTAGGTATCAGCGGTATCCCGATTCCCGAGCCGCCGGCGGCTGAGCTCGCCGTAGCCGCGAGAACAGAAAACATTCCCCGTAAAAAAAAAAACATAGACGGCGACTTAAATAGTCCAAGCAAAAGCTACCCAAATTGATAAGATCTTCGTTCCTTACTCCCAAATAATCTTTGGTATTGTGAATAGTTTTATCTAAAGAATATTTTAGACACTCTATTCAATATTTATAGTAGTTCCCTAATTTCAACAGAAAAATAGCTCTGCGAATATTAATAGTAGGCTCGAAAACTACACTAAGCCTTGGCTAGGTAAGACCGGTATCCACTATCACCGGTCCCGATTCCCGAGCCGCCGGCGGCTGGGCTCGCCGTAGCCGCGAGAACAGAAAACATTCCCCGTAAAAAAAAAATATATAGACGGCGACTTAAATAGTCCAAGCAAAAGCTACCCAGATTGATAAGATCTTCGTTCCTTACTCCCAAATAATCTTTGGTATTGTGAATAGTTTTATCTAAAGAATATTTTAGACACCCTGCTCAGTCTTTATAGTAGTTCCTTAATTTATGTACCTGCAGGGCTCCCACCATGTCCCTAAAATACCTAAAACCCCCTACTTTTTTTTGAGGACCCTAAACCACCATAGAATTGTGATTTGGTCCCTAAATCACCATATTCCTAGTTTAATGTGCCATAAGCTTATAATATTCAACCCAAAGTCCAATTTACACATTTATATTTCTTATTTCATTGAAAAACGAAAAAAGACTGATTGTTAAGTGTGATAGAATTGTGATAGATAAAACGTAGTAATGTAATAAACAAAAACTAAGTCAGTTTTATGATAAAATATTTTTACAAATATCTGACTTTGTCATTTTGTGAAAACAGGGATAGATTGGTGAAAATATAAGTTCAAATAAAGATCCCATTTTGGTTCCTATTTGGTCCCTAGTTTAAAAAATTCGGTGCCTATTTCACCCTATTTCTAGCCTAAAAAATCCCCTATTTCCCTACTTTTTTTTAAGATTTTGGTGGGAGCCCTGTACCTGGTAAATCGGTTCTTAAGGCCGAAGGAGCCGCGTTACTAAACTATTTCCCTCCGCGTAAGGGAGGTTCTTTCCTAGGAGCTTAGAGAATATCGTGTAGCTCCCTCAGGCACATGTTACGTACTTCATGTGTAAAGCCTAATCGGCTTCTGGTATTCGAATATTAATAGTTTAATCTAGCGGACTTTTAATTAATTAATCTTTTGACGTGATGATTAATCTAAAGTTATTTCGATTAATTGAATGGGGTTTCAATATTGGGTAATGATTTTATCAGATGTTAGCGGTTTGAGGGAACCGGAGAAGGTGGGCGTTTGTCAGAAGCAAGTTTTAGAAGCTATGCAAACATATACTCGAATGCATTACCCGCAACAACCCAGCAAGTTCGGCGAACTACTTTTACGAATTCCCGAACTGGAGCGAGCGTGCCAAGTAGGTAAAGAATCCTTAATTACGTCCAAGCAGAAATCGGGAGACATGAACAGTTTTAATCTACTCATGGAACTTCTAAGAGGGGATCATTAATCGATTAAACGGTACGTGAAACTTTTGATTGTGACGTCACACACTAAAAAAGGGGAAAGGTTACGGAAAATATTTAAATGGGGGTAAAAAAGAAAAAGATTTTAATCGCTAGCTGTCAAGTCGTATTTTTATATATATCTAATTATTAATTAATAATTAATATAAAATTACTGCAATTAAATGTTTATATCCCGTGAAAGATATCGCAAACTGTTAAATCAAAAAATATTCCATCGGCTCTATTTCCTAAATTTTAATTAAATATGCAAGGCAGCTTTATTGTCGATCCCCCTTCTTACCCCCCCCCCCGATGTTCATTAATTAATGATAATTGTTTCATTAGGTATTTAAATTTTAGAACAACTCATTTACGCGCGATTTCTTAAATAGAGTTTAGAGCGGGTCTCCAGTTAGTGTTGGTAATTAGATACTGGTAATTTAATTTGAATTTTATCAACTCTACTATAATGCTTTTAATTATTAAAAAAGTTGCTTTAATTTTAATCTAATCGTTTTAACTCGGACGGTTAAAATTTACCGATTTTGGTAATTAAAACACTTAATTTAATTTTAATTACAAATAATTTTTTGGTAATCTAATTTTTTTTGGCTTGTCGTAAGTTTCTCAGATTTTGGTAATTTCACTAATTCCTATGTTAAAAAATACTTTCATTAATTACCAGTAAAATACCTTCTTAAATTACCAGTAGCTTCACCAAAATACTTTTGGTAATCTAATCATAAACTTACCTAGTTCAGTAAATAGTTATTTTCGTAATTACCAGTAAAATAGTATCTACTTCTTTAATTATTAGTAAAATAAACCATCCGCTTCTTCAATTACCGTGTAATTAACTGGAGATTTGCTCTAAACTACTTTTGAACGTAATTTATAACTAGACTTTGACATTGACGTCAACTATAGTAATTAAATTAACGAATTTATAATTATAAACCAAACCACCAATCAATCAGAATGAATCTTTTTAATGACAAAATGCTTAATTAATTATTCAAGATTGAATTGGTTTTAAATTTTTTTTAGGTATTTTTAAGTATATATATATATTTCTAATTGTGTATGAAAGCAATTATGATCGAAAGCATTCCGTCTCGCTGACCAATCATATTTCAGCTTGTTTTATTGATTAGTTTTGCGTTCTTTTTGTTAGTTCGTTTTTTGTTTTGTTACGAGTGGTTACATTATTAAAAGTCTTTTAATTAATTAACTTTAATTTAATTTATTATTTGTTGAAATTAATCTTGGTAATTTTGCTTAAATTTCCTCTAATAATACAAGACCTCGTACTCGTAAATAACCTATGCAACGCAACATAAATTAATTAATACTTAATGATTTAGGCCTAAAATTCGTCTATTTTTAGTTAAAGCTTAGCTATCCCTCCAAGTTAAACTAATTTTAAATTAGTTTGAACAAACTTTCGCTAAGTTTAATTAAGTCTATAAACTGCAGGCGCTTTTAAGTAACTTGACCCCATTCAACAACGGAAAATCCTATTTTTTAGGCAATTCTACTATACTCCGTCATAAGTTGTCAAACGAATTTTTTATCTGCTCTTTGGACCACTCTGGCCTCTAGGGGAAACAATATTTTTTAAACTAGTCCTTGGGACCAGTGACCCGCTAGCGTCCAAAATAATAAACTGGTCCTTAGGACTTCCCGAGGACCAGTAACCCCCAGTTCTTGAATTTAAAAACTGGTCCATGTAATTCATAAAATTCAAGATTTCGTCTAGTTCTACCAATGACGTCACTAACATAAGTTGCTGGTTATGTTACTTAAAAGTGTCTGCTTAACTTATTTCGCGCAGAAGCTTTTAATTTCTGAATTGATCTGAAACTTTTGATTCATGTTATTTGAATCACACGTTCTATTGATTATGATTGGTCGAGAGAGTGCCAACTATAGGTAGGCAGGGTTTTTTTTTTTTTAACATATGTATTACGTTTCAATCGCGTTCGTGTATTTGAGGGTTGCAAATATACCAAAATAGTATTTTCTATTTTTTAAGATTATCAAAAGTATTTCTCAGTTGTCCAATTACTATTCCTACTGTATGTATAAAAGTAGATGTGTTTTTTTTTTTTTTTTTTAATTTTTTGAGACTCGAAACTCATCTTGATTTTAGCCCAATCAAAACTTTCTTTAAGGTTTATTTGACCTTTGTTAAAGCAGCAACAACCGGCACTGATTGTAGTAGCTAGGGGACGCGCAATGACCCTTACTTGACCCCGAAGTGTGCCAGTTAGGCCTAGAACGATTGGTTTTACAAAAAATTGGAGTTAGGAACTTTATTCTAATTGATATTATCTTCCATGCATATGTTTAATAATTGTACTCTAAGTTACTAAGTAGATGTGTCATGTCGTACGTTTTCGTCACTAAGCTAAACCATAGCCCACTCGATCACGCGCATCACGACGCAAGGGCTATGGCTAAACGCGGGGAAATTGTCATTCTTTAGCAGACAATGAAAAGTGATGGAGTTTATACATTATAAAGCTTAATTACAGGACGCGCATGTCCCTGGAACTGGTTTTTTTATAAGTAGGCCTAATTAGTGTTCATGGTTGCAGCTAAAAACCTAGATTTATATTATTTGCACGTCACGAGCATTTGCACATGCGCAAAGTTTTTGTTACGACTTGCTTTTAATAATAGACGCGTCAGTGGCATTTATAGAGGCTTTCTTCTTATGTATTTGATAGAATATATTTTAGAAAGTCCGTATAAGTTTTGAAGTAAACTAATTTTGGAAGATTTTATTTAAAGGGCCAAAAAACTCCGCGTTCAAAATCTTCCATTTTTATTACTTATTAAAAATTATGATTAGTGCCAATTAAAATAATTAGAAATTTAACGAATATTTAAAGTGTGAGAAACCGGAATTACCAGTAGCCACAAAAGCTATAGGCCAATACTTTCCCCAATTCCAGTTCGGAACTGATAGCTGAATTTCTTTAGTTTTTCGTGTATACCATTTCCACAGACTAACAAACACACACACACACACAGCCCAAGGCCATCCAAACTATAATCTACGTGTATATATTACCACACGTAGATAAAATTCGCCACACCCCCAGAACAACGCGTAAAAAATATAGATCTCAATTAAGTTAATTACTGAGTTCCATTAAAGTAAACGGAACCAAATTAATTAGCGTTTCTTGGTTAATTAAAACCTTAAAGAAAGTTTCGATTGCGTCGCTTTGAATACCGGTGCCAAACCACTTAATGATTGTAAACCAATACGGAAATCTATATATTTTGGAGACTGTTTTTAATTGTTTTTAATTTTAATTAATTAATTTGATCATTAAACAAATGAAAAATGTGTTAATTCTTTTTGCACATAAGAGTTAAAAAAATGTGTAAATATAATGTTAAATATTTTAATACTACAAATCCATTAGGGTATAAAAGAAATACATTTAAATGTGGTGTTAATAACGTACATCAAATGACCTAAAGCACATTCATAAACATACTACAACCCTACACTGTCCAAAAAAACAAAAAACAATTTTCATATTTTGAAATATTGTTTATCTTAATTCAGATTATTTTTAAGCCTATTTCTCAAACATTTCATAAATGATATAAATCAGGTTCATATTAAAGCTAATTTGAGGGATTTCATCTTTAAATCGTCTCGCAATCGCAATTACTGAGCTCAGTGAGAAAGGTATAATGGGGTGCAGACGGACTCGCGATGGGGGTAAACTTATGGACTGTCGCAAGCAATGCTATATCAATAAATGTACTATTAGAGATAGATTTAATTTTAGAAGTAGGAATGGAGAACAGATCGGTAATGTGGTGGGCGTGCGTCAAAGTCCCGGACCCCCCTTCCTTCCACGGGACGGAGGGGGGGGGGTATGAAAGAAGCTAGGCGGGAGGGTTATAGCGACAGAGGTAAAAAGTAATTACGTACTTTTCGCCGTCCCCGTCAGCAACGTCATCTAAAACGTAGTTTAAGTGAGCAGCCAATAAGACAATTTAAACTTTTCGTTAAGTGTTGGAGCTAGGGGCTCTATACGGGACTTACGAGGTTACCGCCCCCCTTTTCGGAGAGTTGGTCTGTCAAGGCTACGGAGCGCGTTCGACGACAGGTTATGGCATCGTCCACAGAAATACCTCTCGTAAATCCCGTATACTGGGTGGTCTATGAGTCGGACTGAAGTAAATACTAGCCGTTCCGTTCTCCATTCCTACTTCTAAAATTAAATCTATCCCTGATGTAGCTTAGTACCCCTAAATCAACATCCGTACCCGAAAAATAAACGTATTTTATTTCTTTGTGAAATATTTGAGAAATTGGCCCAAGAACATGAATTTTATTTCTTAGACGCTAGCTTGCTCTATTCAAATTAGATTAACCATAATTACCGGCAGCTGTTAATTAATTTAGAAGCATCTTTAGCCTGGTATTATTGATGGTGTTAATCACTTTAGTTTTAAGTTAATTGATTTAATTAATATTTAAGCGTGCGAAAATTATCGCGTGCTGATGAAACCCACCAGATAAAAATCATTATTACACCAACACCACCACCACCATATATATTTTGTTTAAATCTGAGCTTGTTATCTGATTTTGTTTTAAGGTTTTTTTGTCTCAAAAGTATTTATTGGGTGTTTAAGAAAACAACGCCCACCTTTTTTTAGCGATTGAAATCTACGAAAGTACGGATTTCAAACTTTTTAATTGCTGAGTATCTTAATTAACTTTTAAATGACGTTGCGTGAAAAAAGGTTGATTGAGTTTTATTTTGGCTCGCGTTTAGATGGAATTCTGACGCAAATTTTATAAAAAACGGGTTAAATTGGAGGCAAAATGCAAAATTAGTAGAAATAGCTTAAGTTCTAGACAAAATTAGTAGAAACAGCTTAAATTCGAGACAAAATTAGTAGGAACAGTTTAATTTTAAGACAAAACGATTAGAAACAGCTCGAATCGGAGACGAAATGATTAGAAACAGCTTAAATCGGAGGCAAAATGATTAGAAACAGCTTAAATCGGAGGCAAAATGATTAGAAACAGCTTAAATCGGAGGCAAAATGATTAGAAACAGCTTAAATCGGAGGCGAAATGATTAGAAACAGCTTAAATCGGAGGCGAAATGATTAGAAACAGATTAAATCGGAGGCGAAATGATTAGAAACAGCTTAAATCGGAGGCGAAATGATTAGAAACAGCTTAAATCGGAGGCGAAATGATTAGAAACAGCTTAAATCGGAGGCAAAATTATTAGAAACAGCTTAAATCGGAGACTAAATTATTAGAAACAGCTTAAATCGGAGACAAAATTATTAGAAACAGCTTAAATCGGAGACAAAATTATTAGAAACATCTTAAATAGGAGGCAAAATTATTAGAAACAGCTTAAATAGGAGGCAAAATTATTAGAAACAGCTTAAATCGGAGGCAAAATTATTAGAAACAGCTTAAATCGGAGACTAAATTATTAGAAACAGCTTAAATCGGAGACTAAATTATTAGAAACAGCTTAAATCGGAGACAAAATTATTAGAAACATCTTAAATAGGAGGCAAAATTATTAGAAACAGCTTAAATAGGAGGCAAAATTATTAGAAACAGCTTAAATCGGAGGCAAAATTATTAGAAACAGCTTAAATCGGAGGCAAAATGATTAGAAACAGCTTAAATCGGAGGCTAAATGATTAGAAACAGCTTAAATCGGAGGCTAAATGATTAGAAACAGCTTAAATCGGAGGCTAAATGATTAGAAACAGCTTAAATCGGAGACAAAATTATTAGAAACCGCTTAAATCGGAGACAAAATTATTAGAAACCGCTTAAATCGGAGACAAAATTATTAGAAACCGCTTAAATCGGAGAAAAAATTATTAGAAACCGCTTAAATCGGAGACAAAATTATTAGAAACAGCTTAAGTTCGAAGCGAAATTATTAGAAACAGCTTAAATCGAAGTCAAAATTATTAGAAACAGCTTAAATTGGAGACAAAATTATTAGACACAAATTTAAAAATTGAGCCAAGAATAAAACTTCAACTCCTTTTTGCCCTCGCAAATTCATTTACAAACACTTTTATATTTAATTATTATTATTATTATTATTTTTCTAATTTTAATTTATTTCTTTTAATATAATTAATAACGGGGGAAAAATGAGTAAATTTTAAGAGAAGGAAATTTAAAGAAAGAAAATATAGAAAAAGGCTTCAATTGGGAATAAGAATATAAATAATAAAAGGAAATGGAAAAAGGAAAGATAGGTTATATTATATTATATGTGGTATTTGCCCAATTTATTTTAATAAAATCAAATTAAACGTGACCGGTGCTGTTATTAATTGAGTTCTTAATTAAATTGTATATCTAATTAATTAATAAGGTTGTGGAAAAAAAACAAATATTTCGTTTTATTTTTGGTTGGTTTAAAGGGATAGTGTCACGATCGAAATATAGTGGGTTTTTTTGTTACATTATTAAATGGCATAAAAGAGGTGATTAAAATCTTCCAAAAAAATTAAATTGTATTTTAATAGTAAAAGTATAATGTATAATTAATTTGATATTAACAGTTATTAAATAGTAATATTATAACATAATTAGATTTTAATATTTACTAAATAATAAATTAGAATTAGTATTTAAGGCCAATTTTCAGATGAAATTAATACCATAATTAGTTTGAAATTAACAGTTATTAAATAGTATTATTATAACAATTAGATTTTAATATTTACGAAAATAATAAATTAGTATTCAAGGCCAAGTTTCAGATGAATTTATTAGAAGAAAAAACTTAATTGTTTCGTGATACTATCCCTTTAATTGCTTAATTTTTTAAAAATTTTCTTTATTATTTCGCAATAAAAATTTAAAATATAGTGGCTACTGCTTTTATTTAAAATAAAAAAAATTAAAATTCGCATTTTATTTTTTAATTAAAATTTTCCTTCATTTTTAATTGTTTTCATTAAGGTTTTTTTTTAATATAAATATATATAAATATATGGTCATCATTTTTTATTATATTCAAATTTTTTTTTTTTCGTTTTACAAAAATGGGAGAAATTTTGGAGAAAAAATTTCAAAGTCTCTTATTTGGAAAAAAAAGTGTGCCGATCAAAAATAAAAAAAAAATAATTATTATTATAGGCCTAATTGAAAGGAAATTTTATTCTATTAATGTAAATAATTACATTGCGTGTGGCTATAATTTAACTTTATGGTAAAAAGAAAACAAATTAATTAACCTTTGAACTTTGAAGGAGAAAACAAAAATATTTTTGGCGAAAATTGACATTGAGAAAATGATGAGAAAGGAAACAAAAAAATGTACTTATTTTATTCGTTATCGCTGTTTTTATAGGATTTGTATACAGGACGAACAATTTATTAAAAACACGCTTCACAGCTAATGGGCTCGTTAAGCCTTGGCCTATTGCTTTCTTCTTCATTTAGAATTAAGAATAGAGAGGTTTCAGATGGGATAGTAGTACGTCACACCCTCCCAAGTCTTACCGCTGTTCTGGTAGCCATATTGGTCCAGGGTGGTATCAGCTTCATTCCCGCTTTAAACCCACCAATATGGCAGCGTAAATTATGCCGTGGGACTCAGCTCCTACTCCAACTGAAAGCTCTCTATTGTCATCGAGGGTCTGGTCTATTGAGAGCTTTCAGATGGGATAGTTGTACGTCACACCCTCCCAAGTCTTACCGGCGCTGTTCTGGTAGCCATATTGGTCCAGGGTAGTATCAGCCTTCATTCCTGCTTTAAACCCACCAATATGGCAGCGTAAATTATGTCATGGGACTCAGCTCCTCCTCCAACAGAAAGCTTTCTATTGTCATCGACGCTCTATTCTATTGAGAGCTTTCAGATGGGATAGTAGTATGTCACACCCTCCCTAGTCTTACCGGCGCTGTTCTGGTAGCCATATTGGGTGGTATCAGCTTCATTCCTGCTTTAAACCCACCAATATGGCAGCGTAAATTATGTCACGAGACTCAGCTCCTCCTCTAACTGAAAGCTGTCGTGTGGTGGTCCTGACACCTGTCTTTCTGGTACCCAGTCTGGGGGATTCTGGCCGGTGGTCCACTTCCGGGCAGCTAGCTACGTCATACATCACGACGAAATTTAATGGGGCTGGCCGGAGCTGTTGGAGTGAAGGGGGGTTCAAACTTTTGGTTAGCATATTGCTTACCCGCCCACCGCGACGGTGGCGCCATTCCGTATGGCTGGGTGTTTTCCCCCTGAACTAAGGGCGGTCTCCCCCCAACAGCGCCGGTGAGCCCCTTTAAAGAAAGTCTAGGAATTTAATTTTGTAGGTTTCTACTTGCCGACGAAGTTTGGAGACTTGTTGAAAAAGTGACAAACTACCTCTTGTCCGCGGGTACCCAGCTCCTCAAATCCACAATCATCCTTGCAAGGTTTAAATATTTTAATGTAATAATTATTACATGATCTTACAAAAAGAATTAGAATATAGTTTGAAACGTTATTTATTTATTACAACTTAAAATCATTACAATTTAATTAAACCATTTGTTTTAATGTATTTTTCTTCATTCTGGATTAGGTGGCGAAGTCAGGTCAGAAACGGAGGCGATCCAAGGTAAGAAAGAGGCAACCCTGGTGTAAACTCCGGGGAATTCATCAGCGCAAGTGACGCCGTATGAGACAAGGCCGCACAAGTAACTTACTCCGTTGTACTCGTAGATTAGAGGTCCACCCGAATCACCCTGTTAAGTTAATTAACCAGCTTTAATTAAAACCAATTAAAAATAATTCGTATTATCGATCATTCTGGCATCGCGTTTGTTAAACAGGACTCAGTGAGTTATCTTATTGGAAATTTTACTGAAATAGAATACATTGTTGCAATTTTAAGACAACAATACTTGACATTGTTGTTCAATATGTAGAATATGAATAAAAGGTTCAAGCAGCTCCGCAACCACATCTCTCAATATTGGTGAAAACGTATAAGCGAAGGTTTGTAAATCTTAATAATTTTGAAGACAAAAAAGACTTCACCTAAACTTAAACGTAGAGTTAAAATAAGTCAAGTTAAGTGCATTTAGAGAATGATAATGTTCCAATTATTCTTTGGAATTAATTTGATTTGGATCAAATTTATTTTTAAGTTTTTATACAACTGGTGTATAGATGAGAAATACTCGTAACTTGATAGGCAATAATCAAAAGTTCGAAAATAAAATTATAATTTTTGCCTGTAAATCATAGTAATTTAACTAGAGTAATCTGTAATTTACAAACGAAAAATGACCGAGAGGTCAGTCTTGTGCACGACTGTACTACAGGCATTACCAGAAGAAAATAGGGGAAGTACGTATTCTTAGCTATTTCGCGAGACGTCACTTTATCGGTTTTTTCGCGCCACTGAATATCCGCTTTTTTTGGCGGGAAACCGCGGATGAATACAAGAAACTATTTTCTTCGAAGGTTCGTCTGCTATTGTTGATCCTTCTGGTAGTGTCTTTATATTAGACTTCTTCAGTTTACTATGGCCGAGGCTTAACGAGTCACTCGAATTTGGCGAAAAATCTACTTGAATACCTTTAGTTTTGCCTTAAAAACTTGTCTGGCTTTTCTTGTCACTAGTTTCCCGATATACTAAATTATACTGGACAGAACTATCCATTTTTAACTCTTAATTGAACGATAACTTTCAATATCAATCTACCGGGGCGAAAGAAGGACGGAAATCGTCGTCTATACTCTGTAGTTCGGTTTCTCACGGTATGGTGGCGCACCTTCAAAAATTTCTATCGGTTCTCTGCCTATCTCTGATTGGCCAATTTAAAGCGATAGCTTGTTTCTGGGAGAGAAGGACGACTTGCACTAGCTAAAGGTACGAATACGTACTTCCCCTATTTTCTTCTGGTAGAATGTGTTTCTTTGGGAAAATGAGGATATCATGTTATCATCAGGGAACAACGTAACGTTTTCCCTTAGAACCTATAGAAATGTTAGGGAACTTATCGCGATCTTGCGTTTTACCTGAAAAGTAATAAAACACAACACTAGAATACACTTTGCAATAGACTAGTGACACCACGCGTTATTTGCCCATAGAGCTTGATACAGTCAAACCTGGGAGACTGCCGTTACTCTATTCAGTTGGCACCCCATGTTATTTGCCCATAGACTCGAATACAGTCAACGCCGGGAGACTGCCATTACTCTATTCAGTTGGCACCCCATGTTATTTTCCCATAGACTTTAACACAGTCGACTCCGGGAAACTGCCATTACCCTATTCAGTTGGCACCCCATGTCATTTTCCCATAGACTTGAATAAAGTCAAAGCGGAGACACTGCCATTACCGTATTCACTTGGCACCCCATGTTATTTGCCCATGGACTTGAATACAGTCAAAGCTGGGAGACTGCCATTACCGTATTCACTTGGCACCCCATGTTATTTGCCCATAGACTTGAATACAGTCAAAGCTGGGAGACTGCCATTACCGTATTCAGTTGGCACCCCATGTTATTTCCCATAGACTTGAATACAGTCAACGCCGGGAGACTGCCATTACTGTATTCAGATTGAAGTAGACTAGCGGCACCCCATGTTATTTTCCCCATAGACTTTAACACAGTCAAGCCGGGAGACTGCCATTACTCTATTCAGTTGGCACCCCATGTTATTTGCCCATAGACTTGAATACAGTCTACGCCAGGAGACTGCCGTTACTCTATTCAGATTGAAGTAGACTAGTGGCACCCCATGTTATTATCCCATAGACTTTAACACAGTCAAAGCTGGGAGACTGCCATTACTCATTTTAGTTCGAAGTAGAACGTGTTTTCTTTCGAACAAAGAAAGTTATATTAGGATCGAACAACGTCGCGTTTTTACACGAAAACCAGCACAACACGTGGTTTCTCTTAAAGCTAACTCATAAACAACTCAACATACCTTTAAAATCCTGAAAAATTAGTTCTAAAAATTTAAATATTTAAGATTAAAATTAATATTTTAATCACACAAATACAAACTTGATAATCCACTAAGTTCGCAATCCAGTTCGCATATGAAGAATTAGAATAGACTCGTAAACTTCAACTTACCATAAATTCTAGAACTACGACACGACACAAATTCCAAGAACAACATAAAGGGGATAAGAAATATTTTAATTAGCCCTCAATTTAATTAAGAAACCATAGTTTAAAGTCTAAAAGGCCAATCAATAGATCTTTAACTCAACAACGATGAATCAATCAAAATTAACTTTTATTGCAAAAATAATATTGAACGCAAAAATGAAATGAACTTTGAAACGTACGTTTATATCAAAAATACTTTATTAATAATAAACTTTTAAAGGCAAAGTCTCACGCGCGAAACCAAAAACTATAGGTATAATTCCATAATGCCAACTTAAACTTAAACTTAAAAACTTTACAAAAATTAAAGTAATTTTAAAAAGTTTAATAAAACAAAATCATCTTCCAACCAAAAGACTGCTCGCTTCGCCAACGATTAACCCGATAAATGCTGTTAAGAAAGAAAAATTAAACGTTAAATTTAAGCAATTAAAATTAATTTGCTTAAATTTAATTTACCGGAATCGGTTAAGCCATAACCAAAGGCACGGTACACTTTGAGTAATTCTACCGTTAAGTATATTTTGATTAATATGGCTAAAATGCCCGCGCTGACTGCCGTATACGCCAGTAAGTGTTGACTCTCGTTGCAATTTGAAGATACGCTTCCAACCAAACAAGAGTTGATACGAATCTACTCAAAAAGATAGATTTTTAACGTGTTTTAGAACCAAGTTGTCATTTATTCCTAAATTATCATGATTTTTTGAATATTTTAGGCCTAAATTATGACGAATTCGGATATTTTTACTTTTAACAAGTCACGCAAAAACATTTTCCGTATTAGCTTGGGTTCTATCCCCGCTTGTTTTTCGTGTACTCTGGGCCCCACACATATCCACACGCAAAACAGCAGCGCAAAGACCATATTCTCAATTTACTCCCTTTCCCAATTCTTAAACATTACCAGCTCCAAGGTGGTAGGGAATCTAACCTCTAACCCTTAATAGGTATTTCTATCCGCGCTTGTTTTTCGTGTACACCGGGGCCACAAACACACTAACACACACACAAAACACAGACCTACAAAGCTAGGTTTGATAACACATAACCAGACAATTCTTCAACATTACCAGCTCCGAGATGGTAGCGGGCGGATCTTACCCTTAATCGGTATTTCTATCCACGCTGGTTTTTCGTGTACACCGTGGCCACAAACACACATCCACAAACGAACACATACAAAACACAGACCTACAAAACTACGTTTTATAACACACTAGCCGTTACCCGCGGCGTCGCTCGCGTGTAATAAGAACTTCCATCTAAAATGATATAAAGAATGTGTAGATTTTACTGATGACTAATATTTTTGTGGCACCCTAGAAGCGAATGCACTCGGCACAGTCCGTCAGCCCGTCGGGATATTTTTTATTACTTTTCAGGCGGACATTAAGGGTTTTTAAGTTTTTGGCCGCCATTTAAAAAGATGGCAACAAATCGAACCCAAAATACCATTCAGCCCGTCTATAGGTTTAAGGAAACCATTGTACTAAATATTTGTGAAATCGGTTGGAACGCGCGGACTTTATTGCATAGAGAATATTTTTTACATTTCTGGGCGCCATTTTAAAAGATGGCGAAAAATCGAACCCGAAAGACCATTCACCCCGTATTAAGGTTAAAGCAAACCAGTGTACTAAATATTTGTGAAATCGGTTGAAACGCGCGTACTTAATTGCATAGAGAAGATTTTTTACATTTCTGGGCGCCATTTTTTAAGATGGCGGCGGATTGGAAAAATCTTTCTTAGTACGCGCCTACTACTTATGAGTAACGTTCCTGCAAATTTTCAGCCTTCTAGGGCAAGCGGTTTGGGCTGGGCGTTGATTATCTGTCAGTCTGTCAGTCAGTCAGTCAGTCAGGACTTTGATTTATATAGATATAGATAACCAGACAATTCTTCCACATTACCAGCTCCAAGGTGGTAACGAGCAGATCTTACCCTTAATCGGTATTTCTATCCACGCTTGTTTTTCGTGTACCCCGTGGCCACTAACACACATACACAAACGAACAAACACACACACAAAACACAGATCTATAAAGCTAGGTTTGAAAACACATAACCAGACCTACAAATCAAAAATTCATATCACCTGTATTGGAATCCAGACAAGTAAAAGGGTAGAAAGAGCAGCGAAAGTAAAGACCATTTCCTTTTTTTCCCTGTTAACTCCTATACTTCCAATTACCAGACAAATGGCGCCATACGAGGCTATGGCCACCACAATGGCGTAATCAGCCGCTGAACTAGCGATACCCGAACTAATATTCATAATAGCCAACAGACACTAATTCAAAATATTTCTTCAAGTCAATTAAACTCTAAATTAATCATTAACATGGATTAAAATTAATTAATATACCACGCAGTAAAAATCTAAATGAAGAAGAGAGTTGAAATATCTCAAACGACGGTAAAGATCTGTTCAGAAAATAAAACAACACGGGATTGCGTGTTTAAAAATGTTCATGTATTTGGCCTAAAACTGACTGAATTTTAGGCCAAATTTTAAACTCTTGCGCAATATAATTTTGAGACTGAAATGTTTTACCCATCATGCCAGCGGATGTACCAGCAACTCTGAATTCTAACCAATCAACCTCCGAGACGAGTCGGCAGTTGATCGGAATGCATATTAACGATAAACCAAACGTGACAAAAATCCTGGTCTAGTAAAATAAACCATAGACATTGAATTGGTATCGTACGGTGTCTTAAAACTTCGCAAGTTACAGTTGCAATTGCAATTAACGTGTACTTACTTTTTTATACCATAATTGCCAGGCATTACGAAACATAATATCGGGGATTAAAAAACATATTAAGATAAAGGTGATCACGAGGCTGATGCAGATTTCGTATTTGCGTTCAGTGAAAACGCCATACATCAAAAGAACCGGGACAAAACCTAGGTCAGAGTAGAGTTCAGCTGACGTAACAATATACCAGTTCAGGGAGATAGATTTAATTTTAGAAGTAGGAATGGAGAACGGAACTTTTAGTCCGAGTCATAGACCACCCAGTATAGATAGGGCCCCTCCCTCCAACACGTACGTATCTTATTGGCTCACTCGCTTAAACCCTACGTTTTGATGACGTTGCTGATGCGGGGACGGCCAGAAAAATAGTGACGTAATTCCTTTTTACCTCTGTCGCTATGACCCTCCCGCCTCTTCGTTCATAACCCCCGTCCCGTCCCGTGGAAGGGGGTCCGTCCGGGATTTGACGCGCGCCCACATTACTTACTCTGTTCTCCATTCCTACTTCTAAAATTAAATCTATCCCTGAACTGGTATATTGTTATGTTTCCTGAACTTTTCAAACTTACAAATGGTGACAAAGACCAATATGTTGTAGGTAAAAGAAGGGTTCATTAATTCTATCCTAAGATCGGTAATCATAATGGCGGGAAAATCCTTGGTATCATTTATGATATTGGGCGCGAATTCTTCACTCATGTTTCGATGTTCAATTACTTTAACCATATCAAGAACGGTAAATCCCAATAATAAAACCATGTTGAACATGGCTAAAATAATCAGGACCCGTTTTAACCATCTTTGACGAGTTTCTGGTGATGGACCACACTATATTCCAGATTCAAATTAAGCCAAAAATCGAATAGAATTAATTTTTTATAATTAAAATTAAGCGATGAAATTAAATATTATAATTAAAGTTAAGTGATAAATTTAATCGAATTAAATATTATAATTAAAATTAACTTATAGCTTTGGTCAAATTAAATATTATAATTAAAATTAACTTATAGCTTTGGTCAAATTAAATATTATAATTAAAATTAAGCGATAAATTTAATCAAAGAAATTTTTATAATTAAAATTAAGCGATAAATTTAATCAAAGAAATTTTTATAATTAAAATTAAGCGATAAATTTAATCAAAGAAATTTTTATAATTAAAATTAAGCGATAAATTTAATCAAAGAAATTTTTATAATTAAAATTAAGCGATAAATTTAATCAAAGAAATTTTTATAATTAAAATTAAGCGATAAATTTAATCAAAGAAATTTTTATAATTAAAATTAAGCGATAAATTTAATCAAAGAAATTTTTATAATTAAAATTAAGCGATAAATTTAATCAAAGAAATTTTTATAATTAAAATTAAGCGATAAATTTAATCAAAGAAATTTTTATAATTAAAATTAAGCGATAAATTTAATCAAATTAAATATTTTAATCATATTAATTTAATCGCTCAATTTTCATTTTATAAATTTTGATTAAATTTATCACTTAGTTTTAATTTTTTTATATTTTAATTATATTAAATGGTATGATTAAAATTTATCGCTTAATTTTAATTTAATAATCAACGTGTTTAAAATTCATTGATTAATTTTAATTATAATATTTAATATAATTAAAATTATGCGCTAAATTTAATCAAACTAACAATTAAAATAAATCAGTGAGTTTTAAACACGTTGATTATTAAATTAAAACTAAGCGATAAATTTTAATCATACCATTTAATATAATTAAAATATAAAAAAATTAAAACTAAGTATTCAATAAATTTAATCAAAATTAATAAAATGAAAATTAAGCGATTAAATTAATATGATTAAAATTCCGAGATAAAATTAAATTAAATTAAATGGATTTAAATTAATTAATTTAAACGATTACATTAAAAACAAGTTGGTAAGTTCCTTGTGACATAAGGGGCGTAGTTTCAGAATCAGAATCTATTCGACGGTATGAAGAATTAGCTTCAAATTCCCCTTCTAAAGATTGTGCCATTTTTAATCTTATTTAAATTAATTTAACTTAATTAAGAAGTTTAATTATTATTAGCTTGACTTTTAACTCGAAGTTTAAAGCAATTTAAAATGAGGAAAAATTCCAAATAGATTCTAATGCAATTTGTTTTATGAGTAATTAATCTTGATTGTTTGATGACAATCACTAAACTAATTAGTTTTACTATATTTATTAATAGATATTGGTTAATTTTTAACAATCATGTCATGTGACTCATTGTCACATAGTTTTTTCAAAGGTTTTTGACCTATTTATGCACTATTTTTAATGATTCATCATGAGTCTATAAACAAGCTGATGAAATTCACAGCCCTGTGACCGACTGTTAGTAGAGTCAGTGACCTTTGTTACCCATTTTTTTAAGCCTACCAATAGCAAAACATGCGCAAGATATGAACAATTTTGGGCTTACCACCGATACCGGGAATGTTATCCTAGCCGTGTACGAATCGTACGACGATTGTCCATAACCATATGAACTACCACTGTCCATTTTTGTGACCTGCTGCAACCCCCGACTGTGAAAGGGACGGTAGACTTTGATTTTTTTAAACTTTTATCACATACTTTTTAAAGTTTTTCGAAAATAACTATGTTTACTGAGATTTTTAGCTCATATTAGTTAATTTTCGTTTATTTTTAAACGAAATTAACAATTGTTTTAATTTCCCACTCAAATTCACGTGACATACACCATCACTGGCATTGCCGACATCGGACATAAGCGGACGACGCTAACCAGTTTTCACAAAACCAAAATGTTACCAAACTGCTTAATTTACATATTTATTTAGGTTTTTTTTGCAATATTTTCTGCAATAAACGACCTATTGGTAGCAATTTATACATGCATTTATTACTGAAACGTCATTAATCGAATTTAAAATTAGTATTGGTAAAATTTTTTAACTATTAATAAGGAGATTGGCAACCTCTTTTTCCACTCCATTACATTTATTACTTCTCCGTGGTTTTTGATTTAACTGCTTAATTTACATATTTATCTAGTTTTTCAAGATATACAAATTAAATAGCCTTTTTATAACATTTTATACTCAAATTTATTACTATAAGATCATTAATTTAATATAAAATTAGGCTTGATATCATTTGAAGCACAGTTTTCTCCTCCTCGGTATGTATTATCTCTCCATGGCTTTTTGATTTAACTCTTGAAACCCCAAACATCCACTTTTATCTTCCGTCGTCTCGTGACTCGCGCCATTTTCCTTTTATTCTCTCGTGTTTCGTCGAAGTGGCAAGTTCTCGTTTTCGCTGCGTAATTTAGAACTTACATTACTCTAATTAATGGTCATTTTGAGAGCTTAAAAGTAACTAGTTTAATTCTCTAGTGTCTTTCGGAGCCTATCTTTAAGATAGTGCCGTTTTAAATTTGGAAAATTGCGTCGGTATTTAACCGTAGAACTGTAAGTTGAATTTTTTCTTGCAAATTTTGGTGGGTCGCTAAGCCTAACCTCGCGGCGGCTCAAGGTTTTTTACAATAGGAGCCGGGCCGCCGCCATTGCTGAAACTTATTTTTCGTTTATTTGTCAATGCTAAACTATACAATTTGTTTTATTATCCTTATTTTTAATTATAAAAGTATCTTATTAACGAAGTTACGCTTTAATTTAAAAGAATATAAAAGGTTTTTTTGTCGTACAAGGAAATAAGTCTCTTGGTACTTGTTGTTAGCCCCTCGTGTATGGGTGTAATGGCAGCCATTTTGAAATGTTTAGACTAGACTAGAGATACCGGTTTGGTTATCATTTTGGTATTCACTCTTATTATGTAAATTTAACCAAACCCCCATTTTTACGTAAATAGTCTTAATTAGCGGTATGAAGTTAATTATTCTTAATTCCTAATATCTTAATAGAGGTGTAGGTCATTAGATCATTTCGATGGAACTAAGACCTCCTTCAGTCTAGCTTTTTTGCAAATGCCTTTTAGGGTTTTTGTGTCCAAATACCGCGCAAATACTTTGTTGTGGCAAATTGGGAGTTAAATTATAGTGAAAGTTTCCTTGTTGCTAAATCTCCTTGAATATTGCCCCTGGGAAAACCGATAAAAAACCACCCCCTTTTATCTTATCGCAAAAATTGTTTATTGTACACTGATAAAACCACCCCGCTACACCACTGGTACTTTTATCTTATCTTGGAGGACAGAGGAGAAATGGAGTAGTAAGGGCATACCTAAAAGTAGGGCAAGCCTCCCTATATACAGCAACGAAGCCCCCCCCCCCCGGCGTTCTCGGTGGGCTTTTTGGTTGGGCCGTAGGCTACAACAGTACTGCTCCATTTCACTACTCTCCTCTAAGTATACACTTATGTGAAAATACCGCGCTACGCAGCTGCTGGTTCGATGTGGGTGGCGTGTCCCCTCTATGGGGAGGGGGGATTCACCCCCTGGATGCTATCTATCGTTTTATCTATTTTATGAGTTGGCCTATCTGGTATTGCTTTTATGTATGTCCCAAGATTGCCGTTCTCTGATCTTAGATGAACTTTGAATTTCTTTTAGAACAAACAAAATCGATAAATCTATTCTGGTATAGATATGACCAGAAGTCCATCACGAGTTGAAGTAAATATTTCTAGTTCTTTTAAAATGCTTAAGTTGCCAAATTTTTGGGGGTTAAATTAGTTAATTGAAATGTATTGGTTTGAATTTCAAAATTAAACATACTTCTGGTGATGGCCTTTTGGATAATATATTTTGGGGTTTGGAGGCTTTGAATTTGAAACCACAAGGAAAATTGAGTTAGGGAATTTTCCCAAGGTGCTCATAGACTATCTTTGTCTTGTCGAGGGGCAACTCACCCTTCAAGAAAAGGGTTTAGGTTTGCAATTGAGTTTCAAAATCATTGGGTGTTTTAGACTAGTGTACCTTGAAAATTAACTCTAGGTTACATGGTAGTTTGGTGTTTTTGCAAGGTGTTCAAAGACTATACTGTTGACGAGGGGCAATTCACCCTTGAAGGAAAGAGTTTAGGATTTCAATTGTTTCAGTTCATTGGGGGTTTAGACTAGTGTACCTCGAATTATCTTTCAAGGTTACATGGTAGTTTGGTGTTTTTGAAATGTGCTCAAGGACTATACTGTAGGCGAGGGGCAATTCACCCTTGAAGAAAAGGGTTTAGGATTTTAATTTAGTTTCAAATCATTGGGGGGTTTTAGTGTACCTAGAATATTAACTCTCTAGGATAAATGTTGTTTTTGCAAGGTGCTCAAAGACTATACTGTAGACGAGGGGCAATTCACACTTTTTGATGGAATTTCTTACAACAGTCTATTAAAATGGTGTTCAAAATCGTGGGGCTGCTTACTGATTTAATGTACAGTTCAGATGACAGACGAGTGTAGTGAATTGCCTCTTGTTCAAAATGAGTTTATTTAGATAGTTTGCGTTTTTGCAAGCTGCTCAAAGACTATACTGTAGACGAGGGGCAATTCACACTTTTTGATGAAATCTATTAAAATGTTCAAAATCGTGGGGCTGCTCACTGATTTAATGTACGGTACAGATGAAAGACGAGTGTAGTGAATTGCCTCTCGTTCAAAATTAATTTAGATAGTTCGCGTTTTTGCAAGGTGCTCAAAGACTATACTGTAGACAAGGGGCAATTCACACTTTTTGATGGAATTTCTTACAACAGTATTAAAATAGTGTTCAAAATAGTGGGGCTGCTCACTGATTTAATTTACAGTACAGATGAAAGACGACTAGTGTAGTGAATTGCCTCTCGTTCAAAATGAATTAAAAAGACGACGAGTGTAGTGAATTGCCTCTCGTTCAGAATGAATTAAAAAGACGACGAGTGTAGTGAATTGCCTCTCGTTCAGAATGAATTAAGATAGTTCGCATTTGGTGACGCTCTTACAAATTGCTGCCAGCTTTGAAGCACTGTTAGGGTTAAGGGGGAGGAAATTTCTTTTATCCCCTTAAGTATGCACTTTATTTTTGACCTCTCTAGAAAGTTGGGTGACCTGAAAATTATTTGAAAGTGATTTGCCCCTCAGATATGTTTTAGGTTTCTTTTTTGAAAGTTAATTATTGAAGTAAATTTGTCTTAATTTATTTTAAACTAAGGGTTTTTTGTATTTCTTTTACTGTGTTTTGCTTAGAAAGCGGCTGAAATGGGCACGCGAGTCTACATAGGTCGCTTGAGTTACGACGTCAGAGAAAGAGACCTTGAGAAATTCTTCAAAGGGTACGGAAGAGTCCGTGAAATCCTGATCAAAAATGGATTCGGATTTGTTGTAAGTTTTGTTTTCCTTCCACTCTAATTCTAAAATATAATTATTGTTCTAATCTAATTGTCTTTGAAATATCAATGTTATTAATTATAATGAGTAATTAAAAAATGGGCCTTGGTTAATTTCTTTTCAGGAATTTGACGATTATAGAGACGCGGATGACGCGGTTTATGAATTAAATGGAAAAGAACTTCTTGGTGAAAGGTAAGATAAATCGATCTTTTACTAATCCCGTTTTGGGGGGGGGGGAGGGCGTGTTCAAGTGGGTGGGTGGGTTGTGGGGATATCCTTAAAGATTGGGGAAATTTGGTACAAAGCTGTCCTGGTTGAGTGTGGCTTGTAATATCAGCCTTATTGGATCGCCAAGACAAGACCCACGACTCTTTGTGTTTATTTTGCATATTTATTTATTTTCAGAGTTTCTGTTGAGATCGCTCGAGGTCCCTCGCGTGGAGGAGACCCCTGGGGGGGAGGAGGCGGTGGCGGCGGCGGCGGTTCCTCAAGGTCAAGGAGTAATTGGAGGGCACCTCCGCGGCGTAGGACCAACAACAACTCCACAAAGTAAGTCGCAACACACACACCCTCGCCCCTCATCATTATTATTAGGTTAAAAACCACCAGTAACATCCACGAGTTAAGGGGAAATCGGGGAGCCCGGGAATCTTAAAATTAGGCCAAATGGTGAAGAGATATTAAAAATAGGCTAAAATGGTGAAGAGATATTAAAAATAGGCCAAAATGGTGAAGAGATATTAAAAATAGGCTAAAATGGTGGAGAGATATTTAAAATAGGCCAAAATGGTGGAGAGATATTTAAAATAGGCCAAAATGGTGGAGAGATATTTAAAATAGGCCAAAATGGTGGAGAGATATTTAAAATAGGCCAAAATGGTGGAGAGACATTTAAAATAGGCCAAAATGGTGGAGAGACATTTAAAATAGGCCAAAATGGTGGAGAGATATTTAAAATAGGCCAAAATGGTGGAGAGATATTTAAAATAGGCCAAATGGTGGAGAGATATTTAAAATAGGCCAAAATGGTGGAGAGATATTTAAAATAGGCCAAATGGTGGAGAGATATTTAAAATAGGCCAAATGGTGGAGAGATATTTAAAATAGGCCAAATGGTGTTATTGGTCCATTCATTGCGTTTCTGTAACATGATGCTTACATCTTTCGGGACTGAAATCTCATGAAGTCAATCTTTAACTGATTATAGAACGCCATCTTCAAATTTTATTTATTTTCGCGCCTATTTGATAATGATCCACCATTTGAGGTTTTAAGCCATATTGTCTCGTTTTATCTTCAGGTACGGACCCCCAACTCGAACGGACAATAGACTTATTGTGGAAAACCTCAGCAGCCGCGTTAGCTGGCAGGTAATTAAAACCTCTTATTTCGTCATCATTTGTGTAGTTTTCTTTTGAATGATGTGTACACCCAGTGGTGGGAATGTTGCAATAAGATATAGGATGATGGGCTGGTGGGCTCTTCTTTTGCACCAAGTGCCATTTCATAGGCGCACTCATTTTTGATATCGGGACTTTCTACAGGGTTCATACAACCCCTGGAAATGTCAGGGAAATAATTGTGGACTATAAAATCAGGGATAGTCTGCCCAGAAAGGGTTGCTACCAATAATGTTTGTACCTCGGAAAAAACCAGGTAAATTTAGGGAAATCGGACTTCCGAAATGTTGTATGAACCCTGTACCATTTAAAAGGATTGTGCTTTAAACGTTACTATCCTTTTAAATGGTAATTTTGGTCACACGGGCGCATTATTCCAACCAACAACAATGAATGAACACTCACATTGATGTACCGGTCAGTAACTCAAGGATTTCTTCGTTAACGTGTTTATTAAAGTAGATATGCCGATTGCATTCAAAATAATACAAATGCTGAAGGCATTTCAAAGTAACTTATGAGCCCTTTCCTCTGATACTAGCTAGTTAGCGTCTTATGAACTGAACTGAACTCGTTGTCGATACGCGTCAAAATATTTGCACTATTAATCCAAAGCATAAATTAAAATCACAAAAGGGAATAGATTTTAATTTTTTTTTAATCTATTCTCTTGCAAGGTTAATTATTTCCGAAATTGATTGAAGGTCAAAGCAAAAAAAAAAGGGTAGAATTTCTTTACCCCGCCCGTTACAATCAGACAGACAAAACAAGCATATTATCATTCTGAAATGTGCCTCCCTTCTCAGATGATGGTTCCTTTCTCGTTCGTTACCTCCTTGGTTGTTGGTTGCGTTGAGAGACGAGAGAGAGAGAGAGGGTACTTGTTTCTGGGCCAAAACAGATGACTCTGGGGTGTTAGAACTGACGTAGAGACGTATCCGTGGTGGCCAATAAGAGAGAGACGAATCTCTGTACTACCTACCTACTTAAGAAAGAGAAAACATACCATTCAATGCAAAGCGATACGATACCAAAACGCAGAAATTGTAGTGATGAGGCGAATTTAGAGGGACACAGAGAGAGGTCAACTGGTGACGTAAACCCCGTATTTATAAAGTCTTGGGCGACATCGGTCGAAATTCCTCCCCTGCTATCTCTGTGGCGTATTATGGACGAAATTTGCGTCTCGGGCCTCTTTTAAAAATATGGTTGGCTCAACCGCCCATCGACAACTGGGCAATCAATCTTTCTCGGTCTTACTGGTTGACTTAATGGCTTGGTGGTCGTACCTACCGTTCCGTTCGTTATCTGGTGGTCCTCGGAGGTCCCGTTCGTTTAATGGCCCACGGTGGGCTTTGGCTTTAAGAAAACCAATCTATTTGGTTGGTTCTCGAGGTTTCTGACTTCCACCACCACCACCGCCACCCAGAGCCAGTGGCGACGCAACTCGGGTGGTGTGTTTACCTACTACCTATGAGACCTAAAGAGGGTGGCTAAGTGATCTGGTGCTCTCAATTCTTTCCGTTTTAAAGGTAAAAATGATTACTCGGGGATTATTTAACAAACACACGCAAGAATTAGTGATTGGACTGATATTCGCGAGTTTAATGGGGACATAGTGAGGTAGAACGTGAAGTGGAGGCAATGGAACCTGTTGGTCCGGTGACGTGTTGATATGCGAGGTATTTAAGGATAGAAAAGGGGGTAGAACGTGAAGTGGAGGTAATGGAACCTGTTGGTCCGATGACGTGTTGATATGCGAGGTATTTAAGGATAGAAAAGGGGGTAGAACGTGAAGTGGAGGTAATAGAACCTGTTGGTCCGATGACGTGTTGATATGCGAGGTATTTAAGGATAGAAAAGGGGGTAGAACGTGAAGTGGAGGTAATGGAACCAGTTGGTCCGGTGACGTGTTGATATGCGAGGTATTTAGGAATAGAGTAAGGTTAACTTGTTTATTTAGCCTATTTTATGAGTTGTAAGGTAATTAACGGACTTAAGGAAGATTAGTCGGTAGATTTTATCATTTTGACGTACAAGAGGACTTAAAAGTAATTGTTTTAGGAATTAAACGTAAAAATCGTTAATATCAGTCCACCCAGTGACTCGGTCGCTATTTTGGTAAAGAAACTTAATTTTGATTGAAAAGAATCCCTCGGAAACAATTTAATATAATCCAATCTTAAAATCGATCGTACGTTGAGCCAAAAACGTTTCTCCGTTGATTTTTTTATATTAATACTTTAGTTAGGCGCCATTTTGTTGGTGGCGTGCTTTTTAAGGGCCATAGTGTTCTTATTGTTTGGTTTGTGTTTTT
Source organism: Phalangium opilio (assembly GCF_054372755.1). Lineage (NCBI taxonomy): Eukaryota > Metazoa > Arthropoda > Arachnida > Opiliones > Phalangiidae > Phalangium > Phalangium opilio. The sequence continues at coordinate 785,866 of NW_028324166.1, read as the reverse complement.
TTAACCCTGGCGTTGTGAAGGACCTGAAAGATTACATGCGACAAGCGGGCGAAGTTACTTACGCGGACGCTCACAAGCAGAGGCGCAATGAAGGGTAATGATCCCGACAAATCCAGCTTGTAAATTAAATCCTATGGTACCTGTAATTCTAACACACACAGTTCGTATAGAGTGGTTGAGTTTGCGACGCACGCCGACATGCGAAACGCCCTCGAGAAATTGGACGGAACCGAACTCAACGGACGCAGACTTAAGCTGACTGAAGATAAATCGCGTAGTCGAAGCAAGAGGTCCCCGAGATCCAGGTATGTAATTGTAGGGTTCTCCGCCTCCGAAGTTCACCAGCGCATTTTTGGATTAATTTTTTAAGCTCATTTTGGGTGATATCGGAAATCTAAGCGGGTGGTCGGGTGTTTTTATTTTTATCGGAAATTGAAGCGGGTGGTCGGGTGTTTTTTATTTATCGGAAATTCGAGCGGGTGGTCGGGTCTTGGCTTTTTATCGGAAATTGAAGCGGGTGGTCGGGTGTTGGCTTTTTTTATCGGAAATTGAAGCGGGTGGTCGGGTGTTGGTTTTTATCGGAAATCTAAGCGGGTGGTCGGGTGTTGGTTTTTTTATCGGAAATCTAAGCGGGTGGTCGGGTGTTGGGTTTTTTATCGGAAATCTAAGCGGGTGGTCGGGTGTTGGTTTTTTTATCGGAAATTGAAGCGGGTGGTCGGGTGTTGGTTTTTATCGGAAATCTAAGCGGGTGGTCGGGTGTTGGCTTTTTTATCGGAAATCTAAGCGGGTGGTCGGGTGTTGGGTTTTTTATCGGAAATCTAAGCGGGTGGTCGGGTGTTGGGTTTTTTATCGGAAATTGAAGCGGGTGGTCGGGTGTTTTTATTTTTATCGGAAATTGAAGCGGGTGGTCGGGTGTTTTTTATTTATCGGAAATTCGAGCGGGTGGTCGGGTCTTGGCTTTTTATCGGAAATTGAAGCGGGTGGTCGGGTGTTGGTTTTTTTATCGGAAATTGAAGCGGGTGGTCGGGTGTTGGTTTTTATCGGAAATCTAAGCGGGTGGTCGGGTGTTGGCTTTTTTATCGGAAATCTAAGCGGGTGGTCGGGTGTTGGGTTTTTTATCGGAAATCTAAGCGGGTGGTCGGGTGTTGGTTTTTTATCGGAAATTCGAGCGGGTGGTCGGGTGTTGGTTTTTTATCGGAAATCTAAGCGGGTGGTCGGGTGTTGGTTTTTTTATCGGAAATCTAAGCGGGTGGTCGGGTGTTGGTTTTTTTATCGGAAATCTAAGCGGGTGGTCGGGTGTTGGTTTTTTTATCGGAAATCTAAGCGGGTGGTCGGGTGTTGGTTTTTTTATCGGAAATCTAAGCGGGTGGTCGGGTGTTGGTTTTTATCGGAAATCTAAGCGGGTGGTCGGGTGTTGGCTTTTTTATCGGAAATTGAAGCGGGTGGTCGGGTGTTTTTTTTTTTTTTTGCGGGAATGACTTTGAAAATATAACATGCACAGTCTCGCATTACGTTTTAATTTGTGAAATCCCTCTCTCGACTTATTTCTCTCGTCCGTCGCATTCAGATCTCGTAGCCGAAGCCGCAGCAGAAGTCGTTCTCGCTCGCGATCGGGTTCCCGATCTCGCTCGCGTTCCCGCGGCCGATCCAGATCCAGGGGCCGTTCCCATTCCAAATCGGGCTCCCGATCCAAGTCCCGTTCGAGATCCAGGGGATCCCGTAGCGCTAGCAAATCCCGCAGTAGATCAAAGAGCCCCGCTCGCAATATTGATAATGGCGATCGACGAGATCGTGATCGTGATCGCGACGATAAAGATGGCGGATCTTCCAAAGATCACAAGAAACCTTCGTCGAGATCCAGATCAAAATCAGTTTCCAAATCTCCCGAAGCCAACCGTTCCAGCGATAACCAACAAGATTAGATATTAATCAGGAGTTAATTCGACCTCGGAGTTGAAACATACATTTTTTTAATTCATACTGACTGTAAATATCCCAAACAAAATAACAAATATTTCATAATCATCTCTTGGCGTTATTATTAAGCGTATATTACTTTATTACTTTATTATTTGTTTCTCGTATCGAATGAAATTATTTACGAGTAGAAATAAATAAGGAAATAAATTTTGGCTAAAATGATTAATTTCATTTAATGTGTGTGTATAAAAAATAAAATATGACATCAACAAAATTGTAACTTTTGAGTCGACTTTTCATTATTAAAGATACAATTTCAATAAAATGCGTCCTTTTTTCTGTTCAATTATGGGTTTTGTTTGTTTTATTCCGAACGGAACTAGCTGCGTAATAAGAACTTCCATCAAAATGATGATATAAAGAATGGGTAGGTTTTACTGATGGTTAATATTTTTGTAGCATCCTAGGAGCGAAGGTACTCGGCGTTGCCCGTCAGTCCGTCGGAATGCATTAGAGCGAAGGCACTCGGCGTTGCCCGTCAGCTCGTCGGAATGCATTAGAGCGAAGGCACTCGGCGTTGCCCTTCAGCCCGTCGGAATGTATTGGAGCGAAGGCACTCGGCGTTGCCCGTCAGCCCGTCGGAATGCATTAGAGCGAAGGCACTCGGCGTTGCCCGTCAGCCCGTCGGAATGCATTAGAGCGAAGGCACTCGGCGTTGCCCGTCAGCCCGTCGGAATGCATTAGAGCGAAGGCACTCGGCGTTGCCCGTCAGCCCGTCGGAATGCATTAGAGCGAAGGCACTCGGCGTTGCCCGTCAGCCCGTCGGAATGCATTAGAGCGAAGGCACTCGGCGTTGCCCGTCAGACCGTCGGAATGCATTAGAGCGAAGGCACTCGGCGTTGCCCGTCGGAATGCATTTTTTATATTACTTTTCACGCGGACATTATCTTCCATAAAGAAGGGTTTTTTAAATTTCTGGCCGCCATTTATAAAGATGGCCACAAATCGAACCCTAAAGACCATTCAGCCCGTCTATAGGTTAAAGGAAACCAGTGTACTAAATATTTGCGAAATCGGTTGAAACGCGGCGCGGAGTGCGGACTTTGTTGCATAGAGAAGATTTTTTACATTTCTGGGCGCCATTTATTAAGATGGCGGCGGATTGGGGGGGAAATCTTTCTTAGTACGCGCCTACTACTTATGAGTAACGTTCCTGCAAATTATCAGTCTTCTAGGGCAAGCGGTGCGGTTTGGGCTGGGCGTTGATTATCAGTCAGTCTGTCAGTCAGGACTTTGATTTCTATGGATATAGATGATATTCTTAACAAATATAATATCTGCCTATGTGCAATATAATTATTTTTTAAAGGCACCTTAAAAATAAAATAGACGTTTATACCTACAAAAAATAGAACTCTGCAATTAACACACAAGGTCATATGAACAGTAGGAAAAAACTAATTCGCAGTGAGAAACTACTAAATTTCGTGGATAAAACGTTTTTCCGTGATTTCTGCAAAATTTAAGTTGATAAAAAAATGCTGGGCACTATATTTGTCTATAAAAAATTAAAATAGGTCTAGATTCAAGAAATTTTCAAAAACCATAAGGTCTCAAAGGTCAGTCGTTTTATTGGCTATATCCTCTTACTGTTGGGCATCGAAAATTTTCTTCATTCTGCACTTCCTGATAGCGAGTGACTAGTCATGAACATGAAGCGCAACATTCTTGGTCTTAGTGTACCAATTTCAGGTAAGGTTTCGTTTGTTTATTCATTCAACCCGTTCAACGACAAAAGTAGAATTATTGCCTAACCTTCAAATCCCGGATTTAGACGCTTTGAGCGCCAGTGTTCCCAACATTCATACCTATTGCGCGACACCACCTTCCAGCGTCTCCACCGACAAGCAGTTTTTCGCCAATCATCAGAACTTTCCACACTTTATAAGTCCCACGCGTGTTCCCAGAAGCGCGGGTTACGTAACTAGTCCTTCAAGGTCACGCAGTCCCAACTCAAAGTCCTTGAACTACTTATCATTATCACCGTCAAAAGGCTTGGATCGGTAATGGAACTCAGTCGTAAGCTTATTAAGAGTAGGTCTTCATAAGAGTGGTACCCTCAGACGTGCTTATGGGGTCTATTACTTAATTGGCTTTTGAATCGAACCACAATTAATTAAAGGGTTCTAACGCACTATAAATTCTTCAGTTTCATCGCTAGTAGATCTGTAAACAATTTTGAGTATAGTTCGCACCACCTGACTGGCGAATCAACAGCGTCCAAGAACGCCAAGAAAGAATCAGAAATGCGAAAAAAATCACCTATGACTGAAGATATGATGACCTTCAAGAAAGTCTTGCATTTTTCGTCCCCTAAGAGAAGTGGGTATCCGTGCTTTCGTTCAAGGACAGTTTGCGAAGACTACTTAACATTCCGATTAATAACTTTTATTTAATTATCTTTAATTTAATTTATTTTAATTGGATTCAAATTTAGATTCCGGGTCGAAGGCAGTGTCACCAAGAAAGTCGCCTGGAAAAGCCAGACGGTTACCAGCGTCGGCTGAAAATATTTTGGACGCTCCACGACTAGTCAACAACTTCTGTAAAATAATTAACCATTTAAGGACCATCGTTATGATTTGAGTGTTTTTGTGATGGCCCCTTAATTCAATTAGAAATCATTCTCTTAAACAGTTTTGTAGCTTAGATTTAAGGGGTCATCCATGCAGCAGTCTAATCATAACTTGTGGCAAAATGGCTACCACACTTTCTGGAACACTCGGTATTTGACAAAGATTACGGTTTTAGTTTCAAACTCTGTTGACTGGGGTAAGAGCGCTTACCTAGCGGCCGCTTTGCACGACCAGATCTTCCTGTGGGATATCACTACTGGCGAAACGTCTGAATTATTCGAATCGCCATTGATATTGAACGAAGTAAGTGGCGTCAAATGGAGTCAAGATGGAAAGTTATTGGCCGCCGGAACCAGAACTGGACAGTTGCACGTGAGAGAGGTCTAAGGATGGGCGTTGCTGTTTGCATTGTTATATGTATATATTGCTTTAATATTTATGTAGTTTTTTGATGAAAAGTTGAAGTACCAAGGAATCTTAACTAAGCACAACGAATATGTCACTGCATTATCTTGGAACAAGAGTTACATTACCAGGTAGGCAACCACAACCTGAACTATTTAGGTATTCCATAGAAGTATCGTGATATTACAACTTATTAATGGATCAGTGCGGACGCATTGGGATTCATACATCATTCCAATGTGGTCGATAAAAGCGTGGTCAAAGTCAAAAATGGCGACGATATTGTCTGTGGTTTGAAATGGTCTCCGAATGGATTGTTTCTATTGGTCGGCTCCAGTTGCGGTACTGTTCAATTGTACCGTGGATTTAAGAAAACCGTTCTTAAAGTCACCGACTTCCATACTGCAGCTGTTAAGGTAAAATCCCCTAGTTAAATATTCTTCAAGTAATTGTCCTCATGTCGTATTAGTGCTGTACTTGTACTATAGCCATGCAATAAACGGCTACTTTAAATGTAGACAAAGACCATATCATAATTTTCCATAAGTATATAGGACACTTGCTGGAGAGTGACTGATCTTTTTGGATATTTAATTTAGGCTATGTCATGGTGTCCATGGAGCAACAGAGTCTTCGTAACGGGAGGAGGTTTGAAGGACCAGAAATTAAGAGTTTGGGAATTGCAAAAGACTCTTAACATGACGATAAACGATGTCACCAGTCATGCCGAAGAGACTGGTTCGCAAATATGTGATCTGGTCTGGCCGGCCAATAGGAAAGAGATCATAACGGCACACGCTCATCCTGATTTCAAGATATCCTTTTGGAGTTACCCGTCCTTAAGTCTCATAGGAAACCTACTCGGTAAATTAATAAAACCAGAAGTGTACCTACCACAAAGCGGCGTAATTGTAACATGATTCATCCCAACATCCCTTAACATTTGGAGCAAGACAATCAAGGTTTGTGGGTTGATTGATTGCTGAGGATTTAGTACCAAACAGTGATAGAATTCACCCCACGTTAACAAAAGGGTCAGCCTGGGAAGAATCATGTTACATAACTAAAGTAGTAACTTCAATTACCCCCTTCTGATAAAACCAATTTGGCCTTAAGTGCATTCAAAGTGAGGCGAATATTTAAATGGTCATTACAGGTCACGTGGACAGGGTATTGTCTTTGTGCCTATCGCCGGGTGACGCGTTCCTCGTCAGTGTATCAGCGGACGAGACGATTCGGTTGTGGGACTGCTTCCCCGAAGTGAGTGATGAGAAACGTAAGCAGAAATCACCCTTGAACAAAATATCAATTCGTTGAATTTCAAAAATATTTTAGTGCTCATTTGTTTTAATTTAATGTATGGTGTAATTTAAGAAATATTATCCTATATGTATCTAAGGTTTTTTACGCCAACAATAAAGTGTCAATTTTAAAAGAAAATTTCGTTACTTCAAAATAACAACTATGTAGGCCTGAATGAATAAATGTAATGTTTAAAGTAGATGAGTAGTTTTATGGTATCATATAATATTACTACATGGTGCCAGCGAATTTAAAATAGGATTATATTCAATAACTTGATCAACACTACTTTCCTCTCGAAGGAGATTTAACACGTGTATCCATCCGCCTTTCACAAAATTTATTTAGTTTTTTATTTAAAATAATTAAAGTATCCTTTGAGCAACTTAGAAATCCTCAATATTTTCTAACCGCTCAAATACTATACTCCAGACCAGACTGAAAACCGTTTGCTGAGGTAAATTGGCTGCTAAAGTTGAAAGCAGCTTTAAAGCGGGTAAACTTCAAAATTACGTAACAGTTACCTATTAAGAGTTTAAAAAATCCTTTTCAATAGGAAAATCAAGACTCTCAAGGACTATAGAGACACCTAGCATTAAATTTAAAAAATCAAAATTGATAAGCCTTAATTAATTTATTTTTAAACTATATTTGAAATAAAATTCGTCAGTCTTTATCCGTTTCTCGTTAAGACAACTTGATTCCGTCATCGTATTGCCATTAAATATACACTTTCAAACACTTAATCGCGGCAATTGTTAAGAGAATGAAACGTAAGAATGAGAAGAAACTGACTCCGGATCGAAAAACACATGTTCTGCAACCCATGGAATTAAGTCCACCAAGCGACCTCGATCAATCGACAGAGTTCTTTGTCGTTTCTGACGATACCGATTCCGATAATCCATCGAGGAATCAATCTCAAGAAGATACGTCGCTTAGTTATGCCTTGCAAAGAATGCGTCTTGATCAAGAAAGGTAAGTCCTACCATAACTTCATAACATATGTTCCATGAGTTTGTCACTGGTTACTGAGAGCTTGTTACGAAGTGATTGAGGTAGGTCATAGATTCGAGGTAAAGCGACGCCTTGTCAGGCGCTGTCAAAGGCTTAGAACAGACTAAATAGGAAGATGGACGGGGTTTAGTTAAAAAAAATTCATAAACTCAGGTTTTAACATTATGTAATACTTAAACCATTTTAGCGAGCTCGAAAAGGTAGTGGATTGGAATCAACTGGAGGTAGTACCAAACCCCAATAACGAAAATTGTCCTCCACCAGTTGTACCTCAACTGACCACAGAACGAAGTCCACATCCAACCCAATCTCCTCCTGCACCTTTCAGTGTTGAGACTGAAACGCCGTTACAAAGTTCGGACCAAAAGGCATTGGACTTCGTGTCTGATTCATCAGCTGAAATTACTGGACAACAAACAGCTCATCAATCTTCGGAACCTTTCACGTTCCAGTTTGATCAGTCTAGAGCCAACGTTAATCAAAGCCAATCGCATTTCCGTTTCACTGGTCAAACTCCTTTAACAGAGGGTCTTCAGTCGGCCTCGTTTGGACCCCAACTTCCTAACCAACCGGATGCGAGTTCAATGGAGTTGGACCAATCAAGAGCTAGTATTATTAATCAACCTGAACCACTAACCACTTACCCAAGGAGTGTCACCACCACTCCTGGTCGCAGTCAGGTACCGGTGCCATTTCTTGTATTATCTCAACTTCACAAAGCAGACATCCCAACTCGTGATCAAGCGTCAGGACATCAACGCCGCGAACTACGTTTCAACCAATCAGAAACGTTATTCTCAGCTCGGGGTCAATTTGAACGTGACACGTCACAAAGACGATCAAGCCAACTGGGACAAGCATTAGAGACTTCTTTTTCTCGTCATTTGGATCAATCGGCTTCGAATATTCCTGTCTATGATGAAGATAAAAGTTGTGGCGTACTTCAGTACTATCTGAATAACCCATTTGATGAAGGTGCGATGAGGAATTCTCGCTCGAGACAAAGTCGAAGTCGAATTCGAACTAACCTTAATAGACTAAGAGAAGTTAGAGACCGCGATAGAATCCGAAATATTTGCCTTAATCAATCGCGAGATGAAGTAACCGATCAGGAACAAGCCTCAGCCTCTGGACAAAGCGGGGATCAATCGGTAGACGAGAGCATTTTGAAATCGAAGAGAAATAGGAAATTTTAATCATTTGAGTAATTAATGTCTTAAATAATTTTATATATTTTTAAATAAATTAAGTATTTATTTAAAGTATCAATTATAATCAAAGATGTAACGTAAAAACCAGGGCATGGTGTATCTTCCATTCTTTATGGAACAAAAATCATCTTTATTTGTAAAAATATTAGAAAAATGCATAATTTGTAAAAACATTTTACAAAATCAAATAAAAGTCTGAGCACAAATATAAAATATAAAATTTATTATTTTGAATTGAAATACATTGACTGCGTAAATTTCACATGTAAATTGTAGCAACTATACTGACAACTTTGACTTAGGCTATCAGCGGCTTCACTACACGTCACGGAAGTTTGAGTCCATGATAAGTCTCCATTTTGTGAGATATAGATATGACAGCGTCGTATTGAAAATAGCCATTGAATCCCCAATTTCAAACACTAGTAAAAAATCACCCGTAAAAATTTACATTACTACTATTATTTGTCTGTCTCCATTGTTTACTGGCATATCGTCCTTGATTACTTCATACTTACACCATTTGATATTTAAGAAGGTTAAAATGAAAATTCGTAAAAAAATAAAGGTCACTTGGCTTGGACAGAAAAGTTTAAATTCTTACTGATAAACAAACTTTAGGCCTATGTCTTCCAAGCTTCTCAGAGACTACAGAATTAGGCTTATATCGAGGGTTTCTACTAAAATATGTATATATTTTTTACAATAGTTGATATTTGTTTGAGTTAAAGTATTTTTTAGGTTTAATGAAAATCGTTTTTGAATCATTAAATAATTGGAATTTTTATCTTAGTCTAAAAACCTACTCTTGTACTGTACTCCGTTGTGGTTCTTTTTAGCTCACTGTAAACGGTAATTTAATCAGAGACTCGTTAAGTTGAATTTCTCGTAAATATCGGGTCTCTTTCTAATTTATCGACTGAATTAAGAAGGTATTTATTTTGAATAAATAACTTTTAATAGTATTTCGTGAAATAACGCCGGAATTCCATTCCTATTTAGAATAATTTAATATAGAAATCATGAGTTCTACCGACGAAGGGGAATCTGAGTCGCTACAAGGTGGTGAAATAACACCATTGGAACTAGAGCACGCTGATCAAGTAATTCCATTGGAACAAGAGCACGCTGGTCAAGTATTTCCATTGGAGCAAGAGCACGCTGATCAAGTATTTCCATTAGAACTAGAGCACGCTGATCTAGTAATTCCATTGGAACAAGAGCACGCTGATCAAGTAATTCCATTGGAACAAGAGCACGCTGATCAAGTATTTCCATTGGAACAAGAGCACGCTGATCAAGTATTTCCATTGGAACTAGAGCACGCTGATCAAGTATTTCCATTGGAACTAGAGCACGCTGATCAAGTATTTCCATTGGAACTAGAGCACGCTGATCAAGTATTTCCATTGGAACTAGAGCACGCTGATCAAGTATTTCCATTGGAACTAGAGCACGCTGATCAAGTATTTCCATTGGAACTAGAGCACGCTGATCTAGTAAATCTATTGGAACTAGACGTCCCTAATCCAGCAAATCTATTGGAACAAGACGTCCCTAATCTAGCAAATCTATTGGAACTAGACGACCTTAATCTAGCAAATCTATTTGGACTAGACGACCCTAATCTACTAAATCCATTGCAACAAGAGCACGCTAATCCAGTAAATCCATTGGAACAAGAGCACGCTAATCCAGTAAATCCATTGGAACAAGAGCACGCTAATCCAGTAAATCCATTGGAACAAGAGCACGCTAATCCAGTAAATCCATTGGAACAAGAGCACGCTGATCAAGTAGGTCCATTGGAACAAGAGCACGCTGATCAAGTAGGTCCATTGGAACAAGAGCACGCTGATCAAGTAGGTCCATTGGAACAAGAGCACGCTGATCAAGTAGGTCCATTGGAACAAGAGCACGCTGATCAAGTAGGTCCATTGGAACAAGAGCACGCTGATCAAGTAGGTCCATTGGAACAAGAGCACGCTGATCAAGTAGGTCCATTGGAACTAGAGCACGCTGATCAAGTAGGTCCATTGGAACTAGAGCACGCTGATCAAGTAGGTCCATTGGAACTAGAGCACGCTGATCAAGTAGGTCCATTGGAACAAGAGCACGCTGATCAAGTAGGCCCCTCGGCACCCACTGCGCAAGACGCAGACCTCTTGGCATTAGCTGCGCAAGAGGCAGGCATCGCAGGATCGACTCCGCCATTTCAAAGCTCCTCTGTGCAAAATGTTGACCAATCGGACCAAAGTTCAAGCATGGGCGTGCAATCAGGGCAGAGTTCCAAATCTAGGAGACAACGCCAGGGATACTCTTTCGTAATGACCTTAGAAACTATTGAAGAATTGCCAGAAACTTCACCTGACGAAGAAGATACTCCTGTTTTAGAGTAAATAAGTTTCGTTTCATTGCCTAAACAGTGTGGCTCAGATATAATATATAGGCATAGTGTTTCTATTCATTGATTAAGTTAATTTTTAAATCCGAGCCACATCACATAATTAATTTAATTTTCCCTACACTTTCATTTATATTCCGTATCACCCCAGTATTTCATATGACCCGCTGCTCAGTGATGCTCAGCAAACTTCACCAACTAAACATCTTGTTCAAAGTTCTCAAGATTTGTTTGAACCGAGAACCAGTGTTCAAAGCCAATCTTTGAGCCAACCGGGAAATAGTCGTCAAAGCACTGAACAATTTGAATTTACCTATCCACCTTTTGAGGAAGCATTTCCAAAAATTCCTAGAATCTTGTAAGCTGATAATTTTGTGTAATGAAGTGTCTTACAAACCACGATTCTATATGGCTTTTATTTTCTAGTACCTCTATCCAAAGTTTATGTTTTGAGGGTTCGAGTGAATTTACATCGCCAGAACATCCTGATCTTAACACTGCGCAGCAATCTCTGTCGATAGAACAACTGCAGCAGATCGCAGATTTAGTCGCTACACAGCAGTCTAGGTCATCCACCGCGACTCCAGCCGAGACTAAGTCATCTACGTCGACTGAACCATTACCGGACACTTTTTTGCACCCAGGTGACGTTGGAGCTCGTCCTTCCAGACTTGGAAGACGTAAAGCTACCGCGTCACCAGAGCTTCGTACAGATCAGGTTGTCAAATCAAAGCTGAGCGTTCAAAAACCTTTAAAGAAACAGCCGAAACTTCATGGACCTCAGACGAACGCCCCAAGTCTTACTTCTGCCAAGCGTGTCACGAGCCACTCTCCGAGAAGTTCTTCTAAGCGGGTTTCGGACCAAGCCGGACGCTCTTCTTCTAAGCGGGTTTCGGACCAAGCCGGACCTTCATCTTCTCAGCGGGTTCCGGACCAAGCTGGACCTTCTTCTTCTAAGCGGGTTTCGGACCTCCCTGGACCTTTTACGAATGTCTCAGACCTTCCGGCGGTTTCATGGTCTATTCCTTCGGATGCCGCAAGTTCAGAAAGAGTAACATTCATGACAGAGGAAACAGATTTCTTTAGATTCGTGAAAGAGAGAATTGGAGACCAAGAGAAACTGTTTAGGAGATTTCTCAAGATATTTTCCAAGTTCAGAAGCGGAAGGTGAGTTACATTTCGTACTTTCTTAAGTTTATTACGTTTAATTTGGAACTTTTTGAAGGCGACATAAAGAAAGGACGCTTCGAAAAGCCGAAGAAACTTTCAAAGATTATCCCGAAATAATTGAGGCGTTTAGAAAGTTCTTGAGTCAAGATATGTGACTTTAATTATATAATATGTCGGTCAGAGACTAGCTTAAGTCTTTTTATTTAATAATATTTAAATACAAAATAATTTTAAATCGAGTAAATATATTTAAATCAAAATTGCTTTTAATTCGCGTTTTAAAATGACTTCGTGATAATTTTGAAGAAAAACCAATTCCTACTCAATATTGAGGTAAACTAAAAATATATTAATTTATATTGAAATTAAAGTAACTATAAAAGGATATGTCAAATTATTTACCTAAACTTTACAAACACAAAATAAAGCGAAAGCAAAATTTTAAAATGTGTTTTTTAATTCATAATTCGTGATTCGCACTATTTTTTTCTCAGCGGTGCGGAGGGATATTTATTTTCCATTCAAATAAGTCATAAAGGCAAATAAATTGAAAGAACTCGGTTACTGTAGTTATCATTAAACAGTTTTTGCTAGACAACGCTGAGATCATTTAGTCTTCAAGCCTGTTTTTGAGTTGGTTAAGGAAAGTTCAGCATTAGAGTCTCTCACGCTTCTGTGAATAAAGTCACGGGCGATAGAATATCGTCATCACGATTTTGTTTTCGCGACAATTTTTCAACAATCACTTTAATTGTAAAGCAAATCGTCTTCAGTTTTCGATCAGCTTTAAACATGAGTGGAGAGTCTTTACCGACTTCAAGCGGACGACTACAACTTATCATGTCTGCAGTAACTGCGGATCAAGGTATGCAGACAGAACAAATAGAGGAACGATCTACGTCGTCAGGACAACTGAACCTTACCACTGATCAATCTACGCAAACGGAACAATTGGAGACCTATGTATATGAAATCACTTCCCAGCAATCTACGCAGACAGAAGAAATAGAGGAATTATCTACGTCGTCGACACAACTGGAACCTAACACTGATCCAACTACGCGAACGGAGCAATTGGAGACCAATGTATCTCAAATCAGTTCGCCGCAATCTATGGAGACGGATAAAGTCGCTTCAGAGCAATCCCCTCAAATGGAACCAATAGAGGATCAATCTACACAGCAATTAGCGTCAATGGAACAATTGGAGACAACCGGAACCGAAGTGGCTTCAGAGCAATCCTCTCAAATGGAACCAGTACAGGATCAATATTCACAGCAATTAGCGTCAACGGAACAATTAGAGACATCCGGTACCGAAGTTGCTTCAGAGAAATCCCCTCAAATGGAACCAATAGAGGATCAATCTACACAACAATTCGCGTCAATGGAACAATTAGAGACATCCGGTACCGGAGTTGCTTCAGAGCAATCCCCTCAACTTGAGCCAATAGATCTATCTGCAAAGCAATTAACGGCAACGGAACAGTTAGAGACAACTGGAACCAAAGTCGTTTCAGAGCAATCCCATCAAATGGAACCAGTAGAGGAACAAGTTACGTCGCCGGGACAGCTGGATAATGTCCAGCTTGAAGTCGCAACACAATCGAGGGCACAATCGAAGGACACTTTTTTGCACCCAAGTGAAGTAGGAGCTTTTCCTCCTAGACTTCAAAGACCTGAAGCTACGTCATCACCAGATCAAACTTCCGAAACGACTTCTAGCTCTGAAGAAGGTAGTTTCACAAGCGCTCCACAAGCGGGATCATCCTGGCATGTTTCAAATCTACCGGGACCTTCTTGGCGTGTTTCCAATATACCGGAAACTTCTTCGGCTTCTTCAAGTCCTCAAGGTTCCAACTGGCAAATTTCGAACATTCCGAGACATTCGTCGGGTGTTGATATTTGGAAAATGATTCAGTTAGTGAAATTGAGAATCGGAGGTGACAAATCCTTGTATCAGAAATTTATCAACAGTCTGTCTAAATACAGAAGCGGCAAGTGAGTCACTATACATTTTCATACTTTTTAATTATAGATTTCTTAATTTTATAATTGTAATTCGTACTTAAATTGTTAAGTATATCATATTATGTAAATTTGTTTTTGAAGGAGAGATAAAGACGAAACCCTTCGGAAATTTAGGAAAATCTTCAAGGATTATCCTGACCTAGTCGTTGACCTTGAAAAGTGTTTGAATAAAGACGATTAATCTCTATTAGCTATTAGTTTTTATTTGAATGGAAAATATATAACCCAAAAAATAATCTTAATCCATTTAAGTTAAAAAGTGCTCGGATATTTTAATTATGTAATAAAATATTAATCTTCTAGATATTTTCTTTTTTACAAAATCGAAATAAAGCGGTAGAAAGTTTTGAAATTATGTTTTGATTATTAATTAAACCTTTACCTAATTTTGGGGTTATTTGGTTTAATTTTTGGTGAACGGAAAAGTCAAAATCTGTCCGTAAATATTTTAAATTACCAAAATCTTAATGCTCTAGAGAATATTTTTTACAAAACTAAATTAAAGCAGATATTTGAAATGTGTTTTTAATTATTTAATTGACCTTGGCCTAATTTTGGACTATTTTTTGTTTGTCGAAGAGGAGCAGTATTTATTTTAATTTTCCACCCATGTTCAATTCAACTGATTCATAATGGCATCGTAATTTAAAGCAGTCAGTTGCAGCATTTACCACTGGACAGTTCGCAGCAAAAACGAAGGCCGTTCAGTCTTCACGCTCGATTTTTGGTAAGAGGATAGTTTATAAATCCTTCACTTTCGATAGAATTTTCGAGATTTTAACCATTTGATTAATTCGACTTTTACGCACGCAATTAAAGCGTTATTGTCCGTGAATTTCTAGTATAGGTATTAAATAATTAAGTTCCCAAGTGCCTACCTTGAGACACCAATAGGGTGAGTAAACTAGTTGAAACGTGTGAACAGAAGTTGGATTGCAAGTTGAATCACCAAATTATAAATTGATCAATACTGTCCAAGTTTTGCTGACTCAACTTTTTGACCCATCTAGTGGAGTCAAAAATTGTATCGTCTGAAAAGGGCCTTGGTTCATCAATCGAGAACTCTATCGTCATCATGTCCTTGTCTTTGTTGTCAATTACTATTATTCACTTAACTCGTAAACCGAGACAAATCTTTTTGAGTTTTCTATCACTTTTAGAAAATGAGCCGAAAGCCTTTGACAATTTTTGACGAAGATGAAGATGTAGTGTCTACTTCGGAGGAACATTCTACGCTGCGAGGGCAAGTGAATTATACCACGAGTGCACCGATAGCGGATCAATCTACGCAAACGGAACCTTTGGAGATCAGCGCATTTCTGCACTCGAGTGATGTCGGAGTTATTTCTCCTAGAGTTAATAATAGACGTCAAGCAACCACGTCACCAGGTCCTACACCTCCTGATAAAAGACCGAGACTTCATCAAATTTCCACTACTAACCTCCCGGAACATTCTTCTTGTGCTTTGGACCTCCCGGGACCATCTTCTCGTGGTTTGGACATCCCGGGACCTTCTTCTCGTGGTTCGAACCTCCCGGGACCTTCTTCTCGTAGTTCGGATCTCCCGGGACCTTCTTCTCGTGGTTTGGATCTCCCGGGACCTTCTTCTCGTGGTTTGGACCTCCCGGGACCTTCTTCTCGTGGTTTGGACCTCCCGGGACCTTCTTCTCGCGGTTCGAGCCTCCCGGGACCTTCTTCTCGCGGTTCGAGCCTCCCGGGACCTTCTTCTCGCGGTTCGAGCCTCCCGGGACCTTCTTCTCGCGGTTCGAGCCTCCCGGGACCTTCTTCTCGCGGTTCGAGCCTCCCGGGACCTTCTTCTCGCGGTTCGAGCCTCCCGGGACCTTCTTCTCGCGGTTCGAGCCTCCCGGGACCTTCTTCTCGCGGTTCGAGCCTCCCGGGACCTTCTTGTCGCGGTTCGAGCCTCCCGGGACCTTCTTCTCGCGGTTCGAGCCTCCCGGGACCTTCTTCTCGCGGTTCGAGCCTCCCGGGACCTTCTTCTCGCGGTTCGAGCCTCCCGGGACCTTCTTCTCGTTGCTCGAGCCTCCCGGGACCTTTTTATCGTGGCTCGAACCTCCCGAAACCTTCTTGGAGGGGTGCCGCGAGTTTTGGAAGATTATCGTTCGTAAGCGAAACGGAGGTTTTCCTCAATATAGTGAAAACAATGTTCGGAGACGCCGTACCATTATACAGGACATTCGTCCAGATATTTCACGAGTACATATGCGCGAGGTGAGTCGCACTTGTATCAATATCATGGACTTTATAATTATATTCCTAGGTATAAAACATGAAAATTTGTCATTTTAAGGCGAGAAAAACTTGAGAAACTTCTTCAGCTTCAAAGATGTTTTAAGGATTATCCAGAAATAATCAACGCTTTCAGAACGTTTTTGGATGAATAAGATGCAGGATATGCTTTAATTTTTTACATTGTCGCTCAGAGTCTAGCTTTAATTTCTTTCTTTAAGCTACTGGTAATTTTTAAATAGAGAAATGTTTTGATTAAAATAGAAAATATGTAATTCAAAATTTCTACTTCATATTTTAAAATGAATGTATCATATTTTTATTGAAAAATAAATAACTGCTCAGTCGGTGTCTTAATCTTTTAAATTTTTTTTTTAAAAATTAAGTACATGACATTTGAAATAAAGTTTTTATTTAATAATTAGGCCATTTATTTTGGAGACTCTTAATATATTTTTTGTTTGTTTATTTTCTACATATTTTCAATTCAAATTATTCACAATGGCAGAGAATATTGAAGCAGTCAGTTGCAGAATTTATCATTGAAAAGTTCGTTTCTAAAACTAAGTCTTTAAACCCCAATTTTGGTAAGTTGATAATTCTAAAACTTAGGATCCACCCACGAGAGAGAATGACAATGTGATTAAGGTCACCAGAAATATAAAGCTGTCATCGTGACCTTGCCTTTGCGCCAATTTTCATACTTTCGCTTTAGCTTGTTAGCCAACTCATCCGCAGTTTACTGTCACTTTTAGAAAATGAGTGGAGAGTCTTTGCCGAATTTAAGCGTGCAATTAGAGCCAACAGAGGAAATGGAGGAGAAATCTACTTCGTCAGGACAACTGGATAATACCCAGTTTGCAATCAGTAAAAAGCAAACTGCGTCAACGGAACAATTAGAAACAAACACAGCCCAGACCATTAGTCAGAAATCCTCCTCGACAGAAGAGTCCAAGGAAACGTTTTTACATTCTGGTGACATTGCAGCTTCTACTCTCAGACTTCAAAAACGTAAAGCTACCGCATCACAAGTTGAGGCTACTGGAACGAAGTCTAAAGTTATCAGGAGTACTTCGAGCCTTGAAGAAGGTAATTCCAAAGGTTACTTACAAAACCCGGGACAATCTTGTCGGGTTTCGGACCTCCCTGGACCGTCTAGTCCTGTTTCGGACCTCCCTGGACCGTCTAGTCCTGTTTCGGACCTCCCTGGACCGTCTAGTCCTGTTTCGGACCTCCCTGGACCGTCTAGTCCTGTTTCGGACCTTCCTGGACCGTCTAGTCCTGTTTCGGACCTCCCTGGACCGTCTAGTCTTGTTTCGGACCTCCCTGGACCGTCTAGTCTTGTTTCGGACCTCCCTGGACCGTCTAGTCCTGTTTCGGACCTCCCTGGACCGTCTAGTCCTGTTTCGGACCTACCTGGACCGTCTAGTCCTGTTTCGGACCTGCCTGGACCGTCTAGTCCTGTTTCGGACCTGCCTGGACCGTCTAGTCCTGTTTCGGACCTGCCTGGACCGTCTAGTCCTGTTTCGGACCTGCCTGGACCGTCTAGTCCTGTTTCGGACCTGCCTGGACCGTCTAGTCCTGTTTCGGACCTGCCTGGACCGTCTAGTCCTGTTTCGGACCTCCCTGGACCGTCTAGTCCTGTTTCGTACCTCCCTGGACAGTCTAGTCGGGTTTCGGACCTCCCTGGACAGTCTAGTCGGGTTTCGGACCTCCCTGGACAGTCTAGTCGGGTTTCGGACCTCCCTGGACAGTCTAGTCGGGTTTCGGACCTCCCTGGACCGTCTAGTCCTGTTTCGGACCTGCCTGGACCGTCTAGTCGGGTTTCGGACCTCCCTGGACCTTCATGTCGGGTTTGGGACCTCCCTGGACCGTCTAGTCGGGTTTCGGACCTCCCTGGACCTTCATGTCGGGTTTCGGACCTGCATGGACCTTCATGTCGGGTTTCGGACCTCCCGGGACCGTCTAGTCGGGTTTCGAATATCCCGGGTCCATCTTGTCGGGGTTCAGAACCTCCGGTAAGGTCGTCGGATTCAGAAAGTTCAGAAAGCGAACCTTTCGGGCCCAAGGAAGTGAATTTTCTCCTTTTCGTGAAAGAAAGAAGTAAAGATCGACCATTATTTTATAAGAAATTTCTCGCCATATTGTCCAAATACGGGAACGAAAGGTGAGTCTTTTACTTGTAGAATCTATTATTAATTTATGATTAATATTTGAATTGCAATTTTATACTTTTAGGAGAGATAAAGAAGGGACAATTATTAGAGTTAAGAAATTGTACGAGGATTACCCAGAAATAATCGAAAAGTTTGAAAAGTTGTTTGAAAAGTTTTTGTAATTTTTCTGCACTATCCTTCAGAGACCAGCTTTAACTTAATAAAATTTTAAAATAGACAAGCTTTTAAATAAAGTATAAAATTTTTTAAATCGAAGTTTATATTATTTCGCGTTTTAAAATGAATTGTAATTTTAATGAAAAGGAAAATGATGATTTTCCATAAAAAAGGCTCAATTATTTTTAAGCAAATAAATATTTATTTATACTGAAATGCGCGTAAATAATTTTAATTATTTACCTAAACCTTAATTTTTTTTAATCTTTATTTTTTACAACAAGTGTGACGACGTCGTAAATAAGGTTACTTGAAACTGAAAATCGTCACTCTTATGTCCAATTTTGTGACTATTACTTTTAAAACATGACTGCCGAATCTTTGCCGAATTTAAGTTTACAATTAGAGCCGAGTGGAATTTCAGTTACTGAAGATCGAGCTACGCAGACGGTGGAAATAGAGCAACAATTTAAGTCCACGCAGACGGAAGAATCGGAGAACACCGGAACCAAAGTCACGGAACCAATAGAGCAACAGTCTCCGTCACCAGGACAACTGGATCATACTTTTACTTCGCAGCATTTTGCGTCAAAGAAAGAATTGGAGAGGACCGAAACGGAAGTCGGTTCAAATCCATCCCCTCAAATGGAACCGATAAAGGAACAAGGTACCTCGAAAGGACAACTGGATCCTACCCAGTTTGCAACTACCTCGCGTCAAACAGCTTCAACGGAACAATTGGAAACCACCCAAGCTGAAAGCACTTCGAAGCAATCCCCTCAAATGGAACCAATAGAGGAACAAGATATGTTAAAAGGACAGTTGGATCCTACCCAGTTTTCAAGTACTTCACGTCAAACAGCATCAACGGAACAATTGAAGAACACCGGGACCAAATTCACTTCAAAGAAATCCCTTCAAATGGAACTGATAGAGGAACAAGGTACGTCGAAAGGTCAACTGTATCCTAGCCAATTTCCAAGTTCTTCGCGTCAAACAGCGTCAATGGTCCAATTGAAGAGAACCGGGACCAAATTGACTTTAAAGCCATCCCCTCAAAAAGAACCGATAGAGAAACAAGGTACGTCGAAAGGACAACTGGAAGTCGCGACACAGCAATCGATGGAACAATCAAAAGACAAATTTTTGCACCCGAGTGACGTTGGAGCGCTTCCTCTTAGACTTCAAAGACGTAAAGCTACCACGTCATCGTCATCGGCAGTTGCGACTTCCGAAAAAAAATCAAAATTTCTGCAACCTTTCAAAAAAAGGCCTCGATTTCATGGTGGAACTTCGATTGACGCTGACGCTGATGTTGCCGCGAGTCCAGTAGTTAGCGCAGCATTCGTGACGGAGTCTGTGAATTTGATTAATTTCGCGAAAGATGGAACAGGAGATGATATTTTATTGTTAAAGAAATTGTTCAGTATAATTTTCAAGTACAAAAGTGGAAGGTGAGTAAATCAATTTCATACTTAAAATAGGACTACATACAGCTAGCAGGACGCATTAAGCGGTTTCTGTGGGCCTGACTTGAGTACTATCCGTCAAGCCTCATAATTCTGACGTCTTTCTAACTGTGATTTCATTGGTTGGTCAGACGCACGCCCAATTTAGTCAAGCTCCTCCCACTAAATCCCCCTAGATACACAAGGACTTCTATTAGCTGTATGTGTTCCTGCTCCTACTTATGGGCTGAACTGTCTTTAATTTTTACCAATAAGTTTCAAAACCATCTGAACTTTTAAATTGGTTTAATTTCAAGGCGAGACAAGGACCGGACACTTCGTAAAGTTGGCCTAATTTTTAAGGATTATCCGGCAATAATCGAAGCTTTTAGAAAGCTTTTGGGTATGGACGATGCGCTTTAATTTTCTGAACCGTAGGTCAGAGACTAGCTTTAAAAATATTTTTAGCTAATAATTTATAAATAGAAATATGTATTTAATTGAGTAGATATTTAAATCAAAATTTATTTCTAATATGCATTTTAACATGACGTATTGCAGACAAAAATGCTTCTTAATCTTAGATAATTCATTTATTTTTAAGAATAGACTAAAAATGTGTATTGAATATTTTTATTTATAATTAAAATGCGTATCTACATCAATATTTTTTATTGATCCTAATTTTTAGATCTTTTTTTATTTAAAATGAAATTGTGGGGTTTTGTCGGGTTTTGGCCTATTTTTTCTAGCGGAGAGGAAATGTTGTTATCTACATTTACCTCCCCCTTTTTCAAGTAATTTTTTTCTTCAGTACATTCACGATTCGTTAAGACCGCGATAAGTCAGTTACAATTTTGTAGTTTTTCTCTGAAAATACCGAATTTTTGGTAAGTCAAGTACAGTGTTCTTCTATAATTTTTTATTTCATTTTATGAGACAATTCATCCTTGGTTCTCAATTATTTATAGATGATGAGCGAGACTTCATTGTCTAGTTTAAGCCGGTTTTACGAGACCTTTCAACCCGATCAAGATGTGGATTTCTATTCCTACGGTATACAGGAGTCATCCGAAGTTGGAAGTTCAATTTCCAATGATGTGACGACGGGCAACGTTGAAATTATTGAAGTATCTTCCGTGTCTCACGTTAATTTCCATGATAATTCTTTGTAAGTAAAACTCGCAACTTCTTAAATTTTACTTGAATCTAAGCGATGATTTCTGTTGAATTTGAAACAAGTTGAAGCGTAAATTTATGAGATGTGTTCCATAAGTATGACTGTTCACAAGAGGCTAAAAAGTGAGAGCTACTTCGAGAACGACGGAAGCGAGTCAATTGAAGTCCTACACTCGGTGGTTAATTTTGCAGTCCATCTTCTTATTTAGTCTGTATTACTAAGCCTTTGACAGCAGCACCTCACCAGGCGTATGTCTCTTTACCCTGAATCTATGACCTACCTTACTCACTTCATGACAAGCTCCAGTTTGTAACCAGTGACAAACTTATGGAACATATCTTATGAACTTATGGTTCAAGCTACAGTCCAATTATGGTCCAATCCTTTCATTTGCCTAGATAGATGTTAATAATGTTTTCCGTTACAGAGCGAGTACATCTTTTACCCCGTATAACTCTCCAACGTGGAAGCCGGACAATTACTTGGATTTTTCATCAACGTCGTCATCTTCGTCTTGTTCAAGCGCCAGTTCTGCTGGTTCATATTCTCCCGGACAAGTCAACTCCCTGGATGATTTGTACCAGCGCTACGAAAATCTATCTATTCAAGGAGGTTTGCAATTTTTGGATCAAGTAAAGATAGAGTTCTGGCATCAACCTAGCAAGTACCATTACTTCCTGGAAATCATGAAAGCGTACAAGTACCGACGGTGAGTAGTCCTTTGAATGACACTTCTTCGGAAGTCCTCCTTTGAAATTACCACTATTATTTCTTTCGTTACTTGTGAATTGTTATTGTCGAACAGGGTTCGTAAAAATCTGGAAAAATTCGTAAAATTAGATATCCAGATAAATTTCAAGTGGTTTTGTTGCGAATAAATTTAAAGTTATATACAAGTGCGGTTTATGCTGTGTTGAAAGACACAGCCTGATGGAATTCAGTTTTTCGAAGATTGTACTACGAACCCTGTTAGAAGAAGTTGAGTTTAATCAAAAGTGTATAGATATAAATGAAAGTGTGTGAGCGAGTATGTCTGCGATGGGTCGTGAAAAACTTTTCAACCTACACGCTATTTTTGTTTCACAATTCCGTTCTAGACTCTTATTGGCGGATTTGATAAAACGTGTCAAGAGACTATTTAAGGATAAACCGAATTTAATCACAGGCTTCATTTCGTTTTTACCACACGACTCTAAATTAGCTATCAAGTTAAAGTCGAAAAAAATGTCACAACCTAAAATTTGTTAAAAAGAAAAATGTCTCTATCGAAATAAAAAATATAATTTTCCTTCTAAATCTGAGGTTTATTCAAATAAATTGTTTAATACATAATTATATATAGATACTAATATTATGCCCTATTGTCATTAGAAAAGTTATTTATTGATCAATTTCGTATCTGGAAATGAATCCGTCCATATTGGTGTCCATTAGAGCGAATTCTTCATCAATTTTGACCACGTGTCTCTTGCTAATGGAATGTTTCTTCAAGGCAAATTCCCGAACCTCATCAAATTCTAAAAGACCGTTGCCATTTTTGTCGTATTGTTCGAAAATCTGGTCCAAATGCGTTTCCGTATCCAAGAGTGGCAATTCGGTCGGGACTAACGTCTCGTTGCCGATGGATCTTTTGGCTCGGCAATTGCGACATCCTACGCCCTGACGGCAACCCCTGGCGCAATTGCAGGCGAAGATATTACACCGGCCATTCCCGCAAAATGGCGTTCCTTTCGTGCAATCGTTGCACAAATTCGCGATGCCTCCGTAATAGCACGCGACATTGCAACACACAGCGTCGACTCTCGCGTCTTGCAACGTTAAGATTGCGAAGGTGAGCTGGATCGCCAGCAAGGAAAATCTTGATGACGTCACTGTGGAAAAAGTAAGAAATCGCACTTACGATTACGACCAGGAATACATATACCTAATTGGAATCATTGTGTAGTCATTTTCACTTGATGTATCTAGGCAGATTAATATTATGTATGACCAGTCATAGATTTAATTTTAGAAGTAGGAATGGAGAACGGAACGGTTAGTATTTAATTCAGTCCGACTCATAGACCACCCAGTATAGAGCCCTTCCCTCCAACACGTAACGAAAAGTTTAAATTATCTTATTGGCTCAACTACGTTTTGATGATGTTGCTGACGGGGACGGCGAAAAATAAGTAATTCCTTTTTACCTCTGTCGCTATGACCCTCCCGCCTCATCTTTCATTCTCCCCGCCCCGTCCCGTGGGGGAAGGGGGTCCGGGACTTTGACGCGCACCCAGATTTCACTGTTCTCCTTTCCTACTTCTAAAATTAAATCTATCCCTGGTATGACGAATTTTAACTAGCGAATCCTCTATCTCGCTGCGCGTTGCCCCTTATGCGCCTGAGAGCACCAATGAAATCACCGCCCAGAAAATGCCAAGTTACAAATTGCAAGTAAAGTAAATCTGTATGTATTCCTATCAGAGCCTATAGTTTCAATATCCGCTGATATTTCAAATCGTAATATATTTAAAGGTTTACTAACTTGGTATTTCGAATCTTGGTCACTCGTCACGGCAGATACTTGCAAGGTCTAACGCTCGCGGTGACATATCCGCTCCTTTAAATACATTCGTAAGCGGAAACTGATTTTCGAAGATAACGCGTACAAGCTCTCCCTTTTCAGATATCCGTTCTATATGGCGACACTTCCTAACTTCTTTTTTTTTATGAAATTACACCGAAATATGTATTGGGGTCTCGATTTAAACATTAGAGAGTTTAAGAAATTGTAAGAGAAAATCGTGAACGACAACGCGGTAGCATGCTACCATGCAAGAAGACTATGATTGTCGTCAACTAGTTTCGGGCTAGTTTGAATGTCGCAGAATCGTATTTTCTTCAATGCAAAGTTGCAACCGCCTTAACCCAGCGACTTAAAAGTTGCTAAAACTTGATTGATATTAAATGTGGGGTTTGCATTTTTAAAGGTGTGGTGACATAGCGGTTATGGCTTAGAGTCTCAGCAAGAGGGATCCCGGACTGTGAAACCGGGTGGAAAACCTGGGAAAGTTGCTGAGATTAGCGGTAATAGTTAGCATAGGGCGCTGTCGGTTAGCTGTGGCAGAGGGAGAAAGCCACCACCCCTCTTTGCATTGTAAATAGACCCACTTGTAAGCCGCAGGCTTAGTGCGGACATTCCTTCATAGACAAAAAGCTTAGATTATTATTATTGTTGTTAAAAATATCCTTTATTTTTGGGAAGTAAACCATTTTCTTTCATTCTAGTTACGAATGTGAAATCATATACAATACAATGTGTTTTATCAGCAAGAGAGAGTGTACACTTATCCTCTAGTTGAATAATGAGTATTTACAGATAATGCAAAGTGAACACGATGGGAGAACACGAGACCTGACACCAAAGTCGTTAAGAAAATTAACCAAAAATATTTTCTGTTAATTTTATCGTGAAGGAGACGCATTTTATAGTTTTTTTAAACCGTGAACGGCTTGAAATGATTCCATCTTCTCACGTGGATTACTGTTTGTCCAAGGTCGACGCTAGGCATCTTTCGAGTCACACGTTCTTACATTAATAACATTACATATGAGATGTCACGGTCACGCTACTCCCGTAGATTGACAAGTTGGATTCCTTGCTACTTGTGTTTCGTGACTTGGCAGAACCGTTACGCCGTAGCAGCGTTTGACGAAACTTGTTACTCATGGTTAAGTAAACGAAAAACGTCAAGAAGTTGGAAACGAGCACTAAGAATTTGGAAGATTCTAATTCCATCAAGAATGTTGGAACAGCTCTAACGTCAGAATAAATGACGACGATGGCGTAAGCGACGGAAGTTGGACCATGCGCCACGAGTTGCAGCGCAATCACCAAGAGTAAAGTCACCGTGACGC
Source organism: Phalangium opilio (assembly GCF_054372755.1). Taxonomy (NCBI): domain Eukaryota; kingdom Metazoa; phylum Arthropoda; class Arachnida; order Opiliones; family Phalangiidae; genus Phalangium; species Phalangium opilio. The sequence continues at coordinate 760,665 of NW_028324166.1, read as the reverse complement.
GCTCTTCCGTCGTCCGTGATCGCGTCACACTCGAATTGGGCACGTTGTTAACCTGTCAAGGAAAGCCATTAAACTTCTCAGTATAAGCATTAGTAACGTAATAAGAAACCGTCAAACGCTTGACACTTTCCGTTGCCAATAATGCTAATTTCCCAAGGAATGTTTCAAATAACACTGAACGATATTGCGTTTCTACTCCAATTTCGTCCAACTTACCGAGGTTGTAGATTTGTGCACCAAGGATTTTCTCCAAATTCGGGCCCTCCACAAATTAAACAGTAAAGACACCGTAACCAAAACTGTCACCAAACAGGGCACCGTGTAAGCCAATAAATGTAGCCAACCAAAGAGTGTAGTAGCCGCTCTTTCGCTAATCATATTGGAATTAATACCGAATGTATACAGTTCAAATTGGCGAATCAGCGTCGCGTTCTCTTCGATTTTTACGGTGCTCCAAGAAACTTTATACAGACTTAAAGAAGTCCCTAAAATAATTATTGCAGCCACTGAAATGGCGGCGAGGCAATAGTAAGCCCTTCGTTTGGTGCAGAGCGTCATCGAAGCTAGAGGCCACGTGACAGCGATGAATCGAAACACGCTGATGGTCACCGTTAACCAATTTGTTACGCAAGACACGCCTATAACGAAGCACTGATTTATGTAGTGAACCAACATAAAGTAATAATCCGGAATTATTATTGGAAAGCAGTACGCTGTGAGGCCAGGAATCATTGTCAAATACAAAACTGTGTTAATTCCTGAAAATGAATTTCGAAAAATAAATTCATCATTTTTTAAAGTCAAATTAAACGGTCAGATTGTCTTACCTTCTAAAAGTGCCAGTAGAAAATTGAAAACCGATTTCATTTGCGGTCGACTAAAGACAACGACGCTCGTCGAGTTCAAAACGACACCGATTACTAACAACAAGATATTGACGTAAATTGGAATACCTTTATAAAGAATTTCTAATTTATCTCGACTATAAATGAATGGCTTCAGAGCTTCGTATTGAGCCGGGTTTAAAGTGTACAATCTCAGGGTTTCGTTATAAGACATGTTGAACGCTAAGAGAGAAAACTAACAGATCCGGTTGATACAAAGATTCTAATGGTTATGATGCTCCGAGAAACTTTTTGGCAGACAGTGTCTCTATCTCTCTAATTTGATAACTGGTTTCGAAAAGAATTTAAGTCGTAAAAGGTGAACATCGGAGTTTTCGTGAGGTTAAAAGCCAAGGATGTTTCTAGTAAGGCCGAAGTAACCTAGCAGTAATGATGATACGCACTCATTAAGAAATTTGTCTCTCTTAATTTAACGTCTGGTTTTTAAAACAGTATACAAGGCAAAAGGCGCTTGACGTCCTCTCAAGGTCAAGATCCAAGGATGTTTCTAATATTTCAAAAGAAACGTAAGAAACCACTTTCTCAAATATAAGTCCATTTTACAACACCTGTTTAATGCTTCCTTTCTCAGTAGTTAGTAGAGGGCGCTGTCGGTTAGCTGTGGCAGAAGAGGCAAATAGACAAAAATCTTAGATTATTATTATTATTCTTTATTCTAATTAAGTAAACCATATTCTTCCATTCTACTTAAGAATGTCAAAACAAACGCAATACAATGTTCTCTAGCAAACTAGTTTTCTAAACCTCGAATCGGTTGAACTGATTCGTTCTTGTCAACGTGGATTACTGTTTTTAAACTGTAAAGTCTTCGAGTCACGAGTTCTTACATTAATAACATTACATATGAGATGTCACAGTCAGGCTACTCCCGTAGATTGTCAAGTTTGATTCCTTGCTACTGGTGTCCAGTGTCTTTGCAGAACCATTACGCCGAAGCAGCGTCTGACGAAACTTGTTACTCATGATCAAGTAAACGAAAAAAGTCAAGAAGTTGGAAACGAGCACTAAGAATTTGGAAGATTCTAATTCCATCAAGAATGTTGGAACAGCTCTGGCGTCAGAATAAATGACTAGGATGGCGTAAGCGACGGAAGTTGGACCATGAGCTACGATTTGCAGCGCAATCACCAAGAGTAAAGTCAACGTGACGCGTTTTTCCGTCGTCCTTGATCGCGTCACGGTCGAATTGGACACGTTGTTAACCTGTCAAGGAAAGCCATTAAACTTCTCCATGTCAACATTAGTAACGTAAAAGGTAAGCATCAAACGCGTGACACTTTCTATTGGCAAAAATGCTTATCTCCTAAAGAATGTTTATGATTGTTCCCATGTTGCGTTGAATTGCACTAACATTGATCCCAGCAATACATAAATTTCCCTTATTTGGAATCTCTAACTTGCCATTTTCAGGGCATTTCTGCTTGAACTAAAGGGGAGGAGGTGTGGAAACGTTCACCCGTGACGCCACGCCTAATGTATTTGAACTCGAAGAAATTTATGTATTACTGCTGAGTCATATTGCGTTCAAACTTACCGAGGTTGTAGATTTGTGCACCAAGGATTTTCTCCTAATTCGGGCCCTCCACAAATTAAACAGTAGAGACACCGTAACCAAAACAGTCACCAAACAGGGCACCGTGTAAGCCAATAAATGTAGCCAACCGAAGAGTGTAGTAGCCGCTCTTTCGCTAATCATATTGAAATTAAAACCGAATGTATACAGTTCATATTGACGAATCAACGTCGCGTTCACTTCGATATTTACGGTGGTCAAAGACACTGTACACAGACTTAGACCAGTCGCGAACATAAGCGTGGCAACCACTGAAATGCCGATGAGGCAATAGTAAGCCCTTCGTTTGGTGCAGAGCGTCATCGAAGCTAGAGGCCACGTGACAGCGATGAATCGAAAGACGCTGATTGTCACCGTTAACCAATTGGACACGCAAGACACGCCTATAACAACGCACTGATTTATGTAGTGAACCAACACAAAGTAGTAATCCACAATTAATATTGGAAAGCAGTACGCTGTGATGCCCGGAATCATTGTCAAGTACAAAACGATGTTAATTCCTGAAATTGAATTTCGAAAAATAAATTCATCATTTGTTCAAAGTGAAATTAAACGGACAGGTTGTCTTACCTTCTAAAAGTGCCAGTAGAAAATTGAAAACCGATTTCATTTGCGGTCGACTAAAGACAACGACGCTCGTCGAGTTCAAAACGACACCAATTACTAACAACAAAATATTGACGTAAATTGGAATACCTTTATATAAAACTTCTATTTCATCTTGACTGTAAGTGGATATTTTCAACGCTTCGTATTCATCCTGGCTTAAAGTGTACAATCTCAGGGTTTCGTTATAAACCATGTTGAACGCTAAGAGAGAAAACTAACAGATCCGGTTGATACAAAGATTGGTATGGTATTGTTAAGGATGCGCCGAGAAACTTGTTGGCCGACAGAGTGTCTCTCTCTTTCTCTCTCTCTCATTCTCTTTCTCTCTCTTTCTCTCTCTTTCTCTCTCCTTCTCTCTCCCCCTCTCTCTCTAATTTGATAACTGGTTTCGAAAAGAATTGAAGTCGTAAAAGGTGAACATCGGAGTTTTCGAGAGGTTAAAAGCCAAGGATGTTTCTAGTAAGACAGAAATAACGTAACAGGAAGGATGATGTGACGTTGCGTAGCTCTTGGCGTTCTCTCAAGGTTAAGATCCAAGGATGTTCCTAATATTTCATAAGAAACGTAATCAATATAAAAACAAAGAAATAATCCATTTTCTCAAAATAAACTTTGTATGATAATTTTCCTACACCTTAATAGAACCGAACCATTTACCCCAAACATGATTGGTTGAATTCTCGCAGGCTGAGAGGGGTAAGGGTAAGAGGTTCTGGCTAGCAGACGCCACTAAAGCAATGGCAGGTGGCGCACTAGTCCTTGGTAGTTTTTAAGAATAATTAAATGTTCTAATTATCATTTATAATTTTCTTTTTACAAACCTTTTAAAGGAGGTTTTTTAAAGTATAATGTTATGTTACATAAACGTTTTATTTAATATTCAATCTGATTTTACATATTATAGGCCTATATAAAATCTTTAATCCTCAAAATCGGGGGCTATTTTTATTCATTTGATTGTCACTCAACGGTTTATCTATATCTGTATTCCAATTTCTAATTATCAAAAACACTTTGCAACGGCGTCACACTAGAGACGAACTAATACGCCTATCCTTATCTTGAATTAATATAAGCAACGATTTGCTATCATCGACACAATTCAAAAACATGGCTTTATATAAGCCTCAAGGACTAGATTATATAATCTTATTATATTTAAATAAGCAGTCTGAGTTTTCGAGTCGAGGTTTTACAGTCGGCTTCTTCGTGGCACCATGGATGTACTTGGATTATTGCAAGTTGTTGGCGCTGTACTGGGCGCCCTAGTCGCCATTGTAGTTGGATATTGGTAAGTAATTACATAAGTATATAAGAGAGAATTGTGCTACACAAAGTTGGCCCGGTAATTGTAACATGATTCTTCCCAACATCATTTTACATTTGGAGTGCGCAAGGTTACTAAACCGAATCACATACGCCATGTAAATAGTTCCCCTCATCATTACTCTATAAGCTGTGCTTAACTATTTGCCAAGGCGCATGCATGCGCTTGTGGGTTTTTGTCCCAGCCACGTCAAGACAATCAAGGTTTGTGTCTACTTGATTGCTGAGGATTTAGTAAATACCAAACAGTTATAGAATTCACCCTAGCACGGTGCTATAGTTACCCATCTGCAGTAAGTTTGATGAGCAAGGGAGAGCAAACAAAAATGGTGCCATGAGCCCGGGAAGAATCATGTTACATAACTAAAGTATTAAGAGGATACAGAGTGTCATACTTCTAGTATTATCCCCTTCTGATTGAAGGGATTGTAATTCGCATTCACTTTTACTGAAATGTTTAATTTTTAGGATATATTTCCGAAATAATCATTACTGGGTTGGAAAGTCTATTCCTTACGATACACCAATACCATTTATTGGAACTGCCATTGGACTCGTGACTAGAAAGGTACACTTAACAATTATAAAAGTCATTAAGTTTAGACTACCATAAGGTTTTCATCGTTTAAAACGCTTGAAGATGAGTAAATTAAAGTTAGTTAAATCGTTATTTGAAAATTAAAATATTTTGAAAACGGAAAGGACAAGCAGTCCGAGGTCATAACCTAGTCGCTCGCTCTGTGGTACGGAAAATAATATCTGTATTGCGGGAACTATTGAACTGCGTATATTTTCCCTCATAATGTCGTCTTTATGAGTATTTGAACCGCAATGGATATACATTTAAACAAATATCACGCCTATACCTTTTCACGTTCGCTTTAAAGGGATAATGAAGTATAAAAACATGTTGTTTTTAATTGAAATTAAGGGTGTTAAAATATGCGTAAAAACATAAAGCTAACTCATCAAAACATTCTCGTTAAATTCCCTCCCCTTTTTTTAAGAAATTTCCATCTTCTAAATTTCTTGCAAAATGGAGGAGTTAGGTTTAGCAACTTTGAAAATTTATGAGTTAGCCTAATATTTTTAAGCATATTTCGACAACCGTAATAAATTAAAAAGAACTTGCTTTTCCACTTCATTATCCCTTTAATACTACTTGTTTTTATCTATATAGTTTTGATATAAGGTAGGCGTAAATGAGATGCTTTATCAGTTGGTTATTTTTACCTGCCTGTAGATAATACATTGTTATATAAAGCGGAGATTTTAGTTTCGTAGCTTTGGGTGACCTTGTTTAGATGCACGAAAAAAACATTAGCAAGGACCTCGATATGTAAAGATTCGAGCTCATTGTTAAATAACTTTTACCAAAATGACAATCAAATACCGCGCCATGAATCCTAAAACTTAATATATCGTTTACTAATGCGTAGCTCCCTCAATCACGCGTCAGTAGGGCATGATTGAGTTAGCTATGGCTTAAGAAAAGGGGCTAACGAGGTATAGCGCCATCTCGATGCACGAAATTGAACCATTTTCAAACAAAACCCGGTTAGAGCGATATTAAACTTTTGTTTTAAATCCTAAATTTCAAACAATCTTCGAAGTTTTATTTTTATAAATTGCGGTAAAACACTTGTAGTAATAAATAATCGAAATTTTAATTGTATTTTTAAATAAAAATGTTTTATTTAATTTCAGTTGTTTCACGTAGTTGATCAGGATCTGTACAACAAATATGGCCGAGTTTTCGGGTACCGTACAAAACTTTGTACTAATTCAATTTAATTTCAATTTAATTTCAATTACAATTAATGAAAACTTTAACTAATTTTGATTTAATTGTAGAACTTACAACGGACCCAGTCCCGTTATTTACGTTGCTGAGCCGGAATTGGTCAAACAAATTTTGGTCAAAGAATTTAGTAACTTTTCAACAAGAAGAGTGAGTGAATTTCATTCAAGCAATTTCAACGCTAACAAACAATTTGGTCGTTGTGAATGTTGTTCTTCATTTTGTAGGTATTGATTTCCGGGAATCCCATAAATGACAACATGTTGTTTGTACTTCCGGGTGGTGACCAATGGAAGAACGTGCGAAACACCATGACACCGGCCTTCTCCTCGGGAAAACTCAAAAAGGTTTTTAGATCTACCAATTTACTATGTTTTGTAGAAGCTTGGCAATGTGGCGAATTTTACTAATTAAATCAGCTGCCATTGATATGGTTTTATCATGCTAAGCCTAATTTTAAAGGGATGCGCAATGCATTATGAAGGGGCGGGGCCTATCTCGAGCTGATCTTTCATCAAATAGAGCTATACTGGTCACGCGTGAATTTTGCAGCGTTATCAGTGTGCTGCGAATGGGTCTCGACATTTCAGATGAATCTTACCGTTCCACGCTGCTAGTCACATGACATTGCCCAATCACTACTACGGGAGATAGTAACGCTACTACTTCAAAATGTAGTTCTTGACATAGCCCCCTACATAACGCGCATAGTACATCCCATAAAATGTGTTCCACGATTAGAACTTGGTTATTATCTTTTGGCAGTTCCTCCCTTTGGTTACCGAATGCGCCGAATCTGCAGTGGCCAACTTCAAGAAGTATTCCGAGGGTGGAAAACCAGTTGATTGTAAAAGGTTAGTATTTGTAATTGTCAACGATGTATAAATATTGTCATCAAATCGAACTACTGTTGTTATTAAAGACTTTAACATTGTTTCTGTTTGATGTTTTCAGAATATTTGGAAGCTACACGTTGGATGTTATTGGTAAGTTTCGATCAAACTTGTCACCACTTTTCAATTATTTGACAATTCTTTTTGTAATAGCAAATGTCGGCTTTGGGACGAAATTAGACTCTCAAAATGATCCTGACAACCAGTTCGTCTATCACGCCAAACGTGTATTTTCAGTTGACATCAATTATAAAACTCTTATTGCACGTAAGTCATCTTAATTTATTTTTGGTTAGAACCCCCTAACCCCCCCCCCCAACCTTGTGAGTGAGAGGGAAATACTTATTTTTTTCTCTCTCTGCGCATGGGCAAAATTTCAAACCCACCACTCAGCAATGTCCGGAGAGATATAGTTCCTTTTCCCCATGTGACCTATAGCTCCTTCCCCCTCGGGTGTAACGCGTATTTGGTAGCCGGCCTTTTGGCCCAGTTGGGATGGGATTCCATAATACGTTAGTATTTATTCATATCCATGGTTGGACGATAGTTACTTTACTAGAATAGGCACTTGAAGCAAACCGTCTCAGGTTGCTTTGTTATTTACCTATCTAGTTTCTTTTCAGTTCTTTTACCACGATTCGGCCGGCTCTTGGGTTTTTCCATTTTTCCCGCCGATACTATGCAATTCTTCGAAGAACTGACCCTCTCGATCGTCGAAAATAGGAAAAGAAATAAGAGGGTACACTGAATAAGATTTTTAAACAAATTTCGAGTTGATTGGCGTTTTTTAACGAATAACAACTTTTCTTGTAAACATTGGCAGGAATATCACGATCTTTTGCAAATTCTAATTGAAAGCATGGAAGCTAACGAGGAAGCCGAAGCTCGAGAAAAAGCAGCCGCCATTGAGAAGGGAACCACTGTACCTACTCAAGTTGACGACATCAAGAGGAAACGTAAGTTAAATAGATCGAAACCACCTTTTTATTTGGGGGGAGGGGGGAGAGGATTATTTCTCTCTTCAGAGAAAGGGATAAAGACTTGAAAAGTGTATATCGTAATGGGAATGCAGTCACTCCGCGAAGCATTCAATCATTTTCCCAGTTCCTAATTACTTACTCCATACTTTTATTTGTCTTTGATAGCGCTGAATCGAACCGAGTTTCTGGCACAAACTATCATGTTCTTTATTGCGGGTTACGATTCGACGGCGGCGACTTTAACAGCGGCCACATACTACTTGGCGACCAATCCCGAATGCCAGAAGAAAGTTCTGGAAGAAGTTGACAGAATATGGAAAGATAGAGTAGGTTTTTTTGTCTCATTCAATTAACAATATTGATTTTTGAATTACTCGCCTTTTAAAAAAAATTTCTTTAGAAAATGCTTGACCAAGACGCCTTGAATGATGCCAAATACTTAGGTGCCTGCATTGACGAAACTTTGAGACTGTCACCTCCGGCGACAAGGTGAGGACTTCAATTTTATCCTAAACCGCCATAGAAAACTGTAAGCGAACACGTTGTTTCTAAACATTTTCCAATTTCAGAGTTGAAAGGACCTGTACGAAAGAAACGAAATTAGGGGACACCGGTGTGAAAATTCCAAAAGGACTTATCGTTGAAATCCCAATTTTCGCAATGCATCACGACCCCAAGAACTTCCCGGATCCCGAGAAATTCGACCCTGAAAGGTAATTTAATTGTCATTGGTCATCGAATTGACCATGGACTCATTTTCAACTCTTTTTCAACTAGGTTTCTGGACGATTCCAAATTGGAAAATACGAACTCTTACGCTTACCTTCCGTTTGGAAATGGACCTCGTCTGTGCATAGCTCAAAGATTGGCTCTACTCGAAGTCAAATTTGCTTTACTTCACGTCTTAAGAGATTTCAAGTTCTCACCTTCGGCCCAAACACACGTAAGTCAACTTATGGCCAACATATCTTATGAACTTATGTTAAAACTTATTGTTAACTAAATATCTTTTAAAACTGAACATATTTATATTTGATTCGCTAATAAATTTGCGTTGTGTTTTTTCAGATTCCAACTGTTTATCAAAACGCCGTGGTTTTACAAATGGAGGATGTTATATTGAATGTTATTAAAAGGCGATAATGAACAACTAGGGTTTAATCAATGTTTTTAAAACTTCGTATCAAGATTGAGTCGTACACGGTGATTTACAAGGCAAAGAACATTGGACCACCCTAACTAGCCTTCCATGCTAAACAGCATACCAATATTACTATTTAATTCACCAGTACTTATCAATTATTGTCTAATGGAATAATGAGTAATTTCAGATAGTGCAAAATTAACACTAATGGGAGAACACAATGAGACACTTTTTATGTATTAATTGGGATATTAAATAAAATTGCGGTTTGATGTTTAATTTAAGTGTGGTCATTGGATATAATGAAAAACGAAACAATATGAGACAAAAAATATTGGTTAAATTTAATATTAGCCTTATCCGCTTTTGATACTACCAACTTAATAACAGAATGTTGAGGATTTGCGAACAACAATTCAACGTAATATCTTTGAAGTAATCGTTTCATCATTGAGCTCTGTGGTTTAAACCCAGGATGCACTTGTCACCCTGTTTCATATGGATTTTCCGTGCCCGTACATGTATTGTCCACATATCTGAACCAGATTGCGAAATCCCAGATGGCTGTCGTTTAGAAACACGAAACTATATATCTCTGCCACTAGCTACAACAAGGAACCACGACATAAAGATCGAGCTATTTCACGCACGCGATGAGCAAAATCGTTCTAGGATCGTCTTGTCCTTGTCCTCATTCGTGCACTAGGTTAATTATCTTCACAACAATTAGCATACCAATTATCTCGCCCTTATAATAGATAGAAAAAATCGTATCGGAATCTAAGGATATAAAATTGGTGGGTATAGTTTTTTAACGGTAGAAGAGAAATGTACTTGTGTTGGTCGCTTTAAGTCCTTCAAGTTCTTAGATTTTTGCAAAGCTTAGGTCTAAATATATTAGCCCCTATGTGTCTGTAGATCAGTAGTGACGTAGTTCTTGAAGCACAAATGGCTCTCAAAATTGGTGTTTTAGACGTAAATATGTTTTTATACTAAAATATGTCTTAATTGAGAACGGATTAAACGAATTAATTACTTAATTTCTCGCAATAATACCATACAGACGACCATGAGTGCCACTATCAGTGAAAGTTACATTGGCACAGCAAACAGATTGCGGAAGTTCGTAAATATAAGGTCATATTACCTATTAAACACGGTTAATTATTAACATTTTCAATATTAAGTTTAATTTTTAATTAGTGAGGAGCTAGTTGAGTTCAGTAGCGATGATCTCTTGGGGTATAAAGGGACCGGATACATAGGCATGGTTAGTGACATTATTTAGGAGTTATCGAGTTATAGATTTCCTAAATTGCTAATAATATTTTGATTGCGTATTTTTAGAGATCGGACCTCGTCTTGATGCAGACGGGCATTGTCAGAACGAAATATCTGAATTCCTACATTTTCAGCACACCAGTTGATGCCGCGTCAAGTCTGATCATTTCCGGTGCTCCTCAAGCTCGACAAATATTTTCAGCCAACACCATTCTGCAGCTTCAGAATTCGGTAAGAGAATTGCAATAGCTTTGTTGGGGTCCAAAACAGAGAGACGACCTCGGCAGTAAATTGGATACGATAAATGACTCGCACTAAAATGAATGTTGCAGGTTTTCGTAGCTTTGGCAATTACCACCGTCGGAATGTGGTTCATGAACGCCTTGATCGAGAAATTGATATCTCGTAATGGAGAGCGGAATTTCATTGGATTAAACACGAAAAATTGGCTCATTTTTCGATTCCTGACTGACATACTTCTACTAAATTCACCTCTAATTACGAAAAGTGAGAAATTCTTGTGTACAATTTTATTCATAACCCTATAATGTATAAGTATCGGTTTAGGCATTCCTCACTTATGGCCTCGAAATTTGCCGTCTGCATTTCTGTATTTCTCATGGCTGATTGCGCAAACCATTTTGTTGTGGAACGTCTTAAGTCACTACAGCGCAGACGCCTCCACAACCGTCTATGACAAAATTGAAACTTTGGCCGACTTGGAAAGACAGGAAAATGTTAGACCGAGACTCCTGAGAAACACCTCGGAGCACCGTCTCTTGCAAACGCTAGTAAGTAAATCATTAGTACATACATCTGAAGAATTAAACCATTACAATGGAGTAGAGGAATATTTTGATTAACCGCAAGGATCTCTTTAAATCACTTCATAGGTGAATAGCAAATTGCTGGGACAGAAAATTGACAACATGATGAAGTTGGATGAAATCTATTTGGAATCGGTGGAAGATATCCTTAACGAGAAACTGTACATGGATGTGTCCGAGAGGAAAACAGTCTTACTGACCAACGATAGAATGCTACTCTACGGGTGTTGCTACGAATTGCAGTTACTATCGCGAGGTAAAGTGGAATTGCACTTTTCAAACAAGCCTTTCCTTCAATCGCCCATGTTCTTCATGATTTACCGGAACGTTTCCTCGGACCTTCAAGAAATTATCAACCAAAAGTACGTCATTACGATAGAAAGTAAATAATTGTTGACACTTCATGGTTTATTCGTCATTTCGATTTCAGATTGGGAGCGTTGTTCGACTCGCGCCCTTACGATTATCTTCATTTCACATGCAAGTACATTGTCTACCATCGCAATGTTTGGGAGAAACCCCAGGACAATGTGGAACCATTAAACTTGGAAATTTTGATTGTGCCTTCTCTACTCGTAATGATGTCGTGCGTAGCTGGTTTCTTCATCTCCTTTGGGAAACATAATTAACATAACAACCAGTGTCCAACAAAATGAAAAACAATTAATTTGAAATTGTGGTGAACAATTCATCTTCGAACAATGAACTTTTGTTACGAATTCTGTAATTTAGTTATAAACATTTTGATCTGCACATCGATTAGGAAGACACTTAATTCACTTATGTTACGCAATATTCCTTATGTTTATAGCATATTCTGTATCCATATTATTTCAAAAAGAAAGTTGTTTCGAGTTCTCTATGAAGTTTTCTGTACCACTTACACGTAGCTTCGCGTTACTTTCTGGAACAATTTACAAAATTTCAACCCTAAACTATACAGTTCGGCCCAAATGGTGCATGCTACAATGAAACAGTAAAAACGCGATAAAACAATTGCCCGAATCGATCCCTGTTATCTAATATAAGTAGTAATGTTACACACTTGATGAGTCAATACCTTTTCGAATCTTTTTGTCCTCATTCGTGCACCTTCATACCAATTACCATACCCATTGTTTCTCAATTGGAATCGATAGAAAAACCTATTTTAATCTTGTTATACAAAAGCTTTATTCTTTCTCTATTTTATGCTATAAGTGCACTTTAAATATTTCATATCGATTCCTATGTAATTTAGTGTAATCTTCACGCAAACACACCATGACGCGCGTCTCGAGACGTTGACGCACAGCGCGAATGGCTCTTAAAATCGGTGTTCTAGACGTAAAGATGTTCTCATTAAAATAAATCTTTAATTTTTATTTATAATTGTTTTTATTTACTTTTGTAAATAATTATAGCATTATATATTTGCTTTAGACGAGCTTGTATGGCGCCATTAGCGAAAGTTTCATCGGGACAGCCAACAGATTGCGCAAGTTCTTAAATATCAGGTCAAATTGCTACATCGGGTAATATTTCACGTATTAATTATTTCAATTTAAATTTTAGCGAGGAATTAGTGGAATTTAGCAACGAGGATGTGTTCGATTATAAGGGGACCGGATACATCGGAGAGGTCAGTGATAACGTTCCTTGACTAGCCTACATTGTCACTTTTAAATTACAATCCAATTATTATATTATTATGTACTAGTTAATATTTTGAGATGATAATTGCAGGGATCTGACATCGTCTTGAAGCAAACGGGATTTGTGGGATCGAAATATCTGGAATCCTACAGTTTTACCACGCCAATTGATGCTGCTTCGAGTCTAATCGTTTCAGGGGCTCCTCAAGCTCGACAAGTATTTTCAGCGAATACCAAAATTCTACCATTTGAAAGTTCGGTGAGAGTTTGGTTGTAAAACGTACACCGAAAGATATTGTGACCATAGCAATTGATTCCTTTTGTTGATTGTAGGTCTTCGTGGCTTTGGCAATCACCACTGTCGGAATGTGGTTCATGAACGCCTTGATTGGAAAATTGCTGTTTCGTAATGGAGAGCGGAATTGTGTTGGGTTAAACAAGAACCATTGGTTCATCTTTCGATTCCTGACTGACCTGCTTTTATTAAATTCAATTCTAATTACTAAAAGTAAGCCATTCGTGCAGTTTTCAGTTTGACCATTATGTTGACGAAAACCACTTGCACCTTTTAATTATGGGTTTAGGCATTCCTCACTTATCGCCTCGAAATTTGCCATCTACATTTTTGTACTTCTTCTGGCTCATTTCCCAAACCGTTTTGTTGTGGAACGTTTTGAGTCACTACAGCGCCGACGCCTCTAATACCGTCTACGACAAAATTGAAACTTTGGATGATTTGGAAAGGCAGGAAAATGTTAGACCCCGACTCGTTAAGAATGCCTCAGAACATCGCATCTTGCAAACGCTCGTAAGACCAAAATGTTTTACACTTGCTGGACTTTGCTATTTGATAATAACATAAATTCATAAGATGTGTTGCATAAGTTTGTCACTGGTTATTGAGAGCTTGTCATGAAGTGATCGAGGTAGGTCATAGATCCTCGTGAGTCGTAAACCGACGCCTGGTGGGCCGCTGTCAAAGGTTTAGTACAGACTAAACAGGAAGATGAACTGCAAAACCACGTGTAGTCGGTTCTCAGGTCGTGAGCTATAAGTCTCTAGCATTACGAAGTATAGGAAGTGTCATACTTATGGAACATAGCTCATAAACTTTTGATAATAACACCTCCACCTCGAATAGCTAAACCATCTTCGCCATCATCTTTAATCGCCCACAGGTGGATAGCAAATTTTTGGGAGAGAAATTCGGCAAAATTATGAATTTGGATGAAACCTATTTGGAATCGGTGACTGATGCCTTTGATGAAAAATTGTTCACGGACGTGTCTGAAAGGAGAACAGTCTTTCTAACTAGCGACAGATTGCTCGTTTACGGTTGTTGCTACGCCTTGCAGTTATTTTCGCGAGGAAAAGTTGAATTGCATTATTCCAGCAAGCCGTTCCTTCAAGCGCCCATGTTCTACTTGATTCATCGGAACGTTTCCTCAGACCTTCAAGAAATTATCAACCAAAAGTATGTCATTACACTTATACGCAAATTGTTTACTGAACTTGATACAACAGAGGCAAATAATCCGAGAGGCGATGATCTATTAATGAACCTGATTCTTATTACCGTTTGGAATTGTGACCTAATGGACAAGGTTACTTCGTTTTCAGGTTGGGTACCTTGTCGGATTCGCTGCCCTACGAGTACCTTCATATCGAATGCAAGTACATTGTCTATCATCGTAATGTCTGGGAGAAACCCCAGGACAGTGTGGATCCATTAAAGCTGGAGATGTTGTTTGTGCCATCGCTACTCTTGATGTCGTCATGCGTGACTGGGTTCGTCATGCCCATTGGGGAACTCATTTACCAAGCATTAACTCAACCAGCGCCCAACATAAGGCGAAGGTTCATTTGAAATTGATATGAATTTCGACCCCCAAACAATGAACATTGTTTCGAATTACGCTGTAAAACTATCAACCGTATTTATCGTGACTCTGAATTGTCCATCGATTAAAAATCCACTTTGCGACGAGCATCTATGTTACACTTTTAAAACTATGGCTATATTGTACGAACACTTTTAATTTCAAAGTAAAATTTCACGACTTCTTTTCCAGTTTCATGAAATTTAGTTAGCAAGATGGACTTGTCCCTCTAAAGGCCTTTTCACACGATACAAGTATTTGACTCTTTTTGATGCGTCACTTGAGTTGAGTAAACTAGTTGGGTCGTGTGAACGGAAGTTGGATTGCAAGTTGAATCACCAAATTGTAAATTGATGACTGACCAATTTTTACTGACTCAAAGTTTTGACCCATCTAGTTGAGTCAAAAGTTTATCGTCTGAAAAGTCCTTAAGTTCTTTATGAATTTTACCGAGCCAAATCGTGTAGATTTCGCGTTCCTTCATTCAGCGAATCAGCGCGCAAAAAAAAACTTGCGTGTATGGTCATTGATTTTAAGAAGGCTGGTTTTAACGGAGCGGAAGCATTTTGAAAGCGGAAAATTTTCGTCCGGCCGAAACGAAAAGTATATTTACGCGTGAATAGGAACAAGATCCAATTTTCGATAGCCTAAACTTTTCGCATCCAATCATAGACCTGGCTTAATTACGTCATGAATGATGCAAAATCTATACAGAAGTAGAGTAGTTTATAGTTCATTCCTTCCATGGTCTAGAGCAGACTACATTCATTTGTACGTTAAATATTACATAAGCTCTCACTCTTTCATATCACAAGTTTTAGTGGAAACTTTTTGCCGCCGTTTTTTTAAGGATTTTTTTTCTTTTTTTTTTACTGTTCCGTGAAATTTTCGGCAGTGAAAACCAGGCTTAAGCGACTCGTATTTCACGCTTGAAGTCCATATAAATCAATGAGTAATTGCGTTGACGCAAATGTAGCATTTTCGTAGTTCGCGTTCTTTAACTTTAGTGAAGAGAATGACTACACATTTCTCGCTCAAACACACCGTGACGCGATTCTTGTAAACATTGACGTTAGGCACGAAGTGACGAATGGCTCTCAAAATCGGTGTTCTAGACGTAAGTATGTTTTTACTTAAATAAGTTTCATTCTGTACCACGATTTAAGACTTAACCTTAGTTAACGCATTAGTGGATTAATTCATAAGCCCTGAATTGCAGCGTTGCTCTTTTTTCTTTCGGGCGGTATGTTCGATCCGTGGCGAGCAAATAAAAATAAAGAGATACGCGAAGTTGCGGTCAATATTGTATACGTTAAGATGGAATTACTCCACACGCACTTTTATTTTTGTGAAAGGGGTCTGATCTTAAAATTAAACTTTCCAATTAATTGCTTTGAATTTGGGGTTGAATGATTTAGACGAGCATGAATGGCGCTATCGGTGAAATTTTCACGGGAACAGCGGACAGACTGCGCAAGTTCATAAATATAAGGTCATTTTGTCAATTTAAAATAAACACTGGTTATTGTAATTAAAATTTGAAGATTGTTATCACTTTAATTAGTGAGGAACTAGTTGAGTTTGACAGCGATGATCTGTTCGATTATAAGGGATCCGGATATGTAGGAGGGGTTAGTAACCAATCTTGATTCTTCGGATTAATTGAAACAAAGAGATTGAGGGTAGTTAATATATTGCGGGGATAATTGTAGGGATCGGATATCGTCTTGATGTCTATTGGAAATGTGGGATTCAAATATCATAAATCCTACAGTTTGACCACACCAGTTAGTAGCACTACTAGTACGATCATTTCCGGTGCTCCTCAAGCTCGACAAGTCTTTTCAGCGAACACCATACTACCATTTCAAATCTCGGTAAAATTTGCAGATACTGTAAAACGTTATTTAAACTATTAACTTCATCTATTTGGTTTTAGTTCTTTGCGGCCTTGTCAATTACCACTGTCGGTATGTGGTTCACGAACGCCTTGATTGAGAAATTGAAATCTCGTAATGGAGAACGGAACTTCGTCGGACTAAACACGAACAATTGGTTCATCTTTCGATTCCTGACTGATTTACTTTTACTTAATTCACCTCTTATTACGAAAAGTACACTCTAAGAAATGGAAGTGTTAAAAAGGTGTTAAAACGGTGTAAACACCGTAAAAACACCCAAAAGAGTGTTTTATTACCTCGAGTTTTTAGAGGCCAATTTAAAGTGTAAATTCGGTGTAAAATAACACTATTAAAACACCGTTTGAAATTAAACATGAAAAATTATAATACTGCTGGTTTCTTAAATAAGGTCTTTCATTTATTTTTCATTAATGTTTTAATATTAAAGTCAATACAAACTGTAAAAAATTATTGAAAAACGTACTTGTTAAACCTTTTTTTAAAGATGATATTCATGAAAGAAAACAGTTTTATCCTTTAAATAAAATTAACAAAGAAATTGGTAATCTGGCGGTGTTGTACCTTCATAAAACTATGCTAAACGTGTTAGGCGACACTCTTACAGGTGTTAAGCGATACTATTAAAAAACGAGACTAGGTTAGATACTGGCCTCACAGTAGGGCCAGCTTGAGAAGCCAAAGTGGGGCACTTGCTTTTGTGACATGTTTTATCATTATTTTGAGACAAATTAGAGTACTAAATGGATTTTTTTTTGTAAAATCTGTAGTGCAAATTAGATTAAACGCGTTTCTGGTGCTCGAAAAATTCTTAGTGAAAAGAGATTATTAAATTTAACAAGAACGTCTATATCTACTGCTTGAATATTAGCCTCCAAAACTAATTTAATACCCTATGCATTTGTACGAATTGGAAACTTTCTGCCTTTTTCAGAAGTTCATAGACCCGTATAAATGAGTTTATACGCAACAACCCTAGCTTAAAGAGGTATAGTTCTGCATGTGAGAACTTTCCTCCCTATAGGTGATGAAGTTCTCTCAAGATGGAACCCTGCTATGAATATAGCATTGATTGCTAATAATACTGCGGAATGGCGGATAATAAAAATTTAATTAATCAGGAAAACCATTCTCGATATTTGAGTTATGCCTCATGAGTGGTCAAAATGTAGCTACTATAGTGTTTCTTACGTCATCGGTTTTGCTCTTAAGTCTAGGAAAAGTACTAGAATTTCTACTACTATCCAACCAAATAATCTCCCACTCTTAAAGGTGTTACGCGACACTCTTAAAGGTGTGAAGCGACACTCTGAAAGGTGCTATGCCGCACCCTTTAAGGAGTTGCACAACACTAATATGAGAGTAAAAATTCACTTTCAGTGCGATATAAGAGTTAAAAAGGTGTTAAACTACACCTCTGTTGCACAATGTTTTACTTATCTTTGCCACCAATTGCTCAAATAAGTGTTATTAAACCCTTTCAGGGGTGTAAATGAACACCTGTAACGGTGTCGAATTTGGACCCATATAAACTACTTATAAAGGTGTTAAATCACACTCCAATTTCTTAGAGTGTAAGCGGGTTCCTTGTGTATTGATAAAGTTACGCATTCTTATCCTCGCTTTTAGGCATTCCTCACTTGTGGCCTCGAAATTTGCCTTCTAAACTTTTGTACTTCTTTTGGCTGATTGCTCAAACCGTTTTGTTGTGGAACGTTTTGAGCTACTACAGCGCCGACGCCTCCACTAATGTCTACGACGAAATTGAAACTTTGGCCGACTTGGAACGACAGGATGTTGTTAAACCCAGACTACTTAAGAATGGCGCAGAACATCAGCTCTTGCAAAGCCTAGTAATAAATGATTTTTCATTTAATTTTGTCCATAGCAACAACGTCACCATTATACCGCGTCCACCCTTACCATTATGTGAGAATGCTATCATGAAAAATTGAGCCTACAAAAGAATTATATTACCTATACTGTCCTAGACCTCGAATAGCTTAACCACTCTGTATAATTCGACATTTCATCGCGTGCAGGCCAAGAGCAATTTACTAGGGAAGAAATTGGTGGAGACGATGAAGTTGAATGAAATCTATTTGGAAACGATTGACGGCATCCTGAACGAAGACCTGTACACTGACGTCTCAGAGGGGAAAACGGTCTTTCTGACAAACGACGAATTGCTTCTCTACGGATGTTGCTACGCCTTGCAATTCCTGACGCCAGGAAAAGTGCAACTGCATTTTTCCAGCAAGCCTTTCCTTCAAGAGCCTATGTTCTTCATGATTTACCGGAATGTCTCAACAGACATTCAAGAAATTATCAACCAAAAGTATGTTTTATTTCACAAACTTGCACCTTTATTATATGAGTGTTTTACTTTTTCTTAATCAATTTTGGGTCAACAGTGTCAGGACTTTAGAGTTTATTCTCATTTTCAGGTTGGGTGCGTTGTCGGATTCGCTCCCCTACGAGTACCTTCATTTCAATTGCAAGTACATTGTCTATCATCGTAATGTCTGGGAGAAGCCCTTGGACAGTGTGGATCCATTAAAGCTGGAGATGTTGGTTGTGCCATCGCTACTCTTGATGTCGTCATGCGTGACTGGTTTCATCATGTCCATTGGAGAACACATTTACCAAGCATTGACTCAACAACCGTCCAACAAAAGGCGAAGATTCATTTTAAATTGATATCAAAACGCGTCAAACAATGAAAATTGTTGCAAATTACGCTGTAAAACTATCAACCGTATTTATCGTGACTCTGAATTGCCCATCGATTAAAAACCACTTCACGACGAGGATCTGTGTTACACTTTTAAAACTATGGCTATATTGTACGAACACTTTTAATTTCAAAATAAAATTTCATGACTTCTATTCTAGTTTCAGACGATACAAGTATTTGACTCATTAAGATGAGTAAACTAGTTTAAAGGGAGCCACCGGAGGGTATGCTAGCCAGTCTGCCTATTCGTTTCAAATTTCGACGCTGCACTTTTGTGGCGCTGAATCTGCACGTCCAACTTTGTTTCATTTTTCTGTGGGAGAAGCCTGGTTCTAGGTGGCCATGGGGGGGATACTTTCTATTCACTCCCCTCGTAGCTAGAAGAGGGCTCGGAAATCCGCGGGAGGGAAATGCAAACCCTCCGATGGCTCCCTTTAAGACGTATGAACAGAAGTTGGACTAGTTGAAAAATTTGTTGGGGCGTTTTGAAGCCTGGGCGAGCTACACGGCATATTCTAAGTTTCCAGGAAATTTTATAAAGACGGAGTAGGGTCTCTAAAACATTCTTTAGACGAAAATATTCGCAATTTTAAAGACTATTCTGGAGTAATGCATTAACATCTTATCAGTTTGAGTATTTTCTGCTTGAACTATTTAGGACGGTTTTTCGTTCGTCCACTTAGATCGGGAAAGTCATAAAACCCATGGCCAAAGCTCACACACTTTAATATCAAAAGAAACTCCTTTAATTCAGCACAATTTTCGTCATTTGCCTTAAGGTATATGGATTTTTCTTTATCTGCACCAGCGTACGGAATGTCGTTTACACGCTGACCAAAGCGTCTTAGCCTAGTTTTTTAAGTATTTGTGCACTGGACCATACAAATTATCTTTCCATTCTAATCGATGGAAGAGTACCGAAGGGCTGTGAAGAACACGGGCCTAAGACGCGCGTTCTTACATTTTTTTAGTAGTTGTGACGCGGTCCTTGAGACATTGACGTGAAGCTCGAATGGCTCTCAAAATCGGTGTTCTAGACGTACGTCAATATGTTTTCATTAAAATATCTTTTCGTTATTATGAATAATTAATAATAGCAAATGCCTGAAGTTCCGAAATGGGCAAGCGCTGTTCAACCTTAGTAAATACATTAGTGGTTTAATTCGTCAGCCCTGAATTGCAGCGTTGCTCTTTTTTGTTTGGGCGGTATGTTCGATCCATGACGAGCAAATAAAAATAAGTAGGTACGCGAAGTTGCGGTCAATATTGTAGGAAGAACGCGAATCCAGTGGCATGGTAAAAGGAATAGAAAAGCCCTGAAGATGGGTGCGCTTGCCGTTAGACCAGTAACTTATCAAGGACTTTCATGACGCTAATGTATCTTGGCAACACATTGCCGCCCATTTTGACCAGACAACTTCATTATACCTTAAGATGGAATTTCTTCACAGGCACTTGCTATTCTTCATTCACCTTTTTTTCGGGTTAATTAAACTTAATTAAACTTTTTGAGTTTGGGGATCATTTATATAGACGGCCATGAGTAGCGCTATCAGTGAAGGTGTCGTCGGAATAGCCAACAGACTGCGTTAATTCATAAATATCAGGTTTATTTAAAATTAACATTGTTTATTGTGATTACAATTTGAAGATTGTTTTAATTTTAATTTAGTAAGGAACTAGTGGAGTTCACCAGCCAAAATTTTTTTGATTATAAGGGATCCGGATACATAGGAGAGGTCAGTAACAATTAACCTTCGATTCTTTGGATTAATTCTTTGTGGGTAATCAATATTTTGCGGGGATAATTGTAGGGATCGGATATCGTCCTGATGTCTGTTGGAAACGTGGGATTCAAATATCATAAATCCTACAGTTTGACCACACCAGTTAGTAGCGTTACTAGTACGATCATTTCCGGTGCTCCTCAAGCTCAACAAATTTTTTCAGCGAATACCATACTGCCATTTCAAATCTCGGTAAAATTTGCAACACCACAGTTAATGTTAACAGTTGTTTAAATTTTTAACTTCATCTATTTGATTTTAGCTCTTCGCGGCTTTGGCAATTGCAACCGTCGGAATGTGGTTCACAAACACCTTGATTGAGAAATTGATATCTCGTAATGGAGAGAGGAATTTCGTTGGATTAAACACTAAGAATTGGTTCATCTTTCGATTCCTGACTGACATACTTCTACTAAATTCACCTCTAATTACGAAAAGTCAGAAACTCTTGTCTAGAATGTTTTACATAACCCTATAATGTATAAGTATTGTTCTAGGCATTCCTCACTTATGGCCTCGAAATTTGCCTTCTACACTTTTGTATTTCTTCTGGCTGATTGCTCAAACCGTCTTGATGTTTTATATCTCGTGTTACTACAGCGCCGACGCCTCAACTACCGTCTACGACAAAATTGAAACTTTGGCCGACTTGGAACGACAGGATGTTGTCAAACCCAGACTTTTTAAGAATGCCATAGAGCATCGGCTCTTGCAAACGCTAGTAATCAATGATTTTTCACTTAACTTTTGGTTTTTGTCCACAGCAATAAGCTTAGAATTAAACCATTATGTGGGAATGTTACGATGAACAATTGAGTCTACAGGAGTATAATACTGCCTTATATTGTCCTCGACCTCGAATAGCTTAACCACTCTGTATAACTCGACATTTCATCTACAGGCTAATAGCAATTTGCTAGGGAAGAAATTGGTGGAGACGTTGAAGTTGGACGAAATCTATTTGAAATCAACGTACGAAATCCTGAACGAAGAACTGTACACTGACGTGTCCGAGAGGAAAACTGTCTTTCTGACCAACGACAAATTGCTTCTCTACGGTGGTTGCTACGCCTTGCAATTCTTTTCGCCAGGAAAAGTGCAACTGCATTTTTCCAGCAAGCCTTTCCTTCAAGCGCCCATGTACTTTCTGATTTATCGGAATGTATCAACGGAAATTCAAGAAATTGTCAATCAAAAGTACGTTTTCTTTGACAATCTCGTGCCTTTTGGGTCGAAACTTTAAAGGGTATTTCGTTTTCAGGTTGGGTGCGTTGTCTGATTCGCTCCCCTACGAGTACCTTCATTACAATTGCAAGTACATTGTCTATCATCGAAATGTTTGCGAGAAACCCCAGGATAGTGTGGAACCATTAACTGTCGAAACGTTGATCGTGACTACACTTCTTTTACTGACGTCATGCGTGGCTGGTTTCGTCATCTCTTTTGGGGAACACGTTTACCAAGCAGCAATTCAACCACGTCGCTACAAAAGACAAAAAATGTTGCGGTGGTTTTAAGGCGACTTTGAATTGCGCATCTATTTAGAAACCACTTTGTCACAACACACGCGGATGAGAAAACATTTCAAAATCCACGTTGCACTTTAAGATGTAACGCCACTAGACAGACACACTGCAATATGCAATATCAAAATGGACACCTTTAATTCAACAACATTTTCGTCATATTTGCCATAAATTACATCACAAGTACGTGCTGTTTTATTGTGTTTTATGCTGTTTTATTGTGTTCTATGCTGTTCCTTTGTGTTTTATGCTGTTTTATTGTGTTTTTATGCTGTTTTATTTTGTTTTTATGCTGTTTTATTGTGTTTTATTGTGTGTTTAAGCTGTTCTATTGTGTTTTATGCTGTTTTATTGTGTGTTTAAGCTGTTTTATTGTGTGTTTAAGCTGTTCTATTGTGTTTTATGCTGTTTTATTGTTTTTTTTTGCTTTTTTATTGTGTTTTATGCTGTTTAATGTGTTTATGCTGTTTAATGTGTATTTATGCTGTTTAATGTGTATTTATGCTGTTTAATGTGTATTTATGCTGTTTAATGTGTATTTATGCTGTTTAATGTGTATTTATGCTGTTTAATGTGTATTTATGCTGTTTTATTGTGTTTTATGCTGTTTTAATGTGTTTTATGTTGTGTTATTGTGTTTTTATGTCGTTTTATTGTGGTTTATGGTGTTCTTTGCTGTTTTATTGTGTTCTTTGCTATTTTATTTTGTTTTATGCTGTCTTATTGTGTTTTATGCTGTTTTATTGTGTGTCTAAACTGTTTTACTGTGTTTGGGCTAAATTGTACTATAAAAGTTACGATATTAGTTAGAAATCTCTGCGTTATTCCACAGTTAAAAATATGTTTGATATTCCCTAGCTTTTTCTCACAGAATGGACATTTAGGACTAAGGTTGAACAATCTTGAAGCTAAAACTGGTAGCGTTGTATTACCTATAGCTATTTTCCACAGATTACTATTTTCCTTGGGGAAAAAACACGGGTACCATACAGGATTTAGTTTAAAATTTAAATTATTTGGTTTCTCAAATATCGCTAAAAATCTGTATCTTAGTTGTCCAGTTTGTGGGTTAGTTAATTCTTTAAACTAACAAGGGAGATGGTTTCGAGTACGCGTCAAGTCTTATACTTCTCAGGATATTAAAGGGGCTGTCCGAACCGTGGGGCAAACGACGGTCTTCCTCACAGAACTTAGCTTTGCGGTTGGGTAAAAATGCAGGAAGGGGGGGGGTCGAACAGCCCCTTTAGCTTCCGATATTTGTTACTGAGTTTCAGTTTAAAATTAAATTGCTAATTAAAGCATTCCAAGTATTAATACTATTGTTAATAATGAACTTTTCTAATTTCAAAGAAAAACACAAGCATCTGCTGCATCATGAGCCTATTGACGTTTTCTTCCCAGTACCATGCCAGTACCAAGCAGAGTGGTCGGGGTCGACGCCATTCAGTGATAAAGGAGGCCTTCTCATATCACACGACGCGAGCAAGTTTCAACGAAGTTTACTTTTTGTTTTTATATCTATATACTTTTGTTTATACTTCATAAATGTACTATAGAATAAATAAATAAATTGTTCGTCGATTTAATGAATCTCATTTTTTATTCCTTTTCTTGTCAATTAAGTTACAGGCATGTATAGGATTTTAAAATGGATTAATTAGATCAAAATGGATTGGGAATATGGGTTAATTAGAGGTTCCCGGTAATCACTTTAGCACTGTTAAAGGCAGCGCGTCGAGGGGCTATTCACTAATGAAAATTTTCTTTTATTATTTATGCTTTAAAAAAGGATAGGGATTCATTGGTGATTTAAAATGGATGGGGATTAATGGTTGCGTCTGGATTACGAGTAATCATCGAGGGGCTACTCACTAGAAACTTCTGCCAGACATTCGTGTAAGCAAAAGATAGTTCATAAATTGCCGCTAGGGGTGCTGTATACGTAGTTACGTATTTACTGCCATCTGAAACATGATAAAATTCTGCTAGACATTCGTGTAAGCAAAATATAGTTCATAAATTGCCGCTAGGGGCGCTGTATACGTAGTTACGTATTTACTGACATATAATACATGAAGAAATTCTGCTAGACACTCGTGTAAGCAATAGATAGCTCATAAATTGCCGCTAGGGGCGCTGTATACGTAGTTACGTATTTACTGACATCTAAAGCACGAATAAATTTGCCGCTAGGGGCGCTGTATACGTAGTTACGTATTTACTGGCATCTAAAGCATGAATAAATTTGCCGCTAGGGGCGCTGTATACGTAGTTACGTATTTACTGACATCTAATACATGAATAAATTTGCCGCTAGGGGCGCTGTCTATAATATTATATAGGCCTAACGGTGTGTTCTCTTATTTGAATTAGCGCCCACGTCACACTTCGAAGCGCCCCCAACGACGGAATTTACTATAAAACTCGGACGCCACTTGTCCAGGTTTCTTTTCTCTCTGCGCCGGCGACCAGTCAACATCGTTCCTTGATCAGCTCCTCGTAATCCTGACTTTCGAAGGCAGTATTGGATGGAAAGCCACGTTTTACGCCGATGTTGGGACGTGACTCTAAGCTCTCCGCCATTGAATGTCCATTAGAACGTTGAAATCAACGCGAAAGGTCAAGCCTAGTACGGTATGTGTGAAAGTCTTTCAATAATCCAAAGCCATCCAGCTAGCAATTTATTATTTTATTTAATCCTAGAGTTTAAATTATTTAGGTAGGGTTGATTGTTAGTTATTTATGTTTATTTATTGAAAATTAACTACAATATGAAGAAATTTCCAGACACGAGGTCAGTTAGACAAGGCTTAATTTAGAACATCTTAAATCAAGTACTTGGGCTCATATTAGGGGAAATTAAATTCCTTATCTATTTTAAATAATAAACCTCGACTGTTTACAAATTGGGTCTCATTTAACGGAGCGAAACTATATTACCTAAAATGAGTAACGTATGGTTTAACGGGGCCAGATTAGGTTGCACTAGGCTAGGCTTAACCTTTTATAAAAATTTATCCGGGCCTGGCACTAATCTCCAAGTTTTAACTTTATGCTGTCGTTTAAATTTAAATTAACGAGACTATTTTAGAATTATTAAGCGTAAATTATAGATTTGAGATTCTAAAATTTCATTCGTGGCAGTATTTAATTATTTTAGTTAATGAACTACGGTCTATTTAATAAATTAAATGGTTTAAATTAATTAGGGTTAACTGTTAATAAGTTATCATTAATTATGGAGATAAGTCAATTTAGTAATTTTAAAATGAACCACGAACGCGAAGTTAAGGCTAGAGATTTTTAATTTATATTTACGGGAATATTTTACGAAGTTTTTTTCTTAAATTATTTCAATCCATGGTATTGTTTCCGTGAGTTATTATTTTGTTGGGACCTTGAGTAGCCGTTTAATTCTGATATGGAAATTGCTTAATATTTAGTGCAATTCTTACAATATATTTATGGGAATATTTTACTTGGTTTTTTTTCTTAAATTACTATTTTGCTAGGACCTTAAAGTAGCCCTTTAATTCTGATATGGAAATTGCTTAATATTTAGTGCAATTCTTACAATATATTTATGGGAATATTTTACTTGGTTTTTTTTCTTAAATTACTATTTTGCTAGGACCTTAAAGTAGCCCTTTAATTCTGATTTGACTTATTATTTAGTGAGATTTTTAAATTTTGTTTTTGGGAATATTTTACAAAGTTTTTTCTTCAATAATTTACGGAAACAAAACCATAGATTAAAATTTCTTTTTTGTTAGGCCCCTCTAATCATTATTGATATTTGTTATTAATATATTTTCATTTTTAGGCGCGATGACGTTCTTGGATATTCTGTTGCTGGTCATTCGGAGAAGTTTCCTAGCAGATGATATCAACCTTTGTTAGAGACGCTCATTCCAGATGACATCTACCTTGGATTTACGATATAAGATGTTTTCAACCTGTTGTGGCCATGCAATCATTTTCTACAAAGATGCGATGAACATCACCGAATCTAGAAAATTCAAAAGAATTATATTTGCAACTACTTAATTTCTTTTTACACGTTCAAACTTATATTTACGGGACACTTTATATTATTTTTTGTTGAAAATTCTTGTAAACACCTTATTTTTTTACTTTTTGTTCAATAAATCTTGCCTTAAACCACTTTTCTTGTTTTCTTAAAAATTATTTGATTAAGAGGGAAGGTTTGAATTAGCTCTAAACAGATAGCCTATTTTTTGGGGACCCTCTTTTAAGCTTCTTTCAGCTTATATTAAAAAATGAAACTTTAACAAATTGTTTTGAAATGGAAAAAATGAGCCTAAATAGAGCTTAAATTGTTTTAAAAAGTAAAAAAAAGTAAAAAAAAAAGCCTAAAAAAGGGTCCAAAGTCCAGACCCTAAAAAATTCAAACCATCCCCATTATCGAAACTTTTTTAAGAAAACAAAGAACGTGAGGCAAGGTAAAAAATTTTTATTGAGAAAAAACAATTGAGGTGTTTACAAAAATTTTCTACAAAAAAATATTTAAAGCGTTCCATATATTAAAATTAGACCAAGGAAAATTAAATAGGGTAGGCTAGTTACCGATTAAATTTAAGAAAAAAATTAAGTTAGTTGGTGGAAAAGATTCACGGTCCAATCAGTTATAAAGCCTCGCGTTTCGCAAATCCAAGAAAGATGTCATCTGGATATAGGGTCCTTAATTTCGGATGAACTTCCAGATCTACTTGAAAACGTCTCTGAATGACCAGCAACAGCTTATCCAAGAAAATCATTCGAGTCTAAAAATTAAAATAAATTAATTACAAATATTAATTCAATGCCTAATTTTAAAAAAGTGCTACTTTAAGCCTAACAAAATAATAATTTACCGAAATAATCCCATACATTTAAATAATTAGCGAAGTACTGGCTAAGAATTTTTTTTAATAATCTAAGCGAAATTTCTTAAGCCTTGTTCAAATGTCTTAACCTCGTGGTCGTGGTTCATTTAATTTTAATTCAAATTATTATTTAATAGACTAAATTTATGTAAATAATAATAATAATTAACTGCCTGTTTCATTAAAACTACTTAATTTATTAAAACAATAAGCTATTTATAAAAGGCTTACATTTGCTGCGCATTAACAAGTTTGTCCATTCCAACATGACTTCGCTGAATCGATTCCAAAAGAACATTCAATGGCGGAAAAGAGCTCTAGATCCTGGATTTATTCCTTGACGGCGAAAAGCCTGATTTCCAAGAGCTGAGCAGGAAACGATCTTGACTCCACGATGCCAATCGAAGAAAGAAATTTCGGTCGGTTACTTCAGAACAAAGTTCTCTCCCGCAAGATTTACGCCCTCAAGACGTTATAAGCAGACGACACTAATTGGAGTAATACCGTTTTCCGTAACCGACCGAAATTTCTTTCTTCGATTGGCATCGTGGAGTCAAGATCGTTTCCTGCTCAGCTCTTGGAAATCAGGCTTTTCGCCGACGATCAGCCATTTTTCTTTTCGCCGTCAAGGAATAAATCCAGGATCTAGAGCTCTTTTCCGCCATTGAATGTTCTTTTGGAATCGATTCAGCGAAGTCATGTTGGAATGGACAAACTTGTTAATGCGCAGCAAATGTAAGCCTTTTATAAATAGCTTATTGTTTTAATAAATTAAGTAGTTTTAATGAAACAGGCAGTTAATTATTATTATTATTTACGTAAATTTAGTCTATTAAATAATAATTTGAATTAAAATTAAATGAACCACGACCACGAGGTTAAGACATTTGAACAAGGCTTAAGAAATTTCGCTTAGATTATTAAAAAAATTCTTAGCCAGTACTTCGCTAATTATTTAAATGTATGGGATTATTTCGGTAAATTATTATTTTGTTAGGCTTAAAGTAGCACTTTTTTAAAATTAGGCATTGAATTAATATTTGTAATTAATTTATTCTAATTTTTAGACTCGAATGATTTTCTTGGATAAGCTGTTGCTGGTCATTCAGAGACGTTTTCAAGTAGACCTGGAAGTTCATCCGAAATTAAGGACCCTATATCCAGATGACATCTTTCTTGGATTTGCGAAACGCGAGGCTTTATAACTGATTGGACCGTGAATCTTTTCCACCAACTAACTTAATTTTTTTCTTAAATTTAATCGGTAACTAGCCCACCCTATTTAATTTTCCTTGGTCTAATTTTAATATATGGAACGCTTTAAATATTTTTTGTAGAAAATTTTTGTAAACACCTCAATTGTTTTTTTCTCAATAAAAATTTTTTACCTTGCCTCACGTTCTTTGTTTTCTTAAAAAAGTTTCGATAATGGGGATGGGTTGAATTTTTTAGGGTCTGGACTTAGGGTAGTATTTTTGGACCCTTTTTTAGGCTTTTTTTTTTACTTTTTTTTACTTTTTAAAACAATTTAAGCTCTATTTAGGCTCATTTTTTCCATTTCAAAACAATTTGTTAAAGTTTCATTTTTTAATATAAGCTGAAAGAAGCTTAAAAAAGGGTCCCCAAAAAATAGGCTATCTGTTTAGAGCTAAAAAATTCAAACCTTCCCTCTTAATCAAATAATTTTTAAGAAAACAAGAAAAGTGGTTTAAGGCAAGATTTATTGAACAAAAAGTAAAAAAAGGGGTTTACAACAATTTTCAACAAAAAATAATATAAAGTGTCCCGTAAATATAAGTTTGAACGTATAAAAAGAAATTAAGTAGTTGCAAATATAATTCTTTTGAATTTTCTAGATTCGGTGATGTTCATCGCATCTTTGTAGAAAATGATTGCATGGCCACAACAGGTTGAAAACATCTTATATCGCAAATCCAAGGTAGATGTCATCTGGAATGAGCGTCTCTAACAAAGGTTGATATCATCTGCTAGGAAACTTCTCCGAATGACCAGCAACAGAATATCCAAGAACGTCATCGCGCCTAAAAATGAAAATATATTAATAACAAATATCAATAAGAATTAGAGGGGCCTAACAAAAAATTAATTTTAATCTATGGTTTTGTTTCCTAGCGGCAAATTTCTTCATGTATTAGATGTCAGTAAATACGTAACTACGTACACAGCGCCCCTAGCGGCAAATTTATTCATGTATTAGATGTCAGTAAATACGTAACTACGTATACAGCGTCCCTAGCGGCAAATTTCTTCATGTATTAGATGTCAGTAAATACGTAACTACGTACACAGCGCCCCTAGCGGCAAATTTCTTCATGTATTAGATGTCAGTAAATACGTAACTACGTACACAGCGCCCCTAGCGGCAAATTTATTCATGTATTAGATGTCAGTAAATACGTAACTACGTATACAGCGTCCCTAGCGGCAAATTTCTTCATGTATTAGATGTCAGTAAATACGTAACTACGTACACAGCGCCCGTAGCGGCAATTTATGAACTATATTTTGCTTACACGAATGTTTAGCAGAATTTTATCATGTTTTAGATGTCAGTGAATACGTAACTACGTACACAGCGCCCGTAGCGGCAATTTATGAACTATATTTTGCTTACACGAATGTCTAGCAGAATTTTATCATGTTTTAGATGTCAGTAAATACGTAACTACGAATACAGCGCCCCTAGCGGCAATTTATGAACTATCTATTGCTTACAAGAATGTCTAGCAGAATTTTATCATGTTTTAGATGTCAGTAAATACGTAACTACGAATACAGCGCCCCTAGCGGCAATTTATGAACTATCTATTGCTTACACGAATGTCTAGCAGAATTTTATCATGTTTTAGATGTCAGTAAATACGTAACTACGTATACAGCGCCCCTAGCGGAAATTTATGAACTATCTATTGCTTACACGAATGTTTAGCAGAATTTTATCATGTTTCAGATGTCAGTAAATACGTAACTACGTACATAGCGCCCGTAGCGGCAATTTATGAACTATATTTTGCTTACACGAATGTCTAGCAGAATTTTATCATGTTTTAGATGTCAGTAAATACGTAACTACGAATACAGCGCCCCTAGCGGCAATTTATGAACTATCTATTGCTTACAAGAATGTCTAGCAGAATTTTATCATGTTTTAGATGTCAGTAAATACGTAACTACGTATACAGCGCCCGTAGCGGAAATTTATGAACTATCTATTGCTTACACGAATGTTTAGCAGAATTTTATCATGTTTTAGATGTCAGTAAATACGTAACTACGTACACAGCGCCCGTAGCGGCAATTTATGAACTATATTTTGCTTACACGAATGTCTAGCAGAATTTTATCATGTTTTAGATGTCAGTAAATACGTAACTACGAATACAGCGCCCCTAGCGGCAATTTATGAACTATCTATTGCTTACAAGAATGTCTAGCAGAATTTTATCATGTTTTAGATGTCAGTAAATACGTAACTACGTATACAGCGCCCCTAGCGGCAATTTATGAACTATCTTTTGCTTACACGAATGTCTGGCAGATGTTTCTAGTGAGTAGCCCCTCGATGATTACTCGTAATCCAGACGCAACCATTAATCCCCATCCATTTTAAATCACCAATGAATAAAGCATAAATAAAAATCAGCAATAAAATAAAATTTTCATTAGTGAATAGCCCCTCGACGCGCTGCCTTTAACAGTGCTAAAGTGATTACCGGGAACCTCTAATTAACCCATATTCCCAATCCATTTTGATCTAATTAATCCATTTTAAAATCCTATATATGCCTGTAACTTAATTGACAAGAAAAGGAATAAAAATTGCGATTCATTAAATCGACGAACAATTTATTTATTTATTCTATAGTACATTTATGAAGTATAAACAAAAGTATATAGATATAAAAACAAAAAGTAAACTTCGTTGAAACTTGCTCGCGTCGTGTGATATGAGAAGGCCTCCTTTATCACTGAATGGCGTCGACCCCGACCACTCTGCTTGGTACTGGCATGGTACTGGGAAGAAAACGTCAATAGGCTCATGATGCAGCAGATGCTTGTGTTTTTCTTTGAAATTAGAAAAGTTCATTATTAACAATAGTATTAATACTTGGAATGCTTTAATTAGCAATTTAATTTTAAACTGAAACTCAGTAACAAATTTCGGAAGTTAAAGGGGCTGTTCGACCCTCCCCCCTCCTTCTTTTTACCCAACCGCAAAGCTATAAGTTCTGTGAGGAAGACCGTCGTTTGCCCCACGGTTCGGACAGCCCCTTTAATATCCTGGGAAGTATAAGACTCGACGCGTACTCG
This sequence comes from Phalangium opilio, assembly GCF_054372755.1. Classification (NCBI taxonomy): domain Eukaryota; kingdom Metazoa; phylum Arthropoda; class Arachnida; order Opiliones; family Phalangiidae; genus Phalangium; species Phalangium opilio. The sequence continues at coordinate 728,622 of NW_028324166.1, read as the reverse complement.
AAACCATCTCCCTTGTTAGTTTAAAGAATTAACTAACCCACAAACTGTACAACTAAGATACAGATTTTTAGCGATGTTTGAGAAACCAAATAATTTAAATTTTAAACTAAATCCTGTATGGTACCCGTGTTTTTTCCCCAAGGAAAATGGTAATCTGTGGAAAATAGCTATAGGTAATATAACGCCACCAGTTTTAGCTTCAAGATTGTACAACCTTAGTCCTAAATGTCCATTCTGTGAGAAAAAGTTAGGGAATATCAAACATATTTTTTAACTGTGGAAAAACGCAGAGATTTCTAACTTATATCATAAGTTTTATAGTATATTTTAGCTCAAACACAATAAAACAGTTTAGACACACAATATAACAGCATAAAACACACTAAAACAGCATAAAACACAATAAGACAGCATAAAACAAAATAAAATAGCAAAGAACACCATAAACCACAATAAAACAACATAAAAACACTATAACACAACATAAAACACAATAACACAATATAAAACACAATAACACAACATAAAAACACAGTAACACAACATAAAACACATTAAAGCAGCATAAAACACGATAAAACAGCATAAAACACAATAAAACAGCATGAAACACAATAACACAACATAAAACACATTAAAGCAGCATAAAACAAAACACAATAAAACTGCTTAAACACAATAAAACAGCAAAAAAAAACACAATAAAACAGCATAAAACAACAAAAAACACAATAAAACAGCATAAAACAGCAAAAAACACAATAAAACAGCATAAAACACAATAAAACAGCATAAAAACACATTTAACAGCATAAACACACATAAAGCAGCATAAAACACATGTTAAACAGTATAAAACACATGTTAAACAGTATAAAAACACAATAAAACTGCATAAAACACAATAAAAAAAGCATAGAACACAATAAGATAGCATAAAACACAATAAAACGTCATAAAACACAATAAAACAGCATAATACACAATAAAAAAAGCATACAACATAATAAAACAGCATAAAACACAATAAAACGTCATAAAACACAATAAAACAGCATAATACACAATAAAAAAGCATACAACACAATAAAACAGCATAAAACACAATAAAACGGCATAAAACACAATAAGACAGCATAAAACAAAATAAAATAGCAAAGCACACAAAACAGCAAAGTACACCATAAACCACAATAAAACGACTTAAAAACACAATAACACAACATAAAACACGATAAAACAGCATAAACACACATTAAACAGCATAAACACACATTAAACAGCATAAACACACATTAAACAGCATAAACACACATTAAACAGCATAAACACACATTATTGCTAAAATAATTTTAAACATACCTGTTGATGACGTTTGAACTCTAGCGAAGCCATATCACTTTTCTCGATATTATTTAATCTTAATCCCGTAATTAATTAAACTAATTAACTAAATAAATAAAATAAAGAGTCGCAAATGAAAATGATTTTTAAATTTTATTACCTCGTGCAGCGTACTTTACAATAAATTGGATATTTGGGGGTTTGTGATTAAAAAAAATGAAGGCCAAACTTGTATTACGAGTGTTTGTGTGTCAGCTAATTAGCCGGTGCAATTAACAACAAAAGAAAAGACTCGGTTAATTAATTCTTAAGACAAATTAAAAAAAACATCCCCGGCTAAATTAATATTCATCATTCTTATCTTATCTTTTCCTTCAGATCTTTCTTTAATAATAATAATATAATTTATAATTTAAGAAAATAATAAACGATACATCGATAGAGTATCGATACATCGATAGAGTATCGTATCGGCACTCTGTATATTCTACGTATAAAGATTGGTACTAAAGTGCTGATACTCTTATTTTCGGAATGTCTGTGACTAGCGTGAATTTTTTTCTTTTTTGGTTTGAAAAGTGATAATTTTGAATTTTGAAAAACTTAATTTAATTTGAAAAAAAAAAACGGACTCAGAATCCCTCGAGCTTTTTTTCAAATTAATAGGTTATTAATTAAGGGTTTTTCGTGGATTTTTAATTACGGTCAGAAAAACCATAATTAATGAAAAAATGTTTATCAAATTTTTCTTTAATTAATATTAAATTAATTTCCACAAAAAAATTAAAATCCCTTAATTAATGAAATTCTGGTAAATTAATTAATTATTTGACTAGACGCGAGTTTTTGTGGTTTTTGGAAGCGAGATTTCTAATAACACACACACAAAATAAAAAACTAAAATTTGAACCGGGGTCACAATATTTTTTTTTTTGGTAATTTTTCTTTCAAGATAAATAATTTAATATTTTCTAAATTCTGATAAAAGCAAAAAAAAAAAAAAAAAAAAAAAATTAAATAATATAGGGTGTTAATTACGGATATGTGAATTGGAAATTTTAATTTTCAATTTTGCAAATTTTAATCTTAAAAAATAATTTAAAATATTCAAAAATTCGGGGGGATTTTTTTTTCAAAACGTTTCAATAGGGTTTTTTCAAACTGCATAGATTAAATTTTTAATTTTTTTTTTATTAAATTTTTTTATATCCGATACCACCGATAATTTGTTTGTTTTTTTAATTATTTTTAATTACTCGCGTAATTAGCGAAGTTTTAACTATTCTATAATACACTCGGAAAATATGAATTTTAAAACCAAACATTGATTCGATATATCTATGTACAAACACATTGACTTTACAAAACCAAAAGCACTCCATTTTGTATTTTCAAATAATTCTTATTTTTATTTTTTTTTGTTATTTATTAAATTTTGGTAGTACGCTAAGCGACGATTTTTAAAACCATTTTTTTATAGTTTATTTTTATTTTTTTTTATTTTTTCAAAAATTGGTACGTTAATCTTTGGTTTTGTAATATTTTTCAATAATATCTTTCATTATATTTTTGATCCTCTATATTTCGTCTTCGTTTTAATTAGGCCCGGAAATTGGAATGTATTATTTATTTTTTTGACTAAATCCCTGAAAGTGCGTTAGTGTGAACAAGACCTTTAATTAGCTTAATTAATAATACAACTTTGGTAAAGTATACAGTTTATTATAAAGCTTATTAAGAGCTATAATATGAAACAAACCTTGTCAAAATCGGACCATAAACAACAAAGTTACAAGCATTTGAAAATAACTTAAAATGACGTAATAAATTTTTGAAAATTATTTGAAATTACGTCATAAATTTTCAAAATTTACAACTTTCTTATTTATGATCCGATTTTGACGTTCTTGGTATCATTTTAAACATCTTTTCGAGCTCTATTCGAATCCGTAAATTATATTAAATTAGTATTTAATTGGAATGTATTATTTTCCCTGAAAGTGCGGTAGTGTGAACTGAGCCTTTTCCTTAATATTTTAAAATGCTTAAATTAATTTAAAATTACTTGTGACATAAAAATCTGCAAATTTTCGAATCAAAACAATTACCTTTGATATGTTTAAAATCAATTATGATATGTGAGGTACGTTTTTATAATGTGATAACTTTTCGCGCAAACCCAAAACTATATTAAATATTATATTAACAGATGCGAACTCGACCGTCTAATGATTTAAGTAAAAAAAAAAAAAAAAAACTCGATTAAATCTGACCATTTAAGCAGACGATAAATATGAGGATCACGAAATTAATTAAAAATTTCAAATTTCTCAAAAAAAATATATAATATCATCAAAGTTTTGACTAAATAAATTACACTTAATAATAATAATATTAAAAAAGGATAAGGCGACTTTTAAGAGAAAATGGGAAAATTAATGAGATTAAGTTGATAGTTTAAGAGATATTCGCAATCTTGGAATGCCTTAAATAATTAGCGATTTGCTCCATTGGAATAAGATACGCATTCTAAGGTTGCGATAAATAAAATTCGTCCCGTGACTAGGATCAAACTCATTTTGATTAAAAGGTATCTAATTCAAAAAGGTCCAATTAATCTTTTCTTACGTCTCGCAATGTCGGAGAGTCTATAATCCAAAATAACTGTTCGTTAAGCCTAATTCTATATTTTAGGCTTAGGGCGCCATTTTGAAAACGAACTGTAACTAATCCTAGTACGTTTTAATGGATATAATTAATTTAAATGGGTTTAATTAAGTTTTTAATCGATTAGAGCTGTTAAACGTGCCTTGTGTCGTTACGATTTGGGCGCCATCTTGATTACGACCTCTGAATTAATCGATTAGAGCTGTTAAACGTGTCAGTGTCGTTACGATTTGGGCGCCATCTTGATTACGACCTCTGAATTAATCGATTAATGCATTTTAACCGATAATCGATTAAAACAGTTCGTTAAGCCTAATTCTACATCTTAGGCTTAGGGCGCCATTTTGAAAACGAACTGTAACTAATCCTAGTACCCTTTAATGGATATAATTAATTTAAATGGGTTTAATTAAGTTTTTAATCGATTAGAGCTGTTAAACGTGTGTTCAAGGTCTTGTATCGTTACGATTTGGGCGCCATCTTGATTACGACCTCTGAATTAATCGATTAGAGCTGTTCAACGTCTTGTGTCGTTACGATTTGGGCGCCATCTTGATTCCGACCTCTGAATTAATCGATTAATGCATTTTAACCGATAATCGATTAAAAACTCACAAACCGTTCTTTAAAAATGTACTTTTCGAAACCAGTATCTTTTTCTAAATTGTCCGATTACGATTTAAAATTTTTAAATCGAACTTTTAACTTTAATTTTAATTTTTTTTGCCAAATTTGAAACTAATTTAATTTTAATTATAGACTTCCGACATTTTTCAAACAAAGCCAATATTTTTTAACTTCAGCGGGGAAAAGGTTAGACTAGAGCTGATATCAATGCTGATATCGTAAATAGCCTGGAGATCTGACTTACAACAGTCATTAAAAAAAAAAAAAAAAAAAAAAAATGGAAAATTGAAAGAAAAACATATTTTCTAATAAATAATAATAATAGGCAAACATATATATAATATAATATATAATAATATTAAGAGATCACCAAACTCAATATTTCAGAGATTATTTCAATTAAATTAAGTTTTTTTTTTTTTGGTTTGGAAAAAATTCTTCTTCAACTTTATGTGTTTTTTTTTCACAATTTCACGGGGTAATGTTTTTTTTTTTATTTTTTTTAGAGCAAATTTTTCGCTCCTATTAATTAGTTACCACGTTAATTAATACACGAGAAACGGATAGATAAAAATGTATTAATTATTTTTAATTATTAAATTTTTAATTTATGAAGGCACGAGGTCCTATAACTATATATAACCCTTTCAGGGTTTTTGGTTTTAATAAATTTTCGTACATCACGTTTTTTTTTTTTCATTTATTTATTTATTTATACATCGACGAATTCGGTTCCTCCATAGTTCAGTACAGTTCAGTTCCATATCCAGTAGATTCATCTCGTTGAAACGAACTTGGCCCATTTTTCAAATTTAACCAACAGTTTCGGGGGAATTTGGTTTATTTTATTTAATACGTAATTAGAAAAAGTTTTTCTAAATGTGACGCGTGCGAACAGGGCCAAATTTCGTTCAGATCTAAACTTAAATTAGAAGTCGCGTTCCCATTTGGTAAAGTTGTATTCGTCACGTGACTTTCAATTTTTTAATATTAAATTTTTCACTGTAGTTTGTTTTGAAAAATACCGGGTTTTCATTAAGCTTGGCTCTCCGGGATTAAGTTGGGTTTTCACTTCCGCAACTTTCCCTCGTGGTTTTCGTAGAAATACGTTCGAACGGATCACATTTTCCAGAAAAAATTTAAATTTTGACTTTTCATTTTTGATACAAGTCGCCAATAAGTTCGTTCACACTAAATCGAAACGCTAATCTTGACCAGAAGTTCCGTTCCCACCCGATCAGTCGAACTTGACTAATTGATCATTCGTCGAGCAACAATTCGCCAACCAAGTAAAAAAAGTACAACTTGAAACGTCGCGTTCGCGCTTGATCAAAGTCGGTGGCTAACATTAACCAGGGGTTCCGTTCGCACTTGATCAAAGTTGGCTAATATTAGCCCGGGGTTCCGTTCGCACTCGATCAAACTTGACTAAAATTGACCGGAAGTCGAGTTCGGATCCCTGTCCAAGTAGAGACGTATTGGTTCAAGTTTTAATTGAATATAAATTGTTTTTCAGCTGAAGATCAGATTCATCGGAGAAAATCGTTATTTGGTATTCAAAATCGTCGTATTCTGAGCGCGCTTAAAGCGGCGAATGGTTCGATTCTGAAGGGGTCCCTTCGAAGTGGCGGCGAGGCGATTCTTCGCCACTCGTCGGGCTGAGATTTCTCCGGAAACGTACATCATTCGAGCTGTTCTAAGAAGTTTGGCGTTTTGAAGTACTCGGGGACTCCGTCGTCCAATCGAGCTATGACCTTGTAGATGGCCTTCTTCCAAGACTGTTCCGCGTCTTTGCCGGCTAATAGCGCCTTGAAAAACTCTCGTAACGTCTGCTCCACAACGTACCGGAAGTTCTCGGGTACCTTTTAAGAAATACGTTAGCGTTAAAAGTAAAACAGATTGAAACCCAGGTATCTAAGACAGGAGGGGTGGTTTTTTTTGTAAGAAAAACCTTTTATAACCTACTTCCTTTCTTGAGATAATTGCTTTTGAAAAAATATTAAAAAAAACGCTATTTCTTTCCGCGTAATGTTAGAGTATTAACGTATTAACATCCGGGAAATAAGAAAACGGCTGCTTTGACTTATTTTTTATAATTTACGCAACGGAATTTCTTAGACGTTATTTTTTATTTTTCTTAACAGGAATATTAATATAAATTATCGAGGGGATGATCACTAAAATTGAATAAGTGGGATTCGAAGATTTTATTTTTTTTAATCAGATGTGAATGCTTTTCTTAATTTTAATCCAATTAGATTTTTAATATCGGTTTTTTTATAAATGATCGAAATCATTTGAAATCTTTTTAAGTCTAATCATAAGTTTATGAGATATGTTCCTTATAAGTTTGTCACTGGTAACTTAGAAACTGGAGCTTGCCACATATCTTATAAACTTATGGTCTAATATAGACAACTAGAAATCGTCGTTAATGTTCTGGGACGAGTTGGCTAACAAAATCGACTAGTTTGAACCGTTTAACTAAAATTTAAAACTGAAAGATAGGTAATTACCTCGATGTGGTTATTTCTGTTGTAATGTAGATTGAGAACACGGATAAGTTCGGCGTCACTGCTGACTTTGATCTCCTCGCTATTCTTAACTCCGTCGCTGATGGCTTGGCGAGCGTATTTTTCCATTTGAATGTAATAAAATTCCCTACAATAAACAATAAAAAACCAATTGTTATTTATACAATTTAATTATTCGCATTAGGAAAAATTCCAAAGAAGAATATGGTACCACGATTCTTAATTTTAAAACCATATAGAAAACATTCGGTTGGTGCATAGGAGGAGCTGTAGGGGGTTGAATTAAGGGGGTAGGCCGGTCCGGAACCCACCAATATGGCTGCCAGAACAGTAGTAAGACTTAGGAGGTTGTGACGCGTTCCTCAACCAACTGAAAGTTCTCTATAGTGAACGAGAAAAGTGGGCAATCGCTTACAGGGTGTTTCTGATAAGTCTGCATAAATTAAGGGGTTTATGTTCTTTGGGAAATCGATTTTGAGTCGAAAATGCAACTTCTATGACCGATTGTAGTGTTTTAGGGATTCTGGTATATCAAGGTCACTTCCTCTCAAAGTTTAAAGGTAGGCGTTCTGTTAGGGGGAAAGAAAGTTGACTGGTCCTTTTTAAAATGACAATCCTACAGTTTTATTTATTTCTCTCTCTCGGTAGGTATTCTAGGGGTTTTATTTCCGGCCGCAATAGGGCTATGGAAGCGGAAGAAAGAGCAGAAACATTTAAGGCGAGTCAGATAATAATAAGCGAGAATTTAGCGCGGCAAAGGCTTAAGGAAAAGGAACTATTAATTTAGAGTACTCGGGGATCGAGGGAAAAGCGGCGAGCAACGAACGGGTGCGACTTTCGCGGTCTGTTTAACGATGTTTCCGCGGTCGACTAATTCCACCGAGCCACGCACTCTTTCCTCGCTGCCTTCATTCATTTCTCATTCTTCGTTCAGGAACCATTTGCTCCCTCCGTGGAAGACAATCTTAACCCCAAAGTACCATGCAAGCCCAAACAACACCCGATCTCTTAGTAAATTTATAGTCAGGTTATATTGTCGTCCCGGATTGTCTTCGCCGCTCGAAGAAGCCACTTTTCCCCTCTTGACAAATGACTTTGGTTTAAGAAGGAAATCTCTTCACCCTTCCATATAAGGTGGTGGGTGAAGGCCCTAGTGACTATTTGCCGAATTCCGAATAGATTTAGTCGTTTCATGGCGAGCGTACGTACTTCTTTAACGAATAGTCAGTCGCCTTGTCGCGTTTTTCTATTCTCTCTCTCAAAGTTCGCGTTTCTGCTCGCCATATCGCGATCACCGAGGTGGAGAAAGGAAAATATTCAGTACTCGGCAAAGGGGCGAATATTCGTTACTCGCCAAAAGGCAAATATTCGCTACTCGCCAAAAGGCAAATATTCGCTACTCGGCAAATAGCGAATGTGAGGAGCCGGGCAAATATTTAGGCCCAAAAACAGTTTTTTTTTTCTTTAAATATTAAGGCTTGGCAATCGAGAACAATTTTGATAGTTATTAAGATACGCGTTTTAGAAGCAATGTCAATTATTATTAATTGTAATTAAAATCTTTATATCGAAGTTTAGTTTGCGCGCAACTTTGAGGAGACATCGTTGACTTTTTAGAAAAGCCATTTCAAAAAGTTAACAGCACTTGGTTAAAAAACTCGAGCTTTTAAAGGACGACGTATATATCGAAAAAGTTTGCTTGGCAAAAATCTGCCTGCATTAATATAGCTTATAGGGATAGCGTGGCGGCGTTTACGTAACGTTTCGCCACATAAATAAGGAAGGCGTTTGTCAAGGAAGGCTCGCTTCGAGCGCGCAACAGCTAAAAGAAACGACGAAACCCATTAAAGAGTATCTATACAACCCTTCTCTCAACACCCCCCACCCACCCCCACCTCTCCTCCTTGACAAAACGAGCATTTTTACGCCTCTTAAACTATAACCTAAGACCTAAGAGAAGCAAAACAACCACCCTATTCCCCACCATCATAAGGAGTAAAATCATTTTCTTTCAGTTTAAAAAACAAATACTTTTTCCTGTAAATTGAACAATTCTTCAAGGTTTCCAATATTGTTTTTTATTGAAAATTATTTTGAGCAAATGAGAACCAATAAAACTATTAAAATGGTAAAACATTTCCTGTAAATATCCCATAAATGAACGCGATTTAGATTTCTACTAAAGTCTAAAGAAACTCCTTGTCAAGTCTATCCGCGTTTTATTGCTCTTATCTGAGACGTCGGAAAGAACTCGGGTTCGGGGGTAGGGCGAGGGTGGGCGAAGTTTGCTGGCGAGAGGAGAGATATGGATGGTGCGCGGGGAGGGGCGCTCGCCCACCCTGAGAGAAAGATAGGCAAACACGGACCAAGAATTATAGTAGAACAAATTCCGCCGCGACGTTGCGGTGGAAAAGGAGAAACTCTCTCTCTTCGGACACGCTCGCCAAAGAGACACCCCGTTGATTCCACCGCAACGCCAAGGATCTACCCTATAACTCATCTTTTCCCTCAACACGACTCACTATTCTCACCTTCTGTTCCGCAAATCCCTTTTGCCCCGCAACTCTCTCACTCCTCCATTCTACAATATCGTAACTAACGAAATTCAAGTAACGTTTCAAAAGAAGATTTTTTGAAATACATCCAAGATAAAACTCTTAAGTTTCTATATTTTGCTTAATTACTCGGGCCCTGATTGTTGTAACCCAAAGTTCTTAGTACCGTTGGAAAGGGGACAAATAGGACTATAACATACTCAAAGGACACCCCCTATCTCTAATAGAACCAGAGTTAAAAAGTGTCGTGTAAATATAAGTCGATGTTAAAACTATAGTGAGGGTGTTTATGAACATTTTGCTAATTACTCGGCCCCTGATTGTTGTAACCCAAAGTACTTAGTACCGTTGGAAAGAGGAGAAATAGGACTATGACATATTCAAAGGACATCCCCGTATCTCTAGTAGAACCAGAGTTAAATGTCTCCAAAGCCAAACCAAGAATTTCGCTAACACCAAACTGGTGGAGATTTTTGAAAAATTTCGAAACTTTTTTACAAAAATGGGAGATAAGACGTTTTTGTCCCAAAGTTAACAGTTCGTCATCTTTCGGGGAAGACGTTTCGAGGGGACGATAAAAGGCGCGAATACGAGAATCGGGGGGGGGGGGGGGGAAGGGGTGCGTCGGGCGCGTGTTTGGCAGCTTCGAAGCGGAAAATTTGAATTTTGTAAGCCCGGCGATATTCATACATCATCGAAAGCAAGCCGGTAAAACGTTTTAAAAGCGCTGGCTGCCTTTAATGTTCCTTACACCATAAGTTCACACGATATGTTCCATCCATAAGTTTGTCATTGGTAACTTAGAAACTGGAGTTTGTCGCGAAGTGAGCGAGGTAGGTCATAGATTCTGGTGAGGCGCTGCTGTCAAAGGGGGCTTAGTAATGCAGACTAAATAGGACCTAGATGGAAGTCCTGCATACAAAATTAACCACCGAGTGTATGGCTTCAATTCTCACTTGTCGTTCTCGAACTAGCTCGAGATGTCTCTAGCATTACCAAGCTAGTGTCATACTTATCATTTAACATATCTTATAAACTTATGCTTGTGCTATACACCTCAGAGAGGGGGTTTCCTCCGAGATAGCGTTTCCAGCAAATCTCCTTGATGAGTGGTTTGGCTATAGTTCGGTCGGAAGGGAGTGGGAGTGGCAACGACCGTCTTTTCTGTTTGCAGACGTTTAGGATTAAAAGTAAAGTTTGCGGCTGCGGTGGTGACGGCGACCGTGGTGTCGGGATACGCAATATTGCACCCGCAATATCTTCGAGACGAAAGGATTATCTGGCCCAAGTCGCTACTCGCACGTTTTCCCCCCTAACAACTATTTGATTTTAAAATATACCGCCTCTACCTATGCCCTACAACTCCACGAGAATTAAAATTCTTTCCTTCCAAGGAGAACCCTTGAAACACGGTGTTCCAAGGAGAACACGTTCGCAAAATGGGAAAAATAGATAAATGCCTAGAAAGTAAGGTATTGTGGGAGAATACGATGTTTACAATGACTAGTATTGCTTTATATTTGCTATTGGTAACAACGTTGAGCGGAACTTGACTTCAATTTGAACTATTTATTTTAAATTAATTACAATTAATGCTAAATCATTTTTGTTGCTTAATTTTTCTTAGTTTCGTGGCAAAGTTAGGGATGTCAAAAAAAACCAGGTAATTTATCGGTAAATTATCAATTTTGAAAACGGTAATTAAACATTAATTACCGCCTCGAATACATAAGTGGTCGTTAAACAAAGCGGGGTTCAAAGTATTAACCAAGTAAATAAAATTAATGTATTTTAAAAAACATAATTAACGTCAGACATAGCGTCTCAAAAAGTCTGTATATTTTTTTAAAACATTTCCTCAAAAAAAAAAAATGCTTCAGTAATTACTCCTTGGAAAAGATTAAGCGCATAATTATTGCTCCTAGGTCTAGGACGCGCCTACATGCTTAATATGAAAAGTTTAGTTGGGGTGTTGATACACTTTTATAAAAGTGAAACTTGAATTTTCCAAACGAATTCGCTGTTATAGGGTAGCGAGAGAGAGGCCAAGGCTAAGGCTATGTTACCAAATAAGACGTTATAATCCTCATAATTAAGAAGAGAGTTAACTAAAATTGGGAAATACTGTAAGGGATAAATATTCCTTCCAAATGGAATTCAGGATAAATTCAAAGTCTCTCCGCCTGGGGTTTCGCAAAACAGGATTACGGTGTTATACCTTCCAACGACTAATTAAACAAGCTAAAGCTTTCAAGTTCCAAAATATAGGCCTACACAGTGTCGCAGTTTCCGTGATTAAGATACATTATAGAAAAATCGAGAATTCATATATTTATAAAGCTAGTTTCAAAGTATCTTCATCAGAATCCCGACTTATTGAGGTTCAATAAAATGCGAGTCAAATGTATATATTCTTTAGGCCTTTTTAGGAAAAAAATACATATGGTTTATTATCGGTTTCATGGGATTTTATATAGGAAAATATAGGAGTATTATTAAAATCGAATATTTTAAAATTAAACTAGGTATTTTTAAAAGCATCTCTTGAACTTTCAACTTAGGAAAGAAAATGATATCGAATTTTGGAAATATAAAGAAATTAAATTTAATTCTAATTGTGACACCATTTAAATTTAATTTAAGAAATAATGCTAATTTAATTAAGGGGTCATCCGTAAAATACTCCAATGATCATAACTCGAAAACAGTGTCCCTTGTGATAAAAACAGCCCGTTTAGACTATTTTATAAAATTTACTGTCGAAATATAGGATTTTATAGGAATTATAGGATCAATGCAATTATCGGTAACTAGTCCTCTATAGGGAATATTCGGTATTCGTCGAGTAATTTACACTAAGCTATAAAAACGAAATCTTAAAGAACGATATATTAAAATCAAAGTTTGGGGCGACGAGCATTTTCGACAAGCTTTCAATCTCCGATAGAATCTACAATCATTACAAAACAGAAATTAATGGAAAGTTACGCTGGAATCATCAACTATAGCTCAACGTCTAGTAAGAGACTGAAGATTGCTTCCAGGGGGGTTCGTTTGAAGGGGGAAGACCCCCCCCCCTGCCAGGCTTCGACTTCGCCTTCTCTCCGTTTCGACGCGGAGAGCCAACCGAAATCAGTTAAGAATTCCGAGTCAGGCTCTCTCACTAGCTTCCTTATCAGGAAAGTCGACTTCGTTCTATTAATTATCATTTCTTTAGGCGCGAGAAAAAAAAGCACGTCGGTACCTCCTGGTACCACCCCCGCGCCGCCTCCTAAGATAGTCTCAGTGCCATGCTGAGAAGCGCCCCAGTCAAATAATAAAAAAAAATCTAGGAAGATATCGGATGCCCAATCTGAGAGAAAACAAGTTGGATGAAGGAAGGGTACCGTAAAGTTTCTCATTGATGGTATGGTGGTATCATGAAATTTTAAAATGTACAGTACAATGATAATTCCGAAGAAAGTGAAAGGGAATTAAGTCTCTAACAACGACTACGTAAAAGATTCGATTTAGTTTGAAAATGGTTCAATTTCGTCGGGCAGCACATCGAGATGGCGCCACCTTTTCTTTAGCTATAGCTCACTCGATCATGCCTTACTGACGCGTAATCCAGTGAGCTATGTGGCTTTATAACAAGTAATTTAGGATTTTTGGTGCGGTATTTTTAATCCATGTTGGGCTATTTTAGTATTCAAAAGTCTCGGCCCTAAAATCACCATATAAGCAACTCGTTTTAAGTCGTCTGCTCTGGCGTCTGAACAGGAAATTGAACGTAACCACGGGAACGAATATGATTTTACTCTATAGTCAAAATGGGCCTTAAAATTATGCACTAGAAACCAAACACTCATTCTGCAACACCTGATCTTGAGCCGACCAAGGCCTAACTAACAAGTATAGCAATAATAATAATTACATTGCGAAACTAAATTGAGGAAAGGAACTAAAAAAGGGTTAAGGCACGAATTCCGAGCAAAGACGATAGTTAAGTTAAGAAAAAAAAAAAACTGCGGACGGAGAAATTGTTGGAGCGGAGGCGCCAAGGCTTATCGATGATATCGTTAAGTAGGGAAATTACATTTCCAATTGCGCCACCTAGTTTCAACCCCTTGCACTACACCGACCCCCTTTTCTCTTAAAATAAAAGTTCCCTTTGGACTGATAAGGAAAAACACCTTTTTTTCTTGGAGGAGGCCTCCTTACAAGAAAAAGGAGAGGAGGAGAGAAAAAAAGAGGCGAAGAGTTCTTCCTATAGCTCCGCACCCAGGAAGGAAATAGGACGGAAGTAAAGTTCTTCCTTCCACCCACCCACCCACCTTCATCCTTAATACCAAAGACTGAGAAAAAAAGATTGTACACTCTATTAAAAATCGGGAATAACCGCTAATGTTCCCCAAGGGGGGGATACCCCCTCCCCCACTCTTAAAGGGATACTAACACCGCGCGTTGAAATTGTAAAAATTCAAACCCTCGCCTACGTAACCTAACGTAACATGATAAACCAGGGATAGATTTAATTTTAGAAGTAAGAATGAAGAACGGAACGGTTAGTATTTACTTCAGTTATTCCGACTCATAGCCAGCCCAGGATAGAGCCCCTCCCTCCAACACGTAATGTAACGAAAAGTTTAAATTATCTTATTGGCTGCTCACTTAAACTACGTTTTAATGACGTTGCAGACGGGGACGGCGAACAATAATACGTAATTCCTTTTTACCTCTGCCGCTATGACCCTCCCGCCTCTTCTTTCATAGCCCCCCCCCTCCGTCCCGTGGAAGGGGGTCCGGGACTTTGACGCGCGCCCATCACATTAATCTGTTCTCAATTCCTACTTCTAAAATTAAATCTATCCCTGCTTATACTTAATGAAATAACAATACACTGTATAAAAGTACTGAATTTGAAAGTATATAACTTGGCTCTTAGTTACGAACCAATAATAGAATAAATTACAATTGTAATTAAGAATCGAATCCTGGTCTTAAACGGTGTCTGTACCCCTTTAAAGCTAAGAGAAAGAGGCTGGGAAGGTTTTCGTTTGGCTAAGACGCTTTCGAAGGTTGCGAAAGGGGTTACATTTACGATTCTTCTCTGAACTACCCCAACCCCCCCTTAGCTACAACTCCACTCATTAAGGGGGGGTGTACGTACTCTCCTAATCAACCCCCAGCTTGAACCCCCCCCCCCTTCCTTCCAACTCTGTCTCATCGATAAACCTTTTAATGACCATGTTCCGGTTGTGGGTTTGCCTCAACACCCCCCTAAACCCCCACCCAACTCCTCTTGGTCCCACTACCACTGACTGACTGACTGTCTTTGGGGGCCTCTTTTGGTTTTAGTAAGGTACCCTTTGGACCCCCTAAGAGATACGATACCAGCACCATCACCATGTAGGGGGATGGGGTTTAGAGCTCCCTCTCCAAACCGGAAGTAGGACAAACTTTCAACTGGGATGGGACGGAGGGAGGGGAAGAGAATTTCTATCTGTAATACAGGGTGTTCAAAAAGTTTAATTACAGCACCATAGAGGCTTGGAAATGACCTTGATATACCAGAGTTAGAAAACAAAACACAGATCCTAATTTACCTTCACCCTACTCGCGTCTGGCGAGTTCAATTGAATTAAATAAAATTTAGAATAATATGTATAATAGCTAACACTAATCTTAATTTCGTTGCTGACCACTGACCAGTGAATACCGTTTCGTTACTATATATTTTTTGAATCGGCTAAGAAATCACACATGCAGTTTTCACATCCAGTACAGGATTTAAAATCAAAACAAAATTCGAACTTCAACCGGATGTCTGATCTCTGTTCCAAATATTCTATATCTAATACAGAGTTCTGCACGTCGGATGGGCTGATGCCCCAGTCAGTAATTCTATCTATTTATCTCGCCCCCCCCCCTAGCCCCTTCGGTTCCCAAATTGCTTTCCAGACATCCTTAATAACCAAGCGCAACCCATAGTAACTTCTAAAAGCCTGGATCTTTTTTCGGGCACCGGTAACATTTCGCTATCAGTCAAAAATTGATCGCTGAAATTTGGGCCACGCCCCCATCGTAAACACCTTGACACTTTTTTGTTTCGTTATTAGGTAACGTTGATTTCGTCCACTCAGCTAAGTGGATTAAGCCACGGCATAGACTAATGACACCCAATGAAATTTACCACACAGTCAAAGCTTAGAACTGCTATTG
The DNA here is from genome assembly GCF_054372755.1 of Phalangium opilio. Classification (NCBI taxonomy): domain Eukaryota; kingdom Metazoa; phylum Arthropoda; class Arachnida; order Opiliones; family Phalangiidae; genus Phalangium; species Phalangium opilio. Next base: position 712,691 of record NW_028324166.1, on the reverse strand, counting down.
CTTGAACCATTCGCTCACTTTCAAAAATTACGAACTAACGTACATTACCTCTAAATCTAGGGTAAATTTTAACCCTTTCATTCCCCTCATCCCAGGTTATTTCTTCATTAACTCTTTTAGCTTAAACACGGACACTGTTCGGTGATACAGAGCCAATAAGGACAAAGTTAAGCCGATGCAGTTATTGGTTGGGTATGTAACATGAACCGGAGGGGGCCCTACATATCACCTTACTACATCAAAATGATTCAGTCTTACTGGTGCTGGGTACGAAAGGGGTTAATGCCGGTGTGTTATCTCATACCCCCGGTATACCTTCTAACGCTCATTAACACCCAAAATAGCGTGTTATGGTGCGCTCGCTACTTGCTGCTGCTGTGTTGTTTAGTTGACTCTTTTCAAGGCGATACACCTCAATTCCTTTACACCCCCGTTATCAGAAAAGGGTTTGGTTGGTTCTGGGGGGCCGTTCGGGATAACCCCACAGACGTAAACTTGGCCCCTCTCTCTCTCGCACTCTTTTATCTGTACACTGGGGGGGGGGGCTTCAGCAATGCCATCCACCAAGCAACTTTTAGCTTTTAATTTTTATAACTTCGATGTCTCTGGTCTGATATTAATTTCTCGGGTATGGCCGAGCGCCGTTTGTCGCCGTCATAAATTTGTTCCCATACCGCGCGTCGAAGTGCCTTGCCATCTACAAAACGGAAGCGACACCCCCCATGCTCCCCTAACCACCAATCGTGGCGTTAAACCCAGAGCTTTCAGATAAGAGAAAACTCTTTTACCCACTATCCTTTAGCCATAAGTAAATTAAGTCAAGGGTATGTTACGAATTTTAAGAAATGTGGTTAGATTTGAGATCGAGAGGGTCTTTTCAGACAATACAACTTTTGACTCAACTAGATGGGTCAAAAAAATGAGTCAGCAAAAAATTGGTCAGTGATAAATTTTTAATTTGGTCGTTCAACGACCCAACTAGTTTACTCAACACAAGTTGACTCATCTAAATGAGTCAAGAAGTTGTATCGTCTGAAAAGGCATTTTTTCGAAATTATATTAGCTGTCAAGAAAAACTTTGTAACTTGAGATACGTTGTTTTGCATTTGTATCAATTAGGTTTGTTTCATTAATTTTAAATTTATATAGAGTTAAATATAATTTAAAATTAATTATTCAACTACCATGATTTTAGGTATCAAGCTATCTGGTAAAGGGGATGAGATTTTGGGTATCAAGAGATCTGGTAAAAGGGATGAGATTTTGGGTATCAAGCTATCTGGTAAAGACGTTGAGATTTTGGGTATCAAGCGAGAGATATTATGATCAGAATATTTTTGGTGTTTAATTTAAAAGAGTAAATAAAATAATGAACAATTCTAATCGAAATTGGGACTCTAAATTAACCTACTCTAAATCCATCGCAACATCTTCATGATGGAAAATTAAGATTTAAACTTAGTAAACTGAATAACTCGACTTATGATGGTACGGCACTGACTATAGTAACTTCTCGTTGTTAGGCGGAAGGGGGTATAGCTGGCGGAAGGGGTAAAAATGCATTTCTTTAATGAGATTTGATTAATTAGTGACGGCATTAAGGACGTGCGTACGGGCAGTGCAGCTCGGAATTATCCTTTTTAATACCATAAATTATAGGGCGAAGTTGCACTCGGACTCGGTTTGTGCGGTGGAATCAGAGGGGAGCGGGGAAGAACAGAACTGTTTTCTCTGACTCGAGCCGCTTTTCGTATCTTTAGAAGCAAAACGGGGCTAATTATTTCAATGATAACACCGCGCCTGCCTGCACCGTGCTTGGTGGATCCAAGAGAACATTGAGAGAGTAAAGGGGTTAGGAAGTAAAAGGGGGGCTCAACCCCCCATCTCCGCGACGAAAAGGCAATCTTCTTCTTACCAGATGAGCTGGTTGAAGGTTTGACTGTTTCGACTAAAATTGATAACGGTTGAACATTTTGACAATTAAGGAAAAATATAAGAATTTATATCTTTTCACTCAGTGCTTTTGATTTTCAATTTAAATCTATTTAACATAAGATGACCATCCATAGTTGACCAATGAAAAAGGACGGTTGGAGATCATAGTAAAGGCCTGATAATCAACTTAATTCCTTTACCCAAATCCTGGACTGTTTTGACTTAGGAGGCTCAACGCTAGAGCTAAGAAATGTTTTTCTTATAATTGAAGACATCATTATTTGAATCAAAAGCATCCAGGAATGTAATTCGTATTTACATAATAAGTTCATGAGATATGTTGGCCATCCATAAGTTTGTTAATCTCTGGTAACTTAGAAACTGGTGCTTGTCATGAAGTGAGTGAATGAGTGAGGTAGGTCATAGATTCAGGGTAAATCGAGGGAGGCCTGGTGAGTGAGGAGCTGCTGTCAAATTTGGGCTTAGTAATGCACAGACTGAATAGGACCTAGATGAAACTTAGTCCTGCATGCAAAATTAACCACCACCGAGTGTACTTAGGACTTCAATTGGCTCGCTTCCGTCGTTCTCGAACCAGCAACTCGAGCTGTAAGTCCCCAACATTACGAAGTATTGGAAGGGTCATAGTTATGGAACATATCTCGTAAACTTATGGTATTTAGTATCCGGGTTTAAACACCGAGGGTTCAATATGCCAGAAAAGTAAGCGAAATGTCCTGAAAATCACGTGACGCCTATTTGAGAAGACAAGGAATTAGTTCCTCAACAATTCCATCCATAACGGAGTGAGAAGAGTATAATGGTGCAGGTCGTTGACGAAGGAAGTTGGGAAATAGAAATCCCAAAACGCGATAGATGAACATTTGGCCATGGAAGGCGCTAGCTTGCTTGCTTGCTTGCCTTAACGTTAACAAGTATATTCTAAAAGGACCGTTGTTGGAAGGAAAGGGGTGAAGAGGAGGCTAGGGGAGAGGGGGGTATTGCCGCGATTTCACTTAGATATTGTTAATTACCCCTTTCGGTGTCAATTAAGAAGAGTCTTAGCTATCTTAGCTGCGGTTCCCAGTTCTAGCTCTTTATCGCGTTCCGTTTTACCAAACTGACTAAATATGATTGGACGAGGAGTATAGGGGGCTCTCTCGGGAGGGAGCCAATCGGAAACGGAAGATTTTAACAAGGCCCCGTTTTGATATTATTCAAACTTTAAACAAAAGAGGTGTATCTCGCCCCCCCCCCGCCTTGCCGATATAAATAGTATATCATTCAGATAAAACTAGAGCCGCTAATTGCTGCAGTAATAATAAAATATAGCTATCTTGTGTCATAACGGGACATGTCGTCCTAAACCGGAAACGAATCAACCCTATACACGCTTGCAACGGGATAAATATATGTGTATATATGACGTCGCTTCCTTAAGGAACTGATTACGGGCACGGCATGAGCCTTAATTCGCTAAAGGAATTATGGGTGGGATATCCTTAATTTGAAATGTTTCAAAGAAAAAAAAAACGAAATGGATATATGCAAGGAAGTTGATATTTCGTTTAATTACTCGGGCCCTGATTGTTGAAACCCAAAGTACTTAGTACCGTTGGAAAGAGGAGAAATAGTACTATAACATACTCAAAGGACATCCCCGTATCTCTTATAGAACCAGAGTTAAAAGGTGTCTTGTAAATATAAGTCGATGTTAACCCTATAGCAAGGATGTTTTTGACCATTTTGCTTAATTACTCGGCCCCTGATTGTTGTAAGTCCAAGTACTTAGTACCGTTGGAAAGAGGAGAAATAGGACTATAACATACTCAAAGGACAACCTAGTATCTCTTATAGAACCAGAGTTATGGCACTTGGAAATACTTCAACATCGCATTTTGTTTTTTGTGAAGAAGGAAATTAAACATGTTAATTGAAAATCCGGTTGAATTATAAGAGAAAAATTTCAATTTAAATGATCTGGTAAAGATAACTGGATGCAGGTATAAAGAGGAGCGGCGCTGAGTTCTAATTAAACAATTTCCTCGGATGAGAAATTGTTGATAGAAAAAGATAAATTTGAGACTTTGAATGCATGAAGGAAGGGTTGAGTGAGTGAGTGGGTGGTGAGTGTTTGGTCTTCGTGGCCAAACGAAATGGTTTCATTTAAAGTGCCCGTTTTTTTCTCAACGAATTCATTCCTTTATGTTTTTTATTCAATTTGTTTATAATCGAATTGATTTATCCGATGCCTATCCGATCTGCAGCATGCATGTAGAGGCTCCAATATATGTACAGATGTTTAGATTTAGAACACGTTTTTTTGTATCACTTCATCCACCGAGATTTAATTTAAGGCTTTCGGAAGTTTCAAATTTACTTTTTACTTTAATATTAAATAAAGACTACACACGAAACTTAATTTTTTATTATCGATGGTTTCGAATTTCATCGTTAATGCGACCGAACAACTCGCAGCTAAGCTAAACTTTATATTGAATTTTATTTTTCTCAATTACTTATTTTATAAATTAGTTTTTTATAGACACGTATTTCAAATTAAAATAATAGTCGCGATTAACAAGCTATATACGCTTCAATCTTAAATACTCCTTCCTATATTGCGGATATTTTAAAAATTAATCAACCAATTAACTCATTAACAAGGACGTGTTTTAATTGGGTGTAGATTATAAGAATTATTCAACAATGAAACTAATTGAGATATGTTAATTTGCATGATTTACAATTAAATCCAATTAACGATTGTTTAATTATTTGGTTGCCAATGAAATCTAAATTCAATAGAATAAAGCAAAATCAACCACAAGTAGAATAATAAATAGTGTTACAAAATACAGCGGGTTCTATGGGGAATTTTGAGTCGAAAATGTTCTATGACATTGGAGTGTTTTTTACGGATTACCCTTGAATTATAAGTCAGAAACTTAAAATGTAGAAGAGCTAGTGGCAAGTATCATAATTACTGAACATTACCAACTTTGCTTGTACCTAGGGATAGACTTAATTTGTGAAATTTGATAATATTTAAGAGACGTTAAACTAGGGAACGAATGAAGCGCTGTTAGTAATTTTAGCGGTAAAAAGATGACTTTGGAGCGAGCTGCGAGAGTCGTTAAATATTAAGTTAAGGGTTCGCGGCCGTGATAACGTCTTATAGCCGAGATGCCGCCTCCCTCGTCGTGTTTACGGCATCGAGGACAAACTCTTTCACAGCTCGCTTTGCGACCACCACCGACAAAATTAAATCGTAACGTCATTTTCAGGCAGGCAGCTTGGCGAGAGCCTGGATCCTAATCATCGTTATTCTCTATGCCTAGTTCCCGGAATTTCTTAAAATTTTAACGGGCTACGGGGGGTGTGGGGCCATGCAGTTTGCCGAAAGTCAATCTATCGGAATAATGGCGTCTTAACTTTAAATCGATTCTAGCGCCCACACCTTGTCAAATTATAAACTGAACCCCTTCCTTAATTTCAAAATGTATTTAGAAATACAACCTCTGGGTAGAATTTTGGATAGTGATACATTTTTAAATAAAGTAAACAAAATTTAAGTCGTATAATTAGTGACTTATAGCAAATATTATGACAAGCTAGAAATGTTTATTTTCTAAGGAGAATGAAATGATTTTAAAATTACCAATGTTTTAATTGATTTTCCGTTGATTTTACATATAAAATTATATTTTAAATTTTGGCCAAAAATTGACATCTTAAGTTATTTCAGAGAAATCCATCTCAAGTGAGAAACGTTAATGCGGTATAGCTAATTGGTTAGAATTGGTATAAGTTTAGTTTAACAATTTCGATGATATTTCATCCATCAAGATTACACGGCATTTAATTCATTCTCCCTTTAAGACTAAATAATTCTCCGTGAGATCTTTGGCTTAAACGGTGCATGCGGGTGCAACTTAATCAATTAGCTTCTTCCGACAATCTCGCGTCATCGCGTGAGAAAGATTGAAGTTTCTCCGTGCCAAGGAAGAACTGCAGCGTTTAAGAAAAATCACAGTTAACTAATAGAGAGAGAGGCATCCTTAATTCTGCAGTCGGCAACTTCTCCCTTAACGAGTTACATCCTAAAAGACCCCCCTACCCCTATCGCCTCCCACGCCGCCCCATTAACGCCACGGCTCCTGAGAAAATATAGTCTATATATGGACCCGTACCAGCGTTCCACAAAAAGATATAATACTATATATTTCTGAGACACAAGCATGTGCAAGCCCCCTCAATTAGGAGTATCTCCCCAAGTGACTTCCTCTAAGGCGAGAGAGAGAGAGAGAGAGAGAGTTAGCTATATACCCGACCGCCAAGGGACCAGCTTCGTCTCCATGAACCAAAGTTGTTACGTATAGTTCAATCATAAGTAATGCAACGAGGACAAGTGCAAGAGACCACGTTGTATGATTCTTTGGAGGCTCGTTCATTCACGGCGTCTACATTGCCAAAGACTGCATTGAAACCGTGAACGAGGCATATACTTTTTGTTTTAATCTATGAACTTTTTAAGAAAGTTTCACACGCATACTTATTGAAAGTTATGTTACTCATGGTTGAATTTAATTCTTCCTTATTTATCGGGAGAGTTCGCGCTTACAAGGCGTTGAGAGATTAGACAGTTTAAGCAATTTTATACCCGCAATAGACTATTCCATAAATTACGAAGAAACCAACACACCTTCTTGGGTTATACTTCCCTGGCGCCGACGAAGAGACAACGCAAGACGAAGTTCACCCCAGTTCAATACACGCGGAATTGGGAGGAAAGCCAACTCGCAATGCCTCTAGCGGTGCTTCATGGCGCCAGGGCGATAACCCAAGAAGGTGACCTGCCCCTCCCCTGTGCACAGTGTTTGCTTCCAATCTGATATTAATGAAATTGCCTATACTCCAGTCGTTCTGCTTTTGAAATTCTATACAGTTCTTTTAGTAGTCTAGTATTTGCTTATCCTGTCTATTAATTGGTGGTCTATTACGAAAGAGCTCGCTAGCACGGAGAGGACACGGAGACGGCTCTTCACCTCCCCCCTCTTAATTCAACACCCCAAAAATGAAATCTCTTCCAAAACGGGAAAACTAACTTAATATATATTAAGTCGCCTTCAAAGCCTAAACCACGTAACTCCCTTATAACCTAGAACAGATTTGGAAAATGAAATTTAACATTTCAACTTAAGTTTATAGAATTTAAACTATGAAAAAAAAATCCCAAACAAAATAGTTACGTAATTAATAAATAAATAAAATAGCCAATATTTTAACGACTTAATTACGCAATATAATGTGAAAATAAAAATTTGGTAAATAAAATACTAAGTACTTAATGAAACTATTTAAAATAATTTTAATTGGTCGCCGCTTAATTTTTTTAAATGTTTAAAACAATAAGAGGAATAATATCATTTGGAATGGAATTAATTCGGAACATTTTAATTTTTGCAGTTACTTGATATTTGCATTAAATATTATTCTAAGGAAATGTATAGTGGGAGTGGGGGGGGGTTTGAGCGGTTGGGACTATTAGGGCTTATTAATGCTCTCTAGACCTAAACTCGTTAGATATCCTTTAAGAGGCGTATAATCTTCTACAAATGAACCGACAGCCTGGACACCCCCCCCCCTAACACAATATGCGCATATATATTATATATATACAATATTCTTGCGTATGGGGTTGCATGGGACTATTTTCATTATACGGTCATTTAGAGCTCCCTCTCTCTCCCAAAGTTTAGAGAGTGGGGGGTATCTCCCCCGGAGACCAGGGGGGGTTAGAGTGGCCGGGAAAATTCTTAATTAATTAGACATTCGCAAATATATATAAATATGTGCGGTCTGTCCGTACGTGGCGGACTTCTCTCTCAACTCATCTCCTCTCATCCTTATGGGGTCCTCCCCCATGGGAGTCCCAATGGCAGTCCCGTTCCTGTTGCGCCCATTGCGCTGAACTTATTTCCAAATAATTTCCCCATCTTTAATTTCGAGACCGGTCATTTTTAATGTAAATATATTTCAAATGTCTATTTCGATTAACGGTGCTTATCATGCTGTTTGAATAACTTTGAGATTTAAGAGTATACTTTGGTATAGGGATTGGATGTTGGTCATTTTTGGTATTTTTAAAAGAAGGTCAGCCATTTTAAAAGATGGCGGGTGTTACGGTAGGGATTTTTAAAAAATGAGCTTTAGTTAACTTCAGAAATATTGGAATTTTTTATAAGACACTAATAGCAAAGGCACTCGGCGTTGCCCGTCAGTCCGTCACGAAATTTTTATTAGTTTTCGGGCCGCCATTTTTAAAGATGGAGGCTAATTGAAATTTTAAACCCAAAATCTTACCATAAACCCACCCCGTCTATAGCAAAAGATGAGTCTCAGTGTACTAAATATTAGTCAAATCCGTTGAAATGCACGGATGCTATTCCATAAAGAAGGTTTTTATGCATTGATATCCGCCATTTTTCAAGATCGAGGCGGATTGGAAAAATTTTTCTTAGTGCGTACCTACTACTTAAAGAGTAACATCCCTGCAAAATTTCAGCGGCTTGAGCTGGGCCTCGATTTTTTAATAGCTTAAATTTGTTGATGATTTTGATGTTCTAACCTGAATCGATTCAAAATTAATCTGGCGTTGTCATTTCACTCTCCCTTTAAGGGACAAAATTATTAAATATTTCTTATCCAAAATGAAAAAAAATGGCGAATGAAGAACGGAAATGCGTAGATTATTATTGTGGCGATTCACATCGGGAATAAAATGTTTATCAAATCATCATCCAGAAATATTTCTACGTCAAAGGAACGCTTTTTTTTAAAAAAAAATCGAAATAGAATTGAATTTTAAATGGAGTGATTTTTTCGTTTGATGGCGTTACAATGACTGGCGAATTTATATATGGTATAATTATACAGTTCTTTGATAAAAGAGAGCTTGTATTTCTGAGTTGGACCATCAATTTCTGCAATGCATGACTCACGGCACGAATTTAAGCATTTCCTACTTTCGCAAACCCCCCCAAGCTTGAGTAGAAAAAAAAAAAGGATTACGTAGGCCTATCCCGGGCCTTTGACGACAACAACAACAAAAATGGCAAACGCCGCCATCATCATCTCAACCTCATCTCCAAAGCATTTATCCGTCCCTGTACAGGTACATACGCTCTCAATTTGCATATACACGCCGCGACCCGTTACATCAAGCAAATACTTCGCATTTTTACTCAGCTTTTTTCATTTCAAAATTTTAAGTAGTTGCTGCGGTTTTTCCCGAGCTTCTAAACTCATTTTTCCAGACTAATTTTTAACTGTTTGTACAGAAGTCAGAATGTTGTCGGTTTAAGAAATGACAAGAATTTCATGAACTTAGAAATATATTACTTCATTCTGGTAAAAATTACGTAAACATTATCAAATTCCATGACTTTTAAGAGAGTTTTCAAATTCCCTCACTTTTACGGGCATTTTGAAATTCCCCGAAACTCCTTGTTAAAATCTCCCGACTTTTACTACCATTTCACAATTCCTTGAAACTTATTTTCAAATGCCCTAAAACTTTAACAACATTTTGAAATTCCTCGAAACTCATTTTCAAATTCCCTAATATTTTAAGAGCAATTTTAAATTCCTTGAAACTCATTTTAAAATCCCGACTTTTAAGAGTATTTTGAAATTCCTTGAAACTCATTTTCAAATCCCCTGACTTTTAAGAGCATTTTGAAATTCCTTAAAACTCATTTTCAAATTCCCTGACATTAAAGAGAATTTTGAAATTCCTTAAAACTCATTTTCAAATTCCCTGACATTAAAGAGAATTTTGAAATTCCTAAAAACTCATTTTCAAATCCCCTAACATTTAAGACCATTTTGAAATGCCTTATAATTTTCAAATCCCCTAACATTTAAGACCATTTTGAAATTCATTCAAACTCATTTTCAAATTCCCTGACTTGTGGCAATCCTGGTTTTCGTATTTCTAACATATTCGTTAGTACAATTCTGCATAAAACTAGCATTTTCCAAGATGAACTAAGCCTAGCATCAGAATTGCAAAGTACAAATTGCAAATCATTATACAATATCCTCTCCCCCCCCAACCACCCCGTCTACTCTGTTTTTTATTAGACCGTCCATAAGTTCATCATAATGAGAACCAAATAGCTTAAAAAGTCAAGTACGTAATTTGAACCAATATCACTTGACCCTAATAAGAATGAAGAGACACACTTTAATAACGCTTTCCTTTTAGAGTCAAGAGAGGAAGGTAAGGGGTTATTTTCTAGGGATAGGTAGATGTAAACTCTAACAACATCCAGGATATTCGCATCCTAGAGCAAAAGATGAAAGAATCCTGTACATTTAGAAAAATAAAGGTTCCAGAATATTCTCTGGAGCGAGGAGCTGAAGGCAGAAGCGACTATCCAATCAGAAGACAGAAGACTAAGAGAGGATGCCGTCGAGACACGCCCACCCCCTTTTCTGTCTCCGCCCACGCGCCGACACGCAACAAATATCTGCGATGCGTAAGCACAAACAACAACCCCAGAGAGATCAACTACCCGAGTCAGGCCAAAACCGCTCTAAGTTCAACAAAGTAATATTTATTTACGATTCAAATTCAGACCGTGCGCACCTTTCAAGATCTATTCGACGCATGCATTTATCTCTCATAATATGTAAAAAATGGGGGTTCTTCCCCCTTCCCCCCTTTGAATCAAATTATAACAGGGTTGCCAGAATTTGAAAATAATAATCAAATTCAAATTGTATAGCTGAATTTCAAAGCTTCAATTGGTTTTAATATCTGTATTTATTTATTTATTTAATTAGTTTAATTTTCCCTAATTATTTTTAGGGCAAACAAAAGTTGATAAGAGGGGATCAAATATGGTCTTATAAACAAGTCATCTCTTAATTTGGACAATTATTTGTTAATCACATGCATTTATCGAATGATCACTTTTCAAAATTGGAATTTGAAATTTCGTCAACAGAAACAATTTCACCCTAATTTTAAATTCTCCGACCTGTCCAGTTTCCCCTGACCCACGAAAACAAACTCATCATTTAATAATATTATTAAACGTTTAATTAGAATTAAATCCTCCAAATTTAATCAAAAACAAAGGCTCCCAAATTTCCCAATTTTTTAATATGCCTATTTATCCTAATACTTTATTTCATCATCAAAAAAATTAAAATTTCATTAAAATGACTTAGAACATATTTGCTCTCAGGGAATATTACTAAAAAAACGGACGATGAAGGGGCGGGGGGTGTAAAGGGAAGAAGGGGGTGTGGCCCATCGAATAGAAATTACTTTTTATATTTTTCGCAAAAAATTGCAAAGGTAAAAAAAAAGAACGAACGAAGTGTCGCACGCTTCAGTGAATCGCTAGAGAAAAGCCGAGCATCCGGACCAGATCTATTAATCAAAAATGTCTTGATTAGAATCAAGACCTAAAAAGTATCGATAAGACTGAGGTTATCACTTGTCTGAAGGATCAGATATTAATTTTTCTTTTTAATTGAAACTTAAATGCATGCTTAAGAAAAAACAACGTTCCATTACCGTTTTCCGTTGAAATAAATTATTTTACTGGTAATCAATTTCAAAAATTTACTTATCTCGGCTTTTCGACCACAATTCCATTCCCCGAAAACATTTTATCATTACATTAATTACTTTTGGGAGAGTACGTGTATGGTTTTTGCGTTTTAAAAGGTTCCTAAAGACGTTACATCTCCATTCGTGACCAGCACGCTTCGCAGTGGAACATTTTAATTATTCTAAAACCAATGGCGCCAAATTCAATAGGGACAGTAACATTTTTACTCGCGGTTTTGCAAAATGATGTAATATCAAGTGTACTTTAGTGAACCGTCGTATTGTTCTTTCTCATATTTCAGGGCATGATCAGTGTTACTGCCCAATTTCTCTCTCTAGTTTCTAACAATGGTTAGAGACTATTTGATAAGGCGCGGCACAACGTTATATTCTAAGTAGCACAAAAGGAAAATGAATCCATTTTTTTATATTTTGGTTTGAAATTAATAAACTCATGATAGTAGTTATAACGAACAGAAAGTCAAGGGAATGGCACCGGTAATGAGCAGCAAAAAGAGAGGAAATTTTGCTTCAAGGTAGCAGAGGGACATGGTAGTGAAAATAGTAATCTAGAATTTTGTTCGTTCAAACCTTAATATATCATGAAATATTCAAGTGAGGAGGCGGCACTACCTAGAAAGATTGATTTTGGCAGATAACAGCGAAAAAAATTATGTTCTACACACACTGGAACTATGGGAGAGTTTCTGGGCCACAGGTCGCACATGATGAAATTTCAACTCCAGTTTACATCTGTTCGTACTAGTAGCAGGTTAAGCTATAGTTTGCTCAGGTCCTGTTAGTCTCGAAAGGGTTATATAGTCCTCGTAACCAGTGGCGTCGCTAGGCCTTTTTGGGGGGGACTATAGCCCCCCCAAATTCCAAACTTAGCCCCCCCCCAAAAAATAATCAGTAAACCCTACCAAAAAATTGCTGTTAGCAACCTAAAATTCTGTAGCAATATATAAAAAATTTTCAATATCAAACAGTAAAATTTTGAAGAAAAAAACAGATGGAAACAAGTAAAATGTTTCATGTTCTTTCGAAGGGAGTCCCAATAGTGTGGACTAAAAGCTAACCAAAACTAAAAATAAACCTAAGACGAGTGAAAGTCCTTCATAATCGGTTCCGTAGTCTTTATCAATAAAAGGTTGTATATCTTCAAAATACGAATAATTTCACGTTGACACAAATTTACGGATAGTTTTAAAGGTCTACACATTTTCCAAAGAACCCATTATGCAATTTAGCCACATCGTAGTATACCATAGGCTCTTAGTTTGACCCGAGCCGTAGTAGTACTGGCCGGGGTTTTCGCTTTCGTTATCGTCAGATTTTAGCTTAAATGGAACCAATAGTGGTAGCTGAGCTCAGTTCGAGATTTTATTTTAATTAATAATTTTTCACACCGCACCCGGGAATTGAACCCGGCTGGCTGGCGCAGCAGTAAGACACGCTACCACTGTGGGGTCGGACATTTCTGATTTTTTGTTTAGGGTCTTTGAATTTTTTTCTTTTTATTCATGTGCTAATTAAATAGATAACGATGTGGCTACTATTAAGTCCCAGCCCTTGGGCCATCTTGTTTATATTAAGTTCTTATAATAACTTTAAAATAGTTTGCCCAGATTTAGCCCCCCCCCCCCAAATTTCAAACCCTAGCGACGCTACTGCTTGTAACTTTTAAAAGGTTGTTGTCATGGCTTAACAGACCGCTATTACAGTTTTTTATTGTTTTATAGTTTATTTTGACACGTTATCTCCCAAAAGTAATTAATGTAATGATAAAATGTTTTCGGGGAATGGAATTGTGGTCGAAAAGCCGAGATAAGTAAATTTTTGAAATTGATTACCAGTAAAATAATTTATTTCAACGGAAAACGGTAATGGAACGTTGTTTTTTCTTAAGCATGCATTTAAGTTTCAATTAAAAAGAAAAATTAATATCTGATCCTTCAGACAAGTGATAACCTCAGTCTTATCGATACTTTTTAGGTCTTGATTCTAATCAAGACATTTTTGATTAATATCTGTTCCTTCAGTCTTCATTTTAATTAAGAATGTTAAGAAACTGTTTTACATTTTCAAAATCTGCACTAAGCAGAAACAAATATATATAGGGGACCATAACTTTCGCTCAATCAGACATTTATTTATTATGATACTTCAAAAAAAACGTAAATCAATAAAAGTTTGTATTCTTATTGTAATTAACATAATACAATTTTTTACAATCATTCATTGAAACGCGAGGCGCCCCCTAAAAATTCCAGAAATAGGACCAAATTGACAATTTTACAAAATTTTTAAAAATGCTGATTATGTCCGTTAATCATTTAGCTCAAAATTGTCATAAGCCCAATATGAAATTCGGATATCCTTAAAACTTCATAAAGACGATCCGAGATTTTCAATTTCACACTTTTTTTGTAGCATAAACTAACGTCTGTTTGATATGAAGCTTAAAACCTTAAACAAAATATAGTCAGGGCTACCCTAAAAGTTCACCAAGATGATCCAAGATTGTTAATACGCCTAAAAAGTGCCATCTTCAAAATATGTAGCCGGGGAAAAGAGAGCGTGATCGAGTGGGCTATGCTAGTGGTTGGAAGTCGTGGGGGTTGGGACAGTGATAAGGAAGTTGAGATGGATTGGAAATAATGATGGGCGACCTGCGGCACCGTATCTCTCCCTATGTACCTCGCGCACGCCCCTACCCTTCGGTAGGCGATTGCTAAGTGCTGCCGCGGAGCGCCATTTTATTTGTATGAGAACTAGCTTCTATTTTGAAGATAGAGGGAGCGCCCTTTGCAATTTAGTCCAGTACGACCCTACCTAACCGCTGAGGATGCTGAGAGGACTATGTTGCCGTAGGTGGGGGTACACAGGCAACGCTATAGTTGTGGGGGTTTCTACTCCATTCCTCTCTCCTTCAAGGTTGGGACTCCAGGCATAGCCAACTCCATCACGCACTCGACAACGCAAAACAACTCGCGCCAGCGTGGGAAATAAGGCGGTGACACAGGGCAAATGACCAGTTTAAAAATTCCCTGGTCCAGTTCAAAAATTAAATCGGAGGGGGGTCAGTGGTCCACGAGACTACTAAGAAAGTTCAAGGGTAATCAGACTCCACACATTAAAATTCTCATATTTTAATTATCCACTTCTTTAGTTTAGCAGACGACGTGCTCTGGTCAATGGTAACGGACCAGTTTATTTATTCCAAGTCAGGAAAGTCACTGGCCTAATGTCCAGTTTAAAAAATGCTTATTTGGTCACGGACCAGAAAACTCACGTAAACGCGACGCGAATGACGAAAACTACGTATTTTCCGACTGCCGAGAGGCGAAATAGCCCGGCCTCCTTTTACGTCCCCCCTTGTATTTTGAAAGTGGGACTGGGACTATGGGGCGCGAATACTTAGGCATCTAATACCTTCTCTCTAGTAAACTAGATATCGCTTCTTGGTAAAACTTTATATAACTAAAACCATGAGTTTATAACATATGTTCCAAAACAAGCTTCATACAACTTTTCGAAAACAAATTTCCCTGAGATTTCCAGGCTTTTCCCCATATACTTCCCTGAGTTTTCCATGTTTTTCCCGTATATGGAGTATCCCATGGAGCAAATGTTAACAAAGGAGGGAAGGGGCAAATAGGACTATTACATAATCAAAGGATATCCCCGTATCTCTAATAAAACCAGAGTTACGAGCTTCCAAAATTTAGTGTAATGTTAATCCTATGGAGGAGGCAAAGTACCTACAAGTACCCGGGGCAAGTACCTACAAGCACGCGGATCAAGTACCTACAATCACCCGGAGCAAGTAGCTACAATCACCTGGAGAAAGTACCTACAAGCACCCGGGGCAAGTACCTACAAGCACCCGGGGTAAGCACCCAGGAGCACCCGGGGCAAGTACCTACAAGCACCCGGGGTAAGCACCCAGGAGCACCCGGGGCAAGTACCTACAAGCACCCGGGGTAAGCACCCAGGAGCACCCGGGGCAAGTACCTGCAAGCACCCAGAGGCACCCGTGGCAAGTAACCACAAGCACCCACAAGTAACCACAAGCACCCACAAGTACCTAAAAGTACCTTCAAGCACCCACAAGTAACCACAAGCACCCAGAATTACCTACAAGTACCTTCAAGCACCCACAAGTAACCACAAGCACCCACAAGTACCTACAAGTACCTACAAGTACCCAGAAGCACCTACAAGTATCCACAAGCACCTACAAGCATCCACAAGCACCTACAAGCATCCACAAGCACCTACAAGCACCCACAAGCACCTACAAGCACCCACAAGTACCTACAAACACCCACAAGTACCCGGGGCAAGTACCCACAAGTAACCACAAGCACCCACAAGTACCTACAAGTACCTTCAAGCACCCTCAAGTACCTACAAGTACCTTCAAGCACCCTCAAGTAACCACAAGCACCTACAAGTACCCACAAGTACCTACAAGCACCCACAAGTACCTACAAACACCCACAAGTACCTACAAACACCCACAAGTACCCGGGGAAAGTACCCACAAGTACCTTCAAGCACCCACAAGTACCTTCAAGCACCCACAAGAACCCACAAGTACCCACAAGAACCCACAAGTACCTACAAGTACCCACAAGTACCTACAAGTACCCACAAGTACCTACAAGCACCCACAAGTACCTACAAGCACCCACAAGTACCTACAAGCACCCATAAGTACCTACAAGCACCCACAAGTACCTACAAGTACCCACAAGTACCCACAAGCACCCACAAGCACCCAAAAGTACCCACAAGAACCCACAAGTACCCTCAAGAACCCACAAGTACCCTCAAGAACCCACAAGTACCTACAAGCACCCACAAGTACCTACAAGCACCCACAAGTACCTACAAGCACCCATAAGTACCTACAAGCACCCAAAAGTACCTACAAGTACCTACAAGCACCCATAAGTACCTACAAGCACCCACAAGTACCCACAAGCACCCACAAGAACCCACAAGTACCCACAAGAACCCACAAGTACCCTCAAGCACCCACAAGTACCTACAAGCACCCACAAGTACCCACAAGCACCCACAAGCACCCACAAGTACCTACAAGCACCCACAAGTACCTACAAGCACCCACAAGTACCTACAAGCACCCACAAGTACCTACAAGCACCCACAAGTACCTACAAGCACCCACAAGTACCTACAAGCACCCACAAGTACCCACAAGTACCTACAAGCACCCACAAGTACCTACAAGCACCCACAAGTACCTACAAGCACCCACAAGTACCTACAAGTACCCACAAGTACCCACAAGCACCCACAAGTACCCACAATTACCCACAAGTACCCATAAGTACCTAAAAGTACCCATAAGTACCTACAAGCACCCACAAGTACCAACAAGTACCCGCAAGTACCCACAAGTACCCGCAAGTACCCATAAGTACCTAAAAGTACCCATAAGTACCTACAAGCACCCACAAGTACCTACAAGCACCCACAAGTACCTACAAGCACCCACAAGTACCTACAAGCACCCACAAGTACCTACAAGCACCCACAAGTACACACAATTACCCACAAGTACCCATAAGTACCTACAAGTACCCATAAGTACCTACAAGTACTCACAAGTACCTACAAGTACCCACAAGTACCCACAAGTATCTACAAGTACCCACAAGTACCTACAAGTACCCACAAGTACCCACAAGTACCTACAAGTACCCACAAGTCCCTACAAGTACCCACAAGTACCTACAAGCACCCATAAGTACCTACAAGGACCCATAAGTACCTACAAGCACCCATAAGTACCTACAAGCACCCACAAGTACCTACAAGCACCCACAAGCACCCACAAGTACCTACAAGTACCCACAAGCACCCACAAGCACCCACAATTACCCACAAGTACCCATAAGTACCTAAAAGTACCCATAAGTACCTACAAGCACCCACAAGTACCCACAAGCACCCACAAGTACCCACAAGTACCCACAAGCACCCACAAGTACCTACAAGTACCCACAAGTACCTACAAGTACCCACAAGTACCTACAAGTACCCACAAGTACCCACAAGTACCTACAAGTACCCATAAGTACCTACAAGCACCCATAAGTACCTACAAGCACCCACAAGTACCTACAAGCACCCACAAGTACCTACAAGCACCCACAAGTACACACAATTACCCACAAGTACCCATAAGTACCTACAAGTACCCATAAGTACCTACAAGTACTCACAAGTACCTACAAGTACCCACAAGTACCCACAAGTATCTACAAGTACCCACAAGTACCTACAAGTACCCACAAGTACCCACAAGTACCTACAAGTACCCACAAGTCCCTACAAGTACCCACAAGTACCTACAAGCACCCATAAGTACCTACAAGGACCCATAAGTACCTACAAGCACCCATAAGTACCTACAAGCACCCACAAGTACCTACAAGCACCCACAAGCACCCACAAGTACCTACAAGTACCCACAAGCACCCACAAGCACCCACAATTACCCACAAGTACCCATAAGTACCTAAAAGTACCCATAAGTACCCACAAGCACCTACAAGCACCCACAAGTACCCACAAGAACCCACAAGTACCCACAAGAACCCACAAGTACCCACAAGAACCCACAAGTACCTACAAGTACCTACAAGCACCCACAAGAACCCACAAGTACCTACAAGAACCCACAAGTACCCACAAGAACCCACAAGTACCCACAAGAACCCACAAGAACCCACAAGTACCCACAACAACCCACAAGTACCCACAAGTACCCACAAGTACCTACAAGCACCCACAACAACCCACAAGTACCCACAAGAACCCACAAGTACCTACAAGCACCCACAAGTACCTACAAGCACCCACAAGTACCTACAAGCACCCACAAGTACCTACAAGCACCCACAAGTACCCACAAGTACCTACAAGCACCCACAAGAACCCACAAGTACCCACAAGAACCCACAAGTACCCACAAGTACCTACAAGCACCCACAAGAACCCGGGCAAACCACCTACAAGAGCTCAAACGCAATGTTTTTCTTGCTTAATATCCCTCTAACGGCGTGAATCACGACAAAAACGCCGTAAGTCCAATATAAAAAATTAGGGCTAAAATGCGTGTCTCTAACAGTGGTAAAACGCCGTAAATCCAATACCCAAAACAACGTAAGTCAAAGTATGTGTTAATAATGATAAAAATCGATACTTAAACTTAATTGATCTTAATGAAACTAAGAAAAGGCACATCTATGGACTGTTATCTTTCATTTAAGATGGTTCCCAAACGTAACGAATGATTAGTTTTCTTTATACACGATCCCAATTAAGGTCATTTTTCAAAAAAATCCCATGTTATGTCTATGGAAGAATATTGTATCTTTCACCAAATGTCTGATTAATTTTATGGATTCTAAAACCACCCTTAACAACTTTTTTCTTTATAGAACTAACTATTAGTTGGATCTCTTTGAAATTTTAACAACATATTTAGGGCCCAAATTTTAGTTCACTGGCAAAATTTCAAAGCAGCAAACACAATACGAAAAAAGTTACGGCCAATCAGAGAACCCTCCTTTAGCATTAGAGGCAGTATCAAGTCTTATCTAAGAGAGCGACCGCTCTCCTAGAATACGAATCCCCGAGCAATCTAGTCTACATAGCGTTCCAGTCACTTGGAATGCGGGAATGTTTCTTTCAATGGGAACTTTTCAAAGTTTGCTCCATTACAAACCGCTCAAAGACTATAATAAACAAAGTCGATATTTCTCCATATAGCTAGGAGAGAGAGAGAGCGCCTTTACATTTCTATTGTCAAATTATTTCAGAGGAGAGGAAACGCCGTTTCCCGCTAATATCAAGAACAAAATCTAAAAAAGTTAAAAATTCGCGGATCATCCCGACCCCAGAGTTCCACTTTTTTTGTGTTTTTAATGGTTTTTCGAGATATCGAAGGTGAAAAATAAATTTAGGTGTTAAAGGCCCGTTCAGACTATTGACTAAAATCTTAAATTGTTGTCGGTTACGTAAAAGGAAAAATATTAAACATTAAAAATTAAATGATTTCTTATTACAATATGATAATTAGAACATTTAATTAGTCTTAAAAATAATCAAGGACTATTGCGCCACCCGCCATTTTGGTTTAGAGTCGTCTGCTAAATCGAACCACTTACCCCTTAAGGGATTGGTTGAATTCTTGCAGGATGAGAGAGGTAAGGGTAAGTAAGGTAGGGGAAGAGGTTCGGTTTAGCAGACGCCGCTAAAGCAATGGCGAATTTAGGGCTCTGGTCAAGTCTCAGACGACACATTTTCTGGTCACCCTTATACTGTTATCCAGACAATTTCCCTGACCTTTTAGGCCCATTTTCAATTTCCCTGACCTTTTAGGCCCATTTTCAATTTCCCTGACCTTTTAGGCCCATTTTCAATTTCCCTGACCTTTTAGGCCCATTTTCAATTTCCCTGACCTTTTAGGCCCATTTTCAATTTCCCTGACCTTTTAGGCCCATTTTCAATATCCCTGACTTTTCCAGGATTTCCAGGTCGTGTACGAACCCTGTTCTTGCAATTTTCCTTTAACATCTTAGTGCCTAATTAGTTTCATTTAATAATCTTCATTACGTATGATATTTGAAACTTAGAAATAAATGATTATCAATTTTTTTAAAGCTCGTGATCGAAGGATTATGTTAAAGAATTTAATAATTATTAGGTAACGGTATAAAGAACAATTGCTTGGGGATTTGATAAGGTTTCTTCGAATTGATTGCTTATTAGAGAACTCTGGACTGTCACGTTGAAGTAGATCTCATTTCTTAAAACAATTGCGGGCCTGAAATGCTGCAACAGACAAGGACGTTGCGTTGAAAAAATAATAAAATAATATTTCGTTGATTTGGTTGTGATAAAGACAATCATCTGTTCATCCGTTAAATTGTTCTTTTAAAAGTCACACGTCCTGACTAATTTAATCTAGAATCAAGGGATAGTCGTAGCTCCGAATTTTACATCTTTTATATCTATATAAATCAAAGTCCTGACTGACTGATAATCAAGGCCCAGCCCAAACCGCACCGCTTGCCCTAGAAGGCTGAAAATTTGCAGGAACGTTACTCATAAGTAGTAGTAGGCGAGTACTAAGAAAGATTCCCCCAATCCGCCGCCATCTTAAAAAATGGCGCCCAGAAATGTAAAAACATCTTCTATGCAGCAACAAATTCCGCGCCGCGTTTCAACCGATTTCGCAAATACTTAGTAGACTGGTTTCCTTTAACCTATAGACGGGCTGAATGCGGTCTTTCGGGTTCGATTTGACCCCATCTTTTAAATGGCGGCCAGAAATTTAAAAACCCTTCTTTATGGAAGATAATGTCCGCGTGAAAAGTAACAAAAAATGTCAGGACGGGCTGACGGGCAACGCCGAGTGCCTTCCCAATTTTATTACACGTGGTTTTGACTACACTCGGTGGTTAATTAAATTTGCAGGGCTTCCATCTAGGTTCTATTTAGTCTGCATTACTAAGCCAAAATTTGACAGCAGCGCCTGACCAGAATCTATGACCTACCTCATTCACTTCAAAATTACAAGCTCCAGTTTCCAAGTCACCAGACATTACAAACTTATGGGAAATATCTTACGAACTTATGGCCTTATTGAGAAGGTCCTATTCTATACGACCCTCATATTTTTTAACCTAATTAATAACCCCTAATTACGAGTCGTTTTGAATAAATTAAAATTTCTTAAAAATGTTTGTTAGTTAGTTTCAAAACACATAACGTCTAAGAGGTGCGTGTTTAGTTAGTGTTTCCTTGTTTCCAGTCCCATAACTAAATAGAAATTTATATTCTTTGTGTTCTGGACACGTTACGTGTACTATCCCTTTAAGTCTGCCACCCCCTTCCTTTGTTGGTGTCGGCTGATAAGGTTTTTTATTTTATCTGTCAGTTTTATCATGATCTTCATATCAGTTGAAACCCGTACTAAAAAATGCCATCAGCTCTTTTGTTCTATTTACCAAGAATTTGTAACTTTTACAATAAAACTTTAAATACGAATTAATATATATATTTTATTTTTACTTGGAAATTGTATTATAGGAAATATCTATCTACTACGTCATCAATCACGTGGTAAGTCTATACCGATTGTTAGACGTTGTGTCTAAATTTCTCAATTGTTATAATCTCCTAATTTAACTACATACTATTGTTATGGCGACGAGCTATAGTGTACAGCGGCAATCTGTCTCAAAGATATCTTTTATGTTACATCCGCCATTTTGATGGTAGGTGTGAGTGACATCACCTTAGCGACGCGAGCTTATCATTTTAATTTGGGTCTAGAATTCTTGGACCAAATTAATTAATACAAGGACAATATGATGTCTCAACTAATTCCTCGATCTAATCTTAATCAACTCCACCTCTTAAATCAATCTGATATGTCACCAATGTCATAAATGACATTGCAAGGTCAATAATAAATACCTAACAAATTATTGAGTTTTGACAAAAATAGCAAATGGCAATTGAGGCCGTTGAAGTATTAGGGAATTTTTCTTAATTAAAAATATGCGAAACGTAATTTAAATTTTAAATAAAATTAATTACAATTAGACTATCGTTATTTGGTTAAAGGAGTAATTCAAATAGTTAGCAAAAATTTAAACGAATAGACCGTTTTAGTTGTAAACAAGCGCCAGTTCGTGATAGCCTTCGACCATTGTTATATTACATTTCGTAGTCAGCTTTTGACCATAGCCAAACGTAATTATATCATGGTCAAAGGTCAGTATAGGTTAAAGGGTAGCAAAGGAATAGTGGACTTACCTAAAGTTAGAGAACCACTTGACGAGTTGCGCCGTGTTGTTCTTGTTGAACTTGATGTCTGGGAAGTACATCTTAAGGATGGCGGAACTTGGGTATCTGACGTAGAAGAACATCAGCTTGGCTTTGCGCAGGTGCATTGGCGTCAAGGTACTCGTGTGCACGTTAGCAACATGAAATCAAAACGAACACAAGAACCAATTCGATAAAAAGACCAGCGTTAAGGAGAAAATTTCACCAAAAATATTTTTTAACTAAATTTAGGGGGTCGTCCAATAAGGTTCTAGTGTTGAATATTTTAGACTGTAAGATACTTAATTATGTTATATTATAAAACACAAAAAGGATATCATAGCCATTCCAGAGTCGTAGGTTTGACTATCACCAGCGTCACTTCCGTCGCCATTTTCTTGCTTGAAACTTCCGCCACCAAGGCCCGAATAATGATTCATGGAGTCGGGAGAGCCGTGAGGTCCCCCCATCATGGAGGAATGAATGGAGGGGCTTCCTCCGTGCGCCATACTGTCGTCCTCCATGGAATTATGATCCAAGGAGGAACCCAAGTAGCTGTTGTGTCCCGTGACGGGTCCGTTATTGTTATTAGTAGTGGCGTTATTATTGTTAAAGTGTCCAGCTCCGAATCGGTGGGCGCTGTCAAAGTGGAACGGGTTGAAGACATCCGATTGCTGAAGAGACGGGTTAGGGATAGCCACGGATGTTGGTAAGGATACGGGGACCAAAGGAGGCGGGGCGATACCACCCGTCGCGGCGTGATGCAACGCGGCCACTTGTTCTTGAAAATTCACCATACTTCCGAGGAATTGGTGGTACTTGGAAACGGGTATCTCGGGTTCTTGCACCAATAACCGACTGACGGTTCGCGGAGTTATACGAGTGTCCGTTACCTTTTGACGCTTTTTCTTAGGGGCCACCACCAGGCTCATGGCTTCCGTTTGTTCGGGGAACTCGCCCCCCGAACTCGAGGTTGGTAAAGAGGCCGGGGGAGGTAATGGAGGGGGAGCGATGGGACTCGGGTGTTGAGGTTGAAGTTGATTGTGCGGATGAACCGCTAAACCTAACGCGGACACGGCGGTAAGTAATGACGTGGGAGGCGTTGGTGGAGAGTGACATTCCCGGGGTCCCGCTGGCAGTGACGCGTTAGGACTGACGCACAAGAACGGGTTAATCGGTCGTTTCAAGTTCCTCGGGTAATACAAGGGTCCTTTATTGTCCGGTGGTAAGTACGGACTCGTCCTCAATTGCGAGGAAGATCCCGATGATTGTCCGTGTCCATTTGCTCGATTCCCCCGATCAATTACTTTCGTTCTCGGGGATTTCCGGTCTAGCATTTGGGATAGTATATTGAATTCTTTATGGGAAGCGGACATGTGATGGGGAGGTAATGGTAAGTCACCGATCATCGTTACCGGAAGAGAACAGGGTGGGGGTTGTTGTTCGTTATGACGATTAAGAGGTACTTGGGCCTCGAGTTGAGAGGGAAGAGGTTGACTAGGTACCTCGTGGTTCGTATTGTTATTATTGTTAAGTCTTTCACTCCGTTCTTTATGGTTATGGTGGCTGCTATGATGGTTATGACGACTACTGGCCTTTTGCGCGGCCGATCTCCGTTGAGCGTACTTAGAAACGATCGAGTCAATAACGGTGGATAACGTCGAGGAGAGTTCCGATTTAAGACTATCAACTAACCATTCCAAATCGGGACAACCAATGGGTGTCCTGGAACTCGGGGACGACGAGCCACCACCCGCCGTTGAGGTTTTAACGATACAAGATTGTCTGTCTTCGGACTTACGCTTATGGTGGTGATGACCGGGATGGTCGTCCGTCGTTGGACCATTAAGATTCTTGGGTGTTGATGAGACGAAATACACGTTGGGTAAATTGAGACAGTCCCTTTCGCGATCCCGATTGGAACCGGAACTGGGCCGGAAGTTGGAGGAAGGCGAGGCGGCTTTAGCCCGAATCTCGCGTACATTATCCGAATCACAATCGCGTTTAATTTGATCCTCGACCGAATTTAATTCCTCGCTTCGCGCCGGACTTGATTCGTAAAGTCGACTGTATCTTTGCAACTCTTTCTTATTATCCAAACGTTTCTTCGCCGCGTCTTTAACTAAGGAAGCCGCGAGAACTACTTCATCCTCATCCGGGTCCGCGATTGGTACATCCTCGGGGATCTGTTCTTCATCTTCGTCTAATAAATCGTCTTCTATTAAGTCCTCGAGTTCATCTTCCTGGTTGAAGAATTGGGTACCATTCACATCCGACTTGGAGGAATCGTGTTGAATGGGTTGGTACAGTTTCCGTTTTTTGCAACCGTTAACGGGAACAGTTTGTTCGGGGTAATTGGAACCGTTTGTCGATGGGCTACGACCGGCGGATAAGGAACCGGGGACGTGATGCATGTTGGAGACGATGGTCTCGACACGCGCGCGTTTAATTTCTTGTAAGGAAGAACTGTTATCCTTTGAAACGCCATCGCGGGATTTACCACCGGTAGCGGAAGGACTGTTACTTCGACTACTGACGGTGCTTCCCTCCCCGGAGGACTGAGCCTCTTGGGAATTACTTGGACGCGTTGTTACCGACATCTTATCCGTCCGGGACTCGACTCTCTTCTCCTCCTCAGCTTCAAAGTTTTCTTCTTCCTTCTCGCTGGAGTTGCCAGTTTCGTTGTCCGATCGTAGCGCCCCCGCGGCTGCTGTTACGTTCCCGTTGCCATTTCCGCACCTGGTTGACGAAGGAACGGTGCTCTCTGATGCGTGAAGAGCCCCAACACCCCCTCCTACACCTCCTAACGTCGAGTTATTCGCGGAGGCGGCCGAAGACACCGCCGCTAGGAAGGCTTCACCCAACATGTTACCGAAAACGGTGGCCGGGTTCGAAGACTGTTCCCTCGTCGACGAACTACGGAGGGGTATATGGTTACGACCATTACCGTGACGTCTGGAACGTCGGGGGGACGCGTTACCACCCACGATCTCGCCTGGCCCCGTTTGGTTCGAAGAGGATGGTCCGGCGTCGGGGTGATTGTTGTTATTATCGCTGTCGTCTTGACCACTGACCATATTCATGTCTTCGTCGTCAGCGTCGCTTTCCGTGACGCTCGAAGCGCCGCCCGCGTCTTCTTCGTCGTCGGCCGTCGGTGAAGTGCGGCCGTCGCACGCCTCGCTAAAGTTCTTGCGATTCTAAAAGAAGAGATACGAATGTGTTAGTCGCGTTTTGATCGTCGAAGATGAGAACTCAGTGCCGACTTATCAAATGGGGAAAAATAATTGCGGGATTACGGTTGATGGAATTAAGGATTTTCATTGGATATTGGGCTTAGTTTTCGTTTTATCAAAAGGGATGGTGAAATGTTATTAAATTTGTTTTCATAGAAAATTGGGAAATTTATATCGAAGTGAGGGTTCAAAGAGAGCGTGACACGTTGATGGGTTAAGTTCCCTAATTTACATGGTTGGTATGAGCGGCTAAAATTTCCCATCGAACTTGATCTAATTTCATCATTATTTATCGTTGTAATTAAACTAATTATCACCGCTCTTTCATCTACCGCGCAAACAATGCTAAACCATTTCACATTCCCTTTAAGACTAACCAAAGATAATGGGGGTTATTATTCTTCGGAATTTCGCGCTTTATTTGAAGAATTATTCGTTGAAAAAGTCAGCGAGCGCGAACCTATAAATAACCCGAATAAAAGTATCGAGTTAACTTGACGCGACCATAATCAAAGCGTTAGGTATAGTTGAAAGCGGTAATTAAGTTATAAAGTAGTTTAATGAAGGGTACGAATATAATGTCGGCATTATCAAGTGTATCTAAACGAAGTGTACGTACAGTTTCATCAGTTTAGATAATCTATTTTTACGCGAGATTAAGTTTCGAACAATAAAACAACAATTGATTAAATCTCTATGGAGCGCTAATTCCCCCCCCCCCCCTAAAGATCTCACGTATTACGAAGCAGATTTTAAGTTTCGAAAGAATTCATTGTAATCCCGTATCTTTTCATTACAAAACCGCAAAACATTTATTGCTTATTTGTCATATTACGTTTTAGACATGCAAAGATTGTTTAGGGGGTTCCAATGTCGTGGACATTTTTTGCAGGCCAGAAGAACAAGTCATCCCATAATTTGGACAAGAATTTCCCTCACTTTTCAGTGACCTTTTGGGTCATTTTTAAAATTCCCCAAAATAAAATAAACCGACCAAATTTAAAATTATGTACCAGTACGAAAAATTAAATTTTATAAAACAAAATAATTTTAATCATTCAAGGGTCAAAAAGTGTATTAAATGCAACTTTCCCTCTACCCCAGGGGTTAACATCTTGGGCACACGCCCAAAAAGAAAAGCAAGGGCATCAAAAACAACAGCGGAAACGGTAAATACCACCACGAATATCAATCAATCATAAAAACAGCAGCCAAAGCGAAATTAAAATAATCAAACATAGCGTAAAACTAATTAATGAAAAATAGAAACACTATACGAAACGATAATGAAACGAAGAACTAAAATATCAAGACACGCACGATTCATCTAGGCTAGATTGGGATAAATTTACCTGCAAGATACTCCTCAACAGGTAGGAATTCTCGACCGTCACGAGGTCATCTTGACTCAAAATCAAATCCGAAGTGGACTCGTCATTTCCGTTGACAAACAAGTTGCTTTTCTCTTCGGCCGTCATGGACTGCAAACTTTGTAAAGCTTCTAAAGCGGGCAAGACTTGACCGGAAGCGGAGACGCTAGCGGATGAGGCCAAGTGGAGATTCCTCCGAGTCCGTATCCCATTCCGGGACAAATTTGAGCCGTCCATCTCAACCGTCATTGATGGTAAGTCGCCGGACGAGGCTCTTTGTCTGGCCAAAAGGTCGCTAATCAATTTACTTCCGGCTGAGGAGACGATATAACCGTTGGTCAAACGGGAAGTGAAATTGGGGATGGCCGCGTAACTGTTCCGTGGTTCACCGGCATCGACGCGTTGTCGAACGCGTTTTCCCGTGGCCGATTTGCAAGCGACGCTGTTCTTAGACTGATTGTTGTTGAACTTGGAACTCGGGGAAGTCGTTGTTGAGCTAGCGTTATCTTGAAGAAGGTTTAAGTCGTCTTCCGCCGATGACGTCATAGTCTCGGGAGGGTCTCCGATTGGTCGGGGCGCGCGAGCCCGTCAGGTACTACCGTTTCCGCCAGGGGGACAACGACTCAGTCAACAATCAACGTGTACGGTACGGGGGCCAACCTTTTTTCTGCGGGTACAGAGAGAATAAACGGGTAAGGAGTGCAAACTGTCTACTCGAGAGAACTCCTAAACAAACTAAAATAGTTTCGCGTACCCCCAGACTACAACTTTCCCGTTAAAACCAAACCAACAACATTTAGAAGCCCGTTTCTTTCTACTCCATACCTGGGGATAGTAGCAGCACGCGGTGTCTTTGAGAAGGGGTGTTCTCTGGCGCGAAACCACCGTTCCGTTATTCACCACTAGGACCACCATACATCGAGCACCCTCTGCGAGAGAGAGACAGAGAAGGAAGTCAGGAGGTGAAAGTAGATGGGCTGCGGGGAGACTAGTTGAGACTCACTCTCGTTTAAGGATCAGTAAAGATGAAGAAGGGGAAGAAGGACGTGGGGCAAACATTTTCGAGCCAAAGTATCTCTTTGGGAGTGTGCATTCATCACCTGCGCAAAGAGAAGGGAAAGACAGATATGTAAGAAGAAGTACGGACGCGGGCATCCACACCGACAGGCATAAAGAAATACATTGATAGAATTTTATCTAAAAGATTCATTATATTTTCTTTATCCGGTTGTTTG
Organism: Phalangium opilio; assembly: GCF_054372755.1. Classification (NCBI taxonomy): domain Eukaryota; kingdom Metazoa; phylum Arthropoda; class Arachnida; order Opiliones; family Phalangiidae; genus Phalangium; species Phalangium opilio. The sequence goes on along the minus strand of NW_028324166.1, from coordinate 684,409 downwards.
GTCGTCGTGTTACAGAAGGAGACGTTTTTTATATTAACAAAGAAAAGAATAGAAAAATCTTATCTTTAGAACAATAAGGAATTAGGTCAGACATCCCACGCATTGCCAATCTATTAAAAACTGTCCCCTTCCACCCCCAAACCGTTTCCACTTATTGAATTTGATAGTTTATTAAAAATTAAGAAAACTATTTTTATAATTAGTTTAGTATAAGAAGATATTGTAACGGTGAAGTGGTATCAAGCTGGCATCTATTTATTTATTTATTTAGTAAGGATGTTTTCTTATAGTGTTACGTAAAAGGGTTCTAAGACAGTGAGATGGTTCTATGGGGAATCAATTTTGAGTCCATGACATTTTAGCACACCTGATTCAAAATTTAAAAACAAAGACTTAAATGTTTTCACAACCACTATCAATTTTCAGTTCGCACCAAATACGAAATTCTTTTACCAAGTACATTATTAATCTGTTGAACTTAATTACAGCCTATAAAGATGGAGTTTAATCTCAATATTAAATTGATTTTAATCAATTGCCTCGAGTTCAAACCTTCGTCGGTTTCGGAACATTTGACAAATAGTTTTATTATCACACAAGTTAGGACAATGAGTAATAAATCTATAATCATTTTATCTCTCAACTGTTGATTACGTTTCAATTTATTCTAATTGACAATATATGTTCTTAAACCTACGATACCTAATCAATTATGCCATAAATTAAAATATTTACGATAAACAATGGCGATTAACGAAATTGAAAGTTAAGTTTTAAACTTTAATAGATAAGTAAATGTTTCAAAACTTAAATATTATTGTAATATATCACATTTTTAATAAAAGTTATTATATAATATTTAAAAACTAATTATTTTTATTATAATATTTTGAAACACGTGACCTCGAGATGAAGGGATAATTCTTACTAAGGTCTAGGTATTATTGCGTCATTAAATTAAGCTGAAATCACTTGGATCCCTGGGAACGTTAGTGAAAACCTCAAAATGGCGCCCAGATGCATGTTTAAACATTTGAAACTTTTGAACCTCTTTTTCTGACTAAAGGGTATAGTGTCCAAGCTTGACCCTTACAACTTCGATCCCCCTTGCTATACTAAAACTTAAATCATTAAGTCGAAATCCTGGTGCATTATGGGTAACCGGACGATGACCATTTGAAACTGTTCCTACGTATTTGAACCTCTTTTTCTGACTAGGGTATAGTGTCCAAGCTTGACCCTTATACAACTTCGATCCCCCTCGCTATACTAAAACTTAAATCATTAAGTCGAAATCCTGGTGCATTATGGGTAACCGGGCGATGAATAATCTTAATTAAAAGTTAAATAGAATAGAATAGAATAGCATAAATTTTTGGGTGTAGCGTGTGAAGACAGCAAGAACGAACTAAAAAGAACAGGAAGATATGTTTATTGAGTAGATTCGAGTTTCAATTGAGAGAAAACAGGCGGGAGAGGTGCGCGCATTTTTTTGTATTGGCGGGGTCTGTATGATATCGTCGAGCTTGTGTCTCTGGTGCGGCGGAGTAAAGCACCTTGGTTCCGGTGACCGGAAGTTAAGAGAAAGAGAGAGAGAGAGAACGGAGTTTCCTTTCTCCATACATGCATAGATACACCGAGGGCTTCTGGGTACGCGGACACCCTTAATTCAACCAAACCCCCCCCCTCACCTTCCTTACTCGGAAACCCCCTCCCCCCCCCAACAAACAACTGAACAGAAAGCAATTTTTTTGTAACATTTTAAAGGGAGAGTGAAATACTTGAGTAAATAAATAAATACAGGTAACCATATTGGAATTTTTCTATATACTCCTATTCCCAAAGGAGTGCGATTAAATTAGCATAAATTATGCTGGTCAACGGACTGCGGTCCATATCCATTATCCATCACAAACACGAGAAGGGAATTAAGTAACTTGGTATTTCATTTTCTCTTTAAAAAAATCACTGGCTGGTTTTGTGTCCTTTTAAATGAATTTCTGCATCTTTTTATGATTTTTTGCTTGGATGGGTTAAGCGCGGTCTACGTCACTCTGATTCCGTTTCCTTTTGGATGTCGTAAACAATACAAAGGCGTATAAATGGGGGTTGGGTTTCCTATCATATTTATCATACATAGATCGGGGTACATCCGCGTGAAATTTAAATGACCCAAGAGTTGATTTAAAGGGACCTGCTTGCAGACCACGTGGGATCCACACCGCGCTCGCGAGCCAAAACAAGAGGTACCATGCATGGTATACCTTTCCGGATGCGACTTAATTATTTATACCATCAAGAAGTGATATCTAGTTTATTAGGGAGAAGGTTTAAGATGCCTCCTAAGTATTCGCGCCATAGTCCCCGCAGTCCCCCTTTCAAAATACAAGGGGGGACGTAAAAGGAGGCCCCGGGCTATTTCGCCTCTCCTCAGTCGGACAAATATGACTGTAATTTTCGTCATTCGCGTCGCGCTGACGTGAGTTTTCAAGAACCAATGAGATGCTGGCTGGTTGTAATTTAGAGGCGGGGATTAACTCCGGACCTACTATACGTTTGGTCTGGAGATAAAGCTCTCTAATAAACTAGATATCACTTCTTGTTTAAAGACAATAATGAATTAAAAATATTATTTCGAAAAATATTTCTTTGAAGTTTTTTCTTTTTAGTTTCGATATAATTAGTCATCTTTAAAACTATAGTTTTATTTCATTTTAGTTTTTAAATAATTTCCGATGTGAAATTCAATTAACCAATTAAAAGAACCCGTGACTTTAATAAGTCATCCTTGAGGTACGCGTACACGTTTCGTGGAATTCTATAAGCTTTAATTCCCCATTCACGCGTACGTGTACGGGTAGCTAGCATACCTTCGCATGCAGCTCTAGTAAAGGGACTCGATACTTATCTCTAGATATGACGCGTCGAGTTATAGAAACAGACGTCATGTCACGTATAGACCCCCGGCCTGGTTTGTGATATTTCGCAAACAAACGCCGCGTGAACTGAAGTGAATCGTATTCGCGGTTTACTTTTGCGCGTTAAAATCGTAAGTCCTGGACGATGACGACGACATCTGGTAAATACGCCAATTCCCACGAGTGTCCTGCATGGAGTTGCGGGTTAATTCTGTTGCAGACTAATGAATTCTCCTTAAGTGAAAGTAAGTTTGAAGCGTTCACAAAATCATTATAAACCTTCGCATTGTGAAAAAATTTTAAGGTGCGAACAATACACGCCCTGCAACGCAGCTAGGGGTTAATGCTAAAATTTTTTGATATTTCCAGGTTTTCCCTGACATATTTAGTGCATCGTTACAGCAGGCCACTCTTCAATCTCGATTGCAATTGGAGTGAAACCGCCAAAATGGGTTTTCCGACTAAAACCTAATTTACTGACTTTGTTGACATTCTTAAATTGTCTGACCTATTTTTAAATTCCCTGACTTCGACTTTCCCAGGGTTTTTCCTGATCTGTCACAACCCGGTTCCTGGCCTAAGATAAATTATATCAATTGGTCATTCATGAGATGATATTTGGGATGGGATCTAGGAGGAAAACTCCTAAATTATGGGAGGACAATTCTATACTACAATATCTTCGAGCATACCTATTGGTATTTACACTGTGTGAAACAGTATCTGTAGAATTTCATGGAGGTTCTCTATAGTTTGGTAAATAATTAGCGGGGGTGACACAGTATAGATCGGCATGAGAAAGGAAAAGGAACCTCTCTATGCGCGGGATTCTTTGCAATAATAAAAAAGGGAAGTGGCACCTTCATCTGCTACTTCCGGTATCCAATCTCCCAACAAGAAACGGACACGCAAGGATAAAATAGCCTCCGATTCAAGCTTTTTCTAGACTTAGTAAAGTTCCCAGCAACAAACCGCGCTCAAGCGGAACGCCGGACCCGGGCCGCTATGCAATGCAACTCGCCAATATCAACCAAGAGCCAATAAAAAACGGAGTTAATTTATAATTCGACTCTAATTTCACGTTTTGTCAAGTTTAATGAGTAACATAGAGTCAGGTACGCGTTTTCTCGAGTAACATAGAGTCAGGTACGCGTTTTCTCGAGTAACATAGAGTCAGGTACGCGTTTTCTCGAGTAACATAGAGTCAGGTACGCGTTTTCTCGAGTAAATAGCGTCACCAGATGTCGCTGCGGCCGTAATGCGTGCTTTGGCGCCATTTTTGAAATGGTAATTTCGTACTCCAGTTTCCCCTAGCACACCGCCAGGGGGAAGTAAATAAGTTTTAGTCAACTCAGAGCTGCCAAACGTTCAAATAATTCCATTTGCCTTTGATTTAACTAGCCTAAAGAACAGACAGCAACGCACTCCTTGGTTTATCGACTCCAGTTTAATCCTTAATATATAGTATTACCTTACCCCAGTATATATGGTTAAAAAAATAAATAAAAAGTGTTCGCAGGATGGCGCGTTACGTCCTAGACCGACCCTTAGAGAACGGTTCCGTAATTAGTTCGCGAGAGGCTAGCCCCATTGTCCCTCCCCCCCCTGCAATCCCGCTATTAGCCCGGGCAACACCAGAGGGGGAGCTAAGCGTAGATTGGTGTTATACCGGACCGGTTACGCGGTTTTTAGAGCAGTTTGTGGGACGCTTAATAATCGCTCCCTTAAGCTAAGATGAAATACAGTCAAAGGCATTGCGCGGGGGAGGACCAGGACTTGTACCCGTTTGCCCTAGCTGTACTTGGTTTCGGGCTTTATTCGCTTCGCTTCAGATGGGTGGACGGTTCGAATGTCTCCAGGGGTCATTAAGTCGACCGCTCATTGGAATAATGTGACGGAAAATAGGCCTACATAGACAGAGACAATCGCTATGCATGCCACCTCCGAATATTACGAACGCTTTAAGAATGAAACAGAGCTAGACCTTGGTCCATTTTTTAATTCAAAGGCAAACAGATTAATTCATATTTGAGCACCTGGACTACCCCCGAAATTTTTCTAGGTTCAAGGTTTCTTTTTTACGTTTCTGTAGTCAATCAGATTGGCGAAATATCGCTGGGAGAGATTATGTTATTCTGTAAAATTAGGCTATAGAAAAAATAAAATTGTTTTTGGAAATGAAAATATTTAATTCTAACTGGATGACCGGTCAGTAGACGGACGAGCAAGGACTTTGTTACCTTCATAAATCAGTAGGCCTAAATTTCACACAACAGGTGATGGGGCATGTATACACCATGATGATGATGATGGTAATGTACTGATTACTTTTCTATACTAAACAACAATTTTATTGCAAAGTAAATTCTAGTGAGATTTCTATAGGCTATTTAATTAAATTACTATTGGTAGGTAATAGGTTCCAATTAAAATATAGGATTCTATAGGAATTACCGGACCACTCCACTAATGGTTCTCCGTAGAGGTCAAAATGTCACCTAATCCCAGCTATAACGGTCGAAACCTGGAGCCATGCACTCTTTTGAAGACTTAGTCCCTGCATTACTCGAACCAGTTTCAAAGTTTCTTTCAAGTTATAAGGATATAAAAAAATTAAAATGCGAGGAAAATACACAACAATAGAATATGAAAAGCGACGCGTGCCACCTCGTCTCTTTCTTTCTCTCTCTAACCCCCATAATGGCAGCGAGGGGGTATGGGGGAGTTGGGTAGAATTCTCATCGGCAAAGAACGAGGAGCAGCTTATTGAACGCCAAGTAATAACCCAAAGTTCGTTTCTAATAAAAGATGATAAGGGCAGACTGGCTATGGCGAATAGAACATGACGTCACCTTCCAAGTAACCCCCCCCCCACCCGGTAGATGGAGGCGGGACAATTTCGTTCGTCTATTTTACAGACTCGGAAAAGGGGAACCTATACTACGCAAGACCTACTCACTATAGGATGTTCGTCATTCGAAGTAAGTTCAAAGGTCTTCAAGAAAGATTTAATCAGAATTTTAATAAAGTTTTATCTTAATTGGAAGTCGTGATAAAATATCAATTGATCAATTTGGAATTAAGTTGGGGAAAATAATATTTTAGAATTAGAAATTTCAGCTTGTTTGGTTCAAATTATGTTAATTGCAATTAGGAATCAATTAAAGTTGTACGACCCAAAGTCAAATGAAGTTTGATTCCAGTTTCAAGACAGTGTGGATCTAGTCTATTTTGTAAGGTAGGATATGCCAAACTCGCACGTCCTTGATAGGGCAAAAGTACCATGTCCTCCAAAAGGTAAACCAGCATATCTTCGAGACAACAAAAGTCTAGCAAGATTCAATCTAACTATATAAACTTCTAGAAATTGCCTTCTAGTGGGTATTGGGTATGTACCCAAAAATGGATGAATAAGAACTTGGAGCAGAGAGAGAGAGAGAGAGAGAGATGGTGAAAATGCAGTGCTGAGCAGCAGCACCAGGGCGTCCGGAACTAGACTAGGAGGGAGTGAAAGACTTAGGGCGCCTGTCCTGGGTTGCACTGGAGCAGCACGGAAAATATTATAAGGCGCAACTAAGAGAGAGAGAGGTCTTATAACGGTTTCTGGCGGGCCAACCACCACGACAGATGGGCTCCGAGCCCCTTACCAACACCACCACCTCCTCCTTCCCTCTCCTCGGTTCGCGTGCCAACTTGGCCCCCTTTCTCTCTCCTTGCCCCCCAACTGTTCCCTCTTTAGAAAAACGAAAGGACACAAAACTTCAAGGGAGAACATTTACTAGCATTCATTTTCAGGGGTTCAGGCTTCGGGGAAAGGGTCGGGTGGTGGCCAAGTGGTCTCATTCGTCCCGCCAAAAGTACGCCAACAGACCATCTAAGGCACAAGCGTCAGGCACTGAGCACGCAAGCGTGGAGGATCTATACACCTGGTGGTTGGGAAGGATACGGGAGTCGAATCAACATTAACGTTTTTAAGATATAGTTGTGTTTATTTATGATGTTCAAAATATTCAAATGTTATGTTGTTTTCATAATTTATTGATTTTGGTTTTTTTCTGAGGTTATATTTTGGAATTGTCTATTTTAAAGGCACTTTCTCAAATAAGGTTTTTACTTGCAATTAGGCCTACTTCCGATTGTTATTATTTATATTTGTTAGTTAGGTGCCTTCCCCCCAGCTGTTTGTAAACAAGTCCCTGCAGCTTTACAAGTATTTTACATAAATAAATCAAATAATCAAAGCAATTTCATGTTTTTCAGGAAATTTGTTTTCTTTTTCAGGAAAATTAATTTGTTTTTAATGTAAACCAGGAAAATTAACTTGTTTTTCGTAAAAATCAGGAAAATTTAATTGTTTTTCGTAAAAATCAGGAAAATTTAATTGTTTTTCGTAAAAATCAGGAAAATTTAATTGTTTTTCGTAAAAATCAGGAAAATTCATTTGTTTTTCGTAAAAATCAGGAATATTAATTTGTTTTTCGTAAAAATCAGGAAAATTAATTTGTTTTTCGTAAAAATCAGGAAAATTAATTTGTTTTTCGTAAAAATCAGGAAAATTAATTTGTTTTTCGTAAAAATCAGGAAAATTAATTTGTTTTTCGTAAAAATCAGGAAAATTTTTTGGTTTTTCGTAAAAATCAGGAAAATTTTTTGGTTTTTCGTAAAAATCAGGAAAATTTTTTTGTTTTTCGTAAAAATCAGGAAAATTTATTTGTTTTGATGTTAATACGAAAAATTAATTGGTTTTTCGTGAAAATGAGAATTCATTTGTTTTCCATGAAAATAAAATGGATATATATTTTTTAGCAACGTCTCCAGGGTCATTCTAAGGTATAACGTCTCCATTTTCGGTGCAGGAAAAGAAAAAAACCTTTTTTGGTTGAGCTTGGTCGCGTTCGGTAATCATTCGAGAGTTTAGAAAGTGGCGCGTGCCAAGGGAGGGGGCCCAAACAACCGTTACTCCTCCTCGTGCAAGGCGATGGGAACGGGGGGGGGACTCCAAAGGGGCCCCCTTCCCCCTTTTATAATACCTTGAACTCCCCCAACCCCGCTCGCCCCCCTCCCCCCAATAGTACATACATACACTTCTTTTAATATTAGAGGGGGAAACCTGATAATAGAGTTTTTTATACGCATATTCTTTAAGGGGTACAAAGGGGCCCGTACCCCCGACCCCCTAGATCTAGACGAGCGTCTGTTTCGTGAGAAGAACCCGCACCGCCGTTGAACCAGGGATAAAGTTCAGATTCAGAATGGGATCTTTTTTCGGGGGTCCCACGCAGCACCAAAGTATGACTAAGACACCGGGGTGCTCTCGCTCTTAAGCTATCGAGGACTTTTTTCTTTACATGGCATATCTACTCCGCGTTATTCCCTTGAAGATACTATCCTATGAAAAACATTAACATGTACAAAAATGGGCCAAGCCTCGCTTCGTGCCCGCTCCGCCGTAAAACGTTCTGAGATCCCATGTAGAGCCAAGTCTGCCTTTTGTTCTCATTCAATCGCCAATTGAACAATTATGTTATAAATTAAGTCCTTTTCCTAATTAATAACCAATATTCTTTGACTCTATCATTATTATACATCTTTGTTTGTATCAAAAATATCGTGACTTGGCAATCGCAGGTAAGTAATATTAAAAGGAAGTCACTAAATCGTTGCCGATTTTAAAATAATCGAAGGGATGTTCACTAAATCGTTTATGGTATAGGGGATATGTACAAGTTTATAAGATGAGTCATGCTCAACCCTATGTACAAATTATATGGTGAGTTATGCATAACCCTATTTACATGTTTATTAGGTGAGTTATACATAACCTTATGTACACATTTATAAGGTAATTACCTGCGCTTGCCAAGTCACGATATTTTTGATACGAACAAAGATGTATAATAATGATAGAGTCAAAGAATATTGGTTATTAATTAGGAAAAGGACTTAATTTATAACATAATTGTTCAATTGGCGATTGAATGAGAACAAAAGGCAGACTTGGCTCTACATGGGATCTCAGAACGTTTTACGGCGGAGCGGGCACGAAGCGAGGCTTGGCCCATTTTTGTACATGTTAATGTTTTTCATAGGATCTCACTTCTTTTTGTAGACCCTCTCGTTATACTTCGGTAGTTATATTAAAAGAAGACCCTCTCATGGTACTTCATTTACCAATATAATCGCTAACGTTTCTCCATATTTACGCTGAATTACCCCTTTCGACCCGCAGAGAATATGCAATAAAGATTGTACGCGATATCCTAATATAAGAATGTAGCATCAGTTACGACACATTTCTTTTAAATTACTACACCTATTAGCTTTAATATATATTTAACTTTCGGTTAACTTTGGCCCATTACGTCCTTTCATCAAGAACACACACTATTACTGTTAAAAAGACGGCAGCGCCATCTAGTTTTAAAATAAAGAACTAAAGAACAATTTTATAAAAATTTCGGGATGTTTTAATTTTTCTGTGCTTTATAAAATAAATGAAAACTAAATCCTGAATTTTAAGTTTCTATCTACCCTAGAAGTACCTTAGAATTTTGATGATCGGTGAGTGAGTGAGTGAGTGACAAAATAAGGTAAATTTCACCTGCGATATTTCGAAAAGTATATTGGGTAGGATCTTGAAATTTGGAAACTATAGCTAGAATTGACAGTCCTCGCGGCAAGCAAAATTTCAGACTTTTACCTATACCCATAGCGAAGTTACAGTGGGCTTAAAAGAGCCACGAGTTGCTTCGAGAAAAGGATGTCAGTGCTCGACTTGGCTGGGAGCACTGCCGTGCTCCCAGATAACGAAATAAAACTTAGAGTCGGTATTCGGCGAGTAACGAGCAGCTATTTTCCGAACTTTGGACTACAATAAGAAAAGTACCGAATTCATATGAAATTCCCTGAAATTTATGGCAATTTTAAAAATTCCCTGACATATATGAAAATATTAAAAATTCCCTGACATATATGAAAATATTAAAAATTCCCTGACATATATGAAAATATTAAAAATTCCCTGACATATATGACAATTTTAAAAATTCCCTGACATATATGACAATTTTAAAAATTCCCTGACGTATATGACAATTTTAAAAATTCCCTGACGTATATGACAATTTTAAAAATTCCCTGACATACAAGACAAATTTAAAAAATTCCCTGACATTTATGACAACAATTTTAAAATTTCCCTGACATTTATGACAACAATTTTAAAATTTCCCTGACATTTATGACAACAATTTTAAAATTTCCCTGACATTGATGACAACCATATTCAAATTCCCCGACATTTATGACAACCACATTCAAATTCCCTAACATTTATGACAACAATATTCAAATTCCCTAACATTTATGACAACAATATTCAAATTCCCTAACATTTCCAGCTATATCTAAGGTATACCGTGGCACCTCGGGCTCAATAAGAGTTAACTCCCAGAGCTACGAATACCAATGACAAATATTCGTTACTAGATGGCGTCATCAACCTTAACACTTTCAAAACAACACATATTAATTCGAACACCAAACCCAAAAACATTATTATTCTTGAATTAATAATTAAGCAAGGATTAGAGTGTTATTCCGTTAACCCTAACACAATGCAAACAACTGTATACATATTATCACTCATCCCCCCTTAACGTGTTGAATATGTGATCCAATTATGTTGAGCGGGGTTTGATACATAGCAAAGAGAAGCCGTATAATAGCGTTTGCTGCTTATTGCCACCCAAAAGAGCTTGGTCTCGGGAATTATTGTTTCAAAAGTGAGAATTTATATTGATAAGGGGGAGCCGCAGGAGGGAGTTAGGGGGGCACGACCCCTCCAATCTCTTACAGTCAGTCCTATTGTATGTATTAGGAGGACATACAGTACTTGGCGACATCTTCGGATTGAGGACAATACGTTTGTTTCCCCGCGATAGCTTTAAAACGCAAAGTTTGTTTAGAAGCCTTAATAAAACTGATAACATTCTTTTTCCCATGGTAACTTTATAACGAAGGAACTTGCTTTCGTTTCTTCCATAGGTTTAGGGTTGAATAAGTACTAGTTGTAAATGGTTAAAGAGAGACTTAAATGGACATCAATTTAGATTTATAAAATTATATCAAAATAACTATCAAATATTTAATTTAAATAAAATGGTTCGCTAATTAAGTTTTGTTGAAATTATAATATAAGTTTCAAAATAAGTCTAACTCTCACTAATCTGCAACTCTAAAGCCCCGTTCAGACTAGACTAAAGATCTTGAGTTCACTTCGCCTTCCTCATTCTTATCAACGACTACGTAATAAAAGATACGAGTATTTAGCTTGAAATTTGGAAAATTGGATATTCAGTTTCGTCGGGTAGTGCATCGAGATGGCGCCACCTCGTTAGCGCCTTTTCTTCGGCCATATCTCACTCGATCGTGCCTTACTGAATACTGACGTGTGAGCTATGCTTTAGCAGACGATATATTTTAGAAGTTCTAGGATTATTTGGGCGGTATTTGTAATTTGTAATGTTCGGCTAGTGTAGTATTCAAAAGTTTTGACTGTAAAATATACACGACTCGTTTCAACTTTCAAGTCGTCTGCTCTGTCGTCTGAATTGAGACGAGAGACGGGAACCTAAGATTTTACTATACAGTCTGAATGGGCCTTAATTAACTAGGAAATTAAAGCTTTCTCTTTAGAGTCATACTTATTGCGGTTTTGTTACTTATGATAAACTAAAGAATAAAGAATTAAAATTATTTTTCATTTTGAATATTTATTCTTTCCAAAATGAAAACGTCTCGTGAAACTTTAATATCCTAAGAAAATAAAACTAAAGAAAATATACCTAAAAGTTATTCCAAAGTTTCACAGTTGAAAATAAACAACTTGGAATCGGTTTTGTTATGTTATTTATCAACTACGCTGTTGGGTAGCACTCCCTTTTAAACTTAACTAGAGACGAGGGGGGGAGAGAAGGGGGCCGGGAAACGTTTCCTTTCTCAAGTCTGTCCTTCTTAGACACTCAAAGAATGCCGGGAAGTCTTTCCCCAACCACCAACCGACCGACGTCTAAGAAAACAACAAGTCTCTCCCTCCGACTTCGACTTCCGGTAAAGGAAGTTCATAGTCCGGTGGTCAGAATCCGAGAGGGATGGAAGCTTTTCCAAAGATGAATGGACGCCCGCTTTAGGGTTAAGTCGACTGTGTATATCACCTGCTTCCTCTACAGCCTAGCCAAGTCCCATACACGCACCCAACCCAGCAGCCAAGGAAACAGCCTATTCCTCTAGCCCAATCATGTTAAAAAAAATATCATTCATGTTCAATTTTAGCGAAGTGGTCTTATGTATATTTTTACAAATCAGTCAGGGACCCAAAATAATTTTGAGTAACACATGAAGTATATAATACTTCTGTTCGGGAGAAGTGTACCAATCACAAAGAGGGCGTGGTAATTGTAACATGATTCTTCCCAACATCAGAATTAACATTTGGAGTGCACAAGGTTACTAAACCGAATCACATAAGCAAAAAATAGTTCCCTCATCATTATTAGTCTACTAGCGCTGCTTAACTATTTGCCAAGGCGCATGCATGCCCTTGTGGATTTTGGTCCCACGTCAAGACCATCAAGGTTTGTGGGTTGATTGCTGGAGATTTAGTACCAATTGAACAGCACGGTGCGATAGCTACCCATATGAAGTTTGATGAGCAAGGGAGAGCAAACAAAAAAGGGGTTGAGCCTGGGAAGAATCATGTTACAGAACTAAAGTATTAAGAGGATACAGAGTAGCCTCCTTCTTCAGTGTTATCCCCTTCTGCATGGTAACACTCATAAACTTCTCTTGTTTTGAACATGACATCTCGGATGTACGGGGGAAACCCTCGTTGGTTGTGGTGGTAGAGATTATACTTGAAGTTTTTCACTTGAAAAGATGTATCTATGAGAGTACGCATGATGGAGAAATACTTCTTGAGAGAGGTAGGTCCCGGGTGCCAGGTAGGCAGGCAGCTAGGATAGCAGCAGCTGTTCCGTCTGCTCTTCGGGCCAAAGATCCCGTATACAACGGTCTCCTTTCATTCATAACCGTATACTTCCCAGGTAGACCATGCGCCATTCGCAAACCTCCCCCGCTCTTAGAGTATATGCTCCCAAGTTCTCTTAGAGCCCCCTTCCACCCCAGTTCCGGAGGACAGGGCCGCGGTAAGGTAAATCAACGGATATCCTTTCCTTTGCGAGTTATCTATCTAGTTCCGTTTTCATAATTCCAAGTGGTTTGCCTGTTTTTTTTTTTTTTTAATATTCCACGATGTGAAACGTATGTACGCGACAAACGGAACGGTATATACTTCAAGAAAGATGTTGCCCAAATTTTATAACATACACCTGGATATTTTTTTTTTTTTTTATTTTCAGTTGTCTTTAATTGTATACGGGATTAATGTCTAACGGTAAATTGAAACCGCGCCGGATATTAGGTACTACTTTACTAGGTGTTTCTTACCGTTATTTAAGATACCGTTATATCATGTATTTTATAGAGAAAGAATGCATATGTTTTAGAGACTCTTTTCGCCTATTTCTTTGATTTTTGGTTAAAAATTTTAGTGTTTTGTGTAAAATTGAGTTCTGTTTTTGATCTATCTTTCAGATAAAGAAAGTTCAAATACTGTGCCTGATTTTTCCAAGAATAATTTTGAAATATAGTGGAATTTTCTTAACTATTCTGAACCAAATGAAATAATTCTCAGAATTATTCACCTATTCTGAACTAAGCAAAAAATAATCACAGAATTTCGTGAAACCATTCTGAACTAAATGACAATAATCCCAAAAGTTGCTCAAAAATTCTGAACTAAATAATCCCCAGAATTTCCTCAACTATTCTCGAACCAAATAAAACGATTCCCAGAATTCCCTCAAAAATTCGGAACTAAATAATAACCGACCCAAAAAAAATTGGCCAAAAATTCTGAACCAAATTAAATAATTCCCAGAATTTCCTCGACTATTCTGAACTAAATGAAATAATTCCCAGAATTTCCTCGACTATTCTGAACTAAATGAAATAATTCCCAAAGGTTTCTCAACTATTCTGAACTTAAAAAAAAAACCACGATTGCAGAATTTCGTGAAATCATTCTTCATTAATTTAAAATAATAATTTGAAACGTTTGGGAAACATTTGAAAATTACGTAGTATAATTTTCGGCAGACAAAGGACACTCTTATGACGTATACGTATAATGTTAAAGGTAATGGAGGATATAATAACGAAAATAAAAATCTAAAAATATCGGGCTAATTGTAAACATCTCCGTCGTGTAAATAATAAATTCAAGAATTCGAGATGTTCCCCTTCATCCATTTGAGTCGGCTTGGATGGAAGCTAGCCTTCTTACAAACTCTCTCGGCTCTTCTCAAATTACCTTTTCTAATATATACACACAATTAGCAGGCAGATCAACTTAAGTAATTCAATATTCTATTATGACTTGCAGACGAGAGTGCAGTCGACGTGCGATTTCGTTTTCTAGATCCGTGAGAACGCCAATAATATCTTGGAGGTTTCAATTTCTTATATACTAAAGTTATTGTTTATAGAACTTGTGACTCACGTACTATACGCTTCTTGGGAAATGAATTAAACTTTGAACTCCCAAACAAAACCCAAGGATGGATTGCAATTTTCCAAGGAAATGATGTTTATTTCATCTCCTCTTTATTATACAAAACGCTTTCCTTTTAAGTGATCTTAAAGGGGTATTGAAATGTCTAGAAAATCTTGGGGTTTTTTTTTTAACAGCAGAATATTCCGTTCATAGGTGTATAATTTTCAAAGGAGAATAGTCGCTCGGCACTCGCCGAATAGCGAATATATATACTAACGGAGAGACGCTAACGGAAGAAAGTCTACTTTCTTGGTATAAATGAGGTTAAATAAAGAATTATATTTTATTTGCACAGACTATATGGAAATTACTAATATCACGTTTTTTCAAAATTTTCATTAGTAAAATTACTCCGAACTAAGTTGCTAAGAATGGTTTCAACCTCCACCCGCGCCTGTGTATACTAATCTAATTCCTAAAAAGTTTAGGCCTTTTCAGACGACACAACTTTAGACTCAACTAGATGGGTCAAGAAATGGTCAGGGATCAATTTATAATTCGGTGGTTCAACTTGTCCAACCAACTTCTGTTGACACGACCCAACTAGTTTACTTAACTCGAGTTAACTCATCTAAATGAGTCAAAAAGTTCTATCGTCTGCAGTACAAAATACCCTGCAGAGGACAGGAACGCTTGCTTGGTAACTTAGGCGATGATTAATTTACTTATGTCCTCATCCGTTACTGGGGAAGACGCATTTTCAAATATCCTTTGTTCTAAACTAGTCTCTTAGCGCCTTATTACGACAGAAAATGAAGGCGTTCTTTGCGGGTGAAAAATGAATTAAAGGTAGGTATAATCTTGCGATATTGTCTTGAATTTTAATTTCCGTTTGAACAACTGTCGTCTCTTGGTGGCACGCGCGCGAGTCCACCCTCTTAACTCTTATCATCTCAAGCTTAGCAAACAAGATAAGAATATAAGCTTTATCTTAAACAAAGAGTCAAAGAAATTATATTTCTAGATATATATATGGTGTAAGAAATTTCGATGCCCCAATTTCAATATAAAATGTTTTTCGCCCCCACCCCCAACCTTTTATACTCATACCCCCAAATAGAATCGTGTATAGAAAGAATGTTATCAGTAAACAATACCTAATATTAATTTAAAAGGTTTGAAGAAATCGAGAAATTTAATGCGAACGCAACCCTCTATTTCTATTGTTTTCTTACATAATTATTTATTTTTTTTATAAATTTTTGGGGGTTATTTCAGGGAGTTTCAACAAAATTTAAATTTCTTATATGAAAAATTGGATATTTTTATCTGTTAATTCTATAACATTTTATAAGTCAAATACTTAGGTTAAATTATATAATATAGGACCCTTTATTTTTCATAAATTGTTTGGATTCTGGTGTAGAAATATTTTCAGATTAAACTATAATTGATCTTTTTGATTAGGAAATATTTAATTTCAACCGGACAGCAGACGAGCTTGATCTTTGCCTTTTTACCCATGGAAAAGGTTGTTCCACACGCGGAGGGGTACACATATTATTATTTGACCAAGAAACTAAAACCATAATATTATTTAAAAACTTAAAGACTTACAAATAATGCAATATTATTAAAATACCATTTTTGAAGAAGCCATATGCATTTTCTATCAAATCAAATCAATTCTATTACAAATATCTTTTCCAGTGAACTCGAAAGTAACTTCAATAGGCATTGAACTTATTCCCAGAATTAAGACAAATTCATCAGTGACAGACGCGTAATCATTCATTCATCGATTATTCCGAAATCCATTGACTGATCGAACCCCATCCCCCCTTAATCCCCCCATTCCTTTTACATTGTCAGACAATAAAACAAAGAACACTAGCTTGGTCACGCGGTACACAACCATAAACCACGCCCCCTTTCATTGTCTTTAGCTTTTTTTTTTAAAAAACTTCAGATTACATTATCGAAGCAACGTAAAAATTACTTGGAAAATAATTTCTACGTTTGAAAATTGTTAAATTACGTCACTATTTAGGGTTTAGGTTTTTTTCGGAATTAAAATAATTATATTTAAGTACTCGGTTACTTTTATTTTAAATCCTGAATTTCGTAATTAAGTTTGGATACGATTATAAAGATTTCAACAATTTGGTTTTCGTGGGTGTGTGTTTGTTTGGTGTGGAAACAATTTGACGTCAGCGACAATCTGACAATATCCCGTGACGTCACGAGATCTTACTTTAAATAAAAAAGAACTCAAGGAGGAGGAACTTTACTTACGGTGACATTTCCGTTACACTTATTATAACATCGTTTAAAAAACAAGCGAGAGAAAAATAACCATATTAACCGATAACAAGTTGGGAAAGCTAAATATTACCTCTCCAAGTTGAGAAAAGGGCTAGGTACCCTTGCACGTATTTACATGAATATTCAACTACTATTCATTGATAAGCAACTACAGGCTTTAATATTTTAAATAGTGAATTATTCAACGTTTTTAAGAGCTCTATTGACAACTCGATTGCTCTGTATATATTACCTTAGCACCTTGTAATGACTAGAAAGAACGTAACTTGGACGTCGATATAATAGTCCCTTAGCACCATGTAATTACCAGTGATTTAATATGCTGTTGATACAATAGCCTCTTACATATTACCTTAGCATCTTGTTAATAACCGAATACCAGTTTTAAATCATATACACAAGACGTTAAGAGGCATATATTACAAAATAGCTGCAATTTACAATCAATCTATCGTACCAGGCGCTAAGATACTAGGCCTACACATCTCAAAATAAATATTTTCTTTTCACGTACCTCTGTCTCTAGCTCAGCCTCCATGAATGTTCAAGATTCCCGTTAACAGACAGACAGCGAGTGAAAGAGATATAGACACACAGAGAGAGAGAGATGGAGCGAGTCGTGAAAGTATAATTTGTATTTCGTTTCGATTTGGAAATAAGAATTAAGAATGAACAGACTTTTCATTTCCGTTTGAGTCGATTTATTTTGCAAATAAGGATAACGCCATATACTTGTACTGTACTTGCGCTTGGGGTTTGGTGAACCGAGCAATTCGTTCATAGGCGTTCTACGGAAATCTATACACGCGAACCAAAAAATTAACACATGTGCCAAACTTTATTTTTCCATCTCGTATATTTGAGCTAGCGTAGGATACGAATTAGCGCAAATGGCACAAACGCCATCCAAAGATTTCGCGATGAATTTGATTCACGTTTAAAGGGATACAGTCACAATTTTTCAATTTACCCCTGACTTCAAATGCTAAAAGTTCGCATTTTAATATTAGTTAAGAACATATGATTGCCCCATAAATGAGTCAATTTGGTTAATTAGGCACCTTTTAACCTTTGATTAAGGGCAAAAGCGCGACTCTGCTGCAACATTAAGCAATTTGAACGAAATTAACTCCCGTAAAATATCAAATTCCCTGACTAAAGTTGTTAAAATTGTCTGACTACATCCTGATCTTTCAGCCCCTTTTTTAAATTCTCTGACTTCGTTAACATTTTCTGACTTCACTCTGACCTTTTTAGCCCCCTATATTTAATTCCCCGACTTTGTTAAAATTGTCTGATTTCAGTAACCCGTTTATTCAGGTATCACATGACTGTACAACCTGTTAACTTAAAAATGGTGTATATTGAGGACTATTATTAAATTAAGAGAGGGGGACGGTTGTTAAAAACTAAAACCATAGCCTATAGTGTTTCGTGCGTGTGTCCCTTTAAATGTAAGCAGCGATAGATTTAGTAGTATTGGTGGTTCGAATCGAGCGAGCGAGTTTACGTGGATGGTGTTTTCGGTTGTAAGCTCTCGTGGTGGTACTTGTACTTGGACTCAAAAGTGTACTTTCCGACGATGACATGTGTTGCGGAAAAGGCGTCTTTCGGAGCGGGTATAGAAGCTGCACCGCTACTACGATTAAGGATGCTACCGCCGCCACACCGGGTAAACGACCCTTATTCGGCTCGGCGACACCCACAACCAATAAAAGCCTACTCCTCGATTCAATAACTTTATCGCTTTTTCATTTAACTTATGAATTAAAAAATAAAACGGTACACCGAAACATATTATTCAATTATTCGGTAATAGCGCGAGGGGAAGTGTTGCCAGACATTTGCGACGCGTGCAATTCAACTGAGCTTATAGTATTCCGTTCGATTCAGTTCTAAATCTACCCCAGATGCTTTAATAACAAGTTATTGTTATTATGATTACACTATTTCTTGATATTACAAATTAGATTTATTTTATAGTTAAAACTTTTCATCAAAATGAACAGGCTTTGTATAACCCTTGAAATTTGATCATTTTTCAATGTCCAAGCCACTAAAATGGTATATAATATCTATGGGACTTTCTAAGGTAGTGAAAAAGAAAAGTTTGAAAGCTAATTGTGTGGTAGGTAGTTTTAATCTCGTTCAAGTTACTCAAATACTATATAAAGTTTCCACTGTATTAAAGAGATGAAAGGAACCAAAATTCGCATTTGCCAGTCACTCACAGACTATATTAGCAAAATAGGAGAACTAATTAAGTACGATTTTAAATTTAATTTAACTTAACTATAGTTTAAATTTAATTAGGTAGATGACTAATTGTTGAAGTTACATAAATTAACTATTATCAAGGTAAAAATATATAAACTTTAGAAATGTTGTAATCGGCTATTGATAAACAATATTGATTATAAGATGAAACACAGCCGCGCTTATTTAGCAAATAATAGAAATATGCACGAGGGGCTATTCACTGCCCAATTCCAGGTACACCCATTACCTGTTAGGAGCAATAATTCCAACACTATCAAGGCAACAATTAAAAAAATCTAATAAAAATTTACGCATCAGTACAGTAATTACTTTGAGTGAGTGAATATCCCCTCGATCAGATCAAGATGACAATATAATGCAGATCATATCTGCATTAATCAGATAAGGGAATTCGTTGATATTTCCAGCTAATAACTCATGTTCGCGGCTACTGTTTTAACAATGTTCTATAGTCTCTCGTCAACACGACACGTGACTTAATTCTAGTCTTACTCATCTCATCTATTTTGATTATTTCATTTCATCATTACCAGATTAATAAGCACCGCCCCCTCGCACCCCCCCCCCCCCGGGGTCCGGGTTAAGAAACTTGAAACATCGCTATATGTCGTTAACCCTAAATAACCGCGCAACATTTACTCGATTCATCAAAATAAATAACAACGGAGTATGTATATATTTTTATTTGTATATTTAAAGGGATAGCGACACGACAAACTGCGTGCATTTTTTTGATATCAGAAATTAAGGTTCATTACAAGTTCGATGGTTGAGTTCAGGTCAGTTCAAGGATGGGACAGGAGGCGAAGACTTTAAGAAAAGACCGCTAACACTTTTGAGACAACCCCATAATTTATAAAATAAAAAGTTGTATAAACATTGTTTTAAAAAAAAAAAAAAAACAACATCATTGGAGTCAAAGAGTATGTTAATGTTTAACATTTTTATTTAACATTGACGGAAAGAAAACCCACCCATGTTTCCAGACCCTTAAACAAGCGGGTAAATATCGGGTACCTTAGCACAAATCCTCCCTTTAAAAATAATTAATAAAAATAATCGGGTAATGCGAACTCAACCCTTCTTAGAAATAACGGTATACCTCGATCGTAATTGAACAATAAACAAGGACGTCACCATTGAACCACAAAGAAGAAAAAATGCGCGGGAAACAGTATAATAACCCGTTACGCCATAAAAAAATAATATATGCGCATAAATATTACACCCCCTCTCCCCCCAGGCGCTTAAAAAACATCGGGGGGGGGGCAGGGAGACGGTGAAAAGAAATAGAAACCAAATTAACCTCACCCCTATTTCAGTCTCCCTTAAACAGCAGCTGTTCGCCTTTGAGAATCCTGACGACGCTACGCTAAGAGGAAAGGAGCAGGTGAGGTACACCCCCCTCCACCCTGTATCTGCTCCCCACCCACCCACCATCACCCAATCTTACCTTAGGGTTATTTAACTTAAGGGGGAGGGGGGAGAAGAAGGTTTACAGGTAGTGTTATTACCCCCCCTCTATATACAGAGCGCCACGCGCCACCATTGTTACGTCATTCTATATAATCTTACCTTAAAGTTTGTTATTCTAAAAGAAATTATTTTTATTCGCGCTTGGTTTTGGAGCGAAAACGTTGTAACTCATTTATTTATTTATTTTGAGATAACAGGTTTTTGTTTTTATTTAAAGTTGTCGTCTTTTTACTTAATTTCTTTTTGTGGAGAATATTAATTGTTACCTTTAAGAGTACATTACATCATTCATTTTCATTTTATAATTAAACTAATTTAATGTTCTGTACCTGTCACTCATTTTGAAAATTTAAAATCATGAAATGATGACGCATATCTGTCTCTGGAAAATTATTATTATTATTATTAAATATACAAATTACGTATATTAAACCGTTTTAATTTATCATCTCGTTAACCACTACGTAGTAGTTTTCAAACTAGGAGGATTGATACCATTTGCACCAGGAGGCCAGGGTTGTACTATACAAAAACATATTCTGAATCAGTCTCAGGAAGATTCGATCATTCAGATTTTTGCTGTCCCTAACCCTTTAAAATTAAATTTATTCGCTTGATATTGTAGTTACTACATTATTGCATTACGTTCGGAGATGCATCTCCGATTATAAGAAGAAATAAGCCTGCATTTTTCTGGAAAAACTTAACGTTACGTTTTTATACTGGTAGGTGGTAGCACGCGCCTAATTTGCCTTTAACGTTAGGGCGCCGCGTAAAAGGTATAAGAACTTTGTTAGAAGGGGGCACGAGGTATTACTCCCCACCCCCACGTGTTCCCGCGTTCTTTTGGCGCGCGCTCTTCATCTTGGCGGGAAAGGCAGGCAGGCAGGCAGCACGCGCCAGCTGTCGCGCGCCAAGCGAATAAAAAATGCACGCGCTCGCGCTCCGGTCCTACCTATTAGAATAGAATACTATAAGAACACGCGCCAGAGTTAAGAATAAGAGGAAGGGGGGGGGGCGGAATGGGGGGGAGGGAGTAAGGCATTGTGTTGGGAGGAAAAACCGTTAGTACTCGATGCCTACGACGTCAACCTTGAGTGAATACGCAACAAACCATCACTTAACGCGCGTTCATCTATTAAATAAGAAGAAAACCGTTTACTTACGAACGTCGGAATTATTATTAAATTTTTACTTTTTTTTAAAGGGATACTAAATACTAAATTAAAATGGTACTTCCAGCGTTGTTGTATTTGTGTGTAAATATATTTACTTATTATGCTTAAATATTCATGTGTTTATTTGTGTTTTTATGTTTTTTCTTTATTTTTTGTTGTAACGTTTTGATGTTATTTTTAGCTAAACAAGAAAACATAGTTTAATCTGAAAAGTTTGGGTTTCGTTTTTGTGTAAGAAAATCTCTTTAACTGCCCGCCAGAGGGCACGCTAGTCATCGGGAATCTTTGACCGGACCGGACCGAAGGGCTCCGTTCCCACGACTACGAGAAACAAAGTAATAAAAGTATACTTTGAAAGAGTCGATATCGGAGAGTTGAAAGAATAAGGGTATTTTATTATTAGCGGGCAAAGTTTGAAATTGCAAAATATAGTGGGAGAAAAAAACAGGGGCTAGGCCTAGATTTAGCAAAATAGAAAGGGGAGAAAATGAAGGGATATAGCAAGGTCAAGGACAAATCCCCTGGTGGTCATAAAACACGCGCTTAGTCTTAAAAGAATAACAGAATTTTGGAGTTTAAGGATAAGTCCAAAGTAGCATCATGGACAAAAGAAATGATAACAACTCAGGCCTTCGAAAGGAACTGGTCCTAAGGCGGAAAAACTTGGAAATAAATAAATTATTGAATATCGTCTTCATTAGAATTTACAATTAACTAATAAGATCAATTTGATTATATCGTTATTTTCATGTGTGGACGTTTCAGTATCTCTTTGAGACAAACGGTTTGATGGGAAACGCGTTTCGTTTGTCCGTTGGTACTGGCTCGTGCCAAAGATAAGGAGATGAAACGAAACGCGGGCTGTTCCATTATAACTACACGCTTCTTCACGGAACGGAACTAACTTCCTCTATAGCGGAACTAATTGACCGCCCCCCCCCTCCCGCCACGCTCGTATTTTTAATTAGCTTTCCCCCTCTCTCCTCTATAGCTCTGCTTCTTTCCTAATCTTCATTTTCAAATATTAAAGAAATAAAATAATAACCAAACCATTTCTCTAAGATCAATGATTTCTTTGAAATTAACTTTTTGGATTATTTATTATGAATGAGTTCAAATTCGATGACATTTACGACAACCATTTTCAAACTCCCTGACTATTGTGACAAATTTTAACCCCCCAGACTTTCGTGACAAATTTAAAAAAAAACCCGGACTTTCGTGACAAATTTAACCCCCCCCCCCCCCCTCGGACTTTCGTGACAAATTAAAAAAAAAACCCGGACTTTCGTGGCAAATTTAAACCCCCCCCCCCCCCGGATTTTCGTGACAAATTTAAAAAAAACAACCCGGACTTTCGTGGCAAATTTAAACCCCACCGCCCGGACTTTCGTGACAAATTTAAAAACCCCTGACAGTTAATTAACACTTAATTTCAAATTGCCTGACATTACAAGTTTGCGGATATAAAACCCCATGCAGAATCTTGAGAACCAAACTGAATCTTAAAATAGCTGAACCACTTTTGAGTAAGTACCTAAGCCTACTTCAGTTCAATGTTACACTGCAGTTAGTTGAATAGAGAGAGTTCGGGGTTGATGCGCTCGATAACAAATGTCTTTCAAGCAAACCCTATTATAATACACACGAAGTTTGTTCAAGAGCAGCTGCCGAGTTCTAAGGAGTAAGAACCCGAGTACGAGTCCCAACCCAACGAAGCCACCGATTTATAAAAATCTTTCCCGGTGCCGGGTGCCGTTCCGTCTTCGGCCGGCAACATAAAGACAAGTTCCTGGTGTGTCCCGCGTCTCATCCACGAGAAGGAAAGAAGCCTTTCTCCGGCGCCAAGAGCCGGGAACGGGAAGACACCGTTGGTCGGTCGGATTAAAAACCGCAGTCCCCGCTAAGTTACGTCAACATCACCGCATACTTTCATAGTATTTTTTAAACTAGGCGGAATTTCGTCTTAGAGAAATTAAACATTAATATTTAAGTTGGTCGTCCTTCCAAATTAACTCGAGACTTTAAGGCTTTCATTAACCCCTTCGTGTCTAATTATACCTAGTTTTCAGACTATAGCAATATCTACGACAATTGGGTAAAAGACATTTGGATGACGACAGTTGGGTGACGACGACTGGGTGAAAGACACTTGGGTGAGGACGATTGGGAGCGCGGCAATTGGGAGCTGGGTGTTTGCAATGAAACCGACAGAGCGTCAATTGGGTGAATGGGGAAATTAGGACCCGCATTGTTTTTCTCTATTAGAGCATTTCAAGGTCATACTTTCTAGAAATTAATTTCAAAGAATACACTAGATGTATTTCATTAAACTCTCTGCATAATTTATGCAAATTTGGTCGCAAAAAAAACCATTATTACTTCATTATTGCTAATTATCAACTTTTACTAAATTCATGTCTCAGTAATTTTTTACACCCCCCCCCCAAGATATTGTGCCACAGAATATATTCTTTGAATATAAAGTGACGCTCAAAGAGTATAACCTTTTGTCTGATAGGCGCATGCGCTCAAAGACTATCTAATTCTTGAGAACGATTGGAAAATGCTGCTTGTGCAAAAAGTCGGAACTTTCGATTTAAAAAATCTCGAGTTTTTCTTAAAAACGACAGAGAATTTCCGGTATGGGCCCAGAATAACGTGGAATAGGTTACAAAATTGGCAAACCCCCCTCTACACCCCCCCCCGAAGACAAGGAAATGGGTGCGCCCCCCAAGCAACACCAGCATATAGACATAATACCATAATAAAGGGAAGCTGAACATACATAAATACAGTCAAGAAAATTATATTTTAGCTTAAAACAAAATTATCCTGTACTTCTGTTCCTACAAACCGCAATTGGCAAGTGTTGCCAGTTTGCAATTCATCCAGACTGAAAGCTGGTAGTTCCGTTAGATTCAGTTCCAAACCCGAGACGTTCTGGCAAATTATTAGCCAGGTAACCCTGTATATAGGTTCACCTTCCCTTTACAAGATTCTATAACCGTACTATATTGATAGAGTAACATGAACTTTATATAGTTAAGGGGGAATTCCCCCCACCGCCGTATAAGGGAGAGGCACGTACCCCCAACCCCCGAGTGTGTAAGGGGATTACAAGGCCAGATACAATTAGATCATTTTATATATAAAATTCGGATTTTCCCCAAAAAAAAAATCGGATTTCTTGTACGGGGCTGGGGAAAGGCCGGGCGGATTACTACACCAACGTAAAATAAAAATAGTCTTCCGTTGTTGTAACTGTTATAGGTTAGGTTAGGTCGAGGATATCCGGCCTAGCAAAAATAAATACGAACTTTCACCAGACGCATTGCTTTCTCTGGTAATATTGTAATAATATAAAGAATTGTCACCTCCCCGCCTTTGACTGTATTACGCTTTATAGGCAGTTAATAACGAAGTGTCACTACTAGTATCTATCTAGTATTATAGAAATGTCGAAATCAGGGTTAGGTTGAATTCACTAAGGCGAAGAAATGAACTGTTTATTGCATGGCGATTGTGTATGCAGGAGACCGCCATTCTGAGGGTTCGATTGAATTATGTATTGCCGCAATAAGGGTGTAGCAAAGGTGTGGATCACAGACTTAACATCGGGTTCAGTGACCAGAAATTATACTATATCTTAAGATTGGCTATTATTTAAGTTTAAGGGATAATGAAGCCCGTTTTTATTGTTAAATAAATTGATATTAAAGGGATTGTAGCGTATAAATCAAATTATTAAACGGAGAACGTCATAATTAATTGCGTAAATACATAGTTTTCAGACTATAGGAGGATTGACACAATTTATACTGCAGGAGGCGAAGCTACTTGATACTGCATTTTGAACGCCAACTAGCATGGCCTCCTGGTGTAAATTGTATGAATGCTCCTAGTCTACGTATTAAAATGGCTCCTTTCATGAAATTAAAGACTAAGTAACTGAATTATAATATTTATAAGGGAATTTTTCTTTATTTCTTTTTTTTTGTAAATTAAAGTTTCCCTAGCTAATAATTTCAATAATATTAATTTTAAATTTAAATTTTAATATCTTGAAGGTGATTTTAAGTTGTTTTGGACACGAGACTCCTTTGATTAGAAAACATTTATTTTGGTTGTTGGAGCTTGGAGCTAGTTGCGTCATCATGACGCGTGTATTCCCAGAAATGTCCGGTAATTTTTTGCCTGAGATTTCATTGGGTTTCGTCTCCAGCTGGGCCTGCACCGAGGTATCCAACGGTGAGCAGACAACCGTGTACGTCGCCTTACAGATATTATAACACCCCCAATCCCCAATAATTCATTATTACACCAAACACCTACATACTAGGCCTAATATATTCCCGTTTGAAAATAAATAAACCGAAGCCTTAAACGTTACGTTACCGCAAGGTAAACCTAGCTGGAGTTCCGCTAAGTTTCAGAGAGACACTTTGAAAAGGTTGGTTGGACAAAGAAGTCCAGTCAAAAAATTTGAATTTCTTATAAGGAAAAAATTTTACTAGGATATTTTTTTTTTAAATTTTTTTTGTTTTTTTTGGTATTAAAATTAAGGGTGTTTCTGTAAGGTTTGCAGTTATATTAAGGATTGCTAGTGTTCTTTAGACGATTTTGAGTCGAAAATGTTCTATGAGATTTTGCCGTCCGGGTCACCGTTTTCGAGTTATTATGATTGGAGTGTTTTAAGCATAAACTCTTAAATTTCATGAAGAAATTGAAAGAAGATTTTAACTTAATTTTGGGGTCATTGGGCCATGATTTAAATAAATTGAATCTTTTGAAAGATAATGAGATACGACCTTGGATAACAACGAAAAAATTTAATTATAACTGGACACTGAATGGATGTAGGGTCAGTAAGCAAGGACTTATAGTTGCTGAGTTGTGTTTGCAACGCGCATTATTTTACTACTACTACACAATAACAATTGGTCATTTAAACTTAGCCAAGAAATATATGATATTTTAAATAATTATAGAGTCCATAAATTATATAGGATTTCATAGGAATTATTTAGGAAGGAGAAATTTAATTATAACTGGACACTTGGTCAGTAAGCAAGGACTTGGTTGTTGAGATGTGTTTGCAACGCGCATTATTTTGCTACTACACAAGAACAATTGGTCATTTAAACTTAGTCAACAAATATAAGATATTTTTATGAAATTATAGGGTTCAAAAAAATATAGGATTCCATAGGAATTATATAGGACCACTGGCTACGTATTTTCCCCTTGCATGGTCAATTAAGAGCTCTTGTGTCCCGATCGAGTCCAGGGGGCGTCGGGGAATTTACTTCTATAGCCTATTTTCGATGTGTTCTAATTCTATGATCACAGGTGACATCATAGACACGAGAAATTGACTAGGCCCTATATACAAAGCAACAGGTTGAAATCGGACTGGCTCTATATAGGCAAGCAACACACGGAATATTTCTTTAATAATTCATAATTCAAACGCGGCCGCCGTCAAACTGGCATCACGCGAACCTCAACGTACCAACCCCAGTATATAAACTGTATCTTCTTTGTTCTTAAATTGCAGCATGCAAATCAATGATATATACCGATATATACCTTTGTAAACTATAGTATACCTTGAATGAATTAACACCATTTTACCAAGAAAACATAATTAAATATAGGCCTACAGGATGTTAATTGCATAAATTAAGGGGGATTTTCTTCGGGAAATCATGCAATTTTGAGTAACTTTTATCTCCATTTTGTTTGCCCTAAGATACAGTCACTGTTTTCGAGTTAAGATTGTTGTTAAGAGTATTTAACTCAAATTTCATTAATTAAGGAACTGATCTAGACAATGATTTCTAACTTAATTAAAGGGTTAAATTAACTAAGGAATAATTTTGTTGCTCTTTTAAATCCCTGACTTTTCCCTGAGCCGTTAATACAACCCCGGCCGCTTTGGGTTCACGTTAAAACACGTACCTTTTAAGCAATTAAGTTAATTTTTAAAAATAGATGGCGCTCGCCTCGCCAAAGGGGCCTACAGAAATTATGACCAACATATCTTAGGATTATGAACTTGTGGTTATAGATAGCCCTGTTGAATTGCAATTGCACTGGCAACACTTGTCCATCCATTGAGGCACTATTTATAAACGCATTCTTCGTGTAAAGCCGTTATAGGCCTATAGCAAGAAGCGATATCTAGTTTACTAGGGAGAAGGTATAAGATACCTAAGTATTCGCGCGTGCCATAGTCCCTGCAGTCCCCCCTTTCAAAATACAAGGGGGGGGGGCGTAAAAGGAAACCCCGGGCTATTTCGTGCCTCTCCTCAGTCGGAACAATACAAGTAATTTTTGTTATCATTCGCGTCGCGCTGACGTGGGGAGTTTTCAAGAACCAATGAGATGCGGCTGGTTGTTGTAATTTAGAGGCGGGGGGATTAACTCCGGGGTACCTACTATACGTTTGCACTGCAGATAAAGAGCTAGATATATAAATGTGCAGGCGAATTTTTTAAACCTTCTCCCTAATAAACTAGATATCACTTCTTGCCTATATACAGTAGTATAGAGGTGCGCATCGCATGCAGTTTTATAATAAAATCGTATATTTTGTTCTAAGGGTTATCTAGAAAAAGTCAAAGAGTGGGATTGTGTATGTTCTTCTTTCAAAGTGTAGTTGTAGAGCTCACTTAAAACGCTGCGTATAATATACACTATCATCGGAACACCTGCGACAGAAAAACTCTAGAAACAACAGCCTCCTTCCCTCCTATGCGACAAGTTACCTTTAACGCTAACAAGACATCACCGCCTTATAGTCGTTCTTAACTTAACAAGCCTTTCGCTCTATTAAAGCGGGCAACGCGAATGCAATTATAAAGTATAATCTTCTTTGCCTGTCGCGCGACACCAATGTGAACGTGTAGCACCAGGAATTAAAAATTGTGTTCTAAGGTACACGTGTATATGCGTATACGTCTTTATGCCATCTATTTTTAAACGCGTACGCCTACGCTGAATTATGATTTCAAAAGAACGCCACGGTTTCTTCAGAAAGGTTTCAAGTACAAGTTTATCGCCGTTATTGTATCATATATTTAAACGCGTACGCGTACGCCGAATTATGATTTAATCCGTATGGATTCTTCAGAAAGGTTTCAAGTACAAGTTTATCGCCGTGATTGTATCATATATTTAAACGCGTACGCGTACGGCGAATTATGATTTCATCACGTACGGATTCTTTAAAAAGGTTTCAAGTACAAGTTTATCATGGTGATTGTATCATATTTTTAAACGCGTACGCGTACGCCGAATTAAGATTTAATCCGTTCGGATTCTTCAGAAAGGTTTCAAGTACAAGTTTATCGCCGTTATTGTATCATATATTTAAACGCGTACGCGTACGCCGAATTATGATTTAATCCGTATGGATTCTTCAGAAAGGTTTCAAGTACAAGTTTATCGCCGTGATTGTATCATATTTTTAAACGCGTACGCGTACGCCGAATTATGATTTAATCCGTTCGGATTCTTCAGAAAGGTTTCAAGTATAAGTTTATGGCCGTGATTTTATCATATATTTAAACGCGAACGCGTACGCCGAATTATGATTTAATCCAGTTCGGATTTTAATTCACAATAGATCAAGGTTTCACGTACAAGTTTATCATGTTGATTCTATCCTATCTTTAAACGCATACGTGTACGCCAAATTATGATTTCATACGCACAGATTCTTGAAAAAGGTTTCAAGTACAAGTTTATGGCCGTGATTTTATCATAAATTTAAACACGTACGCGTACGGCGAATTATAATTTCACACGTAGAGATTCTTAATTCACAATAGATCAAGGTTTCAAGTACAAGTTTACGTCGTTACGGTGTACTCTTTTTAAACGCGTACGTCTAAGTCTACTTAAATAAAACAATACTAGAAATTTAACGTTTTAAAGTTATATATTTTCAAACGTGAACGCGTACGTGACGATAATTTGATCGATGTATCATTCAAAATAGACAAATGTATCCTAGTCTCCTATACCTATTTTTAAACGCGTACGCCTACGCCTGCCTGTAATTTCACCTATTCTTAATTCAAAATAGCCAATTCGAAATTTTAAAACGCGTACGTCTACGTTAATTACATTGTTCAAAATTACGAGTGTCGTCACAGGTTGACATTTTAAAGGGATATCCACGTCGCGTTTTGTGACAGGTAGCGGTTAATGTCATTTAGAAAAACAAACAAGCGACTATCACTTTATAATTAAAATGGATTTAGACTATACAAAGATGTCAAAGTGTGCTTTGAAAAATTGGGGAAAATATTTTTACGGATTTCGGCAGCAACTTTGAATGTTTTGGAAGTTCAAATGGACTTTTTGACTTTGAACACAAAATTTCAAATACAACATCTTCGGTTATAGATAAATAAGGTAACTCCATCGGAGATGTAAAATTCGTGATAAATAAAGACGGGTTCAAAGTTCATGTCGCCCCAAAAATTTACACCAATTAAAAATATTAAATTTAAAATTACACTACTTTTAGTTAAAATTAAAAATACGTTAAGTTTGGGGGAAAAAAATAGGTGGAAATAGACGTTAATTCAATTAGGCCTAAAAAAATAGGCCAGTTACGTATTCACGGAGAACTGTCACTGACCATTGCAAATTCCTTGTTTACGTTAGTAATATAATTAGCATAAATTTTTTAACCGTTTTGTCTATTTGTCTAATTGTATATCTGTGAAATTTATACACGTTTTCACACTAAGGGACACGACATTAGCGCATGACTGATCATGTGACGTCACGCTACATCTGTGTCAAATCGCCTTACATAAATTTTAAAATTGGCAGTAATTTTCCCCCGGAAATAAAAATTGGTCTATTTTAAAATGTCTATATTTTCTAGAATATTTTATATCCGAACGTTTTTAAAGAAAATCCGGAACTAAATTTGATTATTAGATAATTGCAAGTACATCCTGATAAAATTCTTAAAAACCCTTATCTAAAACAGAATCAAACTGCAAAATTAAGAGTTAAAACAAAGGGCCGCCTTGAAAGAATTAATCATGGAAAAAACGTAATTAAATTAAAACCCATTTACAAATCAACCCGATATTAAAACACGCAAATACTTTAATTAACATTAAATTAAATTAGTTAAACTTGATCACTAACTTCTTCAGACGAAACTCATACCGTGATTTAAATCCAAGTCCAAATTTAATCAAATCAAAATTTGATATTAATCAAAAAACCCTTTTTTAATCGGAAGAAATAGCCTACGCGATAAATTTTTAATCAACCGTGATTTAAATCCAAATTTAATCAAATCAAAATTAGATTTTAATCAAAATATCCTTTTTTTAATCGGAAGAAATAGCCCACGCCATAAATTTTTAATTAATCAACCGTGATTTAAATCCAAATTTAATCAAATCAAAATTAGATAATAATCAAATATCCTTTTTTAATCGGAAGAAATAACCTACGCGATAAATTTTTAATCAACCGTGATTTAAATCCAAATTTAATCAAATCAAAATTAGATTTTAATCAAAAAAGCCCTTTTTAATCGGAAGAAATAGCCCACGCGATAAATTTTTAATCAACCGTGATTTAAATCCAAATTTAATCAAATCAAAATTAGATATTAATCAAAAAACCCTTTTTTAATCGGAAGAAATAGCCTACGCGATAAATTTTTAATCAACCGTGATTTAAATCCAAATTTAATCAAATCAAAATTAGATATTAATCAAAATATCCTTTTTTTAATCGGAAGAAATAGCCCACGCGATAAATTTTTAATCAACCGTGATTTAAATCCAAATTTAATCAAATCAAAATTAGATTTTAATCAAAAAAGCCCTTTTTAATCGGAAGAAATAGCCTACGCGATAAATTTTTAATCAACCGTAATTTAAATCCAAATTTAATCAAATTAAAGTTAGAAATTAAATAAAAAAACCCTTTTTTAATCACTAGAAATAGCCTACACGATAAATTTTTAATCAAGGGTCTTATAAAACTCAAGAAGTCTGAAGAGGTTATATAATTACAAGTACCGGAAGTAATTAAAATAATTAATAAAAATAAATATAAATAAATATAATAAAAAAGAAACACTTCAAATACCTTCATTATATCTTTACATTTCCTTGAACGGGACCTTTTCCTTAGATTAAACTTTTGTATAGGACTTAAGAAAACTTTCCTTCTCAAGTCGAAGTCGAAGTCGGTAGCGAGAGAGACTTTGGCGAAGAGTTCGATTACTTGAGAGAGCGCCGCGCCGTGGATAAGGAAGCAAGGGCCGTCCGTAGTCGTTGTCCCGGGGTCCGGCTGGCTCGGTCTTGACTCTTCCGCAAGAGGGCGTTTAAGAAATAAACGTCGTCGTCGTAGAAAATCCTTGGCCCAGGAAATAAGGAAAAATCCAAGGTGGCACCTTACGCGCAAGACCGCCCGCTTAAAAACAAAAACAAAGCCGAAAGGCGCGCCGCGATGGGGGGGACGAACCCCGCCCGAGAAAGGTCCGGTTTAAGGAAAAGGGCTCGCGCAAACTCAGTACGGATGCCTTTCTAAGACACGGACGGGCCCGCGTCCAAAGCCTTAAGCTTAAGGAGCTGCTGCTGGAGAAATAAGGAACACTTCGCGGTGACGGCAACGGCGGGCGCGCAGTCGAACGAACGAACTACTTACTAAGGAAAGATGAGCAGTAAGCTCCGACCCGATGACGGAGAGAATTTCCTTGGCGGCCGCCGAGATCCGGGGGGGATGGGAGTTTTCGCTCTCGAGGCGGGAACTTGGGAGCCAGCGCGCATGCTCCTCTCAGAGAAGGAGCTCGTCTAAGAGGGGAATCGGGGGGAGTTAGGAGGCTGCTAAGAGGCAGGCAAAGACGGGAGACGACTCAGGAGGAGCTTCACTCCGCGCGCGAGGAACTAGACTTACACCCCCCTCCCGCTTCAATATACATTACTTCCCCCCCCCAACCTCACGCCGTTCCCTCTCTCTCTGGCGCGCGCCTTTCTCTTGAGCGCCCGAGAGAAAAATATAGCAGCAGAAACCCAGGACAGAGATCCCAAGCGCGTGCCGTATTTAAACAAGGTCTTATCGTACAGGTTGCGACTCCTCTAATGTTTACTATGAGATGCTTGACTATAGAGAGCTTTCAGTTGGAGGAGGAGTTGAGTCTCGTGACATAATTTACGCTGCCATATTGGGGGGTGGGTTTAAAGCAGGAATGAAGCTAAGACCACCACCCAATATGGATGGCTACCAGAACAGCGCTGGTAAGACTTGGGACGGTGTGACCATATGAAAGCTCTCTATAGTTTCCACTGAAGGGTTTTTAGCCGTTGCCAGGTCGTTGGTGAGTGAGTAGTTCAGTTTAACTCAGTACTGGACCAACTTGATTCACCTAGGGCCTGACAACACTGGCTGCACTGAATTTTAAGCTGTAGCCCCTTCATTGCAAACTATCTGTTACTGTAAGAGGTGATAGTAAACAACGTGGGCATATTAATGAGAGTGCCATGGATCTCAAAAAAACCCAATATCCAGAAGTCATAGGGGGTGTGGCTTAAAACAGCTCCTCGCCATTCCTCCAAAATGGCGGCAACTTCTGACAGAGTGGGAAGGCTAGTGGGGGAGATTTTCACCCCTTTCACTATAAACACAATCCATGGTATTAAGGAAGGAAATTAAGATTGCAATTCTAGTATATCAAGGTCATACCTTAATACTAGGGTATTTCAAGGTCACCCAGTAATTTATGCTAAAGTGGTCGCAAATAATAATTTATTTATTCTTTGTCGGTTTTATTCTGTTTGAAACAACCTTGTAAGTGCTCTGTATCTGCACTCGGTAAGGGGGGGGTTACAGAGCTCGACGGGGTTTCTTTTAGGGTTCGTGTCATGAATCCGTTCCGTATTTCGCCCCCCCCCCTCCCCTCTTTCGTAGCTAACAGATTTAGGACGGAGGTATCAGCGGGTGGGAGAAGGGGGAGGGAGGGGGGGAATGAAAATAAGGGACTGCTTAGAATTTAATCTCCCCCTAATCTTACCCGTCGACATTTTTTTCCTCATGAACGGGGGGGGGGTGGAAATAAGACCATGATTCATGAATTTTAAAGACTGGCGGTTTTTATCTATGTTCTTGTTTGTATTTGCTGGGTTCAGGGAGGAGTTTTTTTCGCCCGGGATTTTTAAGGGTTAGTTTGCAAAAGTGTTAAGAGAACATACTGTGCAGCTAGGGTCTAGGGTTCTGCAATATTTTCAGACTGTATGAGGGTTTTCACTTTTCAGGTCCAAAGCGAGATGTTAATGTTAATTTTTTTAAGAATATTATTGTGTTGTAATTTGTAAACATTATCTTTTGGATCAGATATTTAAAAGTTCCAACGCTGCTCTCCAGCACACTTCAACCGTTTTGATATTTTCCCAACTAAATTCAAAAATCCCTGACCTTTTTGACCTATTTTGAACTTCCCTGACACGTTCCAACCCTTGTATTCTCCATTTCAAGTTTCCAAATTGTTCTTTATTTTCAAGTTTAGCAGACTACAAAATAGTCTACACAATTACTGTCGTCTACACTACACTAAAATCGCGTCTCAAAACAGGGTCGGACATAAGAATAGTTTCTTATAGGACTTGTGGTCAGTGTGAAGCCCCCCTCCCCCTTTGTTATTGGTCAAAATGTCCAGTGAGACAATCAGTGACCCTATTAGCTTTTAAAAAAATTATGGGACATGTTAAAATTTTATTGGACTATGTCCTGTCCAGTGTCCTGTGCTTATTTCAGGCACTGATCTCAAATACCATAATTCCTTTGGTATATTGAAGATTACCCAACAACCTATTATGAAATTTAAATCGTTAGGATGATAAAATAATACTTTTGAAAATGTATCGCCTATTTTAAATAAAAGAGTTCTACCTAATTGCAGGGGCCGATGTCGATAGTCTATTTAGGGGTTAGAGTTTTGTTTACATTGGGGGATCAGTTAGGACTTTGTTGTTAGAAGTATCTTCTCGGAATTCTGGGAAAAACCTTTTCTACTGCGGAGTAAAAATCTTCGGTTTCTCTCCGCGGATAGGATAGGAGCTACGTAACGTTTAGTCATAGATAGAAAATAGAGGTAGTTTTCACGGAGCGCTGCCCTGCAGCCTGCCTTTCTTCGATCCGGGGCGACCCCTGGTGAGCAACTCCACCGTTACGCAAATGTACATCCGAACTTCTGTCGCTTTTAGACCAGGCGATTAAACAAAATGTTAACTACAAAGTTTTTGATCAATGCATTTGTCAAGGAGGTCAACAGAGTGACTTGACTGACCACACTTAAAATTTCCTATTTTCTGTTATAAATTAATCTATTTATTTAATTTATTTTTATATGTATAATTTAATATGTTTTTAAACGAATGAAGGATTTTATGGTTTTGGTATATTTCGTCATTTGAATAAATTTTTTGTTCTCAAATATACTTGATACTTTTCATGTAACAGACGTTGGAATTACGAGTGTTATTACAAAATATGATTACATACGCCTATTCAGTATTAGAGTATGCTTGTTATTCGACAAAATAGGTTAACTACCGCTACCAACTTCAATTATTAAATATAATTTTATACTCTCAAATACGTTTAATCAAGTAATGTAAGGTAATTTTAAATTGCACTTAATCTACCTGTATGTACCTGACAACATTTCATTCAAGGTGAAACCAAACACTGTAACAAATCGAAATCGAAAAACAACACTACATATGCAATGAACAATTTTCTTTCTAAAAACTAAATATTCCAATTTCCGAACGTGTATTATTTTATTATTAAATAGCAAATGATGTTTATGGCAAAAGAGAGATTGAAGATTTGTTAATGTTTGTTTATTTTGCAAAGCAAATAAGCTACCAGCGCGCTATTGGAAAATACTCTCGATTGTTAGACAAATATGATCTCGGAAAAGCGAAAACATGACGATTGGAAAAATCACAAAAATTAAAAACAGCCTAGGTCATTATCAAAACGCAAAGAAAAGATTGCGTTGTGATTTTCAAAGCTAATTAGAAGAACTTAGACCAAACCAATCCTTTCGATTGAAAGCCCTTTTATTTGACCTTCATTTCAACCTCAAAATGCACTGTTAAAGGCGGAATAGGCCAACGCTTCACGCGCATATTGAAATAGTCTAGAAAGAAATTAAACCGTATAAAACACGAGCGCACGCGCGCGCGATTTAAAAAAAATACTAGGAGACATTATGATAGGAGTGGAAATTAATTATGCTTAGAGCAAAACAACCCTTTTGATTGTAAGCCCTTTTCTTTGAAATTAATTTAAACATCAAAATGCACTGTGAAAGGCGGAATAGGCCAACGCTTCACGCGCATATTGAAATGGTCTAGAAAGAAATGAACACTATAAAACACGAGCGCACGCGCGCGCGATTTAAAAAAAATACTAGGAGACATTATGATTGGAGTGGAAATTAATTAAAACGTGTATTCAATGTGTTCAATCGGCTTGATTGGTGGAAGCGCTAGTTTCCTAGTAAACAAACTATGTAGCTATAATTCTATATAAGGTTTCTTGAATTGAAATGAATACTTAATGAAAAGTCGGACTGTACCGGGTTGGGGGGGATTAGGGGGTTATATGGACGCTAAAGCTTTGATAGTTGCCAACACGCTATGGGTTGTTATCAAGAGCGCGCCAAATAAGCGCGCGTATTTTAATGCGAAGAGACAAAAAGAGCAACAAGTCACTGGCACGCGATACCTTTCTATAAAAACCGAGCTAGCCACGCGTAGATATCAGAAATACATCCATTTTTCAAATACAGCAGAACCTTTTTTTTTGAATCCCATGTTTTGCCCCCATATTTCCTTAATTTGATATTCCCTGGCTTGTGGTATTAGGCCTTGAACTACTTTCCTTCGCGCTTATATTATTGTATAGCTACGCCGCGGTTTTATTTCATCATCCACTGTTGGTTTTGTTTTTCAGAAAACATATTTCGGATATCCACGATTCCACGTGTCGATCTAGGTTTCCCGCCAAAAGCCCACCCAGTTTTGGCGGGAGAGCAACACGTGGACGCGTTTTATGGATCGCTCGCGCGCGCTCTCTCTCGCTCTCTCTCAGCACGCGACTTGAGAAAATACACGGCCTCTTAAATAATATCGTCAGAATCAAGGCGAGTTGACACTAAGAAAAGGGAGATCGCGGGGTCTTTCCCGGCCTTTGGAGATACTGTCAAGAGAGATTGGGCTAAGAAGACGATCGTTTAAGTTAAGAACGCGCAACAGGTTGCTCGGGGAGATAGCAGCGCGTATAGGCTGAAGTTTCCCGCCTTTTAAAAGGAACTGCTCAAGATTATATTATCGATTTAGGAAAAGTACCCCTACCCCTATAAACTCACTCTCTTAGCCGAGGTGAGCTCGATTGTCGTAATAATAAGAACGCCGTCAACAATTCGGCTCGATTAAGAATAGATAAAACACTAAAGGGATAGTCTCACAGGATATATGTATTGATCTAGTGTGAATGTCGATAAGGTTATTACTTAAATTACATTAATAAAGTATAATTTTTACTAAGATACGAGGGGTAAAGAATTGAAAAATAATAAATAACAATTAAATAATAAAAATAATATATAATAAAATGATAAATAAATAAATAAATAATGAAATGATAAATAAATTAATATATAATAAAATGATAAATAAATAAATAAATAAATAATAAAATGATAAATAAATAAATAAATAAATAATAAAATGATAAATAAATAATAAAATGATAAATAAATTAATAAATAATAAAATGATAAATAAATAAATAATAAAATGATAAATAAATAAATAATAAAATGATAAATAAATAAATAATAAAATGATAAATAAATAAAACAATTAAATAATTAAAATATTAAATACATAATGAAAAAAATAAATAAATAATGAAAAACGTAAAAAGAAAAATTACTAATAATAAATAAATAAATAATAAAAATTATAAACAATAAAAATTATAAACAATAAAAATTATAAACAATAAAAATAAATATTAAAAATAATAAATAACTAATAAAAATGATAAACAAATGAAATAATATTATAGTAAGTAATTTTAAGGGGTAAGTTCCAATCTTTCAAATGGATAACGTTGGTTAAATTGATGAAATGTAAAAATGTTTTTTAAAAATATAAATGATTTTATTAAACTTTTTCAGCCATTCAAAGTGAAATAAAATGAGATTGTTTCAGGCTCCCTTTATAACTAGTATCTCTTGCGACTAGCGCTTTAATAATTGAGCGGTCCATATTATTTTTTATTTCGAAATTGAGTGTTTGTGTGTGTTGGAGCTAGGGATAATTATCTTTTCTTGAATATTTGTTTTAGCGTCTTTTATAAAAGACAACCCCTAAAGGGGGGGCGTTGGGAGGGGGGTAGCCGCCTCAGTTTTGACTTTTGTATTATTCACGAGGTGGGGGGGGCAGGCAAAGGCTTAAAGAAAACAGAATAGCGTGCAATCTTCGGATCAAAAAGGCCTCGTGGGAAAGGCATAGTTGCGTGAACGACAAAATCAAGAACCCCCCAATTTTACATTTCCCAAGAAAATAAGATAATAAAGTGGAAATGCAACTAAAATATTAGACACCCCATAAGTTTATAAGTGATATGTTCCCATAAGTATGACGCTACCTATACCTCGTAATGCTACTGAGAGACTTACAGCTCGAGATAACTAGTTCGAGAAGAAGAACGACGGAAGCGAGTCAATTGAAGTCCTAAGTACACTCGGTGGTGGTTAATTTTGCATGCAGGACCAAGTTCCATCTAGGCACTCCTATTTAGTCTGTGCATTACTAAGTCCTCTTTGATAGCTAGCGCCTCACCAGGCCTCCCTCGCTTTACCTCGAATCTATGACCTACCTCATGACAAGCTCCAGTTTCTAAGTTTCCAGTGACAAACTTATGGAATGAACATATCTTATTACGTAGGCCTATGCTTCGAAATTTGAACTTAAATATATGTATATTAATGTCATATGGCGGTTTTCCATTCAAGTGATAAATAAATGATCATGAATTTCCTTTCTACTTTGAAAGTACGCGTGATCAAACATCATCAAGTCTTAAAGTTTCGTTGCAACAGCATTTGAACGAATTGTGTTTTTGAAACAAATGGTAACCGAGTATAACTGTGGCTCAAAATGAAGTGTTTAATAATGGATTGAGTTTTAAGTGTAATCAAGAAGAAATGTGTATTTAACGACTTTCAAGGATTCAGTGTGAAATATATAACATACGGGGATCATTCACACTGCAAACTAAACTACGTCATCACGTGTTTAATTTACCTCTATAATATTTTAAAAGATAATTAGCAAAGAAGATATCAGCCCTAAAATGGAACAGTCCCTTCCTAAGGTGGAACAATCAGCCCTAACTTGGAACAATCAGCCCTAAATTGGAACACCCCTTTCCAAACTTGGAAAAATCAGCCCTAAATTGGAACACCCCTTTCCAAACTCGGAAAAATCAGCAATAACTTGAAACACTTCCTTCCTAACTTGGAACAGTCGACCCTAAAATGGAACACCCCCTTTCTAACTTGGAACAATGAGCCCTAAAATGGAACACCCCTTTCCTAAGATGGAACAATCAGCCCTAAAATGGAACACCCCCTTCCCTAGTTGGAACAGTCGACCATAAAATGGAACACCCCCTTGCTAACTTGGAACAGTCGACCCTAATTTTGAACACCCCCTTCCTAACTTGGAACACCCAAATGTAAATGCAAGAAATCCAAGTTTCGGTAGCTAAAGGGAACACTAATCGTTAATTGCCTTGCTGATATTGCATATCGTTCCGTTATTACTACATTGCAAGCTCTCCCATTCAGTTTTCCCATCCCCAACAGTGTTCAAAAGATGCATGGTCGGACCAGACGAAATCAAATGAAAAATAGTCTTGTACATTTTCAAAAGTTTCAGAATCAGAAGTTTGACAAAAAAAATTGAAAAAAAAAAATGTAAAAAAAAGAAAGAATGGGATAAGATCTTAGTGGCTGGGTGCGATCACCTTGAGATCACGGCTTCCTTTGGGATGGAATCGGACACAATTCGTATCAGTATAATCTTATTTCCCCGTGCGGAAGTTAATTCTTCCGCCGCAGCGCGGGGTCCCGTATTCGCGTCACCCCCATTAATAAGGTAGAAGTGCGGAAAGGGACCCCTGATTTACACTTCCTCCATTACCGAAGTTTCCACGGACGCCTTTAGGGTCTAAGAAAGTACGTAGCAGTTGGTCCATGGGGTGAATTTCTCCCCCCACCCCTCCCTCTCCTTAACGTCTTTTCCAAAAAACTATTGTTATACCAAAAACTCAGACGGCGCGTCTACAACTTCTGGATGGTTGCCGGACCCCCGGAACAAGGCCTGCAGATTTTGAGGAAATGGCCCGGGAATGGAATTGAAGGTATAGTTGTTCATTTTTGGTTACATTTCGATTTGGTTTCGACGTCGCGATTCTAAACTATAACCAATCACAGACAGCGAGAAAATAAATTAAGAAACATTTGAGAAGCAAAAATAATGCAAGGTTGCAATTTTTCAAAGCAATTGACTTTCTATTCAGGAACAATTTTCTTTGGATATATCTGTATTGAAATGACGAAGAAAACTTCAGTTTAAATTTAAAGAGTGTTTCTAAGATGACAGTTTAAAAATTAAGGGTGAGCTTAAAAGGGTAATTAAGACATAAATAAATGATTTAATAAATAAATAAATAGGTAAATAAATAAATAAACCATTGAAATCTTACGAGTTTTAAATCAAATCAAACTCTCTGTTGTTTATCTTCATTTCACGAATAAACAGAATTTGCAAGGATAATTTAAAGGGCTAATGAAGCGTACCTTCTAAGATATTATCTTCATTCATCAAACCAACCATATCTTATAGGCAAGTGACAATTAAATGTAAATGATTTAATTGCATTAATATTAAATATGAATAAATTCCTAGCATATTGCTGACGTCGTATATAACCAAGGGATTATTAATATTTTTTTTAATAAGAGAGAAAAAAGTAAAATCTTTTGAATCCCAGATAACGGAGAAAAGAGAGAAAGAGAGAGAGAGAGAGAGAGGTCTTGGTGCAGTTGCTGCTAAGAGGGTGGTCGCTAGACCATTTTTCCTGATTTTCCTTTGTCCCCCTTTTGCTTAGGAACAAGTAAAGCCGTATAGAGCAGTGAGCTAGCCGCCGGCTGAACGGGGATCTTACCCCCGTGCCACTAGGGGCCCCCAACTAAACCAGGGTCCCGTACCAGAATTCAACCAACCAGGGGGGGTCTAACACGCGCAACAACATAACCAAAGCGAAACCCATGCATACTTCGTGCTGACACATGTCTCTGGCCCTACCAAGTGTCCAGTCCCTCCTCGAAGGAGAATAGTGGGGGCATTGGGGGTAGGTGGGTAGCACGCGCCAGACACGCGACTGTTCTCGTTGGGACCCCCCCCCCCCTCGCCTCGCGCCCCATCCATCCTGGGTTCTATTGTACCTAATCTTGAAGCCCCTGTCCCGGTTTATGCTGGCCCATTATGCTCTGCGCCTTCAATGAATAAGACTTCTACTAGCATCGACTACACACACTAAGGGGGGGGGGGGGTTGAAGAACGGGAATGGGGGTCTGGGGTCTGGGGTCTAGGACCGGCTTCTTTAACGCGGAAAAGGAAAAACCCGGACGGACAGCTGCTACTACAGGCTACCTACCATCACCGTCCGGATTAGGATATAGTCAAAGGGGGAATGGAACGAAGACCCTCACCACTCTACTCTACACTCCTTCGTCTTACAGCAAAAACGTCTTATCTCGTTTCGTGGATATGCTAGTTTGAGTTTCTTGCAAATACATGAAATTAGTCATGTTATTTCTTAAATCTGATCAAATTAGCTTTTCTATTTCTTAAATCTGATCAAATTAGTAAATTAACTTAACTATATTTAAATTTAAGGGGATATCATTAAATATCAGAGTTATCGCAAAACCCCTCGATTTCTCCTAAATTTTTAAATGAACATTTTTCCTACGTACTATTTACTGACCCGTAATTTATTCAAATTTTTACATTTCGGAACCCTTCTGGACCCCCAAAATAAGCTAATTCTTGTTTATGTTGTCTCCATAATATCAGGGATCCCTTTAACCGTACACTTAATAATCCAGGACCACTCAAAAACAAATTAAAAATAAATAAATTTTGATTACGAAATTTCTCCTCACTATGTTCCATGTTTTTTCCTGGATCCTAAACCCGTAACAACTAGATCTATATTTACGAAACACGGTGAAATAAACGTAACAGAAAACAAGACAATTAAAGAGAGAAGTTTCTATGACAGTTACGACCTTTTGAACTCTGTTTCAAGCCCACCCCCTTCCAAAAGAAGAAAAAAAGCGGGAGCAAAGAGAGAAAGAGATATCTGGGAGAGTTCTTATATTCGGAGCCCGCTTTGCTGAATCCAGTCATCTATATACTTAGTCTTATAACGGTATAGAAGAGAGAGAGAGAGAGAGAGAGAGAGAGAGAGAGAGAGAGAGAGAGAGAGAAAGCACGTGGTTTTTGCGCGCGCCAATTTCCCCCCCTCCCTCCCCCACTAGAGCCGCCACGCGTCATCTCTAAGTAACCATCGCGAGGAGGTTGCCATGGAAACGGCGGCGGGACAGCTGTTATCAAAAACTGGATAAGACTCATTATATTCATGCAGAATGAGATTTTCAATAAGAAGAATGTAGACTTCTTTAGACACGAGTCGTTAAAAGCAAAGCGAGGGAGGCACAGAGAAGTTGCCAGCAGAACCACGAGCAACACACCTACCCACTACTCGCCTTCCTTAGGATATGATGCTACTTACTATAAAGGGATAGTCTACCCGGTTCCTACGTCAAAATTATAATAAAACATTTTGGAATAGTTTTTAAACCCTTTTCAAAGGAATAGCGACCTGATTTAAAAATTGAGATCTCAAATCTAAAGAAAACCTTACTATTTTGAGAGTTTAAACTCTTCTGATTCCAAAAATATGCTAAATAAATATTTAAGTATGAGGGAAAACACGGGAAAAAACACTTCGAAAACTTGAAATATGGGTGGCAAAAACGAATTTGCGGAGAAGATTTTTGGCGGGTTTTTCTCCTTGATACGTCACTCACGACATCTCGCGGAAAAGCCAAGCCCGTGTCTACTAATGCCGCGCGAATCTGAATAAAGTAGGCTTAACAGGCGTCACGTGAGCGACATCTAGAGTGAAAATTTCTCCTTACTACGTCATCAAACGAAACAAAATTTTAACTAGGCCTTTTCTAAACGCAATACTTTGATTGCAATTTTATAAATTGCTACTAAACCAAATAAAGAAGTAAACATATCATAATAAACTAGATTTTTCAAGGATTTTTTTCGCATTTTAAGTTTGTGGATGACGAAATTATGTCACTAACACTTTAACTAGGTATTTTCTTAATTTGATTTTGTCCAATTGTTTTTAGGTCAAATGTTGATTGGCCAATGCTCATAGTAAAATGATCATTAGTCTTAGAACTCAGTCTATCCCTTTAAAGTCGAACGAGATGGCTTGAGCGCAGACGTTTGGCAAACTTTTCTAGCCAAATAGAAAGAAAGATAAACGTTGTTGTAGGAAAGACTGAAAAGTTTTGTCCTTCAAAGGGACAAAACACCCCCGCGTCCCCCGCTCGTCCCGGTGTCCGGATTTACCGGGAGTCTTTCAATGAAGAAAATTTGGATCATTATGTATTA
Organism: Phalangium opilio; assembly: GCF_054372755.1. Taxonomy (NCBI): domain Eukaryota; kingdom Metazoa; phylum Arthropoda; class Arachnida; order Opiliones; family Phalangiidae; genus Phalangium; species Phalangium opilio. The sequence goes on along the minus strand of NW_028324166.1, from coordinate 640,776 downwards.
TTAGGAATTAAATACACGAGGTCTACACACAACCAGCTCCCTCTTGCAATAACGAAAGGGGATGGAACGAGTAAAACCGGAAATAAATCTAGACCAGACTGATAATGTTCAAATTCAAATTTACCTACCTTATTTTAAAGGGGTAATGAAGTGCTAGATTTTTCCTAATTATATTCACGCATTTATTATAGGTAGTCATGCATATTTGGGCGTGAAATAATTAAACCTAACCTAACCTAACACGATAGGAGTGGAGTAGGTTTTCTATCATATTCAGCTAGGGTTCGGACGAAATTTTTAAATTGAAAATCCCTGACTTTTCAATCAGCTTATCCCTGACCACCAGATTTTGACACCAATATCCCAGGGAACATTTTAAGTACGTGTTAACCCGTAGAGCCCACTTCATGATCACACCTGGGCCCATATTTAGCATTGCTCGAAGCATGGTTTGTGGAGTGGCAAAATTGCTCATAGAAGTTACTTCTTGGACTCTCAATTGATTTCCCATAGAAGCATACTACCGCATGTACTTCGGGGATTTCTCATCCTAATTTTATTAGGGTTTTATTATCCCTTTAAAAACCAGTTGAATTTGAATGAAAGCGTGTTTTTTGGAAAACACCCCCGCGTGAAAAATTGTTCCAGAGCAATTTTTCCATTCAACGTTTTTGGTCTATTGTTAGTGGTCGAACCTTCGAAGCCAGCTTTAGATATTCAAAAGGTCTAACGTGGTTTCCCCAACTACACATAGAAGAAAATGCTCATAAATTTAAATGAAAGTAACTGAAATCAAACTCAAAGAGCAAGCTTGAAGCTACCGAGTCTAGGCGTAGGCTAGTTAATCCAGTTTTCATCGAAATGTGGAAATTCATCCAAGATTTTACGAAATACTACTATTATAATATAACTATAAACTATACAAAATTTTACGTTTTAACTTGATCGGTTAAACCAGAAATCGGAAAAGAATAAAGATGGGCTATTTCGACTGAACTATACAGCGAAATTCAGAGCTGCCCTTTACAAGGTAATATATATTAAAACAGCGTGACATAAGAGTTCAAAGGTCACCTTATGCATACAATGAATCCATAGCAAAAACAATTGGTGAAAATCTCTTTTCAAAAGTTTTAAAACTGATAACGAGGTTGATACAGATTTATCATTTCAGATTACCATGGCTGATCTTCCCTGAGAGTTTAAAGTCATTATTTTTCCCTGATTAATTTTAATTCCCACTTTGGTTTGTAGTCAAGTTCAAAATAATGTTGTCCAGTACTTATCAGAAACACCCTGTACAGTTGAAAATTAATTGCCCAAACAATATGAAATTCCCTAATATTAACATTACAACATTCCCTGAGACCCATTTTCAAAATCCCTGACCAAATTTCCCAGGTATTCCATGATCTAAAGGAAGGTACCTATAGCCTTTGATAAATTGCATGGTCTAGGCCTATATGCCAAAAAATGTAAAGCACCGTTGGTATTAGGTAAAGAAAACGGGTTTTGAACCCAAACTTATTAAATTCTCAAAGATGATTATTTAGTTGGCGTTGATATTATTACAACATCTGGGCGCTTACGACGACGAGCCCCAACGTAACTTGGGAGCGCCGTGAAAAGCGGGAGGGGCCATTGGCGTTCTCGAGAACATGAACCCGAATTTGAATTGAACCCCCGCGCCTACAAACGCAGCTGCTAAGAGAGAGACAGGTTAGCGACTCAAGCAAAACTTTACCTTTTCTCTCTTCTTCGATGTCGTAGTTCTAGTACAACTCGAATTATCAATATACTGTATATAATGTACGCGTATATTCATTTATTTATCTATTACAGATTAAAATATAAATAATACCTAGAAGTTGCATTGTGATTTCTTTCAGATAAATTCACCTATTTTGGAAACTAATATTCGTATTTCAAAGCCAAATCGAAAGTACTTCAAGGGACAAGTCACTCTTCTTGTAAATTCGACGGGGATTTTTGTAAATTTCATTATCAAAACTTGTAAATTAACCATAGATTATTGTAAAATTATTATATATTTTGTAAATTCATCACATTTTTTTTGTAAATTTAGTATATTTTTTGTAAATTTAGTATATTTTTTGTAAATTTAGTATATTTTTGGTAAATTTAGTATATTTTTTGTAAATTTAGTATATTTTTTTGTAAATTCATCATATTTTTAGTCAATTAATTTTATTTATTGAAAGTTAATCAAAAACAATTGCAAATTCGTCATAAATTAAGTTCACATCACATGATTTAGAGAAAATAATTTGTCAACTCCAGAAAATCCGAATTGATTATATTTTTTTTTCAAAGTGACTTATCTCTCGACTAAAATAAATCCAGGTGTTGTAAATAATTCAAATAAAAAACCTAATTTCTCCGCCACTAACGCCATCTATTACGGAAAAAAAGAACTAGGCCTACATATTTACTAACCATATAATAAAGTCTACGTAATGTTACCATTTCGAGGTCCAACTAAGCAAGTTCTATGGTTGAACCAAGGAGCGTTTGACCATTTCCAACGCTTTTAAGAGAGTTGCAATGCAATCCTATGGGAAGATTGACCACTTCCAAGGTTGTAATCAAAACGGGGGGGGGGGATGAATATGTACATGGCTATTAAGAGGAACTACAGGGGGAAGAAGGTGGTAGTGGTGGTACACTAATGGTTTTCCCGATAGGCGACGAAAGCCCAGGGAAGATTCAGTTAGGGTGGCCCGATAGGCATCCGAAGAGTTTCGACGATGCCACCACCTCTCTAGCTTTGCATCCTTTGCAACCCAACGTTTATACCCCCCCCCCACCTCTGATGCACGGAAACTTGGACGAGTTCACATCAGGCCTACCATCGCCAAAAATTCTTAAACAAAAAAACTTTAATTCTTTATAGACACTTTTTTGTTTCATAGGATTTTATAGGATTGGAAATTTAGTTAAATGAGGTATTTTATTAAATTAGAGGTGAATATAGGATACGTATTAAAATATAGTATTTTATAGGAATTACAAGATGACTGGGTAGCCTGATTTGTCTGAAATGAGAGTAATTAGCCAATAGACCAAATTCCAAATTCCATTAGTTCCACAACAAAAGAAAACACCACAGGGGCGGGGCTCCATCTCAGGTAATTTCTCAGGCGCCAAAAATCACCGCTAGAGGCGCTGCGAGTAGCCTCTTGGCGCCAGGGAAATAACCTAAGAGGGCTTCCTTCCGCCCCTGTGTGTTGCTTTCTCTGCAAGTAATTATTGTTATCTTGGTACGTAAGTACTACTAGGCTAGAAAATGCATTTGTTTCTGTAATGCGAACGCGACTCTTAGAAGTAAAAGGTTCACACCATACCTCTATAGACGTTATTGAGTCTCCATCTATAGGCACCTCATAGCATAGCGGCGTTTGAATCCGACCGAGATTGAAATCAGGAAGGAGTTAGAGGGGGTGGAAGAAAGGGGTGGGGGTCCAAATATTAATGGTTAGAGCTAACACGTGTTCCTACGCTTGACGTAATGATGTAAACAAGAATGATTCCGAAGGGGGGGAGGGGGTCAGAACTTGGAGGAGCCGAGATGAAGAGCGGAAAACTATATTTACCTTGGAAGCTGCTGGCCTTACACCTTATATAAATTCATCTCCGGACTACGCTGGCGACGCTTCAGCCCTCGGGCCCCAGGCCCCCCAAATTCAAAGTCCACCCCGGCCGTAAACATCACATCGACTAGCCATTTCTACGAGTTATTATTGCTAGGGAGAGCCCAACAGACCTACCCTATTTTGGCTAGCAATACATAATTTACATCAACTTTCCCAATTCTCTGCAATATTTAGTGCGCAGAGGGGGTAACCACCAGTTTCTTATATGGGAAATTAGATATTACTGTCTCTTTATTTCTGGCGACTGATTTAAAGGGTTAGTAGAGCGTAAAATCTAATATGATAAAATTGGTCGTTATAAAAAACGTTGGGTCGAAAAGAGGGTTCAAAGGTCATCCCTTACCTGAGTTGCCAAATTTCATTTCAAAATTTTGAATTGGCTTTTACATGTTTTCCCTGATAGTATAAAGTCATTTTTCCTGACAAATTAAAACTTACATTGTTTTGGTACCTAAAAATGACAAGTATCACAAACTTCAAGCTGACTTTTAAAATTACAATTATAAAAATCCCTGAATTTTAATATTAAAATAAAAAATCCCTGAATTTTAATATTAAAATAAAAATCCCTGACTTTCAATATTAAAATAAAAATCCCTGACTTTTAATATTAAAATAAAAAACCCCTGACTTTTAATATTGAAATTCCCTGAGCAAGTTTCCTAGGTACAGTGGCAACCCTGGTTCAAGATAAGAGGAGCCATTTGAGATATTGGCGAATTTGAGAGTCACGCTTACTAGGACATAGGACTTGGTCCATTTCATTCCATCATTAAACATTCGGAAGATTAAACACGTGGGGCGGAGGGGGAGGGGGGGGGTTTGAAGGTGGTTCTCATTTAAAAGGTCAACAACATCGGAATGATTTGACGACCTTATACGAAGCGTAGAAAGATGATTGAGAATTTACCGAAAGCCAAATCTACTCCTACACATAGGAAGGAAGGTATACCTAAGGTGTTTATTCTGCAGTTGCAATAACCGCTCTCGTAAGCAAGCCGAGGCCCGACTCCAATTTTGTCTTACATAAATATTGTTAATAACATCTTCAAAGATAATTTACAAGGAAGATATTTAGAGAAAATAAACCAGGAGGTTCAAAAGGGACTCGATCATCGAATTGATTTGAACCAGCTCTAATAAACAGATATTTCCCTCGTGTACAATTTAAAAATTGAATATTGTGTCAAAATATAGGTACATACAGGGTGTTCATTTCTGATCAGTCTGCATGCAAAAATTAAGGGGAGATGTTCTTTGGGAAATCAATTTTGAGTTGAAAATGTTGGGGTAAAATTTTTGACTCAAAATCGATTTTCGCAAAGAACATCCCCAAGCATAATTTATGCCGGACTAATCAGAAATGAACACCCTGTATGTATATGCAAATTAAATCATTCAAACTGCAGTTCTAGTTTCTGTCCGTTGTTTTGAACTATTTAGAGTTAGATATAAATCAAATAGTAAGCTGTGCCGCCGAAGCGAGCAACCGCAAAACGCAATTATTTGCATTATGATAACCTAATTGAGTTTTAGTCGAGAGTTCTCCTAAAACATCCACCAGAGTTATATTGTTAATTTTATATTACATTATATTATTTTGGGGCGATACACTAGCGCTGCTGCGAATCAATTATTAAAGGACCCGGGTAAAAACGTACTGATTGTTATATACGGGGTGACCTTTGACCCGACATACATACCTTATTAGGATACAGATTTAATTGTTTATGAAATCGGGGTTTCTTAAGATATGGGCAGGCTTATATTGTATTTAAATAAAGAAAAATAATTATTTATGGAAAGCAGTTGAGTTAGCCTCGTGACAATATGAACTTTGACCCTGAGCCAAAAATCTTACGTTGATATTGAATGACAATTAACGAAATCTTTTAGAACAAAACAAGGTTTATACAACTTTTGGAAAACAAATTTCCCTGAGATTTCCATAAGGTCTCTCCCCATATACTTCCCAGGTTTTTCCCGCAGTATATGGAGTATCATATGGAGCAAATGGTAACGAAGGAGGGGGGGGGCAAATAGGACTATTACATAATCAAAGGACATCCCCGTATCTCTAATAGAACCAAAGTTATGAGCCTCCAAAGTATAGCGTAATGTTAATCCTATGGAGGGTGGTATGTTTATGAACATTTTGCTTAATTTACTCGGCCCCTATTTGTCGTAGCCCTAAGTTTTTAGTATGGTTGGATGGGGGACAAATTGGACTATAACATACTCAAAGGACATCCCCGTATCTCCAGTAGAAACAGAGTTACGAGCCTGCAAATATAGTGTAATGTTAAACCTATGGAGGGAGGTATGTTTATAAACATTTTGCTTAATTACTCGGCCCCTGTTTGACGCAAATTTCCCTGAATTTTACTAAAAATTATAAATTTCCCTGAGGTTTTTGTCAACTATTTATTTCCCTGATTTTTCCAGGTTTGTTTGAACCCTGTTAAAAGAGATTTAATGCTAGAAGAGTAGAAATTTTGACTGAAAAAAACCTTTTTTTTTAGGAAAAACAAAGGGTTACGAGAAAACCTTGTTCTACACTCTACAGATGTCTTTCTCCTCGTGTTATAATTCTCTCTGGTTTCCTCTTGATCATCTTAAGGTCGAGCTTCTCCGAAGAAAGTCGGGAGTGTGTAGCTGGGAGCGATATTTTGCGTAATTATCATTGGAGATATTTGTGTGTCGTAAACAAAACAATGGTCCCTTTCCCGTCTAATGACCTAGCTGGCTCCTTACCTAATCCCATGCCACTGAAGCTAGAATCCGCGCGGCGTCGTTTTAACATAGCTAATTCCAAAATTATACACCGAGTCGCGCGCGCCAAGCAATCTAAGGAGACGCGTGTACAACCCTAACCAAACAATCAACGCCGCTCTCAATACACTACTTTCTTTCCTACGGCATTAAAACATTACGTATTAATACGCCCAGAAATTCCGCGTCACAATGAGATTGTTGAGAATTGTAAAGAATTGTTTTACAAAATAATTAAATTGAAATTCGAATACGTCGCCTGGTGAGTTGTTTGCAAGTGTAGACACGGGTGTATAGCGGGTGAAACATTTCTACAGGGGCCGTACGATTAACATGGGGAAGAAAACGCCTGAATGTTGGCTCACCTTGCAATGCAATATTGGAAATATTAATGTTATTTTTAAATTTATTAAATGAAAAAATAAATGTTATTAACAACAACTATTGGGCTCGAGTGCCTTGTAAGAGATGATATTTAGTATAGTGTATAAGAATATTTGGATAAACAATCATCTGGTTATGAAAATAAATTAAAATTGCTTATCTTCATAGATGAGTTTTCAAAATATTAAAATTGGAATTTTTAACGCCTGGTGGGTTGCTTTTTGGCAGACACGCGTGTACCGCGGGTGAAACATTTCTACAGGGGCCGTACGATTAACATGGGGATGAAAACGCCTGAATGTAGTCTTCCCCTACAAGCAAAATTCGATTTCGACGTTACATTTTTGGTCAATAAATTACCAAAACTGCCTTAAATTACCGGTAATTTAAGGAAGATAAATTACCAAATACTATTGTAAATTACCGGTAATTTAAGGCAAATAAATTACCAAAACTGGCGTCGCAAATTACCGGTAATTTAAGGAAGATAAATTACCAACCAACACGCGTCTCTAAATGCTCAAGTGACGAATCTCAACCACCTTACAGTAGAATAAAACATTGGACAATTTGTACTTTGGAGAGAGAGGAACTCGGTATATATTTTGGGAACTTAATCTTAGAGAGTATGGCCGGGGGGGTTTTCTCCAGTTTAAACGCTTAAATATATTCCCCCTCCCTAACCTATAAATTTACTTTCCGTAGCATCCCCTCAACCCCCTTTCCATTCCTGGCTCCGAACGTGAAAATTTCTAGGATGAGCTAAAACGTAATTAAGAGCCGACTTATACAGAGCGACCAACTAACTCTATCTATATTTCGGGAAAAATTCAGTAAAATCACTTTTGCGCCCTCCTGGATGGACCTGGGCTCTCCCCCTTACCCCTTTCAGCCCAGGAAGGAAAATTACTCGCCGACATAAACTAGTTTACTTTCCCGATAGGCTTGAAACGGACGGAAGTGAAAGCTTATAGAGGAAGCAGAATGCTCTCTTCCACCTTACGCATATTTGCATAATAAATCACACCCCCCCGTTTTTATTTCAGTTTTGCCAATCTTAATATTGAGTTTAATTTTACAATCTTAGTAATGATTAATTAACTATTTTAAAATATAAAATACAGGGTGTTCACTTTCAGCAACAATTAGGGTATTTAATTATAATACCGAATTACTGTGGGATGTTTTTCTAATAAATTTTCATGTCAAAGCAGCACCAATTCATGTGCCAGAGATAGATTTAATTTTAGAAGTAGGAATGGAGAACAGAGTAATATCTGGGCGCACGTCAAAGTCCTGGACCCCCTTTCACGGGGGGGGGGGGGTATGAAATAAGAGGCGGGAGGATCATAGCCACAGAGGTAAAAAGGAATTACGTATTTTTCACCGTCCCCGTCAGCAACGTCATCAAAACGTAGTGTTTAAGTCAGCCGCCAATAAGATAATTTAAACTTTTCGTTACGTGTTGGAGGGAGGGGCTCTATACTGGGTGGGCTATGAGTCGGACAGAAGTAAATACTAACCGTTCTCCATTCCTACTTCTAAAATTAAATCTATCCCTGGTTCCACTATCACTTTAAGTCCTTAACCAATCAAAAGAAGAATATTATGGATTGATTTGGTGCGCCAATCAAATCAATCAGTTGCATCCTTGGAATGGATATAAACCGTATAGAAAAATGAATTATGCCTATATATGAAAATAGTTCCATTTCAAGATAATAATTCTGCCCTAAACAGTGCATGGAATAGATGAAAATTAAACTTGAAAAGACGTTAAAAGAGGCCTTTGCGTGTGTTAGATTCGTCGTGGGGGAAGGAGGAGGGAGGGGGGATGGCATGATAGCGGACATAAATCGTTGTTCTAATCTGCTTGAAACAGGGAATATTAGGATTTTGTGTACTGAATTGCCGGGCCGCTAATTCCTTGTAAACGCGAACGTATAGCCGCTTTTAAAATGACTTTCCACAACCGCTAAAGGCAAAAAGCTCCAGCGTGCGCACGCCTTTACCAAGATTAAGTTTAGGGGATTTGGGGGGAAGGGAACCCCCCAACCCCCTACCCGGAACTAATGGGAATATGTCACGAGAACACTAACCATAACCAAGCAACACCTAAAGGAAAAATACACTAAGCCTTTTCTCTCCAAAAATACTAAACTAAACTATTAAGTTTGATCTTGGTCATTTGAAGGATTTTTTTATTTGTGGGTTTCCAATGAGTGTTATTCCCACTTTATTCTGTCTTTTAATTTTAAATTGTGCCCTATTTGCACTCCATTCTTAATTATCCTCCATTTTACGATTTATGGTGAATAGTTACTAGTATAATGCAGTGTTTCGTGAACTATTTGAGTTGAGAATGAAAATTTTAGGAAGATTTGTCGTCTGGGCCACCGTTTTCAAGTTAAAAGTGGACCCCGTTAACTTAATTAGCATTATATTTAAATTTCTTACGTAAATTTCAAGGAGTAATTGGTAAAACCCTCCGATGATAATTTTAATTGTGACAAAATGTCTTTGAAGGTTTTCGACTCAAAACAGATTTCCCATAGAACTATCCCATTACACTCCGGTCCTATAACACCCTGTATGACCAGTAAGCGATCCAATAACATAGTGATTACCAAACGGGGTCCCCCTTATTCATACCCGGCTACAGTTCCCAATTTCAATAATTTTCAAACTGGTCTATTCCTTTAAAATTAGGGTAGCATATATAAAAGAAACAGGAAAAACTTTGTTGGCGTAAATGTATTGTACCAAAGTAAGACAAAACAGTTTCAGGCAATTTATATCGACTATCAGGCTGCAGCCAACGGTGGCCTGTTGCCTTTAAGCGGCGTACGGATTAGCCTTGGCATGAAAAAGACAAGTACTATACGTTAGACCGAGCTAATGGATCTAGAAATACAAAACTAAAATCTTTCGCTAGATATAAATTTGTTGGCCTCGTAATCCTTTAAGTTGGAATGATTTAAGTCGCTCGACCGTATTATAAAGACAAACGCCAAATAGTAAAATTCGCTTACGACCATCGACTTAATGACGGACAGCACGCCGACTCCACTCGCGGACACATTGATTTTACTTACAAAGTGGTCAATTTTATACGAGGGGATAATCACTGCCTAACTCGATCCCCTGTATACCGATGACGGATTATGTGTAATTATTTTAGCACTGTCAAGGGCAGGGATTTCAAAGGATACTCTACAGTCTTTTGACTTTAGTACGGTCCTTTGACTTAAGAACGGTCGATCCTTAGCAAGGTACAGCTGTGTAGTGTGTACACCGATTGCACAAAGTGAACAGCCCCTCGATTTTATACAACGCGTGTATAAGGTTGTACCCCCTATAAGATACCCCCCCCAGTCTTAAAATTATCAAAAATATCCTACATAATTTTGTATCTCAAATTATTCTTGAATTGATAAGAAGGTCAAGATGTATTAACGTATCACGGTACTAATTAGTATTGGCGCTAAATAGATGACCCCTAGCTCTGACCTTTAAATTTTAAAGGTCAACTAAATAATAATGATCCTAGCTTCGTCTGCTAGGTCGCATTTTAACGTTTGGGTTACTGGATCTTCACAAAAATAATATTTGAAATGCTGCAACCCAAATGCATTGAATCTTGGACTTCGCATGGTAATTTCAATATTAACCTCCCAAGACATTAAAAAATTCATAATATCAAAAGCATTTTAGAGATGGTTGGCTGCGTTCAGCCAGAAAAACCGCTTACACATTGTAATTCAATCATTCAATACAACCACATGCAAGCGGTATTTTCGGTACGTTCCTCTGAACGCAGCTTTTGCAGGCGACAAAAAAACAGTATAACCCCATCATAAAACAAGCGGGTCTGAACAATTTTTAATAGAAAACTTCATCCGATTAGAAGAAAATGACAAGGACAATATATCTTATACCAAATCCTTTAGACTTTCTTTTAAATTTTTTTTTCTTTTTGTGTGTGGAGAGAGCTTATAGTTTATTTTTGACGTGCGCGTGTTTGTGAGGGGTCCCTGGCGGATTAGAATGTGTGGTGGAGGAAAGGGTTCAAGGTAATCGGGAAAGGGTTGAACCCCAGGGGGAGGGACTAAAGGGGTGAAAGATGTCACTCGTTAAGACATTAAAATTCCTTACTCATTAATGAAAGGGGAGATACACCTTCCTTCCCAACCGATGCAAAAAGAAAAAAAGGTCTTAACAAGACAGAGAAGACAGAGAATGGAACGGGTTGAGGGTACTCTAGAGTGCACTGGGGGATCAGCTACTCCGGTGCAAAATGAGACGACCAAGAGCTAGAGCGCAGCCTGCAAAAGGCCTTCGAGCGCTCTGAGTCTGAACTCCAAGCCAGTGTATTCCGAGAACCGCACTGATAATATTCCAAGAGTAAACCGAATACGTTCTCGTATTACTATCATCGCAGGACTTCAACAGACTTAGAAATATAAAAGACTTCGTTTTTTAATTTTTTGACATATCCTTTTGAAAAAACGTGAAATTTTCTAATTTCTTTTTTTTTGGTTTTTTAAACTTTTGACAAACGTTTTCAAGATCTTTTTTCTTAGTCAGTAAATGTACTAAGTAGTTTTTATTCTTAAGTGTAGTTTCATTTTGTTTTTAAATTAAAGGGTTAAATACAAACCAGTTCTGACGCTTCCCTGATTATGTTTAGGGGGCCAAAAGTGGAAAATTGTAAATGTTAAACGTCTGGGATATTTGAATAAAGAATTAATATTATCGTGTTATAAACAATTTAATTTTTAATTTGGACAATTATCTTATAACGCAAGAAAAAAACATTTCGACCCACTAACACTAAAGTCCCTGACCTTCCCAAATTCAACCTGATCTTTTTGGTCTATTTTTGAATTTCCCAAATTCTACCCGATCTTTTTGGTCTATTTTTGAATTTCCCAAAATTCTACCCGATCTTTTTGGTCCATTTTTGAATTTCCCAAATTCTACCCGATCTTTTTTGGTCTATTTTTGAATTTCCCAAAATTCTACCTGATCTTTTTGGTCTATTTTTAATTTTCCAAATTCTACCCGATCTTTTTGGTCTAATTTAGAATTTCCCAAAATTCTACCTGATCTTTGGTCTATTTTTGAATTCTACCTGATCCTTTTGGTCTATTTTTGAATTCTACCTGATCTTTTTGGTCCATTTTAAATTCCCCGAGTTTTCCCTGATCTTTTTGGTCCATTTTAAATTCCCCGAGTTTTCCCTGATCTTTCAGATCAAATTCAAATTCCCTGACCTTTTCGCTCCATTTTTAAATTCCCCAATCAATTTGATTCAAGATTACTTGTCTCATGATTTTTATAAAACCTGAGAAGCGACAATATTATAAATCAAATATTATAATCCGTAAAAAGCAAATGAATTTAAAGAAAACTGTAAATATATTTAATAATTGAAACTAAATGAAAGCGCTGCTGTGAGTGAGTGAGTTATAGTTCTTATTGAAGCTTGAATAAATTGGCAATCTCCGTTTTGCGCCTTGATTATTTAAGCCCTTGGTCTTTTCTACTCGGTAATTGAATATTGTTTGGCCCACCCGAATAATAAAAGAGAGACTTCTAGTACTACCGTATAGGAGGAAAGACTCTACAAGTCTCCCACCCCTTCATCTAGCTTTTACTTCTTAAGAGATGATCGTCATTCAAATTCATAATGAAAGGGTGCAGAGGGGGAACCCCCCAAAATTCATCCCCCATACACACCCACTAGCTGCAACCTTGGAGAAATTAAACTAGGAGATTAATACAGAGCTATTCTATGACACTCAGACTCTCTAACGAAAGTTATGATTAAAGTAATTCAAGTAAGAAATTGAACATTTAATGCTAATTTAATTAGGGGGTCATCCCTAAAACACACTAATCATAATTCGTTTAGGGGGCGTTCCTTGATTTCCCATAGAACCATCCCATTATACTTTGGTCCTAACACCGTTTCCGTTTTGGAACAAATTCTACCTCACCTCCAACACCCTGTATATATATTCCAATGACGCATTAAATTACCCTTTTGGCGACTTAAATTACATATCCCTCCGCAGCATTATAATTAATTTTTATACCAAATACGCAACAACTAACTTAACAGGAAAGTCGATAACGATGCAGATCAACTCAGTTCAAATGTTCTTTGAGACCATCACCAGTCCAAGGCTGACCACAACGACCATTAAAAATCGAGCTCAAATGGACTCAAATGACACATGAAGAAAGAAAGAAACCCCATTGGTTGGTTAAGAACGTCTGATTAGGGCTCTATTAACTACAGTTACTTGGGAATCTTTACCCGCAAGTACTTAAGGGAATGGTATAACCCCTTTGATTTAAAGTCTCCAAGTGACTTTACTACCTTTTAGGAGAGAGGGGGGTGCATTGGGTGGCTCTTTTGTGACGCCTGTCAAACCCTTTCGTTGCCTAATTCAGCAAAGACAGTCAAACCACCTCCACCTACACCTCCTCTCCTCCTGAACTCCGGTTCCTTCTTTCAGAGCAAGTACTTTTCTCTCTTTTTGGCAAATCGTATTGTCTCGGAATTAAAGCTCGGCTTCTGTCCCCTCTCACCACCCTCTTCTGCCCTCAATGCACTCCTTTAACTCTTTTCTTCCGCCCACCCCACGCCCCGCTTGCCCACCTTGAGTGCTGGTGCTGTGTGCACGCTTTAAGCCTTTTCAGGTCAGAGATGCGAAGAGAGAGCCAAGAGTGGGGCAAGGTGGGGGTGCAGGGCTTGGTTTGATATCTGGCCAGCGGCTATGAAAGCGGCCCACACACACATATACATTCTCTCTCTCTCTCTCTCTTTCTCTCTCTCTCTCTCTCTCTCTCTCTCAGAAAATACTGGAAAATGTCGAACCCGATTCGCTTGGTTCTTCTTCTTACACCCAAAAATCGAGGTAATGTTTCAGAGGTAAAATATGATAAAAGGTGTTTTGGGGAATTTTACAGAATTTCTGAATTTGAGATATTTTTAATGAGAGAATATTTAGTTTATTTATTTATTAAAAATAATGGTATCGGTTTTTCTAAGGAATTTGATTAAATATAATTGTTGAAAGATTATAAAAAGTGTTTCTGGTAATTCTGACATAAATTTAAAGGACCATGCTCTTTTGTTGGGGTCAACCTGAGTGAAAAGTGTCAGCAGAACATGACCCCTTGGCCCTGCACGGCCATCGGAAAGGACTCGGACTTTACAAGTTGACCACTAATAACGATATACAAGGCCAAAAAACAACGCAAGATTGATGACCAATAGAAAAAGGGTTAAATGACAATAAATGCATGCAAAGAGCAATTGAGCATCGTTCTGATAATCCCGTGTTTCATCAAAATGTCGATCTGCTCCTTTGATTTGCATAATTACCAAAACTGACCCAAAATAGTACATTTTAAATTAAATTCTTATTAACTGGAGTTACAATATTCTGGCAATTAACCAAAACCAAAATATTCGTGGGTCCTGAAAACGTCCTATACCTGTACCATAGCTCAACTCGCGCGGAGTTTCTAAGCTGAACTTCCTATAAAACAAAGTGAAAGGTGAAAGAAGGGGGTAAGTTGAACTCCAACCCTTTATCCCCTCCATCTCACCTAACCCTTTCCCCCCACCAATTTGGTTCAGAGTGAGATTCGTCTTTCGAATCAAGGTGTATATACGTACGTACAATACTCTTTACTTCCAAATCCGTTTACGGACTGACTGACAAACGTGGACCTTTTTTTCAATTTAAGATTGTACCACGGTGAAGGTTGATTTAGGGTTGTTTTCAATTGGTAAGTGGCGGCTATTGGACGTAGTGTCGGGTCAAGTTGATCAGATGGAAATCTTTTTCCGGGTGATGGGCGAAGAAAAGCCTTAACTCTTTCTCTGTTTTATCCCTTTCGGGGGTTGGGGGGGGGTTCATGGAGGGTATTGGGGGTTGTATGGGTATCGAGGGGGTCTATAATGGACGGGTCAAGTTTTCTCATTCAAGTCAGGGGAAAAAGGGCTAATTTGTTCCCGATTGTCAAGTCAAGCTCATCGCTTCTCAAAAACCGAACGACAACCCTCGGTTCAACCGACTCGGATGAATAAGCTTAGGCCTTTAACTCTTTCGTTAAAGGAGTAGTTTCACCGTGGATAATAAATAAATAAAAGGATTTGATTACGTAAGAGTACGAGGCTTGACGTGGGTTGTTAATTCATTTAAAAATAATTTAAATTCGAGGTTTTTTCAGAGCAACTAAAGTCATTTTTTCTTGACTAATTTTACTAGTAGAAAAGTCAGAATGTTGTGGTATTTAAAAATTACTATTGTCCTTTATTCTTTTGAGAAAATTTTATAAACTTCCTAACATTTTAATTTTTAAACTTATTTTAAGAAATCATTAACTTTTCAGAGCATTTTACAAAATTATCGACTTTTCACTGACACTCCACACCCACTTTTAAAATCCCTGAAATTTCCATGACATTGCGGACCCTCTTTTAAAATCCCTGAAATTTCCATGATATTGCGGACCCACTTTTATAATCCCTGACATCTTCATGACACTCCAGACCCACTTTTAAAATCCCTGACATCTTCATGACACTCCAGACCCACTTTTAAAATCCCTGACATCTTCATGACACTCCATACCCACTTTTAAAATCCCTGACATTTCCATGACATTCCATACCCACTTTTAAAATCCCTGACACTCCACACCCACTTTAAAAATCCCTGACTCTCCACACCCTCTTTTAAAATCCCTGAAATTTCACACCCTCTTTTAAAATCCCTGAAATTTCACACCCTCTTTTAAAATCCCTGACATTTGACACCCACTTTTAAAATCCCTGATATCTTCTCACACCCACTTTTCAAATCCCAATTAACCCTTTGAGACCTTTCCTTTAAGAAACTCGCATAGCGTTAACACATTTCTTCATTCCGTTTTGTCACGTGGATAAACACGGAGACGGAAGGTAGGTAGGTTTTGGTGGTGATTGGGGTGGGGGCCCCGGGGCCAAGCAGCAATCCAAGAGTTTTCTCTTCTCAAAACCGCGCTATTCATTTCGGGGGTCCAAGTCAGATATAGACAGAGGGGTGGGAGAGGGGGTGGGGTTCTAGTCCAACTCTTTTGTCTTTGTTTTGCGGGAATACACACTCTATGCAGATGCGATACGCCTTTTTGCTTCGCCAGTATATATCTTATTGAGCGGGAGATGGTGATGGTGGGGCCCGGAGGGAGCGGAGGGGGGGGGGGTAGGAATAAGAAGGGGTTCAAATCCAATAGGTGCTAAAATGACTGCCTGACTTCTACCCCCACCTTTCTTCTAGCTCATCGATTTAAATGTACAAGTTATTTCAAAGGGAAGATGAAACGGCCGGTGATTATCAGATATCCTCCCTATAACCCATGGCAACATTGAAAGACGTTTGATTGTCCCTTTAACGGTGGCGTACAGTATAACCGCGAAACGGGAACGCGAGAGGAAGTAAATTCCGAGTAGGATTGTCAGCGAGACACAAAAATACCAGAGGACTCCTTCAACTTAAGCTGTCTTTAACTGTAACGCGTAGAAATTTGAGGTTTTGAAGGTTTTTGACGTTCGCCCATCCCACTTTTGTTTGCAGAATTAAGGCACTTCGTAAAGGGTGGGCTAGTGGTGGGGCGACACGCTACGGTAGCTTCACTCAGTCTGCTTTCGTTTAAAGCTACATTAGGACAGTCCGGAAACGCGTTTGTTATTATATTACGTCATCTCGCTCTGAATTCGCAAGTGAAAATAAAATATAGACATTAGGGCAATTAAATTTTAACTTTACTTACTAACTTAACCATGAAACTGTACATCATAAGCGTCCATTCAAAGGACGAGACGCTTATTCTACCTCTAAACTCACAATAGTTTGGTTTGTGACCGTTGGTCAGTGCAGAACACGAGAGAAGGCGTATATACTTTTAACTTTTGTATTATACAACATTAATGTTTGTTATTTCCAATAAGTAGGCCTATACTTGCATGGTTTTTGGGTCGATTCTAATTGAGGTCTCGAATAAACATTACAATTCCACGTTAAAATATATTTTATATTTATCACGAATGTATATAAGGATAATAGGAAGCATTGCGGCCCTTCTTTATCCCGTGGTTAATTTAATTCTAATTCTAAGCGGGTTTTGTGGGCCGGACTAGAGAACTATCATACTATACATGTAGTCTGATTTTATATACATAAAATAAGTGAGGAGGGAGTGTTACAAATATACTTTCAAACTATATATATGTATTTATTGTTTTTTCTATACTTTATAATGAAATCGAAAAAGTATATAGTAGTTTATAAGGAAGCTATACCGTTATATATATGTATCGGAGCAACCTTAGAAGGGGTATAGTTTAAATTGGTTTTCTATTATAAATTGAGGCCTTCAAGATTGGATAATCTAATTCGATCGCTTGCGAGCGAACGTGTGTTGGTTATGTTTGTCTTTCTCTTTTTGCGGAGAAAAGAAGGAACACGAAGCGGCTTATTGCAATCACGGATGTTGCTATTGCTAAGCCTCGTCACACCAAGATCATGCAGCATTCTGTCAAACGCGTCTTATTTTAGTTCCATTCGGAAATGATTTAACCTTACACGTGGTTTACCAACAAATTCCACAAGTATTTCCTTAAACATTTTTAGGTAAAAGTTGATTGCTATTGTTAAAAATATTATTATTGCTTATTGCAAACAAGCGGCAACTCTTAATTTAGAGAATTCTCTTTTAGCCACTGATTTGTCGCAACAAGCACAGCAGAATTGAAATTAACGTTGCAATTCTAGTAACAGGCGAGAAAATTTCCAAACTCACTGACGTCGTGGAAATTTATAAAACTCACTAATTATTCCCGACCTATTTGGTCCAGTTTTAATTCCCTGAACCCATATTTGGTTCATTTTTAATTTCCTCAGCTGTATTTGGTTCATTTTTTAATTCCCTGACCTAAATTTCGTCCATATTAAAATTTCCTGGACTTACATTTGGTCTATTTTAAAATTTCCTGGACCTATATTTGGTCCGTTTTAAAATTTCCTGGACCGATATTTCGTCCATATTAAAATTCCCTGGACCTATATTTGGCCTATTTTAAAATTCCCTGGACCTATATTTGGTCCGTTTTAAAATTCCCTGGACTTAATTGTATAAATTTACCACTTTTTAAAAATACCCCAATATAATTTCTCCATGTTTTTCTCAAACCATTATTACATTTGAACACAAGAACACGTGATTTCATTCATGTCAAAATAATAAAAGATAAATACGTTGAAAAAATAAATAACGAATGTGCACAGTGCATATCCTTATTAATACACCATAACTCCAGTCCAGTCTTGTTTAATTTATAATTTCACATATTTCAGAGTCCTTAATTCTTTCCCTACAATGATCAATGAAGTCAAAGAAAGATAGATAGTGGTATACTGGTAGATCCAGGTAGGCCTCGGCGGCGACTTTAGTTCAAACGAGGGGATCGCGTGCTCCTTGGAAATCACGCTAGTCTTTTGGTGAGCGCCGAGCAGTTAGGCCGAGGAGCGTAGCGCAACACGTGACAGTTCCTCCTTGCGACCATAACACGGAGAAGTGCACGCATCTAGGCCAATCAAATTGACCGACCACCCCCCTCTTCCCCCCCCTCCTACCCGGACACGACATTATCGACAACTGTTGCTCGTGAAAAACTATGAGATTCCTTCCGTGATATAATATATTCAAAGGTAATCGTGTGGTGATGCTTGTTCCGTTACAGCCTGATGTTTCTGGTATAAGTCTGCCATTTATTTAGTAAAGGGGCGCTGTGTTCTTTGAGTTAAATTGAGTCTAAAGTGTCACAGAACACGGGGGCCACAACATTTAATTATCTAATCATTAATTGGCCCCTATTAACATTAAGGAAATCGTCAGACGCAATTTGAGTAAACTCCAGTAATTTTCAGCAAAGAAATCGAATTCATTTACTTTGCTGAAGTTCTTTAAATTCATTTACTTTGCTTAAGTTCTTAAAATTCATTTACTTTGCTGAAGTTCTTAAAATTCATTTACTTTGCTTAAGTTCTTAAAAAATTCACTAACTTTTTAAGCCTATTTTTAAATTATCCGACTTTGAAACTTCAAATTTTTTCTGAACTGTGTTGACTCTTTTTAACAATAACTATCGTTAGTTAAATTTAACTCCAAAATAATAATTTTAATTTTAACTATTAACGTTTGTTTTAATTAAATAGAAACAAAAATTAGCCAATCATCCTTGATGATTCCCTTAAAGTTTAATAAATCATGTGACCTTTATACGTCACATGACTCATAATAAATAATTTCTCATTATTATTAAGTCAATGATATGGTTTTGAAATAATAATAATAATAATATTAATAATAAAAACAGCTCCTGGAAGATTGCATCTTTCCAGTACACTGAGGTGCTAAGGGGAAAACGCATCTGCAGGCGTTCTACGGGAAATCCATGTTAGAGATTGAGCCTGTAAGTCGGCTTTCCCGTCGAAGATGTAAGCGCGATGGGGAAACATTGGTAGGAGAGCTTAAAAAAATAAATTTACTACTCACAGCGATTAACATCATAGCGATGAATTTGTTGTACTTCCTCATGTTTATTGAACACCGTTTCCGTCACCTGTGTTCAAGCTTGAGATTAAAACGCTTCCAACGAGAATGCCATATTTCTAAAATTAAAAAAATAAATAAAATCATTTGATTAGATTATAATTAAAAATAGCAATTAAAATAACAATGCAAATTGACATTAAACACTTAAACAAATAAATAAATACGCCGTTTTAACATAGTATTTGAGTGGCTAGTAAATCTAAATAACTAACATAACTTTGCATGAAAATAACCCCCCAAATTTTAAAATGGTCCTTTTCGCCCTAGTGTTTTTTCGTAAAGATGAAAATAAGACCCGACTTATTCCAACCGCGTACTTAACCATCCTTGTTATTTAATCAACAAATCAATAATTACCAGCGTACCTTTTAACACGTAGCAAATTAAGATTACCAATGGCAGAATAACTTATACTTATACTGGGAATTGGGGGAGAAAGGACCAGTGCCCCATTTGAGGAAGAGGGGGGGAGGCGTTGAGTCAAAATGGGACCAAGCAAAGACGAAGAGATTTAAGCGTATCATGTCCCCCTGTCCCGAAACATTACAAGTCAGAAATTGAGTCTTATCAATTTAAGTGTCAAACAAATAGTCACATCCCGAAATCGATATCTATTAATTAGCTTTCGCTTCATTGAGAGAAAGAGAGAGAGAGAGAGAGAGAGAGAGAGAGAGAGAGAGAGAGAGAGAGAGAGAGAGAGAGAGAGAGAGCAAGAGAGAGAGAATGTGGTATCGGAATTAACCGCTATAAATTTCGTTGGCGATATTTGGAAAAGCGGACCAAGATAATAAATGGCGCTACCAACATTTCTTATCTTAACTCTTAACGCATCTGTTCCGAATTTCCTATTGTGCTTTTCGACTAATTCGATCGCCCTTCATTCCGATATCTATTACTAAGATTTAAGCAAGGATATTTCTTAGTTCTCTTAAAGGCAACCAACGCGTGGCTTCGTATTTTAATTGAAAAGGTTTATTAAGATTATTATTATTATTATAATTTTATCGAATATCGAATTGGCAAAAGTCAATTATAATATTTGATGATAAAAGTCATTTAGGTTGATTGATAAATTCATTAGAATACCTACCTACGACCTTTGTTATAATTATTATTTTCAGAAATGATCTGCAGATGAAATGGAATTATGATATAATTTTAGGAATTTTGTATTGTGTTAATTGTTTTAAGGAATGAGATGTAAATTGAACGACGGTTTTGATATTTGGTGTTATTATTGAGGGAATTTTAAAGATAAGGGAAAATACCTTCGGGAGGTCATAGGTCAAATTGTCCTTTATCTAATGATATTACATATTTGGGGTTACAACAATCAGTTCACGAAAAATTTAAAAATAATAAAGGTCCAGCATAAATTTTCTTCAGCTCAATCCTAATTGACATAACACTTTGTTGCATTATAATTTTGGTTCTAAAATAGCTACAAGGAAACGGTTTGAGTATGTGATAGCCCAAATTCTCCTCTTTCAAATGGTACCAAATACATGGGGTTTGCAACAATCAGGACTCGAGTAATTAAACAAAATTACAAAAGACAAAATTATTTCTTCGCATTCAAGTCCTTAACACACCATTTTGAAAAAATTATTATAAAATAAAAGATTCAAGTAACCCATTTAGGTCTGTTATAGCCCCATTTCTCCCAATTCTAATTATTTTAAATAATAATTAAAGCTAGAACAATCAAGGCTTGAGTAAATCAACTTTGAATAAAAAAACAAAGTTGTGACTTTATCCAGAATTTCTTTTTTTTAAATAAAACCATTATTTATTTATTTTTCAAATTTAAAATTCATTTTTCTAGATTTAAAAAATAGTTAAAAGGAAAAGCGATACAAGCTGATTTGCATAAAATAATCGATACCGCATTCATTTTCAGTCCATTTAATTAACGAAGCTCGGAGGATAAATGAAGCAACTTTCTTAATCTTGCGAACTGCCCCCCGGGGGGGGGTGAATGAGGAGGAGGGGGTGTAGGTAGCCCCTCCCCAAATGTAATTAGAAACAAGAAAAAGGAGCCGGACGCAAGCTAGCCAAGGCCCCCCAAAAGAAGACCGATAAAACAAAAACAAAACAAAAGTTGAAAACACATTTTGACGCCAAAGGCAAATACACGCAACTCCTACGATATTAACGGGCGAAAGATACTTGGTTATCGCTGTCAAATTAAGCCACGAAATAAATCATTCGAGAAATTTATACAGAAAGAGATAAACAAGATACGCCAGAGTGTACAAGGTCTCGTAAAAATGTTGTACCACATACGCCAAGGTTATGCAATCAAGAAACAAATGTTTAACTACATCTAGCAAACGACGATTCAGACCAAATAGAATGATAGTATTCGTTCAATTCAATTCAGTTCATATTTAATAATAACTAAATTTAGAGTTGTAAAAATTCGTACGCTTAAATTACTGATCTAAAACAAGGAGTAATAACAGAGTTACTTTTATTAACTGTCCATTTCAAGTTATTTAGCTTTGCATGGGTGCCTTAAGTTAGGCTCGATGGGAGAGGGGTCATTTTAATTCAAATCAGTTTCGTTCAGTTCAGATTCCAAAATAACTAAGTTACATTTGAAATACTCAAATAATTATATCACTAGTATAATAATTTCCTTATATATACTAAATTCAAGTTAGGTTCAAAGGTTGCGGGGCGAGTCAGTCTGAACCCAGATCAGACCATGCAAAAAACCCATAAACCCATTTTTTCTGGGGGGTTAAAAACCCATGGACTGTATAGGGATAAAATGTTAAAATATGGAAAAAGAGTTGGAACCCCCTACCCAGTTGGTTGTGTTCTTATCTCGGCAAGTTGCGTTCATTTAATGCCCTGCCAGTCGACCGCCATCAGTTATGCCGGGGGGGGGGGTACAGTGGGGGCAAAGCTTAACCAGGATCCGTATACAGTTTTAATTGAGTTTCATTAACGCGTTTTTTCATCCGATCTCTCGCATCCCATCCTCTCCACCCCCATGAAAACCTAAGCTATCTTTTCTTGAAGCCTAGGAAAAGGCAGTCTGCCGCAGTGCAAGGGGTTGTTGGGGGTTAGGGGGGCGTTCTAGATACTTGTATTATTAGCAAAACAAAGTTCTTTATCAGCTAGTTTTGGGCTGAGAGGCGGGCGAAAAGGCGAGCAACTTATAAGAGAAGCTATACGTACGTACGACCTTAATGAGATCTCAGATAATACCAGCAAAAGACTCTAACGAAAGAAGGGGAGATACATTTGCCTATTTGCTCCTCGAAACAGACTAGAAAAATGCACCATTTTGGGTCGTCTGCTAATAATTACTAAAGGCCTTTTCAGAAGATACAGGGTTTCCAGGAAATTTTCGGATTCAATTTCCCTGACTTTTTCAGGTTTTCCCTGACCTTTTAGGCCTCATTTTCGTTGATCTAAATATAACAAATGTCTGATCAAACGTGATCTCGCTAAAAATGCAGATAATTTAGCCTGCACTTTAACGAAATTCAATGACATTTCCTTGACTTTGTAGAAAGTCTTAAAACTCCCTGACTTTTCCTCGATTTTGTTGATAGTCTTAAAACTCCCTGACTTTGTTGAAAGTCTTAAAACTCCGTGACTTTTCCCTGACGTTTCCCCGACTTTGTTGTAAGTCTTATAACTCCCTGACCTTTCCCTGACCTTTTTGACCCATAATGAAATTTCCTGTCTTTCTTGGTTTTCCCTAACATGTGGCAACCCTATAATACAACATTTTTTGAATATAACTAATTTAGAATATTACGACATCTAGGAAGTCAAGAGGCCATCAGGAATAGTGTGACCAATGTTGGGAACTTCTGCAAGTTTACCATATATTTGGGGAAAGGTTGTTTTCATGCCCCCTGGTTGAATGTTCCACCCCTTGTAAATTTGAGCAGCTATAGCTCCTAAATGTGGTGGCCTTCTTTCAATGCGCTACTTCTTTCGGTAAGCAACGGCGGAGAATGGAGCCACATTCTACTCCTTCACCCCCCCCGGTAACGTTAGCCTCTGTTTGGTGCACGAAAAAGAGAGAGAGAGAGAGAGAGAGAGAGAGAGAGAGAGAGAGAGAGAGAGAGAGAGAGAGAGAGAGAGAGAGAGAGAGAGAGAAACCTTTCTATTTTGCAGTTCAAGAGATTAAGGCAATGTTCAGTCTCAAAGCGAATACGTTGCAAATTAAATCATCCTTCTCAACAAACAAATAAATAAATAAATAAATAAAAACACGAAGAACGAAATGGATGATATGACGTATTTATCGCCTTGCGTTTACAGTTCTTTTTTTTTAAAAAATAAATCTAATTAAAATCCACGGTTCGAATATTTTACAATTTTTAATTGTATGAATTTTAACTTTGCAGTATACGTTAACTTGAGCTAACCTAACCTAATTGGCAGTGTTATTTCGGTAACTATACCAGGAGTTTCTTCCATAAATTTAACCTTATAGGGTCACTGTTTTCCAGTTATGATTTGATGGGATGCTTTAGGGATGACCCCTTAATTAAATAAGAAATCGTCTTTCAGTTTCTTAATTAAATTTAAGGGGTCATTCCTAAAATAGTCTTAACTTGAAAACAGTGTCTCTCAGGTCAAACAAAATGTCACTGATAGAAGTATAGAACATTTTCCACTCAAAATTGATTTCCCAAAGAACATCAACCCCTTAAATTTTGCCTGCAGACTTATAAGAAATGAACACCCTTGTTATATTAAAACAAACATACGTGGTTTTTGCTGTTAGAAATTTTATACATATAAGGAGGAGTGTTTGGGGGGGGGTAACGTTGTAATTATTGAAGGTGATTACCAGGCGGGATTAATTAATCATATACCAAGATATTTAAGGAACTTTTTCCACCGCAGAAGGGATCGGAGAGGGGGGAGGGGGAAATTCAACCCCCTCCCTATTCGTCTTTTGGAAAATACGGTCCTGGAACCTATATCATATCTGTACGTATCTAGCTCGCTTAAATTTACTAATCACGGACATTACAGGGGAAATATATACACAACGCGCCTTTCACTATACTGTTCTACTTTCTTAAGGGTACTAATTATATCGAGTATCAATCCGCCTTGCCAATACTTCGAATGCTGATAACCGACTCAGTTGACTTTTAAAATTGAGTTAGGTAGTTTTTAAGGGTAGGTTTTCACCAGGATTGGAATAAGGATTTTTTTCTCCCAAAACTGTGGTCCTCGCCACTAAAGCAATGGCGGGTGGCGCAGTAGTCCTGGATTATTTTTAAGCCTAATTAAATGTTCTAATTATCATTTGTAATAACAGATCATTTATTTACTTCTTTTTTGAATATCTAATTCCGTTTTATATTTTTTAGAAAAAGGCATTTCGTTCTTTTAAAGGCATAATCAGTTATGTTAAATGAACTTTAACCTTAATGTTTTATAGTCTCTTTAATTTAGTGATGGTTGTCGAACATTCGATATTGGGAAATTGTATACAGTTATATATTTGGATCGGTTTCAAGATACGGGATTTTAGAAGATGGATGAATGGAGTTATAGGCCGCGAAGCCATCGAGTCTGCAGCTTGAGGGAGTGGTCGAGTCAAGGAAGTGCGCGCGCACCGTCTCCAAGAGAGGCGAAGGTGAGTTCCTTAGCGCAAGACCAAGACCAAGCCGAGAAAACTCCACTTTCTTAGGAGGAAACTCTCAGCGTCTTATAGGAGAGGCTGCAAGGAAAGCAACACCACAAACTCTGCCCATGCTCCTTCGAAACGGAGCTCAAGGAAAGATGGGTGGATCCGGTATAAGGACGGAAGGAAGGAAGGAGGAGTTTCCGGGATCGACCATTCACTCGCTGACTGACCAGGGTCCAAGACTCCAAGTTAACTCACCGTTATCATTAAAAAGATTACAAAAGTTATTCATTTTATTTCCAATATAAAATTAAGATTACAAGCTGTTATCACGGAGTAAATAAACATTTTTCATTTATTTACACAGGGAGATTGTTTGTTAACCTAAGCAACAAGCGAGTAAATTGCCAATGCACTCATCATCGCCGTTGCAATTCTTGCTTTGGCAATCGGAATTTGTGATACCTTCGCAGTTATTAGTACTTCGTTTTTCTCGAACAGTCCATTCTTTCCCCGAATGTCCAGAACCAAGTCCGGCCATTGATAAGTAGGCTGTATTCACAAATAATAATAGATGCCTTGGCTTATAATTTAAGGTGTTTCTCAATGAATGTGAGCAATAAGTGCAAGTAGTATTGTACAAATTTCCCTCTGCACCGATTAGGAGTTAGGTGTAATAATTTTGACATTATCTATTATATTGTTTAAGACTCAGTAAAAGGTGCTTTTATACAGGTGTGCTGATTAAGCGGTGCACGGAGTGACCGACCCCTCGGTATCAGGTATCGCTTACCTGATTTGGAAGAAACTGATTGAGTCATTAAAAACGAAATGAAGATCAGGACCGAGAAAACGGGAAAATTGCGCTTCGGATTCATTATTGAGTGAGTGGCTCTGATAAATTTTTATCTGTGTAGTGTTTTAGCGAGGATCGACAACGTTTAAACGTTTAATGAACTTGCGAGGTTTAGCGGAAGTGCGCCTTCACGCTACTTCCTATTTCCGGTGTAAAACACGAGTACTAATACCTATACGTAAAACGTTGAGGCTAATATAAGTATTATATTGAAGTATATCGAGTTAGGAATGGAGCTTATTTATGTATTGATTGTTTAGAGAATAAGATGTGGCCAGGAGAAGCGGTTAATGTCCCCTATATGGTGATAGTGTAACTACGTAAAATGTTGACGCTCTACTCTTATCGAGTTAGGACTTTGGACCAGATTTTCTTAATGTCTTAATTGGTTTTATAAAAAGAAGTGAATCGTATTGAAATGAATATTTCCAGCCGAGTTTTGAGATTTAACTAACAGCGTACAATTACATTGATTGGATTTTGTTATTTAGGAGAAGACGCCAAAGTCAGGCATCAATTTGCCAGTACGCGTCGAATATCTAGTAAGTTAACAAACAGCAGGGAAAAAGTAACACCAACTGAGCTTAATTTTTTATTAACTTCAAAATTGACAGTTTTTAATAAAGTGCTTGGTACATTAATAGTCTTTAATTATTTTCATTGAAATATTTTACAAATTTTCCATTTTTTACATCCCTTTACAACAAGTTTCTGCGTATTCGCAATCTACTCCAGCAACTCGGCACCCACCAATGGCGGCACCACACCCTTCTTTGTTGCCACATTCTACTTGTCGTTTCTCGCGAATAAGCTTGGCCGACTCTCTCCAGCGATGTCCCGCGGCTTTATCCCCCGATGACCTTTCCATCACTGCAGCGTACAAATCAGTTGTTCATTAAAAGCGAGTCCACTTTCAAAAGAGATCTATACCTTTTCATTTCGACTAATGTTTGGATAGATTAAATCAACCGATGTGGATATCGAAGTTTTATTGGAATCGATACCGATTTTAACCGATTATTTACACTCGGTTACAATATTATTTAACCCAATGAAACCGAAATCAACCGATTAATAACCTTTTTTTGTCGATTAATCGGTTAATTAAGGCTCGAAATGAGATATCGATTAAAGTGCCTTATGGGTCACCGATACCGATGGTTTATGCCCAACACTAATTTTAAACAACCTTAAAATGTGAAAATTGAGCCGAGTAACGAAATTGAAGGTAATTGAGCCCAAGTAACTGATTCGCGTACGAGTTGTAATGACTGATTTCAAAACCAGTTAACTATACTCGTTAATAGATTTAGAATTATACCTGAAGATTTGCAGCAGATCGGATGAGTAGCCAGAACCATAAAGGCCACAAGGACCAACATGATCATTGAGCAATTCTTGTTCATTTTACGAATTAGGATATTTGTCGCGACGTATGGACAGTGTTTATAGAGTGACTAAGCGAGGGAGGCTTCGAGCAATATATACTGTACCGGATAGCGGTACATTTCACCTTCAATTAACAATATTTGACATTTTTCGAAAAGAGGTCTCATTCGCTATCGAGGTAAACGAGGTCGTGTTGTTTTCACATAACGTCAAAATAGGTAAAATATGGCCGCCGGGCCTTGGCGTATTATATACCACTGGATGGCATAACAACCCGCAATCCTCAAACGCGTACGTGCATGGAGGGTTTCTTCTACAGTATAAAGGGTAGCTACGCGCAGACGTACGCGTTTGAGGGTCGTGTCGATGAAACGTACCGTGTTCTATATTATATAGACATCCACACAAAAATATTTGGAATAAGGTGAAAGTGGCGAGACAAGGACGTAGCCTCGGTTTGGATTACCTGACCTCGTTATAACATTTATGTCAATTTTTGAAAAGCTAGGTCACCAGCGAAATAAATTAGAAATAAAACTTTTGGAAAACCCATTTCGATATTATTTTTAATCAAGCTTTCCCACTTTTACTAATGTCTTTTCATAATTATCTAAGCTAATCACCTACTAATAACTTACAATTAGCAGTTGCAAAACTACTTCATCAGTCTTTGAAGATAATTAATTTGGCGTCATCATTAAATTCTTTCAATAAATAAATAAAGGGTTTCATTCAAACTGAACTTATTCCAATTGAATGACTTATTTCCTTTCCTGTCTTGGCATTGTTTAAACCTGTCCCTGTCCCATTCCGATTTGTAGTTTCAGTGGCGCAGCTAGGCCTTCGCTATCTGTCATTTTCGGTACTAAAAACCGACTGAAATTCCAAGTTTGCAACTTTTAAAGGTCCCTATCAATTTCGCCCTCTCATTCTGACTGTGTGGTTTTGTTTCCTAAAAGAAGAAGTGTACCTCCCCCTCCCCGGGGGCGAAACCCCAACGATTTCGTGGTTTTTACGCCGCCTTCTAGAGGGGGGGAGTTGGGGAGACAATCCAAGAGAATTAACTTTAATTTACCGATTGCTACGGAATTGTTCATTGTTTTTTCTACAATTTTCAAGAGTGTACCCCCCTCCCCCCCCGGGCCTGCCTTTTGACTTCCCGTCTTTCCTTCAAATTCCTTCCCTTCCGTTTCGATTCTAGCTGACGACACCCCCCCTCGCCCACCACCACCGTTATTGTTATAAGATGAGATTGTGGAGCAAAGACTTGAAAGATTTTCTTTAATTACGTGTAATCGGTGTACATGAATGTACCTCTGACTAAACTAACCGGTGTACAGGTAATCTGACAGTGATTAGCCCCTCGGTTTTCTATTAAATGTTTTCCATGAAATATAAAGAGTATGTTTTCTATGAAATTTGAGAATATTTTTTGTGAAGTTTGAGAATATTTTCTGTGAAATTTGAGAATATTTTCTGTGAAATTTGAGAATATTTTCTGTGAAATTTGAGAATATTTTCTGTGAAATTTGAGAATATTTTCTGTGAAATTTGAGAATATTTTCTGTGAAATCTGAGAATATTTTCTGTGAAATTTGAGAATATTTTCTGTGAAATCTGAGAATATTTTCTGTGAAATTTGAGAATATTTTCTGTGAAATTTGAGAATACTTCTAAAATCCCTATAAATTCTTCCCTCGCAAGCCAGGTAAAAAAAGTCACAACTTTAAAACGCACCTAAACCATCCAATCTATTAACTCTGTCCGTGGCATCTCCGGTTGAAAGAGAGGCTAAAAAAAAAGTGACTTCCGCCCCCCGACCAAGAATAAGATTCGACACTAAAACTAATTACGTTTCAAAAACTTTTCCTCTCCTTCTCTCTTTAACCCTTTTGCCCCCTCAACCCCCCCCCCGGGCCCGCTAGACTCCCAGGAAAGGAAAGGATTCAGCAAAGGAAAAGGCGCAAAAGAAAAAAAGAAAAAGCAGAGGCTAAAAATGATCCTTAATTAGGAAAATGGAGGTGGGGCATTAACCCCCCTACCCCCCTCTTCCCTGAACAACCCTTTCAAACCCTATCCCTTCTTGCCCCCCCCCCTCACACACAACTTGGTCTCGGCTTCTTGGAATAATTCGCTTCACGCAGTTGATGCCTTGTCTTGTCTAGTGCAAAGTACAGAGATCACAAACCTCCATCCTCCCAAGATTGCTAGGGTTAAGCCTCAAAGCTAAATGCACGGAGAGTGAGGGGGTTCCCCCCCCCCAACCAAAAGATAATCAACACGGAGATTTATACTTTCTTATATTATCTATTTATGGTTCAATTTGCAGTTGGTCCCCACTCGCAGCGAGATATCAAAAGGTTTTTTAATATATTTGGTTTTCAACAGGAATTATAGGATTTCTTAAGCAGTATTTTAGGATTTCTTTATAAGAATTCTTAACAGGAATTTATAGGATTTATTAACAGGAATTTATAGGATTTATTAACAGGAATATATAGGATTTCTTTATAAGAATTCTTAACAGGAATTTATAGGATTTATTAACAGAAATATATAGGATTTATTAACAGGAATTTATAGGATTTATTAACAGGAATTTATAGGATTTATTAACAGGAATTTATAGGATTTATTAACAGGAATTATAGGAATTTTTAACAAGAAGTATAGGATAAATTTCTTAACAAGAAGTATAGGATAAATTTCTTAAAAGGAATTATAGGATTTCCTAAAAGGAATTATAGGATTTCTTAAAAGGAATTATAGGAATTCTTAACAGGAAATATAGGATTTCCTAAATGGAATTATAGGATTTCCTAAAAGGAATTATAGGAATTATAAACAGGAAATATAGGATTACTTTACAAGGATTATATATAAATTTGCTGGAAATTTAGGAGATTTTTTTAAAAAATATTTTTAGAAGAAACTATAGGTACTACATGATTTTTAAAACTAAAATGTAGGATTTCAAAGGACTTTTAACAAGAATGACATGATTTTATAAGAAATATTTAATAATAATAAAGTTATTTTGATAAAGTATGTGATTCTATAGGAAAATTTAGGATTTTACACAGAAACTACGGGATCTCTAGAGACCCCTAGCGGTAATTTTTAATTCAAGATAATGAAAAAAAAAACCCCCCCAAAAAGAAACCCAAAAAAGGTGGTTCCTTTAATAAGAATAATTCGTGGAAACAAAATAGATAGAATGAAAATGAACCAGCAAAAAGAAAAAAGAGGTGCATTTATTCTTTGTTTAATTAGTCGAAGCTGCTTTATTTGGGCGCGCCTATACTCCTTTAGCACCTTGTAAGTACTTACAATTAATAATACTTAAAAAAAAAGAGTTACAAAGTTACTGAAACGAAAAAATCGAGTTAGCTACAAAAATTCCTTTTTTTTAAAAAAAATGCACGCTCTAAGGCGCTAAGAGAGTATATTGGGGCTCCCTCTCCTCTCAAAGGAAAAGCGAAAAGATAAAACGAAAAAATGGAAAGGAAATTTAAGGCATCTTTCATTAAATAAAATAAATTCCGACTCGAGGAGTTGGATACTTCCTTAGAAATCGTTAAGGTATACAGGTAATTTAGCTATAAACAAAGTATCAGTGTCCTTCCCCTCTACCTCAAATTTTTATCTCTGGTTCCTTTTGTTTTAAGGTAGGTTGCTAGCGTAATTTTTAATTAAAATTTGGTTTTGCAAACTTCTTCTCGCACTGTCTACTCCCACACCCTTTGCCCTAGTTTCAGTGGAAGACGAGAGGCCTGGCGGATGTAATTGCGATTGCGAGTTTGCGACGCAATTCTTTTCGTTAAAAATTTTATTTTTTGGAGATTTTTAAAAAGTTACCTCGTTACCGAAACAATACCAAAATTATTTTTCTTAAATTGTTTAAATTAAAATTAAAAAACCGTGAACTGAACTGTACCGGCCGTTTTAACGCGAGATGCGGGTTTAAGAAACGAAACTCAACCTCGTACACGCGCGTATTGCGGGTTAAGGATTTACAGGGGCTATACGAAATACAATGGAGACCCGACCCCTTAATGTCAGCTTCTCAAAAAATTATACAATTGTTTGTATAATTAGCCATATGTCTAATCAGCGCCACTAGCGGATGGTCTGAAAACTACTCCCATAGAGTCTAGGTATATTTAAGCGGGTTTGCAGAATTTCCGTCAGATGGCGCGGCGTTCGAGCCACCTGGCGGAAATTCTGCAAACCCTCTTAAATATACCTAGTCTCTATGGGAGTAGTTCTCAGACCATCCGCTAGTGGCGCTGATTAGACATATGGCCAATTCGCTAAATTGTATTATATTGATGTAGGCATAAATTATCTATATTAATGCATAAATGTATATAAAGACTATATTGCAAACTTAATTATACCTGTTCCATTATAATATATTGCATTTACCATGAATATTCATAATATGGCGTAACAGGGTTCATACAACTTTTTAAAAACCGATTTCCCTGAGTTTTCCAGGTTTTTTCCATAAATATCCGTGACATTTCCAGATGTGACTGTTCGTGCTCAGATACCAAAGTTATTTATTTTATAGTTAGTTTTTAATTCAAATAAGATTTAGTCAAACGATGTATAATGCCATGTATGTTTGTTGTGTAGTGGTTATCTCATCCGCTTCACACCGAATGGCCCCGGGTTCGATACCACGTGGGTGCGGAGAATCTCTTTTATGCTCGTTACTTTAAATTCACAACTAATTTAGCTCAAAGAGGGTTCGACATCGTGTATCATGGCTCAGTTGGTAGAGTCATTGAATGCCCGTGCTCAAATGATCAATCTTCAAAGATGGTTGGTGCTAGAAGTGGTCAGTATCCCACAGTGGATCAGTACTCGAAGTGGTTAGTATCCCACAGTGGATCAGTACCAGAAGTGGTCAGTATCCCACAGTGGATCAGTACCAGAAGTGGTCAGTATCCCACAGTGGATCAGTACCAGAAGTGGTCAGTGCCCGGTGAAGTCGTGTCTAATGACGCCCGTGCTCAGATACCGAAGTTATTTTATATAGTTAGTTTTTAATTCAAATCACATTTAGTCAAACGATGCCCACTTGTATATCGATCTGCTGCGTAGTGGTTATCTCATCCGCTTCACACCCGAAAGGCCTCGGGTTCGATACCACGTGGGTGTTAAGAAATATTTTTAAGTTCGCCAGTTTAAATTCACAATTACTAAATTAGCTCAAAGAGACTTCAACATCGTGTATCATAGCGAAATAAATCGATTTAAAAAATTATTATCGAGTCATTTCATTGTCCCCTTTAAGAACTATTAAGCATAACGTGTATAGGTAAATATGGAACTTATTACTATTAAGTTTTGGTTATTTATAAGGTAATAAAGGTAGTTCGGTTTTATTAAATGAAAGTTCCCAAAGGTGTTTAAAGTTTAAAGTTTTGGCAAAGTTTGTCGCGTCGGGATGGAGGTTTCATTGGAAATTTGCGGAATATTTGGCGATAATTAGGCAGGTATTATGGAAAATAGGTATTCTTTGGGGGAAAAGACATCGTTAAGTCGGACGCGTAACACGTCATCAATTTTGGCAGCGCGAGGGCAGGTATGAGGACAAATTGTTAAACATATCCTAATGCTATAACCTCGATGATTGTTACACGAGAAACAATTAGGCAAAACATTACGTATCATTAAAATGCCAGATCGATTGTTCAACACCTTCATTTACACGTACAATTTACTATATACGCTACGAAGATATTGTAATTAAGTCTCTCTCCAGAAGATGGGTGGGAATTTTCATATTATTAAAATATTGAAATTGTATAGAGTAAGAATTTAATTGTACTACAGTCATTTTCAGGTCATGGGTCAGATAAGGTATAGTGTTAGCGACTGGTACGGCTTTTTCTCGGAGATACCTTTATTTTTTAGTCACCCGAGACACTTGGGGACAAAGATTACATTATAAGGATAAGGAATGACACATTTTTGGCGAAAAAATTGATGTAAATATAAGCAGGGATTGATTTAATTTTAGAAGTAGGAATGGAGAACGGAACGGTTAGTATTTACTTCAGTTATTCCGACTCATAGACCACCCAGTACAGAGCCCCTCCCTCCAACACGTAACGAAAATTTTAAATTATCTTATTGGCTCAGTTTTAAACTACGTTTTGATGACGTTGCTGACGGGGACGGCGAAAAATACCCTTAATTCCTTTTTACCTCTGTCGCTATGACCCTCCCGTCTATGCTTTCATACCCCCCCTCCGTCCCGTGGAAGGGGGTCCGGGACTTTGACGCGCGCCCAGATATTACTCCGTTCTCCATTCCTACTTCTAAAATTAAATCTTTCCCTGCAATTATAAGCAAATTGGCTATTATTTATTTTTTTTCTTGCAATTGCTAATTGTTTATGTTTTTCTACAGCTAATTAGCTATAAAAATGAAAATTTAACCTTTACACTTGTGCACAATATGCCTGTGGCATCGGTGCTAGGGCGCGAGCCCCCTACTCACTAATAACCTTTACACTTAATTTGTTTATTGAAAATTAATAAACTTAGGCTTAGCAGTTAAAGTGTTGAAACCTTAAAAAAAATTAACTTTATATTTTCGTTATTTAAAGTATAGTCAACACTAAATTAAAACTGTAAATAAATTAAATAACCATTATGCATGCTTAATTAGTTTATTAAAAATTAATAAACTTAGGCTTAGCAGTTAAAGTGTTGAAACCTTAAAAAAATTAACTTTAAATTTTCGTTATTTAAAGTATAGTAAACACTATATTTATTATCACAGTAAACAAATTAAAAATATATATGAAGTTCCCTGGACATTTAATTTTCTCTCAAAACAGTTTAAATGAAAAAAGGGTTAGCAAGCGAATCATTTCGTACAATTTGTTGGGGTAAATTCTTGGGGCGTGAAAAGCAACAAACGAGAAAGAAAGAAGATCAAGATGAAATGACGGAGAAGATTCTCCGCGGTTGAAGGAGGGATGGAGGGGAAGAATAAGAATTGAATGGAAGATAACACGCCTTAAAGGAAGAGGAACGTACATTTGATAAGCCTTGGCGGAAGAGAGAGGGAATGAAGATTGCGTTACATATAGACTGCGGGATTCTTTTGCTATGTAGATTTTACCCATCAACTCGTTTATACGCCGTTGCCTCACATCCCACTTTATTCTGGCTCGCTTAAGAAAAGGGAGAAGGGCCAAGGAGCTAAATGAAAAAAGCAAATGTTCTTGTTTAACTTTGGCCCCAGGGACTGCATACGCCCACGCGCACCGACCTAGAAGATGGAAACAAGATGGACCACCATCGTTTATCACTTAGTTTCACCCCTGAATTATCATAAGTTTATAAGATATGTTAAATGATAAGTATAACACCCTCGTAAATTTAAACAAACGAACATAAAAGAATTTCTCCGCACCCACGTGGTCTCGAACCCGGGGCCTTCCGCTTGTGAAGCCGGTGAGATAACCACTACACAGCAGACCCATATACATGAAGGCATCGTTTGACTAAATCTTATGTGAATTAAAAACTAACTATAAAAAATAACTTCTATCTTAATTAGACAAGACTTCATTGGGTAATGACCATCTTCGAAGATTAATCTTTCAGGCATTCAATGGCGCTACCAACAGCGCCATGATACACGCTGCTGAACGCTATTTGAGCTAATTTAGTTGTCAATTTGAACTAGAAAGCTTAAAAAACTTCGGCGCACCTACGCGGTATCGAACCCGGGCCTCTCCGGATTTGGGGCGGATGAGACAACCACTCCTCAAGAAAAAAAGGTACTGACCCCACATGGGATACCGACCTCATGAGGTACTGACCCCAATTGGGGTACGGACCTCTTGAGGTACTGACCCCGATTGGGGTACGGACCTCTTGAGGTACCGACCCCGATTGGGGTACGGACCTCTTGAGGTACCGACCCCGATTGGGGTACGGACCTCTTGAGGTACCGACCCCAATTGGGATACCGACCTCATGAAGGACCGACCCCAATTGGGATACCGACCTCTGAACTCTTTTTGAGCTAATTTAGTTGTCAATTTAAACAAACGAGCATAAAAGAATTTCTCCGCACCCACGTGATATCGAACCCGGGTCCTTCCGAGTGTGAAGCGGATGCGATAACCACTACACAACAAATACATATAGAAACACAAATCGTTTGACTAAATCTTATTTGAATTAAAAACTATCTCTAAAAACTAACGAGCATAAAAAACTTGGCTGCGCCTACGCGGTCTCGAACCCGCGACTATCCGAGTGCGAAGCGGATGCGATAACCACTACACAATCGATTCATATACAACTGTGCTTCGTTTGACTAAATCTTATTTGCTTTAAAAACTAACTATAAAAAAATAACTACGGTATCTGAGCATGAGCTTCATTGGACACGACTTCATCGGGCACTGACCACTTCGAAGATTGATCCTTTAAGCATTGGCATTCAACGGCTCTACCCACTAAGCCATGATACACGATTATGAAATCTCTTTGAGCTAATTTAGTTGTCAATAAATAGTCAGATATTTCCAGCTCTTTCAGGGTACAAATCTAATATCTTTAAATAAAATCTATATCTATATAAATCAAAGTCCTGACTGACTGACTGACTTATAATCAACTCCCAGCCCAAACCGCACCGCTTGCCCTAGAAGGCTGGAAATTTGCAGGAACGTTACTCGTAAGTAGTAGGCGCGTACTAAGAAAGATTTACCCCAATCCGCCGCCATCTTAATAAATGGCGCCCAGAAATGTAAAAAATCTTCTCTATGCAACAAAGTCCGCGCCACGTTTCAACCGATTTCGCAAATATTTAGTACACTGGTTTCCTTTAACCTATAGACGGGCTGAATTGCGGTCTTTCGGGTTCGATTTGTTGCCATCTTTCGAAATGGCGGCCAGAAATTTAAAAACCCTTCTTTATGGAATAATGTCCGCGTGAAAAGTAGTAAAAATAAAAAATGCAACCGTAGGGGCTGACGGGCAACGCCGAGTGCCTTCGCTAGTCCTAGGGTGCTACAAAAATATTAGTCGAATCAGTAAAATCTACCCATTCTTTATATCATTTTGATGGAAGTTCTTATTACACGAGAGCGACGCCGCGGGTAAGAGCACAAACATTCGGGAAGCACATTAGTGAATCCCAGTCAAGGCCCTAAAGAGTAAATATTCTTTACATTTCCTTGTTAGCTCGGGATATATTGACGTAAGCTTTATTGCAATGATAAAATTTACAAATATTCCTTTGATGCTTGTTCAATCGTTTCAAACAGCCGAGTTTTGTAAGAAATTTCGATACAAGACTTATAAGTAAATATTGTTTCAGGCTTTCAGTTGTTCAAACCGTTCAAATGCGTATACAGGAAATGAGACCAAATATCTAATAATTTATTTATTTATTCAGTCTTCATCTAAGGTCAGGGCAGGGATAGATAGACTTTTTTAAGACGGAATAAACAATGTTTGGCCTTTACTTCAGTCCGACTCATAGACGAGTATATAGTCCCTTCCTTCAACACGTAACCAAAAAATTAAATTATCTTATTGGCTCACAAAAACTACGTATTGGTGACGTTGCTGACAAGGAGGGTCAAAAATACGTAATTCCTGTTTAGCTCTGTCGCTATGACTACGACCCCTCTTGCGTTGTACCATAGCCCACTCGATCACGCGCGTCACGACGCAAGCTGCTCGCGCTATAGCTTTGGAGCGCGGATCGAGTGGGCTATGGTTGTACAGATAAGCGTCTTCGCAGGGGTTCAAAATGGAGCCGTCTAAATGCAAGGGTCCGGTAATTATTCGGGAATTGTTTTTAATAGCAATTAAGAAGGTAGTTAGTGAATTTGGTGCCGGTGTTTTGGATTTGGAGTACATCTGTAAAGGTGAAAAGTGTTCGCTAATTCTTTCTTAAGCCAATCATTTCTACTATCCTCATGATTTTGTAAACGAATTTGATGAAGTTAACCAAGGCTTAGTGAATGGTCAGGAGTTTTTTGAGCTTAGTGTTTGGTTAAAACCTGTTCGTGCTGTAATATCTATGAAGACTTTTACTGAATTCTAACTCACTTTTAATTTTCTTGGGTCTTCCTAGTTTTTTTTTTCAGTTGCAAGCCCTATGTCTTGTGTAACTTCCATTTTTAAACAATGTTATTTCAAAAATTACAATCCGAGCGCATTCCAACTTGGCAGACGAAGGGGCAGACGACGTTTATTTGACCCGGATATACATACAACGCCATAACAAAAATAAGACCCGCCTCTTCTTTCATACCCCTCCGTCACGGGTAAGGGGATCGTGGACTAGGACGCGCACCCGACATAACCCTGTTACCCATTCCGTCTTAAAAAAGTCTATCTATCCCTGGTCAGGGTTAATAGTACGTCTTTAAATTTGAATGTTTATGTATTGGGGGGTGAAAGTGAACGTACGATCCCCCCCCCCGCTACTGATCATGATCATAGTGAGGGTCAACTCGATCGGACCTCGCCCCAACTCGCTATGTTTTCGATTTATTAAAAGGGTAGTCAAAGTGTTATAATATTTTGAACTTTATTTCAAATTGTACATTGATTTTTATAATTCCAATTCCAAGTTATTTCAGCTTTAGTTTTTCTTCTTGACAATCCTGCATGACGTAAAAAATATAATTAATGTTCGATGTTAAAAGAAAGAACTGCTTTCATCCTGATTAGGTGTATCAATGCGCGCAAGCTTCGACTTACAAAATAGGGTTGCCTCTTTCCGTCCCACATGTATCCCGGTATTTTCTAGGAATACGGTTTGCATTTTTAACGTCAATTAAACGGGAGTTAATTAGATTTAATAAAGGATAAATTAAGACATACCCGTTCAGACACTTCTTTATCAAGGCAATCATAAAACTAGCGCCGTCAATAAAGTTAAATAAATTTCAATTAGTGTTTAAATGTAAAAGCGCGAGTTGGGATTATCTAGGAGTACTGGCTTAAATTCGTTGCCACGCTTTCGCTATTTGCCGAGTACCGACGTACCATTGGATTCGGCTCGGGACTCGACGAATATCGAATTCGTGTTTTTCCAACAAACTAAATCGACTTGGAAATAACCTGGGAAAATGTTTTCGATCCTCCTTTGACGCAGGAAACTTCCATCAGTATTTTATTAGAAAAGTCTCCTTTAAAACCGGCATTTTTATAGCAGAGTGTGTAAATTTCTTTCATCTGTTTTAAAATGAACAAAATCAAGTGTAGAATAAACAATTAATGTATCTTCCGAGGGGTCCAACACTTCCAAAGATGCCAACGCCATGATTCACTCGTTGAAGCGAGCGTACGGGATTTGGTGGCGAATTGGGGTGGGGTGATAAGGAAAATGGACCCGAAGATTATTTCTGTGTGGTCAAGCCAGCACTCCTTTACAAAACCCTACGTTATGCTTCTTCGAAATCATATCACGAATCATCGACATCTTTCCACCGCTATCACGTTGTTTTTAATCAACTAAACGTATGTTTGTATTTACCACGGGAAAGGCCTTTTCCTTATAGCATAAATCCACCGCCTCAATACTTTTGTCTTCACAAAATGCTATCGATAAACAAAATTACAGCTTTTATGTAATCCGGGAGAGTTCAAGAAATACGAACTACAATTACGTTTCAAGTCCTCTTCACTGACTGTCTGTTTCTCTTCGGCGAAATACGTGGCGAAATTCATGGCCAACAAGACGAAGGAAAAACAGGCGAGAGCAGCGGGGGTTTCCATTTTTGTGTGTACGATTTGAAATGTATCTTCAAATGAGAGTGAAATCTCTGCAAGACCGGACTCGCTTTATACCAACTTCGGAAATGGCGAACAATATTTTCCCACCTGCTTCAAAAGTCTATAACATGATGGCCCCGGTAAGTTAGCAACTTAGCACTGTGTCAAAAAAATCGTTCGCGCCATAGCAAAAGGAAAAAGGCATTAACCGAAGATGCGCGCTTGCCTTAACACGAGTAGTGGCTCGGGATTCGGCAAATAGTCTCGCGCGAAAACGGAATGGGATTGAATCACGGGAAATTCTTATTTTTGGATTCAAATAGTAATACTAAAAATGTTATTCGGACCAGCTTCTATCCTAATCCTCTTCAAGACGGCCAACGTTTTCATCAATAGAAAATATTTCTATTTAATTGGGTTTAACTTATCTTGATTTATAATTAACGTATGCTTTAAATGATGATTACAATTATTAAAGTGTAAGTCACGCAAGAGAAAGACATTATTCGACTAAAATTTGTTGATCAAAATGGATGTTTATTCAACTGTTTAAAACAACTGTACTTCAAACGGACAAATTTCGATTCGTAAGAAATTGCAATACTTGTCTTACAGTAAATATTGTTTCAGACTTTACTTTGTTCACCATACAGGAAATAAGGCCAATATTGTAACGATTAACACCATATTTATTCAGTCCTCATCTAAGGTCAGGGTTAG
Organism: Phalangium opilio; assembly: GCF_054372755.1. Classification (NCBI taxonomy): domain Eukaryota; kingdom Metazoa; phylum Arthropoda; class Arachnida; order Opiliones; family Phalangiidae; genus Phalangium; species Phalangium opilio. The sequence continues at coordinate 600,909 of NW_028324166.1, read as the reverse complement.
TGATACGCTGATCGGGTCTCGCCTCTGCACGCTATGTTTTCGATTTACTAAAAAGGTAGTCAAAGTTTTGTAATATTTTGAACTTTATTTCAAATTGTACATTCATTTTTAACTCCAATTCCAAGTTATTTCGGCTTAGTTGCCAGTTTTAACTTGCATACAATCCTGATGAAAAGCAAAAAATAATAATTTCACCTTGATAAGGTGTATCATTGCGCGCAGGCTTCGACTTACCAAAGTGGGTTGCACTTCTTTCTCCCACATTTCTGGGGATATTTTCTAGGAACACGGTTTGCATTTTTTACGGTTATTAAAATGGACTTAATTAGATTTAATAAAGGACAGATTAAAACATACCCGTTCAGACAATTCTTTCCGAGTGCAATCATAAAACTAGCGCCATCAATAAAATTAAATAAATTTCAATTAGTGTTTAAATGAAAAAGCAAGAGTTAGATGTTGAGATTATCTAGGGATACTCGCTTAAATTCATTCCGCATTCGCTATTTGCCGAGTACCGACTCTTCGCCTTGTGTCAACAATTCACACACGGACTAAGACGTACCAGGGGATTCGGTTCGGGACTCGACGAATATCGAATACGTGGAATCCATAGTTTTTCCAACAAACTAAAGCGGTTTTTCGAAATAACCTGTGTAAATATTTTTGCTCCTCCTTCGACGCAGGAAGCATTGAACAGTGATTTAAAAGAAAACTCTCCTTTGATACCAACATTTTTAGCGCAAAGTGGGAGCAGTTCTTTCATCTGTTTTAAAATGAACAAAATCAAGAGTTGAAGAAACCATAATTGTCTCTCCCGAGGGGTCTGACGCTTCCAAAGAAGCCGACGCCATTGACTCATTGAAGCGAGCGGAAGGGATTTGGTGGCGAATTGGGGTGATAAGGAAAATGGACCCGAAGATTATTTCTCGGTGGTCAAGCCGACACTCTTTTACAAAACCCAGAGTTACTTCTTAGAAATATTATATCTTGAATTATCGGAAACGTTGTTTTTAAGCAGCTAAAACTGTGTTTGTAGTTACCAAGGGTGAGGCCTTTTCCTTATGGCAGAAATCAAACGCCTCATGCACAGTTTCGTTTCCGCACAAAACTATTAATAAGCAAAATTACAGCTTTCATACAATCAGGGAGAGTTCAGTAAATACGAACTACACTTACCTTTCATCACCTTTTCAGTGCGTGTCATTTCCTCTTCGGCGAAATACGTGGCGAAATTCATGGCCAACAGAATGAAGGCAAAACAGGCCAGAGCAGCGGGGATTTCCATTTTTGTGTGTAACGATATGAAACGTGTCTTCAAATTCAAAGTAAAATCTCCCAAGTCCAGCAGTCGCGTTTTATACCAACTTTACAATATTTTCCCACCTGCTTCAAAAGCCTGTAACATCATTTCCCCCATAAGTTAGCATTGTGTCGAAAAAATCGTTCGCCCTTTGCAACAGGGAAAAGACATTAACTGAAGATGCCCGCTCGCCTTAAGTAGAGTAACGGCTCGGAATTCGGCAAATATTCGCGCGAAAACGGAATGGGGTATGTATTTATTTGGGTGACTGAATCATAGGTAATTCTCATGTTTGAATTCAGATTGTAATGCAAAACATAATATTATTTGGACCAGCTTCTATTCTGATCGTCTCCAATATGGCGCTTGTTTTCATCAAAAGAAACAGCGGCTACATTTTCTTAAATGCGTTTAACTTATGGTCACTTATAATTAACGTATGCTTTTAATGAAGATTACGATGCTTAATAGGAAGTTTGACTAAAATTTTGTCAAACGAAATGAATGCTTATTCAACTGTTTAAAACAAGTGTACTTAAATTCAAACAGACAAATTTCGAAAGATATCGCAATACTAGTCTTAACAGTAAATATTGTTTCAGACCTTACTTTGTTCACCAAACAGGAAATGAAACCAAACTAATGCATAACGATCAGTCTTCATAAGGTCAGGGTTAATTATATGCCTTTACGTAGAAGGGGGTGAAAACGCACGATGCTCCCCCGCTACCAAAATTAGTACGCCCCACTGATCACGATTAGTGATAGTGGTGATGGTCAACCCGATCAGGGGTGCAATGATCGGGTATCGCCCCAGCACGCTACGTTCTCGATTTATTTTATTAAAAGGGTAGTCAAAGTGTTATAATATTTTTAACTTTATTTCAAATTTTACATTCATTTATAATAATAATTCATTTCGACCAAGAATCAAGTTCATCGAGACAATCCTGATCAAAGTAAAAAAACATTACTGAGTTAGGCGCTATACCAAGAACCGTATCATTTTCAAGTGCATAATTACGACAAGCTTTCACTTACTAAAAATTGCGAATCTTTCGCCCACATTTCGGACGATATGTTCTAAAAAATTTTAAACTCAATTAAACCTAGCTTAATTAAATTTAATGACGCATGAAGTCATACCCTCGCAAACTTTTGATCGTTAACGCATTCGAAAAACTGGAGCCATCAATAAAAATAAAATTTGCATTAGCTTTTAAATGAAAAAGCCCAAAGTTGGAAAATTATACGCGGATTTCTCAATAGCAAAACGTCTTTGTAATCACCTGATCAAAGTGTTTCGCTCCTCCTTGGACGCAGGAAACATCGAACAGTGATGTCATTGAAAATTCCCCTTTGATACCGACATTTTTACCACAAAATGAGGAGATATCTTTCATCTGTTTTAACGAGAAAAAATTAAGTGACGAAGAAATATCGTAACAAATAATGTATCTCCACTCCCAAAAAAGCCAACGAAATTTCCTCTTTGAAGCACGGGATTTGGTGTAAGTGTCCAACCCCGCCGGAATCTAAGGCGAATTTGGGGTAAGAGAAATGACCCGGGTTTTCTTTTTTCCAGTGGTCAAGCCCACAATTCATTAGTTCGGAGATATCGTGTCAAACCTCTGATAACGTAATTTCCTTTTCTTTCAATACGGATTTTATAATTTTACTCTGATCTCGGCTAGTTTTCGCTAATGAATTTGTTTTTAAGCAGCTAAATATGTGTTTGTATTTACCATGGGTGTGACATTTTCCTTATAGCAGGAATCAAACGCCTCATGTACAGTTTTGTTTTCACACGTCGCTATTAAACAAAATTATAGCTTTCATATAATCCGGGAGAGTTCAAGAAATACGAACTACACTTACCATTCAATAACATTTCAGTGCCTGTCATTTCTTCTTCGGCGAAATACGTGGCGAAATTCATGGCCAACAAGACGAAGGCAAAACAGGCGAGAGCAGCGGAGGTTCCCATTTTAGTGTACGATATGAAACGTATCTTTAAAATGAAACTAAAATCTCCCAAAGCCAGCAATCGCGTTTTATACCAACTTCGGTAACGTCGAACAATATTTTCCCACCTGTTTCGAACGTCTATAACAAGATTTCCCCTAATAAGTCTACATCGAAGCGCACACGCCGATTTTTTCTGCGAAATACGAGACAGCGATGCCAATAATCCTTCGCGGTAAAAGGGAAAAGGAGATCTCCGAAGATGCACGCTCGCCTTAAGACGAGTATCCAATCCCAACTACTCGGGATTCGGGACAAATATATGACGTAGGGACTTGAAATAAACCCGGGAAACAGAATGGGACAAGTAATTTGGGATCGAACCGTTGAAAATGCCGTTAGCAGACTTAAATTGAGCAATTTTGCTTCAATGTTTGATCATCCGCTTCGCTCTTCAAACAGCAAAAATGTCGAAAGATATTAGAATTGCATACGCCACGGGTAAATATGGATTCAAAGTTAACGTGGTTAAAACCATTACATTGGAATCACAAGAAATATGAATACATTAAAGTATTTGGATTTAACAACGATTAAAATCATGTTTATTCAGACTAATTCGAATATATGGGGTACAAGTCACGGCGTTTAGTTTTGAATTTACTTAAATGTGCGTTTGGGGGTGAGCGCGAACGCACGACCCCCGCTACCAAAAATAATACGCCCCACTGATCACGATTAACGATAGTGGTGAGGGTCAACTCGATCGGGGTGCAGTGATCGGGTCTCGCCCCAGCCCGCCTCCTCAAAGATCAAGGCCGCATCGACACCAGGTCGCATTTTACATCAGAAAGTGCTCGCAGAAATACGAGCATAATTCCAAACCAAATCATAGAGGAGGTACATAGAAAGGAAGAGAGTCAAAGCAGGAAGTTAATTTGAACGGCACAGTGGTTACCGTTTGTCACACGCGCACCTAACTCGGCGCAAAAACCGGAGGAGATAGTCGTCACGTGATTCTTTACGAATGAAAGTCAAATGAATATGGTAAGAACTGCCTCCGTGGTCAGTGGAAATTTTTACATTCAAAATCCCTGACCAAATGTTGCCTATATCCCTGGGACCATTTTAAGGTATTTACCAGAGCCCACTTCATAATTGCATCTGTCTCATATTTTGCATTGCTCGAAGCAATCATGGTTTGATATAACAAACGAAATCCCTGACATTTCCCTGACGTTTTAGGAAACTTTTTCAAATCCATGACTTATGTCTGACTTTTTTCCCTATTTTCCATTATCCCTGACTTATCCAGGTTCCGTACAAACCCTGGTGGTTGTAAACAAATTTCTCTCTCATTTTGTTTTCTCTATTGCGCATGTGGGGAACTAACGGAGCCAGTGAAAGGGGGGGGAAGCTTCCGTTGAATTTGATTCCCTCCCAGCCCAACGCACTTACTGTTAAAATTTCTTAAGCACTCTTTCATTATTACTAAGTTCAAAGTTGCGATCCTAAATCTCAAACGAATGCGTTTCAAGTTGAATTTTGTAGAGGAGCTAAAAAAGGCGATGGTGGTGTGTGTGGGAGGTAGAGATGGGGTGGTGTTGTAAACCACCTTGAGTTAAATAGGGTTTTCCGCTACAAGCATCATCACGTCGTAAGAGAAATCTTTCCTTTTCTTGTTCAAGCACCCCCAACCCCCATTCCTTGTGTACATTGAAACCCCTCGCCCCCACCGTATTAAAAGGAAAAAGAAGTTGCGTCCCCCGGAACCCCCTCCCTCCTTCCTCTTTACCTAATCTCGACTAACTTAACCCCCACTCACCCCCCAGGGGATGCCTCCCCTCCCCCCAACAAGGTTTCATTCTAAGAAAACATCCGGAATATGCCTTTTCGCTTTAGTCACAACTTACAAGTTGATTGAAGAAATAGCGCTTTTTAATTTTAAAGCTTACGTATAGAAGATTATATTGTTAAATTAAATTTCAACTGAATTAGTTAATTTTAATCGCGATAGACTAATAATTGAAGGATATATTTGAAATTTACACGAAAGGTAAGCTTGGTTTCACCATAAGTTTATAGGTGATATGTTAAATGATAAGTATGAATGGCACTACCTATACAAGTTCGTAATGCTACTGAGATGGACTTACAGTTCTCGAGATAACTAGTTCGAGAAGGAGAACGACAATTAAGCGAGTCAATTGAAGTCCTAAGTACTCTCGGTGGTGGTTAATTTTGCATGCAGGACCAAGTTCCATCTAGGTCCTATTTAGTCTGTGCATTACTAAGCCCAAATTTGACAGCAGCGCCTCACTCACCAGGCCTCCCTCGCGCTTTACCCTGAATCTATGACCTACGTCACTCACTCACTTCGAAATTACAAGCCGTTCAGTTTCTAAGTTACCAGAGATTAATTAAACAAACTTATGGATGGCCAACATATCTTATGGTTTCATGTAATATTTGGTTCATTTTCTACAGTAGATAAGTGTTTCCAAATATAGTTTGATAACCTATTGCAAGTTTCCAACTGGACCAGCCTAGGTGACAATTATGGTCAAATTCATTTAACAACAAACAACAGATAGGCAAGTACTATTCTATTATACGAAAAATTACCGTTCCAAGACGAAATTCCCCAATTTTAAATTTCCCTGACACCCGTGGTTAAATTAAACTCCCCGACTTTTCCAGGTTTTTACCGGTAACAGTGGTAATTTTAAAATTATCCAAAAAATCTCATCACGAAATTATACCATTTTCTTTGAATGGGAACATGTAATGTCAGCTTCGTTCTTAGAGCAAAGTCAGACTGATTTAAACTAAAGGTTAGCGCCTCTTTGGTTAAGTGAGCGACCCCTCAAATTTCCGAGGATGCTCTCGATCCCTTATCTCCTGCCTCCCTTCTTTGGGAGAAGGCCCATCTTCCTCCTCAGCTTCCCTCCATCCCTCCCACCACATTATTTTTTTTTTTTTTTTCCTTTTACCCCGTTTGTACTTTCTTTGCCTGCCTTGTAGAAATCTCAAAGGGGTTCAAAGGGGATTCCAGGGGTAACCCCCCCCTCTCTCCCCAAGATATTTTTTCTTCCTTAACTAGCTTAGAGATTGACACAGCTAGTAAAAGTGTAATTTAATATTAATGGCCAATTTTATATCGAATTAAATTAAAATGTCCCCAAGAATTAATTCACTAATTATCCAATTAATATTTTAGAATTAATTGCCGGTAGGTCACGTGTTATGAGAAAATACTTATAGGACCTGTGTAATTAAGAACCCAGCCAAAAATTTTAATCCCTTATAGGAAAAATAGGAATTTTTCCCCCCTGAATTATAGGATTTTATAGGAGAAAATGAAGTGTTTTTATAGGAAAATATAGGACAAAAGTGCTATGTAGAAAAATCTAACAAAATAAATAAGAAAATGGATTTTATTTGAAAAGAGGAACTCAATGCTAAACTATACGAAAACTTGGACTAAGTCAAAAATATAGTATATTATAGGACCTTTCATGAAATTATAGGATAATATAGGACGCGTTGAAAAATATAGAACCGCTGGGCTCCCTGGAATTAACAAAAACAAATCAAAGAACAAATTCAAACGAAAATCATATTTTACTTTTAATCCAAAATCTATTAAATGCTTTATATTGACAATTTAACAAGCGTTTGATTCAAGTGCATGGCAATATTTAGTTCGAGCCATCAATTTCCCACTGAGTTAGATAACCATCGGCGTCCTTGTCCAGCAATTGGACTTGCCTTTGGACATCTTGGGGCACTGGATAACCCATTAGCCTATGTTGATTGGTGACCCATTGCACGGCCTCTCGCAATTGCAGGCGTCCGTCTCGGTCGCCATCAGCTACGGCGAAGATATGTTTCAAATGTGCTTGACTCTGCTCTTGCATGACGCGCAATTCCTGAACGGGGACGGTCTTGTTTATCGGGCATTGTCCGGTTCGGCCCAATCCGGGGAAGGGAGACGAGGACTTGGGACACAGGCACTTGTCGCAACCTTTGCCCGAGCGACACTTGCCAGCGCAATTGCAACCGAAGATATTGCATTTACCAGTTGCGCAGTATGGAGTCCCTTTGGTGCAATCGTTGCAATGGTGAGTCCAGGCCAGGCAGTTGCTGAAGAGGCAAGGAGCGCCGCAACATAATCCTTCGACACCCTGATTGGTTGAGAGCAGTACGACCACGCTGGCCACCAGCGTTAGAGTGATCATAGAATTCATTTTGCGAATCTTAACAACCAGCTTTGAGTGGATGGATATTGAAGAAAGTTTTCGAACAAAAAATCAGTGAAACTGACAAAAGTCCAAATTAAATTTTTTAGAAAAGGTCAAATTTATTTTTTAGAAAAGTTCAAATTTATTTTTTTAGAAAAGGTCAAATTTATTTTTTAGAAAAGTTCAAATTTATTTTTTTAGAAAAATTCAAATTTATTTTTTTAGCAAAATTCAAATTTAATTTTTTAGAAAAGTTCAAATTTATTTTTTTAGAAAAATTCAAATTTATATTTTTAGAAAAATTCAAATTTATTTTTTTAGAAAAATTCAAATTTAATTTTTTAGCAAAATTCAAATTTAATTTTTTAGAAAAGTTCAAATTTATTTTTTTAGAAAAATTCAAATTTATTTTTTTAGAAAAATTCAAATTTATTTTTTTAGAAAAATTCAAATTTAATTTTTTAGCAAAATTCAAATTTAATTTTTTAGAAAAGTTCAAGTTTAATTTTTAAGAAAAGTCAAAATATCCATTTTCAATTAAAAATGTCCAATTTTAATAACAAATACTGTTTTATTTATTTTAAGGGGTATAGGGGTTAGGTATAAACTAAACTTACCCAAGTTAATATTTAAAGTCTTTTAAAGATGATCTGTCTTAAAAGACTCCTTAGATCGTAATAACAAATTGAAATGAACATAATTTCAACTTGGTTAGAAAATAAACTAATCAAATAACGTATTAAATATCAAGTGATTCGTAAAAATCCAAACAAAAGCGAAATTATTTTAATTATCACCTGATACGCTTGTCAAGTTTTAAAATTATAAAAACCATTCATCAAACGTCAGCCTTAATTTTGCCTAAATCCGCTAAAATAATTTGCGATTTCAAAGATTTTAAAGATTTTGTCAGTAAATTTGACCTTACTCGTAGACATATATGCCAAGTAACGAATAAAAACGTTCGATGTCATACGATAATTATCGATACACGACGATTGCTTTTCTAATATAAATTTTAACCGCAACGTTTGAAGTTTTAAAAACTCGAAAGTTAATCGGATGTTCTTGAAAATAATATCTATGCAAATTAAGGATTTTATGAAATCCGATAGTACTGCGGAAAAGGGGAATTAGAATTAAATTTTCAAGTTTTATTAAACAGTTTAGTTGTTGAAGTGATAGCGTGAACACACCGAGTGGTTTTCATCGCAACTTATCGTAGCCACACAAATTAGGTAAGTTTAAAATTCGGTTAGCTGCGCCCCACGATTTTCGAGGGACACTTGGAGCAATAAGTGTGTAAAAGAGATTCACTCATTAAAAGCAATTCTAAGATTATTTAAAAAGAAATTGGAGAGTAATTAGCCCATAGACATGCTCATGAAGCCAAAAATTTTAATTTAAAATTAGGAGAAATAGGAATTTTTTCTCCCGAAATTATAGGATTTTATAGGAGAAAAAATCATGTGTTTTTATAGGAAAATATAGGAATAAATATATAATTTCATGAATTTATAGGACAATTCATGAATTTATAGAGCAATTCATGAATTTATAGAGCAATTCATAAATTTATAGGACAATACATGAATTTATAGGACAATTCATGAATTTATAGATCAATTCATAAATTTATAGAGCAATTCATAAATTTATAGAGCAATTCATAAATTTATAGAGCAATTCATGAATTTATAGAGCAATTCATGAATTTATAGAGCAATTCATGAATTTATAGAGCAATTCATATATTTATAGAGCAATTCATGAATTTATAGAGCAATTCATGAATTTATAGAGCAATTCATGAATTTATAGAGCAATTCATGAAACTATAGAGCAATTCATGAATTTATAGAGCAATTCATGAATTTATAGAGCAATTCATGAATTTATAGGACAATACATGAATTTATAGAGCAATTCATGAATTTATAGGACAATACATAAATTTATAGGACAATTCATGAATTTATAGGACAATTCATGAATTTATAGGACAATTCATGAAATTTTATAGGATATTATAGGACAGGCTAAAAAATATAGAATTTATACGCCAAAAAATAACTCTGACAATATTCAATTTGTTTGGCAGGAAGTCATGAAGTCCGTAATAGCATCGGCAATTCTAATTGCCATCGTCTTCCTGGCGAATTATCCCACGGAAAGCCAAGGGCACTGTTGCGTGTCGAAATGCAAATTGAATTGCATGGCAATGAACGGCATGTGCGATGATTGCACCGTAAAAACGCCTTGTTGCGGAAAAGGAAAGTGCAACCCTTTCTGTTGTAAATGCAAAGGCGATTGCCGAACGGGCGTCGGTTGCGTCAACTGCAATTGCCCGAAACGCGCGTGGGACAGCCTGTACGGCAACGAATATAACCAAGTAACCGAGGAAGAGCAATTGCAAGGCGACCGAGAACACATCGACGAGATCATGGCTGAAGCGGACACGGACGGAGATCACATGATCAATCTACCCGAGTTCCAGGATTGGCTGCAATCGCAACCCGATAAACAAAGAATTTTAACGAACGTCAAGGACGAATTCAAACAACTCGACGTCAACAACGACGGTTACATTAGCCGAAAAGAAATTGATTAAACAAATAATTGTAATTAATCCAAGTGGAAATAAATATTCGCATTTGATATTTCCTCTACGGCGCACTTTTATTCTTAATCTTAAAATATAAGAAATTATTTTGCTGCTTTATAGGATTGGAATTATTTTGCTGTTTTATAGGATTGAAGTTATTTTGCTGTTTTATAGGATTGGAATTATTTTGCTGTTTCATTGGATTGAAATTATTCTGCTGTTTCATAGGATTGAAATTATTTTCCTGTTTCATAGGATTGAAATTATTCTGCTGTTTTATAGGATTGAAATTATTTTGCTGTTTCATAGGATTGAAATTATTTTGTTGTTTTATAGGATTGAAATTATTTTACTGTTTTATAGGATTGAAATTATTCTGCTGTTTTATAGGATTGAAATTATTTTGCTGTTTTATAGGATTGGAATTATTTTGCTGTTTTATAGGATTGAAGTTATTTTGCTGTTTTATAGGATTGGAATTATTTTGCTGTTTTATAGGATTGGAATTATTTTGCTGTTTTATAGTATTGGAATTATTTTGCTGTTTTATAGGATTGGAATTATTTTGCTGTTTTATAGGATTGGAATTATTTTGCTGTTTTATAGGATTTGAATTATTTTGCTGTTTTATAGGATTGGAATTATTTTTGCTGTTTTATGGGATTTTACTGGAGAAGCAAATTAGTTTAGATAGGATAACACAGGAAGAGCAAAGATATTGCAACGCGGTGGTGGGTTAGACAGTTATTTTGCTACTAAACAACCATTATACTGTATTGCATTCCAAAATTTTGTCCAAAAAAATGGAGACCAAAGTGAATATTTTCATATAGATTAGGACATCACGTACGCCGAAACTTTCAAGAATTATACATACCTATGTATAATTTTATTTCTAAATTTAAAACTCGAGGACCAAGTAACAGGGAGTGTACTTGGTAGAGGAAGGGTTGATATTATCGGCGGTGGGGGGGGGGGGGTGAGTTTTCTTTAAGTCAATTGAAAGGGAAAGCGAATGCTTGTTGAACGTTCCTCCAAATCGGCCCCTTTCAAAGACGCTCTTTTCATCATCGCAATCGCATCACGATGATAGCTTTCCTCCTTCATAAACGTCCTCAAAGCAAATAGTCCCTACATTTAAGACGAGCTGAGACTGTTCAGGCAGTCAGGCAGTCCATCGGGAGCTGCCGTGGATGGGCTGCTAGATCACTACTCTCCGACTGCTTTATTTCCTTACAAAGGAGCTCCTGAGAAGCTGGTATCCATCCATCCTTTGGACCTCGTAATTGGGTCTTCCCGCCACCGCCATCCCTCTCCCCCCCCCAAGGGGAAGGGGGGAGGGGGGGGGGGTTGAGTAAGTAGATGGTGAAATGAAATCAGCCCCGTAATTGCGCAATTAAAGAAGGCTTCTAAGAACTCCCCGGAGACGTACAGTCCCCTACCTTATATGTTAGAAAGACGTTTTCAACCCTTTCCTATTCATTCTGCATATAGCAAAAGATGCATGCTTACCGACGACACTAGCTATTCACTAAGTATCTCAACTGGATTTTTTATTTTTTACCTTTTTTTAATTTCAAGAAGGTGGTATCTTAATTTATTCCAAAGGTGTTGGATGGCTTATTTTAACTCCGTATTTGTCAGTCCGCACAACTTTATCTACTGGCGCTAACCGTAAGTCGAGGACTATGGATGGACAAATCAGACGCTTGAATTAAGTTGGGGTCCACGGGCCCCTGAAGTTAGTTTAGCAATGAATAAATGAAATTGAATGGCGATCTAATTAATCCAGAGATGAAGTCAAGGGGAGTTAAAACGCAATAGTGTCTTTGGAAAAATTGACAAAAAATTGAAAAAACGTGTATTGCAATGCATTGACGTTTGAAGGAGAGCTATTTCTTTAGTGAACTTCTTAACCTCTCTCTAATTGTAAAATCTCAAATGAAACATTTACACTGTTAATGCAACAAGGAAGGGAAACACTAATATTTTGTTGTTTTCGAAAATAAGTTTTAAGCAGTTGGTCCTAAAGGTACTGGAGGACAAACTCGGACATCGTCGAGGTGAATTCTGTAGGAGTGGACACTTAACAGCATCGTTTATTTTAGTTAGTTACCATATTCTTGTATTTAGGAAGCTAGGATCTAGTCAAACGTTCGTATCTACATGTTTTTGGGGCGTACGTCGTAGCGGTGAGGTGAATTGGCGCATCACGTCATATTGAAAGGCGCGGCGTAAAGAAGCGAGAAAAGATTGGGTCATCACCAAGGGACAAGGCGGATAGAACCGGAACGGAGAGAGACATAGGAACTCCTAGCTCTATATTGAAACTAAAAGCTTTTCAAAGGAGCTAGGCTTCAGAGCGGGACGACGAGCCGCAATGGCAATGGCAACAACTAAGGCTTCCTTTTAAGCCCTTTATAGGAATCCGCTTGGCAAATATGTTTAAAAGTTTCCCATCCCCCATACCAGAAATTAAGAACGCACCGTCCCCCATAGATATCCCCAATAAACAAACTCAAAATCTGTATACCTATAACTTGGATTTGGGCGTTCCAAGTTATAGGAAGGGGGTGTTCCAAGTTAGGAAGGGGGTGTTCCATTTTAAGGCTAACTGTTCCAAGTTAGGAAGGGGGTGTTCCATTTTAGGGCTAACTGTTCCAAGTTAGGAAGGGAGTGTTCCATTTTAGGGCTGACTGTTCCAAGTTAGGAAGGGGTGTTCCATTTTAGGGCCGACTGTTCCAAGTTGGGACTGTCATCTAGCTTTTCTAAAACCTATTTTGCAGGAAAAGTAAAGGCCGTAGCGGTCTGCAAATGGGTGCAATAGTCGATCGGCAATAGTTCAAACTTAAGGTATTGATCAACTTGTTCACTTAAGTAAATTATTTAAGATGATGCTGGTGTAAGACGCAATTCTAGTCGTCTTTAGGCGATTTTAGTTTAATTGATATTAATATTTCTTATATCTATGGGGTAACAGCCCCTACCCCCTGTCCCCCTTCAGTTCATACAGCCATTTCGCATATATACATCGCCAAGATATTTTAATATAGAAAGATGGTCGAGGCGGTGGGGGGAGCGGGGTGGGGGGGTGAAGCCTCCTTTTCGGTCGCTTAATTGGCAATAGGGAAGTGTCCTCCTTGCTTCCTTGTGTCCCCCCTTGAAGGAGAGGAGAGGGATGAAGGGGACAGGGAGAGGGGGTAACTCTTTTAACACGGTCGCTCCATTGGACTCTATTAGTATGACGTTTCCTTTTAGCCAGAGCCAGAGGACTGAGAGGAGACGTAGTTCTCTTTCGTTTAAGAACTTTTATTTGCGCGACAGAACAGAACAGTACATTCCCGAGTGCCGGCCGCTTCCCATGCATGGACTCTTTCATACCATTCCAAAGAGGACAGGGGTACCAGGAAGTCAGCTAACATTATTTTCAATGACTTCCCCAACTCGTGGTGCATGGCTACCTTTAAACAGTAATTGATAACTTTGAAGGTATAAATCTTTTCTTGAAAGTGACCTTGGTAAGTTGGTATACTAGAAACGAATACAGATCCTACACTCTGTATACATATTTGTATTGCAAAGTTATCACAATTTTCAAGTCCTCTATAGAGGGTTTATGGGATCCATGTCGCAACTAACTTGCAAAGCAGCCAAAAATAACAGAATTTTCTATAGAGAGAGAAAGAGCGAGAACGGTGGTCCTAAATTTGATTAGACATTCGTTTTAGGACCAAGATGGTCGGTCACATACTGGTAAGAGTGTCCTTCTGCACCCCAACCACGTCAGAACTGTGCACTATTAAGGTATAAGGCGTATTAATACGCAGTTCTAAATCTCGTATATGGATGGCCAAGCAAAGAAATAGAAGACTGTGTATGTATACTTTGCTTTTAGGGATTTTTCGTTTCAAGTTTTTCGTTAAAAATTTCAAAAGCTTCTAATTTGGACGGTTAATTGAGGTTTTTAAATTTTTGTAGCCTCCGCTTAATTGGGTTAAAAGAAATGAAATATTATTCAATGAAAGCGCCTTTAAGTGTCTTTTATAAATGCAAATTTTTAATTCAATAATATTTTGGTATTTTTTGAACTTTGGAAATTGTTATATTACTTAGGTCCTAAATGCGATCATCTCACAACATCATTTCGAAATTTTAGAACATCCCTAAACCACTAATCAAATCATAACTCGAAAACAGTGTCCCTTGTTATGACAAAATGGAGATAGAACATACCTGATTCAAAATTTATTTCCCAAAGAACATCCCCATAACTTTAATTTATCAGAAACACTCAATATACAGTATAACCTCTTAGAGCTTTGAGAACCGGACATTTTTCGGCATATTTCGTGAATATTATATCAATAACTGTTGACATTATTCTGAATATCTTTTATTGAAATCATGAAGCATTTGTATCGCAATTGATTTGTACTTAATCAATTGAAAGTCGAGCTAAGCGAAGAAATCACGAAACGATCAAAAAAAAAGTTTTCAAAATCCGATAAGGAAAGAAATATATGATATGGAAATCATTTGCAACAATTATCGTAAAGCCCCCCAGGAGATCAAATCCAATAAGATTTAGGTACATTTGCATATTGAATCGATGGATCCATATAACAGACAATTGTCTGAACTGATATCGAGGGGCTAATTACTGTCAGATTTACTGTGTAATCATTTGTAATCATTTTAGCACTGCCAAGGGCAGGGCTTTTAAAGATTACGCGTAATCAGATTTCCATTAAAAAAATTACGTGTAATAATTTTGGCACTGTCAAAGGTACAGTGGTATACAAACCGATTACACGGAGTGACCGACCCCTCGGATCATATTTACAAAAATCTATGCCCCCTATTTTCATAGTGAATATATTTATTTAAAGGGAATATGACACGCAACCTAGAGAGGAATCGAAGTAAAGTCAACATATCTATGAGTAAAGTTCGAAATGAAATCAATAAAAATAAGACATCTAAAAGGCGATTTCGGAATATTAATACTAAATTTAAGTTTGGACAGATTGAGGAAAACTTTTAAGGAAAAAAGAAATAGGTATCAAGGAAACGCCTTCGATTCTTAGAGAACAAGAAAATACTGGCTCAGAAGTTTGAACAGAATCGCCCAATTCTTATAAACCAATCAACTTAAGTGCTAAAACTAACTTCAAAGTGGTTTTAGTTTAACATAAAATAAGACTTATACGAGAGACTTCAAACGTCATAACCACGAGGCTTAACAGAACTTTCAGGAAAATCCTTCGCGGCGGATTTCATAGCCATATAACACACTAGCTGTTAACCGCGACGTCGCTCGCGTGTAATAAGAACTTCCATCAAAATGATATAAAGAATGCGTACATTTTACTGATTCGACTAATATTTTTGTAGCCGTGCCCTAGGATCGAAGGCACTCGGCGTTGCCCGTCAGCCCGTCGGAATGTATTTTTTTTTTTTGATTACTTTTCACGCGGACATTATCTTCCATAAAGAAGGCTTTTTAAATTTCTGGCCGCCATTTAAAAAGATGGCAACAAATCGAACCCGAAAGACCATTCAGACCGTCTATAGATTAAAGGAAAGCAGTGTACTAAATATTTGCGAAATCGGTTGAAACGGACGGACGTTGTTGCATAGAGAAGATGTTTTTACATTTCTGGGCGCCATTTATTAAGATGGCGGCGGATTTGGGGGGAAATCTTTCTTAGTACGCGCCTACTACTACTTATGAGTAACGTTCCTGCAAATTTTCAGCCTTCAAGGGCAAGCGGTTTGGACTGGGTGTTGATTATCAGTCAGTCTGTCAGGACTTTGATTTATATAGATATAGAAGATATGAATTTTAAAATTTTTCGCTGTGAAATTCGTAAACCTCACGCTGGGCACCACGTAAACTTTCACATCCACTTTCTCTTAATTTCTATTTGCATTTGCCACTATGATATACACACAGAGCACACTACACCGCATCTCCTCTGAACCAATTAAAAGTTCTTAACATAAATTAAAACCATTTTAAAACCACCGCGAAACTTCGCAATCTCAAAATAAGTCCGTTTTATAAAACCTCTCATTCTTAAAACGAACACATTCCCCGTATAAACCAATGCAAATTCAACCCCTTTCTTAAATTGAAAATGAAATATATAATCTGGTCGAATTAGCTCTTGACAAATATTCTATTAAAGATAAGGAAAATTCGGGGGAAAAATCCAGACCAAGAATTAAGGACGGCATTCGCAGTCTTGAAAGTAACCTAAATTAGCATTGAAAAGGCGCTTTTCCAATGGGAATAGGATCGCCTTCTTAGCTTGCAACCGAGTGTATACTAGAAGAGGAAGGAGTCCATCTGTCAAGTCGTTAAAACCGTCCGGAATTAAATTTTCTAAAAGTGACTCGAGCTTTCAGTTTCAAGTAAGTTTCAACACCGTTGAGAAAAAGACACTGAGTCTGAAGCGGGGGGTTCTTTCCCCCGTCCGTCTTTGGTAATAACCCCCTAACCCCTTCCCCCAAACCAGGGTTACAAAAATAGTAGCGGAAACCAAAAGGTGTTCAACAGAGAAAACGTTAGAAAAGGAAAGGACACCCAAAAGATAGTGGATGTAACTTGAATTTTAGAGGAAAAATGTCGCAAGTGTTTGTTATAAAGTTAATTAATATTATTGTGGGGTTTGTTTTACGAAATTGAAGGAAGGGTTGATTGCCAGGATATGAAATTGAAATTCATTTTCCCTGATTATTATATTTTTTGGGAAAACAAATGTTGATTGATTGTCAATGTTATAATTAAGGGATATTTGTTAAAAATAATATTACTGCCTTATAAACAAGCGCATTGAAATTCATGAAATTCCCTGACATTGTCGCTCATTTTAAATTTCCCTGATCTTTTAACCTATCTTCAAATTCCCTAATTTCATTAAAATTCGTGAAATTCCCTGACCTTTTAACCAATTTATAAGCTCCCTGATTTCATTAAAATTCATGAAACTCCCTGACATTGTCGCTCATTTTAAATTTCCCTGATCTTTTAACCTATCTTCAAATTCCCTAATTTCATTAAAATTCGTGAAATTCCCTGACCTTTTAACCAATTTATAAGCTCCCTGATTTCATTAAAATTCATGAAACTCCCTGAACTTTTAACCTATTTTCAAACTCCCTGACCTTTTAACCTATTTTCAAACACCCTGACCTTTCAACCTATTATTAAACTCCCTGACTTCGTTGAAATTCGTCAAACTCCCTGACAGTTTCGCTCATTATTAATTTCCCTAACCTATTTTTAAACTCCCTGACCTCTGCCGGTTCTCCCTGACGCAAGCAAGCAAGGCAACCAAACCCCAATTAAACAGAACTCAAATTGTGCAAAACAAACCAATTCATAAAATTTAGAAAGATACGTCGTCGTGGCATTCAGTATATGGGGGGGGGGATGCTTTGGCTAGGAAGGGGGGGGGTAGTTTTAGTTGCGGAAATGATTAAGCAGTTTTAAATCCATTCTCAATTACCTTTGCCAACGACAATCTCACCCTTCTTGGTTCGCCAGCGACCCCTACCCCCCTACCAAGCCCAACCAAGTTCCTTCCTTTTACTATACAACTAGGCCAAGTCCCCCAACCAACCTAAGCCTTTGCCAGCTACCTAGAGAAAGGGCCGGGGCGTGCGTGCATACTTAGTTCTTTATTTCATTTTAGAACTTAAAACTTGGGATACCACCACCAGAGGAAAGTCTAGAGCAGCAGTGGTCCAAGTCACATGAACTATTCCGCTAATTATTGTCGCGGAAAGAAGAGCTACCCATGATGCACCACGCACCGCACTGTCTCAGTGGAAATTAAAAAGTGCGACTAAAGAAGAAGGACATTGTCCTCTCTTCGCCTCATTTGCAGCTAAAGTGATAAACTAAAGAGGGCTAGGACCGAGGGGGTAGACGCTCTGGATCTCTGTGTACACCCGAGTTCAAAAGAGTTCAGCTTTGACAGTGCATTGAGTTCGGCTAGGACATCGGTCAAAAATGAATAATTCCCCAGAAATATGAAAAACACACGGAACTCCCAAATAATAATCAGGAAATAAAAATTACAAATTATCAGGGAAATATTTCAGATAGAAATTCATCTGTTATGACGTGGGCAAATGCGCGATCCCTCGGTACGGGGGGGGGGGAGTGTTGAATCCCGATTAAGAGACTGGGATTCAAAGAAACGACTGGAAAGAAGCATTATTAATGGTCGGAGTTTCTTTCCAGAGGTTCCAAATTAACGGAGCCATTTAGCCGTGTTAACCAAGTAATTAATCCCTCACAAAAAAACACCAGCTAAATTCCACAAAAGTGACGTCACAAAAAGTCGCAAAAAGTTATTTCATTCCCCCACCACTCTTATATGGCATAGACCGTAACGCCATCTGTCTCCATTTACAGCACCGACG
The DNA here is from genome assembly GCF_054372755.1 of Phalangium opilio. Taxonomy (NCBI): domain Eukaryota; kingdom Metazoa; phylum Arthropoda; class Arachnida; order Opiliones; family Phalangiidae; genus Phalangium; species Phalangium opilio. Next base: position 582,356 of record NW_028324166.1, on the reverse strand, counting down.
ATAAATTCCAAGGCACAGTAGTGACGTCACGATTTAAAATTCGAAGAGCAATGACGTCATATTGAATAGTTCTATTTTGGTAGGTAAACCTTAATTATTTTCCCACCCAGCATCTCCCTATTACGTCACCAGCGCCATTTTATACCTTATAAAGCACTACACAACGCAGGATAACAATAGTAACAAGTTGTTACGTCATAATTGAAGTAGTTCTTACATGTAAGGGGCGATTATCAGTAGTAGGGCTACCTAACATGACATTTACCTCACATTAAATACAATTTAACCATAATTTCAAAATTAATTACGCAAGCTTTATACAAAAATGCATTGAACTTTAACCTTTTACCTCTAAGCAGAAACAACTTAGGCCTATTACTAAATTAACTAGAATTCAAAAATCAAAACATGCTCTCCTAACCCAATAAAGTTGTTTTCGAACTTATCCCGCCAAAATATAACATGCTAAGCCTTGCTAATTGAAAATGTATTGTTTTTACGACTTACCGTCAACAGCTTCCGTGCACGAAGACGTTTCTCCCGTAGGCCGTAGATCCCTTCCCGTACACCGTCCCGTCCAAAAAAAATCCTCGGCATCCGATAGTGTTCTCAAAAGTTTAAAGTTTACAAAAACCACAAGTCACAAGTCACAAAGATGAGAGTAATTCCGTCACAACGCGATTAACACTTTCACAAGTCACTTAAAACATAACGCGCAATGTCCGTAGAAGATAATAGTCCTTAAAATTAAGATTAAACATATTTAAAAACATCAATAAACTTTGAACGTCCGATGACCATCAAGTTAACTGAGCGAGACCCTTCTTCTCGGATTTGATTTGCTGAGGGGTATCACGTGATCAACAGTCTTACCGGAATACAATTTTTTTTTTGCTCCTTGGTTATATTTGAATTTTCAAACTATTTAACTTTACAATTAGCACGTAATTAACTAGCATATTAATACATTATAATAATGCGAGGCATATATCGTATTTTACTATCGAAATAGGCAAAATATTTCATAGAGAAATGCATCATTATTCGATAAACGCCGGTTTGAATTTCCAATTACGTCATTTTGTACAGGGAGTCAGGGATGGACATAATCTTAAGAGCCGTACATAAGCACACGTAAACACCTGTTAAATGTTAAAAGTCTGAGGGTCATCTGTGGTAATTTCTACATAAATCAAAATAATTAGCATCTATACGGATTTAATTGTACTAAATTAAGAGTCCCGTAAAATTCCGAAAATTTCTATCGTAAAATTATTACTTTTTTCCAGCACTGTACTAATTTCTTCCAAGGGAATGAATGAAGCATCTAGGATGATGCTTGTAATTATCGTAATCAATAGATGTAATTAAACTAAATACGATATATTATTACTCCAAACACAATAATATAAAATAGTTTAAACTTAAACTTCGGTTACTGGGTATAATTATATGTCTTAATTTTGAAAAATAAGGTACGTGACGTCACATTCGCGACTTTTTATTCATGTGATAGGCCATCTTCCCCATCCTCCATCCGTCCCATCGTTCTCCAAGAGGCTAAAGAAACGGTGAATTTTTGAGCGACAGAGCGAGTCGGGCGCCAAGTAATTCATTTTATGGCCCTTTTTCACCAGTTTAATTAATAAATAACAACAATAACAAGCTAATTATCATGAATAATGTCACCGGAATACCGTACAGATATCCTGGAGCGAGGATGGATCGAGTGGATCATGATGCTTGCGTCTACGCCGGTACAAGTGGTGAGTTTTTAACTTAACTTATCCGCATGTTTTAAAGCCTTGGCATACTTATTATGTCATGATAATGCGTAAGAATTAGTGCAAGAGCAAATCTTAATTTTTAACGTAAAACAACGTAGATTTAATAATTTTTAAAGCATAATTTAAAAATATCTTAACACTGCCAATAATATTTAGGCCTAAAACGTAAAAGACATTAGGGAGTTAAGTGCTCTATGGGAATATTAACTTCTTGAGCTTGAATTTGGGAAGACTGCGAGGGGAAACTAAGTTAACCAAGGCCCGTTATTTCGTATATTAAATCAGGCGAACTCAATCAGTTATTATAAACGTCTAAAGATTTCCCCATAGAGTCTGGTCGCCTTTGGATATATGTAGATTGAAGACGGGAGGGCGCGCTGTTGAAGCTGTCCATTGATTAGCAATTAGGGAAGCCTCGCTCCCTCGCTTAATTACCGACGGAAAACTTAAAAAGCCATACAGAGAATAAGCCTAAGGTCCGAGAGATCATTTAGACAACTCCCCCTCTTCGATAACCGCGACCAATGAAGCTCGTGCAACGTGCTGCGGAAGGCAAACAGCGCCCTCAAGATATTCTATTAGTCTTACTCTTACGCGAAGTTCTAACCAAGGCCTAACTTTAACATAGTTTCTGAACTTTATGGAGGTGACCGCGTTAGCGTTCTCTTGACCTGGGATTCTGGGAAGTGTACATATGTGAGTGGGGACAATAGGGACTTGGCAGTGCTACGTCATGCAACGTCAGGGTACCTTCCAATAGAGCTATCTCAGTTGTGACGTCAGTGCCTAGGTAAAACGTCACGGGCTTAGCTTTGGCAGTCGGCGGCCATAGTTGGTACCGCTTTGGTTCTATGGGCAAATAGCATGGGTGACGTCACACTGGCGCTTCTGACAGCACTCTATAGAGCTATCTCAGTTCTGACGTCAGTGCCTAGGTAAAACGTCACGGGCTTAGCTTTGGCAGTCGGCGGCCATAGTTGGTACCGCTTTGGTTCTATGGGCAAATAGCATGGGTGACGTCACACTGGCGCTTCTGACAGCACTCTATAGAGCTATCTCAGTTGTGACGTCATTGCCTAGGTAAAACGTCACGGGCTTAGCTTTGGCAGTCGGCGGCCATGTTTGGTACCGCTTTGGTTCTAAGGGCAAATATCATGGGTGACGTCACACTAAGGCTTCTGAAATAGCTCTATAGTGCTAAAAAAACTTACCAGGAGGGAGGGGCTTATATAGCTTTCATTCTGTTGAAAAAAACATACCATAATGACGCTGGGAGCGGAGTTAAGCCCGAATTGCCAAGTCCCTATAAAGAGGACGCTGTAATGGGAGGTTATGACGTCATTGAAAGGGTATCTTCAAATAAAAGTGAAAATTGGGGTTTTTGAAATGAAAAATCTGTACCAACTCTATCACACTTTAAAAGGGGAGTCATAAGTTAACATTATAAGCCTTAAAGGAATAGCGACGTGATTTGAAAATTATCTCAAATCTAAAGAAAACCTTACTTTTTTGAGAGTTTAAACTATTCTGATTCCAAAAATATGCTTGATTAATATTTAAATATGAAGGAAAACACAGAAAAAACACTTTGAAAACTTGAAATTTGGGGGGCAAAAAGCAAATTTGCGGAGAAGATTTTTGGCGGGTTTTCTCGTTGCTACGTCACTCACGGCATCTCGCGGAAACGCCAAGCGCGCGCGCCCGAGACTCCCGAGTATACTAATGCCGCGCGAATCTGAATAAAATAGGCTTAACGCGGCGCGCGCGGAGACACTAACAGGCGTCACGCGACATCTAGAGAGAAAATTTCTCCTTACTACGTCATCAAACGAAACAAAATTTTAACTAGGCCTTTTCCAAATACTCTACTTTGATTGCAATTTTATAAATTGCTACGAAACCAAATAAAAAAGTAAACATATCATAATTAACTAGATTTTTCAAGGATTTTTTTCGTATTTTAAGTTTGTGGGTGACGAAAATTATGTCACTAACACTTTAATTAAGTATTTCTTTGTGATTATAAAATCATCAAAGGCCACAAGATGTCGCTGCCATATTCTAAAGTAACTTTCGTATCCCTTTTGGATTCCCCATAATCTTCAAAAAGGGCAAATTCCTAACCCTATTAACGCCCCCCCCCCACTATATTTACCCCCTTTCATCCCCCTACCCCCCGAGGGGAGTTGTTTGTCTTGAAGAAGAAGTTACTGGAACTAACCCCCGAAAACCTCTCTTTCAATTTATAGGCATTTACAATCTTGGAAAGATGTAAATCCCCCCATTTATTCCAGTGTTAGACGAGGGCTTTCGAAGAGTGCCTGTACCTATAATTGTCTAACCCCTTAGTGCCTCTAGCCTGATGGGCTTTATTTTAAAAAGCTAACTAAAGTATAAGAGTGCCAGAGCTACCTACAAACCCGAGGGGTAAACCACTTCTTATATTTCATGATTTCGGACTCTGATTTCAGTGACTGACTTCATAGTTAAAATTACTTCAGACCTGACTTTGAGAATTCAAGGGATTTTTTAACACTGGTCGTGAAATTCAAGGGAGTTTTTAAAATTGGTCATGAAATTCAAGGGTTTTTTAACACTGGTCATGAAATTCAAGGGATTTTTTAAAACTGGTCATGAAATTCAAGGGATTTTTTAAAACTGGTCGTGAAATTCAAGGGATTTTTTTAAAACTGGTCGTGAAATTCAAGGGATTTTTTTTAAAACTGGTCATGAACAGGGTTCATACAAACCTGGGAAAACATGGAAAACTCAGGGAAATAAATAGTTGACAAAAGCACAGGGAAAACTCTGGGATTTTTAGTAAAATTCAGGGAAATTTCAGTAAGTTTGCTTCAAGTATACAAAAAATCAATTAAAAATTTTAAAATTCAAAAACTGTAGCAAACATTACACGGATTAACACCGTAGTTAATTACCCCTCGATTCTCTAAGTTTGAACTCTTTTGCGTATGGGAATCTTTATATAGAGGAAGGAGGAGTGTCTATGGGGGGTTAGAGCCCCCGTTTAATCTTCTCTTAATTCGTTTTACCCCCAGCAACACCGACTTGAAAATAGCCCCCCGAAATTGAGGGGGTTCAATTCTTTCCTAGCTTTTAATATAAAAGATACAGACTGCATTCGCCCCCAAAGGGGTAATACCCCCGACCCCCTCCTCCTTTAACTTCTTTGATATTTTCTACCTGTCTTTGGATAAATTATCTAAAGACATTTCAACACAGCGTTGGAAACTTAACAAACTGGATTTTTTCCTGCTGAACATACGTGTTATGCGTGGATAATTTTAGGGGATTTACAGGGGTCCTAAAAAAGTGGTCGAAATATCTCCATTTTGATGGTTTTATTCTCCTTGGATGAACTAACTAAAGGCGTTTTAATTTAATTGCATCTTCATTTTAATTATGCTTATTTTGCCTTATGTTTGTTGTGGTAGCCATAAAAAATACCAGTGAATTTGTAATTCTGAGTTTAAATTGGTTATCATGACCTTGATGGTAGTTCAAGGCCAAATTGAAATTTAAGATGTATCTCTCCTGATTAATTACTCCAAGACTCGGTACTGTTCTTTATTAACTGTTTCGCGTCGAACCCGAACAGCGGAAGAGTGTTCCACTGTTCCTTGGCCTGGCGGAACCCTGTTTGTTTACATTGTTTTCTTGGGTGAAGCCAACTTGGCACACAAGGGTTACCCTCTTCCCCCAACCAAACCTTTGTTGACTTCCTTCTGCTACCAATGCAAAGCTTTTCCAATTTCTTTCTTTCCCTTATATTATATAAGCAACTTCTCGTACCTTTTTAAGCCTTGGTTAAAATATAAAATTATATATAAGAATATTAAACTTTAATTTAATTTCAATTTAAATTAATTAATTGTTTGCATTAAGCAGATATTAATTATAATTCCCCGACGTCTTATTTAAACATTTAAATTTAATTTCGATTCCGCGAGTTTCGAATCATCGTGGAAGTTATACAGTAAATAATTCAGAACGCGTTTACTTTATAACCATAACCCTATAATACCTTGCGTATGTATAGGGCTGCCATAGATGCCTTTAGTAACTGCAAGAGACTACAGCGCCATATTTGTTTTTAAATTGTCTGCTACAAATTTGATAATGGACTGTGATTTCCAGCCTTGGTCAACTCGTGTTACAGACCTTAGAAATAGACCACTTCCATGTAACATACTCAAAGGGCATCCTCGTATCTCTAGTAGAACCAGAGTTATGAGCCTCCAAAGTTGGGTCTAATGCTATTCCTATGGAGGGGGTATGTTTCTGAACATTTTGCTTAATTACTCCGGCCCCTGTTTGTCGTAGCCCAAAGTCTTAAGTATGGTTAGATGGGGGACAAATTGGACTATAAAATATTCAAAGGGCATCCTCGTATCTCTAATAGAACCAGAGTTTCGAGCCTCCAAAGTTGGGTGCAATGCTATGTATCTTCGCATAGCAAATATCTCTAAGCAACGTACACTTTTGTGAAGTGGTATAGGGTTATGAATTTACTTACAAACTGAAAGTCTACGCTTCCCTCTTGGTCTTGGTCGACTCTGAGTTAATTCCCTCGGTCTATACCAATACCAAAACTTAATTAAACGCGAGCTCATTTTTCCCGAAGAAGTTTGGGAGGTTTTCTTTGAAAAATCGGGACAAAATTAGAAATTTTCTATATTGATTCTGCGGTCTGTGGCTTGATTGCGTCGGGGATCCCAATAAAGAATTAGTTGGAACTTGGAGGCGGCGACGGTGAAATCAAATAAGGAAGATATTAAAAAGAAACCCCATCAAGTGCATGCATGATGGCTGCAAAAAGATTTAACAACGGCGCGGAGCCCGTCCATTTCCAGAAAAAGACGACGCGACCCCTATGACCCCCAACCCCCCAAAGAGACAGAGACAGAGAGAAAAGTAACTGCATGCCGGGGAAATCTTCCAATAACACTCAACCCTTTCAATTGTTTTCTTAGCTCGCCCCCTCGGCCCCACGCCCCCCAACTTGACAAAACCCCAGATTTTAAATTTCGTCAACCAACTTTGAAAATATCTTATCGACTAAACGTCTTATCTCCATAAATGGCGTCTTATTGTAGTTTTTGAAAAGTTTGTGAAATAATGTTTTAACTTGTACATTGAGCGTATTTTGCCATGAGTTGGTTGGTGACTTATTTTGTTTACTTATGGTAAGATACTTGCCTTTGACTGTTAATGAAGGCCAAGAAACCCGAACCCTTGATTTTGTAGCGATTTTACTTTGGGTAAGGGATTAAGCAAGTACTTCTAAACCAAGAATCGAATTAGCTACAAAGATCCTTCTGGTTCAGCTACCCTCGGTTTATCTAACAATTACAAGTTCTTTAACTAGGGTTTTGAATTAATGAATGATTAACTCCAATCCCTTATTAGTAGTGACGCAGGTCAAGTTCGGCCCTTTTGCTCACTGCTAATGGGTGCAGTCAATAGCTACACCTTTCACCAATTCCGTCTAGTTTAAATTAATAGAAAAACCGGTTTTTAATTGCAATTGCAATGGAATCTTTAAATTCAGAGCTTCTCTAATCTAAATTGAGATTGGGATATTTTGCGAGTTACTGTGTTTTGTCTTTACGGGAGGTTGGTTCTAAGATTAAACAAGGAAAAGGTAAATTTGAGGCGATGGAGGGAGGGGTGTAGTGTGGTGTGGTGAGGAGTTTGTCCCGTGGAATTGATTTAAGACAGTCGCCATTTCACCAAGACTTAAAGTAAACCGAAAGTCACTCGTCCGCTGCTCCATCCAAAGGAAACATTGACTTTAGATTTAAACTCCCCCAACTCCGCAACTCCGCGTGTCTCTTCGCTGCCGCTATGTACAAGATACAAACTTCGCAAGGACATACAAACGTCTTCTTCTCACTCAACCCTATATAGTATTGATAACCGTCCTATTAAAAGTATATTAAATACCGAAGTTATGGGTCAACTGCTTGATGGCCCCTATTGTACAGTGATTTTTAAAGAATTAATTTGTCTAGTTTTAATTGTTTTTTAATTTGAAAAACTTTAATGGGTTTTCGGAATTAATTTCGCCATTAAGGATCAGTACTAATGATCAGAAGTTTATTAGGCAAATTAATGTCATAATACTTGGAGAGATTATTATGTGGAATGAAGGAGTTTGGAGTTAAAAAATTGCACAAGTCAGGTGATATTTGGCAAAAACAAATTGTCAAGGAATATTGGCAAAAAAAAGTTGTCAAGGAATATTGGCAAAAAAAAAGTTGTCAAGGAATATTGGCAAAAAAAAAGTTGTCAAGGAATATTTGGCAAAAACAAATTGTCAAGGAATATTTGGCAAAAAATTGTCAAGGAATATTTGGCAAAAACAAATTGTCAAGGAATATTTGGCAAAAACAAATTGTCAAGGAATATTTGGCAAAAGTTTATCGTGTAATATTGGCAAAACTAATCAGGGAATCTGGATAACCTGGAAATATCAGGGATTTTTAATCCAAATACTTCATATAAGAACCATGAACATTTTAAAACCGAACTGAACTGTCTTATATTAATTCACGGTCGAAAATTATGATTTGACCTATATATTAAATTTCTTCTTTATCCATTGACTAAAATATATGTAACAGTAGCATATTATTATCTATAGTCTATTATGAGCACGAGGGGGGGCGTTAGTACCTGGGGAGGGGGATAGAAATTAAGTAAAACGGGAGTTAGTTAATTAAAAACCTTAAATAAAAATTCATTATTTACGAGGATCGTGCGTGGTCATCTTTTTGATGCAGATTTTTCCAATTGATTAACGGTCAAGGGAGAACCAAGGCAGCACCCAGCCTGTAATTAACCGGTAGCTAAAGGGTGGAGGGGGAGGAGGGGGTTAAGGGGTAACGCCCCATGGATTAATGATCGAGTCATAAATACCCAAAGAGGTTTAGGAGGTATAGAGGACCAGCAACTCCATTGCAACTCGCATTAATTTCATTTCATCTTCCTCCAAGTTTACTAATGATAAAAAATATAGTCGATTCTCTAAAGTTTGATTAAATTAAACGTGCTTTTCTAAGTAATATAATAATAATAATAAGTGTGATAAGCGCTTAATTTTAATTAACTTAAGAGTAGTTAAACGTTCACTGTTCGTTAAATAGTTTTGTTAAATAGTTTTTAACCAATCAAAAATGGGTTAGGCAGATATACAATCAGCCAATCAGCCAATCAGCACTTAAAAGGGTGATTCATTCAAATTCTGATATTGCAAAATTCTGATTAGGCTTAACTTTTCTTATAAAATGTTAAAATGGAATTTTGGTGAAAAAAAAACCATGATAAAGATTTTTTTAAATAATGTAAGTTTTATAATCGTGTCTTTAAACTTAAAAATTTCAATATCTGGATCTTCAGTCATTCCAGTTTGTTCCCTTATCTTTTACTTTTTGCTGATCTTTGTATACTAAGACAGTTTTGGTTAATATTTTGAGTGTTTATAAGTTTACGGTTAAATCTGCAATCACTAAAATATTGTAAAAGCGACTTGCTTCATAATTTGTCAAAAAATACTTGTCACTCCCAGAAGCCCGCCGCCACTTACCTAACCTTTGACCAGTTGTATCTCTTCTACCATAGCCTGAGACCTAACATTTTAATAGAGAATTTATACAAACGTCCCACGAATATATAAAATATAATCTTCTCTAGTTTAACAAGTTGAACCCTTTCGAACCGTAGCTACTAAAATAGAATGAAAACCCCTAGATTACGGTAGTATAATCCTAATCCTAAATAAACAATTCTGATAGTATATATTTATATATTCATGAATAAATCTGATTAATTCATAGTATAAAATTATGTCTATAATTTTGCGGTGGATACGGTTAGGTTTCGGTGTGTCTATCGGCCCCACCTTAGTCGGGGATCGCCCCCCTCCCTCTATACGCCCACGCGATTTATTTCCCTTGATGGCCAAAGGGGGGGGGGGTTCGGGGGAGTAGATAGATTCATTTCGTGACTGCAACCCTTTTACTTGATAATTTGCGCGCGTTCTTCGTGAATTATTTTAAAAGCATTGTCAGAGCATTCGTCACAAAAGATAGGTCCCTTTTCTCTCTCTCTCTCTCTCTCTCTCTCTCAATCTCTCTCGCTTTGCCTCTTGGATTAATTTAAGTTAACAATTAAACTAATGTTGCGCCACTAATTATCTTACCGTCTTTTTTTTTTTTTGACGTAAGCTTTCCAAGCTTGAATACAATTTTTTGACAACACGTATCTAATGCTCTAAACAGATTTTAGTCCAGTTTTTTTAATTTGTGACTTCAGTTTCGAGGGATGAGATTTTTAATACAAAATAAATAGTACCCTGAAGCTTACGGTACTTAATTGGCACGGTTCATGGGAAAACTCCTGGAAAAGTCAGGGAATTCGTAAACCAAATTTTTCTTAAGGGTTAAGGAAAGTTGCTCTCAAGTTGAATTGTTCACAAATATCCCCTCTCATCATTGACAATTAGCTTAAAAATAATGAAGAAATTAAATCAAATTAAGAAAATACATCATTTCTTAAATCATAAGTTTATAAGATATGTTAAATGATAAGTATGACACTTCCTATACTTCGTAATGCTACTGAGAGACTTACAGCTCGAGATAACTAGTTCGAGAACGACAAATAAGAATTGAAGTCCACCACTCGGTGGTTAATTTTGCAGGATTTCCATCTTCCTATTCAGTCTGCATTCATAAGCCCCCTTTGACAGCAGCGCCTGACCAGGCGTCATTCGCTTTACCCTAAATCTATGACCTCATTCACTTCATGACAAGCTCCAGTTTCTAAGTTACCAGAGATTAACAAACTTATAGCCAACTTATCTTATGAACTTATGCTTAAATTAAACGTCCCATCTCGCAGTTTAGTTTAATTCAGTTCAGTTCGGGACTAAATATTTCCTTAGACGTGCGTGAATCATTGAATATATTATTTGTAACTTTATATCTATTTAATAATTATTCCCGGATGAAATGAAGCCATTCCCATGGCACAGCAGAGCAGAGTTGATCTTCCCCAAAAAGAGGTAAATTTTATTAATACGCGTATAATCTAACGGTCGTTTCTAGAATTATAGGTTATACGCGTCAGTAACGAAGAAACTTCTAAACTTAAGGCTACCCCCGACCCCAAACCCCCCCCCCTCCCGTTCTACCCCCGAAAGAGAGAAAGACAGACGGACACGAGGGTACGTGGAAGTCCTAATCAGTCCTAATGCGTGATCTTTGTAGTGGGTGGACCCTTGCAGTCGCGGCGGCCCTTTTCTAAAACCCCTAAGGGGTTGAAGCCCCCACCACCTCCCCCCTCGTCTATGACCTAAGAGTTTTAATCCCCTTCCGAACTCCACCCACTCAAAGCCCAGAAAGATAGTAATATGCCCCCAACGCGTGACCAACGAACAAAACGCGCCAAAGTAAGACCCCATACCCCTTACACCCCGAAACCCCCACCCCGACTTCAAACTTAAAGGTACAGTTTAATAATAAATGTTCATGTCCGAGTATCAAATTTCAGGTTCTTACTTAGATTGGGTCAAGTGTTAGCGTACCAATGAGTGAAATAAACTGACCTGTAATTCGTTATATTTGGACCACCGATTTTTCTAAACGCCTACAATACGCAACCCCAGTGCAGTAATCTTTAGTGTTGCGTTGTGCATGGAACCACGTGACTCTCTAGTCTTAAATTTATTCTAATCCGTTTTAATTTCTTAGCAATATCACACGTTCCAATTTTAGACCGCACTAGTCACTTTACCTTTTAAAGGAGTCAAGTTCTTTCGCTTCTATAAATAGCCTTAAGACACTAAAGTCACTCTCTCTCAGTCTGAGAAGGGGGGGGGCGCCATAAAACGACCAACTGTTATAAGATTATACGAGTTGGGGCATATCCCCCTACCCACTTCCCTAGCCATACCCAATCTAACTCTATAAGACATCTCCGGTCTTCGGGCTACAAAAATAATTACAGAAACTAATCGATCGATTAAAAGGAATAATTTTGCATTGAAATTTAGAAATATATAGTACGTGTACTTTGAGAACGGCCGACTGGGCTACCCCTGTATTTGGTTTTCACCTTAAATTAGAGCGACTTTTCGGTTAGCCCACTTACAGGATGTTGGCCGAGAGGTACCAAATTCTTCCTCGGACTGATTGTGATGTTTTTATATACGTGTTATTTTAATCTAATTATCTATTCCCACCCCATTCTTAAATATCCTTGATTTTACGATGTAAATAACCCATCTTTCTACTTGTGCATATTTCTAGCCTTAAGGAATCTAATTGCCACAGTATTCTTAACTATCCTTTCTTTTAAATTTTACCACGACATATTACCACTCCACTCTTAAACCTCCTTCATTTCACGATTTAGGATATATATTTATTGTATTTAATAATTTGTATCTAATACGTTTCTTTTTGTGTAGTAAAATAAGTTCTTAAGGTAAATCAAGGGTCAAATCAATATTAAAGAAGCTTACGTGTTTGAATCTTGACCCCTCTCCCTCTCTGGTCAGAATGATCGAGATCTTGGCGTCAAAATTTGGGCGTTCTTAGATTCTTACTTGTCCTTACCTTACCTCTACATGAACTGTCCCGTACCTGGAAACGAACCTAAGGTATAACATCGTTTTCTTCGCTTTCAAGCACGCGCCAAACCGAGGGCTAGGACACTATCCTGATACTTCTGATTGCTCAGTTAAAAAAAGAAATATTATTTCAAGTTTGAGAATGTTCGAATTAAAATGAGGTGACTAAAGGTATTAACCACTGTATAATACCTGGAATACATGGAAACTCAGGGAGCTTTAAAATAAGGGAATGAGTCAGCGATTGAATGTTTTTCGAGCAATGTAAAATACATAACAGGTGTGATTAAGTGGGCTCTGGTGTTGGCAAATTTGGTCAGGGATAAGCTGGCAAGTCAATTTAAAATATTGAATTGAAAACTGTGTCCGACGTCTCTGTTTCGTAGCTACTGTCTTTTGGCATTTGAGTTATCTATGGGGGCACGTATTCGGGGGCTGATTCCTTCTATATCTGAGGCGACAGATATTTTTGAGGCGGCGCGCGGAGCCATTAGGCAGATTACTATTTATAATGTCCATAAGATAATACGCTCTATTACCCGCGCGATCTTCCTAAGGCTGAGAATCACCCCCCCCCCCCTTCCACTTACTCTCCCCCAACACCCCTTAGGACAGATGCGCCTAAGAGAATACCTACCCCACCCCCATTTTACCTGGACTCCCACATTTTAAAGCCCTCGAAATTACAGGGTTTTTAGTTGTATTCCTTCGAACCTAAACGGCTGGCTGCCGGACCATGGTAGAAATTAATGTATATATATTGAAAGGGGTAGGCAACCCTCAGTATCGGGACATTCAAGGGGGTTGAGACATTGCCTTCCGTCTCTGCGCAGTCTCCTGATACAAAATGGCTACAGTGCAGGCGCCAAAAGCGAGATGGAAAGCAAAGTTTTAAGTTTTAACCCAAGCCTTAACCTTTTAGTTACATCGAAATCATATGGTCTATTGGAATGAAACAATAAATATTTCAAAATGTAAATTAGGCAGCTCTTACCAATGGTCTGTTTATGGTTGACCATTGATTAATATGATCGGAGTTTGCCGCGAGCCATTGAAAAATCGGGGAATTTAAAAATGGACCCAATGGACAGGGAAATTAGGAATATCAACCAATCAAGTCGCGAAATTTGATTTATTTCTTGACCTTACGAAAATCACAACGAATTGTTTCAAAAACAATATTATAAAAATAATATTTTTAAAAATATAGTTTTAAACAATTGTTAGTGAAAGAAAACCTGCGAATTGTTTTCCAAGGTTAATAATTCGGGGTTTTCTAAATGGGTCTTGTCTAACTTGTTCAGTTCCTTCGGATATGGGGGTTTATTTCTTTGGGTGTTGGCTCGAATTTGAGCGCAGTTTTCTAATGAGCGCTTCGTCCCTGTAACTCAGACGGTAGCCCCCCTTCCCCCCGGTACTCGTTTCATTATTTAAAGGACCTTCTATCTGATGTTACCCCCCCCCCAACATAACCCCAAACCCCCCATACATACATACATAGATGATACGTTCTTACATTATATTCCGCTATGGAATTAAAACACGGCTACCTTTTTCTTGTTCCCTTAACTCAAAACTGAGTCTATGATACATACATACGCCTTGGGATATTCCCGATTTTAAACTATTAGATACAAAGGCAGGGGATAGGGGAGTACGTTTAAACTGTACCCCTTTTGCCTTCATTGGTTTTAATTCAATGGATGATTCTTTAGTCCGAATTTAATTAATAAACCAAGTTTCAGAGTTTTCTAGGAGATAATCGGATTGAATAAAGTTGCTATAGTTTGGTACGATAATCAGTGAGAACTTAAGGGAATGTTAGCGCGGATTAATACCTAATGTTATTACGAATTGGTATGAAAGTAGCGTTGGTCAAGCCAGGTTGAGTGTTGGTATATATGTATTTTTGCTGCTGGGTTTATAATGTCTTCGGTGCATGAAAAAGGAATTTTCACTTAAGAAGTGCACGTTGTAAATAATTGGGTCCGATTCGATCGCCTAATTGAACTCGTTATAAGATTAACGTTAGGCCTTTTGGACTTTCTCTATGGAAAATCTTCAACGGCCGTTTTGGTCTATTCGATTTAGGTCAGTTTATCTTATTGCATTAAGTCTAGTGTTAATTTTAAGTTACTTCGACTTATCGTCCTAAATGTTTGTAAATAATTTGACCTCTTGACCCGTGAACTTTAAAATATTTTTTTATATAATATACCATTGTTGGCGTAAAACGACCATAGAGTATCAACAATAAGAGGAGTAAAAAGAAGTAGAAAAACTGAAAAAACAAATTTTGTCAAAGAAATTTTCGGTTTCAATAAAACGCGGTATCAGCGGCGTGGAGAAGAATGCTGGCGGTTTTAAATGGCGAATGCGGTATCTTCTAAGCTGCTCAAAGACTATAGATTGGTGATATAAAGGCCTTTAATAACTAGACTTTAAAATACATTTCCAGTTAATATGTACTATTATTATATTTCACTTTATTTCAAATTGTACATTAATTTATAATTTCAGTTATTTCGGCTTTGACGTAGCTTTTTCAGCCAAACATTCCTGATGAAACCAAGGAAATAGATATAATTAATGTTCGTTGTTATTAAAAGAAAGTGCTATTTTTTCTTTCATTCTGATGAGATGTATCAATGCGCGTTAGCTTCTACTTACCCAAAAGGGTGTCATTTCTTCTAGCCACATTTTGTTGGTTAATTTCTAGATTTGTATTAACGTCAATTAAAACTTAGTTAATTAGATTTAATGACGGACGGTTATTAAAACGTACCCGCTTAGACACTTCTTTCCTCCTGCAATCATGGAACTAACGCCATTAATTAAAATTAAATAAATTTCAATTAGTGTTTAAATGTAAAAGCACGAGTTGGATTATCTAGGAGTACTGGTTTAAATTCGTTGCCAGGCATTCACTATTTGCCGAGTACAGACTCCTTGCCTTGTGGTACCATTTTAGATACGGGCTAACACGTACCAGGGGATTTGACTCGGGACTCGACGAAAAACGAATACGTGGAATTCATATAGTTTTTCCAACAAAGTAAATCGCCTTCGAAATCACCTTATCGAATGTTGTCGCTCCTCCTTTGACGCAGGAAACATCCATCAGTATTTTATTAGAAAAATTTCCTTTGAGACCAGCTTTTGCAAAGCCAACTGAGTAAATTTCTTTCATCTGTTTTAAAATGAAAAAAATAAATAAATAAATAAATAAAATGATATGACGAATTAAGAAAAATGACCGGAGTTTATTTCTCAGTGGTCAAGCCGGCACTCCTTTACCAAACCCAGCGTTACTTCTTTGAAATCATACCATCGGTATCTTTTCGCCGCTATCACGTTGTTTTTAAGAAACTAAACAGATGTTTGTATTTACCAAGGGTGAGACCTTTTCATCAAAGCAGGGATCCATCGCCTCTCGCAAAACTTTGTTTTCACACAACACTATAAATAAATAAAAATTACAGCTTTTATGTAATCCGGGAGAGTTCAATAAATACGAACTACGCTTACGTTTCATTTCTTCATCGGGTGTCATTTTGTCTTCGGCGAAATACGTGGCGAAATTCATGGCCAGCACGACGAAGGCGAAACAGGCGAGAGCAGCGGAGGTTTCCATTTTTGTGTGTAACGATATGAAACGTATCTTCAAAATGAAAGTAAAATCTCCGAAGTCGAGCAGCAATCGCGTTTTATACCCACTTTGGAAATTGCGAAAAATATTTTCCCACCTGTTTCGAACGTCTATAACAAGATTTCCCCTATAAGTCTACATCGAATTTTAACCCGAATATATTCTGGGAAATACGGGACAGCGATGCCAATAATCCTCGGTGAAAGGGAGGAAAAGGAGATCTCCGAAGATGTACGCTTGCCTTAGGACGAGTTTCCAATCCCAACTACTCGTGATTCGGCTCAAATATATGATCAGAAACACAAGTACTTCGGGACCGAACCATGGATAATATTTATTTCTCAATCGGTAACTAATTACGAAATATGATTGAGACATGAAAAATGGGAGGAGCTTCTGTGATGACCCTCTCTCAAGATGGCGGTCTTTATTAACAATATAGCAAATATAGTCTGGCGTTACTTCGAATATGTCCGTTTTACTTATTGTGATCTATTATTGACGTATGATGACTCTAATGATAATTATCATGTTTTAGAGGGATGTCAGAAGACACGGGAGTAAACGCCGTTAATTTCGACTTAAATTTACAAATATGTTTTCAATGCTTGATCATCTGCTTAAAATATACGTTCTTCAAACAGACAAAATGTCGAAAGACATTAGAATTTTATACGCCACGGGTAAATACAGAGTCAGAGTTAACGTGGTTAAAACCATTAACTTGCAATTGCAAGAAATATTACACTCATCAAAGTATTTAGATTTCAACAACGATTAACATCTTATTTATTCAGACTTCTATAGAGATATGGGGTACAAGTCACAGCGATTAATTTTGTATTTATTTAAGTGTGTGTTGGGGGTGAGCGGGAACGCACGATCCCCGTTACCAAAAATAGTACGTCCCACTGATCACCATTAGCGATAGCAGATAGCCCATGCAGCCAAGAATTTAAATTTCTTATTGGAGAAATGGAAAAACAATTTCGGATTTATAGGATTTTATAGGAGAAAAGATGTGCGACCATAGAGTATCAACAATAATAGGAGTAAATTTAGGAAGTACAAAATCTCCAAATGTTTTTCAAAGAAATTCCCTTTGAAAGGCGGTTTTAAATCTTCTAAGCTGCTCAAAGACTATAGATTCTTCGATATACCGTGAGTGGGATACTTTGCCAAGAAAATAGGTTACGAGCTTAAAATTAAAGGCCTTCAATAACCATAGACTTTAAAATACATTTCCACTTAATTTGAGTTGCACTTTATTTCAAATTGTACATTAATTAATATTTTCTTTTCCAAGTTATTTCTTCTTTCCAGCAAGTTCTTCACCTACACACTTCTGATGAAACCAAGAAATAAATATAATTAATGTTCGTTGTTATTAAAAGGAAGTGCTACTTTTATCTTGAAGAAGTGTATCAATGCGCCTATAAGCTTCCACTTACCACGTAGGGTTTTTGCTGTTTGAGATATATTTCTTGCGATATTTCCTACGAATACGGTTTGCATTTTTAACGTCAATTAAAACGGTGTTAATTAGATTTAATGGCGGAGTGATTCAAACATACCCGTTCGGACAATTCTTTCTTAACGCATTCGTTAACCTGGCGTCGTCAATTAAAAATATATACTTCAATTAGTGTTTTAAATGTAAGAGCGCGAGTTCAATTAAAAATATATACTTCAATTAGTGTTTTAAATGTAAGAGCGCGAGTTAAATGTTGGGATTATCATTTTAATTCGTTGCCACGCATTCGCTATTTGCCAAGTACCGACTCTTTGCCTTGTGACAACAATTCTGACACGGACTAAGACGTACCGGGGGATTCGACTTGGGACTCGACGAATATCGAATACGTGGGTGAAATCCATAGTTTTTATCGCTTCTCAAAATTCACCTGGTAAAATGTTTTCGCTCCTCCTTTGACGCAGGAAGCGTCGTACATTGATTTCATAGAAAATTCTCCTTTGATACCGACTTTCTCAAAGCAGAACGAGTTGAGTTCTTTCATCTGTTTTAAAATGAACAAAATCAAGTGTAGAAGAAGAAATGATTAACGTATCTCCCGAGGGGTCTGACACTTTCGAAGAAGCCAACGTCGTTGACTCATTGAAGCCAGCGTACGGCCGGTTATGGTGTAAATGTCGGAGCCCTCGGTATCTTTGGCGATTTCTCAGTGTTCAAACCAGCGTCTTCTTGAATCATCGGCACCTTTCCGCTATGACGTTGTTTTTAAGCGTATTAATAAACATATGTTTGTATTTACCAAGGGTGAAGCAATTTCTTTAAAGCAAAAATCCGAAGCCTCTTTCATGGCTTTGTTTCGACACATCGCTATTTTATGAACAAAATTACAGCTTTTATACGTATAATCCGAGAGAGTAATTGAATAAATAAGAACCCTACACTTATACCTTTTATTTCTTCTTGGAGTGTGCTTTCCTCTCTGGCGAAATACGTGGCGAAATTCATGGCCAACAAGACGAAGGCGAAACAGGCCAGAGTAGCGGAGGTTACCATTTTGTGTGTACGATATGAAACTTATCTTTAAAGCAAAATCTCCGAAAGTCAGCAATCGAGTTTTAAACCAACTTTGGAAATGGCGAAAAATATTTTCCCACCTGTTTCAAAAGTCTATAATAACATTTCCCAATAAGTCTACATCGAAGCGAACACGCCGATTTTGTCTGTGAAATACGAAACAGGGACGCCAATCATTGTCGGAATACTGTGAAAGGGAAAAGGCGATCTCCGAAGATGCACGCTCGCCTTAAGACGAGTAACCTATCCCAACTTAACTACTCGGGATTCGAAACTAATATATGATCAGAAAAAGAATGGGACAAGCACTTCGAAACCGAACCGTGGATAATTCTTTTATTTATTTCTCAATTAAGTAACTAATACCAAATGTGATTGTGACATGAAAAAGGGGGGGGGGAGCTCTCAAGATGTTGGTCTTTATAGTAACAATATATCAATTATAGTCCGGCGTTACTTCAAATATGCCCGTTTTACTTATTGCGATCTATTATTGACGTATGATGACTCTAATGATAATTATCATGTTTTAGAGGGATGTCAGAAGACACGGGAGTGAACGCCGTTAGTTTCGACTTATATTCACAAATATGTTTTCAATGCTTGATCATCTGCTTAAAATATAGGTTCTTCAAACAGACAAAATGTTGAAAGACATTAGAATTGTAGCCACGAGTAAATTCAGAGTCAGAGTTAACGTGGTTAAAACCATTACATTGCAATTACAAGAATTATTATACTCATTAAAGCACTTCGACTTAACAACGATTAACATCATATTTATTCAGACTTCTTCGAATATATGGGTACAGGTAACAGCGTTGTATTTTCTTAAATGATCTCAACAAGAGAGCTAAATTTTGATAAATTTGATACTAAAACTTCGACAAAGTTATAGGATAATATAGGCTAGCCTCAAAATATAGGATTTTATATAGCCATGGGCTGGCTGTTCCCCTTGTAGAAAGAATGTTGTTCAGAATTGTGAACAAAACTTAACTTCTGATGTCCAGTTGAGCCCGAGTAGGCGACTCGGCGAGTGTTTAGACAGACATCGACCATGCCTTGGTCCAAGTTGTCTTTTCAACGGCAGTCGCTGTATACATTTTCCATTTAAAGTATTAAGGCGGTCTGCAACTTGACGTACTTGCAGGGAAGTTTCATGGTCGAATTTTATTTTCTCTTGGGACATTTCTTCTAACGTGTCTTTCTCTCTCTCTCTCTCTCTCTCTCTCTCTCTCTCTCTCTCTCTCTCTCTCTCTCTCTCTCTCTCTCTCTGTCCCTCTCCTTTGTCCCTAAGAGGGACAACGCCCTAATTCTAGCGGGTCCGAAGCATAGCTGTTTGCGTCTCTAATTGAATGCCCTCCTTTTTCTAATATATCGAGTTAAAGAGAGAGACTTACCCAAAACCCAAAATGAGTATTACCATCCATAAGTTCATAAGATATGTTGGCTATCCATAAGTTTGTTAATCTCTGGTAACTTAGAAACTGGAGCTTGTAATTTTGAAGTGAGTGAGTGAGGTAGGTCATAGATTCGAGGAGGTAGAGCGAGGGAGGCCTGGTGAGGAGGTGCTGCTGTCAATTGGGGCTTAGTAATGCAGACTAAATAGGAGTGCCTAGATGGAACTTGGTCCTGCATGCAAAATTAACCACCACCGAGTGTAGGACTTCAATTCTCGCTTCCGTCGTAAGTCTCTCAGTAGCATTATGAAGTATACTTATGGGACATATCACTTATAAACTTATGTTATTACGACCACTATATCGTTAAAACACGGGATGCAACCAAGAAGCAACTTTTTATATCAGTGGATGATAGTATTTAAGATATTGGAAGCAATACGGGTTTAAGGCGGGGGCCATAGAGATACCGGGGTCATGGGGAGGTTATTGGGTAGGGCTGGAGTAGCGCTGGTTGTTTTTAGGTAAACGGTCTCGCCCTTGGAAGCGGGTAGTTCGCTTTAATTATAAATTATCCCTTAAACGGTAGAGCCTTTAATACCATACACACTCTCTCTCTCTCTCTCTCTCTCAGTCTCTCTCTCTCTCTCTCTCTCTCAGTCTCTCTCTCTCTCTCTCTCTCTCTCTCGCTTCGGATATCAATTCCACGTGGAATATCACAGTAGCGTACCTATAGCAAGGAGTATAACTACTGAATTACTATGATACCAAACCCTGGAGTGCTTTTCATACCAGTCATCTAGGTTTCAAATTTATTCAGATTTTTATGCAACGTTTTAAGTTTATTGGTGTTTTGTTAAATGGTTGTTGATCCAATTGGAAATAAATTATTCGTTTAAGAAGCAATTATATTTTGAGGTGTAATTAATAGGTCAGTTACATTTCTTATATAACTTCACACGGGGTGACCTTTGACCTCTTTAACGCCTGATTTAATTTTTAGTGTTTTATTTTTGGGTTATAGGAGGGGGTGTTAAGGTCGAGTCACCACCTGTCGTATTTTCTCACGCTTCATCGCACCTTGACGATACTTATTTAAATCATCGATGAGAAATAGCGTTAGCAATTGATATCATGACCTTTGACCCCTGAGCTAAATAGCCGCGATGTTATTACAAAGTGGAATTTTTAAATCTCGTGAAGAGTTATAGGCCTAATATATGATTTAAAAATATAAGTCGGTTTAGAAAAAGGAATCCAGGGTACATTTAGAGTGTCATTCCTCCATGTAATCTAATGTCAGATATAGGTGGGCAGTTGAGTCGGGCGATTAGTCGTTTCCCGTTGTTTTAACGTCTCCTTGATTTCCCTCAAGACTTCCCCTCCAGTCATATTCTTTATAAATACGACACTAAAAAAACCTCATTCAAAATGATCGGTACATAACCAACCTGGGGCCCTCTTAAATCATTCACCTTTATTAAGGACCATTGCTTGGAAAACGTAACGAAATTTACGATAATCACGCGCTGAGAATGTCAATGTCTATAGAGTATCGGCAGTCCGTGTAGAGATTAACGCTGTCAAAGGTAGCCAGCTGTCATTACTAGGAGTCGTCGTTCTAACTTTGTTCTTGAAGCCATTAGGTCAATGAAAAGAGTACCGAAGCTATTTCTTGCTCCCCTTGCACGTGCTTCCAATAACAATTAACCCTATCAGCCTGTTCGGAATAACCCGGTTAATATTGTGGAAGGCTGAAAGATAATGAATTTTCAACCCTTTTCTTGGTTTAATCTTTATTAAATGGTTCATTGTGGTAGAAATAATTTCTTTTATCTGACTTTATAGGGAAAGCTATATTTTATAGTCGCTTACAATCTTGGTAAAATTTACAATTTATAGTCGTGGTTTCCTATGATTTTTATGGTACCGTCCAAGCTGCTCAAGGACTATAGAAAATTAGTATTAAAGTCCTTGTGTTATTAGCTCCACTCTCGCGTGAGTTTCTGCGATAATTTTGATACCGTTCAACCTGCTCAAATACTATAAAAAATGTACATTAAAGTCCATATGCGAGGGTTCCTAAAAGCGTTTTTAAAACAATGCGTTGGAGTTTTAAAGGTGTACGCCCATATAAATACTGGATGGGGAGGGGGTGAATAAAATTGATGGGGTTACGTAACACGGCGAGAAGGAGGTGGGTGGGTGGGGGAGGGGCTCCACCCCCTAGTTAAACGTGACCGGAATCCCAAATTGACTCTTCAATCAAAATTCAATCTACTCTTTTCATATTTTGTCACTTTGTGCATGGAACGAGGACTTTGATAGACAAGATGGCGTCATTGAAATTCATTCTCAAGCTATCTTTTAAAATTTTAAATGACTTAATTCTTTCTTTCTTTTTAAAAAATATTGTCATAGCCCCAGCATAAGTTTATAAGATATGTTCCTTCCATAAGTATGACACTAACTGAGATGGACTTACAGTTCTCGAGATAACTAGTTCGAGAAGGAGAACGACAATTAAGCGAGTCAATTGAAGTCCTAACTACACTCGGTGCAGGTGGTTAATTTTGCATGCAGGACCAAGTTCCATCTAGGTCCTATTTAGACTGCATTACTAAGACCAAATTTGACAGCAGCGCCTGACCAGGCCTCCCTCGCTTTACCCTGAAACAAGCTCCAGTTTCTAAGTTACCAGAGATTAACAAACTTATGGCCAACATATCTTCCGATAAATCTGATATTAAATTAATCAAAAGAAGCACTTAAGAAGAAGGCGCCACTATCTCGCTGGCAATTTCCTTCATTGCTGCTCAAGTACTTCCTTTAATAGCGATTAAGATCGAGTGAGTCTTTGTCTGATGAGGCAATCTGTATTCCGTACCAGTTCTAGGAGAATCGCCCCTTCTTATATGTACATTTATATCTTTCTTATTGCTTTTCTTGGCAATTATTGCCGCCGGTGCTCTTAAGCCGAAGCCTCCTGACCTTTGACCTCGACTCCTAAAAATAAAAGGGATTCCTCTAATGGGTTGGCCCCTCCCTCAAAGCCATAATCGTCTGTTGCTATTTTTGTTAAGCTATATCTATTATAGTCCCAAGAATTATGGGGAAAATGGCGTCAGTGTCCGTGAGAGGTCGCTGTTTATACGATTAAATGAATTTAAGTGGAAGAAAATAATGTTAAATTGATAATTAGAGTTATTAAATGATATAAAGAATGGGTAGATTTTACTGTTGACTAATATTTTTGTAGCAGCACCCTAGGAGCGAATTAAGCACTCGGCGTTGCCCGTCAGCCCGTCGGATCGACATTTTTTATTACTTTTCACGCGGACATTATTCCATAAAGAAGGGTTTTTAAGATTTTGGCCGCCATTTAAAAAGATGGCATCAACAAATCGAACCCAAAAGACCATTCAGCCCGTCTATAGGTTAAAGGAAACCAGTGTACTAAATATTTGCGAAATCGGTTGAAACGTGGCGCGGACTTTGTTGCATAGAGAAGATTTTTTACATTTATGGGCGTCATTTTTTAAGATGGCGGCGGATTGGGGTAAATCTTTCTTAGTACGCGCCTACTACTTACGAGTAACGTTCCTGCAAATTTTCAGCCTTCTAGGGCAAGCGGTGCGGTTTGGGCTGGGCGTTGATTATCAGTCAGTCAGGACTTATACATCCTGTATTAGGTCTAAAATATTTTGAAAACTGTTTGAAGTTACAGTCAGACATATTTGAAATGATAATAAAGAATCAGAGAAAAGATTCGTAGGCCTAGTTCGTATTAATTATTGAAATTAACGTCAGAAAAACAAAACGAATGAATAATTGAATTTGTCGCGACTTAATTAAAAGCTTCCATAGCAAAAATCAATGGATCTTTTTTATTTATCTCTTCAAAGCGGGAATAATATTCGGTTGGTTATCAGTTACTTCAAAGCGATTTTAAGTTAAATATTGAATTCCAGAGTTTCCTTTATGTTAATGGACTTAAATAGGAAGGGGGAGGACCTTAATCCATATTCAGTAAATTTAAATACATCAACCCTTTTGAACCCGAAAGAAAAACAATACGTAGTATCGTAATAATATTTCAATAATTAAAAGGAATTTTCGGAGTGACGCATTTGTTTATTAATTATTACCTTAACCATTCTCAATGCAAAAATTACGTAACTTGAAATATTTCTTCTTTTTTTTTTGGTCTAAGATGTTGATGATTATTGTTTAATTGAGTCACCCTTCAGGTAGACATTGGGTAGATTTTGAAAAGGCATTGGCTTACATTGCAGTAGTGTATTAGGTTTTTGATCGTTTTAAGTATGTTTGAAATTGAAAATAATGTGAAACTTTGTTATTTGAAAATCGAAAATAGCTGGTCACTATTAAGATGACGTCATACTGGTGTCCCTTTCAAAAACCGTAATAGATATTTCTCAAATTCCTTCAATTTATTTTCGAAAATTAACGATAATTTACAAAATTTAAACACTTATTTGTAAGTTAATTACTATCCCTTAAAAGACGCATTTAATGAAAACAAATTATAATTTTTCCACAATAGATTACATTTAACTCGAAACAAAATACTCGAATTTTTTAAACGGTTTCTAAGGCACTCAAATACTATAAATGCGTTTTAATCTTGACGCTTACGGTGTTACGAAACATTTTCCAAACTTGATTTCAGTTTAATTTCAATTTAATTAGTTTTAGCTGTAAAGTTTAATGCGAACGCGCTTTTATAATAAACCTTGGATATAAAAATAATAGCGGAGATATTGTTATAAGGAAATACTTTCTTTAATTTAAAATTGATATCGGCCCCTCCCCCCGCTTCTCTTTTTTAGCGCATACTACAAACGAAGCTACGATGCTTCAATGGACAACGGATCTCGTCTTTCGTTTTATTTTAAACCTGGACTCTCCTATGTACAGGGTGTTACAAAATGTAAATATTAATTTAAATAGACCAGTTTTACGGTATATCTATATAAATCAAAGTCCTGACTGACTGATAATGAACGCCCAGCCCAAACCGCTCGCCCTAGAAGGCTGGAAATTTGCAGGAACGTTACTCGATAAGTAGTAGGCGCGTACTAAGAAAGATTTCCTCCCCAATCCGCCGCCATCTTAATAAATGGCGACCAGAAATGTAAAAACATCTTCTCAACGCATTAAAGTCCGCGCGTTTCAACCGATTTCGCAAATATTGAGTACTCAAAACGGATTTTCTATAGAACCATCGCACTGCGCCACCATTTTTTAATACACCCTGTTTGTAAAGTTCTTGAAACTTGATAAATAGTTTAAAAATGCGCTCTTAACCCCCGACCCCTCGACCGACCCCCCAAGCAAAAAGAGAATGCTTATATTAAATTCGGATCCCTGGAAAAATATATTTCATATAGAGTGCCCCTTCCCCCCTCCCTACGGTATCTCTGTGTCTTTATAATATGGTGGTCTTCTCTCAACCCCCCAGCCTCCCCCCACACCGTCCTCTTTCTCTATCTAAATAATCCTTCAGGTATTAAAAGTAACTGCGCAAGTTACGGCCCTGCAGGTTAAACCACCCAAAGAATATACTCCGTATCTAATAGTTGCCTCAATGTTGTAACTAACAGTTTTAAAGAATTTACGCATCGGATTGCGTATCTACCTGTAATTTAGTGTTCTTAAATTATTGCTAATTATATTTGGTTCTCTCTTCTTTTTATAATTAATTGCAGTTCAATTAAGAATTTTGTGTATAATTGTTCTTAAATATTACGTTTTTACTTGATTTTATGCAAATATTGAAGATTTTCTTCAAATATTCTAAGAATATTGAAGATTTTCTTCAAATATTCTAAGAATATTGAAGATTTTCTTCAAATATTCTAAGAATATTGAAGATTTTCTTCAAATATTCTAAGAACATTGAATATTTTCTTCAAATATTCTAAGAGTATTGAATATTTTCGTCAAGTATTCTAAGAATATTGAATATTTTCTTCAAATATTCTAAGAATATTGAATATTTTCTTCAAATATTCTAAGAATATTGAATATTTTCTTCAAATATTCTAAGAACATTGAATATTTTCTTCAAATATTCTAAGAGTATTGAATATTTTCGTCAAGTATTCTAAGAATATTGAATATTTTCTTTAAATATTCTAAGAATATTGAATATTTTCTTTAAATATTCTAAGAATATTGAATATTTTCTTTAAATATTCTAAGAATATTGAATATTTTCTTCAAATACTCTAAGAATATTGAATATTTTCTTTTAATATTCTGAATTTTAAATTACTTCTCTTAAATATTCTGAAAAGATCGCAATTTATTTAAAATTTACAAATAATTGTAAAAAAAATATTTTCTGCTAAATTCGCAATTTCCTTAAAAATTGTAAATAATGTTTAGTTTAAATTAGGTTAGAAAACTTTTGGAATTGCATCGAGTTATTGCCTTTTATCTTTCGTTGTCTTTTTTCGAGCTGGGGGGCATTTTCTATAGAACCCCCGCTTTATATAAATTACAAATTAGATCCGTAGAGAAAGAATTTTACAAGACTATACCTAGAATATAGATAGAAATCTTTTGTCAAAGGCAACGGGCAAAACATTCGGGGGTAAATCCCCCACGCCCCATCAGGGGGGTTCTTTAAAACAAACATTTCTGCAGTAAAATTAACACCCACCGCCAGTTAAAGAGTTGCTTGTCGTGTGTTGGGAGGAGGAGGGAGGGATCAGGGTTTCAAGTATTTTTAAAATGAACAGTTTCAAAGTTTGTCGTGGAACCCAAATTATTTCGGCCAGGTGAAGAACAAAACATTGCGGGGAAAGAGAATCACCCGGGGGCCAAACCCCCCAAACCCCAAATTCCTCCCCCCGTTCCAGACTTTGAAACAAACTCGCTCATGTTTCTGGTTTACTCTTTAAGCAAAATTTTTGAAAATTGTAAGTCTAATTTCAAAATGTCGTAACTCCAGTTAAAAATATGATTTTTTGTTGGTAACGTTTTTTTTACCGAGAGCACCAAGCTGCTGTTTTTGTCTGGACTGGACAGTGGACACTATAAATTAATATGGTTCAAGGGTTCAATGAACACCTGGAACGTTAAGGTTCAATTTAAAATTTTGAAATGAATAACCTTAACCTATTTTACAATCAGTACGTTGCAACTCGAGGTGGTACAACCTAATCTGGTACAATATCTCGTCAATACAAATCGGATCGTGCAGATATTCTTTGAGCGGCTTGCTAACCCCACAAATTCCTGGCATTTATGTGAACCTGTAATTCCTTCTCTCTCTCTCCCTTTCCAAGATGCTTAAAGGATATCGATGTACTACTCCTTACGCTCTGAGCGGCTTGGTCGTTACATACAAATTCCCTTAACTCGCATTCACTTCACTTGCAAGATACTTAAAGGATATCGATGTACACTTTACTGTTGTCGTTGTCTGATTCCCAAGATCTGTTCGCGGTTAAGACGCCTGGAGGGGAACACTTAGAAACTATTTGAGGTAGGGAGGGGGGTTCGGGGGGTTACACGCTTGTAAACAATAGGCTTAGGCAAACGGAAGGGCGATCGCGGAGCCACGCTGCAGTGTTACCAGCTGACCGTGTCCCCGCGCAAGAGAGAGAGAGGGCGGGAGGGAGGGGGATATCCCCGCTCCGATGAACTTGCAAGGGTTTAAAGCCCGCGACGCGATGAACCCCCGATTTAGCTCTGAGCCCCCGGCCGTTTAAGAGGGAAGATGTCTTGAAGGGGCTCGAACCCATCCACACGTTGACGATTGCTTAGTCCCCCACTACTACTACCTTCAACGTATTATCGTTCCAAGGATACTCAAATGAACATTCGAAAGCGAAAATTAGTTCATTGGTAGTTTTGATGCTAGAGTTTAGGAGAGAAATCATTGTGGTGTAGTTGGAAAACCACTACAGTACAGGAGGAAAACCACTGCGGAGTACGGAAAATCACTACTGTGTAGGAGGAAAACCACTACAGTCTTAGAGGAAAATCACTACTGTGTAGGAGGAAAACCACTGCGGAGTAGGGAAAACCACTACAGCATAGGAGGAAAACCACTACAGTACAAGAAGAAAACCACTACAGTGCAAGAAGAAAACCACTACACTATAGGAGGAAAACCACTACTGGATAGGAGTAAAACCACTATAGAGGAAAACCCCTCAGTCTTGGAGGAAAACCCCTGCTGGATAGGTGGAAAATCACTACAGAATCAGGGTATAGGACAAAAACCACTACATTATAGTAGTGTAGGAGGAAAACCACCACCATAATATTGTAGTTACTAGAGATTACAGTATTGGAGGATTACTACACCACATTATAGGAGGAAAACCGCTACACTATTATTAATGTCTCTTCTAGTACAGTAGCATTTGATTAGTCCTTTAAGAAAGCCGTTGAAAGACAGGAGAATTGTGGTGTAGCGTAGATGATTGCGCTAGCTATAGTTGGTTGGCATCATTCAGTTGTGATCGGACACTCGAGTGAAGCAAATAAGCCTTGTAACGAGCTCCTCTTGATTTAACTGGCCTTCCCTGCAACCTCAAGATCCCCCCGCGAACAACTACTGTCTCCTTCCTCTTGTCTTAACCCCAACAGCAAGCAGTCGATCCACACACCACCACACTCATCATTCTGTTCTCTTCCCCGCTCTTCAAGAGTCAATATTTGAAGGGGCATATACCCCCGTCCCCGTCCCCCTAATCTTAGGAGGTATTCAATGGTCAAACTTGGGTGCACCTTGCCTGTTTGGGGCGCAAGGGGGGAGAAAAGGGGTGGTTGACTTTTTCCGCCCCACGGGATAAAGACAAAGTAAATTGGAAAAAAGAATTCCAATATAGAACTTTAACTTTTCCAAAACCGTGCCGAAAAATAAAAGGTCATCATTTCGAAGTTAGTTGCATTAATTCTTTGTTTCGATGTTTGTTCTTATGTGAGCATGGACAGTAGCCCTCTCTTGGAACATTTTTTGGAATACCAGACGTTTCAGTACACCAAAATAGTTTAATTAAGTTAACAAGCGGACCAATACTTTGTTTGAACTATTGCCGATTTATTGCACCCATTTTTTAGACTGCTTCGACGCATACTTTTCGAGCAAAATAAGTTTTGGAAAAGTTGGATAGTAGCCCCAACTTGGAACAGTTAGCCTTAACTTGGAACAGTTAGCCCTAAAATGGAACAGTCAACCCTAAAATGGAACAGTTAACCCTAAAATGGAACAGTTAACCCTAAAATGGAACAGTCAACCCTAAAATGGAACAGTTAACCCTAAAATGGAACAGTTAGCCCTAAAATGGAACACCCCTCCCTAATTTCCGAATTTGTTGGCCAAACCGCGGGGTTATACATAGTTTTCAGACCAGGAAGATTCACACCATTTACACCAGGAGGCCAGGTTACTTTGGTGCATAAAGTGGTACTACACTTTGTCCTCCTGGGGTGAAAGGTATGAACCCTTCTAGTCTGAAAACTATGCATTGATATCATTACAGTCAAGGTTTCAGAAGTGACACGGTTTAGTTCTTGATCAAGGTTGTAAGACTGTTGTAAAATTATTCAAATCCATGTTTACATCGAGTTACATCCTTCCATTGTTACAGTTGCGGTACAGATATGAGTGGGAGGCCCGAGGGTCCCTTTGAGTGGGCATTTTTGTCGCGGGAAAGTTTGTTCTCTTTAAGTTTGATGACGGTCCGTGGGTCCAAAAATACGGTTCTCTCTCTCCGTTTTATGTGTAAATACTAATAATTTTTCCATTTCATATTAATTCTTATATTATTCTCATAGCGCTACCGAGCTAAGGGAATATAATGTATGTGTCTCTTGTGAGGGTTACCAAGCTGGGAAAAGTGATTATTAAAAAGAGAGCGTAGGGATAACTAATTAATAACTGCCTGCCTATGGGTATTAAATGTATAGCGAACCGTGTGTTTGTGGGACGCCTGTGTAATAATCGGACCCATAATCCCCTGCTTGGCCTTCTTCTTTCTATGGAAATATAAAATTATAAGGGATGCTCAATATTTTTATAAAATACAAAATATATTAATTTTTACCTTCGTTTTAATATAATCGTAGGTATATATGGGTATATTTTCTTAAAATTTGAAATTCTTTGATTTTTATTACTTGAGTGTGGTGGGGTGAAACACTTTTACAGGCGTACGTTGTAAATATATTTGCGTTGAAACGCCTAAATGGTATCTTCTCCCAAGTGGTCCATATTATGTCTAGTGTTTTTTAAATATGAGTTTTTAAAAGTTAAATAAATATTATTAAGATTGATTGCTAAATATGTATTTAAGTGGTAGACTTTTATATTAAAAATTTCATATGGTTTTTATGGTTTTTAATACTTGAAAATTTATGTGAATGTATATTTGTTATTTGAAAATTTATGTGAATTTATATTTGTTATTTGAAAATTTATGTGAATGTATATTTGTTATTTGAAAATTTATGTGAATGTATAGTTATTTGATTTGAAAATTTATGTGAATGTATAGTTGTTATTTGAAAATATATGTGAATGTATAATTGTTATTTGATTTGAAAATTTATGTGAATGTAGTTGTTATTTGAAAATTTATGTGAATGTATAGTTGTTATTTGAAAACTTATGTGAATGTATAGTTGTTATTTGAAAACTTATGTGAATGTATAGTTGTTATTTGAAAACTTATGTGAATGTATAGTTGTTATTTGAAAACTTATGTGAATGTATAGTTGTTATTTGAAAATATATGTGAATGTATAATTGTTATTTGATTTGAAAATTTAAGTGAATGTAGTTGTTATTTGAAAATTTATGTGAATGTATAGTTGTTATTTGAAAACTTATGTGAATGTATAGTTGTTATTTGAAAACTTATGTGAATGTATAGTTGTTATTTGAAAACTTATGTGAATGTATAGTTGTTATTTGAAAACTTATGTGAATGTATAGTTGTTATTTGAAAATATATGTGAATGTATAATTGTTATTTGATTTGAAAATTTATGTGAATGTATAATTGTTATTTGATTTGAAAATTTATGTGAATGTATAATTGTTATTTGATTTGAAAATTTATGTGAATGTATAATTGTTATTTGATTTGAAAATTTATGTGAATGTAGTTGTTATTTGAAAAAAATGTATGTGAACTTTTAGGCCTACAATGTTCCGTAAAAATCAAATAAATGATATAGGTAGTCAGGGAAAATCTGTAGAAATCAGATCGCAATAATTTAATCTGAGAATTTCCTGGTTTAATTCCCGAAGAATAAGAAATTCTCAAACAAACTTGATTCCTCTTTGTAAATCTGTTCAGGTAATAAGTAATGCGATATTGGGCAAAGGATTAAGGAGCTGGATCCATATTGGGTTGGGAAAATTCTATTTGGTATGGAGCCTGAGCCATATAGTGCAGTACTAACGGAGAAATGCTTATCTTGCGGTGTAAGCCGATTATAGGCTCTCTTTAACTTTGATCCGGGACACGACATAGCGTCTAATTAAATGAATGGTAACCTCAAAGCCCGCATGCAATTACACTCACCGTCTTTAAGAATCTTAAGATTAAAATTTCCTAATCGCCAAAATTAATTAAATCTCCTTATTTAATTAACCGGTATCGCGTCTTAATTATAATTAACCTGATGCGCCGTAAGCGAATTGCTGGAAAAGACCAAAAGATACCGGACATTTCCAAGCGACTCAAAGACTATAGATTTCATAAATTATATAACCTTTAATAAAATTTTCTACTTTTGACAAAGTCGAACTCTCCAATATACAGGGTGTTCCAAAAAGCGAATTTCTTCCAATAGGCTTCGTACATTTCCTTATCAAGTTTAAGTCTCCCTTAGGCCTATAATCAATATAAACTAGGCCTAATTTCGTTATGGAAAGGCAGGCAGGCGGATATTAAAAATGCATTGTCCAGGCTGCTGACCAAGACGTACACAAAATTGACTCGAGTGGGCATAACGAATTTTCGCGTGATATTATGACACGACGCGCGATCTTAATATTTTCCCAGAAAGCCAATGACATCACGCGACCAACGCCAAAGTCCTCGTAATCTTATTGAAGAGACAGTTAAAATTGACCGCACCGAAGGGGGAATCAATAATTTTTAACAGAAGTTGCCGAGTACACGCTATACATGCAATTAGAACTTTGAATGGACTCTCTCTATTGTTGATTCGTCAATTCAAATCAATCAATATACAACCATCATAAGTTTATAAGTGATATGTTCCTTCCATAAGTATGACACTACCTATACTTCGTAATGCTTATGGATGGAACATATCTTATGAACTTACGATACCACGGACCTTTGTCAGTTAGAATTGATGCCTTAATTGGTTTGAAAAATATATTCCATCGTCTATTATTGGGCAGGGGGGTAACCTTTGACCCCTAGTAAATTACTTTACAATTTATAATTGTATTTTTAAATCGTTCTGCATGAATAACCATAAGAAATAATTTTCTACAACAATATAATAATTATTCGCTCCTGATATTCTCAGGTCCAGATTGCGAAAATAGAATATTTAGTCCTTGGGCCAGTGACCCCCTAGCGTCCAAAATAATAAACTGGTCCAACCCCCTTTAGTTTTCCTGAGTAACCCCTATAATAATAATAATAATAATAATAATCTAAGCTTTGTCTACGAAGGGATTTCCACACTAAGCCTCTGGCTTATTTACAGGTGGGTCCCTTTACATTGCATAGAGGGGTGGTGGCTACCTCTTGAGTTATAAAAAAAACTGGTCCAAGCAATTAATAAACTGGTTTTTGGACCAGATTAAGCATTCAGACTACACGTGAATAAATTTCTTCATCATATTGAATTATAAAACATTAATTAAATATGCAACGACACTTTGAAATGAACTTTATTTACTCTGCCTAATTTTTCTCTTATATAATTTTTTTCCTTTTGCTTTTATTATATATTTATCTAAATTGGAAAACTTTATATTATATTATGAATTTGTTATTTTGGTTAAAACAAGAATATTAAAGTTCCAAAATAAACAGCGCCGCTAATGATCGAGTCGGGAAGATTAGGGCCATGGACCAACTGCATCATGCCGAAGAGTATATAATTAATAGTTCAGGACAAATATATGCTATAACGGCGGTGCAAAAAGACGCTTCGCACCGCCGCCAAAAGCCAGAGAAACCATGTTAGCAACATGTTGACTCCAATAGAGGGATCGAACACTTTCCTTCACTAAAAGAACGAAGTATATTAAGATGAAAGAACTAAAAGAATTATATTTAATTAACGTTTAAAATTAAGGTGTGTTTTAATTAAAACTGTCTTTGTGAACAACGACGTGAAAAAGTAAAAGATGGAAGTGTTGAAAATTATTTGGCTGAAGAGTCAGATATTAAAATTTCCAGTTTTATTTAAACATGATTATAAAACATTAATAAAGGTAGACATGAATTCCACTTAAAGCCAACGTATGAAATACTTTAATTACCAATGAAAAACAAGCTTCAAGCTTTAATGGTAGAAGGAAGGAGCGGTCAAAACTGGAGATGGGGGGGGGTTTGAGACATTCAAAGCCACCCCCCTCCAAGCAACAAACATATTTTAATATATTTAGATGCGGCAATGAAAATCATACTAAAAGTTATTAGTTGCTTAAGATGCCTGCCTAAAACCATGCAAAGACGACCCGTTTCTTAATTTACAAATGGTTAGTTGTCCGAGCCCTTGATGGCGTGACCAGAGATATTATAAAACTATAGGAGGTAGAATTTCGGCCGGGACTTTTGTAATTAGGTAGGCAGGTAAGAGATACGTTACATACGACCAAGAATAAGAGTTGGGGGATAAAATCCTCGACCTTATAATACATTTTGAGAAATCTATAAACACGTAGTCGTACTAGGCCTACTCGTGTGCCGCGCTCTAGAATTTTACCGTAATGATGCACCACCACCCGGGAGGGGGGAAGGTATTTGGAACCCCCTTCCCCCCTTTGTAAAAGCAAAAATGACGATTAACTCTACTCCCCCCCCCCATTGCAGGAAGACAAAGACACGATATCAAAATGAAAAAGAGTCAACCTCAAAAAAAGGGAAAGACAATATTATATAAAAATCCAATTTTGAGACTGGTACCACCGCCGGACAGAACAAACGCAACCTATAAATTAAGCAAAACAAAAGATTTCAGGTTCGTCCCTCAGATATTGCAAGATCAAAGCGTGTTTATTAATTGCGTTTGACGTTGATGTATTTTAAAACACTGATTGTGGTTTAGTATAAGCATGCAGGGATAGATTTAATTTTACAAGTAGGAATGGAGAACAGAGTAATG
Source organism: Phalangium opilio (assembly GCF_054372755.1). Lineage (NCBI taxonomy): Eukaryota > Metazoa > Arthropoda > Arachnida > Opiliones > Phalangiidae > Phalangium > Phalangium opilio. Next base: position 547,945 of record NW_028324166.1, on the reverse strand, counting down.
TGGTGGGCGCGCGTCAAAGTCCCGGACCCCTCCCCCCTTCGATCTTCCACGGGACGGATGGGGGGGAGTATGAAAGAAGAGGAGACGGGAGGGTTATAGCGACAGAGGTAAAAACAGGAATGACGTCACTATTTTTTGCCGCCGTCCCCGTCAGCAACGTCATCAAAACGTAGTGTTTAAGTGAGTGAACCAATAAGCTATAATTTAAATTTTTCGTTACGTACGTGTTGGAGGGAGGGGCTCTTTCTATACTAAGTGGGCTATGAGTCGGAATAACTGAAGTAAATACTAACCGTTCCGTTCTCCATTCCTACTTCTAAAATTAAATCTATCCCTGATTTAACTAGGCTAAAAATGACAACATAGAGTTGTTTTATAAACTTATTACTTGGAAAAGTTTTGGACTTTCAAACAAAATCGTATATACTTTTCGAAACGCTCGTAAAAGAAAACCACATCCAGAAATGAAACTAATACACGTCACGTGATCTGGCCGTCTTGTTTTTATATCTCGATTGTCAGTGGTCAAGCGTTGTATACGTCCGAGTTTGCTTATAAGGAAATCAAAATGAAATAAGTTCGTCTTACGACGTCTTTCTCTTTTCGTTCGACTAAATTGAAACAGTACGGCTTTATTCGTTATAGAGGGTAAAGCCAGTCCGTGGGTGCCTTTAAACACCACCCCCTGTACCTTCTTGCGCGTTAGCTCTAATTACATGAACGGAATATATTTGAGCGCGTGCCAAAGTTGCAGCGCGTGCTCAACTCCTACCTATATTCCTATCGATTTTAACTTGACATTAGTGTTCAGTGTGGAAGATAGCGGTTCCCCGCCTTTGATAGCGCTGCAAAGTGAGGCCGGATACGGACAGATTCTAACAGGTGTTTCGGTTCACTGGGATCTCAACTGGGCGCGTGCAATGTCTCCATTTTATTTACCACTGAAAAAAGAAAAATCTCCTCAATCGACTTCAAAACCATTTACGCCCACTCTTCGGTGGCTATAGCGTTTCTGAAAGATTTAAAGGGAATATAAACTCCTTATCGAGTTGTTATTTTGATTTTTCTTCCATTTCTTTAGCCCTGACTGATTTGGTGTATTGAGGCTTATATCATTTCCATAAATTCCCCAAAATTTATAATAGATACTGCTATTTTTATCTTTCCACTGTTTAGTATATAAATTGAAGGTAATTTCATTGTATTCATACTTACCTGGCGTCGCTGCGGCCTTGATCTTTGAGGAGGCGGGCTGGGGCGAGACCCGATCATTGCACCCTGATCGAGTTGACCCTCACCACTATCACTAATCGTGATCAGTGGGGCGTACTATTTTTGGTAGCGGGGGTCGTGCGTTCGCGCTCACCCCCACTCACTTAAATAAATACAAAATTAAACACTGTTAAGTGTAGTCTGTATCCCATATCTATTTGAAAAAGTCTGAATAAATACGATTTAAACAGCAATCTCAAACGTTTAATAATATATCACAATAAGTGAAACGGACATATTTGAAGTAACGCCAGGCTATTGGCATCGCTGTCTAGCATTTCCCTCGGTGTGATTGCTTCATTGTTAACTTATGGGGGAAATATAGTTATAGACTTTTGAAGCAGGTGGGAAAATATTTTTCGCCATTTCCAAAGTTGGTATAAAACGCGATTGCTGACTTTCGGAGATTTTACTTTCATTTTGAAGATACGTTTCATACCGTACACTAAAATGGGAACCTCCGCTGCTCTGCCCTGTTTCGCCTTCGTCTTGTTAGCCATGAATGTCGCCACGAATTTGGCCGAAGACAAAATGAAACTCGAAGAAGCAATGAAACGCAAGTGTACTTCGTATTTATTGAACTCTCCCGGATTACATGAAAGCTGTAATTTTGTTTAATAATAGCGATTTGTGAAGACAAAGCTTGGCGAGAGGCGATGGATTCTCCTGCTTTAAGGAAAAGGTCTCATCCTTGGTAAATACAAACATATGTTTAGTTGCTTAATAACAACGTGATAGCGGTGGAAAGATGCCAATGATTCAAGAAGACGCTGGCTTGACCATTTTTATTATCGCTCCAATTCCCGAATGATTCCGAGGGGTCCGACTATGCGAGTCAATCATGGCGTTGGCTTCTTTGGGAATGTTAGGCCCCTCGCGAGATACATTAATATTCTTCTTCATTTCCTTTCGCCATTTTAAAACAGATTAAAGAACTTTACTCAATCTGCGCTAAAAATTCCGGTCTTAAAGGAGACTTTTCTTTTAAATTACTGTTGGAAGTTTCCTGCGTCAAAGGAGGAGCAAAAACATTTTTTCAGGTAATTTCGAAAATTCGCTTTAGTTGGTTGGAAAAACAATGGATTCCACCCACGTATTCGATATTCGTCGAGTACCGAGCCGAATCCCCGGGTGCGTCTTAGTCCGTGTCTGAATTGGAGCCTTTAATGCTTTAAAATATATATTTCATTGTTGGTGCCAGGTTAACGATTGTGTTGCGAAAGAACAGTCTAAGCGGGTATGTTTTAATCTGTCCGTAATTAAATCTAATTAAGTCCTTTTTAATTGACGTTAAAAATTGCAAACCGTATTCGTAGAAAATGTCCATGCAAGTGTGGGATGAAAATATGAAACCCTATTCGGTAAGTCTAGGCGCATTGATACACCTGATCGGGATCATGAAAGTAGCACTTTCTTTTAACACCAACCATTAATTATATTTATTTACGTTTCATCAGGATTGCGTTAACGAAAAACTTAATCCAAAGCCGAAATAACTTGGAATTGAAATTATAAATTAATGTACAATTTGAAATAAAGTGAAACATAATAGTACATATTAACTGGGAATTTATTTTAAAATCCCCCCCCCCCATGTTCTGGTAACAATTTCCACTCAGTTTGACCCTTGACACCAAGACAATACCCTTTATTTTATGACATAAACATCAGTGGGGCGTTAACATTTTTGGTAGTGGGGGTCCTGCGTTCGCGCTCACCATGATGATTTCAAATTATTGCAATAGTTTGGCTTACAACAATACCTTTAATACGTGGAAAAGTCAGGGAATTTCGTATTGGGTGTCAGGGTAATTTAAAAATGGAAATTTTGCAACTCAAACCATTATTTGTAATACATACTGCTATTTTTGTCTCTCCACTGTTTAGTATATAAGTTGAAGGTAATTTCATTGTGATCATACTTACCTGGCGTCGCTGCGGCCTTGATCTTTGAGGAGGCGGGCTGGGGCGAGACTCGATCATTGCACTCCGATCGAGTTGACCCTCACCACTATCACTAATCGTGATCAGTGGGGCGTACTATTTTTGGTAGCGGGGGTCGTGCGTTCGCGCTCACCCCCATAAACACCTAAGTAAATACAAAATTAAACTTTGTTACCTGTACACCATTTCTCTGTTAAAGTCTGAATAAATATGATGTTAATCGTTGTTAAATTCAAATACTTTAATGAATATAATATTTCCTGTAATCGCAATGTAATGGTTTTAACCACGTTAACTCTGAATCTGTATTTACCGGTGGCGTATACAATTCTAATGTCTTTCGACATTTTGTCTGTTTGAAGAACCTATATTTTAAGCAGATGACCAAGCATTGATGAAATATTTCTAAATTTAAGTCGACTAACGGGGTTTACTCCCGTGTCTGACATCGCTTAAGAACATGATAATCATCATTAGAGTCATCATACGTCAATAATAGATCACAATAAGTAAAACAGACATATTTGAAGTAACGCCGGACTATATTTGTTATTGGCATCGCTGTTTCGCTTTTCCCAGAATAGATTCGGGTTAAAATCGGCGTGTTCGCTTCGATGTAGACTTATTAGGAAAATGTTGTTATAGACTTTTGAAGCAGGTGGGAAAATATTGTACGACATTTCCAAAGTTGGTATAAAACGCGACTGTTGGCTTTCGGAGATTTTACATTCATTTTGAAGATACTTTTCATATCGTTACACACAAAAATGGGCACCTCCGCTGCTTTCGCCTGTTTCGCCTTCGTCTTGTTGACCATGAATTTCGCCACGTATTTCGCCGAAGACAAAATGACACCCGAAGAATCGGATAAATTATTGAAACGTAAGTGTAGGTCTTATTTATTGAACTCTCCTGGATTTGAAAGCCGTAAATTTGTTTATTAATAGCGACGTGTGAAGACAAAGCTTATCGAGAGGCGATGGATTCCTGCTATAAGGAAAAGGCCACACCCTTGGTAAATACAAACATATGTTTAGTTGCTTAAAATCATTGTGATAGCGGCGAAAAGATGCCAATTATTCAAGAAGACGCTGGCTTGACCATTTTTATTATCGCTCCAATTCCCGGATGATTCCGAGGGGTCCGACATTTACACCAAATTCCTTCGGCTCCCTTCAATTAGTCAAGGGCGGTGGCTTCTTTGATATTTTTGGGCCCCTCGCGTGATACATTAATATTCTTCTTGACTTTCTATTTTCCATTTTAAAACAGATGATAGAACTCGACTCGATCTGCTACGCAAAAGTTGGTCTCAAAGGAGACTTTTCTATGAAATCACTGTTCGATGTTTCTTGCGTCAAAGGAGCAGCGAAAACAATTTTCCAGGTGAATTTCGAAAAGTCGCCTTAGTTTGTTTATAAAAAACAATGGATTCCACCACGTATTCGATATTCGTCGAGTCCCGAGCCGAATCCCCTGGTTCGTCTTAGTCGATTTCTGAAGGAGAAGCGTCGGTATACTCAGCAAATAACGAATGCGTGACAAAGAATTTAAACGAGCATCCGTGGATTATCGCGACATCTAACTCGAACTTTTACGCTCTAAAACACTAATTGCAATGTATTTAATTTTATTGGCGGCACCAGCATGAGGATTGCCTTGTGAAAGAACAGTCTAAGCGGGTATGTTTTAATCTGTCCGTAATTAAATCTAATTAACTCCGTTTTAATTGACGTTAAAAATGCAAATCGTATTCGTAGAAAATAACCCAAGAAATGAGTGATAAAGAGACGAAACCCTATTTTGTAAGTCGAAGCTTGCGCGCATTGATACACCTGATCAGGATGAAAGTAGCACTTTCCTTTAACATCGAGCGTTAATTATATTTATTTACTTTTCATCAGGATTGTGTGGATGAAAAACTGACTCCAAAGCCGAAATAACTTGGAATTGAAATTATGAATTAATGTACAACTTGAAATAAAGTGCAACATAGTACATATTAACTGGAAGTGTATTTTAAAATCTATAGTTATTGAGGGCCTTTTTCTACTAGTAACCAATTTTCTAGGTAAAGTTTACAACTTTCGGATAGGCTTTGATCGGCTTAGGAGATACCGCATTCTCCATTTAAAACACGAACGGCACATATGCGCGGTAAGACGTCACTATCAGCCAATAGTCTTCGATCTAAGAACGTCTTACGTATTACTCCCCATATGTGCAGGGCTCCCATCAATGTTTGGGAGCCCATACATTACTTAACGAAACGTTGCTGCTGCTATGTTCCGGTGCAGACACTTTCCACTCAGTTTGACCCTTGACCCCAAGAAAAGACCCTTTATTTTATGACATAAACATCAGTGGGGCGTTAACATTTTTGGCAAAATTAAACTCTGTTACCTGTACCCCATATCTCTATAGAAGTCTGAATAAATATGATGTTAATCATTGTTAAATTCAAATACTTAAATGTGGTCATATTTCTTGGAATTTGCTAGTTAATGGTTTTAACCACGTTAACTCTGACTCTGTATTTACCCGTGGCGTATACAATTCTAATATCTTTCGATATTTCGTTTGTTTGAAGAACGAATATTTTAAGCAGATGATCAAACATTGAAGAAATATTTATTAATTTAAGTCGAAATTAACGGCGTTCACTCGCGTGTCTGACATCCCTTTAAAACATGGTAATTATCATTAGAGTCATCATACGTCAATAATAGATCACAATAAATCAAACGGATATATTGAAGTAAAGGCAGACTATATTTGTTATTGGCATCGCTGTCTCGCATTTCCCAGAATGTATTCGGGTTAAATGTTGTTATAGACTTTTGAAGCAGGTGGGAAAATATTGTTTTCAATTTCCAAAGTTGGTATAAAACGCGATTGGTGGCTTTCGGAAATTTTACTTTGAATTTGAAGATACGTTTCATATCGTGTACACAAAAATGGGAACCCCCGTTGCTTTCGCCTATTTCGCCTTCGTCTTGTTGGCCACGTATTTCGCCGAAGGGACAAAGACACCCGAAGAACAGGAAAAAATATTGAAACGTAATTGTAGTTCGTATTTATTGAACTCTCCTGGATTTGAAAGCTGTAAATTTGTTTATTAATAGCGACGTGTGAAGACAAAGCTTATCGAGAGGCGGCAGATTTCTGCTATAAGGAAAAGGCCACACCCTTGGTAAATACAAACATATGTTTAGTTGCTTAAAATCAACGTGATAGCGGTGGAAAGATGCATGCCGATGATTCAAGAAGACGCTGGCTTGACCATTTTTATTATCGCTCCAATTCCCGGATGATTCCGAGGGGTCCGACATTTACACCAAATTGCTTCGGCTCGCTTGGCGTTGGCTTCTTTGGGAATGTTAGGCCCCTCGCGTGATACGTTAATATTCTTTGTCAATTCCTTTTTTCCATTTTAAAACAGATGATAGAAATTGATTCAGCCTGCTATGCAAAAATTGGTCTCAAAGGAGAATTTTCTATTAAATCACTGTACGATGTTTCTTGCGTCAAAGGAGCAGCGAAAACTATTTTCCAGGTGAATTTCGAAAAGTCGCTTAAGTTTGTTGGAAAAACAATGGATTCCACGTATTCGATATTCGGCGAGTCCCGAGCCAAATCCCCTGTTACGTCTTAGTCGATTTCTGATGGAGAAGCGTCCGTATACTCGGCAAATATCGAATGCGTGGCAAAGAATTTAAACGAGCATCCGTGGATTATCGCGACATCTAACTCGAACTTTTACGCTCTAAAACACTAATTGAAATTTATTTAATTTTATTGGTGGCACCAGCATGAGGATTGCGTTGCGAAAGAGGAGTCTGAACGGGTATGTTTTAATCTGTCCTTCATTAAATCTAATTAACTCCGTTTTAATTGACTTTAAAAATGCAAATCGTATTCCTAGAAAATATCCAAAGAAATGATTGATAAAGAGACGAAACCCTATTTTGTAAGTCGAAGCTTGCGCGCATTGATACACCTGATCAGGATGAAAGTAGCACTTTCTTTTAACATCGAGCATTAATTATTCTTTTTTTTACGTTTTCATCAGGATTGTGTGGATGAAAAACTTGATCCAAAGCCGAAATAACTTGGAATTGAAAATATAAATTAATGTACAATTTGAAATAAAGTGCATATTAACTAGAAGTGTATTTATTGAGGGATTTTTTTCTGCTCGTAACCAATTTTCCTGCGCAGTAAGACGTATCAGTCAATAGTCTTCGATCTTAACCTTTATTTATAGCAGAACCAGGGATGGATTTAATTTTAGAAGTAGGAATGGAGAACAGGGTAATGTGGTGGGCGCGTCAAAGTCCCGGACCCCATTCCCCCACGGGACGGAGGGGGGTGTTGAAAGAAGAGGCGGGAGGGTCCATAGCGACAGAGGTAAAAAGGAATTACGTCACAATTTTTCGCCGTCCCCGTCATCAGCAACGTCATCAAAACGTAGTTAAAGCGAGCCAATAAGATATAACTTAAACTTGTTCGTTACGTGTTGGAGGGAGGGAGGGGCTCTATACTGGGTGGTCTATGAGTCGGAATAACTGAAGTAAATACTAACCGTTCCGTTCTCCATTCCTACTTCTAAAATTAAATCTATCCCTGGCAGAAGTGTATACTACAATGGTTTCTACTAAAAGAATTTCTCTGATTTAAGACTTTGCAACACTTTGTTATTTCCATTGTATAATATTCACCGTGTATTTAATGCCGTATATCTCCGATTGCCCTTCAACCCCCCCCCCCCGAGAGCCGGGGTTGTGGGGTTTGGGGGTGGGGGTTTGAAATACGCGGCTAAAACTAATGAGGCGGTATCGGTCTACTCGCTACCGGCTAATGGAGTTTAACCCGTTTTTTACAGCGCGGGGTTGGGGTTGGAGGGAAGGGGTTGAATTCTAACCTTAATTCATAAGGGAGGAAGGGGTGGGGGTTTGATTTGCATGGTCGGGCACGCCCCCTTCTCTTTAATGCGGAAGATCAAATCTTTCTTCCCGCCAGGGGGCCTCCCCCCCCAAACCTATGTACTAATTAACAAAAGAGATTTTTCTCGCAGTGTTTTTTTTTTATTCTTAAGAAAATGAAAGAATTTGAATAATTGCTTCTTATAGGTGTGGTCCGCCCCTTATTAAGCCAGTCGCCTATACTTTCCCTCCTTTGTCCCTTTATCAAGCCCGTCATTCACAGTCAAAACCCTCCTCTTATATTATTTTATAGTCGTTTAGCGGCTACTTACTTTGTTGCGACGGGGTTTAAATTACTTTGTCAAGCCCGTCGCCCACACATTCCTTTGAAATATCTCTGGTTATTTGATAGCCCTTAAATGGCTTAACAACCGTACTTATTTTCTAATTTAAAGTGATCAGCTTATTAGTTTGCGACTGGCTTTAAAATAAATTAAGCTTTGATAGCTTGCAAAGTTTCAAGCCTGGTCGCCACAAATTCCTCTGAAATATTCAGGCTCATTTTAATTTATAGTATTTAAGTGGCTTAGCAACCAAAGTTGATCGTGTATTAGTTCGCGACTGGCTTTAAACGAATTATCCTTCTTGTAGCGCCCCAAGTTTCAAGCCCGTCACCCACAGCCCTAATTCCCTCGTCTTATTTTATAGTCTTTAAGCGGGTAAGCAACTAAAATTTATTTATTTTCTTTTTACTATATTTTTACGCTGTAATACTTCGTTTGCGACAGCCTTTAAACAAGTTACTCTTTTTGTAGGGCGACAAGCTTGAAGGGGAGAAAGAAGGTGAGGGGTTCTTATCAGAGAAGGGGGGTTCCGGGAAAGTGGGAGGGGGGTAGGAACACGTTGCTACTGATATTAACGATTCATTAAAAGCCAGATTCTAATTTTCTTTTGAGGTGATTGTCTAGGACTAAAATCTTAAAGGCATGATGAAATTACTTTGCTCTGATTTAAAGGGAATATAAAGTGTTTTTGAAATATAATCTGATAATACGGAATGAGATGTTTTTGTAGGTCACCAAAGTGGAGCCCCACGTACGTGTTTGTATTAAATTAATTAAAATAATTTAATAATAATAAACGTGGTTAGATTAACCCGATTTTTAAAGGGAATATGAAATTGCATTTTAGAAACCAGGGTCTATTAGGAATTGAAATGAATTTTTATCAAATCATGTCTGATAGAAGTTGAAGTGGGAAAGAGTTGGAAAGTTTCAAAAACATGACCCGTTTGAAAATTGCCATTTCATAAGCCCCTAAATGATCAGGTATGGTTCAAGTTATTTTTCTCAAGTATATTACATATTTACAATAATTTCTTTTCTATATTTCATTCATTATCCCTTTGCGTAAAAGGATCTCACTCGGGGTTTATTTTTTTGTGTGGCGAATTGAAAAGAATAAGAAAGTGATTAAGGAAAAAGGCACTTCCCTTAAGGCCTTTAAAAGGGTTCCTTAACTTGCAAAATTGACCGTGCATAATATAGAGAATCATACAAAACCCCCAAGTTGTACTGAGGGGAGGGGGGTTTAGAAGAAAGAATAGCACCATACTCTACTAAGTGCTTTCCATCAAAATATAAGGAACCTCGTGTTCGAGGGGGCAACCGCCATGCATGCGATTTTAGCACCCTAGGAGCGAAGGCACTCGGCGTTGCCCGTCAGCCCCTAGGGACATTATCTTCCATAAAGAAGGATTTTTAAGTTTTTGGCCGCCATTTTGAAAGATGGCAACAAATCGAACCCGAAAGACCGCATTCAGCCCGTCTATAGGTTAAAGGAAACCAGTGTACTAAATATTCGCGAAATCGGTTGAAACGCGGCGCGGACTTTGTTGCATAGAGAAGATTTTTTTACATTTCTGGGCGCCATTTTTTAAGATTGCGGCGGATTGGAGGGGTCTTTCTTAGTACGCGCCTACTACTTACGAGTAACGTTCCTGCAAATTTCAGCCTTCTAGGGCAAGCGGTTTGGGCTGGGCGTTGATTATCAGTCAGTCAGGATTTTTGACTTCCAGGTCATTTTTGTTGCTTTTCTTGTTGCCATTTTGAAAGATGGAGGCTGTGGGCGTGGTCATTCAATTCAAAAGTTTGTTCACTGCACCTCTACCTGCTACTTAAGAGTACATGAATGTCCCTGCATATTAAAATTAAGTGTTTAGCTTCGGGGTTTAACGTTTGAGACATAAATCAGCTCAGGTGAGTGGTGCGCCCCTCGAAATTGAGTTAGCGTCTCTTTAAGAGAATGTAAGGGGTTTGGGGGAGGGGGCTTGGGGTAAAAGAAAGACGTAAGACTTCCTCTAATTTTATATTTTTCCCGGAAATGACCCCGAAACGGAAGCGGACCTTAGAAAGCGGAAGTTAAAATCTGAACCCCCACCCCCATTCACCTGTCTACCTCTTTATACATCGTAATGTTAACTGTACATTTATTAACCTAAGAATACAGAAACACCCCTTGGTGGTTTGAGTCAACCTTAAGGCGTGATGCGATACAAAAATATGGGCCTTATTAAAAGCCTAAGTTCGACATCATCAGAGACAATCAACCATAGAGGAATTCAATTATTATCATTTTGTACAAATCCTAAACCAAAAATTGTGGAGATTTCTTTATATGGTCACTTCAGAAATTTTGCAACTAAACCATTATTTATAATACATACTGCTATTTTTATCTTTCCACTGTTTAGTATATAAATTAGCTTTAATTCCATTGTGATCATACTTACCTGGCGTCGCTGCGGCCTTGATCTTTGAGGAGGCGGGCTGGGGCGAGACCCGATCATTGCACCCCGATCGAGTTGACCCTCACCACTATCACTAATCGTGATCAGTGGGGCGTACTATTTTTGGTAGCGGGGGTCGTGCGTTCGCGCTCACCCCCAACTCATGTGAATACAAAATTAAACACTGTTACCTGTCCTGTACAACATATCTCTGTAGAAGTCTGTATAAATATGATGTTAATCGTTGTTAAGTCTAAATATTTTAACGTGGTGATAGTTCGTGTAACTGTAATTTAATGGTATTAACAAGGTTAACTCTGACTCTGTATTTACCCGTGCGCGTCTAGAATTCTAATGTCTTTCGACATTTTGTTTGTTTGAAGAACCTATATTTTAAGCAGATGATCAAGCATTGAAAACATATTTGTGAATATAAGTCGATTAACGGCGTTCACTCCCGTGTCTGACATCCCTTAAAAACATGATAATCATCATTAGAGTCATCATACGTCAATAACAGATCACAATAAGTAAAACTGACATATTTGAAGTAACTCCAGACTATATCTGTTTCTGTTAAAAACGACCGCCATTTTGAGAGAGAAGCTCCTCCCCATTTTTCATGTCCCAATCACATTTCGTAATTAGTTTCTGATTGAGAAAAAAGTATAAGTATTTTCCACGGTTCGGTCCCTAAATACTTGTTGGCCATTCTGTTTCCGGAGTTACTTGTTCAAATCTTATATTTGTCCCGAATCCCGAGTAGTTGGGATAAGTTACTCGTCTTAAGGCGAGCGTGCATCTTCGGTTAATATCTTTTCACTTTCCGTGTAATGAGAAGGATTATTGGCATCGCTGTCTCGTATTTCGTAGACAAAATCGGCGTGTTCGCTTCAATGCTAACTTATTGGGGAAATGATGTTATAGGCTTTTGAAGCAGGTGGGAAAATATTTTTCACCATTTCCGAAGTTGGTATAAACACGACTACTGGCTTTTGGAGATTTTACATTCATTTTGAAGATACGTTTCATATCGTTACACACAAAAATGGGAACCTCCGCTGCTCTGGCCTGTTTCGCCTTCGTCTTGTTGGCCATGAATTTCGCCACGTATTTCGCCGAAATGACACCCGATGAAGATATGAAACGTTAGTGTAGTTCGTATTTATCGAACTCTCTCGGATTTTATTGAAGCTGTAATTTTATTTATTAATAGCGACGTGTGACAACAAAGCTTATCGAGAGACGGTATCTGTCTGTTTTAAGGAAAAGGGCTCAGCCTTGGTAAGTACAAACATATGTTTCCGTATATGGCTCGCTGAATTCAATGAGCTTGGAAGTGTCGGACCCCTCGGGAAATACATTAATACTATCTTCTACGTTTATTTATTTTAATTTTAAAATAAATAAAGGCGAAAGAACTTTACTCGGTCTGCGCTAAAAATGTTGGCATCAAAGGAGACTTTTCTTTTAAATTACTGTTCGATGTTTCTTGCGTCAAAGGAGGAGGGAAAATTTATATCCAGGTGAATTTTGAGAGGCGATTAGTTTGTGTTTATAAGAAGCTATGGATTTCACGTATTCGATATTCGTCGAGTCCCGAGCCGAATCCCCTGCTACGTCTTAGCCCGTGTCTGAATTGGGGTCACGCTCGGCAAATAGCAAATAACGTGGCAATCCCCCCAACAACTAACTCGAGCTTTTATATTTAAATAATAATTAAAATATTTATTTTTTAATTGATTTTCCAGGTTAGTAATTGCATTGCGAAAGTGCTGACTGAACGGGTATGTTCATTAAATCTAATTAACTCGGTTTTAATTGACGTTAAAAATGCAAACTGTATTCATAGGATATATCTATTGAAAAGTGGGAGAAAGAGATGCAACCCACTTTGGTAAGTCGAAGCACGCGCGTATTGATACACCTAATGTTAAACATTACGTTTACATCAGGAATGCTGGAATCAAAAACGTAGTTCCAAGCGGAAATAACTTGGAATTGAAACTACAAATTAATGTATAATTTGAAATAAAGCGTAACGTAATTTAGTACATAGTAACTTGAGCTGTATTTTAAAGTCTATAGTTATTGAGGGTATTTTACAACTCGTTACCAATTTTCCTGGAAACGTTTAACATGAACTCACGGAATATTGAGGCATCTATAGTCTTTGAGTAGCTTAGGAGATTACCACATTCGTCATTTATTATATTGCCTTCCACGCCACTAATACCATGTAAGTAAATTACATATTTGGGTCAGATTGCGTTCTGCATTTGCAAACGAAGCAATGAAATCAAATGAGAAAATTACCATGGCTTCGTTTAGAAATTCCGCGAAATTCAAAGTATCAATTGCAATTAAGTTATTTGTTAATTAAGCCGTGTTTACTTGTCTATAGAAACCTTGTTCTTGTTGACTAAATATCTTTTTGCGAAAACCTCTAGGGACAGTTACACTTTTTCTTCTTGACCTTCCGGGTGTTGGGGGTCTTTAACCCCGAGGATGATGGTGGGGCAAGGTGGGGGGGGGAGGGGGACGTTCTAAGAAATTGGATTAAGCAATGATGGCCGCGTGTTTGACAATTAAAAGTTACGAAAAGGTTTTTCGAGGAAATTTGTTGGTCCCTGCAACTAACTTATCTCCGGAGTTGAAATCCGGGCGCGTTCCCGCAAATTCCAGGCGCGTGAGACTTTAAGTTAACTGCCTCGCTCCTGCAACACCCCCCCCCGTACCCCCAAGAGGTGCCGGACACTCGCGTTTCTTAAAAAAATAATCAACTCTTCTTTCTCTGTTGTTCTCGGTGTTTTGGGTTATTTCAAGGGATAATGAAATTGAAAAACAAGTAATATTTTTTTAATTTATTAAGGGTATATAAAAAAAACTCATTAAAATTTTCTCGATAATTTCAAAGTTCAGATTTTAGATCGCTGTATAGAAAAGAAATTTTTGCCCGGCCAATCAGGGCAGGGCCCGATAAAAATGGCGTCGATCCGGTCACGGATGAGTCCCCTTCAACACTCGTTAAACATAATTTCGCCGTTATTATTGGAATTAATTTATAAAATAGGGCTAGATCTGCCTTTACCATTTCCAACTCTTTTCTAAAGGTAACAAGATGGCCCTGGCCATAACACAGTTTTGCTTGGCCAAATTGGTCACACCAAAAAAAAAAAAAAAAAAAGGCGCTCAGCCACAAGAGGAGGAAACAATAGTTTTCCAGCCCTAAAGAGTGCAAAACTAAAAACAACGTTTATCAAGTTTTATACCGCTACTCACTAAGCCTTGGTTTGCTTAAAATTCAAACTCTGTTGAAAAAAAATAAATTTGAAATTTTACTTTTTATAAAATACTAACATTTCCCATATAGATAAATACAATTTGAACCAACTTTGAGGCGATTATTTTTGACGAATAGTGTCCGAGCCCTCGCGGTGGTAGCGCATTAGCGAAATAAGACCAAGAAGCCGAGAGTTAAGTCATCGTGGCGCGGGGGGGCGGGAGGGGGGCGTTTAAGGGAAGGAGGCGGAATTACGTAATTATAATCCCTTAAGGTTAATATTGGCTTGGCGCGGGGTGGGGGCGTAGCGGGGGGCGCCTTCACTTTTCGACTCAATTAATCGGTCTCTAGACTAAAATCTCCCTTAACCTCGGCCGCCGGTCCTATAAATTGGACTTTCTCTCTAATCCGACTGAAAGGTAAGTCCTCTCCAAGGTACGATCATGGCGTACTATCTCCATTTTAAGAGATCAGCTTTGCTCTTAAGTTCTTAACCCATTTGCGAGCTTTAAACGTCGTCGCACTTCCGAATTCGGGATCAACTTCTAAACCCTGCCATGTATGATTTCAAATTATTGCAATAGTTTGGCTTACAACAATACCTTAAATACGTGGAAAAGTCAGGGAATTTCACATTGAGTGTCAGGGTAATTTAAAAATGGAAATTTTGCAACTCAAACCATTATTTGTAATAGATACTGCTATTTTTTATCTTTCCACTGTTTAGTATATAAGTTGAAGGTAATTTCATTGTAATCATACTTACCTGGCGTCGCTGCGGCCTTGATCTTTGAGGAGGCGGGCTGGGGCGAGACCCGATCATTGCACCCCGATCGGGTTGACCCTCACCACTATCACTAATCGTGATCAGTGGGGCGTACTATTTTTGGTAGCGGGGGTCGTGCGTTCGCGCTCACCCCCACAAACTATGTAATATAAAATTAAACACTGTTACCTGTACCCCATATCTCTATAGAAATCCAAATAATTTAATGTATTCATATTTCTTGTAATTGCAATGTAATGGTTTTAACCACGTTAACTCTGACTCTGTATGTACTCGTGGCGTATAAAATTCTAATGTCTTTCGACATTTTGTCTGTTTGAACAACCTATATTTTAAGCAGATGATCAAGCATTGAAGAAATATTTGTCAATTTAAGTCGAAATTAACGGCGTTCACTCTCGTGTCTGACAACCCTTTAAAACATGGTAATCATCATTAGAGTCATCATACGTCAATAATAGATCACAATAAGTAAAACAGACATATTGAAGTAACGCCAGAATATATATGCAATATTGTTAATAAAGACCGACATCTTGAGAGTTGGGATAGGTTACTCGTCTATAAGGCGAGCGTACATCTTTGGAGATAGCCCTGTTCCTTTTTACAATATGCCAAGAAGGTTTTTTGGCATTCTTGTCTCTTATTTCCCAGACAAAATCGGCGTGTTCATTTCGACGCTAACTTATGGGGGGAAATCTTGTTATAGACTTTTGAAACAGGTGGGAAAATATTTTTCACCATTTCCAAAGTTGGTATGAACGGGACTACTGGCTTTTGGAGATTTTACTTCGAATTTAAAGATACGTTCCATATCGTATACACAAAATGGGAACCTCCGCTGCTTTCGCCTGTTTTGCCTCCGTCTTGTTGGCCATGAATTTCGCCACGTATTTTGCCGAAGAGAAACAGACATTCAGTGATGAGGACTTGAAACGTAATTGTAGTTCGTATTTCTTGAACTCTGCCGGATTTTATGAAAAGCCGTAATTTTGTTTATCGATAGCGTTTTGTGAAAACAAAACTATTGAGGCGATGGATTCCTGCTATAAGGAAAAGGCTACACCCTTGGTAAATACAAATAAATCTATTTTTTTTCGCTTCAATAATATAATACGTATTGAATGGCAATTAAGGAAGATCAATGTTTCTTATACACTTGATTTTTTATTTTCATTTTAAAATAGATGAAAGAACTCTTCTCACTCTGCGCTAAAAAGGTCGGAATCAAAGGAGACTTTTCTTTTAAATTACTGTTCGAAGTTTCCTGCGTCAAAGGAGGAGCGAAAACATATACACAGGTGATTTCGAAAAGGCGATTTAGTTTGTTGGGAAAACAATGGATTCCACCCACGTATTCGATATTTGTCGAGTCCTGAGCCGAATCCCCTGGTACGTCGTAGTCCGTGTCTGAATTGGGGCCACAATTAGGGGAAGGCTCGGTACTCGGCAAGTAGCGAATGCGAGGCAACGATGTAATCGAGTATAATCCCAACACCTAACCCGAGCTTTCATTCTTAAACACTCATTGAAATTTATTTAATTTTATTGACGGCGCTAGTTTCATGATTGCGGTAGTAAAGAAAAGTCAAAGCGGGTATGTTTTAATCTGTCCTTCATTAAATCTAATTGACTCCGTTTTAATTGACTTTAAAAATGCAAATCGTATTCCTATAGAAAATATCCGAGGAAACGTGGGTAAAAAATGAGGAACCCTTTTCGGTAAGTCTAGGCGCATTGATCAGGATGAAAGTAGTACTTTCTTTTAATAACATGGAACAGTAATTATATATTTTTACGTTTCATCAGGATTGTGTGGATGAAAAACTGACTCCAAAGCCGAAATAACTTGGAATTGAAAATATAAATTAATGTACAATTTGAAATAAAGCGTAACGTAATTTAGTACATATTAACTGGAACTGTATTTCAAAAAATCTAGCTGTTGAGGGCCTTTTTCAGCTCGTAACCAATTTGCAAAGTATACCACTCACGGAATCTATAGTCTTTGAGCGGCTTAGGAGATACCACATTCGCCATTTAAAACTACCTTTTGACCGGAATTACATTGGTTTCTAACCGCTTTTGTTAAAGTATATATTTAGGTCAGAAAATTGCGGTCTGCACTTGCGAAAGGGGCAATTAAATCAAATGGTAATACTGCCATGGCTTCGCTTAGAAACGCCGTGAAAATTGTAATTAATTTACTAATTAAGACGAATTTAATTGTCAGTCTACAAATATTACACTAAACTTTAAAGAAATTGTTAAATTCGTATTATTTGTAACGAGGTTTGACTTTTTGGGAAAACCTTTAGGGAACGTTTTTTCTTCTTGACCTTCTTGTTAACCCCGAGGATGTTGGTGGGGGGGAGGGGCGTAGTCCTAAGAATATGGACTAAGTACTGATGGGGTTTACAACATTCTGATGTTTCTGAGAGTAAAAGTGAAAAACATTTGTCAGGGAAAACTCAAGGAATTTTATACTGGCCGGGTAATTGTCTTGTACAGCAGCTCTAGCATGAAGCTCATGGTACTGGTCATTTTTAGCTATACCACAATTGACGTTTCTTCCAACAAATTAAAGCGAAAATTAAATTTAATCAGGGAAAATTACTTTAGACGCTTAGGGTCGAAAACCTATTTAAAATTTTGAAATGAAAAATCTGATAGGGTTCGTAAGTAGTAGACTAAATCAAGGTGAGGACCCAGGGAACCTATTTGGAATTTGTCACAGCATGGAGAATAAACTAGGTTATCTTTTTGGAGAACTTGTAATTCGTATATTTAAGGTAAGGGCCTAGACGATAGCGGGCGACATCTTCGGACGGATGGGAGTTAGCGGGCGTGTCATGCTAATTCCATTAGCAGTTCGCCCACTTCGCTAGTAATTACTAAAGCCTCCTCCGAACGGGGGTCTTACCCTATTCTTGCGTCCTCGTTCGTTTTTCTTTTAAAATAGACTGATGCTGGCGCGTTAGCTCGGAGGTTGCGAGTGCGGACATCTCGTCTCTGACTTGGGATTAACCAAGAAAATAGCGCGGAGGACCAAATTTAGATCTCTACAATGTTAGCGCTTCTATACAACCGGAAGTAAATCAAGGCGGAAGTAATCAAAATAAAGAGTAACGCGGGGGGAGGGTCGAGATGGCGCCACTTCGTTAGCGCCTTTTCTTTAGATATACCCATAACCGACTCAATCATGTCCAGCTGTCGCGTGATCGAGTGAGCTACGCTGTAGCAGACGATATATGAAAAGCCATTTCGAATCAGAACCGGAAATAAGAAAAATATTCTTATAGGACATGTGTCCAGTGACGCCCCCTTTGACTGGAAAAACTATACAGGACATTGTCCACTGGAGTGTGCAAAAATACTGTCGCATCTTCATAGTCAAACCATTAAAACTACGGAAAATGTATTGGTCAAAATGTCCAGTGTCCTGTGTTTATTTCCGGCCCTGCAGGCGACTCGTTTTAAGTCGTCTGCTCTGGCGTCTGAACAGGGAAATGAACTTCAAGTTCAACGAGGTGAGCGATGGTAACCTAAGATTTTACCATAGTCTGACCAAGGCCTAGAAATACAATCAGTGGGAAAATCAAATGATGGAAATACCGAATTTAAAATCAATTAACAAAGGTAGGATAACTTTGCGTTTATTGACTTTTTATTTGGGGGCCAAATGAAACGAAGCGAGCGGGTTTGGGGGTCCATCGTCTATCGCCGCGTAATGAGGGGATTCGTCGTGGGGTTGTTGCCCCGCTTGCGCAAAGTAATTGCATTTCTTGCGCCATTTTCATTAGCGGCGAAGATTCGAACATCCTCAGTTTATTATAAACCGCGAGGCCAATCCCCCTTTTATCCCCCCCCACCACAACACTCCACGTCATTCTATGCCAAATTACGCTGTCTTTAAATCTACAATACAATATACTATTATTATTTTTAAGATGGTATTAAACGCAATAATTCCCTTAATTTAAAACTTAAGACAAATTGAGCTATCTCGGTTGTGAAGTCAGTGCCTAGGTCACGGGCTTAGGTTTTCAGTTGGCAACCATGCTTCGTACCGCTTTGGTTCTATGGGTAATTAGTATGGGTGACGTGTCACACTAAAGCTTCCTATTCTCTACAAAAGTATTCTAAAGAGGACAATAAACTTATGGGGACATATATAAAATTCTATAGTAGCATTTATTTATATTATTGCAAATTCAAAGTAGTTCATTTGTTTTTGAATGTCCTTAATTATACATGTAAGATAAACAGTTTTAAAAAAACCTTTAGTTCGCATGAGCGTGTTTATAGATTAGGTATCGTTGACCGCATTAGCCAGTAGATAGATTTTGACAGTTTTGCCGGTGAGATGGTACTGTTGGTACAGATGGTACTGTTGGTACAGTTGGTACTGTTGGTACAGTTGGCGCCTGGCACCGAATTGGCGCCTGACACCAAGATGGCGTCCTCACGCCAGATTTTTTTGGCGGGGAAAACCAGGGGAAAGCTTGACACCATGTTGACTTTGTGAATGGCGTGGAAATTTTCAATTTCGGCGGGAAAACCAGGGGAAAGCTTGACACCAAGTTGGCGCCGTTACCGCTGTTGACGCCGTTATCACTGAAGTCGCTTCAATCTCCCCTTTGACGCCAGATATTCAATGCGCGCCTTATCCTTATTGACTTTGATAAGGGAAAACATATGTTAGGCTTAAGACTAAGCGCCATATTTCCACAACTTCTCCTGAAACTAGAATTCAATTATGGCGCCAGATATTTGTGGGCGCCTTATTGACTTTGACAATGTGGCGGGGAAATACGTATGGAAAAATACGCGACCAATGGGGGTAAATAAGTGTGGGGAATTTTTCGTTTTCAATGGCGTCTTCTTATTTTCAAATCAATACGTTACACTTATCTGTCTAAAAATATCTAGGTATATTGGCTCGAATTTCTTAAATACGGCGCTGGAACCGTTATCTTAAATAGTATCCCTACACCTGCTTCAAATAGCGTATCATTAACGTAAGCCAAAACAGAGACGTACAATACAATGTGTTTGACCTAAAATATATTATTGGAATACACTATGTTAGGCTTAACATTTTTAACGAAGTAGGCGGGGAATATGAACGGAAAAAAGAGTGTTCGGTTTTCGGATACGACGGTGTACGTGATTCCTCAAGAGGACAGGGTGAACCATGAATTTCGTAACCTGCAATGGTTTAGAATGCAATTAAAGTGTAAATACGAATACATATTATCCCCGATATTGGAGTTGAAAATTGAACTTTTCGCTAACCCTTGTCTTACACGCGACTCGAGGCTTTCTACGTCACGTTAACTTTCGACAACGTGGTGGGAGGGGGAAATTATATATGTTAGGCTTAGAGATTAAGTGTCATATCGTCGTTCGTCAACGTGTTTGAGGATACCATGGTAAATACCCGGGTTCAGAGCGTCACGGTAAATTCCCGTTACGTCGTTGATTGAGAAAATACACCCATCATATCTTGGGTTATCGTCTCGCGATAAGATCCTATAAAAGACGCGGTAGTTTAAAAGATAAGTCATTTTACGACTCTTCAAGCTTTTCACCCCAGCTAACGATATCCACGTGTCATCACTTAGAAATGGACTCAGTTAAATTGTAAGTATGTTCTTAACAATATAGTTAACCCTTGCATGTCCATTTGTATCCAGACTTATAATTAGAGTATTCGGTTAATTTTTTCTCCATCAGGGACGGATCAAAAGCGTTCTCCGAAACTGACAATACGCCGGACACGCCTTCCTGTCCTATCTGCTGTAGTGAGGATGGTAGAATGAATTCACCCATTACTTTAGAAGCCGCCGTTAGACGAAACAACTTAAGACGAATTGAAAAATTTGGTGCTATCGGATGGGATAAAGATTACGGAAAATCCGAAAGGACTGCAGATCCCGAAACGGGGGATTTACTAATAAACCCCATACCGAATGAAGTCTATAATGTAGACGATGGTGAAGGTTATATATGGCAATACGTTAATGGCCCTAATATAAATTTTGGTTTGAAACACTTAGCGATGTACAGATTACTAACTTCTACAGTACAATTACCCGCAGGGTCATTAATTGACATGTATGCTAGACAGTTTCCATGTATCATAAATAAGAAGACCCATCAATTCAAATTGGAAGAATTTGCGGGAGATACTATCCTCGAATTTCCCGTACACCTCACACCACACAAAATGTACGGAATGCCAAACCCAAATATTTGCCATTTAGGGAGTTGTCACCCCCGCAATGAGGGGGAATGTAAATTTCGCACCTTTTATTACGGTGGATACGAATTTCATTGTCCATATCAGTACTTGAGAGTTCTGAACTTAGCTCTTCATATGTGTATGTTTATGGTATACAAAACTAACAAAACCGTAAGGAAAAATTATAGTGATGAAAACGACCTAGCTACGCATTATATATTCAAGGCCCTGCAGATTTGCAGGTTAGCCAAGTGTCTGTGTGATAACACTCACAGTTTAATGTTTCACGAAGTTCATTATCACATGAGATCCAATGACGCGAATAATTATTTCGCGAATAAGTATTTCGCAGACTTTCTTTAACTATGATTACCCCCGATCGGTTAAGCGAGGGAGTATAGTGTTTCAATAAAACGTGTTTGAAAATGCTGTGAAATTAATAGTTTAAACGATGTTAAAGCGCGAATAATAATTTCGCGAATAAGTATTTCGCAGACTTTCTTTAATTAATAAAACGTTTGTAAGTTCGACATTTTGTAGGCGAAGCATAGTGTTAAATGCTAAATAATATTTGTAGAATCTCGAATAAAAAGAAAATGGTTGAATGATATGGGTTTCTAATTATTTTACGTAGGTTTAATATAATTAATATTTTAAGCCCATTTTAAAACCTTAAATTTTGGCCATTTATTTAATTTTCAGCATTAATTCACATATCAAACGATATATATCAATAATAAGTACATCTGACATCACTAAAATACAATGAAACCCGGGAGTATTATTCACACGTACCCATCTCACGGTCCATGAAATCTTGTACATCACGGTATTCTTGGCTTGTTAAATCATCCATCTCGTCGGAATCTGGGAAATGCTCAAGCATGTGGATGTTCAAAACATCAAGGTCGTCAAACCATTTATCGCAGATGTAACAAGAAACTTTCGGAGGCGGTGTGTCAGGCAGCGTGATGACATCTGGTTGGTCATACTCTTTAATCGCAGCGACACACTCAAATCGATCCATGAGATCATGTAGGGTCTGATTTTCCTGGTCTGTTAAGTCATCGAGGGTAAGGATGCAGGAATGCGACGAGGTAGGAGGGTTGTCACCGGCAGGACGGAAAGAATCAGGAACAAAGGGGTATGCAACCCCAGACGTCACCTTAGACCCCTCAAGTCCATCCCCTTGGGCTGAAAGGACATTTCTATGGTCGGGTATACAAATAAACGGAAATATAGATTAGAATGGTGGAATGTTATTACATCATACAATTACACCTTAACTAAATATACCATCACTTACTGTACGTACTTGAAAATTATTAACTTATTCGCTATTTCACAGAGTAGCCCGTCTAAAATAACGAAGTTCCTCACACTAACCCCAATCAAACCCCACATCCAATAACCCCTCATGAAATTCTACACACTAAAAACCATACCCATAAATTACTAATAAATTATTAAGTGAATTCTCTAAATATAAGTGTAAAGGGATGGGTATACATTGTTAAGAGTATACTTACAATTTAACTGAGTCCATTTCTTTGGGTTAACACGTGAATTTCGTTAGTCGAGGTAGAAAGTTTGAAGAGTCGTAAATGACTTCTTCCTTTGACCTACCACGTCTTATAAACCATCCGTTTTATCTTAGGTTTCAATTATAATCGAATAAATGCACGTGGGGAGAGGGATTGATTTATTCGCAATATTTGTTGTGTTTCGGAAATAAGATTTACATCTTGCGAAAAACGTTTTCAATCAACTTAACCACACTATTGTTTACTAGACATGATTAGAAGAAGAAGAACATTTCCATTCTTTTTATCTGATGTTTAATCATGCGCGCGGGAAGAGGGTTTGATTTCTTCGCAATATCTGTTTGTTGCGTTTCGGAAATAAGATTAACATCTTCCGATATTTGTGTGCTGTTTAGGGGAAACATATATTTATGTTCAAAAATTCACTATTTCTGTTCAAAGTTTCACTATTTCTTGTCAAAGTTTCACTATTTCTGTTCTATGTTTCACTATTTTTGTTCAATGTTACACTATTTCTGTTCAAAGTTTCACTATTTCTGTTTAAAGTTTCACTATTTCTGTTCAAAGTTTCACTATTTCTGTTCAAAGTTTCACTATTTCTGTTCAAAGTTTCACTATTTTTGTTCAATGTTTCACTATTTCTGTTCCATGTTTCACTATTTATGTTCAAAGTTTCACTATTTATGTTTAAAGTTTCACTATTTATGTTCAAAGTTTCCCCCAATTTCTGTTCAATTTCTCCCTTTTTCTGTTCAAACGTCCCCATTTCTGTTCAGACATTTCTGCGTGGGAAGAGGGATAGATATCTTCGCAATATCGGTCTGTTGGAAATAAGATTAACATCTTTCGAAATTTGTGTGGTGTTTAGGGGAAATATTTACTTACGCGTCGAAAGAAATTGTAAAATGTTTTTCTTTTACATCAATACGAAATATCTGTCTTTCTAAACTAATTTGTTCATTCAGCGTTGATGGTAAATATGGAGATAAGATTTAAAATAGGCCTACAAATAATTAAAAATTAGCTTAAAATAATAATTAATTCAATTCTCAGAAACATATATACTAGCAGCAAAGGTACCCGGCGTTGCACGTGAGCCCATAAGTCCGTCGGGGCGATTTAATTACTTTTGCCGAAATTCTACATCGCTTTACTAATTTCTATGGTTTTGAAATCGAATTTCAAAGTTCCATAACTAAAATTCTAATGTGATATAAATGTGTTGAATACCTTATTAGCTAATAATGTATGAATTCCTAGAATATAAACGTCTTACTCCTAACCGGGATACATTAATTTATAATTTTAAATTACTTTAGTATTGTGAGATTTAGAACTCTTGATAAATTCCTAATCCTACTGCAAAAGTTTATATCGAAAACGATTTTTCAAGGTGAAAGATACGTAGTGTAAAATGGATGATTTCAAAGTTCAGACTAAATACAAGAAAATCAATGAAACACCATCTCCTCATTAACATTAATTTATGTTTTGATATTATTGCAGTTTGGTTTCTAATATGTTTATAGGTATTTACGTAATAGAGAACGTTTTCAAGTGACTGAATTTCGATAAAGTTTTGTTCACAAGAAACTAAAAAAGCGGTTGAAAGTGTCATGAAATGTCTATAATTCAATTAAAAGTATCGGCAAAACACTAAAATTGGTTAAAGTTTCGCTAAATGTTTAGTAAACGTTTCGTTATTCGACTTAAATATATCCGATATTGTTAATATATGACTATTATAAAACAGATAATGAAGTTGAATGGCGAAAAAGTGGTCGAAAGTGTTGTTAATCTACTAAAATTCGGATGAAACTGATGTGAAATGAAAGAATTCAATTGAAAGCGAACTAATACGACTAAGAAAGTGGATCAAAGTTTTGTTAAACTACTAAAATGTGGTTCAAATCACATTCAAAGGAACTAAAAAGCAGTTGAACGTTCATGAAATGACAAAAGTACAATTGTAAGTAATGTGTTTAATATTTATATAAATTTTGTAAGAATATAAATACTTCTCGCGGATCTCAACAGTGTGTGAATGTTGATCACACGAATGTTAACAGTAATTGGTTCATTAACGCAACAAATGTGGATGATTACCAAGAAATAAACCCATTTGATTTCAATCGTGATTTAATACTATCATAACCAAAACCTCGGTACATCACGACGTTTCGAGGAGACCATTAGACACGTAATACTAGTCAAAACTCATTGGTGAGCAATTAACAATTGCTAATCTTGTTTGCAATATAAACCAGGGCTTTGAACGTAGAATTTATCCCAGTTTGTTTATTTTATCAGTAAAGATCTTCTCAAGACACACTTTCTTATCAGTTCGATAAATGGAAATTTTATTGATGATAAATTATAAAGTGCAACGCCTAATAATTCCGCATCTCTTTTATCAGTATCATCGCCTTTTCGATCTTACGTTGAAATTTCAAAATATCATTTAACCACTTTGGAACAGAAAAACTCCAATGCAAAAACAGATGGACACGCGTATTTTCAATAGAATATGATTTACCACAGACATTGGATGGAAGTGTCAGGGCTACCAATCTCATGACCGGGGGAGGGCCGCCACGCGTGTATCCGCCACGCGTGTATTTCTGTTTTCCCCGGCGCGTGTTTTATTAGGCGGCCCCCTCCCGGTCATGAGATTGGTAGCCCTGACACTTCCATCCAATGTCTGTGGTAAATCATATTCTATTGAAAATACGCGTGTCCATCTGTTTTTGCATTGGAGTTTTTCTGTTCCAAAGTGGTTAAATGATATTTTGAAATTTCAACGTAAGATCGAAAAGGCGATGATACTGATAAAAGAGATGCGGAATTATTAGGCGTTGCACTTTATAATTTATCATCAATAAAATTTCCATTTATCGAACTGATAAGAAAGTGTGTCTTGAGAAGATCTTTACTGATAAAATAAACAAACTGGGATAAATTCTACGTTCAAAGCCCTGGTTTATATTGCAAACAAGATTAGCAATTGTTAATTGCTCACCAATGAGTTTTGACTAGTATTACGTGTCTAATGGTCTCCTCGAAACGTCGTGATGTACCGAGGTTTTGGTTATGATAGTATTAAATCACGATTGAAATCAAATGGGTTTATTTCTTGGTAATCATCCACATTTGTTGCGTTAATGAACCAATTACTGTTAACATTCGTGTGATCAACATTCACACACTGTTGAGATCCGCGAGAAGTATTTATATTCTTACAAAATTTATATAAATATTAAACACATTACTTACAATTGTACTTTTGTCATTTCATGAACGTTCAACTGCTTTTTAGTTCCTTTGAATGTGATTTGAACCACATTTTAGTAGTTTAACAAAACTTTGATCCACTTTCTTAGTCGTATTAGTTCGCTTTCAATTGAATTCTTTCATTTCACATCAGTTTCATCCGAATTTTAGTAGATTAACAACACTTTCGACCACTTTTTCGCCATTCAACTTCATTATCTGTTTTATAATAGTCATATATTAACAATATCGGATATATTTAAGTCGAATAACGAAACGTTTACTAAACATTTAGCGAAACTTTAACCAATTTTAGTGTTTTGCCGATACTTTTAATTGAATTATAGACATTTCATGACACTTTCAACCGCTTTTTTAGTTTCTTGTGAACAAAACTTTATCGAAATTCAGTCACTTGAAAACGTTCTCTATTACGTAAATACCTATAAACATATTAGAAACCAAACTGCAATAATATCAAAACATAAATTAATGTTAATGAGGAGATGGTGTTTCATTGATTTTCTTGTATTTAGTCTGAACTTTGAAATCATCCATTTTACACTACGTATCTTTCACCTTGAAAAATCGTTTTCGATATAAACTTTTGCAGTAGGATTAGGAATTTATCAAGAGTTCTAAATCTCACAATACTAAAGTAATTTAAAATTATAAATTAATGTATCCCGGTTAGGAGTAAGACGTTTATATTCTAGGAATTCATACATTATTAGCTAATAAGGTATTCAACACATTTATATCACATTAGAATTTTAGTTATGGAACTTTGAAATTCGATTTCAAAACCATAGAAATTAGTAAAGCGATGTAGAATTTCGGCAAAAGTAATTAAATCGCCCCGACGGACTTATGGGCTCACGTGCAACGCCGGGTACCTTTGCTGCTAGTATATATGTTTCTGAGAATTGAATTAATTATTATTTTAAGCTAATTTTTAATTATTTGTAGGCCTATTTTAAATCTTATCTCCATATTTACCATCAACGCTGAATGAACAAATTAGTTTAGAAAGACAGATATTTCGTATTGATGTAAAAGAAAAACATTTTACAATTTCTTTCGACGCGTAAGTAAATATTTCCCCTAAACACCACACAAATTTCGAAAGATGTTAATCTTATTTCCAACAGACCGATATTGCGAAGATATCTATCCCTCTTCCCACGCAGAAATGTCTGAACAGAAATGGGGACGTTTGAACAGAAAAAGGGAGAAATTGAACAGAAATTGGGGGAAACTTTGAACATAAATAGTGAAACTTTAAACATAAATAGTGAAACTTTGAACATAAATAGTGAAACATGGAACAGAAATAGTGAAACATTGAACAAAAATAGTGAAACTTTGAACAGAAATAGTGAAACTTTGAACAGAAATAGTGAAACTTTGAACAGAAATAGTGAAACTTTAAACAGAAATAGTGAAACTTTGAACAGAAATAGTGTAACATTGAACAAAAATAGTGAAACATAGAACAGAAATAGTGAAACTTTGACAAGAAATAGTGAAACTTTGAACAGAAATAGTGAATTTTTGAACATAAATATATGTTTCCCCTAAACAGCACACAAATATCGGAAGATGTTAATCTTATTTCCGAAACGCAACAAACAGATATTGCGAAGAAATCAAACCCTCTTCCCGCGCGCATGATTAAACATCAGATAAAAAGAATGGAAATGTTCTTCTTCTTCTAATCATGTCTAGTAAACAATAGTGTGGTTAAGTTGATTGAAAACGTTTTTCGCAAGATGTAAATCTTATTTCCGAAACACAACAAATATTGCGAATAAATCAATCCCTCTCCCCACGTGCATTTATTCGATTATAATTGAAACCTAAGATAAAACGGATGGTTTATAAGACGTGGTAGGTCAAAGGAAGAAGTCATTTACGACTCTTCAAACTTTCTACCTCGACTAACGAAATTCACGTGTTAACCCAAAGAAATGGACTCAGTTAAATTGTAAGTATACTCTTAACAATGTATACCCATCCCTTTACACTTATATTTAGAGAATTCACTTAATAATTTATTAGTAATTTATGGGTATGGTTTTTAGTGTGTAGAATTTCATGAGGGGTTATTGGATGTGGGGTTTGATTGGGGTTAGTGTGAGGAACTTCGTTATTTTAGACGGGCTACTCTGTGAAATAGCGAATAAGTTAATAATTTTCAAGTACGTACAGTAAGTGATGGTATATTTAGTTAAGGTGTAATTGTATGATGTAATAACATTCCACCATTCTAATCTATATTTCCGTTTATTTGTATACCCGACCATAGAAATGTCCTTTCAGCCCAAGGGGATGGACTTGAGGGGTCTAAGGTGACGTCTGGGGTTGCATACCCCTTTGTTCCTGATTCTTTCCGTCCTGCCGGTGACAACCCTCCTACCTCGTCGCATTCCTGCATCCTTACCCTCGATGACTTAACAGACCAGGAAAATCAGACCCTACATGATCTCATGGATCGATTTGAGTGTGTCGCTGCGATTAAAGAGTATGACCAACCAGATGTCATCACGCTGCCTGACACACCGCCTCCGAAAGTTTCTTGTTACATCTGCGATAAATGGTTTGACGACCTTGATGTTTTGAACATCCACATGCTTGAGCATTTCCCAGATTCCGACGAGATGGATGATTTAACAAGCCAAGAATACCGTGATGTACAAGATTTCATGGACCGTGAGATGGGTACGTGTGAATAATACTCCCGGGTTTCATTGTATTTTAGTGATGTCAGATGTACTTATTATTGATATATATCGTTTGATATGTGAATTAATGCTGAAAATTAAATAAATGGCCAAAATTTAAGGTTTTAAAATGGGCTTAAAATATTAATTATATTAAACCTACGTAAAATAATTAGAAACCCATATCATTCAACCATTTTCTTTTTATTCGAGATTCTACAAATATTATTTAGCATTTAACACTATGCTTCGCCTACAAAATGTCGAACTTACAAACGTTTTATTAATTAAAGAAAGTCTGCGAAATACTTATTCGCGAAATTATTATTCGCGCTTTAACATCGTTTAAACTATTAATTTCACAGCATTTTCAAACACGTTTTATTGAAACACTATACTCCCTCGCTTAACCGATCGGGGGTAATCATAGTTAAAGAAAGTCTGCGAAATACTTATTCGCGAAATAATTATTCGCGTCATTGGATCTCATGTGATAATGAACTTCGTGAAACATTAAACTGTGAGTGTTATCACACAGACACTTGGCTAACCTGCAAATCTGCAGGGCCTTGAATATATAATGCGTAGCTAGGTCGTTTTCATCACTATAATTTTTCCTTACGGTTTTGTTAGTTTTGTATACCATAAACATACACATATGAAGAGCTAAGTTCAGAACTCTCAAGTACTGATATGGACAATGAAATTCGTATCCACCGTAATAAAAGGTGCGAAATTTACATTCCCCCTCATTGCGGGGGTGACAACTCCCTAAATGGCAAATATTTGGGTTTGGCATTCCGTACATTTTGTGTGGTGTGAGGTGTACGGGAAATTCGAGGATAGTATCTCCCGCAAATTCTTCCAATTTGAATTGATGGGTCTTCTTATTTATGATACATGGAAACTGTCTAGCATACATGTCAATTAATGACCCTGCGGGTAATTGTACTGTAGAAGTTAGTAATCTGTACATCGCTAAGTGTTTCAAACCAAAATTTATATTAGGGCCATTAACGTATTGCCATATATAACCTTCACCATCGTCTACATTATAGACTTCATTCGGTATGGGGTTTATTAGTAAATCCCCCGTTTCGGGATCTGCAGTCCTTTCGGATTTTCCGTAATCTTTATCCCATCCGATAGCACCAAATTTTTCAATTCGTCTTAAGTTGTTTCGTCTAACGGCGGCTTCTAAAGTAATGGGTGAATTCATTCTACCATCCTCACTACAGCAGATAGGACAGGAAGGCGTGTCCGGCGTATTGTCAGTTTCGGAGAACGCTTTTGATCCGTCCCTGATGGAGAAAAAATTAACCGAATACTCTAATTATAAGTCTGGATACAAATGGACATGCAAGGGTTAACTATATTGTTAAGAACATACTTACAATTTAACTGAGTCCATTTCTAAGTGATGACACGTGGATATCGTTAGCTGGGGTGAAAAGCTTGAAGAGTCGTAAAATGACTTATCTTTTAAACTACCGCGTCTTTTATAGGATCTTATCGCGAGACGATAACCCAAGATATGATGGGTGTATTTTCTCAATCAACGACGTAACGGGAATTTACCGTGACGCTCTGAACCCGGGTATTTACCATGGTATCCTCAAACACGTTGACGAACGACGATATGACACTTAATCTCTAAGCCTAACATATATAATTTCCCCCTCCCACCACGTTGTCGAAAGTTAACGTGACGTAGAAAGCCTCGAGTCGCGTGTAAGACAAGGGTTAGCGAAAAGTTCAATTTTCAACTCCAATATCGGGGATAATATGTATTCGTATTTACACTTTAATTGCATTCTAAACCATTGCAGGTTACGAAATTCATGGTTCACCCTGTCCTCTTGAGGAATCACGTACACCGTCGTATCCGAAAACCGAACACTCTTTTTTCCGTTCATATTCCCCGCCTACTTCGTTAAAAATGTTAAGCCTAACATAGTGTATTCCAATAATATATTTTAGGTCAAACACATTGTATTGTACGTCTCTGTTTTGGCTTACGTTAATGATACGCTATTTGAAGCAGGTGTAGGGATACTATTTAAGATAACGGTTCCAGCGCCGTATTTAAGAAATTCGAGCCAATATACCTAGATATTTTTAGACAGATAAGTGTAACGTATTGATTTGAAAATAAGAAGACGCCATTGAAAACGAAAAATTCCCCACACTTATTTACCCCCATTGGTCGCGTATTTTTCCATACGTATTTCCCCGCCACATTGTCAAAGTCAATAAGGCGCCCACAAATATCTGGCGCCATAATTGAATTCTAGTTTCAGGAGAAGTTGTGGAAATATGGCGCTTAGTCTTAAGCCTAACATATGTTTTCCCTTATCAAAGTCAATAAGGATAAGGCGCGCATTGAATATCTGGCGTCAAAGGGGAGATTGAAGCGACTTCAGTGATAACGGCGTCAACAGCGGTAACGGCGCCAACTTGGTGTCAAGCTTTCCCCTGGTTTTCCCGCCGAAATTGAAAATTTCCACGCCATTCACAAAGTCAACATGGTGTCAAGCTTTCCCCTGGTTTTCCCCGCCAAAAAAATCTGGCGTGAGGACGCCATCTTGGTGTCAGGCGCCAATTCGGTGCCAGGCGCCAACTGTACCAACAGTACCAACTGTACCAACAGTACCATCTGTACCAACAGTACCATCTCACCGGCAAAACTGTCAAAATCTATCTACTTTAGCCGTTTTCAAAAGTGGGCGTGGTTTAAGTATACATGCTCACGAGATTTATCGATACGCAACAAATAAGCAAAGGCTTAACGCGTTTATAGGTCTATATAGGCCTACCTTATCAGTTTTCATTGATCACTGATGTCCGATTGGGGCGAGTCTAGGCTCTTATTTAGTGTCAAGTCAGATACGTTTAGTTCTTAGTTGGCTCCTTAAAGACTCGCCGGACAAATAAGCTTTTAAAAAAATTCAACTTATTCTTGAACAAATACCGATTACTTACCTCTCTCTACTCTCTCTCTCTCTCTCTCACTCTCTCTCTCTCTCTCTCTCTCTCTCTCTCTCTCTCAACAACTTTCCAATAATTCAAAGATAAATAAGTAAATGGTGACGCGCTATTTTTTATACCCGCCGATTTTGGTACAACTCAATTAACGACTATTCGATTACCCCGATTTTTAAAGGGAATATGAAACTGAAATTATTCACTTTCGTTAAATCTGTTTGAGTTCACTTTAATTCGGAAATAAGCGGTACAGTATTAAATCTACTGTTAGGTGTAAATCTACCGTATCTCCAAGTTGAAGTGAGAGGAGGGTAGTGTAGAGGTTTCACTCGTGTTTTTGCTGAGCGACAAATGGGGGCGCAGTGAGCGTTCGGGCTCACCCCTTACATACTTCAATAAATATAAAATTAAACTCTGTTACCTGAACCCCATATCTCTGTAGAAGTCTGAATAAATATGATGTTAATCGCTTTTAAATCCAAATATTTTAATGTGGTCATATTTCTTGTAATTTGCTATTTAATGGTTTTAACAAGGAAAAGTCTGAATCTGTATTTACCGTCTGCTACAATTCTAATGTCTTTCGACAATTTTGTCTGTTTGAAGAACGAATGTTTTAAGCAGATGATCAAGCATTGAAAACATATTTAGTCGACTAACGTTACTTTAAGCATGGTATAATCATCATTAGAATCATACGTCAATAATAGATTACAATAAGTAAAACGGACACATTGAAGTATCGCCAGACTATATTTGTTATTGGCATTGCTGTCTCGTATTTCCCAGACGAAATCGGCGTGTTCGTTTCGATGCTAACTTATGGGGGGAAATCGTGTTATAGACTTTTGAAGCAGGTGGGAAAATATTTTTCGCCATTTCCAAAGTTGTTATAAACGGGACTAGGCCTACTGGCTTTTGGAGATTTTACTTTGAATTT
Organism: Phalangium opilio; assembly: GCF_054372755.1. NCBI lineage: Eukaryota > Metazoa > Arthropoda > Arachnida > Opiliones > Phalangiidae > Phalangium > Phalangium opilio. Next base: position 515,237 of record NW_028324166.1, on the reverse strand, counting down.
AAAGATACGTTTCATATCGTATACACAAAATGGGAACCTCCGCTGCTCTCGCCTGTTTTACCTTCGCATTGTTGGCCATGAATTTCGCCACGTACTTCGCCGAAGAGGAAATGACACACGCTGAAGTATTGAAAAGTAAGTGTAGGCCTATATTTCGTATTTATTGAACTCTCCCGGGTTACATAAAAGCTGTAATTTTTGTTTATTAATAGGTTTGTGTGGAAACAAAGCTTATCGAGAGGGGTTTGATTTCTGCTTTAAGGAAAAGGCCTCACCCTTGGTAAATACACGCATACGTTTAGTGATAGCGCGGTGGAAAGATGCCGATATGGTTGAAGATATGATTTCTGAGAAGTAACGCTGGGTTTTGTAAAGGAGTCCCGGCTTGACCATTGAGAAATAAACTCTGGTCCATTTTTATTACCAGTCCAGTACGCGGAAGGTACCGAGGGCTCCGACATTTACACCAAAACCGGTCGTACGCTCCCTTCAATGAGTCAATGGCGTTGGCTTCTCTGGAAGTGTCGGACCCCTCGGAAGATACATTAATTGTTTCTTCAACACTTGATTTTGCCATTTTAAAACAGATGAAAGAACTCTTCTCATTCTGCGCTAAAGATGTCGGTCTTATCGGAGAGTTTTCTCTTAAATCACTGTTCGAAGTTTCCTGCGTCAAAGGAGGAGCGAAAATTTATATCCAGGTGATTTCGAAAAGTCGCTTTAGTTGTTGGGAAAACTCTGAATTCCACGTATTCGTTATTCGACGAGTGCCAAACCGAATCCCCTGGTACGTCTTAGCCCGTATCTAAAATGGGCGAAGAGTCGGTACTCGGCAAATAGCGAATGCGTGGCAACGAATATAAACGAATATCCGTAGATAATCCCATATGCTCTAAAACACTAATTAAAATTTATTTAATTTAATTGATGGCGCTAGTTTTACGACAATGTTGCTAAAGAACAGTCTAAGCGGGTATGTTTTAATCTGTCCGTCATTAAATCTAATTAAGTCCGTTTTAATTGACGTTAAAATGCAAACCGTATTCGTAGAAATTGACCGTTGAAGAGTACAATAAAGGAGCGCAACCTTTTTTGGTAAGTAGAAGCTTGCGCGCATTGATACACCTGATCCAAATGAAAGTAGTTCTCAGAACATTTATTATATATTTTTTTACGTTTCATCAGAATTGTGTACTTGATAAACTTCTTCCAAAGTCGAAATAACTTTGAATTGAAATTACAAATTAATGTACAATTAGAAATAAAATGCAACGTAATAGCACGTATTAACTATACTGGAACTGTATTTTAAAATCTATAGTTATTGAGGGGATTTTCCAGACCAACTTTTTCAGGAAATATTTATTATTTTGAGAGGTATAGTTATCTCGTGTATCTAGCCTTGAAGGTAATGTCTAGCAGGACGAATTAGCCTTAAGGCCTGAGGCCAGTGAGCGCGGCATTGGCCTAGTTAGTTCACCTATACCATACATGGCTCTCTTGCACACAAACAAAAGAATAGGTATATCATTAGGGGCAAAAAGAAAAAAAAAACGAACCTCGGCAATTTTTCAATATTGCAAACAGTATATACACGTGCCACCAATTTGCTGCAATCGGAGTTTTCCCGGACTCAACGTAAAAATAATCATAACACCTACCTTTATTCTTAGTGATATTTCCGCCTGAAATATAATAATAGTACAGAATGGTTTGGCTATTTTAATGTTGGGTAGAATGATCCTTCTAAAATATAGTAGTTTCTTACTACTATTATGAAAATGTATGTACAATAAATCAATGCATGTTACATAACTACTGATATGAAATTAAGAAACATGAATTAATTATTCTTCATAAATATTTAGGTGGAAATCTAAAGTGCAGGAGAAAAACTTCTACAGTATAGGAGGAAACCTTCTGCAGTGTAGGAGGAAACCTTCTGCAGTGTAGGAGGAAAACTTCTACAGTGTAGGAGGAAAACTTCTACAGTGTAGGAGGAAAACTTCTACAGTGTAGGAGGAAACCTTCTGCCGTAAAGGAGGAAACTCTGCCTTATAGGAGGAGACTTTCTACAGTATAGGAGGAAACGTTCTACAGTATAAGAGAAAACCTTCTACAGTATAAGAGAAAACCTTCTACAGTATAAGAGAAAACCTTCTACAGTATAAGAGAAAACCTTCTACAGTATAAGAGAAAACCTTCTACAGTATAAGAGAAAACCTTCTACAGTATAAGAGAAAACCTTCTACAGTATGGAATAAAACCTTCTACAGTAGGAGGAAACTTTCTACAGTATAAGAGAAAACCTTCTACAGTATGGAACAAAACCTTCTACAGTAGGAGGAAACTTTCTACGGTATAGGAGGAAACCTACGGTATAGGAGGAAACCTACGGTATAGGAGGAAACTTTCTACGGTATAGGAGGAAACCTTCTACGGTATAGGAGGAGATCTTCTACGGTATAGGAGGAGATCTTCTACGGTATAGGAGGAGATCTTCTACGGTATAGGAGGAAACCTACGGTGTACGAGAAACCCCTTCTATAATATAGCAGGAAACCTAGAGTATAGAAGAAAATTTTCCATATAAGAGGGAGAAACTAGCTCACCCTTTCCTCGAATACCTATTCCACCCTGTGTACTGTCCTGGTTCCTGATAGTCTCGTAGAAATTTGAAGATGATGAGTCGGTATATTTTGGGTTGAAAGAGAGGAGAGAGAGAGAGAGAGAGAGAGAGAGTACTTATGCTCTAGTCATCCTTGCTTTGAAAATTGTTTAAATTGTATATACGGGGGGAGGGGGTGGGGGCGGAAGAAAGCTTTTCCTTATTTGGGGGGGGGATCTTGCTAGCACGTGGGCATCTGCCGGAAAAAGAGCTAGTAGGAGCAAGAGTCATTAGGGGTTTGATAGAGGAAGGTGGTGCACGAGGTGAGTCACGAGGAGGCTCACGACGACACGCGTGATTCGGGACCCAGGGGGGGGGGACACACAAGGAAGAGGGAGTGATGTAGGTACTTTGGTTTGGTTTTCGCCGCGTTTTAGCCTACTGTTGTAGGAAAGGATCACGAGCGAAAAACAAGGAGGGGATCTGATGTTTCCCTTCTAAACTACAGGATAAGGATAACACGTGGTGTGGTGGCACGCAACTTCCGCTTGCTTTTTACAAACTATTACGCCTTACCTATAAAACTGTGTATGTACTCGGATTATGTATTTACGAGTTCTAGGTTAGGCCTACACTGTTAAATTTTGTGTTTGCTCGAATTATAAGAAATTCACGGAGTAATTGATAGTAGGTACGGGGATGTCCTTTGAGTATGCCATAGTTCCATTTCACCCTTTTCCAACGATGCTAAATACTTGGCGTTACGACAATCAGGGGCCGAGTAATTAAGCAAAATAAAGAAAGATCTATGCTCAAATCTTCATCTTTAAAATTCCCTACGAGTAATTGGGACTGAGATAATACAAGGTTCGAAAGAAATAGCAATCGTGTTCAAAGTTCTCCATAGGATTAACATAGGCCTTATTTCTCTAAGAAATTTATTATCTTCCAAGTGGCTCAAAGAGTATATAAAGTAACGCATTATCTTTAAGTTTCTTTATATTTTGAAGACTTAGTAAGTTCTTCCACCCACTAAATTTAATTTAAGACCTAGAAAGTAAACTACGAGTCGATTAAAGATAAATGTTTTAATTATTGATTAAGAAAATGGTCGCTTTACGCCAGTCACGTGGTATGATTTTATTGAATAATATTATAAAATCTATAAAACTCTCAAGGTGAAAACTGGCGCCGCCTTGGGCGAATTACGCTTATATATATCCGTACGCGTCACCTCTCAAGTAGATCACCCCCCCTCCCCACTAGGAATGGGGGGGGGGTGTTTGGATGAAGGGTACTATATTTGATCGTCTTAGTCAGCATGGAGAGATTCGGCAGACGACAAAAGAAAGCCACTCTCGTACCCCTGGAGCCGGAGGAGCCCAGACTCAACTCGTGTATTCATCTTCCCGGCATAGCGTGGCCCACTTATGACGTCAACTACAGTTAGAGATAGTCGGGCGGGGGATGGGGGAGGCAGCGTGTCCCGAATACGGTGGCACCTCTCTCTCTCTCTTTCTCTTCTTACGCGTCTTATGAGTCAGCACCCATTGGCCAAGGGGGTATGCTTGGGTTGGGGGGTTCGCTCACCGCGTGTGCCGTATACACCTCCACGTGGATGGATGGTTGATGGGCTTTCGAGGGTCTGGACACTGCTCCTAAGGATGAATTATGTTTCTTACGTGAAGTTACTCAACATGATTCTAGTGTCCGGGCCCTCGATGGGGGTCCCATTGGCGTCTCGATTCTGGCGACTATAGAGAGAGTGTGTGAGAGAGAGAGAGAGATTTTCCTTTGTCTCGGAGCTAGCTTGGGTCTCCTCCGTCTGCTTGCTCTTGGAGTTCCCGTTCTTGGGTCCTCTTTGGGATGATGCTGCTACAGATTGGCGTCCCTTTCTCCTCAAAATCTTCCCCGCTGTTTTAGCCCCCCCCCCCATCTCCCGTCTGCCGATTCGCTTCGTTTCCGTGTTGGGGCTCTAATACCCCCCTAGAAGGAAGAAGGGTTTGGGGTTTTCAATTCTTTCTAATATACCCACACCTGCCATGCAGCCATCAAAATATGGTGTCCCGTGCAAAATCAGAAAAGGTAATGCTTTTAAAATACAGAAAGCCTTGAAAAATAATGTGTCCTCATATGTTATTTTGCTTGGAACGGAATAAATTTACTTGAGCCCCGATTGTCATAACCCCAAGTAATTAGGGATGGTTTGAAAGCGAAGAAATAGCAGTAGTTGGCCAGTAGACTTAGAACCACACTAATATTGGGAGCAACGTTTAAGACACCAGGTTTACAAAGTTGTTTTCTTTTCTATGGCCAAATTACGTTTGTAAGGGCGAAGATGACAATGCCATCTATTGGTGTACATTATTATATTCCCCAGTCCGGGTCTTTGTCTTTGTCTTAGTTCCCAGGTGATTAACTTAACAGCGTCTTTATTGGTCGCGGACACGAAACGATTGTTAAGACGGTGTACTGGTTGCCTTTTCATCGGAACCCCGCCATCCAAGCGTCGCGTCGCGTGCAACCCCCCTACCCCATATTGTGACGCGTAAATGTAACAGATGTTATTATATCCTTATACAACCTTGAGAACTGTTGTATTGTTTAGCAACGCCTCCTGGTGACGCCTCTAAGTTGCTATTATACACCCAGGCTATTCTTCTAAGAATTAAGAGATTAATTGACCTGGCCACAGGTTGAAGACCATTGTTATAGTCCCTCTCTCTCTCTCTCGTTCATCTTTATCACCACCACAAACAAGTTAAAAGAGACACGGTGTCTTTAACTCATAGATATGTTAAAGAGGATATGAAATGACACGTTGATATTTTTAACTGATTTCAGTTGATAAAATACCTTATAATACTTTAAAGACGTGTTGTGTAGCAGACGCTTTTCAAAAGGGGGGGGGGGACACGGAATTATCGTCTGCTTAATATAGCTTCCGGAGGGTATGTGGACAACAAAGACATTAGAGTGGGCTTCAATGTTACCAGTCCACCAAAGTCGTTTCAAACGTCTTTGAGTCGACATACAACAACAAGGAAGGAAGGAAACAAGGTGGTGGTCAAACACCAGATTCTATTTTGACCCCCGACCTTTAGAGGGTCTCACTCACCTGTTGAAGCGAGGTAGTCAGGGATTTAAGGTAAAAGTCAGGCAATTTTTATAAATTTAAATGAGAAAAATTGCATTAATTGGAATTCATGAATTTAGAAGCATTGTTTTGCTTAGTGTAATTAGTATAATGAATTCATCCGCTGATGTTAAGTATGATTTGTTGAAAAAAGGACTGTTTCAATAAAAGCAGCAACAGGTCGGTGGGTTATTGATCGGTGCTAATAAAACTATGGGGGGTTATACCCCCCTCCCTCCCGGAACGCCCTAGCTGCCCTGACAATTTTTCACCCCTGATTGCACCATCACCACGTGTTGTCTCCTCACACTTTGACTTTTTGCACACCCCCTCCCTGGCTTCCTTCCTCGCTCACCATAGGGGGGAAGGCTCCCCTCCCCCGGGGGGCATTCCCCCCAAGCTCTTTTCTTATGAATCTAATTAAGACGCCGTTTATCGCGGGCCTAACCTTAGTAGGAAAAAAGAAAGAAAATCCCCGGTGAAAGCAGAGAAGAGGTTACGGGAAAAGTGTCAGGGGCTAGCCCCCCCCCCGTTTTTATTGCCTTATTACAATTAAGAGTCTAGGAAGAAGCGACGTTGCCAAAAAAAAAGGAATTACAATGGGTTTCGGTAAAAAAAATTACTTCTGTTTCCGGAAATTTGGTGTGCCGTTTGTGTCAGAAGTAAATAACCAGAAGTTATGGGTTGAGTTATGGAGTTATTATATAACGGGTCAATGACCTGGTTAGAAAGTTTCCGACCCCTTTAACACCCAAATTCAAAAGCATTCGCATTCGTAAGATCAAGGTGCAGTTTCAGTGCAAAAACATCAAATTTATTAGAAATCTTACTTTGAATTTAAGTCGCGAGATTTAAATTAATTGTTCACATGTTTCACAAAATTTCATTTTCAAAAGATTACAGTTTTAAAATTAGTTCCCAAATGTGTCACACAAGTTCAGTAGTTCACAAATGTCACCAAATATCCTTTAGATACCGCGACATTATTACCCGTCACATACGTATTCAAACTTTTCAAAAATAGGATAACCACAGTTTAAAATCCCTGTTAACACATGGTTCACAACTGTTCACAATTGTCACAAATTAAAAATCCCGTAATTGGTCCAAATCTAACACTTAAAACTCGGAACATTTATTATGGTTCAGAAATTCAGATAATGTCACAGATAACAACTGAAGACAAATGTCACCGATTTGTATTATTTTGAAAGTGTCACAACCGGTCACAACTCACAGACACAATGCCACTGACACCACGCGATTAGTCACGCGTTTTGTAAGGCTTAGAAAATGCAGAAAACCAAAGCAAAAGTGAATCATTGCCGGAATTCCAAGGAAAAATCGAAAAGGCGCCAAATATATGGAAACCCCGTTTCCATCTAGTGGCGATAAATGGAAACTTTAAATCAATTTCTCACCTCGTAACCCCTTTCGAGTTTAGAGGGCGAACGGATGTGTGACAAAACTAAGCGATCACAAACCAATATTTCAAATTATTTATTATATGTTAAATCAGCTTGAAAATTGATGAAATTTACGTAAAATAATTTATTACTTATACAATTAAGAATTAATAATTAGTTTTAAGTAATGTAATCGTGTTTATAATATAAAAATTCATGAAATATTTATCGGTTGGTCTTTTATTTACAGGTAGACATGGCGGCCTTCATAGTAAGCGGTAGTAGACGGTTGGCGAGAGTAATTCCATCGGTACGGTGTATCAAGGGCAGACAGAATGTAAGTAAGGTAATTACAACATCATTTATACCTCCGCCTTATATTTAATATATAATTACCACCCACAACGCGCTAAGTTACCCTAAAAACAATACCATACTTTGAGGGTGCCCTTGTTATTCGCTAAGCCTTGGTCGTTGATAAAAGTTAACGCTACCGGTTAGCGTGGATTATTTCGAAATGTAGACGTAATTTAACTAGCCTAACTCGTAATTAGGGTCAAATATGTTGTGTTTCAACATAATTTAATGCCAATTTCCTTCTCAATAACCGGTTTAGGCCTAAAAACGCGCTTTTTGTAGGTGTCGCGATGATGGGTCATAAAATTGGGTTGGGTTTTTCAAATATATCTGGGATCATACAATATTGATTGCTTTGCGATGGTGTGTGATCGTACATGTGGTATGGTTTTTAAAAGGTGTAGGCTACATTTAAACAAACATCTGCTTTTGTTAACATTTAAATTGTTTGCCTCGTGTACAAAATTGTTTAAAATTATGGTACAGTGTTAGGAATGATCACTAAAACTAGGTCAACGTTATGTGGGATGTTAATTTGTGAAAACGGGGATTATTGCAATGTTTTTGTTTACTAAGCTGTTATTTTTAAATGTCGCTACCTGTAATTGGCTTTTAGTTATAATATACATGTAGGCTGGAAGTTCTATGACCTTTTGACCTCCCCCATGGAGTGTTTTAATTAAGAAATTGAAACACAATACTTATTTAATTAAAGATATAATAGTCAGGGAATTTTAATTGAAATAATTAGTGACAATTAGCGTAAATGTCATAAAATTTAATTTTTTAATGAGTCATCAATAAAGAAAACCATTGTTACGACACCTATATCAACTTCTTTAAAAAAAATTAACCCTTCCGATAATTTATTGCTTCTAAGCCTTGGCTCACCAAAGTTTCCCCTAAATAGTAAATCAATTTTTAATTAAAGATGCTCCAAAAATTAGGAGAGCCTGGTGTCTTATACATTTTCAAGCAAGCTTAGTGTGAAAAATTATTTGTTGGGGGTTGTTTAAGGCCCCCTTTCCCCCCCTCCCCCAACCTCTTCTGGTTTTGGCGGTGCCTTGATTAGGGGTCGAGTTTGGGGTCATCTTTGGTCATCAGTCCCAATCAAGGTGGTGATCGCAATTTTTAAGTTTTCTCTTTATGGGGGTAAAAAGGCAAGGCCCGCTTTCTCTTAGCTGCCAAGAATCTCTGTAGTATTTTTCTCCTGCCAAGACCCAAATTTGCGTAAAACTTATAGGACTACGCGTTGGGTACTTTTAGTTAAGGGTGTTAAAAGCTCCAGCTCCGCTTCTCGCCTTGGAGAGCTCTAATCGAGCGTTAACATCAAGAAGGGGAACGTCCAGGGGTTGCGAGCGGTGTCCCCCCACCCCCTCTCTCTATGGTCAAGGAGGATTTAAAATTGGAGGAGAAGAAAATCTGGGATATTAGATGTTTTAAGAGGGGTTCGAAGGGAGAGGGAAATTGGGGAAGCCTTATCGGCGTGCCATGCGCAGTAGCCAGTAGGACCGTCTACGTGATGGGAGGGGGTAGAGGATGCAAAATCTGAGAGAAATAGGCGCCCTAACTGTGGTAATGCTTAGGTCCGGTGGGACGCAAAAAAGGGGAGGAATTATTGGAATACGACTTCAATTTGTCCTTGAAAGGGGGAAAAATAAGCTAGAGGGCGCGCGTTTTAGACTCCCGCTAAAATTACCGCCTGCCGCAGGCGCGTCGGGAAAGGCTCCTGCTGCTCATCCCTCTTGAAACATATAGTATCCCTGGACAGATCAGAAAAAATCAGGGAATTTTAAAATGGGCCAAATAGGTCAGGGAATTTTATTTTATCCGGGAATTTGCTTGGGTTTACTAAATGTTGAATGTTCCAATATATCGTTGGTTAAAAGATAATGGTCCAAATTAAGAGTTGACAATCAACCTTTGACCTAAAACTAATTTGGGATAGTTAAAGTAAGGAAATACAGGAAATAGAGGCAACCGTTTCATCTCCTTTTATTTTGAATCCTCCTTGGTTACCGTCCTTCTTTCTGTTGCTTTGGTTTCCCCCTGGCTGTTTTGTCGCGTCTGTTGTGATCACCCCCTCTCTCTATCCCCCCACCCCGAAAATAGCGCCCCCTCTTGGGGTAGGGGGGCGAAATTTAAAACCGAGAGAGAGTGTTGCTATCTAAAAGTATATCTCTTTCTATGACATGATTAATTAAGATGATAATTTTCTCATTTCAAGTTAATTACTCTCGGATTAAGGCAAACCGGGAAGGGGGGGGTGTTGTGAGGTGTTGGAAAGGTATAGGGGGGCTGTACCCCCCTTCTCCCCCAGTCTGCCGGTGACACTATTGACTTCGCTATTAATGAAAACTCTAGCTAAGACTATCTTCATTGATTAGTTTGTTTTGGACATCCACACCGGGACCAGGTTCTATCTTTTAAAAATAGCCCCCCCCCACGACTCTCTTAGTTTTAGCTCTTCTTAAATTTTAAGGGAAAGGCTCCGCCCACTCTTACTTACCCTACTCGTAACCCCTCCCTCTTTAAAGGGAAAATGTAGTAACTCAATTTATTTCAAAGATTTACAAAACCGAGTAAAATCCCTAATTTGTTGGTCAAAAATGAGTGGACAGGTCAATGACCTTGAGAAGAAGTCCGTTTATTTCAAAGATATTCAAAACCGAATAGAGTAGAATTAAGTTTAGAAATGTTTGGGTAAAAGTTATTTTTTATGAAGTCCCTAATTTGTTTTGGTCAGAAATGAGTGGACAGGTCAATGGCCTTGAGCAGAGGTGTCAAGGGTCAGGGAAGATCTGATCCGGAAATCTCCGGGAATTTGAAAAGGGACTTTAAAGGTTAAGGGAATTTTAACAGTTTCAGGGAATTTATTTTAGTCGGGAAAATTGGAGCGTTGGATGTTATAATAAATAAGTGGTTAAAGTTTAATTATTTAAAACGCAATAATATTCTTAATTTAATTATTCCCTAATAACATTTAGGACTAGCTTTTGATATCCTAAAAATAATCAGGGAAAATCGCGTCAAATAGTCAGGGAAATCCCGGAAAAAATAAGGGACTATGAACCTGAAAAATTTGTCAGTACCCTGTAAATGTAAACGCCAAAGTATGGTGACAAATTGACGAAATTTTGGAAAATTTCTAAAATCATTTAAAAGACCTTATTTTGGAGTTACGATGTTTTGTACTTTAAAAATATAATCGTAAATATCCTGAGTTTAGTCAGTGTCGGGTGCATGGGTGTCTTCCCGCGGAAAACCTACTTTTAACAGAAAAGTTTGCGACTTTCCAAAAGGATTTGAAATTGAAATTAGCAACACTCTCCCCCCCCCCCCTTATGTCCGCCATAATGAAGTTTAGGGTCAAGGGTGAGGGGGGGCTGAGATTTAAATATCAGTTCTCTTATTAGTTGAAATAGTTCTGCCTCATTTTACACAATTAGTTTTGAAAAGTATCCCCGAAATATATTTTAAAATATTTGGAAAAATATATTGAGTGGTACGTTTAATAGGGTGGAACCGAGGGAACTGGGTATTAACGCGTAATAAGCCTACTGGGTAATATAGGCTTAATACGTATTTCTTTATTACCTGGGAGAGCGCGAATAACCGGGGGGGGGCCGTGTCCTTCTCGACATTTTGGAAACTTTTCATAATCGTATTTCGAACTTGCTTGCTAATGCTAACTTGGATTTTAATTGGAATTCAATCGAGGGGTTAACCACTCCAGCATTGACCCGAATAGCTTGAGTTAGAATTGGTTCGTATAAACCTGGAGATCCTGGAAATGTCACGGAAGTAAACTAGGGGAAAACTCGGAAGTTTTAAATTTTTTGGTAAAATTTAGGGAAAACTCGAGGCAATTTTGAAATTTTAGTATAATTCAGGGAAAACTCAAGGAAATTTATAATTTTTTGTGAAATTCAGGGAACTCTCGGGGAAATTTTGAATTTTTTTGTGAAATTCAGGGAAAACTCGGGGAAATTTTGAATTTTTTTGTAAATTTCAGGGAAAACTCGGGAAAATTTGGAATTTTTAGGAAAATTTCAGGGAAAACTCGGGGTAATTTATAACGGGGTTTCCGCGGGTCATGTACAGTGACTAACCCCTCGGAAATAGTCAAATTTACTCTTTTAAATTCAAATATTGTATAATGATAAACAAATAAATTCGCCCGTTGAATTAGAGCCAATAGGGTTAGTACAGGGAAGTAGTAACGTGTGAGGGTCATTGCTTTTAACATCCCCGCCTTCCATTCCATTGGCTTTAATTCAACGAACGTTAATTTATCATGGAATTTCTATTTTTCGAAAATTCCTAATCGGAAACCTAATTAATTTTTGTTTTTAATTTCCCTTAATTAATACGCGTTTATTTTAATTTCGCCGCAGGGTGTCATTCGGATGCAACATAACTGTTTGGGTAAGTTTATACTTTAACTTATTTAGAGTTAATTAATTAATTTTAAAAGGCGATTAATTTAAAAGGCGATTAACTATTAATTACAGCGTCTAATTTGTCAGATGATAGGATACAAACACCGTCTCGGTGAGTTAAACAAACTTCTTTAAGTGTTAATTACTTTATGGGCCTTAAGTTTAAGTAAAGTTTAGGCGGATTAATACGCAACGTAAAAACCCCATAGAGGTAATTTACTGTTTTTGTAACGGAACCTTATAGCTAGCTTAATAGTTGGTTTTAAAGTTACATTGGGACGGAATTTCTGTGGTACTTGAAATGTTTTAGGCCTAAAAAAAACAGCCAAAATTTATAAGATACGATGCCATCAAGAAGTGATATCTAGTTTATTAGGGAGAAGGTATAAGATGCCTTAGTATTCGCGCGCGGTGCACCATAGTCCCTGCAGCCCTCCCCCCCTTTCAAAATACAAGAGGGGACGTAAAAGGAGGCCCGGGCTATTTCGCCTCTCTCTCCTCAGTCGAGAGTATTTTTCGTACTCATTCGCGTCGCGCTGACGTGAGGAGTTTTCAAGAACCAATGAGATGCTGCTGCTGGTTGTAATTTGGAGGCGGGGGGCGGGGATTAACTCCGGGGTACCTACTATTCGTTTGGTCTGGAGATAAAGAGCTAGATATATAAATGTGCAGGCGAATTTATTATACCTTCTTCCTAATAAACCATAGATATCTATCGCTTCTTGATAGCAAACGTAAAACCACGGTAGAGGTGTTTTTGTAACGGAACCTTATAGCTAGCTTAATAGTTGGTTTTCAAGTTACTTATTTCCAATTTAAAAGAAATAACAGTCGGAATTTAGGCCTATTTCGAGAAATGCTTTGACCTTTGACCTAGAAAAACGTCGTAATGGTGGCTAAGAGTTGAATGACTCATTGTTAAAATTTATAAGATACGAAACCCATCCGATCTCCTAACTTTTCAAAATGCATCCACACGAGAAAAGCAATGATTTTAGATGAGCAACCCCCAAAGCTCTCAAGTTAAAAATGTAAGGAATTTCGCCCCGGTTTCCTTTCTGGGCAAAATCAATTGGGGGTATGGGGTATGGGGGTTATAGGGTTCGCAGCCGGACCAACTAATCACAATTGGAATTCCAACAGACCCAAAGAAAAGCCAACTGGAGCTTTACTCGCCCCGATTTTAAGTTTACAACCTTTTCACGCGTTTTATAGGTACAACTACAAATTGGGTCCCCCCGGGGGAGGGAGGGTAGAAACGATGTGTAATTTTGTGTGTGGGGGGGGGGGTTCTATGGGAAATTATCAGTTTTGAGTCGAAAATGTTCTATGATATCTTTGCAAGACATGACATCTAACGTAAGAAACTTAAGGACAAGTGCTAATTAATTTTGAAGGGGTCATCCCTAAAACACTCCAATGTTCGTAACTAGTGTGAGGGGTTGTCCATTATGACAAATTGCCATAGAACATTTTCGACTCAAAAATGATTTCCCATAGAACTAACCAACCATCCATTTATTTTAATATTACACAAATTAAACAGGGTTCGTACACGACCTGGAAAACCTGGAAAAGTCAGGGAAATTGAAAATGGGCCTAAAAGGTCAGGGAAAAGTCAGGGAAATTGAAAATGGGCCTAAAAAGTCAGGGAAAAATATATTGGTGGGAAATTGATAGTCTAGATAATAGTATAAGGGTGACCAAAAAGTGTTGTCTGAGACTTGAGCAGAACCCCAAATTCGCGGAGCTCGCTTCGCTCGCTCTGGTTATTTATGATTTACTTATGGTTAATTTTAAACGAATTAATTGGCTTATCTTTATAACAATGACAACTCGTGCAAAAATGATTCGAGTGAATTTAGATTGGTTTTCATATATTTACGCCTTGTAAGTTATTGCATATGGTCAGGGAAATTTGTGGAATTTAGTCAGGGAAAACCTGGAAAAGTCAGGGAATTTCATTCCAAAAATTTTGTACGAACCCTGTTAAACCTTATTCAATCACGATACACCAGGGATAGATTTAATTTTAGAAGTAGGAATGGAGAACGGAACAGTTTGTATTTACTTCAGTCCGACTCATAGACCACCCAGTACAGAGCCCCTCTTACGTTGCTGACGGGGACGGCCAGAGAAATACGTAATTCCTTTTTACCTCTGTCGCTATGACCCTCCCGCCTCTTCTTTCATACCCCCCCCCCCAGTCCCGGGGACTTTGACGCGCGCCCATATATTACTCTGTTCTCCATTCCTACTTCTAAAATTAAATCTATCCGTGCAATTATAAGTCAATATTTATCCGATTGACTCTCGATTATTTGCGGTTGCAACAGAATTTGTGTAAAATTGGAAGATTGCAAATATTTTTGAAATGACTTCAAAATTGTCGAGCGATTCGTGAATCGTGGGAAGGGAAATTAGTGATTATTGATGTTCTTGCCAAATGTTTGGACAGCATTCTAAACGTGTTTCTTGGAAATACCCCCCTACCCCCAATCCCCAGAAGCGAATGGTGGTGGGGGGGGGCGAATCGTGTAGTGTCCCTCTCCCCCAATTAAAATGAAATGAAATTTGCGGATGAGCGATCTATTGATTTCAAATTCAACACGGCCACCCTCGCCCGTATTAAAAGTTTCCTTTTCGGTTTTCAACTTCAAGAAGGAAGCCAAGGCATTCCACTCCGCCCCCTTCTAAGGAAAATGATAGAATCACCACCGCGGAATCCCCCTCACACCCCTCTCCCCCACCACGTGACCCCCAGGGGGAGCGCCCTCTCGTGATTATCGGAATCGAATAAATAGGAATTGAAAACTCGGGAACGGGGGGGGGGAAATAGAGAGATGGAGAGAAAGTGAACTAAGTTTCAAAAGCAAGCTGCAGTCTGTGTTGACATTTTTCTACCAACCTCAAGGTGCGACTCGTTTTAGCCTCGCCTCGAATTTCAACCACCGCGATAGGAAACTAATGTAATTAAGTTTGTTGTGGATGAAGTTGTAATTTTGATTCTGTAATACTTCAATTGCTTTTATGATCGTGTTAGATTGAAAATATCGTCAAAATCATTTAAAACACCTAAATATTGATAATATTGCGCAAATTTTACCTAAATTATAGGCCAAAGTTGTCTCTTGATTTTGAATTTAAAAAGGAAATTTGCCTTAAGGATCTTAAACCAATTAGAGACCTCGACACCACGTTAGCTTACAGCTTACAGCAGACAGCTCGCGCTTGTTATTGCTGATAGCACTGCTGATAGAGTATAGCGCTGTAATTGGTTAGAGGTCCTTAATATAAAAATAAGTAGGCTTCTTTTCCAAAATTTGACGTTAGGTTTAGGATTTCAAACACTTTTTGACTTTTGATGAAGTTTTCTTTAGTGTGTGTCTGTGTGGCATTAAATATGGTTTGAGGAGGAGACCAGCTTGTTTAAATAGGAAGTTCGGAACGAAAGCATTTAAAAGATGTTTTGGGGTTTTGAAAAGCTTGGGGGGGGGGTTGTCTAAAATGTGAAAACTATTCAACTTTCGGGGGCAATGAAGGAATTCGAACCTCCATCCATTCCCCCCACCCCTTTCCAATAAACTACTTGGATCCTTTACTTTTACTCTCAAATAATCACCCCCCCCAACCCCGATAACAGAAATCAATTAACACGAAATATATTGCCGTAATTTTAAAATGGTACGATTCAAAGTTTGGGAAATATTTACACCATGGATATGTATGAATTGTCTTGTGAAACGTAGTATTCGTTGGTATTTATACATATCAGGGATAGATTTAATTTTAGAAGTAGGAATGGAGAACATAGTAATGTGGGCGCGCGTCAAAGTCCCGGACCCCCTTCCACGGGACAGATGGGGGGGGTATGAAAGAAGAGGCCTGAGGGTCATAGCGACAGAGGTAATAAAAAGGAATTACGTATTTTTCGCCGTCCCCGTCAGCAACGTCATCAAAACGTATAGTTTAAGCGAGCCAATAAGATAATTTAAACTTTTCGTTACGTGTCAGAGGGAGGGGCTCTATACTGGGTGGTCTATGAGTCGGACTGAAGTAAATGCTAACCGTTCCGTTAAAATACGAATTTTCTAGGTCATTTTTTAACTTAAGTGTTAAAATGAAGGTTTTGATTGTAATAGACCTTTCAATGATAACTTCGATGGGTTAATACACTTTCGATATTTTACCCCTATTTTGAAGGGGGCAGTTCATTTTAAGACAACTTTAGTCCGGCGATTTTCCCCGAGTGTTATTTTAGATTTGTATTTGAGGTTTTTGAAGAACGGGGGGGGGGAAGCAGAGAGGTTTACCAAGAAGTCCTCCCCCCCCCCCCAATTCCGTTTGAAACGTTGAATGCGCGTAATTAGTTCCCTAATGTATTTCCTTTCTCGAATTTGAAAGAAAGAATCGTGGGATAAATTTTTTGACAAATTCCATGATGTGCTTGGTGTGCATGGTCCATCTTTTTGGGGATTTTATAGAAATTGCCGCGTTTTTAAAATGTTTAGCTTAGGACTGATCCATTCATTGGAAAAATACCCCGGTTTTTTTCCGCTTAGCCTTTGAAACGAAAGTTTCTTTAGTCAATTAAGAAGTTTGCGAAGTTTGAATTCTAAAGCGGTCCTTATCATTGATTTTTCAAATAATTTCAATTTCACAGTTTTTGCTATTAAAAGAACTTTATTCTTGGTAGGCTTAACACTTAATTTTTAATTGTCTTGGAAATCATTTAACAATGGGCGTGTCGTGTGTTACTTACGATAATCATTACTGCATTACGTTAATTACCCCAAAGTAATTAGTTCATTGCGTTTTAAAATTGATTAGTTCGAAGAGGGATCGAAAATTGTTGAGCGTTGAACATTCGAAGGATTTAGTTTGTTTTAAAGCTGGCATCTACACATCTAGGATTCACTGTAAGTTCAGTTCGGTTCAGTTCAGCTAGTTTTCAAGGTGTACTTATCAGGGCCGGAAATATTATAAGAAAAAATTCTTATAAGACATGTGTCCAGTGACCCCTCCTTTGACTGGAAAATTTATAGGACATTGTCCATTGGAGTACTATGCAAAAATAGTGTCGCGTCTTCATGGTCAAGCTATCAAAACTTATTGGTCAAAATTTCCAGTGACCCCTTTAGTTTTTAAAAAAATTATGGAACATTTTAAAATTTTATTGGACAATGTCCAGTGTCCTGTGCTTATTTCCGGCCCTGGTACGCTGGTACTTATTGGGCAACGCGTTTAAATCACGCGCAAACTTCGATGTAATTGTAGGCAATGAACTTCACGACATTAAAGTTCCTCAACTGGCAGAATCGTTGAGCGAAGGTGATATAAGATGGGAGAAAGGTCAGCAAAAACGGTTCTATTTTAGTTACCAGGGTTGTCGCGGGGGTCAAGGTGTAAATTTAACAGCGAGTGTGTCCTACAGCCGTTGGTGATAGCGTCAGTGTAGATGAAGTAGTGGCCGAGGTAGAAACGGACAAGACCTCTGTCCCCATTATGTCCCCAGTCGCGGGCGTCATCGAGGAGTTGTTAGTGGAAGACGGTGCCACTGTTCAACCTGGGAAAGTCATTCTGAGAGTCAGAGCCGGAGGTAAAATTGATTCTCATTTTGACCTCAGCCTGTTAAATCAGGTTGACAAAACTTTTAGCTGGTGGAGGCGCCAAAGCCGCCGCCCCCAAAGAAGCGGCACCAGCGGCAGCTCCCGAAGCGGTGGCTCCTCCGGCATCGGCTCCCATCCCCTCGACTCCTCCCCCTGCCCCGCCTGTCCCTAAGGCACCCATCAGCGTTACGCCCACCGCGGCCGTTAAACCCGCCCCCGTCTCCGCCCCAGGAGGTGGAGCACCGGGAAGTACCATCAGTGGTACCAGGACGGAACAAAGGGTCAAGATGAATAGAATGAGGTTAAGAATCGCCCAGCGTTTGAAAGATGCTCAAAATACTTACGCCATGTTGACCACGTTTAACGAAATTGATATGACGTAAGTACAATGTACTTGTACCTTTCTTTTCGGGTGGGGAAATATTGAAAGGGCAAGTTCTTGTGTCTCAGGAATATAATGGATATGAGGAATCGTCACAAAGACGCTTTCTTGAAGAAACACAATGTCAAGTTGGGTTTCATGTCGGCCTTTGTGAAAGCGGCCGCCTTCGCTCTTCAGGATCAACCAGTGGTCAACGCCGTCATTGACGAGGGAGAGATTGTCTACAGGGATTACGTCGACATCAGCGTGGCCGTTTCCACCCCCAAGGGATTGGTCGTACCCGTACTTAGAAACTGCGAACATTTAAATTATGCCGGCATCGAGAAGGCCATCAATGACATCGGAGAAAAAGTAAGTTCCTTTCATTCATTTCATACGTCGGGGTTGGACAAAGTTGGGGGTCAAAAGGTCAGGGAAGGTTAGTCATAGGTTAAAAAAGGTCAGAATGGTCAGGCGGTTTTAAAAATAGGTCAGAATGGTCGGGACGTTTTAAAAATAGGTCGGAACGGTCGGGGCGGTTTAAAAACAGATCGGAACGGTCGGGCGGTTTAAAAATAGATCGGAACGGTCGGGGCGGTTTAAAAATAGGTCGGAACGGTCGGGGCGGTTTAAAAGTAAGTCGGAACGGTCGGGGCGGTTTAAAAATAAGTCGGAACGGTCGGGGCGGTTTAAAAATAAGTCGGAAGGGTCGGGGCGGTTTAAAAATAGGTTAGAACGGTTGGGACGGTTTAAAAATAGGTTAGAACGGTTGGGACGGTTTAAAAATAGGTCGGAACGGTCGGGGCGGTTTAAAAATAGGTCGGAACGGTCGGGGCGGTTTAAAACTGGGTCAACGTGGTCGGGGCGGTTTAAAACTAGGTCAACGTGGTCGGGACGGTTTAAAATTAGGTCAACGTGGTCGGGACGGTTTAAAATTAGGTCAACGTGGTCGGGACGGTTTAAAACTAGGCCAGAATGGTCTTTAAGTACGCCAAGTTCCAACTTGCGCGTGACCGCCTCTTGTCTTTGTTACTTAAGGCCAGAAAAGGGGCCTTGGCTATTGAAGACATGGACGGAGGCACTTTCACGATAAGTAACGGTGGCGTCTTTGGTTCTCTCTTTGGAACGCCCATAATAAACCCGCCGCAGTCGGCCATCTTGGGAATGCACGGCATTTTCGAGAGACCAATCGCCATCAAAGGAAAGGTAATTAACAATTAACAGTTCTTCGCGTAATTAACGCCATAACAATTGAATTAAGTTTGAGTGCTTAAACGCCATCACAACCTTTGACATTTCAGGTTGAAGTTCGACCAATGATGTACGTCTGCTTAACGTACGACCATCGTTTAGTTGATGGACGCGAAGCCGTTACTTTCCTGCGAAAAATTAAGTCAGCTGTTGAAGATCCCGTTGTCTTGCTTCTAGATGTCTGAGATGGATTTTAGGAATTATCAAATTAACGCCCCCCCACCCCCTCCCCCTCTCACTTCTTCTCCCCCCAACAAACAAACAAATAAATAAATAAACATTTTCATCTGCAATTTATTAGAAACAAACTAAAGGAAACGGAGAAAACGTTGCAGTCATTTGGTAAGAAATTAATGAACCCACAATTGAAATAATTACGTAATATTGAGATCTATGGGGAATTTAGTTTTGACTGTTATTAGGTCGAAAATAGGCTTAATTATTTGGTCAAAAGTAGACTGATTTATTTGGCCATTAATAGGCCAAAAATAGGCTTTGTTATTAGGTCAAAAATAGGCTTATTATTTAACCATTAATAGGCCAAAAATAGGCTTGATTATTAGGCCAAAAATAGGTTTAATTATTAGGCCAAAATAGGTCAAAAATAGGCTTACTTATTTGGCCATTAATAGGCCAAAAATAGGCTTATTTATTTGGCCATTAATAGGCCAAAAATAGGCTTCATTATTAGGTCAAAAATAGGCTTATTATTTGGCCATTATTAGGCCAAAAATAGGCTTGATTATTAGGCCAAAAATAGGTTTAATTATTAGGCCAAAAGTAGGCTTGATTATTAGGCCAAAAATAGGTTTAATTATTAGGCCAAAAGTAGGCTTGATTATTAGGCCAAAAATAGGTTTAATTATTAGGCCAAAAGTAGGCTTGATTATTAGGCCAAAAATAGGTTTAATTATTAGGCCAAAAGTAGGCTTGAATATTAGACCAAAAATTGGTCTACTTGTTGAAGCAAAAATGCCCAAATTATTTATTAGGCCAAAAAAACGGAGCAGTCAAATTAAATAGACGAAATGTCTATTTTTTGTTCTTTGCAGATTTGCAAAGAAGTCGTTATTATTATTTTTTCAGAAATTTAAAATTTGTTAAAATAGTTGTAATAGTCACTACTTTCCTTAATTCCTTTTGTCTTTCTTCCTTATTTCCTTAATTAGTTTGCCAAGCATTTAATGAAATAAATTAATTAATTATTGACGGTAAAATTAAATTTAACTCAGAAACTGTTAGAAATTGGTTAAAACTTCGGAAAACAAAGAAAAAAATAATTAAAAAGTTAAATATGTGGGATTAATATAATATAACTTAATTTAGATTAGTTTCAATTACTTAAATCTAATTTAAAGGGGTAGTCGCGCAATCAGAATTACGCGACTAACCCTTCAATGGTCCCTCAAGGTCATGATGACACGGTATGTATTAATTACGCGACTACCCCTTCAATTTGACCCCTCAAGGTCATGATGACACGGTATGTATTTGCGACTACCCCTTCAATGGTCCCTCAAGGTCATGATGACACGGTGTGTATTTGCGACTACCCCTTCAATTTGACCCCTCAAGGTCATGATGACACGGTATGTATTTGCGACTACCCCTTCAATTTGACCCCTCAAGGTCATGATGACACGGTATGTATTTGCGACTACCCCTTCAATTTGACCCCTCAAGGTCATGATGACACGGTATGCATTAATTACGCGACTATCCCTTCAATTTGACCCCTCAAGGTCATGATGACACGGTATGTATTAATTACGCGACTACCCCTTCAATTTGACCCCTCAAGGTCATGATGACACGGTATGTATTAATTACGCGACTACCCCTTCAATGACCCCTGAAGGTCATGATGACACAATTTAAGTATTTAAAAAGCATCTTTATTGACCAATGATCGTCTTGGTATGAACTTGATTCTAACTGGATCTTTACATCTAAGTACCAAGTCGGGGGCTAAGACGACCTTGTCTCTCGGATCCAAGGAGACCAACTTAAAGTTAAGTAGTACTTGGGACAATAAAACCTTCAATTCGATGTTCGCGAATTTCTGGCCTAAATTAGTTTTCCGTGGGTCAAAGGTCAATTATGAGATTGGTTATTTTATAAGCTTACCGATGCAGTTTCTAGGTCCAGCCGAAAATGGTATAAAGGCGAATGGGTGCTTTGACGTTTCGTTTTCCATAGAGAAGCGTTCGGGGTCAAAGGTTTCCGGGTTGGGGTAGATATCGGGGTCACGATGAAGCATGTAAATGAAAACGTAAACTTCGGTGCCATTTGGTAACACTTTATCGCCTGTAATACGGTATAGTCTTGCTGAAGGTCATCTTGAGGTCAAGATATGTAGCTAATTTATATATACCAATGGTCAGATCTTCCTCCAACTTCCTGGCGAATCCTGGTATGGGCGGGTACAAACGTTGGCATTCCTACACAAAATAATGTTATACATGGCAATTATGTCATTTGAAAACGACATAATTACCTTGATAACTTTGTCCATGTACTTGGTGTCCTTCATGTTATCCAAATTGATGTTATTCGTCGTGGTTTCACCGCCAGTAACTTCGACTAATTCGTTGTAGACCTTGTCCTGAATGTCCCCGTAAAGCCCGAGAAGGTATAGTACCCACGTGAGACTCGTGGATGTCGTATCGTGACCCTAAAGACCGTTAATAAGGTTATTGAAGGTCACAGGTCAATAGAGTAATATTTTACCCCGAACATGAAGGTGTTGACCTCATCCGTCATGTCTTTCTCTGTGAAATCAGGATTACGGTAATGTTCCTCCAGTAAGAGGTCCAAAAATGCTAATTTCTTTCTCGGGGTCGAAAGGTCATTATCCGAATTATTATTTCCGGGGTCATTCTGGCCTTTCTTCTCCCTGATTACCTTTTAAATATTTTAATATCCCTCTAAATGTCAAGTAAACAACATTTGAAAGGTTTACTTGGGCCGTCGTATTTTGAATAATTCCTATGTTTTTCTTAAAACGTAGTCCATCGCTGGTCAAGTGGTAGATCAAGTCTGACCACAGCCAGGGACGCGGTGCTCGTAATGACAGCAGTCTGGTCATTCTGTTAAGTCACGGTTCATTGTATATTACTTGAGCGGCTTGGGTTGCCTCAGTGGCAATCCAAGTCACGTACGCTACGATGAGGATAGTTTCCTGGAAGGTTATAAGTAGTCTGTGGACTTACTCGTGAACTGCCGTGCAGTACTCTGAATCGTGATTCTCCTGGTAGTTACCTCGAACGCCCATTGCCGTTTCTGAATTGCATTTAACAAATTGACGCTTGGGGACTGTTGCGTTGGAAAACGGTCTCTTACCACTTATAATGTCCAAGGTGCAATAAGTCAACAGGGGCACGATATCAATCCATGGCTCTTTGGAATGAGAGCGTATCTTTTCCACAAGTACTTCGGCGTGATGGTTCATAATGGGCAAGAAGTCTTGCAGTATACGAAAATGGAAGGTTGGCGTCAAAAGTTTGCGCCTCGAACGCCATTCCCGACCTTGGCTACAAAGCGCCAATAAACGGTTGCATTATTTGACTGGACATCGCGCCTAGACTTGAGACTCTTCTCTTGACTGACCTGGTTACTAGTCCCTTTCCAAGCCACGGTTCAATGAACCTGTACAGTTTGCTCTTGTTAATAGAGACGTTACTGGACAGCAACGGCTAGACAAGTAAATGTTACAAAATATACCGTCGTGATGATAGAAGACGTACAATAGGACAGACGTCAACAGACTGTCACTTACTTCGACAGTTTTTGGACCAAAGAGCATTACCACGGGTGTGGTTCCTAACCATAGTAGGACCATCTTCTCCTTGCAATAGACGCGGCACGTGCCTTGCCTTATTTCGAAGGTGACTGGTCATAGTGCCATAGAGAATTATAGTAAGAGGAGTAGAGGCTTGATTACAAGTCCACTCCTCTTGATATAATTCTCACTGGAACGCTTAGCTTACGTGTGGACGGTGTTGAAATATTTGATGGTTTCATGGTCCCGACTTGTTTTAAAGACAAATACAAGGGAATTAGGCGTGGACCCGCGATTTCGTTGACTTTTCGGACAAATTTGACGAATTTGAACAATTTCCAAAGACACAAGGGCAACAAAATCGTCAATAGAAATGTCAAAATGACTTTCAAGAGGATATTGTCGGCCTCCATCGCGTTGGTAATCAAAGAACAGTTTGATTTAGGTGTACTCGAGTGCGCCGATTTGTTGGGTTCATTTTTAATCGAGTAAGATAAGAGGAAACTTGATACGATGTAAATGCGTTTCTACTGATTATATAGTTGTTTAAACAAAAGAGGTTCTTAGAGAAATGGTGCTGTCAAGGCCATCGTCAACTCCGTTACTTAGTCGGGCATTTAACAAATAGTATCCTTCCGCCGTAGTTTCTTACTCGCTGACAAGTGACGATGTTTCCTTATATTAGTTTCAATCTATATTTAAAATTCCAGTGTCTTATGTCTTACAACGCGTACTCTATTTAACAGAAATAAGGTTGATAGCGCGTTTCCACCGATTTATAGACGGGCTTTATGGCTTTTGGGGCTTGATTTACCGCCATCTTGCAAAATGGCGGACTTAAATGTAAAAACATTCATTCTGTCCGCCCGTTTCCACCAGTTTTGATAATATTCGTGGTTCCCTGTATCCCATAGACTAACGGATATTTCACTCCAATTTAATTACTCCGTTTAAAATGCCAATGCCAACGACATTGCACTGCAATAATGCCGTTTTCTATTGGCATTTTCTATGGAGCAATTTTCTTGGATTGAGAATACGTAAGTTCCTTTTTAAATTGCCGCATTATACGCATCTATGACTAATTTAATATTGCTCCATGGCGGTAGTCTGCTAGCAGCCAATGAAAAACGACCTTTGTCATACGAGACGTAGTCACGTGACCTAGAGAGAAAAAATCCCCCTAATTTTGCCATCATATTGAAGTCGTACGTGTTTCGGTAATATCAATTACAACCTCTATTTTAATACGAAATGCGATCGAGTTTTAAAATATTTAGAAAAACTATCCTAAATAAATTTATTTGGTTTCGACATGAATTTAGAAGTCGTACATTTTGAGGTGAGTACATTTTAAATTAATTTATAGATTCAAATTAGGCTTAGCGATTGGTATTAAGAGTAAATTAACCAAAATGGCGTGGACTGAATTTCATTAACAAATTCAATTAGTGCGCCTCACGCTGTATTTTATTGATTGATGAATTGTAACGCGACATCAAATCGGTTATCGGAAAATTTTAATATCGCTATTAAGCGAGGTAATTTAAATCAAAATAAATTACTTTAATATAACTAAATAATTAGGTTTAATTTAAAAGGAATGAATAGTACTTATTTTTAAGTGTTTTCCCTGGTAAGTTCACTCTCAGATTGTGAAATGGCGCTGCTCTTTAAAGGTATCAAAACAAATCAATAATATTTGAACAACTTCGAAACAACTGTAGTCTTTTTTCCCTTGGGAATTTTGGTGCCTCGCAACTTAATTCGCTCAAAAACTACAAGTATAGCTTTAAGTACTGAATGGGAAAGAGCGTCCGGGTTGGACACCAACCGGACATTACTTGAAAATTCGTTTTTGTTCAAGGGTGCCAAGGGTCAAAGGAGAAACTAAAAAAAGCTAGGGAATTTAAAAATGGGTCAAAAGGGTTATGGAAAATTTTATGGCAACCCTGTTTTTTTGGTCATCTCATTGTTAAAGTCTACCCTCTCAAACTTGGCGGCCGTGTACCGAGGGGCCCAACCACTTTATACATAAGTGCATATGATAGACTACAGTCGGCGCCACGTTTATTTAAATCCCAGAAAATAGTACTCGTTCGGGACTACCCCAAATAGAGAGCTTTCAGATGGGATAGTAGTACGTCACACCCTAGCTCCCAAGTCTTACCGGCGCTGTTCTGGTAGCCATATTGGGGGTGGTCTCAGCTTCATTCCTGCAGTATAAACCCACCCACCAATATGGCAGCGTAACTTATGTCACATGCAGTATACATTTTTTTTCATCTCAATGGCATAACTTCACCAGTAATTTAGCGCTAGTACTTGCTTGTTTATGTAAATATGCAAATAGTGGTGTTTACAGTGAGGTTACAAGAGGTCGAAGTAGGCTTTCTCTAGCTAATTATTTTATTCCAGGCGTCAGGGGGGTGTCCCCGCGTGTATATGGGGGCGGGGGGCATGAAGTGGGAATCTTGATAAACGACCCGATAATCTGTAGTATGAAGCCAGGGGTGGTGGGGGGCACCCCCCCGCTCTTAATGGATACTCGGGGCAAATATTAATAAAGTGCTTCGGACACAAAGTTACCACTAAAGTGTTATTTAAAGGGGAATCAATACAACACCAGTTATACTAGCGACCAAGGGGGGACACACTTTCTCTTAGCCGCATACTGATAGACTGGAATTGAATACCCCTTTTGTCCTGTTTAGACGTAGATTGCATTAAAACTACAATCAAAAAGTAGTTCTTAAAATTTTAATTTTTATTCTGTTATTGGGCAGAGTTCCAAATATGGTTTTGTTAATTAAAAATACACGCTTTGTTAAATTAATTTAATTTAAAATAATCTTAATGATCTAAAGCGCTTCTGAACTTCTGAAATTTCGTAAATTTCTATAAAGTTAACAGAATAATATTTTGACGAAAAAATGCCTTTCATTCTCCCTCCTTTCAAACAGTTAATTTTTGAGGGTTTTAGGATACAATTTTAGGAAGTGTCCGTCCCCTCGACTGGCGAGAATTTCCCGTTAGTAATTCTCGGATGCAATTTGATGGTCTCGAATAAATTAAACGCGGAATTGGCCAAGTACTTCACTCCACTCCACTCTTCCCTCTCCTCCATGCCGGGCTGGCTTTATTCAAAATACGCATTCCGCCTAAAAACAAACAAAAGGCGCTTAACAATTAACTAGGTACTTAGTTTTAAATACTCCGAAATGGAATTCGCACTTTTCTAGATTAATTATCTCGCCATCTATTTGGGGCAGTGACGTCGCGCTCTGGTCACTCGCTATGGTCCTACCAGAAGGGGATAATTCTGAACAAGGATGATACTGTGTATCATCTTAATACTTTAGCAAATCTAATAGACCTAAATGTCCTCTTTGATCTAGTGTTCTCGAATTTTCCCTAATTGCAAAGCATTCTCCCGAAAACAGTCCCAAATAAATCAAAAAAGCGATCAGAAAACCGAATATTTCCATAATTTTCAAATTCCTTTTGTCAAATCTCCGCTTGTAATTAAGATGGCTCCTTGCGCCACGCAAATCTAATAGACCTAAATGTCCTCTTTGGTCTAGTGTTCTCGAATTTTCCCTAATTGCAAAGAATTATCCCGAAAACAGTCCCAAATAAATCAAAAAAGCGATCAGAAAACCGAATATTTCCATAATTTTCAAATTTCTTTTGTCAAATCTCCGCTTGTAATTAAGATGGCTCCTTGCGCCACGCAAATCTAATAGACCTAAATGTCCTCTTTGGTCTAGTGTTCTCGAATTTTCCCTAATTGCAAAGAATTCTCCCGAAAACAGTCCCAAATAAATCAAAAAAGCGATCAGAAAACCGAATATTTCCATAATTTTCAAATTCCTTTTGTCAAATCTCCGCTTGTAATTAAGATGGCTCCTTGCGCCACGCAAATCTAATAGACCTA
The DNA here is from genome assembly GCF_054372755.1 of Phalangium opilio. Classification (NCBI taxonomy): domain Eukaryota; kingdom Metazoa; phylum Arthropoda; class Arachnida; order Opiliones; family Phalangiidae; genus Phalangium; species Phalangium opilio. The sequence continues at coordinate 488,349 of NW_028324166.1, read as the reverse complement.
AATGTCCTCTTTAAACTAGTGTTCTCGAATTTTCCCTAATTGCAAAGAATTCTCCCGAAAACAGTCCCAAATAAATCAAAAAAGCGATCAGAAAACCGAATATTTCCATAATTTTCAAATTCCTTTTGTCAAATCTCCGCTTGTAATTAAGATGGCTCCTTGCGCCACGCAAATCTAATAGACCAAAATGTCTATTGGTGCTATATAGTGGGATCTATATCTATCATTTTCTGGAAGGATTTGGTGAAGGGTCATTTTATAATAGACAATCACGTGATTGTCGCTCGCTTCACTACCTCAAATTTAATTTCTAATACTATTTGTTATTATATAACGCGTGCGACTGGATTAAGACCCCATCCATTTGTCCGTTGGATCTACTTCATTTTAATTGATCATTGATACTCGCCTCGGATTTGAGTTTTAGCAATAAGACTATATATTGTGGTACCAAGGATACTTAAGTTGTACGTATTAATGAATGGCAATGCATTAAGAATATACTATACGTATCTTTCCCTGCTCTTGGGCTCCGATTCAAATCGCGGTAGCTGGCTGGTGATTTAAATATTTTTCGCATTGATAACGAGAGAGAGGTTATAGGCCTACCCTCGCGTTCTACCATAAGATGAAGTACGTTCCATCTTCTATAAGTACCACGTGACTAATATGGTTTTGTAATAAGTTCCGTATGTACGTGTATGTATTCAAAAGTGATCCAATTGAAAATTGGAGACGTTTTATATAAGAAAAAAAAATAGTTTTGGTGGTAATCTGTTGCGGTAAGCCTTTGGGACACTCATGTACCACTTGAAGAATAACCAGTGTCCAACTTATAATATAACAAATCTTACGAACTTATGATCTTACCGTATCATTATTTTAAATCCGTGGAGGGTGGAGGGGGGTTGTGGAAGAGGAGAGAGATAGATTCCTTAATGATGGATATATGCAAATTGAGACGCGTTCCCCCACGTGTGCGAGCTGCAGGATAAGCCCTTAGATTTCCCTGCAAATCAATAAATACATTCACCCAACAAATAGAATGAATCTCTTGTTTTCTCGTTCTTCCCAAAACCGATCAGGAGCAAGGAACACGGCGCCGTCAAAAGACAACTGGTAACACACCGTGTAAGCCAAGACACTAATCCTACCATGGGATCGTACCAGGACGCTCAGGCTTCAACTGGGAACGCCGAACTCATTTGGTCTTCAATGTCGACGACGCGTGGTTGAGGTTGAGTAGCAATACCGTGGGTAGGCGATAGCTTTGTGGGTCGCTTAGAGGACCAAGGGAACAGTACTTAAAGTTAACTTTTACCAGAAGTGGGATAAGGGACAAGAAATAAAGAGCTCTAGCATTGGTAGTAGATCCTGCAGGCACTAGTGAACAAATTTGAGGATTTTATGCCACCGCTTCCATCGCGCCAACCTACACTAGAGAGAAAACAATTGGTCGAGTTCCAAAAACATTTCCTACCCCCCTTCAACTCAAGCTAAAGCCGCGGAACACGGACGAAGCTGGTGCTTGAATCTAGTTCGGCCCCCGTCTACCACCACCCGAGAGCGTCTCGCGTTTTGGAGGGGAAATTCAGAAACCGCTACCAGAGCGCCAACCGTTGGTGTCTTATCAAGAATATTCACTTTCGCCAAGTGATGAATTTGGTTAGCTCAGTACTTCCATTCCCTTATCTTACTTCTGGTCCTCAACCATCTCATGTACTATTTTCTCGGGAAAGATCAAACATGGGGGCGACTTACATCTTGGGGCTTTGCCTTCCTTCTATCAAACAAAGGGAATCCGGTGTTTGGGGTCGGGGGTCGTGGATGGCGGGGTGTACACAAAAATAATGGTGACAAACGCTTAGTGTCTCTCTTGTTTGATTTGACAACCGAGAAAATATCATGGAGGGGGAGGAGGTGATGGTATGGAATTGCCAGATCAGCGCGAGCCAAGAGGTACTATTAGCATTAATGATTAAACAATGGGGGATGAGGGTTAGGGGGCAGGGACAGCGACCCCATTTTCCCCCAGAATGCATTTAGAACTTGGTAGGTAGATACCGATTTAAATCGTTTTGCTGCCGCCGTCATATTTGCATACGAGGAAATTTAATTACTTTTCCTAAGTGAAATGACGCGAAATTAGTAATATTTAATGTAAATTATTTAAATTTGACCTAAATATTATGCCTACGTCGTGTTAATATATTAGTTATTTTTAATAATTAAAACTAACAACTAACTCTCTTTTGGATATTTTTGCCAATTCATTGAAGGAGATTTAACTTCTAGAAGCGGTTTGTTACTTCCCATGCGTAGAACCATCCCACTCATGTATTTAAATGGCTTCAATTTGACCTTAATATTAGCTACGTCAAATTAATTTCTTGCCTTTAACAATTAAAAGTATATCTTTAGGCGATAATGTTGTCAATTCATCAAAGTAGATTTATCGCCTTAATTCGATATAAAATTTTAACGAAGGGATTACGTGATATGTTGGAAATTGTCACGTTCCGACGATACTATATCTATCTATGTGGTGGGGCTAGGAACCTTAATCCAATTGGTCGATGTTAAAACGTATTACGATATATAATCCCCCCCCTCCCGCGAGCATGTCGAAATCGGGCTTTGTACAATAGAAGGTAGATAGATTGGATTTGTACACGGCATAATTTGATCGTCTCTCTCTCTCTCTCTCTCTCTCTCTCTCTCTCTCTCTCTCTCTCTCTCTCGCTCTCTCTCGCTCTCTCTCTCTCTCGCTCTCTCTCTCTCTCGCTCTCTCTCTCTCGCTCTCTCTCTCGCTCTCTCTCTCGCTCTCTCTCTCGCTCTCTCTCTCGCTCTCTCTCTCGCTCTCTCTCTCGCTCTCTCTCTCTCTCTCGCTCTCTCTCTCTCTCGCTCTCTCTCTCTCTGAGCCAAAGATCGGATAATACCTTCCTACATCTCTCTCTCTCACACTCACTCACTAAAGGTCCCGTAACATGCTTGCATGTAACTTTGGGATTATAAGAGGTATCCACGAATGCATACGGCTAATTGGAATTAGTCATTGTGTATAGCCATAGTCTCAACTTATCTTTCACCTTCTGCGCCTAGAAACTCGCGTTGCTACCAGCCAATCAAATTACAGTTTAGAATTAACGGATGGGAAGTTTCCAAGGCCGGCAAATAAAACCAGGTTGAAATTAAGACGGAAAATACTTGGGGGCGCAATTATTCTTAGTATTTTTATGGATACCTTGAGGTATACGGGGGAAATCAATAGAGTCCCTTTCTTAACATAAATAGTTGAACTAATTTTGATTGGATTGTTTCAAATTCTCTCAATTATGAGGAATATTTGCTAACATTGAAACACTGTATGTAACCTTGGAACGTGATAGATAAGATTGTCCTTTTTCCAATTAATGGTGTCGAGTATTTGGACATCCATCAAATTCAGCTCGGGAAATTTAGGTTTATGGATTGTTCCTTCTTTAGAACGGTAACAATGTAAATGCGCTTTGAGATTGAGACGCCGGAAGCCCAGAAATCTGAAAGTATAATGGTCACGAAATACTTAAAAGTATATTATAGATCTAGTTGTCTTTTTATCAAAGGTACCAAGTACTCTGACCTATCCCAACGAGAGTCACAGTCTAGTGAATAAATAAATAATTAATTCACTATTTTCAAAAGGATACTGTCTAACATTTTAGGGTCAAAACTCCACGTTACAGTAACATTTTGCAAAATCCCTGTGATACCACTAATGGTCCTCTCCGCAGTTATCCTAATTACTCATTCAGGGCCCCGATATAATCAGTTTTAATATGAAATGAACTAATTTTGATATACTAAAATGGTAATTTTTTAATCGTGTTACAGGCACTTTTTTGAGGGGTTAGGGGGTGGTGGGGGTGGGTGGGTTATAGGTTGTTAATTAGTCGGGCGTGAGTGAGGAGTGACTAATTATCATATTGGCCGGATCATCTATAGCAATAACGATCAGGTGGGGCTTAATTTAACTCACGGCATTTGAATACGCCCTTAAAGAATCTTCGTCTTTCCGAGGGACACCAGGGGATCAACCCTATACCCCCACCTACCCCGCCTTTAAAACCCCAGCCGAGGGGATAACCACTTCAGAAGGATTCATCTGTTACAATATGGACAAATTAATCCAGAAAGAAGTCTCATAAAGAATTCCGCAAAATTCCAAGAAATGTTTTCAATATTTCATGAAATTTGAGAAGTAAATTAAACCGAGAAATAATGGTGTTGCCAGCTGTATATGAAACGTTGAAAATTATTTAGAATCTCGGCAATTATTCCCGCTAATCTCTTGGGTATATTTTGGCCCAGCTCTTGGTGGTTTTAGCAATTCTGCATTTGTTAATTTGATATTTCACGTGCTTTAGCAGTTGAAGGAGTAAGGTCACGTGAGAGGTGAATACGGTCTTTCGCACGTGATTAAGGTCACGTGAGAGGTGAATACGGTCTTTCGCAGTGATTAAGGTCACGTGAGAGGTGAATACCGTCTTTTGCACGTGGTTAAGAACACGTGTAATTTAATATATAAATAATTCTGAACAATCTGCAACAAAAAATATTTAGAATTCAGGAATCTGAAATGGGTTTAGTTTTTTTAGGGGAGGTGATCGAGGCCCGGGAGTGGGTAGCCCCTCGGTTTATAAATCTCTGTAGGCTCGCTTTATGGCGTAAAACCTGTGGTACATGGGTGGCCTAACCCGCGCCCCGCGCCTTCGGGAATGTATATATAAGGCTATGTAATACCTAGAGAAGATGAAAACTTATCTCACGCGAAATCCTAATTAAGGTTCAAACCCCAAAAATCCATAAGACACCCACTTCTCCCCCCCGCTCCTAAGGGGAAGAGGCCATGCATGCATGCTTCCACTCTATGCATGGTCATCTTGGGACATAGATAGATGGGGTACGGATAATTTCAGATCCAAAATGTCCTAAGTCCCCACTGTTTCATTCATTCTCCCTTGAGGCAAGTATAGAATTTCTATTGTTTTCTGGTATATCAAGGTCACTTTTTAAAGGTCGAGACGCCAAAAAACAAATAACTCTGATGCGTTTTAAAATTATACGAAGCGGCATGTTCAAAAATATAACGTATACATTCTTATTTGGAGTTGATACGTTTTTAGGGCGCCATAATCATTCCGTGATGTTAAGAATACATGTCCCTCTTCTCCGCTAGGGTTAGGGAAGGGGGCTGCCCTTCGGTTGGGCGAGAGCCCATTTTGCCCGGGTCCCGGTGATAGCGCGTAGTGGCAGATTAAAACTATATACTTTTCCTATGGTGCGTTTCAGGTCTTTTAGCTTGGGATTCATTTATGGGGCTCGACGCGACCTACCTCGGATTGAGGGGTTGCTTTGGGTCATTTATAGTTTAAAGGTCATCACCGCGCGCGCGCTGGCTGTTATTAACGATCACGGGGTTTCTCTTCTTTTAATTAATGGGAGATAGACGCCAACCATCTCGCCCTTCCTATCACACAGCACGCACGACATATCATTCCGAATAGCAAACCCGCAATTGCAATTATCATCATATGCGCTAACAGGGTGGTTTAGATATTCGTCACTGCAGTATTATTGTCTTTGCAATTTAGGCATAGTAGTTTCCCCCCAAACCTTCGTCGCAAAAATCGCACTGAGTAGTAGATTATGGGAGGATAATACTATTTTAGAATTAAAGCTACTATTTTACGATGTTTTTATTAAGTTCTTGTTTCTGTTTAAACATAATATTGTGTGGAATGAGTCTTGAAGTTATTTAATCGTAGGGTGAAAACTACTACATTTTAGAAGGATAATACTATACCCAAATCTAAGCTGTTGTTGTGACTATTCCATAATGCGATGCAGGAAAAAAACCACTAGGTTGTAGTTGGATAACTTTATCCCCGATTGAACTGAAATATCTAAGCCATCCTGTTTAAGTTGGCGTTAGATAAAAGCTAGTTACAGGTATTTTTAGATTGGAAGTTCTGATACACGAAGCTTCATTAGTCTAACTGGATCCCTATATTTTAATGAGTATAGAGATCTATTAGAGCGCCAGTTAATTGAGAAAATAATGCACGGTCCAAGAGCTAGTGCAGGCCCACGTCAATGGACCTTCAACTAATATTTAAAATTAATAATAATTTACAAAACCGAATGTGATTGGGTAATCTTCGACAACCTTCTAGTTACACTGTTACCAATGTGTTTTATTTAATTCCAGAGTTCCCTTTAAAAATTATACAATGAAACTTTATTACTCAGTTTAAATCTTAATTCATTGTATTTGAACTTAAAAGTTTCAGTTTTAAATATTTTAAGTTTTAGTCGTTGAAATTGGTCCCTTTTTTGTACTTGCCTTGGTACTTTGATTCGGCCGATCGAGTCAGGTCCGTTTCATTTTCAAGTAGTTTCTTGATATACGAAAGTGTGTAAATAAATTGTTGAGGGGGGGAAAAACTGAGCGAGAAAGGTACAGAAAGATTTTTAATTAAATCCGTAAATCATTTAGACTTGAACTTCTTGTCTGAAAGGAAAAACTAAAACAGGCTGCAGTTGCTGCCGCGTCTTTTTGAAGTTTCAAAATTTCTTTACATCAAAGTCTCTAGGCCTAATCTTCGTTCAAATTCGATAGGATGGACACTTGCACCCACCAGAAGCTCGACGTCACTCGCTTGGTGGAGTGATATTATAAGTGTTTTAAATCAACTAAGTTTAATTTTAAACTTGATAAGGGATTGGAAAACTGGGTGAACACTTGCAATGAATAACACAAAAATATAGGGTCAATTTAGTTAATTTTCCCTGGGACCGTAACTTCTAATGGACCCGGGCCAACTGCCTTGATGGGGGCCCTCGATTTTCTAATTTTTTGGGGGGGCCCGAAAACTCTCTCGATGGCCCTAAATAAAAAGGTGGTCCTGAAAGGATGATAGGACCCTATTAAAGTCAAATGAACAATCAATTTTGAGTCGAAAATGTTCTATCACAATTAGGTCTTTAGATATATCCCCTTAACAAGGTACGATTGGCGTAATTTGCCAAGAAGTTGTAGAACTTATGCTATGGAACTGGATAAAGCTCATTGTACATTTTTTTCTGAACCACAAGTACTTGTAGTAACGCGACTAGTTTCATGGTATTATCAGAGATTTAAAAACTTCTTAGGAAGATAATTATTTCCTTATGACAACTGGAGCTGTCCGACCCCTTGTTCAATGTGGAGTTTAAATTTTTCCAGTCCATTCAGTTTTAATAAGAAACAGAAATTAGTCGGGAAAGAAACTTAAGTTCAAAGCCCCTTCCCCCCTCCTATATTTAGTTGGAAAGGGGGGGATAGGCGTTTGATTAAAGAGAAGAGAGTTGGGGTGGGGGGGTTTGCTCGGGAAACGATTATTTGATCAAAACTTAACCCGTTTCTCCTAATTAGATCTCTCTGTCGATGGAATAGAGTTAAAGGGAAGAGGCTGTAAGGAGGAGCGCGGGGGTGGGGAGGAGAAGGTTCTCATTATCATATTGTCCGTGTCATCTATATTGATGCTTCGTCAGGTGCAACTAATGCGAGAAGATCACTACCCCCCATCAAACCCCCCTCCCCGCGACAGCTCACCATCCAGTGATAATGCCAAAATTAGGACGAAGGTACCAACATTCTCAATCCAATCAAGGATTGGAATAGGATTATCTTACTATAATCTAGTGGCTTTCCCTCTGCCCTGTTGAGTATTAAACAACGGTAGATTAAATACAGTTTGATGTTCATGATGTATGTACAGTACGCCAACCCTCCAAGTTTCGAAATCTTTCTCACTCTGTAGTTTCTTTACAAAGTAGATGGAGGCTATCCTCTAGCGGTGCTTCTTGACCTCAATAAATTAACCCAAGAAGGTGACATCTCTTACCCCTATGGTGTTTCCTTCTCTTCTTCTGGAGTTGGGTTCATTTGAATTTTAAGGCATTGATCTTTGAATGCGTTCGAAATTATGTTTGCAATCAAACATGGGCACCTGGCGCTGGTAACTGTGACATTTTCAGTTTGCCAATGTACTGGCCTATGACTAGGGTACGCCTGTTCTGTCCCATTGGGTATCCCGGTGAAGGCACGCGGACGTACTTCTTTCTTATCTCAGATTCGACCTTAATCGAGGATCGTGATGTGATTGTCTCGCCTTGGTTGAACTTCTCGTAAAATGAGCGTTGTCACTTGGAATCCGTTGTGATATCGATTAAACGATAGTTCCAGCTCTTTGGCGTCATACAAACGGAGAGAGACTTCAGTGTTTGGAAGTATATGGGCGTCTGTGTGAGGGGTATCGTGGAACCAGTTGCCGGAAGGATCAACTCATCCCAATTTGACGCTTCATTCAACGCCCGTTACCTACCTGCACCCAGCCTGCATTGTCTCTTTTTCTTTCAAAGACCGAATTCTCAAGAATGGACCGAGGACTGGCTGGCCGCTTCGGGACTGACTGACTACTTTGAGAAGGAGAAATTCACCCTTTTGGAAAATTCATCTAAGTTCCGATTAGATACATTCAAATGAAGCAAATCCAAAAGAACGTCGTAGCCTTCAGCGCCAAAGAAGGAACCGATATTGGAGTAATTAGAAGACTGCAACGAAAATACTCTAATTTGATCAAGGCTAAATAGTGAGTTTAGGTGTGGCTAAATCAGAGGTGTCTCTCTAAAGCCATTTTAAAATTGTTTGTATTGAAAAACCGTTTTCCAAGATTGACCATAAATGATTCAGAAAATATTTCTGAGTGAAACTAGTTTGAACTTTCTAGGGTTGGACTTTGATTTTCAATTCATGACGTGACAAAACTCTTAAGCAGACGACGGGAAGTGCAGGCCCCCTTTGGGCACCACCTAACGATGGTATTAGTTTATTTTGATTCTTAGTAAGATGCCCGCCCACCCCAGTGTTTAAGTTTATAGGCCTATCGTTGGCGTTTTAGGAATGGCGTTCGAGTTGACGCTGTTAAAGTTGGGAGGGAATTTAGGCCCCTTTAATTATTAGGGTCATTTATTAAAGTTTGAAAAAGCCAGTTTAAGACTTTAGGGTTAACGCGCGCTCCATGTTTCGTAGCCTAGCAGGTGCCGGATTAAATAGTTCGGCCATATAAGCGCTGGCTTTAGTCAAGACCCACCACCAGCACCGCCGCCTTTCAAAGCCATCATGCATCGAGATCCTCGAATTACGAGTCATCAAAGACATTACTAGAGCGGATGGTTCGGCCCTCGTACAATTCTGCCTACTCAAAATGATTAAGTACTGTACACAGGGCCGGAAGTAAGCACAGGACACTGGACATTGTCCAATAAAATTTTAAAATGTCAAAAACCAAGGGGGGTCACTGGACAGTTGGACCAATAAATTTTCCCAAGTTTTGTTAGCTTGACTATGAAGATAAGACTCTATTTTTGCACACTCCAGTGGACAATGTCCCATAAAATTTCCAGTCAAACAGGACGTCACTGGACACATGTCCTATAAGAGATTTTTCTCATTTCCGGCCCTGAGTCTGTACATAGTTTTCAGACTATGAGGATTTATACCATTTACACCAGGAGTCCAAGCTACTTGACGGACGAAGTGCAGTGCTCACCAAGTTGCCATGCCTCCTGGTGTGGCGTTGTTTTTAAATTTGTTGTTTAACCATCTTATCTGTATTGAAAGTGGCCTTGAGGGGTTAAAGGGGTTCTTATTCATTGGATGCGAGAGGGGAGGGAGTGGGGGGCACGCGTCAGTGCACGTGTGGGGTGGATGATCCCTTATCGATCATTGGTGGTCCTTTGGTCGGTGTATGTCCTCGTAAGCGTATCAGTCGCACATGGCTAAGCATAAATTAACTCATTACGGATATATAGTTAGCCCCCCCCTCCCACCCACCATAATCATTTCTCCCTTTTCCCCCATAGTCCTTCGCAAACCCCCCACCCCCATTCTTCCAATCTATACAATACACTCGTTGAATAGACTTGGTTCATAAACAATTCAGTTTGCAAACAATAGTCGTCCACTTTTCAAGATGAATTCTAGGCCTAATAATATTAAAAAAAAACACTTATTGACAATGAAATTGTATTCTTGTATTTCATCCCTGGAGCAACAAGTCTCGATTGTCAACACGAGTGGCAATTTTCATTCTCAAAGACAAAGCCGAGTTGAATCAATGGATCGAATCAATTCGGTTAAAATTATGTCCTATCGCGAATGAATTTATAAACTGTCCGACTAACTCCCTGTTGTTCAATTCAATCGTATTCCGTTATGCGATACCATTTTTTTAAGTACCTTGAAAAATTGAGGATTAACAGAAATTAAACGGGGCCATCACTTCAAAATTCGCAAATTAAAGGGAGAGTGAAATGTGCAGACAACTATTTTTAATCCATTGTAAAATAACGTAAAAATTCATTTAGAAATTTTATGTAAATTTCCAGTCTTCAAAGGTAAATATGTTAGGCCTAAATACACTAATTTTTTAAAAGAAAACCACCATTTGAAAGAACCCAGTGGAGCCAATTTCCTTCTTTTCTCCGTATGAAGACCCCATGTTTTGGTGGCACCAATGTTTTGGAGCCCATATCTTCGTAAGTACATGTTGAAGTCCGCGTGTTCCCGTGACCCTTTCACACCCTCTAATTTATGGCAGACTTATCAAAAACAACTTGCATAATTGTATAAAATTACTTGTTAAATTTGATAAGTTTTCTTAATGATTTCGGAGTTACTCGATTAAGAAGTTCTTGTCTAACCATTTCACTCTCCTTTTAACATGTAATATTTCCCTTTAAAAAAATCACTAAAGGACTGCACTTGCACTCTCTGAACATAGTATTCGGTAACAGGAAGGAATTGAGTGTATGGAAGTTGGAGTGTCTATTTGATGATCCCGGCAGATCTGATAACACTCCGACCTCCCTTAGTTCCGGAAAGCAAAATTTGTAAACCAATCTTGTATCATTCAATCCCATAGAATGCACAGCTTCGCATTGTAACTTAGAGCCTCACATTATATCCCGTCAAGGATCGAGTTAGGGGTGAGGGATTTGAGAGAAGGGGGGGGGGTTTACAGCCCCACTTGACAGTTGTTGAAGGGGAGGGGAGAAAGACGGGGGAACGAAACCTCACTGTCAGGAAAAGAAAGTATATTCGTAGTAATAAGAAATGTGATTCCCGGACTGGCAAGAGTAATTTGTAATCGCAGAGCCTACAGAAAGAGCCTGTGCCTTTTGGCGTTCACGCGTCTAAGGCGAATACGGTGCCCAAAGGCTTAACCTACGTACCTACATTTATAACGAACTAAAGGGAAGCTTAGGCCTAATGTCTACCCTAGAAATTTTCAGAGCGAAAACTAAATATTTGGATTGCATGGTATAATTAATTCTTTTAGGGTATTATCATTAAAAATTAATTTTGCGAAAATTTGTTAAAGCAACTAAAAGTTTCTGAAGCTTATGTTTGTCTTTTGAAGTTCTTACTTTGAAAACTAAACTTTCTTCTTTTTTGTTCGAATGGAAAATGAATAAGATTGTCTTTGATTTTAATAAATTTCCCGTGTTTTTAGAAAGATAAATATCGTGGTTTAAATAATATTTTTCGACATCTTGAACCTCATTGAAAACTACTACGATAAAGTCCTCAAACGGCAGAAAAGCACACCGTTCATCACCATTCCAGTCAAATTGCCCATTATACTTAATTTATTTTTAATTAATTTTTGATTTTTTAAACACAACGATTTAATTAACGTGGCTTTCGCATTTAAAACAATACAAAAATTACATTAGTAGAAATGCTATCCGTTTCTTCATATTTGAATCGTTTACAGTTCACCTTATTCCCGAACAGGGTGCCAAGGCTTAACGCGCGTTTTATTTTATTTAATAAATCTGGGTCAAAATGAAGCGTCGTCTGCTTCATAGTAGAAAATATTGAAACGTTTCTACTGCGAAGCGTACGACACGTCATCTTGACCCGGATATGTTAGTTAAAAATGAACGGGCGTTAAGCCTTGGTACTCGCATCGGGAATAAATAAGGTGGATTGGATTTGATGAGGTTTGTCCTTTATGGTTAATCCGTCCGTATCAATGTCTGTTTCGGTTCATATTCGTCTTTGTTAGTTGGGTTGGGGCCGAGGGGGGTTTGGGGGGGGGGGTGTACAGTTGAGTGGAGTATGTTGGGGAGTCGCTAAAGGAATTCGGTAATGAAAGGTGAATCGATACGGAACAGATGTTGGTTGGGCTGCTCGGCGTTTTCATTCAAAATGATTTTTGAATAGAAATCTAGATAGCCTCTTTCCCTTCCTTATCTGCCCTCCTTGTGTGTGTGTGTCCTTTCTTCTGTCCTTAGCCTCGCCCGGGGGGGGACCGAGGAGGAACCCCCCTTTATCCGAAAGAGGGCCGGGGGGTGTATACATTATTCCTAGCGGAAGACATTCCCTTATTTCCTCAATAGAGGATAGAGAAAGAGAGATGCATTTTACAGCATTCGCTTATTCAAACCGATATTCTCACATTAATCTCATCTGATTTATAGCATAAGTCAATAATCTAACGTTCCCAATAAGTTAATGAGTTATTTCTCAACCCCCTGGTGGTCACTTATGATAAGTTTGCGTTCTAGTTGTGGGGCGGAAGTGGGGTTTTTTTTATACTGTAAGCTTTCTTTTAATCTTTGAAAGTTGTTGCTAAAATTATGGTCTGAGTTTAAAGTGACTCTGATAGAAAAGGGGGCGCTGTCAGTTGAAAACATCACGTGGTCTAGCGGTCGCTAATTGGTTACAGTTCCCAATGGCGGTTTATAAATCACCAATGAAAACTTACCTAAATTTATATAGATTTATCTCAAATTAACGGTTGTTTTAGTGAAAGTTAATGTTATTTTGTCAATGAAAATTTATTAGAAAAAAAAGTCACGTGACCAATTAATTCTACCTTTAACTTAAAAGGCGTTGAAGTAAACGTAAGAAAAAATACTTTTAATTTTTATAAGATTGAAGACAATTAAGGCTGTAAATTATGAGGTCGGGTTTTGGTGACATACGCTAAATTCATCTTCAAGAAAAATGTTGCTCTTAGGATTTGGGCTAAAGTTGCTTGTTTCGGGGGGGGGGGGGTTGGGCCCCCGGGAGCGTGCGTTTAGCTCAGTTTCCATGACTACTTTCTTCAGATCCCAAATCGCGAGAGTTTCTTCAAGAGGGGACCAACCCCTTCAGAAGACCCTCGAAGTGAAAGAAAAACAAATAAAGTAGATCCCTGGGAGGAACGAAAACCCTTCTTAGAGTAACAGGAGGACGTCGTCTAGTAAGTTATGAGACTCCGCGCCACTTCTGTAGACTCTGCAGCCAAAATCAGATGGTTGAGGTTCAAACTTGTGTTACTTAATAATATGGGGTTGGAGACAAAGGAATTGACACTTCAACTTACACCGATATGGCTGCCATCGATCTGTCACCGTGAATGTAAAAAATAATTGAGTAATTGAGCTGCAATGTATTGAATTTTAAGGACACTTCAATCCTTGGAAATTGCCAATGGAAAACGGCTTTAGAGTTTATAGCATATCATAAAATGGGACTGGTGTTGTTAGGGTTAAGGGACGTAATTAAAATTTTTTGGAGCAAAATCGTTTCGAACTCGGGATTGTTCATTTACGCTACTAGTGCTAATTTCCTTAAAATAGTGTTAAAATAAGCTTGGAGGGAAGAGGCGAGATGGAGTGGAAATCTCCTTGACTTTAACCTCTTCTACTGAGTCCTTCCAGCATCTTCATGGGCTTTTCGGTAGGGTTGTACGGTGGCTTTAAAAAAAAAGAATTAGGTGTAATTCGTCAGAACTAGATTCTGTTTTTAAATGGCGCTACGCGGCAGCACTTAACAATCCCTACCAATGGGTAGGGGCTTGCGCTAAGTACCTTTGAAGACTTTCATTGCATGCCGCACTTAACTGGCCCACGAAGATTTTTACTCCATCTCATCCCTCCTCTAAGAAATAAATAATCTAAATTCAATCTTTATACTCCCTTTAAAATTTATAAACATTATCCAATCAAGTTGTTTTAGGTTATTTAAGATGGGCGTGCACTGAACAAAAATAAACCAGTTTCAGTTTCCAATAGAGCGCTACAGACAGGACTTCCAACTTTTGGAGAAAACCTTCGTGGTTTTCGTAACTCAACTTCACATCAAAGTTCTAGCCTAACCAATGAAATTTCAAATGATCATAGAAACCAAAACAAGTTGGGGGAAACCATCTAATCTAGGCAGTTTTTTTGCGGAGATCTTGCATAGCGTCGGCGAGGGCCAGGGTTTTGTATAGGGAAAAACCTTTTTGATAAATTCTCTTCCGCTTAATGCGTCTAATTCGCTCGAATTCCGACTCGTACCTATTCAACGTTTACCCAAATTGAACTATAGGGGGTAAAGGCAACGATGAGACATACGCGGTGAGTCCGGGCCACCATCGGTCTCGTGTCGATGGGCCTTTGGGGTATTGCTTTCAATATTTCAAACGAATGTTGCTCGACGCCAAAATCCTCACGTCGTCAAAAGTTTTAATTTTTTCTCTCTCTGCGACTCCCTCTCTCTCTCTCTCTCGCGAACGTGACAAAATTGGGATTTCAAAGTTAACTTTGTTGGGTCTGAGCTTCTATGTGTTCCAGCAAGCATCCCAGACATTTTTAAGAATTTTTCAACCGACTCCGGTGAATTTTAACACTCGAATCTATTGCAATTTCCAAAAACCAATTTAAAACATAATTCAAGCGAAATTTTTCTCTGGCGCGTTGGCAAAGTAGTGTATTGGTGTAATGAGGTTTGTCGTTATAACTGCAATCTATTGGTCATAAGATATGTTGGCTATAAGTTTGTTAATCTCTGGTAACTTAGAAACTGGAGCATGTCATGAAGTGAATGAGTGAGGTAGGTCATAGATTGAGGGTAAAGCGAAGGAGGCCTGGGTGAGTGGGGCGCTGCTGTCAAATTTGGGCTTAGTAATGCACAGACTAAATAGGACCTAGATGGAACTTGGTCCTGCATGCAAAATTAACCACCACCGAGTGTAGGACTTCAATTGACTCGCTTCTGTCGTTCTCCTTCTCGAACTAGCAGCTCGAGCTGAAAGTCTCTCAGTAGCATTACGAAGTATAAATAGTGTCAAACTTATGGAACATATCACTTATAAACTTATGTTATTAGACATTAAAGAGAGTATGAGGGGTTGAAAGAAGTTGGTCTTGTATAATACAGTTGTTAAACATAGTTTTCCTAATTGTTTTGAAACGATTTTACCTTCACTTTACAATTTCATAACTTGCTTGTTTCGTGGAATCGGTCTCACTGTTAATATGCATTCAATTTACGTCATGTGCTATCTTTAAATGGACTAATTTACCTAACGATATCAATGCCAAATTCGCGTCTTTCAAGCTTGCAGCCGTAATAGACTCGTTTGAGTATCTAAAATATTTAATGAGATTTTTTGAGTGTCGTATTTGCTAATTAGCGTGGTACGACTTTATGGGAAGATCAAGGAGCTCACGTATACTGGTGCTTCAATTTCAAATCGTTAATGAACTAATACTTTGCTATCCCCTTAACAGCGTTATACTAAGTCTGTTCAGCTTGTAAGTTAAATTCACCTTTACACTTATTAACTGTACGAACACGAACCAATCACGGTTGCCCTTTTGCAAAGCTGAACACGTGATATTCTTCCCTTAATTGGTAGTTAATACGAGTATGTTCTCATCAAAATTTTAAAGTGTATTCGTTCCCCAAAATATCCATGTCTTAATAATTAATAATTTAGGAAAATTTTATTTTGAAGATAATATTTGAGATGGGTTCGTGGAACTCACAAATGAAATAAATTGGGGCAAGTTTTCATTTCCAACCTCATACTAAGTACTCTTTGTTTGCGTTAAAAGTTGTTTTAGGTGTTATCTAACTCTAGATGGCGCTAGGGAGACTACCGAATTTCAGTCTCGCTTTTGACTTTTACGTTTGTAATCTCAACCATCTGATCTAAGGGTGAGCCGGGCAGGTTGTGAGCTCTTCCTTTGCTAATCTACTAGAAATTGATTTGTTACAATACTCCTGAGCCGGATCTAGAACTCCCCTTACACCCACCACACCACCCTTTGAACCCCACTCCCTGGTAACCCAAGAAGAAATTGGAGATTTCACCATATAAGAAACAAAGTTTATAGCCAAAACACTGTATTTGTATAAAAAGCAAGTTCAAATTGACATTGAATCATGTGTGGAATTATGAACTATCTATTATCACCAAGGGGAGAGGCACTTGGAGTAATTTGTGAATTACACTGCTATGCAGAGATTACGTCTAATCTTCAAACGGTTCTAAAATTATTAGGCCTAAGCAAGAACCACGGTGTACGGGGAATCTAAGTCTCTCAGAGTGATTAGCTACTTAATTATTTGACCTACTTTGAAATATGTTCTATTGTTGATCTTTAAAATTGTTGTTGCGCAGATGCAAATTTTGACATCAGTTCAAATACTTTTTTTTACTTTTGCACGCCAGATGGCGTTCAAAAGTTATATTTTTATAAACGGAAGACTTAAAGCCCGTCGAGCACGCTCGGGTGTCAATTGAAATATACGGGCCCACGAGAGGGAAACGATGAAAAATTCCCCAGTGGAATACCGGCGGTGGTTTGCTGACGTCATGGTGTAACCAAGAATCTGATACGCATGCGCGAGCTTTATAAAAAAATACCCCTAGAATATGAACTTCATTAACTACGCTCGTGGTATGGTGGTTTGAGCCGTTGCCTTTTGCGCGGCAGAACCATGGGTCGCAGTTCGAATCCACACGAGGAAATATTTTTTTTTAATAAGTTTTATTTTAATTAAGGATATTTTGAGACGAAATTCATCTTAAAATAACGAGGAAAAAGTTTTAAAGTTTTAACAAAAGTAAATTTATTATTAATACAGGCCTAAGCGCGCTATCTCAGGGAAGGCAGTCAAGGTGTATTTGGTCACCACGCATAGTGGATTGGATAACTAGGCTCGTGGTATGGTGGTTAGAGCAGTTGCCTTTTGCGCGGCAGAACCATGGGTCGCAGTTCGATTCCACACGACGAAATTTTTTTTTTTTTTTAAGTTTTATTTTAATTAACGATGTTTTGAGACGAAATTCGTCTTAAATTAACGACGAAAAAGTTTTAAAGTTTTATTAAAGTTTTAACAAAAGTAAATTTATTATTAATACAGGCCTAAGCGCGCTATCTCAGGGAAGGCAGTCAAGGGGTATTTGGGCACCACGCATAGATGTCGCTTTTCAAAACCTCAAATCTCAAAAATCCCCGCGAATTTTTAAAACCAGCAAAACTTTGAGATTGAGGAATTTTAAAAATATAAATAAAATATTGCCACATTTTAAAAATTGGAATAAAATGGAGTCATATTTTAAAAAATAGGAATAAAAGAGTCATATTTAAAAAAAAGGAATAAAATAGAGTCATATTTAAAAAAAGGAATAAAATAGAGTCATATTTAAAAAAAAGGAATAAAATAGAGTCATATTTAAAAAAAGGAATAAAATAGAGTCATATTTAAAAAAAGGAATAAAATAGAGTCATATTTAAAAAAAAGGAATAAAATAGAGTCATATTTAAAAAAAAGGAATAAAATAGAGTCATATTTAAAAAAAGGAATAAAATAGAGTCATATTTTAAAAATAGGAATAAAATAGAGTCATAATTTAAAAATAGGAATAAAATAGAGTCATATTTTAAAAATAGGAATAAAATAGAGTCATATTTTAAAAATAGGAATAAAATAGAGTCATATTTTAAAAATAGGAATAAAATAGAGTCATATTTTAAAAATAGGAATAAAATAGAGTCATATTTTAAAAATAGGAATAAAATAGAGTCATATTTTAAAAATAGGAATAAAATAGAGTCCCATTTTAAAAATAGGAATAAAATTGTTCACATTTTAAAAATAGGAATATTATTGTTTTAATGTGGCACTATATTAATACTAGTTTTAAAATGTTTTAAAATAATCTGAATCAGTTTTGTTTGACTTACGTAATAAAAATTAATGTTCTGTTTTAACATTCCTGTTTTTAAAATGAGATAAATAAAACTTAGGCATTCGGCGAATTAAAAGGTACCGAAAAAATTCTCGGGGGAGCGCGCTCAGGCTGGGCGCGTGGTATAGGTGGTATATCGGTTAGAAATATTGAGTTTTGCTCGGCAGAACCATGGGTCGCAAGTTCGATTCCACACGAGAAAATAATTTTTTTTTCACGTTTTATTTTAATTAAAGATGTTTCGGGACGAAATTCATCTTAAGATAATAAGGAAAAAGTTTGAAAATTATAACTTAAGTAAATTATTTGAATGATTGCGCTGTTAAAGAATTCGCAACGAGGGCATACTCACTCACTTCTATTACTGTGTTGCACTATTAGAATAATAATAGAAGTAAATAAATTAACGTTAGAATTACGGGTAATCGTTTTAGCATAGTTACGGCTATTCACGTAAATTTTCTATACGCCTTTTAAGTTCGGTACGCTGTGGCTAATATTATGAGTCCATCCCTGGGCCATTTTTTGATAGTAATAATAGTAATTCGACAGTTGCCGTGCAAAAGTATTCTGTGCCCAGCCGGGCACATCTTGTTTTAATTTAATCGGAGTTACTCGGTTTTTGTTGTAAGATTTCGATGTTCGTAAGTCTATCGCCTTGTAAGTTCTGGGTTTTGTAGGTGAGGGTTTTGGGGTGGGTGTGGGAGCGTTCGGAAGCGCTTATCTCGCCGGCATCCTACTCTAAAATAGTTTCGGATTCTGTGTGGAGAGTCGTTCCTTCAGGAAGTAGAGACGTCGGACACTTCGCTTTGAAATACAGTTGGTGTTTCTCATTGGTAGCTGCTGAGTTTTTAAGGATGGAGTATCTTGTTTGGGGTCCGAGAGACACCATAAAGAAAATCATTTCGCCAAGTCTTAAGCTTACTTCAAGTTAAAGCGCGGTTTTGAAGCGTTGGTTACTTTAAAAACGGCGCCTAAGCTCTTGTTACGGCCACAGCGACATCTGGTGACGCTATTCGCTCTTACTAAGCTTAAAAAAGCGCCAATCAAGTGGTAGTTCTACGATTTTCTAAAGAATAAACAATTTAGCTAAAATTGCTGGTTTTTACTTAGGAGATGCGCACATCGATGCGCGTTGCAGCCATTTTTTTACTTTCAAGGTTGTAATAATTTTTGCGTAATGTTGTGTAAAAAGGCGCTCAAAAATAATGATTATTCGCGACGTGGTGGTGATGGGTGACCCCTCTCTCGGATTTGAGATTCACCGATGGGAAGTTGGTTGGGGCTTCTCCCCAACGAATTTCCCGCCGAGACCAAAATCTTGTTTTCCCCAAAAAATTCAATTTTTTTTTCTTTTTTTTTATTTTGCTGGGAAAGTAAAGTACATTTTTATTTTTTTGGGGACGGAAATTTAACATTTTTATTCTGTGTTTTTGGGGGAGATTCTCAACTCCATTTCCGGTTCTGGAACAGAGCTACGAGACACAGAGACAGAGAGAGAAGTCGCTCTCTCTAGAGGTATTTAATCGAAGCGGCAATAATTCCCCTGAAAAACGAAATGCTAAAAGCAATTCGATTAATATTGATTCTTTCACTCAGATAGATACGACGAAAGTCCATTGTTGACTTCCTTAGTCAAAATTAAAAATTTCCTTTTATAGGCCTACCTGTTTTTTATTCTATTGTGTTTTATACGTTTTAATATTGGGGTCATTACTTATGCCTATTTAGTACTGTCCAACAAATGTTGCGGTTAAGTAAATAATTTAAAAGGAAATTAAAAATTATATTATTTGAGTGGCTTTGAAATTTTCTTTTGTAATTTTGAAGCCGTATACTCTGAGCGACGTGTTAAATTTGGCACTTTTCAAGCCGCTCAATAATCAATTGATATTTTTTTATTAATCATTGAAAAGATTTAATTTGCTCTTCGGTTAAAATTAACGATAATAATTATTTGACTTCGTGATGTTCTCTATCAGGAGTTGCCTCTAAGCGATTGATTTCCAGTAAACAAAGCTGTTTTTCAAAATGAAGTTCAGTCAGACTTTTGGTAGCCTTGAACAAACTATATCTAGATCAAAACGGAAAAAATACCATTTATTTATTATAAAATTAATTATTTTTTAACGTAACAAAATAACATATTTTTTAAAAACAATATTTCTTAGAAAAAATATCTTAAGAACCAACTTTTTTTATAATCGCTCCTGAATGTTTGTTTCTCAGATAAACTTTGGTGTAGATTGGGAAATACCTTTCTACAGGGGCCAATAGGAAATGTACGCGATTCGAACCCCTGTAAGGCGTGTTTCCCTCAATTCTGCTTCTTCTTTGGTTTAGACTGTTTTTGATATGAAATATTTTGTAGGAATTGAGGGCTAGACGCCTACGTGGTCATTCCTAAGTATATAGCTTATTATGAATGGTAAGGTGATTAGGATTACTGGCTATATACGTAATTCGGGCAGATACAAACCACATCGTAAACAAATAAATAGGTTATTGCCGTCTTTCTAAGCACAGAAAGACAGGGTTAGCACTGGATCTTTCATTTCAAATTTTTCCCCTGACTTTGTCCAGGCCTTCCCTGAGAGTGTAAAATTATTCATTTCCATGACCAATTTTAATTTCCACTTCATTTGTTTGTAAAAATTGAACTTGAAAATAATATATATTAGTTCATATTACCCAATCAATACGAAATTCCTTGACTTTAAAGACAGCTTTAGGCATAATTACCTGATAGGTATGCTCTTTCAAAATGCGTAATTTTCCCAGGAGTTCCAGGTAGGGCGGCAACCCTGCATTCTCGAGTTATGGGAAACTTTTCTAGGCTCGGGCAAAAACAACAAAATACCTAGATTCTATGAAAAGAGGCAGTGCGGAACTAGAATTAGAGATGGGATGGTTGAGGTGCCTTCTTCTAATATTTATCCGGAAGAGAGTTAAACCTACTTCCGTAATCCTTATTTTTAATTGAAATCCTTTAGATCCCAGATATTACTTTTAATTAACTAAAAACACTTTAAATAAGTTGACTTTTAATTAAACTCTAAATGTTTAATCCCCGTTCTTGATCCCAGGTCAAAGGTCACCCCAGTCTAAAATCATATCCCTATTTTTAATTGAAATCATTTTATGTATGTTTAGATCCCAGATATTACTTTTATTAACTAGAAAAATTTTATATACGTTTACTTTGTATCAAACTCCAAATGTTTAATCCCCGTTTTTAATACCAGGTCAAAGGTCACCCCAATCTAAAATCATTAGACTTATTTGTTCTTCAATTTTTTCTATGTTACTGTTCAATCCTTCCACCGCGTCTAAGAAATCCAAAACTAAATATTTCAACCATCCCATCAGCTGGTGGTTTGAGTCGGAGATTCGGAAACTTTTGCGATCTCAACGTTACCGCAAAAGTTAATCCTATATTTTCAGGGGTTTTGTGGTTGAGAGGGAGGGAGGGAGGGAGGGAGGAAGGGGGAGGGGCTAAGAGAACGTGGAATGCATGCTCTATGGCGTGTGCCGGTAAGTAAAGATCCGCTCTCTCTAGCTCTTTCTATATTGGTCAGAAATAAATTAACCAAAAGGTTAGTGTTCACCCTATTCTATCCTTGCTGCATACTAAATTAAGGGTTGTTCAATATGTAATGTACTTTACTTGAAGCATAGTCGTTTAGCGGTTTGCAGCTGCACTTGCTTTTATTTATTTATTGCTTGCTTTGATTTCTATTGACAATTTCAATCGCTCCAAGCCACTCAAATTAAGATTTAGGAAATCGTTTAGTCTGGTTTATGAATAAGTCTTTGGCGGGTTAATACTCAATGTTTATGAATTATCCACCAGAAGTGTAAACTAAATTCTGTTTAATTATTTTTTTTTGGTGTTTAGCTTGGGATTTCCATTGACAATTTGTCTTTCCAAGCCACTCAAAGACTACGGAAATAGCTAAAGGTAACGTTATTTTATCGCCTTGTTATTGAATAAGGCGATGTTTACAAACCTTTAGGGGGTGATAATTAGGCCTACTTCGATTAAGGTTCAACAGGAGCTTAGCTAAGGAGAAAGGTTAAAATTGTTAATGCGGATCTCAAATTATATTTTCCAATAGTAACAAAACAATAAGGTATGATTTGAAAAATCAGCCATCTTTTGTCGATATTTAAAACGATCCAAGGTGAGGCTTATTACACGATTTAACTGAAAATCTAGGTCAAGAATATCGCGATAAGCCTTGGCGCGTGCATCGGGAATACGGTGGCTTGAAATAACCTTGAATCATCAATATTCCAGAGACTTTGATGATAACTTCGAAGGGAGATGAATCTACTTTAGTCTGTAATTCCTGCAAAAGAAGAGCAGTGCATGAAGAGTAGAGACGTGAGTCTACTATATTAAAAGCCTCATTAGTGTCCTAGATATGGCTGACCCCCCCTTACCCCCCGTTCCTCTCCCCCCGATAACCCCACCCCCAAACCCTAACCCTAACCAGATCGCATTTTCAGATTCGGACTATACGCTCTCCCCACGAAACAAGATGGCTACCGAGGGAGCTAAGAACTATTACAGTTACTATTTTAGTACAAAGCAGAATTAGTAATTTGTTTATTTGTTTATTATTTCGTTTAATTACGCCACGCCCTCTCCCAGCTCCCGGGAACTCCTCCCCCCCATCCTTATCGAGTTAACTTCAATTGAAAGTTTTAAAAATGGAATTTTTTGGCTTTGAATTTTGAAGTTCTGAGTGACTAAAAAATTGTTGCCTGGTCATTTTATTCTCCCTTTAAAAAAGTCTAGCATTTTGTTCATAAAACTACTGTAGGTCGAGGAAAACTCTTACGATGACATCATAGACTATTGGTCAAACGTTTGATTTCCTTGTAATCGAAGAAACACTTGGGATTGATTTAATGACGTTGTGACCGGTATTTGTTGTACATCTTATATTTGCTTGTATTGTGAGATGGGGTACGAAAGGGTTAAACTCAGTAGTTTCACGTGGGGCCAGATCTTTGTATCGGGGGGTTTTGTTGGTAATTCGTGAGTGGGCAAATCGATTGATGGTTGCCAGAAAATGGCACATGTCGATAGACACATCACTTAATTTATCTATAAGTGAACCCTAAAGAGCCGAGTCCCGCATTCTCTCGCCCTAGCTTGATGCAACGCTCCAATTTTGCCTCCTCTCCGCATAGACGGACTTTCCCTGAAAACCTCTTCCGCCAGAAGCATATTAATCCGCCGAAAATATCAGAATTAGGCACTGGACCGGAAGCTTAATGAAACCTCCATTAGATTATCCCCAGCACGCGTGTGATGTATCTCTTTTTCTCTCTACAGTATCTTTGCAAATTGACCAATACTACCTTAACTATTTCCTAACTCAAACTCCATAATATTTTAATCAGTTGAATCTCGAAATTTACCTCGGTTTCAATCTCAAACTTTACCTGGGTTTCGATCTCAAACTTTACCTGGGTTTCGATCTCAAACTTTACCTGGGTTTCGATTTCAAACTTTACCTGGGTTTCGATTTCAAACTTTACCTGGGTTTCGATCTCAAACTTTACCTCGGTTTCGATCTCAAACTTTACCTCGGTTTCGATCTCAAACTTTACCTGGGTTTCGATCTCAAACTTTACCTGGGTTTCGATCTCAAACTTTACCTGGGTTTCGATCTCAAACTTTACCTGGGTTTCGATTTCAAACTTTACCTGGGTTTCGATTTCAAACTTTACCTGGGTTTCGATCTCAAACTTTACCTCGGTTTCGATCTCAAACTTTACCTCGGTTTCGATCTCAAACTTTACCTGGGTTTCGATCTCAAACTTTACCTGGGTTTCGATCTCAAACTTTACCTGGGTTTCGATCTCAAACTTTACCTGGGTTTCGATCTCAAACTTTACCTGGGTTTCGATCTCAAACTTTACCTGGGTTTCGATCTCAAACTTTAACTCGGTAAAAGTAAGGAAATTCAACTACTTTAAATTGTAATCGGACCAATCCTGGCACCATGGAATGAAAAATGAAGATTCAAAACTGGTTCGTGACTTCGGAGACTGATTAACTTCCGGCGTCTAGTATATCGTAAAGATCTTTTCGCCGAAATATCCATCAAAGAATATCGATTGCGGGCTTAAAACTAATGCGCTTTTCTCACGGACCTTATCGTTAAAAAGCCAGAGCCGACCTCGACAAAGCTTTCCCTTTGTTAAAATGCTAGGCTTCTTCATTGATACGCCATAACGAGATCAAAATACGGGGTTCAGTTGTAAAATTCAAAACTTCATACGGAAGGAGCGTTTTGAAGAAGAGTAGACTCGAGCGTTGACAGGTTCTACCAATTTTAAAACCCTACACGCTTAAGAAAGGCACGCGGCAGTGTAACTAAGAGTTGGGTTGGAAAGATCCGTCATTGTAAAGCTCTCAAATATTTAATTCCTCTTTGTGGACAGAATTTCAAGATTTCGCCTTGATTTTTCAAGAGGGATCGGATACGTTAACTCCAATTGTTCTTTATCATTCTTCTCTAACGTATTGAAAGGCGTGTTAGTACAAAATTCCGAACCTTATTGTGGAAAGTAGTTTCCGAATGACTATGTCTTCAGAAGTTGCGGTTTATCGCCTTCAATCTTTGGTCCAAGAATGGTGTATTGAGTGAATTGTCCGACCCCTCGGGATCTATTATATATTTATTGGAACATAGGCGTATATTTAAATGCGATGTCTATCGTAGTTCGTAGAAACTCTCTTTTAAACCTTTTAGAAGATTTAAAAGTTTGCTTGATTATTTTGAAAAAGAAAAGTTTGAAAATACAATGCGCTTATTTTGCATGACGCCAGAGATTGCGGAAGTCTGCTGTACTAACTCTTTAAAAGCGGCTTACTTAGACTCGCGTTTCTCCATAGTAGATTGGTTAATTAGAAGCGTCTTAATTGGTACAAGTACTGTTTTCATCTTGAAACGTGCTCGAGTTCCGATTTGAACCTAAATACATACATTACATTTGGACATCTTGAAGTTTGAATCAGCGGTCCGTCAAGTTGCGGTTTTATAACGAGGGGTACTTCACTAGTACAATTTTGCCATGACTATGTCTTAGAGACCAACCCTTACCTTCATTCAAACTACTCTACAAGTGACTAACTCCTCGACATTTTGTCGATTTTATTGTGCCTCGCTGAAGATTTGACTGATTAAGCTAAGCCTTGCACATGGCACAATCGAACGCGCCACGCAAGAATCCAGTCTACAATTTAAAAGCGTTTATTAAGTTAACCTCGGGAGTGTCTTACCCCTCGTTTATAACTCCCGTGAACTCCTCGGACACGTCCTTTAAAAGTTGCATGAACGGAGGTGAAATAATTAATTTTAATTGAATTTTAGGCCATGTCTCTTTATTGTCCTTTATCCCAAATACAATCAACATTTTAATCGCCAGGTACGTAGCTCCTCCCTTTAGCGGTTGCTTGCTTGCTTGCTTGGTTGGTTGGTACGCGGCCCCCGGGCCCCAAAACATACTCCAATTATTTCGTTACAATAGAATTGGTAAACCGGCAAAGATTAAGAGCCAGCACGGCCACCGCCACCGTCACCGCGTTCGCCCCGTTTTAATTAATGAAGGAATTTGGATTTCCTTATTTCCCCCTATAAGACAAAGACAGTCATGACGTCATTTCACCTAATTCTTTCACGAACCCTAAAGGGGATTTGAAAACTGGGTTATAGCTTTGTCTAAGTACAAAAAATATATAAGAACGAAAGGGTACTTGGCACCAGTCAGGAAATTAACGATTAGCGTTCTCAACGGTCATTCGAAATGAAGTCCAGAATTTTCAGCGTCTTTGGATACATTCACGGAGTTTCCTTGGGTTATCGCGAACACGGCGGATCATAGCCTCATAGGAGAAGCGAATAGGAAACTTTTGAGTATAACTTCTGAAATTCTTTGACCCCCGAGCGGAAGTAAATGGGGAAATAGCAATTTAGAGAGGAAACATCGTAATTTAATTAGGAATTAAACTTAATATATTATCAAATCTCTAAAGACGTAACGGACGTTTTCGTTTAAAGGTTCCCTTTCAAGGTTCGACTCTTAAAGTGGCAGTGACACGCGCCCTTGATTCGCTAGAAATACAAGTTGAATTAACGTAACCTTTCATTCCAACCAATCCACTGTTTTGCGACGTCACTGATTAGTTTTATCATTACGTTACAAATCCTTTAATAACATTAACAATCAAGCTGATATTAGGGATCTGAGATTATCCCTTTAAAGGGTTATGTAGTGTACACAGCTGTCCCCTAACATTCCTTCGTTACTCGTACAAACACGAACGAATCAGGAGCTATAAAAAAGCTCGTAGAATCCTAATTTCAAATTAACAATGTCACTTGACCCTTAATTCCTATTGGGTTCCCCTTTGGAGCCTGCCTTAATCTTCGCGGTCGAGCGATGTCGTCCAGAGATAGTAATTTCGGCGTATTAAGAGCATCCTCGCTGCAGTTAAGAGAGCGAGAGAGAAGAGATCTTATAATGAATAATTCGAACAATGTATCATTTTTAAACCGCCACTAATCTGGCTTGCTTTAATGCTATGAAGGGAATCTTTAATCAATTTTGTCCGAGTTGACACCAGAGCCAAGGCTAAATTCCCCGCTAAGTTGAATAGACGCTCGCTCTCATCTCATCCAGAAATTAGACTCAACTTTAATTTTTATGAAATATAAATTTTATAAAAATGGGAGTCTTACTAAAGGATTTATTGGGGATAATAAAATTTATGCCAGAATTTATGAAATTTTTATAAAATTTATTTTATCAAAGATACATAGAGGAATAGTGCCCAGTAGTATCATGTTTACCATCTACTCCAAGCCATGTATTTATCTTCTAAGGGCGACCAATCAGCATTCTACTTTAATATTACCAGGGATAGATTTAATTTTAGAAGTAGGAATGGATAACGGAACGGTTAGTATATTTTACTTCAGTCCCTCCGACTCATAGACCACCCATATAGAGCCCCTCCCTCCAACACGTAACGAGAAGTTTAAATTATCTTATTGGCTCACTTAAACTACGTTTTGATGACGTACTGACGGGGAAGGCGAAAAATACGTAATTTCATTTTACCACTGTCGCTATGACCCGCCTCTGGGGCTATGACGCGCGCCCACATTATTCTGTTCTCCATTCCTACTTCTAAAATTAAATCTGTCCCTGTATCCGAAAAAAAATAGCCAATTTAACTTTTTGAGTCATTTGGAAAAATGCGTTAGATTATTTTCAGTTTTTGGTTATCGTATCTCTGGTTTTAAGCCTTTGCCACGTTCGATGTTTGTCCATCCATTTTAACTCGGTGTAGGGTGGGGGCTATTGTTACGATTGTAGATTATCCTTGGTTTTAGGGAAAGGGCACCGCGTGTTACTTACCTCTAGGCATAATAGTTGGGAATATGGAGGAAGTGCCAGTAGGTCTCTATTAAGCCTTGGCTCTGATCGTAAGTATCGTAAGCGTTATAGCCGAGCTAGCGCGTGCAGTTGCTCTGACGATTAAGCCAACTGTATAGAGATACTAGGCATGCTGAGTCGCTACTGGAATGATCTATTCGTATTGGCTTTATTGCCATTAATAATTATGCCAATGCACTAATTCCCTCCGTGTGTTGTCTTATCTACAGCCGATTGACCTAAATTGAGCCTCCCGCTGCTGATATATTGATGTACCGCGGTCCATTTTAACCCTAAATATTACACCAAAATTAGACTCTATGCCATAAATAAACAGATGCTAAGAGAATCCATCATCATAATCCGCAGATTCCAAGTGTTTTTTCTGGGTTTTGATAATGTTGATTTGAATTTGGCGCTGTTTACCTTGCTTATTTACCTGCCTAGCACTGTGGTGTTCCCGTATCGGTGTAGGGCGCCATCTCTAGGAATGTAGAAAATGCGTTTTATGCAGTTTGAAATTCAGAAACGGTGAATTTTTCAAGTGTGCAACAGTTTTTTTTGATTTAATTAATGTTTAAAACGAGTTAATTAGTAAAATACCGTTGTAAATAGGGTCATTAACCTTAAAATATTCGAATTCATTAATAGTTTTAATTCCTCCAAAGGTATCTACTTTTAAAATTTTCTTTATTATAATTTTGACCAAGGCTTAAGATTTGAGATTTCTTTTTGTGTAAATATAAAAATGTATTTACGTAAAATGCATATTCTAAAATTATTTTAATGTTGATTTTAGTGTTTTAGATTGAATCTAAATATAATATCTATTAATTTTAATCTTCCCCAAATTCATTTACAGATTTTATTTGAAGTTTTCGAGTCAACTATGAAAATGAAAATCTTGCAACGAAGTCAATCACTACCACATCAGGAAGGATCGTAAAATTGCAATTATTTTACACTGAAAGCTGTTATTCAAGTAAGATTTGAATGATCTTAGTTTATTAGCATAAAATAAATCTAAATATGGCAATATTTAGAAATATATACATATTTAACAACAAAAACACGTTTAAACCAAAATTATCTTGCGGTGTTGCATGCATGTTTAAAAATAGAGATCCGCACGTCGCGTCAATAGTAACTCTAGCCTACAGGTGTAGAACTATTAGATCAATAATCAATTTAATTTCCTTTGCCCGTCTGTCTGTTCTATTCCATTCTCACTTCAACTCCCCCAACTTGTCCTTGAAGAAAGGCTTTGTACAAAATAGATATCGGTAGTTTTTCCCTTACAACTACAACAACTAAAATTTGGTAGGAAACTTGGGGTGGCAATAGAAGCATTTCCACCATAAAATTCGTTATTCTTTCTTTAGTGTAGACTCACACTTGTTTCCAGAAAACACTTTACTCCCCCCCCCCTTAAGAATCGGAAGTAGGTTATAAGGTAATGTCCCGAAGTTATCAAAGGGAAAAATGAGATACAAATCCCATGCAGTGGAATAGAGCTATCTTAGGTAAAGTTCAATTGAATTAGAAGTCTTTGGTGGTTTTTTTGAAGTCCCTAATTGATTTGGTACCAAGTATTTTGTGACATTTAGTGTCGTTCTAAAGAGATCTATTTGACCTATGACCTTCTCAAGGGATTTTCCTGGAAATAACTTTAAACTAGACTTATGACTCTACGAAGTATTTGTAGTGTCATTGGAAAGAGATCAATTTGACCTATGACCTTCCCAAGGAATTTTCCTGGAAATAACTTAAAACTAGAATTATGAAGCTACAAAGTATTTGTAGTGTCATTTGAAAGATATCTATTTGACCTAT
Organism: Phalangium opilio; assembly: GCF_054372755.1. NCBI lineage: Eukaryota > Metazoa > Arthropoda > Arachnida > Opiliones > Phalangiidae > Phalangium > Phalangium opilio. Next base: position 458,947 of record NW_028324166.1, on the reverse strand, counting down.
GACCTTCCCAAGGGATTTCCCTGGAAATAATTTAAAACTAGAATTTAGACTTTTATATTATATTATTTTTCATTTGATAACTCGATCGTTCCCGTTTATTGACTTCTGTTAAAATTGTTATGGGAGTGTGGGGGGGTATTGGTAGTTTGGGTTATGGACTGTGTATTTCTAAAGAGGACCGGAAACCTTTAAACGGTGCAAACTTAATCACTTTGAAAATAAATAATTAATTTCTTCAAAATTACCTTGATATACACCAGAAACCGATACAAATCCTGGAGTTAAATTAAATTTGGAATGACTGTTGATATGCTAGTTAACGGTAATGGTTAATTTCCTGACCGATATTTGCATACCATTGTGTTAATATATATTTTTGTATTCCTGGACAAACAAATTAAGGCGTTTTCGCATCCCCTTTGGGGTTTAGGCGATCCATGCATGGATAGTGGTAGAGTTGTTAAAATCCCCTGGGCCAAATGACAGTAATTGAAAGAGGAAGAGTGTGTTCCTATACGGGGAGAGGAAGGGGGGATTGGGGTTGGGGTAGAGAGAAGGAAGTATATCACACTTGGTTCAGGAAATAGCTTCTCAATGCGACCATTAAACGGCGGCGCTATACGTATGTCTTGCTTGCAAACCTCATTCCCGGCAACACCCCCCCCCTCTTCACCCCAACCACCCACCCTAAATGACATTCGGATAACCTGCATCCCCCCCCCACCCCCGCTACACACAAATCAATGTTCAATGCCCGAATATGGCAACTTCAACTAGAGAGGGTTCGCCGCAATTTGAAATAAATATATAATTAATTTTCAGATTGAAATTCCGAACTGATTATTTTTAGATCATAGGGTTAACATAAGTTGATTGACAGTTGATGTTAAGAGGGGATATTTCAATTAAGAATAATATTCTTTATTATAAGCAAGTCCACTCTTAATTGGGACAATTATCTTTTGAATTACTGATTAGCGTAAGAAGCATGACGCTGCTCAAACACTCTTAAACCTTTATTACAATTTGAGTAAAAACCTAAGAAATATTGCAAACTAAAATAAAATGAGCTGATTTTAGTAAAATTTAAAAATTACCCGAAGTTCTGGGACCATTCCACAACTTAACCAGATATCGCTTCAACCCTTTTCAGAGAAACCTAACCTAATCTAATCCCGCGCTAAAATCAGTTAACCGACTTTGTTGAACTTCTTAAAATTCCCTGACTTTCCCATGGATTTAACTGGGTCCAATTCCTTGACGTTTCCAAGTTTTCCCGGACCCGTAGCAACCCTGGAAAACTTGTATTTATAACCAATATGAAAACTCTAAAACAGTAAAAAAAAAATCCCATAATAGTTGTTCGTGTACGTGTACAAATTGATGTACAATTGATAGTTATCCAAACAACAAACTTTAATTTTCAAGTTACAAATGATAAACCAAAATTAACATTGCTAGAGCCTCTTACCTTCTTTTCACAACGCGATTGAAATTCTGCCTCGTTGGCTTACATTCCATTTATTTTATACGATTTTATGTTCAAGTACCTCGTGAGCGTATTATCTCTCCACTTCTAACGTTCTACTCAGGGGCTAGTTCTCTAGTGGTGATAATAAATTTATGAAAAGCAATATTTTTTCCTATGAATGTTCGTCAGTATTAAAAATGTTCCCCTTTCCTAGAACTGGGTTCTAACAATAGTTGACTTAATTAACGCAGCAGAAAATCGAAACCAATATATTTATTTGAATTATATAAGAGTTACAATGTTTTTCATCTGATTTGTATTGAATTGTTTCTCACGGGTGGCGTTGAGGCGGCGTAGGGTGACGTAATAGTTTTAGGGGAGTGGGGGGGGGGTGGAGTATTAAGCGGATAGGCGTGATCGGAAAAATAAGACATTATGATTGTAAAGGCGCCACCGTCGCCCACCCCCCCCCCCGTTACAATGTCCCAAGTTTAAGTAAGTTTTATCGATGTTTCTTCCCCCCCCCATTCGGAGCAATTTCGATTCCAGCACCTACGACAAAGGAGCCCCCGTTTAGCTGCCCCCCACACTCCCCCCGGAAAGCAAAACCGCATTTCATTAGCGAAATTGAAATGTTTCAAATTCAATTGCGATCCAGAACCAATGATCCGCGACCTTATTTTGGCTTTGAAAAACACCACTAAAATGAAGAAGGTGATTTCCAAAAACTTCAATTGGCTTTTTTCCGTTGTAGTAGTAGACTAAGAGGACCGCACTATGCCCCATCCCCCTATTACCAAGGGCAAATTAAAATAAGTGGAAGTGTGTGAGGCGCACCTTAACAGGGTTCATACAAACCTGGAAAAATCAGGGAAATAAATAGTTGACAAAAACCTCAGGGAAAATTCAGGGAAATTTCGAATTTTTAGTAAAATTCAGGGAAATTTGCGTCAAACAGGGGCCGAGTAATTAAGCAAAATGTTCGTAAACATACCCCCCTCCATAGGATTAACATTACACTATACTTTGGAGGCTCATAACTCTGGTTCTATTAGAGATACGGGGATGTCCTTTGATTATGTAATAGTCCTATTTGCCCCCCCCCCTCCTTCGTTAACATTTGCTCCATAGGATACTGCATATACGGGGAAAAACCTGGAAAATTCAGGGAAGTATATGGGGAAAAAACGTCATGGAAATCTCAGGGAAATTTGTTTTCCAAAAGTTGTATGAACCCTGAATAAGTTATGATCGTTGGAGTGTTCCTATTTAGTCTGTATACTAAGCCTTTGACAGCTCCTCCTCACCAGGCATCGCTTTACCTCGAATCTATGACGTTTCACCTACGTCAGTTACTTCATAACAAGCTCCAGTTTCTAAGTTACCAGTTCCCAAACTTATGGCCAACATATCTTATAAACTTATGGAGTCCTGTACTATTACCCTATTTGAATTGAATTTGAAACACCCTGTATTTCATTATAGCGCTGATTAGAACTGAATTGATTTAGCTTAATTAAACGGAAACCTTTCGAGTAGAAAATAGCGTGCAAAATCAAGTGACTACCTCTTTGTAAACACGTGGTGTATAATCCGTTGGAGTCTGAATATAATGAAACCTTGGACTTGTACTTGTCCTGCATAGGTGTTATTAGCAATGTTCTTTTCTCTGTGCACGCCATGAAGAGCGGGGGACGAGACGTATGGGACTCAGTTTTTTAAACAATGGGCCTTCGAAGGGGCAGGGGTTGGGGGTTCAGTTGAGGGGGTAATATCCAGGGGGCGCTAATAACTAGAGGAAAAGTATTTTGCTTGATTGATGACGTGTCATTTCTGTGAACAAGATTAAACGTTTTTTAATGCAATATTACATATTGTTGTATTAAGGGGCCAAAAACCCACCCCATCTACCCCCCATCTCCCACACTCCTACCATGCAAGACACAAAAGGGTCCGGGTAACTAACTGAACTGCCTACTGCCAAGACGACTATAGAGGTCGGGTGGTTGTGAAAAACTGTCCTAATCAATGGGCTCTTAAATACTTCCAAAATAAATAAAGATTTATTAGAATTACAGAAGAAACATTGGAATAAATACGTACGTTTTTAGACATATTTCACAAATATTCAAAATAAAAAGGAAATGGTTAGGGCATTTTTGGAAATGGTTAGAACGTTTTTTGAAATGGTTAGGACGTTTTTTGAAATGGTTAGGACGTTTTTGGAAATGGTTAGGACGTTTTTGGAAATGGTTAGGACGTTTTTGGAAATGGTTAGGACGTTTTTGGAAATGGTTAGGACGTTTTTGGAAATGGTTAGGTAATTAAAAATAAAGAAAACAAAGCAAATCAAATCTGGAATTCAGAAATGAGATCTTAGTAATTGTTTTGGGGAAGAGAGTAGCCCCTCTATTTTTACCTCTAAGTGAAACCACTAACATTATGTAAATGCGTTACGACTATTTCTTTGTCCAAATGCGATTTTGAATTGTATTGCTTCGTGTCTCAACCATCCTATTTATGTTAGCTAAGGTGTTGTGCGTTTGAAAAGTGACAAGCTCCCATTATTAGCGGAAAAGTGTCAAAGGTGTGGCCTGGGACGATACCCCCTCCCCCCATCCCCCCGCGGGGGTCCAAGTTGCGAGATTCATTTTTCAAAAAATTATAAAACTGAGCTGGAGACGAGACAGGCGTCTGTTTCCATTGTTTTCGCTACCCCTACAAAATACAAGCGAAGTCCTCTCTCTACAACATCCAGGGTAGGAGACCGGACACTCATAAGTAACCTACTAATCAATAAGTATGATATACCTGCTTTCCATTGAAGTAAGGCTAATTTTCTTGAAGCAATTAGAGTGTTGAACTTGTTCCTAATCGCGTTATGATGATGTCGAAGTTGTTGCCATTTGCAGGGCAACTAGGTCTAGCTCTTAAAGCGGTTAGCCCCCAATTGGACAGTGTTTACAGTGAACGGGGTTCATTTCCTCTACCATTGAAGCTGGTTTTTTAATAGACTAATGACACCCCATGTTATTGCCCCGTATAACTTAATACAGTCGAAGGCAGAGGGATGCCATTACTCTATAATGGTAACTAGATTATGTGTATAGTTTCCACGAAAGGAGGTGTTATTGCCGTTACCCTAGTGTTGCCAGGCCGTTACTGAGTCGAGAGATCGGCTAGCAGTTCAGTTTGAATCAGTACTTGACTCTCAGAAGGCTTGACAACACTGCACTGAAGTTTTAGCTGCTTAGAGAGGGGGAGACATTTTTTCTAGCCCCTTTTAACAACTTTGCTTTTTGGGGAAATCGTGTCTATCATACTTATTCTTTTTAGGTTACTTTAAGGGGTTACATTGTATGAGCGGGCTATAAAACGCTTAGGCCTTTGCCCAATTTGAAAGTAACTAATTATTCTTTTCTTCCCCCCGTTTGTCCCCCCCTCTGCGGCCTTTCTGTCTGAAATGTTAATGGAATGAGGCACTGGGGAGGGGGAGGCCCCCGCTGAACTTTTTAAACCTTTTGCGTTAATCTCGGAGGAGATTTACAACGTGTATACTACGCGAGCCCTTCCCCCAAGTCCCAGGCCCCTGTCCCCTCTCCCCAACGGAATGTGTGTCCCATACAGCGCTTACTTGTCCCTCTGCTGCTGTTGCTGATGACAACGCGTGCAAAACTTGTCCCAAAAACTGATTCTTTTTTATTTATTTATTTTTACTTTAATTAAAGGCTGGAGTATATAAACCCCTTTGTTGTTGTATTTCATATTCGTTAAAGGTTAAGGGGAATTGGTTTTAATATGAAATGGAAATGCCTTCATCTTTCTTTAATTCCGATTCTTAAGATTGTTTACTGTTTATAAATATGCCATATTAGGGGGCTAAGGGGAATGAAGGGGCGACATATTTATTTTTGAAAATGTCATTCAATTAAAGAGTGGAAAGGGCCCGATTATTTTACAATGGCAAAAGTGGCCCGCTTTCAAGAATTCCTTACTAGGTATAGAGTGGCTGTAGGAAAAACCAAAATGTTTTGACAGTGTTATGCCGTTTTAACTTAGGACTGCCAAGAAGTGATATCTAGTTTATTAGGGAGAAGGTATAAGATGTCTAAATATTCGCGAGAGCCATAGTCCCAGTCCCCCTTTCAAAATACAAGAAGGGACGTAAAAGGAGGCCTCCGGGCTATTTCGTGCCTCTCCTCAGTCGGACAAATACAAGTAATTTTCGTCATTCGCGTTGCGCTGACGTGCACGAGTTTTGAAGAACCAATGAGATGCTGGTTGTTGTAATTTAGAGGCGGCGGGATTAACTCCGGGGTACCTACAGTCCGTTTGGACTGGAGATAAAGAGCTGGAAATGTGCAGGCGAATTTATACCTCCTCCCTAATAAACTAGATATCGCTTCTTGGGACTGCTATTGACGGCATTAGACATCAGGTGAACTTTGAATAAAAATTATTGAAACATTAAAAGATATTCTACGTCTAGACTTGTATTTTTAAGAAAAAACTGGCAAATATAATTCTAAGAATATTTTTTCGGCATTGCGCTTAATTTAGAGGGTCGTATTGATACTCAATTTGTTCAGTCTAATAATAAAGAAAGAAAGTAGTTCATAGGCCTATAAGTAGTTCCTGATATTACTGAGAAGATATTATCTAGGACACTTTGTTGGAATGGTGGATAAGACCGTATAAAGGTAATTAACATAAAGAGATTCCAAGATATAGCCTAGAGGGAGGAAGGGGGGAGGGGGAGTAGTTCTTGTTCCATATCTGTTTTTGCACCAGGTGGCTATTGAGTGATTAAATTATTGATCCTATACTTCTTACCCCCCTTCCTCTCCTCCCCTCCCAGCTTCTTATAGACGTTACAACAAAAATAAAGCTAATGTAACAATTCCATTCACGCTTGAACAGAACGACATTCTCGCACGAATATTAATATTGCAAGCCTTTCATTTATTTGTAATCAAATAGGGGATATTGTCAATATTGGTTTTTTCTTCAGAAAGGTGTTTGTTTGATTGGAGGATGTTTGTTCTCTATGATGATAGATAGTCATAATTTGTTAATTTAAAAATTTTATTGATTAACCATACTGATTGGTTTATATGATTAGTAGCGCTATTAGGGGAATTTAGGATCGTTAGAAGTGTTTTGCTACATGTTCAGTTTTTGTTAAATCAGGGATAGATTTAATTTTAGAAGTAGGAATGGAGAACGGAACGGTTAGTATTTACTTCAGTTATTCCGACTCATAGACCACTCAGTATAAAGCCCCCTCCCTCCAACACGTAACGAAAAGTTTAAATTATCTTATTGGCTCACTCACTTGAACTACGCTTTCATGACGTTGCTAACGGGGACGGCGAAAAATACGTAATTCCTTTTTACCTCTGTCGCTATGACCTCCCGCCTCCTCTTTCATACCCCCCCCCCGTCCCACGGAAGGGGGGTCCGGGACTTTGACGCGCGCCAACATTACTTACTCTGTTCTCCATTCCTACTTCTAAAATTAAATCTTTCCCTGGTTAGAGCATAATTAGGACACATACGGAGTTGATTATTCGCGTGAAGATGGTGCTTATTCATTGGCGTATGTTGTTGTAATATATGGTGCGGTAAATCTTGGGGGGGGGTGCGCGGGGGTCCTTTGGGGCCCATGTACTGATTTCCCCGAAGATCCGTTTCCTTTATTAAACGTTCAAAGGTAATTACGTTTCCAGGTAAATGGACTTCTCTCTTCCGCCTGTTTTTTTATACCCCCTCTCTCTGAGTTAAATAAAAACAATGTGGGTAATAGGTTCGGCTCTGATACGCAGTCGAATCTCCAAATTAAAGTTATTCTCTTTCATTTTATCCAATGCGCGTATCTTTAGCTTTGGATCTCGTATTAATTTGGTTTTAGTTTAAAACTTTTTATTTATTTATTTATTAACTCTAGACTGACTACATTATCGTAATTGTCTTATATATAAGATTAAAATTTGAAAAGTATAAGGCCTAGGCCTGCGCATTTTTAAATTAAACTTTTATAAAGTCACTGATTAAAGTTAAGGATTTTAGTTTTGGGAATATGGGGTCGTGAAAGGTCACGGGGATTTTAAGAATTTTAATACCTTAGTTAATAAGTCGATGGGGAAATTTCTTGGGTTGAATGAAGATTATTGGAGCGACCTTCAAACTTTACAATATGTGCTTCGAAAGAAAATTGTAAAATAATTAAGAATTTACATGTTTATAATGAACAACAATATCCCATATTAACATTGACAATCAATTAACTTAGGTTTGCCTAATTTTTTATATGGAAATGTGAAAGAGTACAAGCTGAAGTAGATAATAAATAATGATAATAATAATAAATAAATAATACATAACATACGTCTCAATACTTTGTAAGTCCAATGACCACTCAATTCACAGACTTTGAGTTCATTCATTTTGCTTTAAAAAATCTTTATTAATCGGAAATTTTTATTGAGAACAATACCAAACGTGTTTCCCAAATGCCAGTGATGTTGGGGATGGGGGGGGGGATTACGTGATAAATTTAAGGTTGCCACGAGGGGGCAGGGGGGCGTGGCCGTAGACGTATTGTATACTTGGTCTGAATAATCTTTTGTATAATTAGCGGAGGTCTAAAGTTCTGGAGCGAGCACACTTCACTCTAGTCATAATTAATCATTAGACAACTTATTAAACAAAAACGTGCTCGTGCTAAAACTCCAAGCGCAAAAATAGCAAATCAAACCTTGGAGAAAATACACAAGGAGACGCTATCAATAAATTTTCAAATGAACTGCTTGACTAATACGAGCAACCCCCTAGAATAACGACGTTACAAGTTGAATTCTAAATCAATCCTTTTATTTTATTTAAAACCGTGTAGGCTTATACCTTCCCTTTTGGAAAAGGCTTTATGTCTCTATTGAAGGAAAGAAGGTGGGCGATAAACAAAGGGAAATTATTTCTGTTAATATTTCTGTTTTTAAATAGATCCAAGGTCGTGGTGGTGCCGTTGGTTTCCTTTTTTTTACGGATTTGTGGGTATTTTTTTTGGCGGGAAAGTATTTTAACAACTTCTTTAAGGGGGCGCGTGCGCATTCAAACGTGATAGGAGTGTAAATCAACCCTCCTCCCCCCACCCTCCCAACCCTTGAGCGCGAGAGATTAATAGAGACGCGAGATAAATTTCCATTCAAGACCAAAGCACGTGCGGTTTCATTCTCAGAATACATTAAGGGAAATATTGATAGCTTTAAGTTGGGATTTAACTAGACTTACCTTTCAGCGTGTGGAATTCCCCAACTGGGACGTCACGCTCGTGCGGTTTCATTCTCAGAATACATCAAGGGAAATATTGGTAGTTTCTAGTTGGGATTGAACTAGACTTACCTTTGAGCGTGTTGAATTCCACAACTGGGACGTCACGCTTTGAAGTCTATTGACTCAAGTGGAATTCTTAGAAAAATTCCGCATTCATTGTTTCACCATGGATAAATAATGGGCGTGAAATAGATAGGATTTGCAACTCCCTCTATTCCTACTATGAAGTTGCAAAATAGAAAATACTCAACATAAGAAAAAATACTGTTTTTTGTGTGGAATAATTTCGAGTCGTTAAATTTAGTTCTTCATCTGTTTTTATTTGTATCAATTAAGGTTTGAAATAATTGGATCAGTTAAAAAAGGAATTATTTGTCAATTATGAGATGGTTTTATTTTAAATATTATTATTTTTCGGTTTTTTTTTAATTTGTAACTATGATAGACGTTCATTGGGTAAAAATTGAAAACCAATATATCTAATTGAGAAGAAAAACGTTATTAAAAATAATTATTTTAATTAAAATAATAACAACGTACTGGAATTCTCGCAAATCAGTAGAATCGTGGAAACTCTGGTATATTTTAAAACCTGGAAAAAAGTTAAAATTGAAAAAATGTTTTTATTGCATTTTGGGGAAGCCTGTTTTTAGGGGATCTCTTTATAATGGTTTTTCCATAGAACGCCTGTAAAAATGTTTTCCTCTCAATACACCAATGCGCAAGACAAAAGCTATCCTAAAAGTGTTTTACTAATTTTGGCAAATAATTAACTTTTATTAAATAGGGGTGCGAAATTACTGAAGCAGAAGGTATTAATTAAAGGGATAGTGTAGTGTTTTATTCCGACTATTGTAAAGTTTTCATAGTTTTAAAAACTATAAAATGTGAAAACTAAAGCTAAGTTGTCATTTAAAATTAATTTAAAATATTCAATAAAAATAGTAGTAAGAATGTTTCAGATACAAAATTAAAATTACTTATATTTTTTTAAAGGGTTAATAGCATTTAATTTCCAAAAATCGCTACGTTTTTTCTTAGTTTTAAAAACTAGAAGATGTCTATTAAGTTGTTTGAAATTAATGACGTCACAAAACGGGTCAAATGTACATATGAAACACTCCGAACATGCGAGAATTGAATTTTACACTATACTATCCCTTTAAGAAGCTACATAAAAATTTCTCTTATCATACTTATTAGAAACGATGTTACTTATGTCTTGAGGGTACTTACAAATATGAGCTCCATTGACTTTTTTGTCGTCGTGTCGTAGCTGTTGATAATCAACACTAGCCGCGACGGAAATCACAACGTGTCAGGTCAGTTTAGTTCAGTTCAATTCAGTTTTGTAGTAATTTTTTTTTCTCTTTTTCATGTTTGAAATGTTTCAATAATTATTATTATATCACTACTTGTTTTTATATTTATTTATATATTTATATTTATTTAATTAACGTTCCGAGTCTTTTTTAAATCTATTTAATCGGTATTTTAATTTAGTGACGCGTTCGCATTGACTTCAATGTTCTTCGATGGAATTCTGTTTTTTTAAACTACGCTGAAATATTTTAATTGTTCTTATTTTCGGAGTTTCAATTTTAATTTAGCACTGTTTAGTTAGTTAGTTTAGTTAGTTTAATAGTTAATTCGAATGATCAGGGTAGGAAAAATAAATTTTCTATTAAATATTATTATTATTATTGAAAGGCGAATCTCGGCACACGAGACTTTGAAAATAATTCACGAATAATATATTCATTGTGGGGGAGAATAAACCGATTTAGCGCCCCTCCCCCACCACCGCGTCAATTTGAATCTTATTGCAGGATTAATTCCGTCACTGATTTTGCCAACAACTCCTAGGGGCGTTTCCCCCGTTTCGGTTGGTTAACTGAAAATATAATTTAATTATTAGTTTTATGTTTATTGTTAGTGTTTAAGTCTCTTATCAAAACGACACATTTTTTTTGTTATCGGAAGCTTAATAACGAAAGATAACTCATCATCACGATTAGTTGATACAGTTGTTTTTTTCTATGCGTGTTTAGGGAGATGTGTCTGACTGAAATGGGTGGATCTTAAGTTAAGCCCCTCCCATTTTAGTCCCGCACATGGGAAATTAACTTCTGTTAAAGTAAATATCACTTGCCAGTTGTTTTATTTCGTTTTATTTGTAACTCATGCATGACCAAGTGCGTTTGACTAAAATGGGCGGGGCCTACGTTAATCCCCTCCCCTTTCAGTCTCGGACATGGGAAATTAACTCCTGTTAAAGTAAATATCACTTGCGAGTTCATTTTATCGTTTCATTTGTAACGTGTGCATGACTAAAGTGTGTTTGACTACAATGGGCGGGTCTTACTCTTAGCCCCTCCCATTTTAGTCCCGAACATAGGAAATTAACTTCTGTTAAGGTAAATATCACTTGCGAGTTATTTATATCGTTTTATTTGTAACTCATGCATGGCCAAGTGCGTTTGACTAAAATGGGCGGGCCCTACGTTAAGCCCCTCCCATTTTAGTCCCGGACATGGGAAATTAACTTCTGTTAAAGTAGATATTACTTGCGAGTTTATATCGCTTTATTTGTAACGCGTGTTCGACTAAAATGGGCGGGTCTTACTCTTAGCCCCCCCCCCATTTTAGACCTACACATGGGGATATAAGTTAAAGTAAAACTTTTGAAAATGCGTTCCACTATAGCTACCCGTATTTCTGCCCTGTGTATTAAATATTAATGCAGTTTTAAATTGGTTACTATAAATATAGTATTTATAGAGTAATGCACTTCAAAGTAAAAACATTCATTGACACTACCCCTTATAAATACCAATGGAAAACGGCAATACAGCATACGTTAACGTATGCAAATACGATGTTTACAAAAAACTCTACTGAATTTATTTCAAAAATAAACTGGGGCTTTTTGTCGGGTGCAGAGTTTCAATATAAGCGTGGTATATCGTTTCTATGAGTAGCATTGAATCGAGCTCACCTTTATAGAAGACTTTTCCTTCCATTTTAGGACACGTTAGACCCTGAAAATATTATTTTACACAACGTTAACTGATCGCCTAGCTCCCATGGAGGAAAGAAAAAAAATACTCCCCAACTAAAATTTTGATTCAATTTTTTTTTATTCCTTTTAAAAAAATATTCCTCCCATTTAGCTTTACTTTCCTATTCCCCTTCCCCCTCCCCTCCCCTAGTTACATCACGCCAAGAAGAATGAGGTAGATCAGGTGGTTTAGGTACCGTGAAATAGCTATTCAAGGGTGTCCCATAAGAGGACCAAATGTCATAGAAGTTTCGACTCAAAAATGGTTTTCCATAGAACCATGTCCCAAATGATTACCATCCCTTTTTGAAACACCCCCTGTATGTAATTTGAAGTTTTTGGTTGATTCTCAACCACCACATCTATTAATACTTCTTCTTCTTCATATTAGGGAGGGTGTGGGGTGTCTTTAGTCTTAAAAGTAGTTCGATCTGCTGTTGGGGGGGGGGGACAGGGTAGGGGTGGAGCTTCTATATCGCCTCTCTATCTGAACCCCCCCCCCAGTCCACGCCCTCCCCTCCCGCCGACGCCGCAAAAACCCATCGACTAAATTTTTACATTAAAATCTAGGTCGGGTGTGTGAGTTTTTTATTTTGTTCAGTTTGACTGGTGTAACGGGTGTAAAGGCTAAGGTATGGTGGCTATATCCAAGGGTGATTGTGGTTTGGCTTTATTACACGGGATACGGTGAAGATAGGGAAGTTTTTTTAAACTCACGGCTTTCCTATGGAAATCGATGTTCGTCCGAATGACTCGGTTGTTTAATGGAAAAGTAGTTCGGAAATTGTTACCCAGGGGAGCCTTCGGGTTCTTCTCGTAGCCTTGCTTAAGACTCCGCAGCTGGAACAACTGTCCATAAGACCAACACACACATACCATAGACAACGCACGCGATGTAGAGAGAAAAGCAAAGAGAGAAAAGAATTGGGAAGAAAATTGTTTTAAGAATTATGTTATATAGGGAGTGGGGAGAATTTCCCTAGCTAAACGTCACAACTCTGCTTAGCCAATCAGACGCCTTCCCTCACTAGCCTTACACTCTGTAAATTTCGCCGCCATTTTGGTGGAAAAGGGTGGAGCGGCCATTTTAAGCCACGCTCCCTCTGTTGTCTCTATCGCAAGAGATCACCTATGGGACTTAGCCCCGCTCCCCAATTGTAAACATCTACTTTAAATAAACAAATTGAAATTGAAATTGAAATTGAACTTCGAAAATATGTTGTTAACAAGTTGACCGTGAAAGAAACAAGATGCCCCTTAAAACATCTGTAGTTGTTAAGCGAAATTGGCTCGAAATTTAGTACTTAAAATGGCCACACCGCGACGCTGCGTTTTCTACATTACTCAGTCTCTTATAGGTCTTTGGTTAGTGTTAATTGGGGAAAGTTATTTTTGATTCGATTTTACTCGCCTGTTGTTTCGTGATGTAAATGGGTTTGTTCATGACAATCCACGTGACCGTTTCATAACAGCCGGGAGTCGTGAGTGACCCCTCGTACGTCAGGAAGCTCTCCGTGTCCGGAAGTAGTTCTTTTATCGAGATATGTTCTAATAACGTCGTTTGACCTATAACCCCCCCAATCCCCAATTTTTTTTAAAAAAAATAATAAAAAGGGAACTCCCTTAATTATTAAGATAATTAACTTTAATTTATGTATTAATTAATTATTTAATTACCTCTGTGCGTGATATGATGTAATTGGCTCGTTAATATTCTTAATTCAGTATTGGATAAATCACCGATCTGAAAATATGATTTAACAAATCGGAAGAAGTTGATTAGGGGCGTTAGTTTTAATTAGAATTCCACGTAAATTTTTAATCTAATTAGAAATAATTAATTGTAATTACTTGAAGTAATATTGATATGGCGACGATTCCGTCTGTATTTCTTAAGTTAATGGCTTCTGATAAATTATTGTGGATGTCAACGTTGTAGCCAAAAAGCTGCAACTGCAATATTGCAATATCAAATGCAATATTAGACCTAAACATTGTATGTTATAAATAAACGCAATTATGGCAATTATTCAAAATCAGTTCAGTTAAATTTTACAGATCCTAAATTGGTAAAGGATTTCATGATACACCGGTGTATTGCGGGCTGGAGTTTTACAGGGGCAGGTAGGAAATACATTACTGGTTTTACCCCTGGAGGTTCGGCGTTCGAAATTTCGACTTTTTTAATAAAAAATAAATAAGACCTTCCTTTATGAATACATTATTTATTTCCTTAAGCCTTGGTTCTTTATTTTTAAAAAAAAAATTTCACGTGCTTCAACGATTTAGTGTAATACCACGTGATTTGTGATGGTTACTCCCCCCGTTTTCGACTAGCAAAGTCATTCTGTAGCGTTTAACGATGAAGTTTTATATATTATATAAAAATAAAAATCAATAATGTCAGTTCAGTGCTGAGGGGTTTAAGCGGTGATGTGGGGTTTGGTTAAAGATTATGGTATGTAATAAAGTTTGGTATCGTTTTGGGTGGAATAAGGAGGGTGCCGCCCTGTTTCCGCACCCAAAAAGAGATAAATAATGGCCATACCTAAAAACTAAGAACCCCCTTCATCGAGAGATTATTATTTCCAGCGACTTTAAAAGTCCCATTTATATTTGGCATGCAGAGACTCGCTACTCGATCTACAGGGTGGGACGGACTAAACCGATCCTTATTTGTCAGGGTAGGAATTTGTGGCTGCAACCTGACCTCCCTATTGAGCCTAACTTGAACATAATCTAAGCCTAACAAAACCTGAGCTTAACTTGGACATAATCTAAGCCTAACAAAACCTGAGCCTAACTTGGACATAATCTAAGTCTAACAAAACCTGAACCTAACTTGAACATAACCTAAGCCTAACAAAACATGAGCTTAACTTGGACATAATCTAAGCCTAACAAAACCTGAGCTTAACTTGGACATAATCTAAGCCTAACAAAACCTGAATCTAACTTGGACATAATCTAAGCCTAACAAAACCTGAACCTAACTTGGACATAATCTAAGCCTAACAAAACCTGAACCTAACTTGGACATAATCTAAGCCTATTAAAACCTGAGCCTAACTTGAACATAATCTAAGCCTAACCTAAACATATCCTCATCTAAACACATATTGGGTGTCAAGTTGCCGTCTTATCCCCGAGGTTACTGTACTGACTACAGAATCGGTATGACCTTTGACACTTTGCGTTTAAAGCTAGAAAGATTTGATTTCACGAATAATTCATCGACACTCAAAATCAGCGTCTTCTTATTCTGATCCGTTCCACCCTGTACGCGTTAGTACGCCTTCTTGAGGGACCAAAAAGGTTTTTAAAACGATTCTTTCGCGTGGAATCGAGCAATTTGGAGTGTCTGATGTCCAGTCTTACTCTCTCCTAGATGCGAATTGTACCAGCTCTCTTATACTATATATTTTGTAACCTGACTAGAAAGGACGAAATTATACTAATTAAGCCCCTCCCCCTCCCCGCCCGCCCGCCTGCCCTCTTAAGAATCTTCAAGGAGCTATACGGGAAATAAGCATTCTTTTTAAAATGACCCTCAATATGCAAATTTGCGTACACTCTCTGGACTGCAGTGCTGGGGAGTATGGTCCTATACCCGCTTAACTTCTTATGTTCTTACGTGGTGATAATTTTTATAAATTTCCCCACTTTATTTTGGGCATTTTCTTGTCAGCTAGTGCAGTGTCTTCTTAACAAAGGTAGAGTAACTAATTAAGAAGAGATTGCGAATCTTCTCATGGTTTCATTGTAAAGTTTACGCAGTAATTGAGGATCAGGGTAAGTTAGTTGACGTCAGGGTGGGTTGGGTTAAAGGTTAGGGGTCACATTGGTCATGGAAGATTTGAAAGTGTTAAATGATTTAACAAAGTTCGGGGAAATAATTTTAAAAACAAAGTCATGGAATTTAATTTTAGTGTTGGAAAATTAGAAATTGCAATCAAGATTGAAGAGTGTTTGAGTAGCGTTGCTTTTGCTGCAATAATTATGTGATTGAATGATAATTAACAGTTAAGTTGTTGGTGACGCAATAATATTCATCTACCTAGGCCTAATAAAACATAAATTAGGGATAATCAAATTAAGGGACCCAGCTTTAAAAGTCAACTCAAGGAAGTTTGATATGATCTGAATTATTAAGTGAGATTAAACTTAAGAAAAATTGCGATGGTGGTATTTATATTATAAATACCCTACTGTATATATTTTAACAAGTTTCCACGCATACTTTCTACAAAATTAAAAAAATAACAAAATCTAACATTACGCGGGAGTCAAGTTTCACGCTATTTATGAAGTCGTGAAGTCGTTATTGCCAGGTTGGTGATCGAGCTTTGAATTTGCAATTTGTTTTGTAGGTAGAAGCGTGCATGTTAGAATAGGTTAAAACAGACGCGCGTTCGTTTTAGTGGCACAGTGCATGTGGATACTCTTTTTGTGTATGGCGTGATGGGACACGAGTTTCATCGCGTGAGCTTTTTGGCGTCGCTTCCGCCATTTGTCAAAGTGACAGGATTCCTTGTAGGACATGCCACGACACACCCCCTTCCCCTAGCTACATACACAACATGCACGCACATACTAAACTGATCCGCCCCCCCTTCTTCCCAATATAAAATGCAACCCCCCTTATAAGTGTATCACGGTGCCAAATAGAGTAGACCATGCAATTTGCAAAGAAAATGTTTTTATGGCCCATAGTTCCCATAAAATGTTTCAATAAAATCCTTTATTTTTTCGTAATGTATCCTAAATTATTCTAGATTATTCTAAATTATTCTAGATTATTCTAAATTATTCTAAAATATCCTAAATTATTCTAAAATATCCTAAATTATTCTAAAATATCCTAAATTATTCTAAAATATCCTAAATTATTCTAAAATATCCTAAATTATTCTAAAATATCCTAAATTATTCTAAAATATCCTAAATTATTCTAAAATATCCTAAATTACTCTAAAATATCCTAAATTACTCTAAAATATCCTAAATTACTCTAAAATATCCTAAATTACTCTAAAATATCTTAAATTATTCTAAAATATCTTAAATTATTCTAAAATATCTTAAATTATTCTAAAATATCCTATACTTTTTTAATTTAAGCGTATTAACCTTTCAATATAATTGTTGTTGCAATATACCCTCAACCTATGGGTCATTTTCTATGGAACTAAAAACATACTTCCTTTTAATAGATTTTTTTAGTTTAACCTAATTAATAATGCAGAGCTAAATTGTAGCAATACAAAACCTTCCTATGAAATCCCATTAAACAGAAGAAAAAATCGTATTTTTCCCCCATGACGAATTTAAATAGTCCCATAGCATCCTATATAACCTAATCTTTATCCAATAAAACTGCACAAAATTATTTGTAAATAAAATTAGCTTAAGGCACTGTCTTTAATTGACAACATCGCGGTAGTTGCATCGTCGGGGAGGGTGTTTAATTAAGGACACACATACCTCAGCCGGGAAGACTAATCCCCCGATGGTATGTTCGGATCCCCGGTCATCGTTGAGTCCGAAATGCAGGTGCAACTCCTGGAACCTGTAGGTATAGGAGAGCGGACCACCCGTGATATTGACCAGGAATAACGAGGAGGAATTTACACGGAAGACTACGCTGTGACCGCTGTTTGACAAGAACCCCGTTATCTGCAATACCATGCAGAAAATCAATCGTTAAACCTTGGTCTCTCTCTGTGTGAAGGTGGCGGTGGCGAAAGGCCAGCCAATTAATAGATTGTCAACGTATTTACCCGGTGTTTATCTATATGGACGGATTTGAGATTGCGGTCGTATAGTAAGAGGTCCGGATCAACGTCCACCGGCGATTGCCGTCGACCGTTGTTGCACAATGTCCAAGTGGGATTCATGATCCCCCAGTACTCGGGCCCTGCAATTACAATAAAAACACTCGTATTATTTTCAAGCCCATATTCAGTTTGAGCCTTGGTATTGTGACTGAAAAACGAAGGGACATTCACTACACTCGGTGGCTTAATCCTCGGTGTCATTTATGGGTAGATTTATTTTCCCACTCTACTTCAACTAGGGTTCCCAGACAGTTAACCGCGATCTGCGTGGTTTTATGCACTGAACGCACTTCGATTTGTTATATCCGTTAAAATTTGAAAACGCCGTTGAAGTTACGGAACTGCCATAGTTAAGAATTTTTACAACCTCAAAATAAAATAAAGATTTGTTGCTTGTCCAGTTATCAAATGTATAAATAATTTTTTTTTCAACAATTACTACCCAAATATCGTTCGATACTGATTTGAATGTAAGAAGGTAAGAGTGGTTATCCCCTCGCTGCAAGAGCAAGAACTTCTCTCTGTTTAAGCTTCTGATAAGTTAATTGCGTAATTAGGCTGAGAATTTCCAGAATAAATTTCGGAGGAAGCTTCCTTAAGCCCGCACCGTAATTGAAAAATACAAAGAAATTTAATCAAATTTTCATATTTATTATATACCCCCCTTCTTGGACCACCTCGCCTAACAGTAACGGCATCTACCGTAAGCTAGATAAGCTTTGTTCGAAGCAATTTATTAAAACTCTTGGTTTTTGCATTCCATCAAATCCTCGAAGTAAATTAACCCGAGATTATCCAAGCCATTAAATTTTAATCGCGACCTCGTACAAGTTTAGATAGAGGAGGCGTTTAAGATGTGAAATTTATATCTTTTGATAACTTCGGGACTTACCTACGTTAATATACTTCTGATTAAATCCTAAAATAAACGAGATTCTTTTTGAGCTAATATTCAAACTGTTTTCTTTACTATGGTCGGGTTATATTACGTATCATTGCGCGATATTATTACACGTGGTGCGAACTTGCGCTACTGAGAAGCAAGTAGATCTCGGCTGTGGTTCGCTTTTTACGAAATCCTTTTGAAAATAAAGAAAAGGGAAATTCTAGAAATTCATCTCGTTTATACTTAAGGAAAAAGGGCAGCCATATTTTATTAGTTCTTTTCAACGGTTGCGGAACACTCACTCGACGCGCCATCTTAGATTTTACTGGAAGAACGTTGTAACTCCAGTTAAGGACAAAAGTTTATTTATTTAAGTAATGAAATGAGGAATTTAATTGATTTTTTTTATTAAGAAGTTAATAATAATTAATTAGTTGGATTTCATTTGGAATTTAATCTAATGTTTAATTGTTAATCAATTTAAACTCGTTGAGACATTTAAATCATCTTAAAACAGGGTATATATTACCAAGGGAAAGTCAAGAAATTTTAAAATTGTAATGTTAAAAGTAATTGAAATTTATAATATTGTTAGGGTAATGTTCTAGCGTATGTTCATGGTATGTTCATGCAGATGCCTTGAAAATGTATTTGGGCAATTTAGGAATGAGATATTTGTGGCCACCTTGCAGGCTGCGTTTAAATTTAAAACAAGGCGATGGAATGCGGGATATCAAGGTGGTATCAAAGAAATTCTTGGGAGTAAAAAGGACTCTATTAAATTTGGGGAATTAATTTCGCTCCAGTGATTCCGTTGTTCATCCATGAACTATGATTAAAAGAAGCCTTTCCCCGTCGAATCTCCCTTACAGTTGAGGGTAGGGGGGTGCAGGGGAGGGGGTATGACAGTCTTCAAATAGCGGACAGCAGCGATAATGAACTTAATCCTGACGCAATTAACGCGGCTTACTTCACTCGCCACTCCCCCTTCGACGCGCACCAAATCCCCCAGGCGACACCGACAACAAGATCTACAAGTCAGAATAATATCGACAATCTAGATTCTCTGTAGATAATATGTAGTAGATTAGATTGTAGACTTTAGTTAAAAGGGACATCTAAAGAAATGGTCCCAATCTTTGTCGCATTGCTTGTGAATTTATTGTCTTTCTTGGACTGAGCTGAGGGGCAAGGAAGATGAATTAGAAAGAGTGGAAGATAGACGCTGAGAAAATAGTCCGAGGTCATAGATAGGTCATCGACTTTATAGTTCAAAGACGAAATTAATTTATTTTAATAACAAATTAGCATAAATTATGCAGTGAGCATAATTATTTCTCCAAAACCGCGCGTGTTTACCTTTTAACAGTGATAACTTTGAAATTAATTAATCTCTTGAAAGTGACCTTGATATGGTTTAAACTGCAACTAGAGCGCGATCGAACCCGCATCAGCCAGCCAGCCAGCCGAGTGTTATCACATCAATAAACCGAAACTAGTTTAAGTTTGTATAAGGGTTAAAAAGGCTTAGATGTTTGAAAAATGCTTATCTTTTGGTGGGGCGCTGGCTGTTAGGTTGGGGTTACGGTTCAGGGATATAAGGGGGGGGGGCGGGTTGAGGTGCCCGCTTATTAGATTCGATGCTCCGAAATCAGTCTAACGAAAACACAAAGCTCTTTATGATAAAGTGGAAAATAAATAAGGCTTCTACCTAAGAGTGAAGAAGAAGCGCCCTCTAGCGAGCGCCTCAACTGTTTTATTAATTATCTTTGTTTATGGGCCGGTAACCAAACGCCCCCGCTCCTCTCGGCGCCACGCCACACCACGCCAGCCACACCAGCGCTAAGCCGGGGCTCAAGCCCCACCATGATTTACAGCGAAGCCAAAATTAGCATAAAAGAGGAAGCCCAAGGTATATCTATATAAGCAACGTCTGAAACGCTAAATCAAAAATGAAAACTTTACAGCCTATATAGTTTACTCGGTAAAGTATTGTAGCGCCCCCCCCCCCGAATCTCTACAATTGTCCCCCGACTCTTCGTTACTTAACGACTATAATGTAGCCCATGGAATTTAAAAATTATACAACTTGGGGAAATTTATACAATTGGTAAAATTGTGTAAAATGGAACCTGCATGGGAAAGGCCTGGATTTGTAAAGCGAACGTTAATATAGTTTAAATATAAAAACAAGAGACGCCACGAAGTTTTGAAATTTGTATAAAATGTAAAAGAAATGTTAGGAAAATTCTAAACTTTGTTTAAAATTGAAAGGAATTGTTAAGAAAATTCTAAACATTGTTTAAATTGTAAAGGAAATGTTTGGAAATTCTAAATTTTGTTTAAAATGTAAAGGAATTGTTTGGGAAATTTTAAACATTGTTTAAAATGTAAAGGAATTGTTTGGGAAATTTTAAACATTGTTTAAAATGTAAAGGAATTGTTTGGGAAATTTTAAACATTGTTTAAAATGTAAAGGAATTGTTTGGGAAATTTTAAACATTGTTTAAAATGTAAAGGAATTGTTTGGGAAATTTTAAACATTGTTTAAAATGTAAAGGAATTGTTTGGGAAATTTTAAACATTGTTTAAAATGTAAAGGAATAGTTAGAAAAATTCTAAACATTGTTTAAAATTGAAAGGAATTGCTATGGAAAATTCTAAGCATTGTTTAAAATGTAAAGGAATTGTTAGAAAAATTCTAAACATTGTTTAAAATTTAAAGGAATTGTTAGAAAAATTCTAAACGTTGTTTGAAATTTAAAGGAATTGTTAGAAAAATTCTAAACGTTGTTTAAAATTTAAAGGAATTGTTAGAAAAATTCTAAACGTTGTTTAAAATTTAAAGGAATTGTTAGAAAAATTCTAAACGTTGTTTAAAATTTAAAGGAATTGTTAGAAAAATTCTAAACGTTGTTTAAAATTGAAAGGAATTGTTAGAAAAATTCTAAACATTGTTTAAAATTGAAAGGAATTGTTAGAAAAATTCTAAACATTGTTTAAAATTGAAAGGAATTGTTAGAAAAATTCTAAACATTGTTTAAAATGTAAAGGAATTGTTAGAAAAATTCTAATATTCGTATAAAAAGTAAGGAAATTGTTAGGGAGATTCTAAATTGTGTTTAAAATGTAAGGGAGTAGTAATTTATATTTAAACTAAGCTAAATTTAAGACTAGATTCGTGTATGATAAATATCTTTCTTTTTATCATAAACGCGAAAAATACAGTTGCCACTATTCATGTTGACTCACGATAATACTTTGGGATTTTTATACGGTTAATATTTGGAGAGTAGTAAATATATAGCTACACTTTGAGACAACGTTACCTGTCCCCAATTTAAAGGGCCATTTCAAGCTTGTTATCGCTGCACTCCGGTGTATGATTAAAGCACGAGTAAAGTCGCCGCGTCAAGTTATAATGGAGTGGACAAGTTACGCTAAATGAGTAATTAAGCAAAGTTTCGGGGACAAGTAAATTTCCACTTACCGGACTAATAGGGGAAACTTTGTCTTTTTATCTACTTCTGACCGCGGCGGTATCCCGAGTTAATTGAAATAGGCGAGTTGTAGTTGAAAACTCCGGGTTTAATCTACTTCCGAAGATGATGTAGCTCGAGTGTTCTTGATAGACACGAGTTTTAAATGTAGTTGAAAAATGTTTATGATTTTGGACAGAGTAATTTAGGTTTGCCTTATTTGAGGTAGGGGCGTTTAAGCGTAAATAGCTCTAGTGCATATACAACTAAGGTATGTTTACTATTTGCCCCCCCCCCTTTCTCTATCTCTATCTTCCTCCATTTTGCGGTTAATGAGAACTCGACTAATTAATTTACTGAAACCGTTTGTTAAATTTTGTTTATAATACGACGACAAATTCATGCGAAACTTCCAATTTTTTGAACTTGCGAAATGGTTAATTGTAGCGTATTTATTTGGTAACGTAATAGCAATTAAAGTACCAAGAAACCAGCTTTGCTTACCCGATATGCCGTCGTACGTCCACCATTCTTCCCAATTGGCTGATAAAACTGAAATTAGAAAACATCTCATTAAAAATTAATATTATCTAAATATTCTGATTTCGTGTGATCAGGGATAGATTTAATTTTAGAAGTAGGAATGGAGAACAGGGAGTAATATCTGGGCGCTCGTCAAAGTCCCGGACCCCCTACCACGGGACGGGGGGTATGCAAGAATAGGCGGGAGGGTCATAGCGACAGAGGTAAAAAGGAATTACGTATTTTAACCTCGTCCCCGTCAGCAACGTCATCAAGACGTAGTTTAAGTGAGCCAATAAGATAATTTAAACTTTTCGTTACGTGTTGGAGGGAGGGGCCCTATACTGAGTGGTCTATGAGTCGGACTGAAGCAAATACTAACCGTTCCGTTCTCCATTCCAACTTCTAAAATTAAATCTATCCCTGGTGTGATAGAAAGTTTAAGTTCGATCACTTTAATTTGAACATTACGAAACAATGAACTGACCTATATGAAAGACGCCAATTAACGTGACGCACATTAACTGCAACGTCGATGACGTCATGACGCTAGTAGACAAGGTCTTCTTGACTGTTGTCAACCCCATTGAAATCCTCTTTCTAAATGTCTATTACGATGTAGCTATGTTTGTAACTGTAGACACGTCGTGACATTGAATTTCGTAATGACGCATTTGCAAGGAGACTCGATGACGGTGCTGGTACTGGTACATCTAGAAATAGGGCGACGACTCCTCATGGTAAAGGCTCCCTGGGGTGTCTCAGTGGCCCTAATTGAGGCCTTTGTCTAATATTGACTGGTGTGACCGATAATCGAGCTAGCTTCAAAAGATTAATCCATTTATTGAGGAAAAACTTCCCGGGCTTGAAATTTATTTTTCTTTTCAAGGACTAGAGTCTTCGGTCATTTTGAAATCTGCAACCAAAAGATAGAGAAAGAGGAATTAATTTTCATGGAAAAATTTCATGAAATATTAATGGGGTGGTTTTTTAGTCCGCTTGGGTTATAGTCTACTATCTCCTAAATGTACAAGTACTCGGGGGGTATGGATGTAGATTCATTATGACGTATATTTTATGCTGTGCACCATGCACGATATGGATTTCCCATTTCTGACCCTAATAACTTGTTTTCTAAAGGGAGTATGAAGGAAAGGAAACGCGTATCAACAAATGCACTAAATATTAACCCCGGTTGAAATGAACGAACAATCAACGTACGAAAGTGTTACGTGGGTTGCAATTCTGTTCAGTTCTCTTATTTGCCCAAGATTGAAATAACGGTTTTGGGGGAAAGGTCTTTCGTTATGAGTGCGTAGCTACTTAGTAGTATAACCCTACCAGATTGGGTGTCCATCCAAGATGGCGACTACGGATTGGGGAAAAGTCTTTCGTTATAATTGGGTAGCTGCTTAGTATAGCCCTACTGGATTGGTTCTCCATCCAAGATGGTGACCACGGATTGGGGGAAAGGTCGCTTAGTAGTATAGCCCTACCAGATTGGGTGTCTATCCAAGATGGCGACCACGGATTGGGGAAAAGTCTTTGGTTATAATTGGGTAGCTACTCAGTAGTATAGCCCTACCAGATTGGGTATCCATCCAAGATGGCGACCACCATGATTCATAATTTAATTGAACACCCCTACTAATTAACACTAGCGTTTAGTTTCATAAATAGGCAATTCGGGTTTTGACTTCTTAGCGTTCATTATCAGTTATTCAGTCAAATTAAGTTGTACTTAAATAGATTATCTATTCGTGCTCCTGTATTTGAGCGAGACAAATTGAAACTACATTTTATTGTCTTAATTCCCCTCGATGGATAAATGCACTATGGTTATACAAGGCCATTGAATCAATATAAGTGGGGGGGGGGATTTCTATTTTGAAGAACAATTTAGAGTTCGTTGCCTCTGTCGTCATTAAGAAGACAACTTCTTTGAAGAAACCGGGCACCAACTATAATCACTCATTGATTACTGCGGACATCTCACCCCAACGCTAGCTCACTCGCCCTTCTCACATAACGGCAAACCCCATTTTTATAAAATAATAAAAAAATATTTGTAGAAGAAAAGCGACGTTTCAACAAAAATTACTGTGCAATTAAATCTGTAGGAACGGGAGCGTATAGAACCTTTTTATTAATATTTCGGTTTAATTTATTTTACCGGTGTTTCTTTAAGACCATTGAGATTATGTCAAGATATTGTATTTTAAAATTCCCTGACTTATCAGCTTTTTCTGGTACTGTTGGTTATTGTACGATGTTCCTGGGGAGTTAGATTCAACTCCCGTGCGTTGATGTACCCCGTCTCTTGTTATTTTTAATTATATTATATAAGGTGTTAGGCGACATACGGAAACTTGGATTTCTCACGTTTATATTTGAGTGTTCCAAGTTAGGAAGGGGGTGTTCCATTTTAGGGCCATCATCTAGCTTTTCTGGAACCCATTTATGTCTGGGAAAAGTACGCGTCGTAGCAGTCTAAATCGATCGGCAATAGTTCAAACTTCACTTGTTCATTTTAATACATTATTTGACACTGAAATATCTGATTTTTCCAAAAAGTGTACCTATTCCGAGTTAATAGATTTTAAAATATATTTTTGAATTTTTTTTCTGTAGGAATTTGGATTGAAAATGAATGAATGAAAGACCGCCTTAACTTCATTGGCAATTTATCAAGCTCACAACGGACCGCGGTGACGTCACAAAGGTAGGTCCTTGTTATTATTTTCCAATTTAATTCGTTATCAGAGAATCACCGAGCAATTCATTGGTGCGACGTTTAAATTTCGATTGTTGAAAGTCGATCGAGTTTCTCTTCAAAGATAGATATAGCTTTTCTTGTCTGATTCCTTTTAAAGAGTAACGAATAGTATCAATTCTTTTATCGCTGACGTAAGAAGGATGTGCGCGCAGTCCAGCGCCCAGAGCCTTAAGCTGCAGCAGAATTCTTGCTGGCTGTCTCTTTTTGACTCTTTTTGGGGTTAAAACAAATGGAAACGGCTCACTTTTAGAGACGCCAACCACACTATACCTATACGCCCCCACAGATATCATAGTTGCATGTGCTAGGAATAGTGGGGTATAGAGTAATATCAAGAACTGATATCTAGTTTATTAGGGAGAAGGTATAAGAAGCATAAGTATTCGAGCGCCATGTTCCAGTCCCGCTTTCAAAATACAAGGGGGGAAGTAAAAGGAGGCCCCGGGCTATTTTGCCTCTCCCCAGTCGGAAAATACAAGTAATTTTCGTCATTCGCGTCGCCACGCTGACGTGAGGTTTCAAGAACCAATGAGATGCTGGTTGTAATTTAGAAGGGTGGGGATTAACTTCGGAGTACCTACTATACGTTTGGACTGGAGATAAAGCTGCTGGAAATGTGCAGGCGAATTTATACCTTCCCCCTAATAAACTATAGATATCACTTCTTGATAATATCTCAGATATTTATTTTCCTGAATTTACACATAATTATGTTTCGGAGAATTGAAGCGCTATAGAATTTCGTGGAAACGTTACACGGAATTTTACTTACAACGAAATTACGATAAAAATTCATAGATTACTCAGAATTCAGAAATCTTTCTTAGAAACACTCCCTTATATGTTTATCGGGTATGACCATAATTTGATGCCTGCATTTTGAAGGTATCGATTTTAAAAGAGTGGTTATACCCTCTCCACCGCGTTTTTTTTATATACTTTTTATCCGTCAAGCATTTAAAGGGGTGGACAGAACATTGTGTGCTCGGCCGCCGTACATGGGCCCCGTACACGACTCTTCCCCGTGATCGATTAGCCCCTTGTCACCTGACACTGTTATTAAGCCCCTAGATCCTGGCGACACGCCTTTCTCCCCGCTGTCACTCGATACCGTCTATCCCAGAAAGCTTCGCTTTTTCTTGGAACATTGTTTTCAATAGAGAATCTTATTCTTATATAAAAAATAATAAATTTGATCTTCGGCCTTCGACGCCGACAAGCGCCCCTATCATTTTAAAAAACCAGTTTTAATCTTGGAAATTTAGCGACAAAGAAATCTCAACTAATTTTCTCTGTTGGTTTATAGTGGCGTCTGCTAAATGGAATAACTTACCCATACGGGATTGGTTGAATTCTCACATATCTCGTGCCACGAGAATTTTGTTAATAAAAAGGCAAGGCGTTACGTGATTGGTCGGAGGTCCTTCTTTAAAATTATCCTTAAAATCTGAACCTAATTTGAAATAATTTTAAAATCATTCGGAGGTATTTATTTCCTGAATGTTTGACTATGCAGACTGGTCTTATAATTAGTAGAAGAATCGATAAAAAATCACTTGATTTTCTACTTCACCCTCCCTTTAATCTTGTGTTACCTGAACTTTGATTTTAACAGAGAAAATTAGTTGAGGTCTATTTGAGGCCTAATTTAT
Source organism: Phalangium opilio (assembly GCF_054372755.1). Taxonomy (NCBI): domain Eukaryota; kingdom Metazoa; phylum Arthropoda; class Arachnida; order Opiliones; family Phalangiidae; genus Phalangium; species Phalangium opilio. Next base: position 431,931 of record NW_028324166.1, on the reverse strand, counting down.
ATTCTATAAGTTTATATTTGTGGTTTTATCAAGAGATCTTTAAAAGTTTAGTTTGAAAAATTTAAAATCTTCGGTCGCGTATTAAGAATTCTTTGGGAGAAAATGGAGAAGATCTTGAATATTTGATGGAAATTCGGGCTCGGGATTAAAACCACTTATTGTAGGTAGGCTTTAGAAACTGGTCTTTTTGAAAAAGCGCTTCTCCTCTCTGTATCTAAAGACCGAACTAATAAAGATTTAATATTAATAATAATAATAATAATAATAATAATATCCCTTGGGAAGAACGAGGTTGGCGCGTACTAAGTACTTTACTACAAAACAATGAACCACAGGTCTTCTATCTATTGTACGGGGATCGAACTGCTTCGTAGATGGAATGTCCAAAATTAAGAACTGCCCAGCTTAAGTTCTGTATAACGCCATAATATTCTTAATTAAAATATCCTTACAATCAACTAATGGTCTCCTTAAAATGATTTGGGAAAATAAAATTAAATTAAGAAAATACTCAGGGAAGACTAACTTTAAAAGTAATTATCTAGGAATTATAATTTGAAATTTATTTTAAAACCCTGTTGTACCTGAACAGGTTATAATATTGCTGGTAAGAATGTTCATAGTTCAACAACCCAGTCTACAGTTTGCACGGTATCCCTGTAAGAATTTGGTAGGGGGGGGCGGCAAGGCGGCAGTTGACGTGAATAAAATGCTTTTGGAAGGGAATTTCCTGTAAGGCCCCGGCGAGTATACCTTTCGTTGGGGGCGAGGGGGGGAGCCCCATTGTTATTTCGGCCAATGATTGATGACATTTATGGATAAATGACAGGCCTATAAGCTGATAGGATAATAATAAAATGTTTTCCAGGCCCGGGATTACCAAAAAGGCCTCTCTCTCTTCCTATAGGCCCCCGCGCGCAACTTACTTTTCTATGGGGGCCCAAGTTTTCGGCATCGCAACTTTACCTTAGATATTGAAAATTTATAAACGCGTTGCCTCTGCCCGTCTGTCCACCCGCCGCTTGCTTGCTTTACTGGTCCGGAATAATGTATCACGCTGTCCGCTCTATGAAAGTATCAAAGGGAAAATATACCCCCCCCTTCTCTATCTTAAATGTATTCAATTGACCCATGAATATTCAACTGCGGTGTGTGTTTCGTTTAGAGGAAGAGATAAAATGGGAGTATGTTTTGGAACTTGGTGCCGATTAGTGTTGGGTTATTTTAATTAACATGGATATGTATGTACATGGTGTTGCTGATAAGTCTGCATGCATAAATTAATTAAGGGGGATGTTCTTTGGGGGGAATCAATTTTGAGTCGAAAATGTTCTATACTTCTATCAATGACATTTTGTTTGACCTAAGGGACAATGCTGTTTTAGAGTTAACATTGCATCCAGAGTATTTGACCTATGACCCCTTTAATTAAATTAAGAAACTGATTTAGACAATGATTTCTAATTGAATTAAGGGGTCATCCCTAAAACACCCCGAATCAAATCATAACTTGATTTGAAACAGTGACCCTTGTGGTAAACAAAATGGAGATAGAAGTTACATTTTTGCCCTATCCGCCAATTCAATTCAATTCTGACTGTTGATTTTATTGATATAATAAAAATGTATTTATTTCTTGTAAGTAGTGAGGAACCCCTCGCATATCGCCATAAGTAATCTTTATATTATGCCCAGAAATTCAGATTCGCGAGTGTATTTGAATGTATTCTTAATACGTATTTGGTGGCTGGCATTATTTGGTGGTATAGTGGTGCAGTACACGCTGCTCGGGTTGTATCTTTGTATATACGAATACATAATGGGGACAGGGGGGTATGCCCCCTTTGGAAGTTTTGTGAGAGAATGCACGCATTGATTTAATTTTGGGGTGGTGGCGTCTAAGTATCTCTCTTGAGAGCGAGGGCAACTTGAGGCCTTAAAATTACCAAATTGCACCAGCTCCTCATTTCTCCCCCTTCCCCAAGACGTAGAAGCCCCCCCCGTTTTAAAAGGGACCTCGTATTGGCGTAATTAAAGTTTCAGAAACCTGCTTGGCAAAGTTATTTAAAATGTAATGGAAAACCATTACTCGAAGTGTGATTCAATTGGACACACTCGGCGGTGATATAAATAGGGTCTTAGTGTTGGTGTTAACATTGACCTCTTAATATCGGGGTCGTCCGTGAAACACGTTAGGGGGATTTCCATTCAAGTGAAGAGTCGTTTAACATGGAATTAGCTCTATTTACCACGGAACTCTTGAGCATTTAGACGGTGACCCAAGGTCGGTGCAGGTTCAAATCCACTATCTGGGGTGTTATGAAATTTTCACCTCAGAGTTCCGTGGTGGTAAACTCCTAATGGAGCTTTTTCCATGTTAAACAACTCTTGACTCGAATGCGCAAGCCAATACACACCGGGCAAAAAATGGTGAATGAACCATTGATCGCTTAACCTGAGAGTTAACATTAAAATCTTAACTCAATGATGTTACTGTTGCGGCTCAATAGCGAGCCTCAGTAGCTCAGATGGTTAGAGAATTGGGACGGTGACCCAAGGTCTCTGGTTCAAATCCACTCTGGGGTGAAACACGTTAGGGGTTGTCCCATAGCGTCACAAAATGTCGTAGAGGTTACATAACATTTTGGTCTCAAAATTAGCTCAACTCATGGTCCAAGGACAGCGGCGTTTGGAACATATCCTGTATATACATATTGCATTGATGAGAGAATAATGAATCAGTTTATATTTTTGTCGTTTCCTTTGTTAAAGAGGGTCAACCTTTAAGTCCCTGCGCCAATCTGAATTTGCTTTTAGAATTGAAACTAAGGCGTATTGATATTCAATTGAAATTTGAGTATTCACCGTAAATAGAACGCGGCGGGAATATCTAAGTAACCGTACCGTATCTTTACTCTTATTATGGAAGCCGCTCTTGGAGAAGTTGAGACACGCTGAATATAAAGTAAAACCATTTAATAGGCATTAGCGATAAGAATAGGAATAGCGTGAGACCCCATCCCCGCTACCCCCCCCGGCCACGCTAGCCCCTAAATCACCGGCCTCTATTTCCGATTAGCCGCGACTGCCCATAGATCCATGGAACCACAATGTGTGGTCGGACACTTGCCCTAAAAAGTTATCTCTAACTGACTGATAATTAAATGAATGCTAAGAAAAACAAACCCTTGATTTCTCTTTATCTTTTTAGGAAGCTGAATATTAGTGTTAATTTTAACGAAAGATTTAATTAACCTCAATCCCTTATTACCACCATCTTGGACAAACATAACATAAAGGTATCATACACCTTTGATTTGGAGCACGTCCATTTGAATTGAACCGTTATTATTTAATATAATGATTGATATCAATATCATATCTTTAGCTGAACTTTATGGTATACTTGAAAAATAGAGTAATTTCGGTAGAGAGGGAAAGTGTATCCCCAACGTTGGGGGCAACATTGTAAGAGGGATTACTATTCGCCCACGAAAGGTGGGATATCACTAAGGTAAGAGATAGAGAGAGGGTTATGACGTTGCCATATATGAGAAAGAAATTATTCTATTATCAATGGAACAGCAGGCCATCCGCCGCCTCCATCTTTCAAAATGGCGGCTGAACCCGGGCCATTTGTAATTCAGTAGCGCAAATCTGGGTAATTGTCCGATCCGGGGGTATATAGCGCGGGTGATTTGCTTGACGTTTAAGTTTTAACTGGGCTTCGAAGGCTTTTATCTTTTGAAAGGAAAACCAGCAAAAATGGCAATTTATACTTAATACTCAAAACTTAAGGTAATAAATGAGCCGTGTACCCCCTTCCTTCTCCCCCTCTCTCCCTCAAGCCAGCCACCCAAGGACCCTATGTGCTCTAAGTTTTAGACATTTTTACGCTATTCTTCTTCCCCTTCTTCTTTGCCCCCCCCCCGACGCTACTTACGACTTTGACGTGGGGGTAAATGGCAATTTATAAAATTTTAAAATGCACGCTAGACTCGATCGTGTTGGGGAAATAAATGGTGCGATCGCGTTAAGACACGCGTGACTTCAAATAGGTATGAAGAATTATCTATGTCTATGGTTCCTTCTTAGAAAACAGATATTACTATACGGTTTTTAATAGTTAGCCTAAAATAATCACTTAAAAGAGATACATTTATACAGTATAAGAATTTTAATTAATTTTATCCAAGGTGTTTTTTGAGAATTTATGATTTCTGTGCTGGAAAAGTCAGGTAATTTTGGAAATGCACGTGTCAAGGAATTTCAACGCCCAATATTTTTTACTTTTCTACAATATATAAAAGTGGGTATATTTGTTAGGGAAAATTAGTTTAGATGGCCATGGAAGTCCTGGGAAAGTCGGGGAATTTTGAAAATGGGTTTGGAATAATAAGGTAAAAAGTCTGGGAATTTTTTAAATGGGTGTTAAAGATGAGGTCAATGTCTGGGAATTTCAGAACAAAATATTTTGGCTTTTCTACAAATAAAAAGGGAATATTTGTCAGGATAAAAGGACTTTTACAAAGTCACGGAAATATCAGATAAAATTAAAATTAAAATTTGACTTTTCTACAAATTAAAATTTGTCGTGAAATTCCTGGTAAAATAAATAAGAAAAATTCCAAATTTTATAATTAATGCAAAATTGGTTTGAATCATGCACGTTAATTCTCCCTTGACATATCCTTTCACAACTAAATATTTACATCGGCGACATAAATTATACGGTATGAAAAGGTGCTACGTTAACAAAGGATTTCCTGGTGGTGGTGCTGCTATAATTGAATGGAGATTCTTTTAACACCTAGCTCCATTACCTTGTTTTTAGGATATCATTTGAAAAAGCAAAGTACTTTAATCGACCCCCGAAACAAAACACTTGCAAGAAAAAAGAAACGCGGTGTGTTCTATTTAACATAAGTGTTTCTATTGAAATAAGCGTCCTTGAGATAACTTCGCCTTTCATAAAGGCAAACTTAAAAGTATAAAAATTAAATGCAAAAAGCTCGTTAATTATGTCGCGCTTTACAATAGCAACCCTAAAAAAGGGGGCAAACAATCGATATACGCCCTCTCATAGACCTTTTCAATTGTAAAATTGTGCGATTCAAATCCTCGCCTATCACCATCGTTACGCCAATAAACACCGAAAAGCCTTAAGCGATATTTAACTAAATGGTTGGTATAACCATTTAGAAGGACCTTTTCGATGCAATACGCCTGCTATTGTTAGTATTTAAACCATGATGATAGACTAAAGGTAGATTTTGTACCGCTTGTATGCAAACGAAAAAGGTCTCGCGTCTTTTAACTTAAGGTTGCATGCTGGAAGGCCCATTGGGGGGCATTTTTAAATCGCGGACTTAAGGTGTTTGGTGCGTGGCCAAATTTATACTAGATGAGATGGTATAAAGTAAAATTCCCTGTCAGTCTTCCGAGGCAGGGCTCGCGGACCACACAAATAGTCCTTGCTCGGTCAAAAGAGCTTGCTTATCTTTAATCCAAACAGAAACTAGGGTAGTCGACCATAAAATTGGAGATTTTAAGAAATTAACACTAAGTTTTGATACTTTATTCGGGAAAAACACGTGATCAAAAACGAACGTGGAAACCCCATGACAACTTTTCAAACTAGAACATGTTCTAGCTATAGATAGTGGGCGGAAAAGTGTTGCCAGTGCAATTGCGAGTGCAATTCAATTACAGTTATCTACAACAGACTGAATTAAGCTCGTTCTATTCAGCAATTATCACTCAGTTCCAAACCTACCCGAAATGCTCTAATAACAAATTAGTGGCGACCCTGAAGGGCATGCGCAATTCAATTTACGTAACTGTATAGGGAAAATTTCTCTATCTATTAAGAAAAATTGTATTCCTTGAGGGGCTTGAAACGGTCGACTAAAATACCTATGTTCTATTGATCATTATACCGCTAAAAGACTGCGGTAAATTAAATTCCTTCTCAAACTGAGGACGACCTACATTATAGTCCCTAAATTGTAAACAATTATTTAAATAATTTTTAAAAATACATTCGCGAAACAAACCATCTAATCTAGACGTCACCTCGTGGCCTTTGTCTTGAAAAGGAAGGGGGGTGGGTGGGGTTGTTGTTGCCCCAATGCCCCCCATCCCATTCCATCCCCCTCCCGCTAGCTTGAAGAATGTCCGAGCATTCCATGGGAGCTTTTGAAATTCTAAAAGAATAAAAGAAAAAGAAGTCTCGGCTCCGGTGCGGGATTTAACCAAATAACATTTTTTTCTTTCTTCTCTTGGTTCTATTGCATCGCGAGGAATATATTATAGTCTATGTTATGGCAACGGGGGATATAGCCCCCGGCATTCCTCCCCCCCGCCCGGCAATCATTCCCCCTTTTGAAAATAAAAAATAGCGTACGCCTGCAACGGCAACTGCAAAATTTATCGAAAAGAGTTATCGAATGCTATTGGGTAAACGTACTACGTATATGGTGCTGTATCTCTCTCTGTATGTGTGTGTTTTGCGCTAGTTTCTATTTCTTTTTTGAGTTCGATATATTGTAGTTTATCGCCGGGCTCAGCTAGAATCTGACGGATTTAAAGAAATCCTATTGCTTTTCCCCCATCTCCCCAACGCCCCCTACGCCTCTCTCTATAGATGACCGGAAGTCGTACAATATTCCATTCCATTCCATCATAAGTCAATAACCTTCTTAAGCCTTTGCTATTGAACTGAAGAGCCCGCCGCGTGATTGTTGTTGTATGTTAACATTTGAATTGATTGTCAGTGGACACCTGATGTTGTGTTTAAATTGCCTTTGTTAATAGGACTTGATATATTTTTAATTATATGGGGAATTATTATAATTTGTTTTCGAAGTATTGAAGTACCCTAGATTTAGGTATAGTCTTATCTTATCTTATGTTTTACCAGGGATAGGTTTAATTTTAGAAGTAGGAATGGAGAACGGAAGGGTTAGTATTTACTTCAGTTATTCCGATACATAGACCACTCAGTATAGACTCGCCCCTCCCTCCAACACGGATAACGAAAAGTTTAAATTATCTTATTGGTTCACTTAAATTACGTTTTGATGACTTTGCTGACGGGGACGAGGTTAAAATACACAATTCCTTTTTACCTCTGTCGCTATGACCCTCCCGCCTCTTCTTTCATACCCCCCCCCTCCGTCCCGTGGAAGGGGGTCCGGGACTTTGACGCGCGCCCAGATATTACTCTGTTCTCCATTCCTACTTCTAAAATTAAATCTATCCCTGGTTTTACTAGAAAAATAAAACGCGAAATTGAATTGAAGTCTTTGTTCCGATTTCATCTCTTTTATCTTAAAGCTAATCTGGAGATGATCAATATAGGCTTCCATTAATGGAAGAGCATACTTGGCGACTTAAGCCTTAAAGGAATCGCGCGGCGGCTTTGTACGTCTTAATTGTTTTACTTTGAATCCATTAATTAATCGGCTTCAATCGTGTTTCTTATCGAACCAGCACTCGCATCCGTGTATTTTAAAGTTTGTCCATCCAATCGGAGCTAATGTAAGCGAAGCTTAGGGTAACGTCACGCATCTGCCTTTCCCTTTTATTAGCTCCTTTTCGATGGACGAAAGAAGTTTCACTGGCGATGAAGTAAAAAGGCCCACGGGAAATTTAACCAAATAAAATAGAGTTTATCTTAAATGCAAAATACCAGTAACTCCCTAAAATTAACTCGCTGGTTTTTCAGCAAATTTATGATCTAAATAAAACCATTTTATATTTGTATGCAAGTGGGGTAATTTTAAGATGGGGCAAGTCGCTCGAGTAGTATGTTACATTACGTAAATTGAAAAGAGATTTTGGTGAAGATTAGATTAGAACCAATTTAATCCATTTGAAACGCCTTATTTTTAGATGAACTCTTTTGGAAGGCTTAATTCGTTGAAAATCAGTAGTTACTTCGTTTCCGCTCCACCAAAATAATTCACTCAAACACTCTTCAGTTGCACGTTCTGGCGTGCGTCGAAGAAAGGTCGGATACTTACTACCTTAAAGGGAGAATGAAATGGCAAATGGCCAAAAAAGTTTAAATGTAAAATTAAAGGATTTTTTAATATCCAAGTTTTGCAATTTAAATTCACTTCAAAATGGTTTTCTGGCCATTTCATTCACCCTTTAAGGACCTGGTCTAGGCCTTTTTAATTTTGAAAATACTTCTCAAGTTTAATTTTTAGTTGGATAGTGTCCGATCCCTCTTTCTTGGCTGACTGTTCGCGTATGGCCGGTAGCTATTGAGTAACCCAGGGGCCTAGGGGTGGTCTTGGGGGGAGGGCTATCCCCCACCATTCCCTCTGCTCTTCCCTGAATTGCCATACAATAGTGTGGAGGGGGCGCTGGATGGCCGTGGGGGGGGGAGAACGGCTAAATGGATTGGATAAGGCCAACTGCATCAACGTGATCGCACTATGGATCGCCTAAAAAATATATACCCAAAGAAAGAATAGACCTTTCCCGTCGTAAATCAGAGCCACCCCGATTACCGCCTTTCCTAAAGGTCAAACGCTTAAAGGTCAACTCCCGGATCTACGCGAATCTTAATTTTGAAGAAATAGCGAGATTGAAATTTCAAAATTATGTGTTTTGGTGTTTTTCAAATGTTGAGCAAGAGTATTACCAAAGACATATAGACGCAATCGAAAGTGGGACAGTGGTCACGTGCACGTTACCACCTGAAGATAAACAAATTCTTACTGTTGCTATAAATGAAAACACCTTCGTAAGAGGAACACTGAACGCTGGTGGCGCACAAACCCCCTTTACGTCATAGATTCCCTTTTGTCGCCAAGGGAGATAACTAACTAACTCTCTGTGAAGTTTTCTATAGGCACAAACGTATTGTGGAAATATAACTTTATTTACAATTTAGTTCTCAAACCGCACCACTTAAGGTTTGGAATGAAATCCCGAATATCATTCTAGACTGTTCCTTGAAATTGGGGTACTTCATGGTAAAGGGGCCCGTTGGTAAGCTCCCAAAAATGGCCTATCGTATCTCGCTGGCTCTTAGCCCGGGAGCAATTCTGGAAAGAGTATGCTCCTCAACGTTTATCCAACCTCGAAATGTAGAATACAAGCGATGGGGCAGCGTCTGTTAGTGAATAAGCTTGACGGGGCCTTCCGTCGTATTCCCCTTTTGTAAGGTGGACGAATGGGGAAGGGCAGAGTGTGTAGATCTTAGATCTTTCCGGAAGACTAATGGATTAGTTTCTTTGGATTCTATTCAAGGAAAACGCCGAAACTGAATTACCGATCCCTTCATATACATAACGTGTACGCCTTCGACTTCGCCTTGCTTGTTATCTCTGCGGACACACTCACCTGCATTCGGGGGAACAGTATGGTTGGAAGGCAAGGGTAATGAAACTCCGTTCAAGCTGTTTCGCTTAGGCCTATATCATTTCAATCGACTTTATAGCTGAGCGGACCATCTTCACGTATAGAGGCACGAAATTAAAGCGATACTTAAATTGTTCATTGCGCAAGGGAGTCCGGTTCAATTCAATTCAATTCAGTTATTGCATTGGCCCAATTATTGTAGTTCAGGAGAACACCTGGAAGTAGTAGACTTTCTCAACCGCGACAATACCGTTACACCGACATATAACTAGATCAGTTTCACGTATTTATTATTGAAATATCTTATAATAATCGTTAAATTTAATTAAATTAAATGTTAGTTTTAAATTATTGGGTGTGCGGCGGGTTAAACAGTTCTACAGGGGCTATGGGAAAATATATGCTATTGATTCAGCCTGAATGTCGGCTTTACCTATAGACCCAATTAATAAAACAGAATACCTTTTTTTAATTTTAAAAAGTGGTTTACACTTGTATTCAAATCGAGCCCCTAAATTAATCACACTAAATAGTTTAATTACCCTATTTTTAATTACTTTTTGTAACTCTATAATATATTTGCTTACGTTAAAGCTTATGCATATTTTTGGAAGTTGATAACGCCAATGAACTTTTAACCTTATTTTGTTCTTCTCATTCTGGGTGTGTGTGACGGCGTTTTGATGTATAACTACATCAAAGTTAAAGGCAGAGAGAACTATATATAGGAGATGCGCCCTCCGTTTTGTGTCAAACCTAACAATTTTTGTTACAAACTAAAGCGGGAGGGGGGAGGCAAAGAAATCACGAAAATAAGAGAATTGCATCAATTTTTGCTTGTCGCGTTTTCCAACGTAGCCCCCTCCCACCCTCTCTCTCAAAGGACTGAATACAAAAACAAGGCAATCGAAGCGTATTAAACAACCTGGGCACGCCTCAATTTCATTGCGTTCTCGCAGTGCATTCTGGATGGGCGTCGGCATTTCCGTATAGAATCTAACCGCCGCTTAGACTGTTCAACGCTGAAAGTCACGTGACATTGCCCACTCACCATTCCACAAAATAGTAACGCTAAAACAGTGTTGCCGCCACAGGGCAGGGAAAACCTGGATAAGTCAGGGAATTTCAAAATAGTCCAAAAACGTCAGTTTGGTTAAATTGGCTAAAATATCCGCAGGTCAACCATTCAGCTGGGTTATGTTTTTAATGCCGTTTTAGCGAGATCACGTTTTATCAGAAACGTTTTAAATTATATATTCAAAAAGGTCAGGGAAGATCGTAACAGAAAGGTCAGGGAAAAACCTGGAAAAGTCAGGGAATTTGATTCTGAAACTTTCGTTGCAACCCTGTTGTAACAAATTCAAAATATAGTTCTTGACACGCCCCCTCCTACATAACGCGTTGTGTACATCCCTTCAACTCTTTATAAATTAAGTTCAATAAGACGGAAAACCTTATTATTTGAAAGGGGAGTTTAAAAGGATAGGACGGCGGCGGCGGCGTATTTCTCTCTATGAGTTTAAGCGCGTTATTGCGGTAAACGAAAAACGAATTGGGGGTTTTGCGTCAAACCCAAAAAAGAACAATGGAAAGAAAAATGGCTGCTTGTAGCTGTCACTTGTCATGGACTTTTCCTCGAGTTCTCCCCCCACCCCACCCCAGCCCCCTTTGCTATAGTGGCCGCCGCTCTTGGGGGAAAAAAGAGAAGTTTTCTATGGGGGGGGGGGGCAAAAATGAAAGGCTGACCAATAAAATGACGCGGCGTCCGCGATTTTATAAATTTGTCTCGGGACATCACGTCCCAACCTTAATGCCCTTTTAGAACCAATTCTTTCTATCAGAGTCAACCAGTACAACGCCGAGCTAAGCCCCCCCCTTACCCCTCCATCGCCACCATCGCCGCTTTCAAACAAACCCTATAACCCCCCCCCCCCCGACATACATGCCCAAAAACAGGGGGGTTATTTTTCTTGACTGTTTTTAAAGGCGCAGTCTCAAATAAATGTATTATTTAGAATTATATTATTATGGTAGCTGCTCGGAGACAATTGATTTCTGGTTTACTATTTCAATTTTGGATTATTTGCTGAAAGTGGAGCTAGTAACTGGAATACCCTGGAAAGTGTCTTGGAATTTCAAAATGGGAGTCAGGGAATTTTATTTATTTCTCCCTTAGTAGTACTTTGATGACGTAATATATTTACAAGATCGTGGTATTGGTAATTTTTAGATAGTGCAACGTTATTTCTGATTTTTCAAAGTGGGAATTAAAATTTATCAGGGAAAACCAGAAAAACTTCAGGGAAAATTAATTTAGATGTTCAGGGAAAGCCAGAAAAACTTCAGGGAATTTTGAAATGAAATATCCGTTGCAATTACCTTGAAAAGTTGTTATTCAAAATGGAGAATACATTCTTCAAATCTTTTGCATTATTAGAATACGCTTGTAATTCCATCTATGATTAGTAAGGGTGATTATACCCGAGAAATTGATTAAGAACAACACCCCCCCCCCATCCACCCTCCCCTTAGAGGATGCGGCTATCCCTTTGAAGTCGGTCATCCTCCGGTATAAAGATTTAGTTGGATTATGAAAGTTGGAGAGTTTTTTGTTGGGGTCGAAGAATGTTGGACTCTTTTAATAGCCAGCCAGGTATAGTCGAGCTGATCCTAAAGTTGGAAAACAAGCCATTACCTTTTGGGTTCCACCACGACGACGGAGGAAGTCTGGGAAAAAGGTGACGATGGAATTTCACTGATAGAGCCGTTTTGTCAAAGGCCGCCATAAACGCCTATATGGGCAACCACTCGCCTTTGACCGCTCTAAACTCTAAGCGAGCGCCCCCTTTTATCGGAAAAAAAATTCCAGGGGAAAACCATTATTTTTTCTCTTTTTCCTTAACAATGCGGGTTATCGGAGCTTCGTGAAATTTATCGCGTTTCATATCATTACCAACTTATGAAGAATTCGGCAATAAATAAGCGGAATTGCACCCTGCCGTCTTAATTAATCTTGCATCGCCATTCATTTTTAAATTATGAATATAAAGGTATTAACGTTTTAAGGTGCTGAACTAAAATTGACGCGGGTGAATACAGCATATTAAACATCGTATTGTAGGTGGTTGAATTACTATCTACGTCACACGGATAATTCTGTAGTCTTTGAGAAGATTGAATATACATTTTTGTCGCTTCCAATTAAGCCGAGTACAGATGCATATGGTTTGATATCTTGTATATCGAATGCTAATTATAAATTAAATATAGGCTACAAGGTTTTTGAAAAAAAGGGGTAATTATATATTAATTACAGTGGGTTAATTCTACAGGAAATAGATTTATATAGTCACGTGATTATAGAAAGCACTTTTATATAAGTGTATACATATAGATAGAGTTATATATATATGTATTAAATGTTATTTATATTGGTATATTTGGTGGCTGCGGCGGCGGGCTACGTTATATATTTATTAAAAGTCAAAAGGGAATCCTTATAAGGGAGTCTCGCTATCAGAAATAATCTAGTCCATAAAAGCTAACCTGAAAAGAGGAACGCTGATGGGGGGCAATGGTGGTGGTGGTGGTGGTTAGGAGCCATTTGTGGGGTGGGGTTGGGGGAACAGTGTGTAGGCTTACATTTCAGCTTATCTCATTCAACAAACTGCTAGTGCATTTTTTACAGCCTCTCATACATTTTTAAGATACTCTCGCCGACGCTCTCTCTCCCCTCTCTCTCTCATCTATACCTATGGCTACAACGCGCTACTTTCCACCGAACCATTTCAAAGGGGTCGGAAACTATTCCCAGGTTTGTGTCTTAATTCCTTTCAACTGACCAACTTCAATGGGATTACCGTGGATTTGTCAGTCGATACAGTCTGGATTTAGACCTTGTATGTTTTGGGGAAAATCATTGACTTCAAGGATTTGTAAATTTGACTTAAAATGTCTGTGAAAATTCAGGGATTGTGACCAATGTAATAAAACTGGGTATCCTGGGAACCTGGTTAGGCCATAGGGGTCAGTATCGGAAGTAAGTCGAGGATTTCCTTTGGTCAATGCTAAATATGGGCCGAACTCGAACGAGATTGTCAAACACTTGAACATGTTCAGGGGTTTCCAAAAAATTGGTTAGGATTAACCTGGAAAACTATGGGAATTTTGAATCCGAAAACATAATACTCTAAAAATAATTCACTGGTTAAGTCAGGAAGTTTTCAAATGTTACCGAGACGTCAGAGCAAGATCAGGAAATGAGCTAAAAGTCAGGGAATTTAATTTTAATTTGAATTGGGAATATTTGTGGCCTGCACTGAAATTAATATTGACGCTTTGACAAATGAGAAGCGATAGGAGTCTTTGAATGTCCGATCCCTCTTGGTGTTGGGGTTCAGCCAGGCATTTCTCCCATTTAAGGCATGGAGGGAGAGAGTAGTGGAAGTGGAAGTGGAGAAAGGAAGATGACATTTCTGTGTGTTGTGCTCCATTGCGGTTAAAGAGGCCCGCGCCGCTACAAGAAAAAAGAAAGGCTAACTTTGACGACAAGCGTCTTGTCGGGCAGGGCCGGCGGTGTGGGGAGGGGGGAACGGGTAGCAATAGTCACTCGGGAAAGCGATAAAACGGACCTGGAATGTGCCCGGACAGGGATTGCATTGCAGCGCAATGACTGCTCTCTCTCTTTCACTGGCTGGCTGCGGTCTCGGGATTAACACCGTGCGTGTACTTCTTTCTTTCCGTTTAAACCCCCATGAAGCTGCAGCTCTGTCTTCACCGGAGTTATTCGAATGAACCTTAATTAATTGCGTTTGCGCGTGGTGACAATAAATTGCAAGAAGTTGTTCTGTTGTTTGATTGTTTGGATGTGTGCTTTTTATGACGATGAACAGCACAGTCACAATTTGATTGACCATGCAAATTGCTTGCACCGGAAGTGGTTTGTTTGGTTGGGATGGAGGTGGAACCCCGTGCGTTAGTATTAAGTCTGTTTACCAACGTCTTGTTCTTGACCCCTAGCATGATTTTAGACCAAAGATTAAACCCTTATTAAGTATTGGTTTGATGAATTTGAATGTCGAACAAAAGAGCAACATAAGGCGATTATTTAGCTTTTAGTGTCCACGTAGACGCAGAAAGTATTCCAGATTTCTCGTAGGTGAACTATAGAATAGGTAATGCCTTACATTCTATAACCTTCAAGTTAACTTTCGCCTTTTCCGAAACTGTAGATGAAATTTACCACAAGGTAAAAAGACGAAATTTTTGGGGAGTGTTAAGTTGTCTTGGCGAACTTGTTCGGTTCCGGCTTAGTAATTTTTAAAGGTGGCCTCTGATGGGGGTGGTGCAGCGTGCCAGCGGTAGGGGAAGCTAATGCCGTGTTGCCAGGGGAAACGAATGTCCACCGCTGACACCATGCACTCGGTAATTAAACGACGCGCAATAATCAAGCGACAAACTACGCCCACTGCCCCCCCCCCCACCAGCTCCACCATCGACTACAAAATTGAAGCTAGGTAGGTTTCGATGAGACTGACCATCAGCTGATTCCATTCAAATATTTCAAGTATGACTATACTTATGGATCTTCAGTTTAGTATAGTAACTTGCATTGCCAATTCTAACCTTGGTAATCTAATCGAAATAAATTGTTTAGAAAGTACCCAGAAACAAATTCTTTATTTGACTCAGTATGGTCTTCAACTGGACAATTTCGATTTAATCAGTCTCATCTCGTCTCTGCTGAAGCGATTATATACGAACTGAATCCGCAGTTGGTAAAGTCTAACCAGGATTTCCTGGTTTTATAACTATATTTCAACTACTTCCGCGTGGGGAGTCAAAGCCCTCGGCGTAATATAGGCCAGCTGTTTGCTGTAAGCGTTCGAACAGAGCTGATATAGACCGAGTGAAAAATTAATACATATTTTTCGAATATGGCGTAGAAAAGGAATGTAGGTAGATACAATATCGTTTTCTTTGATGAACAATTCTCAAAACAGCGTATAGTAAAAAGCCAAATCAGATGATATTCAAAATTGGCGTTAATTTTTGGAATGCTTTTCGGTTCGTGAGTTGATGAACCAACGCGGTATAGTTTTAGGTCCGGCAATGTTAGGTTAGCTTATAGGTTCGGTTTCATTAGGTCTTCTACATTGCGATTTGTTTGACGCGGATCTCTTTCACTACTACGGTTTATTAACTCCTGAATCGAGCAACTTCCGTCCGCGTTTCCGGCTTTGAAGTGGGCCATGTTTCGATAGTCACGCTGTTGATACCGCTTCGTATCGGTTAAAGAAACTAGGCTACGGGTCAAAAACCGAATTTGATTTATATCTGTCAAACCATCCGGCACTTTTCTAATATGATAGGAAAATAATCCAATGTTCCGCTATTTTAATTGTTAATTGACTAATTTAAAAAGACTAATTCGTACTAACTACAAATTAGTATCAGCTGATTCCATTCAAAAATTAGATTGAAACAAATACTTAGGGAATTCAACAGGGAAGCAATAGTTACACCTTGATCTTTTAGCTCTTAAGATAACATTTTGCTAAGAACATCGTAATATTCATTGGTGAACTTTGTGTCGGGCCGCCTAAGGTGTAGTCCACTCGGAGAGAGAACGGACTACGATATATGTATGTAGTTGATGAGAGCCATAAAAGATAAAATCAGTTTTAAGAAAATTGTTCTGAAGAAGTGATATTATTTGAAAGCATAAACTGCAGCTAAAACTGTTATAATTAAATCCAAGAAATGTTGTCACTAAAACTTCACAATCCCGCATCAGCCTGTTTGATAATGATTTTATCTTTAGACAATAGACTCTTATGTTTACCATTAAATACATCATATCCGTAGCATATGGGCATAACGCGTATAAGCTAGGTATCTCGACTGAGGTGCTTATTACGGGTTAGTTTATTTCCTATAGGCCCTACTGTAAAGAGTAGAGTCCGACGCCGCCGATAGTACGCCGGCGCGCCGCCACATTTCTAGTTTTTAACCCCGCCGCCGTCGTACGTACTTTTAAGCAGCGCGCCGCCCCGCCGCGACGCCGAAATATCACCGGCGTACGCCGGCGTGCCAACCAGTCTAGGAAATAGCACTGGTCCAAAACCAGTTTATTAATTGCTCGGACCAGTTTTTTTATTCTAAATCCTTGGGGTACAGGTCCTTAATTGGGATCAGTTTATTAATTGAGAACTTATAAGAAAATTGAGGAGGGACCAGTTTAAAAATTCTAGTCATTATAAATTTGTACTCCACGGATCTAGACTCCTAGCCATGACTGGTTCTCATTTCTGCCTTCCTTGCTACAACCACAGCCCACTGGATCACTCTTTGGCTTCACACGCCAATGTTTTTCATATGTAAAAGCGCATGTTGGTAATTTTGGGCTTTCTCGCTCGAAAAATCGAAGGAGCCATAGGCCGGCTATGGGGGAGGAACACAGTTATTTAGCCAGAATGTTGAAACTACTGGTTCAAATCTCTTGAAATTTTAAAGAGATGTGCAAAACAACGTTTGCTATTTTTTGGAAATTTTCAAATCATTTCCTTTTATAGTTTTTTATAAATATTAAAATTAAAATTAGCCCTAATTAAAGGGCTTGGTCTTTGAACGGTTTAAAAGTTTCTTCCGTTTCACTTGATCGAATCTCTTGAAATTTTAGTGAGAGGCATATTGAAGGGTTTTAAATTATGATGCAAAGTTTCAAAGTTTTCAAACGAACAATTCAGTTCCAAAAAATTCAATAAAATTTTCTTTGTGCATAATCCTACAACCTAGTTAGTCGCTTAGGAAAATTTTAGGAAAAGAACTATTCGTTTCAAAACTTTGAAATTAAAATAAATAATTTTAAACCTCTCACTAAAATTTCAAGAGATTCGAACCAGTGAAGCTGAAGGAAACAAATTTAAACTGTTTGAGAAAATTGAGACTAAGCCATTAAATTATGGTTAATTTTCGTTTTAATGTTCTTACAAAAATCTAGGAAAGAGAAACATTTTAAACTTCGCACAAAAATACCAAACATTATTTTGAAAATCACATTAAAACTTCAACAGATTTCAACCAGTATTTTCGAACATGGACTGATCTTGTGAACACCACCACATCACAACTGAGAACTACATACGACATTAATCACTCGTTGTGAACTTACACGCCTCTAACGCCGCCGCCGCCAATAAAATTGTATGAAACGCCGCCGCCGGTTTATAGAACGGCGCGCCGGCGGCGCGCCTTCGCCAATATGCCTAAACTGTGCAAACGCCGCCGCCAACAACTTTTTGGCGGCGTCGGACTCTAGTAAAGAGGACAGAGATTGTACGACACGTACATTTCAAACAGTTTCGCATTGACAGGTAATTGTGTACGGGAATTAAACAGATTTAAAATCGGAAATAGGAGACGTCGACCCAGAAAGAAAACGTTTCTTTATTAAATCAAAATGTTCTCTTATTCGAGTGCAATTACACCGAGTATAGGTTTGTTAATCACACTGTCGGTCGCAGCAACTATCGTAATCATTGCAGCAAATGTCGCAGCAAGCATTATTTGAGCAGCACGAAAGATCTTTATCAATACAGCTAGCCCTCTTTTTTCTAAGCAATGAGCTACGTGGTCGAAGTTTCGATCTGCTGGCCCTTTTGGTTCGATCAACAGGAGCCTCCTTCTCGACTTCGTGGCTGTCGTGGTTTCTTAAAGCAGACACTTAAAAAAAGAACCTTACGATTAAATTGAAATTTAAAGGTGGCGGAAGAGGCCTATTTATTATCAAAGACTGATCAGAAGCCTAAGAAAATATCTCGTATATTGTGAAGGAGAGAAATTTGGAACAACCCCATATCATTGACTTTCAATTTCACCTCGAATAGAGAAAAAGGAGGGAGGTGTAACGTTTATGTTGTTAAACCCGTAAATCTCGATAACTTTTCCTTTTGAATATGTTAGGCATTCATTTGATGAACAGATTAATACGAGTGGGCTTAGAGCCAATAGTTGCCTCCGTCCATTTTTTTGTCAAAATCTATATAACTAGGTTGCCACAGGTCAGGGAAGAAAAGTCAGGGAATTTGCTTAAATTGGCTAAAATACGCGCGGTTCAAGCATCCAGCATGGGTGACGTTTTAAACGCTGTTTTAACGAGATGACGTTTGACCAGACACCAAAATCGCGGAGTTCGCTTTGCTCGTTTCGCAATACGTTAAATATTCGAAAATGCGATTTAAACGCAATTCTTCTATTATATTTAGAACAAAGACAATTGGGCCTAAAAAGTTACGGAAAATCATCGTAAAAAAAGGTCAGGCAAAACCTCGAAAAGTCAAGGACTTTGCATCTGAAAAGTTCGTGGCAACCCTGTGTTAAGCAATTAGTCCACTTAGTCCTTGCGAAACCGTATCGTTACCGTTTTAAGTTCGTAAATCATCCGAAAGAGGGCACCCATTACCCAAGTCCGAAAGAATTGTTTAAGAAACGTTATCAGATGGCGTTCTGTTCGTATTTGGATACATGACGTTACGTTAACGATACGGTTTCACAAGGCTTAGTGGACTACTTGCTTTAGATTAACATCATTATGAAACGGAATTGTTTCAGAGTTACGCTAACGCGAGTATTACGAAAACGTAATTGCTCTGGTTGTATTTTGATTTCGTTTCGACAAGAAAACACCGGTTCAACTTACCCGAAGTGACCATAGCTGGTCTGACGGTGATCAGCAAAATCACGAATACGGCCAGTAGAGACAGAGAAATCAACTTGTCCATGGCGAATGTTGATGCGCTCGAATGAATGAAACCCTTTCGAAGCGATTATATACGAACTGAATCCTCAGTTGGTAAAGTGTAACCAGGATTTCCGGGTTTTATAACCATATTTGAACTACTTCCGCGTACGGAGTCAAAGCCCTCGGCGTAATATAGGCCAGCTGTTTGCTGTAAGCGTCTAAACAGAGCTGATATAGACCGAGTGAAAAATTAATACATATTTTTCGAATATGGCGTAGAAAAGGAATGTAGGTAGATACAATATCGTTTACTTTGATGAACAATTCTCAAAACAGCGTATAGTAAAAAGCCAAATCAGATGATATTCAAAATTGGCGTTAATTGTTGCAATGCTTTTCGGTTCGCGAGTTGATGAACCAACGCGGTATAGTTTTAGGTCAGGCAATGTTAGGTTAGCTTATAGGTTCGGTTTCATTAGGTCTTCTACATTGCGATTTGTTTGGCGCGGATCTCTTTCACTACTACGGTTTGTTAACTCCTGGATAAAGCAACTTCTGCGTTTCCGGCTTTGAAGTGGGACATGTTTCGAAAGTGACGCTGTTGATGTCGCTTCGATTAAAGGAACTAGGCTACGGGTCAAAAACCGAATTTGATTTATAGCTGTCAAAACATCCGGCTTTTTCAAATAAGATAGGAAAATAATCCAATGTTCCGCTATTTTAATTGTTAATTGACTAATTTAAAAAGACTAATTCGTACTAACTACAAATTAGTATCAGCTGATTCCATTCAAAATTTAGGTTGAAACAAATACTTAGGGAATTCAACAGGGAAGCAATAGTTACACCTTGATCTTTTAGCTCTTAAGATAACATTTTGCTAAGAACATCGTAATATTCAATGGTGAACTTTGTGTCGGGCCGCCTAAGGTGTAGTCCACTCGGAGAGAGAACGGACTACGATATATGTATGTAGTTGATGAGAGCCATAAAAGATAAAATCAGTTTTAAGAAAATTGTTCTGAAGAAGTGATATTATTTGAAAGCATAAACTGCAGCTAAAACTGTTATAATTAAATCCAAGAAATGTTGTCACTAAAACTTCACAATCCCGCATCAGCCTGTTTGATAATGATTTTATCTTTAGACAATAGACTCTTATGTTTACCATTAAATACATCATATCCGTAGCATATGGGCATAACGCGTATAAGCTAGGTATCTCGACTGAGGTGCTTATTACGGGTTAGTTTATTTCCTATAGGCCCTACTGTAAAGAGGACAGAGATTGTACGACACGTACATTTCAAACAGTTTCGCATTGACAGGTAATTGCGTACGGTAATTAAACAGATTTAAAATCGGAAATAGTAGACGTCAACCCAGAAAGAAAACGTTTCTTTATTAAATCAAAATGTTCTCATATTCGAGTGCAATTACACCGATTTATATTTCTACCCACAACCGGATACAGATTCGCAGCAACCACTATATTCCTTGCAGCAACGGTCGCAGCAAAAATCATTATTAAACTTCTTGCAGCACTTAGGTTCGACAGTACCACAGCTAGCCCTCTTTTTTCTGAGCAATGAGCTAAGTGGTTCAAGTTTCGATCTGCTGGCCCTTTTGGTTCGATCCAAGGGGGCCACCTTCTCGACCTCGTGACTGTCGTGATTCCTTAGAGCAGACACTTTAAAAAAGAAGCTTACGATTAAATTGGAATTAAAAGGCGCTTCGGCGGCGGCGGCGGTCTACTTCTCATCAAAGACTTTGATCAGAAACACGTACGAGTGCTTAAGAAAATATGTACTAACAGAGCTGTCTCCGAGCTCGTATATTGGGAAAGAGAGAAATTTGGAAAAGGGGGGAACGTTGAAATTAAAGGAATTGTTTCTGAGTTACACTAACGCGAATATTACGAAATAACGTAGTTGCTCTGGTTGAATTTTCGTTTCGTTTTGAGAAGAAAACACCGGTGTTGTTACTTTGAACTTACCCGAAGTGAGCATAGCTGGTTTGACGTTGATCAGCAAAATCACGAATACGGCCAGTAGAGACAGAGATATCAACTTGTCCATCTTGAATGTTGATGCGCTCGAATGAATTAAACCCTTTCGAAGCGATTATATAAGAACTAATTCCACGGATTTCCGGGTTTTATGTAATTATATTTGAACTACTTCCGCGTGGGGAGGTAAATAATCCCTCGGCCAGATGTTTGATGTAAGCGTCTAAACAGAGCTGATATAGACCGAGTGAAAAATTAATACATATTTTTCGAATATGGCGTAGAAATGAAATACAGGTAGATACAATATCCTTTACTTTGATGAACAATTCTCAAAACAGCATTAGCAAATTGACTTGCGTAGAAAAGAGCGTTATCTTAAAAAGCCAAGTCAGGTGATATTCGGAATTGGGTTAATTTTCGGAAGCCTTTCCGGTTCGTGAGTTGATGAACCAACGCGGTATAGTTTTATGTCAGGTAAGGTTAGTTTAGGTTAGTTTAGGTTAGGTTAGGTTAAGTCAGGTTAGGTTTCCGATACCGATTCTATTCTATTTTGAGATTTGCTTCGTGATTTGTTTAGCGCGGATCTCTTTCACAACTACCGTTTGTTTACTCTGAATGAAGCTAATGTCCTGAATAGTTCAACTTCCGCGTTTCCGGCGTTGAATTGGGCCATGTTTTGAAAACCAATATTTTGATACCGCTTGGGTCAAAAATCTAATTTAATTTATAGTCGTCAAAACATCCGGCACTTTTCAAATCTGATATGAAAAATAATTCAATGCACCAAAATTTTAATTGTTAATTTACTAATTAATCCGTACATTGGAATCAAAATAATTGAGAAATATCTGACCCTATTTCTTTGAAAACTAAAGCTAGAGAAAAGTCTTTCCATTCAGAAATGACCTGAAAAAGTATGAAACCTAAGAATAATTTTCGGCGTACTACGCGTTGAGGGATTCCAATGTATCAACATTTTGTATTATAGTTATTAGAAACAATTTAGGACCGCCGGCCGAACCACCAACCTTTCAACCCCCCCCCCCCTCCCAAGCGTGCTCCCCTCGGCTGTCTGCCTGGCGCTAGAGTCGTTACCAATTTAATTGCTTCCCTCATTAAGACTAAACGAGCGATTAATCAACATAAGCAATTAGTTACGAACTCCCCCCCCCCACCTCAGCTACCCCCCGGCCAACCCTGACTCTTTCCCTCAGAGCTCTGAAATAATCCCCCCCCCCCCACACTGAAACATAACTGACGAAATACCCCGGGCCTCTGAACAAATGAATAGATCAGATGGCTGTGCATTGACGGCTACAGAAAAAAACAGTACCCAATAATTTAAAGGGATAGTGAATTAAGAGTTACTTAATTTTTAATCTGTTCATACTTGGGAAAATGTGTATGAATAGCTAAGGTACCCGGAGTTTGCCGGGTGTTCTTAAATGTAATGAAAACCAGAGGAAACGTTCCTGTCAATGTTATGGACACCAAATATTATTTTGGTCAACCCCTATGAAATATCTGCGCAGTGTTGTAATTTTTCCAACTTTCAATCTCAAGAAAACGAGGCTTATTGGGGGGCTTATCATAAAGTGTTCCGGGAGGGGGTTTGGAATGTAAAAAATACTTTGGTTAACACGCTTAATCGTCAGAGGGTTCGCCCCCGTCTCAACCTCGGGACAAACTCAACATCATACACCAAATTGCTTCTAATGAACTGCAATATCCTTGGTGTTACCAATTGGTCATCCACAATTTGCTCAATGATTGCGCCTCATTTTTCGTAGGCAAAATTTAGAAAGCGCTACCAGGGGGAGTGTCTTTCCCAGTACATTTATGTCGAGTGAGGAATTGGGTTTCCTTGAAACTTCTAGTCCTCATTCTACTTCTGGTATAATGAGTCGTTATGAATAATGTCTTAACAATCTAGTCTACCTTGGTTGTCTCTCGGGAGGCTTGTAAGGCGCCCGCGGGGGTGGGGTAGACGTGGGGGTCTGAGACAATTACACTGATAAGAAGCGAATATTTTTGGGCTAATTACTTCACAAGTGTAGCGGTAGTCCTGGGACATTAAGATGTGATAGTGCTACTGCTAGAGCCTTCAGATTCCATCCCCTCCAGGGAACTTCTCCCCCCCCCGTTCCAAGAAATAATTAATATTTAACGAAATTAGTAATTAAGATTCCATGTTTAAATAACGTATTTAATTTAATGTTTATATTAATTTTAAGGCCTAAATTTCAAGAAGAGGTGGACAGACTGGACTGGAGCACGAGCTATTACGGTCTTTGTCTTTCTCAATTTTATTTGAGGGTTTTTTGGGGGGAAACTAAGTCGCTCATGGACTATACTTCACCTTAAAGGGAACATTTTATTTATTGGTAATTTTAAATTTAAAACTACCTTATAATTTATTTATTTATTTATTTATTTATCCTTGCCAATCTTAAAACATCTAGTTCCGCAATCAAATTAAGCATATGACATTGATATACCTGGTATTGTTCGCGCATGCCCCATGCAGTTTTCCCATCCCGTATGGGGTTCCCTTAAGATCCGCGTGATAAAATGATCTTTAAAATTACGAAGCAGTTTATGTTCCCATTTAAATAATTCAATAAAAATGGGTGCAAAATTACAATTGAAATAGTTTTCAGCCGAAAATGTTAAAAAAGTGTAAAGAGGCGATCAAATTGATTGAATCTCTCAATATGTATATGTACAGGGTGTTCCGAATGCCGGTGCTAAAACCGAACTAAGGTATGAGAACCTCTTTTTGGGATTTTGAGTCGAAAATGGAACTTTATCACCGATTTTACCCCTAAAACCAGTTGCAATAATTGGAGGAATATTTTATGAATGACCCCTTATTTTAACTAGTGCATTGTTTGTTCAGTTTCTTACTTAATTTTAAGGGGTCATCCATAAAACTCTCCCATGATCATCGTGTTGTGGGGTAAAAATCTGCTGGTCACAGAAGTATAGAACATTTTCAACTTCCGTTTGATTTCCCCTTAGAATTAACCTGCACTGTAGTTGGGTATTACCATGCAGCATTTTGGCTGCACCCTGTCTAGGGTAGATATGCCTATATTTCTTAAATCGAGCCATATGTAGGGGAGGATGGGGGGAAGGGGACTAGTACCATATTTTAAATCATTGCTGACAAAAACAGCGAGAAAAGTGGCGCGAATGAAAATGTATTGTAGAGAAAAACGTGCCTGACACCCAAGAGTGAAAAATGTAAAATTTTCTTGTCGGCAGTCTTGAGGGGGAGGGGGATGAAACTCCGCTTTACAAAGACATAAATCTTCTCTCCTATTTCCTTGTTCAAGAAACAATGACGAATATACTAGAACTACGTAAATAGATCTAGATGACGTAGATGAGGGGAATCGCTTTCTATAGGCTGATGTATTTTCATAATTTTAAATTTAAAATTACAAAAAAATTAGCCCAATACGAACAACGTTTTAACAACGATGACGTGAAATTAAGAAAACCAGTTTGTTTCAGGGGTACCACCATTACTGGTTGGGTAATTTTTGTATAATAATACTAGCATGACGTAATGTCTACAGTTGGGAAGAGTTAAATTTGGTGACGTATGTTCTTAGACGCAACCTTTATAAAACCCGGGAATAATTATATAATTATAATTTTAACAACCATCAGTAGCTTATCCTTAAACAGCAACAAAAGATGGTTAAGTCAGTGAAAATTTGCTCTTAACTCGGGGAGAGGTAATAGTTTGGTCTGTCCAACTTGTTTTTATTTTAATAACATTATTTCCGACTTTTCTGCTAACAAATAACGGTAATAGTTAGTATAGGGCGCTGTCGGTTAGCTGTGGCATAGGGGCAAGCCACCACCCCTCTATGCATTGTAAAGGCGTTAGATAAGTGGCAATAAGTCGCAAGATGACTTGGTCCAATTAGCTAGCTGAATAAAATAAAAGTGCCATTCAAATTAGTCAGAGAAAATGAATGATTTTAGACCCTGTCTTAATAATCCATGAAGTTAATTTTAAATATCCCAAATAATTCGATTCGGGTGTCGAAATCTTAATCAACGTAACCTTTAACCCTGGCACAGATTTTTACCTCGACTTCCTTAAGCATTCGAGTCGAATAGTCCAAATACTCGTTGCTGGTGTCACTGACAGCCTGGTACTGTATTCCTCTGGCTGGAAGAACATAGAATATATGGGATTATAGGTGACTTGGGGCGCTGCATGAAGGAGTGGGAATTCGTGTGTGTAGGGGGGGGGTATATCTGTATGAAACACGTGTGCAAAAAGGCCTTAATCGTTTATGCACGGAAATGACATCCATTCGTCTTTCAGGCCACTTTCTCGCGATGCATTCAAACAGGGAGCTATCGATTATTGCCGACTGCATCCACTAGTCCGACTAGTCCGCCTGCCTGCCTGCCTCCTTGTCCGATAGCCCGGTACCCACCCGGTACAACTGCCAAAAAAAAACCCCAGCAAATACTATTTTTCTTCAGGCCTGACGGACACCAGTAACGATATACCATACCATAAGCATATATAACCTAAGTCAGACCTGTTCAGTTCAGTTTAGTTTAGTTACAAGTTTATTTAAGAATGTAATACGCATTATGACTTGGGGTTATGAAAGGTTGTGCAATTTCTTTATTAGCAAAATCTTTACAAATAGAACACAGCCGAAAGATGGCAGTTACTGGAACATTGGAAGTCTTACTAACAATTTAAGAATGTCGTTACTTGCACTTAGGGTATGCACTTAGATAATAGACTTATGACTGGGTACTTATAAGTGACTTCCAGAAAGTCAAACGCGTTGATAAAATTATTTCTACGGATGTATCTGAGTCTCGATCCTGTTGGTGTTGGGTAAATACTCTGCAGAGTATGAATAAGCGGAGGGATATCCAATGTATTTCGTGATGTTTTTTCAAGTTGATAACATAACTCCGTACCGATAAGTTTGGGGGGGGGGGGTAGATAATATATTGATGTATCGGGGTCGGACACTTGCAACTATTTTATTCTTGAGGAACTTAAAGTTACCGGCGGGCCTAATATGTTACGAGATATAGTGGAAGATTGAAATCTTTTAATTATAAGAAAGATTTAACTGATTAATTTCTCACCTTGACCTTTAACCCTCACTATGACCTTCAGAATATTAACAAGAAAGAAAGAAACGTGTAAATCTTATGAGCGCGCAATGATACCACGACATTGGTCACTTTAAATCTGACGCGATGAAACTACTTCACGATTTGACGAATTCTATGGTTTTAAGAACTTACGTAATTCGTTTAAGGTCGCGTTTTGTTTAAGCGTTTTAATGCCGTTAAGAGCTTAATAGTAAAGGCGCGGCGGCGGCTTTTTTCATTCAAATTATCGCTTGGAACGAGGTCTTAATGCTCTTTGCGGTGTTAATTGATTTGGAAGCCTAAATTAGCCAAACCGATCGTAAAATCCCAAAGAATAAATTCGCAGAAGTTCGTTTTATTTCGTTCAATGAAGAGAGACTGTTCTCGCGCTGCTCTTAAAGTGTCTGTGACTAAACATATAAATGAATGTTTTCCTAGTGGCGTTAAAGAGGGGGGTCCTGTAGACTGTGTATCCCTCCCTCTAGGCGCGCGTGCCTAGTTGGGGATGACACTGAGCTAAGAGATAGAAGGGTTTGCCTTCGTGTTACTGACACTACTCTCTAGATTCGACTGTACGTTTTGATGGTTTCTAATTTATTTTTGCGCGTCACGGACACTTTAAGGGATTAAGAAATGTTCAATTAAGAAAGAAAGTGACGTTCCTAATTGGGGAGAAAAGAAGAGCTTAAGAGTTGGACCAATCAAAAAGCGTAAAAAACAATATAGATAAGGAATTACATTTGGCCCAATGATAATCGCTTTTAATTCTAGTTTGAAATTAAAAGGACGTTTACTTCGTTATTTTAGATTTCATTGTAAAGACGACAAAAACCCTTGGCTATGTCTAACATCTAATACGGATAGATATTAATATTAAGTGACAATCAAAAAATTTCGTGTCACGAAAATCGCTATACATTTCGCAACGTGTTTATCAACACCGTTACGGGAAAGTATAGACTTTTTCTAAGGATATGGCACCACACGTATTCCACGAAATTTTACAAAGGGAATATTTGTAGGTGACGTCCAAATACCCAGTTTTTCCTATATATATTGTTATAAGCGTATCACACTCTCCCTAAGTATTGGTCCGATGGATGGGTTGAAGGTTGTCTCGTGACAAGGTGCCACCTTAATCCATTGATGGATTTGCTAGGAGCTTAAAACCCATCGCCAACTGAGCAGGCTGATTCTGAAGTAGCAAACTATAACGCTAACCCTATAACCATAGAACCCCGGTTAGGTTTTAGGTAGGGCGTCAGCTTCAGGCGCCACCTGGTTATAGCAACAAGAACTAGGCATACTATTTTTCACGTGATTAACCTGCTAAAACATTTGCACCGAGAGGTGGAGGGCTGCACTCAATGATGCCCAACCCTTGAAAAGCATGCTGGGAATTTTAAACAGATACGCATGCCCCCCCCCCCAACTACACCACTCCAAACTTAAACTTTTCTACTGCAACGTGGGACTGGGATACGCCCTTCTGTACCCTAGTACTATCGACTATGAAAGGAAATCGCAGTAGGTTCTTCTATCCCTCCTGTCCGGTGTTTGAGTTAGCAACATTCTAACTTAGATGGCGCTGCTGTCTCTTTCATTCTCGCATAGACAGTGCGCTTTAACAATACCCACATACTTAGGAAGAATACGATAGGGTTTTGATAAAGCGGATTTTCGACTATATTTTTCCCGAGTAAATCCAGCTGAAGGTGGAGTGAAGGAGTTAGAGAAGTCAGTTTAGATTGCTTGCATATAGATGATGAAGGGGTGGATTCGAGGGGAAGTGGGGATGGGGGTGGCAATGCAAAGTCAGTGTAAAGCCTGTTTTCCAACACAAACTGACTCCGTTTCTCGCAAACATTTCGCCACGAAAGGAAATAGAATGCGACACTTTTTAGACCCACCACACAACAAGTCCTTATATTCTTTGCCTCTCGCTATATAACACCTGAAACGGAACGGTTTTCATTGGTTCTTGCAGATTCGTAGCATACGCTTCATCCTTAGTTCATTTGCTGAATGTCAGGAAAATTTAACCTAACCTAATCCAACCAAACTCGCGGAATTTCAAATCTTAAGTTAATAATCCACCTTATTCCCGATG
Organism: Phalangium opilio; assembly: GCF_054372755.1. NCBI lineage: Eukaryota > Metazoa > Arthropoda > Arachnida > Opiliones > Phalangiidae > Phalangium > Phalangium opilio. Next base: position 403,539 of record NW_028324166.1, on the reverse strand, counting down.
CGCGCATGCGCCAAGGCTTATCGCGCCATTTTAATTGACATATCTGGGTCAAAATGAAGCGTCGTCTGCTTCAGGATCGAAAATAACCAAATTTGTCAGTTGTATCCTCTGCAAAGGCCCTTATTTAGTTGAGTCAACTTGAGTTGAGTAAATTAATTGGGTCGTGTGAACAGAAGTTGGACAAAATGAATGACCAATTTTTGCTGATTCAACTTTTTGACCCATCTAGTTGAGTCAAACGTTTATCGTCTGAAAAGGCCTTAAGACTGTTTGTAATTAGAGAAGGGCCGATACCGATGCCATATCGGAATCGGTTTAAACTGGTTTCTGCCCATCTCTAGTTGCAATATATGAAAGCGAAACAATACATATCGATTAAACCAACTTGTTTGGGGGGTTACTTTAGGCTAGGTACGTAGTTGAGACATTTCCATTGGAAAAAATGGCGTTGACTTCATCACTTTGGGGTGGTATAAAAAAATTGAAACGAGTTTTGGCAACGCGGGGGTACGATGCCCCATAACAGAACGGAAATAGCGTGTTTTCTATTTTGGGTAATGTGCCCAAGCCCAAATTCTTAGTCCCTTTTACCCCACTATAGTCTTTTAGCGGCTTGCTTTACCCCACCCAAATATCCCATTTTAAAACAACTTTTCAATGGTAGTCTTAGGGCAAACCAAGTCACTCAAGGACAACGTAGCAGCGGCATGCAGCGGGCAAAGCGGGCCTTTTTTCTAAACGCGCTATATTTTGGCGCCTTATCAGCCAAAACAGTTTAAGAAAATTTCCCGCATTTTTTTCTATCAACAAAATATAAAAATTGAAAGAGAAAAAAAAATAGTCCCCCCCCCTTTCTTCCCCAATACCAATATTCAAACGCGTCTAGATGAGATGGTTGCGACACGTCATGTCCTAACTAGAGAATGAATCGTGGATGGGTTTAGGATATACGCCGAACTTAACCATTTCATCTTGGATACTTAGTCCGTTGTTCTATAGCTCCGAGGGGGGGGGGCGGGAAATGAGGGACTGTCTCCATCTATTGAGTTGCTTTGACGAAAAAGACGCCGTCGCCGCCGCCTTAGAATTGGAATTTTAGAAAAATTGGGTACAAAGAGTTTTACGTTTTCTCGCGAAATAAATAAATAGCCATGGACTTTGCCACTTTCTAGAGGACCGGCAATGTTCTTTGGGAAATCAATTTGAGTCGAAAATGTAACTTGTATCTCCATTTTTCCACAAGGGACACTGTTTTCGAGTTTAAATTAGCATTGTCTTAATCAGTTTCTTAATTAAATGTAAGTGGTCATCCGTAAAATACTCTGAATGCAATCTTAACTCGAAAAAAGTGTTCCTTAGGTCAAAATGGAGATAGAAATTACATTTTCGACTCAAAATTGATTTCCCAAAGAACACTGCCTCTTAATTTATGCATGCAGACTTATCAGAGAAACACGTTACTCTCAATGCAGTTTTCCCATCCCCTGTAGAGTTTAGGATCCATGGTTTTACAGGGAAAATAAATATATCTATCCGAGAAACATTGTAATATTTTGTTGAAGCTAGATCTTAGCTATAGCCGTGGTGGCTGATATTTATTGGGAAATGTTAGGTAAGTCGTTTATGTAATAATGGTTCCCTCCCGTTTTTTATTGGAAAGAAAAATTTGCCTATCATCTAACCCTTAATATATATTTTCTTTAAGAAGAAATATCTCGATAAAGAAGTTATAACCTCAAATCAATAGACATTATCATAAAATAGTGTTACGTAATACCAGGAAATTCTTTTTAACTGTACTATGAGTAAGATATCTATTTTTGGCCGCCGCTTTTCGGTATCATAGACCGCATTTATAAGATTTCCAATCGCTGGAATTTATGAGTGACTCGGCTTCGAAGATATCATAGCCCTATTTCTTACCTTTCAAATTATATCTAATATTTGGGGTTATATGCAGCAATCAGGGCTCGGGTAATTGAACAAAATGGTAAAAAACTTTGCTTACTTTACTTGCATTTTGAAGGATCATAACTCTGGTTCTATAAGAGATACGGAAAAGTCCTTGGAATATGTTGTAGACCCATTTGTCTCCTTTCCAATGGTACTAGGTACTTGGGGTTACAACAAACAGGGCTCGAGTAATTGAGCCCAAAATGGTAACAAAATTTTGCTTACTATTAGACCATTTTGAAGGGTCATAACTCTGGCTCTATAAGAGATACGGGAAATTCCTTGGAATATGTTATAAACCCATTTGTCCCCTTTCCAATGGTACTAGGTACTTGGGGTTACAACAAACAGGGCTCGAGTAATTGAGCCCAAAATGGTAACAAAATTTTGCTTACTATTAGACCATTTTGAAGGGTCATAACTCTGGCTCTATAAGAGATACGGGAAAGTCCTTGGAATATGTTATAAACCCATTTGTCCCCTTTCCAATGGTACTAAATACTTGGAGTTACAACAAACAGGGCCCGAGTAATTAAGCAAAATAACAAAAGACACGGTTATATCTTCACATCCTGCATGCAATTCTTATTGCAACTCCACTTAGTGTTAGCCTATAACTCGCAATTATTCACAGAAGTAATTCGCCCCTGTCCAACCATATTAAAAACCTCGTCATAGGCTCGAGAAAAATCAATTTCACTTACGTATAATTAATAATACATTGTACAAAATTAGAACCAAAATTATTTTCGAAACTAGATATATAGTCCTTGCGGGAATTTTAAACGTCCGGCAACAATTTGTATTTATCAAATTGCTCTTAATAGAAAATGGTTGCAACCGATACAGGACCGAGAGCGAGAGAGAGAGAGTCAATATATGGATGGTACTTTAACGCGTGGTCTCTCGGGGGGGAGACTTTGGGGTGTTGAACTATATTAATCATTGGCCAATCAATTAAAAGGAGCGTCGAAGCACTGCACTGCACGGAGGGAACCCTAATTAGTTTGTACGCTATACATTTTAGCAAAAGGTAGGTTCCAAGTATGACCGATATTATCGAACAACCGATATATCGATTACTCTTATAGGTATTACCATTACCTAAATGAATAAAAGAGACACCCCCCCGGTCCACGCATGCAGCACCTCTCGAGTCCAAGGCGACAAATAAAAGCGTCAATAATAACCCCCAACCCTTCCCCCCTTTCGTCGTTGCTACGTGTTGAATATCATTAGGGTAAACGATATATGCACACCCCCAATCTCAACACCGGCGAAGTAAATTAGATCAAAGTTATTGAAGTGAAAGAAAATGTTTGCAGTTTTAATTTGCTCTCTGCGTTAGCGTTTGCTTATTGTTATGTTATGTCCGAGGTAGGTCAGAATTTAGAAGTGATTAAAATCAAGTATATAGTTCCAGGCACGTCATATAATTTACATTTAGAACCGACTCCATTATTTTACATTGAGAACTGCATCGTATTTTTATACAGTTTAATAAGGTTTCTTTTTAATGATAAGATAACAACTCTGTGTTTGTGCTAGTTTGGTTCGGTTAAGTTCAGTTCATTCTAGATGTGAAGCTTAGTTTAAACGTGTCAAAGAAATTGTGTCAAGGCCCATTCCGACTAGAGTCCGTTGTCAATCAGTCAGTCAGTCACTCGGGATTTTTTTACTGAATACGGTAAAGTAACTCTGCGTTTGTGCTAGTTTGGTTCAGTTCAGTTCATTCTAGATGTGAGGCTTAGTTTAAACGTGTCAAAGAAATTGTGTCGAGGCCCATTCGGACAGACTAGAGTTCGTTGTCAATCAGTCAGTCAGTCACTCACTCGGGATTTTTTACTGAATACGCGTGGTAAAGTAACTCTGTTTTTATGCTAGTTTGGTTCAGTTCAGTTCATTCTAGATGTGAAGCTTAATTTAAATATGTCAAAGAAATTGTGTCGAGGCCCTTTCGGACAGACTAGAGTTCGTTGTCAATCAGTCAGTCAGTCAGTCACTCGGGATTTTTACTGAATACGCGTGGTAAAGTAACTCTGTTTGTGCTAGTTTGGTTCAGTTCAGTTCATTCTAGATGTGAAGCTTAATTTAAACATGTCAAAGAAATTGTGTCAAGGCCCATTCGGACAGACTAGAGTTCATTATCAGTCAGGCAGTCAGGATTTTTTACTAAAAGAAGCAAAATCGTGAAATGCAAAAAATGGCTGTCGATTTAATCGTAGTCTAATGTTGGGTGATGGAATTTCTAATGTATTCCAAATAGACGTTCCAATCTATCCGTATAGAGGGATATTTTGGAGGTGGGTGATGCGTGTGGTGTGCGGCTGCCTGGGAAATACCATAGATTAATGTATAGAGAGAGACGTCATTTTAAAGGACCATTTAGATTAATCAAAAATGTCTTGATTAGAATCAAGTCCTAAAAAGTATCGATAAGACTGAGGTTATCACTTGTCTGAAGGATCAGATATTAATTTTTCTTTTTAATTGAAACTTAAAGGCATGCTTAAGAAAAAAACAACGTTCCATTACCGTTTTCCGTTGAAATAACTTATTTTACAGGTAATCAATTTCAAAAATTTACTTATCTCGGGTTTTCGGGCACAATTCCATTCCCCCAAAACATTTTATCATTACATTAATTACTTTTGAGAGAGTACGTGTATGACATTGAGTTTTAAAAGGTTCCCTCATTTGTGCCCGGTATGCTTCGCAGTGGATACGTTTTAAAACAATGGCGGAAAATTAAGTAGGGACAGTTAGATTTTTACTCGTGGTTATGCAAAATGATGTAATGTCTAGTGTACTTCAGTCAACAGTCATACTGTTCATTCTCATAGCTCAGGACATGATTAATGCTGCTCACTATTTCTCTCTCTAGTTTCAAACAATGGTTAGAGACCATTCAGTGCCACAGGTCGCACATGAATATATTTCAACTACAGTTTACATCAATTCTCCGTGGTCGTACTATTAGAGGGTTAAGCACTAATTTGTTCAGAACATGTCTCGAAAGTGTGCTTGTTGTAAGTTTTTAAAGCAGTGTTGCCAATGTGTGGGTAATTTCCCACATCGTGGGAGATTTAGGTTTGGTTTTAGGCTCTGTGGGGAAAAAGTAATATTTTTCCGAAATCAATCAAATGTCGGAATTTTCCTGTTCAAGGGTTAATAGTGCAAAATTTTCAAAAATGCACTAATTTTAACTGCACAGTTAAAATTAGTGCATTTTCGAAAATTTTATCCGGTTTAATAATTTCAAGCGACATTTTGAAATAAATTCGGTGATTTTAAGTTTGGCACTGAAAAAAAAGAAAGCATATTTTGAGAATTTTAAAGCTTTATAGCATTTGTACATATTGTCAAAGCCATGCGGAGTGATATTCCATATTAAACTTAGTATGATAAAATAGTCCAGATAAATATGACTGTAAAAAAGGGGGTGTGGGAAATGCGGCAAATTTTTAAAATGGAAGTGGGAACATCCACTTTCTAACATTAGCAACACTGATTTGAAGGTTTTGGTCATGGCTAAACAGACCGCTCATTCAGTTTTTTATTGTTTTAAAGCTTATTTTGACACGTTATCTCTCAAAAGTAATTAATGTAATGATAAAATGTTTTGGGGGAATGGAATTGTGCCCGAAAACCCGAGATAAGTAAATTTTTGAAATTGATTACCTGTAAAATAAGTTATTTCAACGGAAAACGGTAATGGAACGTTGTTTTTTTCTTAAGCATGCCTTTAAGTTTCAATTAAAAAGAAAAATTAATATCTGATCCTTCAGACAAGTGATAACCTCAGTCTTATCGATACTTTTTAGGACTTGATTCTAATCAAGACATTTTTGATTAATATCTGCTCCTTCAGTCTTCATTTTAATTAAGATTGTTAAGAAACTGTTTTACATTTTCAAAATCTACACTAAGCAGAAACATATAAAAAGGGGACCGTAACTTTAGCTCAATCAGTCATTTATTTATAATGATACTCCAAAAAATAAAAACGTAACTCATTGAAAGTTTGTATTCTTATTGTAATTAACATAATACAATTTTTTACAACCCTTTATTGAAACGCGAGGCGCTCCCCTAAAAATTCCACAAATAGGACCAAATTGACAGTTTTACACAATTTTTTAAAACGCTGATTTATGTCTGTTTAACCTTTAGCTCAAACTTTTCATAAGCCCAATATGAAATTCGGATATCCTTAAAACTTCTCAAAGACGATCCGAGATTATCAATTTCGAACTTTTTTTGTAGCATTAACTAACGTCTGTTTGATATTAAGCTTATAAACCTTAAACACAAAATAGTCAGGGCAATGCCGACTCAGTTTATAAGGGCTACCCTAAAAGTCCACAAAGGTGATCCAAGATTGTTAATAAATACGCCTAAAAAGTGCCCTCTTCAAAATATGTAGCCGGGGAAAAGAGAGCGTGATCGAGTGGGCTATGCTAGTGGGTATTTTGGTAGTAAGTAACGGGGGTTGGGACTCCAGGCATAGCCCGCTCCATCACGCACTCGACAACGCAAAGCAACTCGCGCCAGCGTGGGAAATAAGGCGGTAACACAGGGCAAATGACGAGTTTAAAAATTGCCTGGTACAGTTCAAAAATTAAATCGGAGGGGGGTCAGTGGTCCACGAGACTACTAAAAAATTCAAGGGTAACCAGAGTCCACACATTAAAATTCTAATATTTTAATTATCCACTTCCTTAGCTTAGCAGACGACGTGCTCTGGCCAATTAGCCTATTCACTTTAAGGGCCGCGCATGAGAAGTTGCAATGTTTGGGGGCATGAGTTATAGCGCTTCTATGGAGTTAAACGTGTAAACTAAACTACGATGGACGTATGGGAGACCTTTTGAAATTCAATATTAAAATAAAATGCCTAGTATTTAAAACTGAGATAGTACAATTAAAACCATGTTAAGAAATAAAGTGTTTAAGTTCTAATGGAAACGGTGCATTGATACTAGTAGGTTAAACTCACTAAGCCTCGGCGACGGTATGGGATCATCGGCGATGACCGCCGATGCCGTGCCGAAAGTGCTGCGTATAACACGCTCGTAAGCCTTGGCGCCCAATTTAGTGAGTAGAATTTCATTAAATTCCCTAATTTTACGTCTATCAATTGAATTCGATAAAATTTCACCTCGGAAGTTCAATTAATACTTTTACAACAAGTAATAAAACACTGTTTTATAAAAATAAACTCGAATGCGTAGCAAATAAGGCAAAAGGAATGGTTAAAAGTACTGCACTGCACCCAAACATTCTTTCTACGCATGCTCACCTCTCGAAATTTCCCCCCCTGTTCACCCCCGCTCTACCGGTGAAAAGGTCTATTGTCACGGACTAGTTTATTTATTCCAAGTCAGGAGGGCTCTGGCCTAATGTCCAGTTTAAAAAAATCCTTATTTCCCACCCTGACTCGCGCTATAGCGCAAGCAGCTTGCGACATGGATATATGTTCTGAACTCAATGCTTGCGACGTGTTGCGCGTGATCGAGTAGGCTATGGTCCGGTCAAAAGAAATCTTCAGTTCAGCGTTGCAAATAAGGCGGTGGCACAGGGAAAATGACCAGTTTAAAAATTAAATCGAAGGGTGAGCAGTGGTCCACAGGACCACTAAGGAAATTCTAGGGTAACCAGGGTCCAGACATTATCTCAACTATTTTAATTACCCACTTCTTTAGTTTAGCAGACGCCGCGCCCTGGTCAATGGTCATGGACCAGTTCATTTATTCCTGGGCAGGGGGTCGCTGGCCCAATGTCTAGTTTTAAAAAAATCCCTATTTCCCACCCTGATTCAGTTGGGAGTCCTGGAGCTCCTAAAGTCCAGAGATGCATATGACAAGGATTCATTTCTCATAAGCGAGAATGGCCAACTCTGTTGTGTAAAGAGACAGCCTGGCAGCCTGGTATTTTTTACTTCTAAGTCAGCTGGGTTTTCACCTTTAAAAGTTAATACAGCCCTTTGAATTTAAATAATTAGAAATGAGAAATGTTATTAAATGAATAAATCTATACGGTTGCAGTTGTGTCGAAATGAGAGCAATTAAATATGTGTCTTTCATATTTAGCTCTGATAATTTCAGAAAATTAATAAAAAGTAGTGTTATGTATTTAACCAGAATTTATTTTATTGAAATTTATTAATAATTATTTAATTAAAAAAAATTGTAATACTATTTTATGTTTTAAATTTTACAAATAAAATTCAAAACAGTAAACATAGGGCAAAGGTTATATTGTAATATAATTAGCCCGTGGGATTGATTTTAGCTATATCGCAATTAGAGCTCGACATTTTCTATCCATTATCCACAAATTAGTAATTAATTTGAATGAAAATAGGTGGATATCTTTTATTAATCGGGAAATAATGCACACACTTTACATTTAAATTTTAGAAGTTAATTTATTATTTACTTTGTGTATATAATATTCAGCATTAATTTCACTAAGGAAATAAACTAATTACCTACGAGGAATTAACTAGTATATATGTTTAAAATTATAATTTAATCGTTTCAAAACTAATATGGTTTTGAACCGGTCTTTGTAATTTAGTTATTAAAATTTTTGATTGTCGATTGGTCAATATTGAAAATTAACCAATGGTGGAACTAATTTTTTTTAAACTCAATGAAACTGAAATATGAATGAATAATCTACTGAAAGAGGTATCAACCTATTATTTTTTTTCAAAAGAAGGTCAATAAGGATTAGATGGCTTGCTGCTTCAAACAAGATTTTTAACCATGAAGGGAATATTTTGTTAATTTTAGTCAAATTTAGATATTCGGTAATCGAGTTGATATGAATAAAGCCCTTTTTGCTCATGTCTATTTTAAACTTTAATCACAGATTTCGCTTACCATTTCACAAGCATAATAAACACTACTGAAGGGCGCAAATCTATCTGCGATCGGTAATGGTGACCAATATAGCAATTTGCCCAATTAATCAGTTAGAACTTCATTTGCACATTTCTATTCGTTAATTTGAAATGTTGCGAGAAATTTGAATGGAATATAAGTAGATATCTCTTTCAGAAGATAATTTTTGATGTTGATATTTAAGATTCATTGAGTTAAAAAAATTGGTATTGGTATTTCAAGTAAGCTTAGATATCAACATCGGTGAATTTACGATATGGGCTTATGATGTTAGTCTGTTTATAAGATTAAGTCGTTACTTTAAGTGTCACTAGACAGTATCTACCTCCAAAATCGAGAGTTAGTAACTTTATAACCATCTCCTAGTCAGAGGATATCCGAGGGTCAATTTCTTATATCATTGACTGACAAGGCTCACTATAGCTTGGTCAACTTTTGGCAAGGCCTAATACCGTTTTTGCATGACTGTCGCCGTCAAATTCCTTTTAAAGCATAGATCATTAGATCATATAGTATCCACCCTTGATTTTCATTACGCAACACACGTTGGATTCGTAAACCTCGACGTGCACCACGATTAGAAGCATTAAAATGCAAAAACAACACACTGACCGCATACATTTTTGGTAAATAACAGAGTCACTACAGCTGTTTTCGGGAGAATCGGGGCTGAACGAGCGACCGAGAGGGCGTAGAAGAAAAAGCCTCCGGCGGCCGGTCTCTTAAAGGGGGTAGTTTCGAGGGAACGAAATTCAAATGCAAGGCGCGTCCCTTCAACAAAAAACATTGAATTCGTTAATACGGACGTTTTAGGCAATTATAATATTGAAATTTTATACAATTAAGTAATATTTAAGAAAACTAAGCACTACTTTCAAAGTCTAAACTTTAAAAACACGACGATACGAGAAGGCGAAGTAACAACAAGAGGTAAACATTTTTATAAATGGCAAAAATTAAAGGTAAGCCAAGGCTTAGCGCAATTTCACCGCCTTAAAGAAAGTGCCAAGTTTAGAAATAGATTGTGGGACAATAAAAAGGTGGAAAACTATGAAATTAGGCTTATATTAAAGCTTGAAACCTACTTTATATTATATTTAAAATCCATCCATGAGCAAATCCTCAAAAAATATGAAAATGGCAACGAAAAAGGACCCACTCTCAAATTTTTTTCCCCTTAAAAAAATGGCGGCCACAAACGGGGTAATTTGTCACGGCGGCAATATTAAAGCAGTCTTATCTCACTATCGATAGGCCATTTCAACCAAAAGGCATTAAGAAAAAACAATCGGATTATTATGACGCAACTATACGTAAAAAAAGGCCAATATTGGTCGCGCTGATATTTACCAATGAAACAGCGTATCCATGCTAAAATATCGCAGATTGGGGTAGTTTTTAAAATTTAAAATTAAACATACTTAAAATTAATTTTTCTCAAAAACCTTAAAAATGGTCCTAGAAAAAGGTTTAAATTTTGATATAAAACCGTTCCCAAACGTAACAAACGAATATTTCATTTCAAAAGGGTGGCCACAAAATGGCTAAATTTGAAAAAAACTCCATGTTATTTCTATGGGAAAATTTAACTTTTTCACCAAAAGGGCTGATTAATTTTATGGAAATGAAAACCACCCTTAGCAACTTTATTTTTTATACAATAAACTAATGGGTGGATCTTCTTGAAATTTTAACCACATATTGAGGGCCCGAATTGTAGTTCTGTGGAATTTTTTCAAAGCAGTTAATACGATACAAAAAAAGTTATAACCAATCAAAAAACCATCCTTATACATTAAAGTCGGTATGAGGTCTTATCTAAGAGAGCTATCGCTCTCCTAGAATACCCCAAATCTCCGATCTGATTGCGAACGGAAGTAACGTTGCAACAATAAGTTCGACCGTACAAGGACGTTGGTTTTTTCGTTTGGCGAATACGAATCTTGAATAATCTTATCACTGCATCTGAGAGTGGTCAAATGTTAAGAGGGGCCGGATATTTGTCAGGAATATAATTGCGTTATAAAGAAGTCAACTCTTAATTTGGACACGTTATCTTTTAACAACGTGTTTATTGCAACAAGCGCAACGCTTGCGGAACACGTGTTCAACCTTGCAATTCGAGTAACACCCCTTCCAAATGAAATTCCCTCAGTTAAACGGGGTTGCCACAGTACCTGGAAATCCTGGAAAAGTCAGGGAATCTGAAACAGGGCGTAAAAAGTCAGGGAGAAATCAGGGAATTTGAAAAAGGGTGTAAAAAGTCAGGGAAAAATCAGGGAATTTGAAAATTGTTGTAAAAGTCGGGGAATTTTGAAATGAAAAAATCTGTGACAACCCCGTTAAAATTCTTAAAATCCCCTGACCATTTTGACCCTGACCTTAGCCAGGTTTTCACAGACCAGCAGTGCCAACCTTATATTAAGTTCAAAGAACTGAACTGAACTGAACGAAAAACTACGTAGGTAGTTCTGAGACTGTCAGACTCGCGTTTATTAGCGTACTTATCGGAGTAGGCAACCCAGAGAGAGCCAAAATGGCAATGATACCGTTACGGTATAGCATCGGGGGGCTTCTTAATGGTGTCGGCATGAATTCCCGCGCTGGAAAAGGCCGAACTGCTAAATGATAAGGGTTCTATAGGATTTGGTCCATTTAGACGAAGGGAGCAACTAATTATGGATATAGATACGATATACCTCCCTATAGAAATCGTGGCCATCTTGAAAGGAATGGTATTGAACGTCACCTTCAACGGGGGGTTTACCCCTTTCCCAGATTGATTGGTTATCCCCGGTTTTAGCAGTATAATCGCACGGGCGGCCAGTTGATAACTATCAAAGTATAACGTGCAACTAATGGTTTCGGTATTCCCTTCCCCGGATAGCTAGGTGATGATGAGCACTCTTGTTATAAATGACATACGCAAAGTTCCCAAAAGAAAAATTACTAATGGAATAATTTTACTCAATTCATTTCTAACGCGGAGATATTCTTTGCATTAAATATAGGGAGAATGAAATGGAGAAGCAATTATTTGCATTAACAAAACTAATAAGATCAAAATTATTGAAAAATATTTCAAGATTTGAAAGATGGGTCGCTGAGCGTAACTCTCCAAGTTTGTTTGTTATTTATGTTTGTTGTTTATTCACAGTTACAATTCGATTGAGCAAACTGCATTGTTGATCAATCAGTAATATTGGGGAGATTAAGGTTTATTTGAAGGAATTTGGTTAGGGTTTGAAAAAACCGGGTTTTATTTAAAAAAAAAACCAGCCCACCTGGATTTTTATATTTAGCATTATGTAGGCTTAGTAATTGTTTTTCAAAAGTCGCCGCTTAGTAAAAGAAAATCTTTAAATGTTTCATGAAAAAAAGCTCATAAATATTAACATTTGAAATTAAAACCGTAAATACCTTAAACTATATATTTTTAAAAATAAATTGCTTTAGCATTTAAATCCATCAAAATCGAAGATTTTTAGCGATGGGTTTTATCAAGGGATTTTTTTATGGTGTTTAAAACACAATACTAAAACAACATTATCATCTACATAGACGGGAAACCTTTCCCGGTTTCCGCTCCCCTTAAACCACCCGGACAAACGCCGGGTAGAAAACTCCTAACCAATTAGTGTGTACTATTGCTACTTCGTACATATTTCATAGCCCCTTTAATACTGCAAATCTACGCTGTATAACCCTTTTTGCCTCGTATAGTTTACCAATAATAATAATAATATGAAAAAAACCCCATCGAATGCAAATCATAATGTTTCATTCATATTTTGAGTTGAGTTGCTGACTGAATTCTCACGAGGGTTCCCAAAAAAGTAAAGCTCAACATTTATTTAAAGAAGTATCAAAAAAAGAACGAGAGAGAGGCTTGCTTGGTCTGGTCTGGTCTGGCGCGGGCGTCGGCAACTCCGCTTTTTTGGGGCCCATTTATTTCTCGTTCAAGGAAATGGTTTTAGACTTTAAGACTCGCGGGAAATGTAAACTTATGAAATATGGAAAACCCACCCTGTTGCGCTGCCATTTAAAGGCAGCCACTGCCTCTGAAGCCTCCCCACGCTCTCTAGACTCGCCAAATTCGAAGCGGAAACGCGCTATCAACTTTCTAAAGCCCAAGTTAACAAGAAAAATTTATCAAATTCGCAACACGAGCCGAGCCGAGCCTTCTTGATACCTTGTAAATGATCAAAAGGGTTATGATGATGATATTGCCACACGGATATATTGAAGGGCTCCAGTAAGGTTTTCTAAGGCCAAAGCTTTCTACTTCCGGTTAGCAATTCATCATTTATACTTTCTCTTTATTTGAATATTCTGAGGTGATTAAAATTTTGCCATGCAACTTTTAATTTTTTTGGCAAAATTAATAGGCGTGTACTCATTTGGTATCAATGTCCGTAAATATTTTTGGTAATGCAATTAATTTAAACGCAGGATTTTTACGGGTTTTTCGTTTTCAAAATTATTATCTGGCTCTCGTCTACTGCCATTTTACATTCGAATTGAAGTTAAGTAAAACTTTTCAAGGAATTACGGCAGTCTTACGTAATAAGTTCAGTCTAAACTATGCAATGCGAGGCTTGCAACGCACTAATTGCGTATTATTAAATCGTTCTCATAGAGTTTGTGCCAAAGGTCTCGTTGGAGCCACCGTTATCCTATCACTCCGAGATTAAATTTGGGCTCTAACAAAATATTGTAGGACTCTACTAATTAATTCAAATCTTAATTAATTAATTAATTATCAAGCTATAAAAAGCTCTAAACAACTTTAAAAGTTGCCCGTACAAGGTCTATAACGATGCCACGTAAATGGTAACTCAATTCAAACACATCGTTTAACTTCAACTCGTATAAAACTCAAAGAAACATCCAACTTTTGAACCGAAAATAAAATTCAATAGATACTGACACTCCCCTCGAAAGTTAACAAACTTTTAGCAAATTACGTAACATTAAAGGCGTCGCTTACCCTTTGATGCCAATTGAAGCGAGCGAGCAAGCCAGTTAGTTAGTTAGGTTAGGTTAGGTTTGTTATCCACGTACTCGTTTTACAAAAATCCATCAATTTCTGGGGGCGCACGTTAAGTTAGTTAACACACTTAACTAATATGTCTAATTAAGTTTCGTTAAAAAATATTTCACGATGACACGCAGCGAGCGGCAGTGTTTATATCCGTGTAGTTCTTTTGTAAGGTGTCCGTGGCGGAGTGTCCGCGTTAACGCGTGCATTTCGCGGGACTGGTCGCCGTGTTCCCATCCATTTAAGACGATGTTCTACTGGCAAGTTGCGCGCCGGTTAAGAACTGCCCCCCTCGCATCTTGGGTTTTACCCGCGCTAAAAGCTGTCCTATCCCCGGAACCCTTCCCCCCTCTGGGCCCCCAGGGAGTGGCGCCATCTAGCGAGTGTCCGATGATATTGATTTTAGCGGCAGCCGGAGGAACTAACTGCTACTGCAACTGTATGCAATTCTACGTTGCTTTTTACAAAGAATCGAAAGAAAATTTCGAATTAGAGCTTTTCGTCTTAAAAAGGACCAACGTGGATGCGAAAATCATAAGGAGGTTTTATCGTTTAAAATAATATTTCAACGGTTAAAAAATTAAGCAAACGTCAATCAAGCTTCCGTTCTAGCTCAGAAGGGTTGAAATAACTTCTTCTCTACTATCAGTATGGCGGAAGGGTGTAGAGCTACACGCGAATTATCAAGTCAATATAGAGAGATTTCAGCAGGCTTAGTAGTACGTCACACCGACCTGAGCCTTACCACGGTTCTGTCGGCCATATTGGTGGATTTTGGCTCTAGTTCCGCATTGAACCCACCAATAAAAATTGTCTCACGAATTTTATCCCCATCTCCAAACGAGAGCTCGCTATTAAACGGAATTAAATTGGATACCAACCAGCGACAAATTGTACAGCCAACTTTAAATTGTCAGAATTCTTGTTGGGTTTCACGCGCCTATGAATTTGGAGAATCTTAAACTCTCCTTGTTTATTTTGTCTCCGATGGATGATGCGATTGCTTCAGATAGTGGTTACCGTTTCATTCTGGCAAAATTTGCTCTACTCTAAAATGAACTATCTCCTCAGAGCAAGCACCAAGTTCGTAAAGCCCGTTTTATCCTCTCAAGTGAGCGAAAAACTTTATTTTCAAAGTAAATCTAGGTCTATTTTGAAATAAGCAATTATCGGCGCTATCATCTATGGCTAAAAATAAAGGGTTAAGAACACGATATAGGCATGCAGTTGGCAATGGTAATATCCCCTTTAAATATTAAGATTCATCAAGATTTATATAGTTACTTGGTTTTTGCAGTCGGCGGTAAAATGATACGCCATTTCGTCGGAGCTTTTTCGTTAAAATCCGGGCTGATAAACCATCTCGTTTTTTTTTTCGCCATTTTATAGCCAATTGCGACGTTGAAACGCGCCATATCCCTAAAGTTGCGGCTATACTTTCCAGTTCTTTCTAAGAGTGTAACGGGGAAAAGTACAAATAATGCACTCTAAGTACTCCATCTTTTTTATACACGAGCGCGCTTTATATTATTTTCTATCCGTTTCGAAGCGAAAAGCAAAAACCATTCCGACTGAGATTAGTTGGCATTGAAAGGAAAGCTACGGCGGAGCGATACTCCTTTATAAAATCGGGTAGCCATTGAGCCAATACATGTGAGACTTATAGTACGTAGTAAGCTATCAAGTGGACTTTTATTATACGGAAATTACGCGGTTATACGGATATACTATGAAAAGATGCCGCTTAAGAAGTAATCAAAAAAACGTAAGCGAGGACCAATTCGAATAACCTTTGACCCTTTAAACTCCCGCTTCCTAGAACTGATTCTACCTGTAGATTTTTTTTGCGTACATTAAACCACTCGCGTTGCAAAAATAACGAAACTATTTTAAGGTGTTTTAGACCTATATTAATAATTTAGAACCATTCTGAACGAATGTAAAAGATGAATTTAGAAACGTGAATAATTTTACAAGTAAGGTGATGAAACGCGAGTTTTGAAATGTATAATTTACGAATTTTACTTTACAGGGAGGGTAATTATTTGACCAAAGTATGGTTCTATGTTAAATAAATCTTGAGTCAAAAATGTTCTATACTTCTATGACCGATTTTGCCCTCACAAGGGATGCATCCCTTGACACAAATTATGATTGCAATGTTTTACCGATGATCCCTTAAATTCAAGTAAGAAACAGAAGGCACATAGATGAATAGTAATAATATAAATAAGGGGTCGTTGATAAAACACTACATCAATAATCGTAACTTGTTTAAGCTCTTGTACGGGACAAATTGAAAACACAACATTACATAAACCATGCTATATTGAACAGTTTGCATTTGAATTAAAGGCCAAGTAGGCCTAGACTTATTTTTCGGTGTAAAGACTCTGTAAGTGACATTTTGTTATTGTTAATCAGGTCGATTCTTCCGGTTTGCTATACACTATGTTATAGGTATAGTAATAAATGAAATAAGTTTGAAGGAAAATTGCTATTGATTTTGTTGTCAAGATCGTTTTTGGTTCGGGACACGCCGTACGCGACGCGACGCGATGCCAGCTATAGCTAATCTAGTTGAGCCAACGCCAAAGAGTCCATCGCCACCAACCCACCCCACCCCACGTGACGTCGCCCCTAATTTAAACGTCCAAAACTATCATCTCGATCAGCTCTCACCCCCCATCTCTTTCTGACTGCCTTTCTAAAAGGGTTGCCGCGCGGCGGCCTTTCGAAAGTTCATTTATATTTAAAGGAACGCCGTATGAAAATAATGATTATTCGCTCCGACACGCGTCCTTTTCATTTAGTTCGAAAATTTTGAGATTTCAAAGTATTATTGCCATGACTCGTTTTTTTCTTCAAAGGGTTAATGAATCTGCCTTAATATTACTCCGTGTTTTTACGAAACGCACTGATATTATAAATTTATAAGTGATATGTTAAATGATAAGTATGACACTTCCTATACTTCGTAATGCTAGAGACTTACTAATGAGAGATAACTAGTTGGAGAACGACGGAAGCGAGTCAATTGAAGTCCCAAGTACACTCGGTGGTGGTTAATTTTGCATGTAGGACTTCCATCTAGGTTCTATTTAGTCTGCATTACTAAGCCTTTGACAGCGCCTCATCGGGCGTCGTTCGCTTTACCCTGAATATATGACCTACATCACTCACTTCATGACAAGCTCTCAGTAACCAGTGAAAAACTTATGAAACATATCTTAGATGAACTTATGGTAATATATTTCTTAATTTCTAAGTTGGTCAACTAATTTTTAAAGGCTTTATATTGGTCTATTAATTTTTTATGGGTTTTCCTTTGTCATTTGTGAGTGTAATTTCACGGAGAAAGGTTGTACTGTTTTTATGAACGGAAGTTTTTAATCCACGTTTGAATCTGAGGAGGAATTAAGGCAATTTTATGTCAAGTTTTCGAGTACCCAATTACGGATGGTAAGTGATGGAAAATCATTTATACTATAGTGATTAGTTTTATTTCTGGCTTAATTATTTGAAATTTTAATGGGATTATAAAGACCGAAGTTTAGGTGGTCAACCCGAGTGAATAGGTCGAGCAATGACGTGATTTAGACAGTTTAGGTGATCAACCAGGGTTAATAGGTCAAGCAAAGACGTGATTTAGTCTTTACCAAATGATTAAATTCATCAGGTCTCGGTTTTCAATTTAGGGCGTGAAATTTTTTGGGCGAACTTATTCACGATCGTAAGTCCGTAATTAATTTTCAATTAGTATTATAAACGCAATTTAAATAAGGACTTTGAACTTTACTCATTCTCACCACTGGTACAAATGAAAGAACTGTTCAAATTTATCATTTCAAGCATCGGCTTTCGTAATAGTCTCAAAATAGGCTAAGCATATAGCTGTTTCAATAAATTTCTCTCTTGGTGGTTTCCCCCCCGACACGAGAGAAGAGGGGAAACTTTGATAGAAATTTTCTGGTCGGTCGGTCGGTCGGTTCATAGCCCACTCAATCACGCGCACCACGACGCAACTGCTCGCGCTATGGTATTTTAAAAAATCGGTCGCTCCAAGCGAAAAATCCAGTAGTCACTAGTCAACTGTCCCACGAGTCCATCACACAGCCAGGTAAGGCGTTAATAACTTAAACTACTATATTAAATGGTAATTACACCCATTTTATAATTCATGTAAATATTTAGTACTTTTAGTGAGATTGGCACCAAATGGATAAGCCAAAACAACCCAAAATAAAACCTAGTCTAGTTCTTGACCATAAACCTACTGGAAAGGAAAAGCCATATGAGCGAAAGAATATTTTTAAAGGGAAGGAAAATGCAATTGAAAGTCCAAAATCGGTTTTTACCGATCTTATATCTTCACCACTTGCATTGAGTGAAAAGGGTACAACTCCAAAAAGAACAATATTACAAGAATGCCCAGTCAATGTTTCTCTGAGTGAAAAACCATCACTAGTCAAACGACAGTTGAATTTTACGTCAGTTAGTGACCAAATTCCACATGCGAAGAAAGACTTTGTATCGGATCCTGGAAAAAATGTGCTTGCACGTGGAATAGAAAGCTCGAAAAAAAGTGATGATGGAATCAAACTTCTGAAGCGCAAGAAAGTTCTAAGTGAATCTCAAGATGCAGTTTTTAGTCTTCCCGCTGGCCCTTGGACTAAGCAACTGAAATATCTACCAAAGTATTATAGCAAAACTGTTATATTTGATTATTTTAAGAAAAACCATGCCAAAAAACATTTACACGATGGAAATCGTATGATGAAAGCTGATAGAGCCGAACGTGTTTTCCTTTGCCCTGACAACAAAAGAAACACTCTATTCGTAAAATCTGTTGTTGTTGCTTCATATGCAGCAAAAGAATACAAAGTTCAACTTCATCTCAAACATCCTCATGGCATAATTTTAGACAGCTATTGCCAATGTCCATGTGGAATAAATGGAGTGTGCAAGCACATAAGCACCGTTCTTTTTTTCCTTCTTGACTGTAAAAATTCTAATTTAGTGTATATAAGAGATGACGTGTCCTGTACAGAGGGAGAGAGACAATGGGGAAATCGCAAACCTACTAATTCAAAGCTCAAAACAAAGCACTTTGAAAAACTCAAATTTGTTAGGTTTAAACTTAGAGATTCTTCAGATGATTCCCAAAACCATAAAAGACGTAGCTCTTGTAAGGTTGATTTATATGAATCTTTGCCAAAATTAACAGGAAACGAAGCTGTTATAGAGGAATTAAATCTTAAAGGGAGACTTGAGAAGTTTAGCAGTGGCTTTGGTGATGGAAGAAAAATGCTAAAACAAATAATTATGGAAAACCAGTTCAAACCAACAAACTTAAATTTAGAAGTGAATAAAAGTCCAGCTAAAACTAGGGCAACTAAGTCAGTGATCAATAGAGAGGAAATCCCATTTCCCAATTTGATCTCAACAGGTTTAACTTTCCCGGACAATTGCCTCATAACGTTAGAACAAGCCCGGGAATTGGAAGTTTTAACTAGAGATCAAGGAGATAAACAATCAAAACACTGCCAACTTTGGAAAAGTGAACGACAAATTAGATTGACAGCTTCAAAATTTGGTGAGGTTGTTAAGCGTCGGGTAGTTGTAACTAAAAAATTTGTAGAATACTTAAAAAAGGGGGCAGACCTCAGTTCAAATTCCTATGTTCAAGAAGGTTTAAATAATGAAGACAACGCAATCGAAATGTATTTAGAGTACAAAAAGGGTAAAGTCACTACTTATAAAATGGGTTTCTGCGTTAATCCATCGTTTCCCATTGTTGGGGCTTCTCCGGACCGTTTGTGTTTTGATGAAAGTATCAATGGATTTGGGTTAATTGAAATTAAAACTCTCTCAAAAGCCAAGAAGGAAGGTTTAACGATAGAGGAAGCAGTAAATAGAAAGCTTGCTATGTGTTTAAAGAAAGAAAAAACTGGGGAAATAAAACTTAAGGAAAATCATAATTACTACTACCAAGTGCAAGGGCAAATGGGGGTTACAGGATATAAATGGTGTGACTTTTTTATCGTCACCGATACAGATTTTATGTGCCAAAGAATAAAATTTGATGAAAACCTATTTCATCAGTCGATAGTTCCTAAACTAACTGAGTTTTACTTTAAGCATTTTGTTGATAATTTACGCATTTAACGCTGTAAGCTGTGATAAATTTGTTTTATATATGAATGTTATTCAATCAAAAAATAAAACATTTTAAATTCAATTTGAAAGAAAATTTCAGTGGTCTTTATTTATAGCAGAGGTAGAAATTTCGAGATTTTTTGCAACTCTGTTTAGCAAGGGTTCATTTACTACATTAGTTAAATAACAGCACACCATCCAAATTTTGTTAATCTGACTGTGCATAGAGTTCGGAAATATATATTTTAGTATTCTATAGTTTTTTACTTCTCCAATCACGCGTTCAATGTGAATCCTCAAGTTTGCTATTTCCCTAGTTTTCTCCACTTCCTTGGATGAAAGCTGAGATCTTTTTCCTAAGAATGGTGGCATGGTTAACTTGGCGCCTTTTTTCTCTAGTTCATCTGATATCAAAAAGCCTCTGTCGGCCATCACCAAATCACCAGGCTCTAAAAGATCTAGGAGCCCGCTATCAATTGTAATATCTTTGTCTGAAATTCTCCCTGGTGATAGTTTTGAAACAAAACTTATAAAACCATTAGGCGCAATCCCTAATAGCCCTTTCGCAGTATTATGTTTTTTGTACTGAGAATATGTATCAACTTGAGTAGTTAAATGATCAGGCTTCTCAATGAATAGTTCAGTACAATCTATAATGACCCTTGTAGCTGCGTAAGATGGAATTTTAAACTGATCAGGCATAAATTCGTCAACTACTTTACGAGATGGCCAAATGGGTATTCGTGTAATTCTTTTGCAGAGTAAATCAACCCATGTTACCCAAATGTTACTAACAGTTTGAGTACTAATATTGAAACGGTAGCCCAAATCTTCCTCTAATAAACCCACTCTAATTCTACACAAAACAAGAAAAAGCTGGTTTTTGAAATCAATAATAAAAGGTCGACCAGTTTTGGAGCTAGTCCTTGTCTTTTTACGTTCATATTGTTTAGCACTATTATAAAACTGTAAATTTGGAAGATCATCTTTGAAGAATTCAAAGAAATCATTGAAATCTTCTTCGGAATGAAAAGATGTATAAAATTTTAACTTAGATTTATCTTTAGAAATATTTTCAAAGCAAAATCTTCTTGACGCAACTTCTTTCTTGTGAGTCTCTTCTTTAGACATTAGTTGTTCTTTTAATGCTTCGATCTCTTTCTCTAGTCGTTTATTTTCTTCTTTTAACTTAGTGACTTGGTCCTCTAGAAGGATCATTTTGCCTGTGAGGCTCTTTTCATTTGTTGAGCTATAATACTCGTGGTAATGATGGTTCAAATTGCTGGTGGAGTAGGTATGATCTAAAATGTAATGTTAAAGGAGTTTATTGGTTTATATTTTTAATTTACTTAATCCGTAACTCCTACCTGAGTGTGTGTTGTTCAGGACGGGTGCAGTTGAAGAATTATCCAATGTTTTAACAGTTTCATATGCCGCAACTTCTGGTACATGTATATCCCATTCTCGGCACGTGGCTAACTCGCGGGGAAACTCATAGTTGGCAATATATATTGGGTACAAATCGTCGTGTTTCCTTCTACCATCCCTTTGAAAATGTAACCCACAAACTACATGGCTTTTCAAAGGCATCCAAGTCATTGGATTACGAACTGGTGAATGGCTGTTGTGTCTGGGCTTAATCCTTTGCAGCTTAGAAAGCTTTTCTCCCGCAAAGCGAATTCTTTGAATCCACTCATTTTTAACTGGTTCTTCCTTGGGGAACTTATGAAAACTTACATTTTTATTTGAAACTGTGTTACTTTCGCATTCGGGAATGCAACAAGTATTTCCCTTAACTCTAACGCGATTGCACGACTTAGTTGACATATTTGAAGTTTTCGTCAATCATTCACTCCAGAATGAGTAGCAGACGACGCGTTTTTCAAAAACACAAATTACACAAAGATAAGTATGTTGCCTATCCTGCCGCGAAGCTGCATCTCCTGTCCTCGCGAAAGATCCTAACTCCTAGTTGAAACTTTGATAGAAAATTTATTGAAACAGCTATTGGTTAAATTACTTGAACCCTTTTTAACAAACCAATTATTTTGATTTTCAAATAAGCTTCGTTTCGTTTCGTTCAAACATTTTTTTATCTCATAACAATTGAGCTGCTTCTGTCCGAAGAGGCTACTTATTAGTTCGAGAAATTTAAATTTAATTGCAGTTTATTATTAAATTGTTTTGTATACGCAAAGATGCGACGGCGGTGTTTTAATTTTGGTTATTTTAAGAAGGAGAAAATCGACTTTTAAAACTGAAGGAATTGTTCTGAATTCTAGAATTACGGCTGCGGAGTTTCCATAATAGTCCGTCCGTCCGTCCGCTTTTATCTTGGGATATAAATAGCTTGGAGAAGCTGCTAGCTGGCCTCAAGCCCAAGCCCCGACTCCCAAATACATTTAGGAACGAGTCCCGAATATAAAGGGACATTTTCTAAATCACTCCGCTCGCCCCTATCTTTGCTGCCTTCAAAGTGATAATGTTATTCCCAAAATGAATTTACAATTTTCACTGATCATGTTGATGTAAAAGGCGGTTTACATTGCCTCTATTTGAAGTAGTTTATCAGGGAAGAGTTTGGGAATTTTGAAATTGTCAGAAAAGTCAGGGAAATGTTGAAAATATTGAATTTGTCATAAAATTTGGGGAAAGTCATTGGGCAATATTACTATGGCATGACGTAATGTATTTCAAAGTTAAATTTGATACAAGTAGTTTTTTGATTCAGGGAAAATGAATCTGGGAAAATTAACGATTTAAGATGTTCAGGGAAAACCAAGGAAAAGTCAGGGAAATCAGCGGAAAAACCTCCTATAAAACGGGGGTTTTCAAAAAATGTTCAAATTCAATTTGTAATCGGGGTTGAAATCGCTTGGGAATGAGAAGATCTACACGGGGTATGGGATACATCTGTTAAATTTGTCTTGGGCATTTGTCGGGCTGCCGGTTATAGTTAAGCGTAGATAGTCGGTGCGTGCCCGAAGGAACCAACTTCGGGACTAACATTTATCCGAAGATTATTTTTGGGGATAGCGTATAGCGCCCCCCCCCCCCGTAAAGGCCTCGGACACTTGCTTGGAAATACAATTACCTTTCCTGAATCGCGAACACTCGATCAGGGAGCCAAGAGAGATGAGCAGCTCGAACAGCCTTTTCTCTTATATTCCGAAGAGTAAGTCTAATAAAACGCGCGCCCTCTTGTGTCTTCCCAATTTCAAGGACAATTTGAATTCCCATTCCGAGTATTACTCCCCCATTTTGTCGCGTCTCACCAGACCTAGGCCGTTCCACAGTTTGCGCGTCTTTTTCTCTCAGATTTCATTCTTGATTTGACCTTGAATTGTACTAAAAATTACAAATCCCACTGCGCATGACACGCCGACAACGCTTAATCCACAATGTCCCTCTGCATACCTTCATGACCGAATCCCTCTTAAAACATCTAGTATCCCTGCATTGAAGTGTCCGACTCCTCTCAAGTTAAGACAGTCTCTGTTAGAAAATTCCTGTCCGGCCAGGAGAAAAGTGTCGCTTTTCTAAAAATACTGAGTCGGCTGCTCTGCTGGCGCGCTCCAAAGCCATTTGCTCCGAGCTCCGAGCATAAATTTTGCCCAAAATATAAACCCCTCAAGCTAGTCTGCTGGTGGTGCAGCGCGTGGAGATCGTTTTCGTACCCCCCTGTCCCCCCCTACGCCCCCGACCGACCTAATTACTAGAAGGCCAGCGAAGGGATGGGTCTCCTCGATTTCTAACGAAGAAATTAATTGCCAGAGAAAATTAGGTTTTGAACTCCCCGCTGCAACTCCGGCTCTAGAATGACCCCCGCTCCAGGATAGTATGGTCCTGGATGGTAATGTACCCTCCTTTGCTTAAAGGCGCTTATTTTACGGCTTCTTGTTTGGTGACAAACTGTTTGTACTTCTCTACCGCGAGAATACATTCAACAAAAACTACTTTGGCTTCCCCTTTCATCCCCCACCCCACCCCACCCCATCCCGTTTGCAAATCCAATTTGGACCAACAACTAACGTATGCCAATTATAACAATACTTGCATGGTTTATGAATAAAAAAAAGAATTGTTAATTATTTTTTTCTATGCAATATTGATTTTTAGAAAATGTTATGATTTTCGTCGTCTATTTTTGTAGGAATTGTATAATGCTTTTGTTGTGACCAAGGCTTAAAGGGATGCACAATGTGTGTGCGGAGAAGGTATAATAAATTCGCCTGCACATTTCCAGCTCTTTATCTCCAGTCCAAACGTATAGTAGGTCCGGAGTTAATCCCCGCCCCTCTAAATTGCAATTAGCCAGCATCTCATTGGTTCTTGAAAACACACGTCAGCGCGACGCGAATGAGTACTAAAATTACTTGTATTTTTCGACTGAGGAGTGGCGAAATAGCCCGGTGGCCTCCTTTTACGTCTCCCCCCCCCTTGTATTTTGAAAGGGGAACTGCAGGGACTATGGCGTGCGAATACTTAGGCATCTTCTCCCTAGTAAACTAGATATCACTTCTTGGTTCGATCTAAGAAATTCCACTCTACTCGAAAATTAAAATAAAAAGGACAAACTAATTTCAAAATAAATTTTATTCTTATTCGAAATCATTAAGAAATTATTGGATAGGCTTTTATAAATCTAAAGGGTTAATTTTTCTAAGGGTTTTGACCATAATCGCGACACTGGACAGTGTCAAAGCTGGATACGTAAGATAGCTTGGTTGTCCGATGGAGATAGCGCGTGCGTACAATGTAATTCTTAAGTGTTTTGTTTGGCTGAAAATTTTATTATTTTAAAAGAGGGAATGTATCTTTGTAGTATCACTCGGTTAAATGCAGAATAATGTCGCAACTATCTTATTTGAATGCCATTCTTAATGGCCTTAAATTTGGCTCGGTCAGCTGCTTTAAAGGGATACTGAAATGCGAATGCGCCTACGTTTATTTATTATAATTTTATTAAATATTATCCAAATCTCGCTTAAAAGAGATTCCCTGAAGAAACTGCACTTGAATCTCTTTTTTGTGCATATTTAAGTATACCTTTAAGACATTCGGTTCAAGGATTTTAATTAAACTCGTTTTGTAATTTAAAATTCTTAATTACATTAAGAATTTTAAAGGGAAGCTCCAGAGACTACTCCTTTAATGGAGAGTTTAAGAAATTTGCCCGAAAAACCATGACGTCATAACGGTGTCTATTTTATATTTGCATCTCGCGCGATTGGCCTTAGATTTTTCTCGGTATCTCTTCAAAAAAAAAATAAATTTTCACATTATTTTCATTTTCAAGTATTCAATTAAAACTATGATAATGTTACATGGTAGACCCAAATAAAACGTAGACTTTTAAATTGTAGGTCGCTAAAACAATAGATAGAGTAATTGAGTCCACGTCATGGCGTATATTTTAAATTGTATTTTAAGCTCCATTTTGTATTCTAAACGGTACTATACACCACGCCCCCCGTGTTTGTGGACTGACAACCTCTTTCTGGTTTAACCCTCTGTTTTATGTTACTTTTTAACCTCTATGGAACGCTGTATGAACATAAGTAAACTAATCATTCCCCTCTAAGTTTGTCTTTCTAATGTCAACCCCGCTAACAACGAAAATTCTGTCTAATGAAGAGAGTTCTCTTTCTCATTTGTGAGTACAAATAGTAAAATCGTAATTAAGAGATTTATTAACATTTTAGTTGCGAAATATTTATTCTCTTGGTAACGATTTTCAATTTTACTTCTTGCCACTTGCAAATGGTGGACCTAGCTGCCGTGTTTCGAGTCGTCAAAAACTTGGGACACTTCTAAAACTTTCAGTTGCATTCTGACCAATGGATAACGTACCGGACACGTGAAAATTCTTGGTCGTACGAATGGGGAAGGCTCGCGTCAAACCACTTAGTGACTTAGCTCGAATAGTACTCGAGGCTGACACCTTTAATTAGTAACTTAGAGTTATTACTTATGAGGCGTATAGGTTCTAAATCTAGTCAATTCGATTCTCGTTCGTTGTAGAACATTGCTAGTTTTAAATTATAGGGGGCGGTTAGTTATTTGTTGGGTCAGTTGTCGCTTAATGGCCCCTCCCCTCCCCTCATCCAGTCCGCGGTGGTCACGTCGTTTTAATTAGACAGGCGGGACCCCCGAAACTTACATCTGCTCTCGCTTGTACCCCGTGACACGCTCTTAATAACAATACAAGTAATGGCACGAATTATCCCTTTTAATAACGCGATACAACCATGCACCGGAATAAACGAATCCTCTCTAATAAACGGTCGGTGTCGGACCCTTGACCGCCTACGTATTCTAATCTAAAACACCCAGATTCTATTATTAGAAAGATTTCGATAAGTGCATGTCCGACCCCTCGAGTGACAAAATTATTATATTTATATTTGGGTTGATAGATTTTTTGCCAGGGTAGAATAAAATTGCGTAATAAATTTTTAATAATATTTCGTGACTAAATTGAGTTAAAAGAGCAATTAATTTAATTGTTGTCAAGTCGATAATGACCGCAGCGACGTCATCGGGATTCAAAGTAACTTCATTGCGCTGTGTCTGCTTACTGAAATTAAAATTTCAAGGAATTTCAAGGAATTCCATGTGACACTTTCAAAAACCCAAATATGTTTTTGCAATTTAGATACTTAGAAACTATGCTTATAGAGTAATGCTAAATATGAACCCAGGTGTGATCATGAAGTGGACTCTACGGGTAAACACCTTAAAATGGTCCCACAGATATTGGTGTTAAAATTTGGTCAGGGATAAGCTGGTTTTAAAAGTCAGGGACTTTCAATAAAAGATTTTTCCTCCGAACCCTTTAATATGGAAGACGAAAACAACTTAAGTTAAAAGTTCTAGTAACTGTTTTAGGCATTATTGATCCACTCGTATCGTGTCTCTTTCTTTAAGTCTCCTTGGACAAGAAATAAGAAAATAGAATTTGCGATCGTGACAATTGTAATGTGGATCTGAACGGCTATTTAATGGCTTGCCACGTTCAACAACACGCCATGAATGAGGTCGAAGTATCTTCCTTATCTCGGCTATCTCATTCCCCCCCTGTATTTCTTCATTACGTCTTTAACAGTGAACAGGACTGACTCCCTGGCTGAGTCAACAGTGACTTGTGTCCGACGAATATCCAGTATTTATTTTAGAATATTGAATCCATTGATCCAACGTATCGACTTCGCTGCCCAGAAATCTTCTATTGAATGCCGCCGTTAAAAGGAAATTAACTACGAAGTTATTAACGCACCTTATTCCCGATGCGCGCGCCAAGGCTTATCGCGCGTTTTAAACTAACAATTCTGCTTATTTTCGTCTCTGAAGTGGACGACGCTAAAATTCATTTCGACCCAGATATTTCAGTTAAGGGCTTAAGCCTTGGCGCCCGCATCACGAATAAAATGGCCTTTCAAATAAAGGCAACACCCGTACGATGTCATCACAGTGCTTATGCGTATTTTTATATTCATTTCGTTTATCAAATAAGAAAACTTAAGACTAATTTTGTCTAGAATTATGCAACTCAAATTCTGAAGTGATAGTATAAGTCTAAATTAAGCTTTTATTGCGCCTTTAATGGGTATTGTGGATTATTTCTTTTGATTAATTTACTTCTGATTGAACTATGCGGACATAATGGGAGATTAAATACGTAAGAAAAACATTGAATTGATTCAATATATCCTTGAATGTTTAATAATATTTATTTACATAAAATTAGCGTGATATTGACGTACTGCTCGTAGGCGCAGGCGTGTTTATAGTTTAAAATATTCAGTGCCAATAAATAATTAGTTAATGATGAATTAGGTAGGTATACTGCGATAAAATAATGAATTTTCTTCCCCGTTTTTATCGATTTTCTCGAGACGAGTTGATTATTCCGGGAGAGTTTGAAGGAATTCCTTATAATAAATAGTATTTATGATTCGCTGTTTGATGTTATTTCGTTATTGAATGTAGATGCTCGCTCACGTTCTACGACTGGGGTCTTAAGGGGGGGGGGGCAAGGGGAAGCAGAGGGGGGGGGGCGACTGATATCTTTAAGAAATATAAATGGATGTTTTCTTCGGCCTCTGTTATTGTTTGAAGGGAGAGTGAAATGAACCATCAACAAATGAACGTTTTTAAATCGATTTACTTCGATAAAATAATGTTAATAAAAACTTATCAAAATTCTTTGTATGAATAATAATATAAGCTCGAATATGTTTCAATATTTTAGACATTTTAAGCCTTAAGCTCAAATATGTTTCAATATTTTAGACGTTTTAAGCCTTAAGCTCAAATATGTTTCAATATTTTAGACGTTTTAAGCCTTAAGCTCAAATATGTTTCAATATTTTAGACGTTTTAAGCCTTAAGCTCAAATATGTTTCAATATTTTAGACATTTTAAGCCTAAAGCTAATTTTTAATAAGCAAAGCGTGCTACACTAGAAAAACCGCCATAGTTAACCTATTAGCTAGTACAATTGATTAGAGATTTCTTCATCTTTTGAAACCACAAACATTTTTTTTATAAAATTAAGTTAATTAACAAATTATTTTAGGTAAAATTTGTTTCGTTATTGCCTTAGATGTCATTACATCCATTTAAAGACGTGAAAAATTTGTTCCCTAACCATTTCATTCTCCCTTTAACTATGTCATGGCCGAGTAAAGTCCATTATCCGACGTATACCTTTTAACCTTCCGTAGTTTGTGACCTCGAGATCACGTTCATTACCGGGCTTAATTTTGGTGTGCGATTTAATGTCCGACCCCTTGAATAGGGTGTGTAAATAGAGCGGGGAGTTTAGCTCGTTTAAAATTGCTTATTTGTTGTTTGGGGCGCACGACGGCGACGCGTTCGAACATAAACAATTTGAAGGAAATATGTGTCACCATTATTTTTAGCTTAAAAGTCGGTAATGTCGACTCTCTATTCGATCTCCTATGGGACGACAAATGATTAAAAATTGAACTCCCCACCCCCACCTAACCCCCTTCCGCCCCCCCCCCTCGGCGCTGACCTTCCCGACTATAAAATATCGCGTGCGCGGATCACCCACCGGCAGTGTCACCCAAATTCCACCAACTATATTACTAAAAGCACGGAATAACAAAATATACTGGATTGTTGAGTCCAAGTTCAAAGCCCTACGGTGACAGTCTTTCTTCCTCTAACCGTTCTCGCTTTTCACGCGACAACTTAAAGCCCGTGGAAATATTAAAAGCAAAGGCTTAACGAAAATTAATGGTTTTACAAAAAATAAGTTGAATTGCCAAAGCTTAGTGAATATACTCAGCTTGATGGACCCTCGGAATTGCAGAAAGCAAACCAACGTCAATCTGCGATCCTCAAATTTATTTAGCGCGTGAAAGTTAGGGTTAAGTTTTGGTTAGGATTAGGTTAGGGTTAGGGTTAGGGTTAGGGTTAGGGTTAGGGTTAGGGTTTAGGTTAGGGTTAGGGTTAGGGTTTAGGTTAGGTTTAGGTTAGGGTTAGGTTAGGTTTAGGTTAGGTTTAGGTTTGGTTAGGTTTAGGTTTAGGTTTGGTTAGGTTTAGGTTTGGTTAGGTTAGGTTTAGGTTTGGTTAGGTTAGGTTTAATGCGGGGGATTCTGCCACCATTACTAATGAAACGATGAACGTCACCAAAATATAAGCCAAGAGGAAAGAATTGCGCATCAGCATGATCACGTGCTTTTTTTCTTTCTATATGATGGGGGTACAACCATCTGATCTATACTAATGTTTTAGGAGCGGGGTTTTATTTAATCCATATTTTATATACTCAGGGTGGGGGTGGGAGTGGTTG
This sequence comes from Phalangium opilio, assembly GCF_054372755.1. Taxonomy (NCBI): domain Eukaryota; kingdom Metazoa; phylum Arthropoda; class Arachnida; order Opiliones; family Phalangiidae; genus Phalangium; species Phalangium opilio. The sequence continues at coordinate 373,649 of NW_028324166.1, read as the reverse complement.
AGAGGGGGATGGGGGGAGGCTCGCGCGTGGGGACATCTGCTAAATAATGATTTTAAAATGTTCGTGTCTAGCAGTTTTCCGAAGCCAAATGACATAAATCACGCTCTCCGCGAGCCTGCAACTACAGTCACTCAGCCAGCTTATATTGGCCCGACTCGAAATCCTCTACTCTACATAGCAGCTCGGACGGACGGAGCGTGGCCCAGTCAGCGCTCGCGCTCGCCAAAACGACAAACGACAATTTCGTCTATGGGGAAAATGATCGCTCATTCATCATCCGCCCCCTCCACCAGGGGGACCAACACCCACCCCCATATCATAGACTGAACCTAGGAGACTCGATATACACATTCACCTAGAGTTGAAACTTTAAATTTTATGGGAAATATGCAGTCATATGATTTTCAGTCATAGATGATACTTATTACGTTTAAATTTGGTTCGTGACCACTAGGGGGAGCACCCCCCACCCCTCATATCATAGACTGAACCTAGGAGACGCGATATACACATTCACCTAGAGTTGAAACTTTAAATTTTATGGGAAATATGCAGTCATATGATTTTCAGTCATAGATGATACTTATTACGTTTAAATTTAGTTCGTGACCACTAGGGGGAGCATTTATGTTCAGAAATTTAAAATGGGTGTCTTTGTACGGGTATAAACCATCTTGTCTTACAATGGGTTTACAGGTTTTTTTTTTGACGTCAAGAAACCGCGTTCAGTTGAACTTACCGAAAAGACCGGTTATATTTAATCGGTTTCTGAGTGAACGCACCCAAAAACTGAAATACCCTACTTTCTATATATAGTTTTTAATTGTCCCCCTGCGCCTCTTAAAATAAATGACGCTCATTTCGTCTCCACTTATTTATTCATCCATGTTTTGAGGGGAGAGGGTTTCGTGCGTTGCATGATGGTCACTGTCCCCCTGTGTCCCCCCTCCCCTAAATAGGACGACGGTGTATCATTTTCCTCCTTTTTTATCGCGCTGGTCTGCAGCTTTCTTGGAAGAACTAAGAATAAGAAAGTGGAGGCGGCGGCTTAATAAAGGTCGGCCAATCAGAAATAATATATCCACGCAAAGACAAGAATACAAATTTTTCAACAATCGATGTTTGCCGAAAGAACGCCGTTTATTCAACACTGTCTATAGTTAAGCCTATATGTGGATTCCAGGTAGAATCATTTCGAATTGTGTGTCCTCTTCTTGGACGAACTAAGCTAGAAGTTTAAATAATTAAATAAATCACCATCACGAGCAGTTAAACATATATTGTTTAACTGTATTGTTAGAAGGTAAAGGTATTTTGTCCAATACTCTGCTATACCAATGACATGTGCCAGTTGTCAAACTGTAGCTTGTCACAACTTCCAATATTCATTCTTCTATACACTCTTTCGGTTAAATGGGAAAAAAGAAACACTCTAGAGGATGCTACAGAACCTGGAATTTGTGTAAAAGTCTTGGGTTTTGAAAATAGAAATCAGGGAATTAAAGTCTGGGTATTTTATAATTGTAATATTAGAAGTCTGGGAATTTCGTATAATTGTTGGGGTCATTTTCATCTATAGTAGGCCTAGTAGTAAAAGGTCATGGTACTGGATGGACATTTGAGCCACCACAATTTAAACTTTTCAATAGACAAACAATTAAAAGTGGAAATTAAAATTGGTTTAGGGAAACTTGATAATGGTATTATTAGACTGTCATGGAATTTTGAAATGAGAAACCATGCACTGCAGGCAAACATAATTTCCTTTAAAGCCTTTAATATTAACTCGCTTAAACCCATAAAGAGTAAAAGGTATTTGATATAGCCGTGCTATGTCGTAGGTTGTTTTGCGTAGGCATATACAGAATGCATACTCTCTTGTTTCTTTAAATGTAGATTAGGGCACGCTTTTGGGCACGTTGTTATTATTCGAATGATTTCGTTTCGTTTACATTTGAATACGAAACCTTTTTTCAAACTTAATAAGATCACCGCCAACCTTTTATCAAGAAAAAAAGGGGGGGGTTGGAATATCCAACCAAATAGAAGCGGTAAAAATAGCCCTGGGGTAATTGGGAAATAATGCATTAATGTCTGCCTTTGAACCTATTACTTCCAATTCAACGAATGTTTGTGGATTCGAATTTCTCGTTGGAAGTCGGGAGAATTTGCTTCTACTCCCAATCTAATGAATTCACCTTAAATCACAAAGAAACTAGTTCCGTAATCTAAGTCGCTAAGCCGCCATGGACAGCCTCGTCTTTGTGACACGCGTCATGGTCACTAATCGACACTTGATGTCAATACAACTTGAAAATTGCCACTTTTTATTGGCATTTCGAAAACGGGCAGTTGTGTTTCCGGAAAGGATATGCCTTTGAATCTGGAGCTATGGTAACTTAATTAACTTAAGAGTAGGCCTAAAGACTTGACCATTCAAAATGTCAAATGTGATTTAAAGATTACTGACCCTGTTCAGCGACATTAACCGATGACACAATTAAATACAACCGGTGTTTTCGCTAGGTACGACTGAACGCAGTTTTGTACCATCGACAAAACAGTAAACCCGGCCGTAGTAAAACAAGAAAGGGCCTCTATAAGATTACTTGTTGGTTAATTATTTGACTTATAGTTGGTCACGTTGAGAATACGGACTTAGTTATATAAGATAATATTAAACTGAGGCTAAAGCTTAATAAAATCAAGCCGCCCGAGGCAATCCTCCATCAAGGGATACTACAGTGTCCGACCAAAGATAATATTAAGCTTGCAAGCGGTTGTTAACGTTACTGCAGCCGCACTGTATCGGTTATCATTTAAGTACGACTTTCAAGAAAGAACTTCGAGAGCTAAGATAGAATATCGCTTTGGGGAAATAAGTAGCCGTTTTTTGATTAAAACATTGTCGTGCCAAGGAAGCTACGGGGGGGGGTCGCGGAATGGAGGGGGGTTTACGGTCTTTCAACTGTTTGAATCTCTTATTAAAAGAATGACTTCTTGATTAAAATGTCCCTAAATCAACTTTACATTATGCATGGGGAGATTTTCAGTCGCCATTTTTAAAAGACTCGGTTTCCCAAAATTGTTTTAACCTAGGCACGAAGCCGCGGTCATTTGAGTTCCCCTTTGAAAGAGTAATAAAAACTTTCCATCTAAAATAAACAATTATCAGCTTTGTAGAGAAAAGTTTCTGGAGGGTTTTTTTTACTGGTTTTTTGGACTGGTCCATGGACCAAAGGGGAATCGAAACGAAATATATGGGAAGTTGAAGAAATTGGGCGGTAATCGTTAGCGAGCGAGTTGTATTCCTTCTTGTTCGTGGTTAGTCCTGGGATGCTAAGCCTAATCTTGGATTGACTTGTATATTGTCGATAGGAGACTTTTTGTCGTTCCCCATGGACCAACCAACGAAAGAGACTACAATCCTACACTGACTCCCTCCCACCCCCCTCTCTACTCCAATATACTCAATATACTGTAGACATTTCCCATGAGTCCACGCGTCTATACTCAAACTTGCCCGAAGTAGATCAAGGCGAAAGATATGGATACCAGCACGAGAGAGCCATTTAAGTACACTGATGTCTTCATTCTTTAGATATTGGTGACTTTAAAACATTTTTACAAAATTTGCATTGAACGTTTGACCGCTACAATACTTTTTCTGACGATACAACTCAAGTAGATGGGTGAAGAAGTTGAGTCAGCAAAAATTCGACACTGTTGATCAATTTATAATTTGTGGATTCATCTTGCAATCCAACTTCTGTTCGCATGTCCCAACTAGTTCACTCAACTCAAATTGACTCATCTAAGTGAGTCAAAAATTTGTATCGTCTGAAAGAGCCTTTAATTTTCTGATCCTCTTTAGAAATACAAATTTGAATCCAAATGCATAAATTTTAATGAAGTAAATTATTTATGAAATGAAACCGAGTACAATTTGGAAAGATCTAGATATCTTTGTGTTGATGTACTTTTGGTGTTCCGTAGTTGGGCGATTGACTTCCGATAGAGTTGTAGCAGGGTTGAGGTAGGGGAGGGGGCGAGTATTGGTCCCCGGGTAGCTAAGAGTTCTTTAACTTTGGGCCTCCGGTCGCTCTCGGAGTATCCGTCGGGGCCCCTAGAAAACTTTTATTGGGGCGGCCCAATTCGATTAACCCCTCGCCCCCCCCCCCCCGAGAAAATCCCACTCCTGTACTGGTGGTGCTGTACTCTACAATAAGGGTTCCCTGCCTCTTTAATAGAAACCTTGTTTCCTCAACTCGAGCATCCAACTTTAACCACGCCCCCCCTGCCCTTCCGGACACTCCCCTCCCCCCATCCATTCCTTGGAAGCTCTCGCGTCGTGACGGCGTCTGCCTACCAATTAATACAAATGCAATTAACATCGTCTCCAAGGACCAAGTATTTACGCTATTTCACCAATTATATCGGATCGCTCTCCGCTAATTTCAAAATTCGGAAAACTTTAAATACAAATTTTAATTTGTTTATTTTGATAACTCGATGACTATTATTTATCCATCATCTTGAGAGCTATAGTAAAATTTTATTTCAATTTAATTTATTAAAGAAATTAAATATTTCTGTTAAATGAAATAATGTATTGCAAGTGAAGCCAGCATTCAGGGGTTTTCTTCCCCATGTTAATTGTACGGCCCCTGTAGAAATGTTTCACCCGCGGTACACCCGTGTCTGCCGAAAAGCAACCCACCAGGCGTTAAAAAATTCCAATTTTAATATTTAAAAAGTCATCTATGAAAATAAGCAATTTTAATTTTAAAAAATAATTAAAAATTAAATAGGCAGACCTTATTTAATAAAAAATGTCTTCGTGGACAAAGACTAGAAAAAGTAAATGATAAGAGAACAAAATGGAATGACCGAAGTAACAGATATTAAATTTTTCAGTTTAAAGACATGATTATAAAGCATCAATTTTTTGAAAAAAAATACTTATCTTCGTTTTTTTCACCAAAATTACATTGGCAGCATTGTTTTCGAAAGAAAGATTCATTCGATATATCCTTTTTGGTATTAACAGTTTTCGAATGAAAAGGATTAGAATAAATATCCGAGTATGGATATGGTTTATTTTTAAAGGTTCCTCTTTTCGAAATTAAAACGACTAAATGCAACCGAAGGAAGAAATTTTATCTTTCATCATGATTGACATTTTAAACGTCGCATTAGGGTGCTTTGGTTTTGCGCCTGCATTTATACGACCACGATTCGATTGGGTCCCATTTTTTGGGTCGACGATTTAAAATGTTTTATAAATCAATCATCAAAATTTGGATAAAAGATATTATTAACAAGAAACTTGAGTGCATGAGAACTGTTTTAAAAGTTGTGATTGAATTAGTTTGGTACGACTTCGACTTGCTATTTATGAGGAACACATTGTAGATCAACGGATAACACGAAACACGTAAATGGACACCGACAAAATGGTGGGCTGTGTATTTATTTCACTATTGGGTTTAGTTTCCAGTATTAAAACGTATCGTAGTTCAAATTAAAAGCTGCAATCCTTTTAAATATCACTAACGAGGAACTGTTTCTATCATGGACCACACTGGAAATCTAGCTGTAAATATAAACGATGTCGCATGTATCTGTTATATAGTAAAGCTTTGACACGAACCATTTTGAAAAGAATGGAAAATTTCATGATTCAAAATTTTTGAAGAAATGTAATTTTGGTGAAAAAAACGAAGATAAGTATTTTTTTTCAAAAAATTGATGCTTTATAATCATGTCTTTAAACTGAAAAATTTAATATCTGTTACTTCGGTCATTCCATTTTGTTCTCTTATCATTTACTTTTTCTAGTCTTTGTCCACGAAGACATTTTTTATTAATATCTGTTCCTTCAGTCTTCATTTTAATTAAGATTGTTAAGAAACTGTTGCATTTTCAAAATCTGCACTAAGCACAAACATAAATATAGGGGAGCGTAAGCATAAGGGACCTAATATTGCTAGTTAGTTACTAATGGTTTCAGGTACCAGTTAATCAGTTATCACCAATGAGATTAAATTATCACTGAAAACATCAAATTTCCATACTAAAATTATTTTGGCCTTTCTTTATCCCCTGACTTTGAGTATTAAAATATTTAAAATAACTCTGAGGATTATCTAGAATGATTTCTACTGATATTTCAAATTCAGAAGAATCAGAGTCATCGTTTTGAGTCTTTCAGATGACTGGCTTGGACTTATGTTACTAGTTTTCGGTTTTCGTTGTAGCAGTCTAACCAAAGAGGGTAGAAAGAGGGGGAGTAGAAGGCTTGGCTGGAGTGTTCTCGATTTGAAAGTTTACCTCTAAGCTTCCGGTGTGCGCGCGCATCTTTCTCTGCCCTCTTATTGGTTGAAATACGGTGAACCGGATATTAGGAGGAAAATATAACAAATAAACCAAAAAGAAAAGCGAGAACACCCAAAATGCCTTGCCAAAGCCGCTAGCTTCTACTCCCCCTCTTTCTACCCTCTTTCGTCTAACTGAGACAAAGTTTCTGCCTGCAAGCATAGCCCACTCGATCCGCGCTCATGGACGAAAGCTGCTCGCGCTATACATAGTTTACAGGCGTGGAGGATTCATACCATTTGCACAAGGAGACCTGGCAACTTAGAGTGTAAAATAGCAGACGATTTTACACTCTTTGTTGCTTGGTCTCCTTGTGTTAGTGGTAGGAATCCTCCACGCCTGTAAACTATGTATATAATAATAATTGACCTGGTCACGTCGTATGCTAAACTTAGGAATTGGACAATTAAACTTTTTCAGTTAATGTCTGGACTCTGGTTACCCTTGAATTTTCTTAGTGGTCCCGTGGTTTAATTTTCAAACTGGTCATTTGCCCTGTGCCACCGCCTTATTTCCCACACTGGACAAGGAAGCATTTCTCGTAAAGGATAATGACCATCATTGTGGTATAAGAGACAGCCTGGCAGCCCCGTATTTGTTTACCCTGCCCATAGCCCACTCGATCACGCGTAATACGACGCAAGATGCAGAGCTGCGTCCGTGAGCATGGATCGAGTGGGCTATGCCCTGCCTGGCCAAATCAGCTGACTTAGGTGAAATATTTATTACTTCTATTATTGCGACTTAATTCTAGACATTCTTGAACGAATCATCTTGTGAAAATTTTATAAGACAGGCTTCAGGTGCTGGGTTTTTTCTGCGCCAAATTTGCTTTTTAAATTTAAAAAAATTTAATTTCAACCTTTTTTCCCTCTCTTCAGAAATTTAATAATGATAGTGTGTTACATATTTATCCAAAATTTATATTAATTAATTAACACACTGTACATCCCTTTAATGGAATTAGTGATGGTGATAGTGTGATTGAATCTATCATTTATTTTACCAGCAAAAAACGTATCTTCGTAGCGGTAACCGTTGGCTGCTGGCACCAGTCTAGAAACCAGGGAATGAACCCTTCTGCGTAGTTTGAATTAATCTACTTTAAACATCAAAAATGTATCAATTTAAACCAAAGGGTTTATTCTAAATAGCGGTTATAAATAGTAATTAAAAACGTAACTGTTACCTAATAAAAATGATTGCAAGAGCCGGGATAAAAACATTGGTTGGTTTGTTGACATGGTTTAGTGATCGTGTGATTTAATCTATCAATTATTTTACCACTTATTTAAACAAACAAAATGATCTACGCAGTGGTTACCGTTGGCGGTTGCACCAGACATAATCTCTGTAGCGTTTATCGTTGGCAATCTGGCCATTATTGTTTTCTTAGGTAACGTTAGAATGGGCGCAAAATAATTAATAATTCAATTGTTACCTAGTACAAATGATTGGAAGAACCTGAATTAAAAATATTGGTTGATTTGGTGACAGGGTTTAGTGATAGTGTGATTGAATCTATCATTTATTTTACCAGTAAAAAACGTATCTTCGTAGCGGTAACCGTTGCCTGACGGCACCAGTCGAGAAACCAGGGAACGAACCCTTGTGCGTAGTTTGCATTGATCTACTTTAAACAACAAAAATTGATTTAATTTAAACAAATTACCTAATTAGCGGCTATCGTTGGCCAATGGCACCAGGTGAAACACCTTAAAACGAAAGCAACACGGCCAATTGGTCTCTAGTCTACAATAGTACAATCAGCCTGTCTTGAACTTTTGACCGAGGCTTAGTGAAATCAGTGAATTTAAGAATTATCGGCTAAATCTTAACTTTAAATTCTTTTGTATTAAATTATAATGAAGTTTAACTTACGAGAATAAAATAAAATTGGGACTGATTAACCCCTTCTTTTAGATGAAAAGTGGAAAAATTCGTGTTAAGCTCGTCCATAAACAGAGCGGACGACGCAATTAGTCAACAAAAAACTTCGCTATATTAGCGGTAAAACAGCGTAAGTCCAACAGTACGTTTCTCTATGATTTTAGCTAGGATTATACCACGTAAGTCCAACAGAATAAAAGGTCGTAAGTTTAAGTATGTGCTTAAAAGTACAAAAAGTAATACTTAATATTAATTGTTTTCAATAAAACTTCGAAAGGCACCAGAAAAATGTTCAACCTTTCATTTAAAACCATTTTCAGACCTATCGAATAAATAGTCTTCAAAAAATGGTCGAGACCATTTGGCTATCACAGCAAACATTTCCCATGTTATTCCTATGGGAAAATTTCCCTTTTTTTGCCAAAATGTCTGAATTTTTTTATTGAAATGAAAACCACCCTTAGCAACTTTATTTTCTATAATAAAAACTAATGGAGGGATCTCTTTGAAAATTTAACCACATATTAAGGGTCCGAATTTTAGTTCAGTGGAATTTTTTCAAAGCAGTAACCATGATAGGAAAAAAGTTACATCGAATCAAAAAACCACCCTTATACATTAAACGCAGTATGAGGTCTTATCTAAGAGAGCAACCGCTCTCTCAGAATTCCTTGTGAGGTTACTGAAAAAAAAAGTTCACTTTTAATTTTCCATTAACCTTCCTAGACTAGTTTTTGGTTTGCAAATAAAAGTTTTATACAATGTTATACATTGTTATAGGGTGAACGTTGAAATTCTAACGATGAGAAAAAACCCGATTCTAAAACTACCCCGGAGCAATGTAACTAAAAAAAAATAAATAAAATAAATTTCAGAAGTAGATTAAAATACCATTGAAGAAGTTATCAAATACTTTATATTATTTTTTCTACGAAGTTAGGTTTTATAGCGGAATTAAATAGGGTCGCGGGAAGGCAGTAGATAATTCTTAAATGTCAGTGCAGTGTTGTCAGGCCCTTTGTGAATCAAATACCATTGAAACTGAACTGCTAGCCTTTATCTATTGACTCACTAACGGCCTGGCAACACTGTGGGAACGGCAAAAAATAAACCTTTAATGGAAACTGTATAACACTATTTACGAGTTGCATCTTTACTCGTGACCCTTTATTTGTTGAATATTCTTGATCAAATTGAATATATTCAGATATATTTTTTTAGTATGATGCCTTTTTGTATATCGTAAATTTTTGCAAAATGTGTAAGAAAAATTCGCGCGTATAAAAAGATGTGGTACGGCGCCCCCCCCCGCCCAGCTCCTGTAAATGACAGCTTTAAGATAACTGAGAATCGGTGGGGGGGGGGACGCACAGAGAGTGGGGGAGGGAGGGAGGGGATACGCTTTTATCTTTATAGGGGGAATCGAACAGGGAAGCTTTTTTTCCTTTGATTAAAACTTATTGACTTCCAAAACTCTTTCAATTCACTACGGCTGACTATAAAGAAAAGATTTCCAGCCCCTTCCCCCCGTGAACTACCCCCCACCAGGGGGAAAAAAGGAAAGTGATCATGATAAATTAAATCGAAGTTAGTAGAAAAATGAAAGACTACTTTTTGTCTGTCTGATTAGTTTGATTATGGTGATGTTATAACTGTAAGAAATAGTTTCGTGATGCAGGGGGTATTACTCTACGTAATCTCTGCTATCACGTGGTATTCTTGCATTTTACTTAGTTGGTCTTGAAACAGAGTTACGGGGAGTTTTATCAAAGCAAAATATGGATAATAGAAAGTAATTAGGTATAGGCCTGGATTTTTTGTATGGTGTTACGAGTAAAATTAAGTTCACGACGTGTACCAACCCTGCAAGTCTTGGTGTCTTTCTAAGGACTAGCTTCTGTGGCTAGAGACCAATCAGTGATCACTCTAATACTAACAGTTATATTTTTTTTTAAATATGTAAGTCAATTGAATTAGATTTGGCAGCTCCTTAGAAATTACATTTTGGTCTTCTCGAAGATTATCGTCGATTTAGTAGCGCAATTAAACCTCGTTGCTAATTACAATCTTAATTGTCACCTTGGTCTCCTTACCGCTCACTTTCCATTTATTCTATTTGCCTTTGACCGTATCATGCCCCGTTTTGTTGGAAAGCTCATTGAACTTAAATCATTATTGAATCATTTCTCAATAATTAATTAATAATGTAATTAGGATCATGATCACGTGATGTTACAATAAGTGGGAGGAGTGGGGTGGGGTTGGAGCTGGGAGGTTGTATTTTGCTTTCTCGCGTATAATAGATATCCTTGGCAGAAATCAAAGAAATCCCTTCTTTTTTTGAAAAGAAAAGCAACTATAAAGAATCGGAGGGTGAATCTCTCTCCGAAAAGAGAAGAGAATATAGAAAAAAATTCGGAGACAAAATAGCTTGGAATAATGGCGGAGGGTGAAGGGGGGAGGGCCTTAAGAATATATAAGAGGGCCTAGCTATTTGATGCCAGGAACGGCCAAAGGGGTCGGATACCTACAATCGTCTTACGCTATTCTTGGCTGGTTTTTTGAGTATCTCTTGTGGAATTTAACATGGAATTTTCTTAAAAAATAGGCCTAGTGAAGGTTTACGAATCAGTTTACAATAGGGGACAGTGAAAATGTAACCAAGTCTGAGAGTTCAAATACGGTTTAGGGCCAGGAAAAATTCCAATTAAGGAAATAGTCATAGAAAATGTAGAAAATTTGGCAGCCATTTCCCTCAAAATGGCGGAGAACTTCAAGTGGTGGAATTCATCTGATTGGTTATATTAACTTTTAGGGGGGAAGTTTTACCCCAGGTTTTTTGAAATTGTGCCTCCCCTCGTCTGTTCTGTTATTCTTTTGTTAGATATCTGTAAGTTGCAGCTAGTTCTTACGAATCTTTACATTGGCCCTTGTTCATATATGATCTTTTTCTGGAAAAGGCCCCCGAGGTACAAGCCCCAACCACCCATCCCCTCTCCTTCCAATATTCGTCAAAGCCAATCGATTTTCAGCCACCCCTTCTCCCCCACCATCCACCTTCGTCTCTTTGTACTTATAACTCCTTACTCTTATGATCTATTGTAAGATGAATGAAATCTACTCTCAGAGCCATAATGTCGTATCTCACCAAATATTCTTTTTATTGAATTTTAACTAGGATAATAAATTAAATAAATCATTTCGGCGGTAAAACAAAGGGGTAGGTAACCTTAGTATCGGGACGTAAGGTGTTGAAACATAGCTGTTTCTGGCACTCTCGAGATACCAAAGGGCTAGCTGCTTGCTTGACCAAGTATCCTTTTTATGGTCCAACTTTTGCTTTGGTTCCCAACTACAATAGGTCATTGCAAATGACCCGTATGAGCAAAAGTTAGACGCGTTTACACTACACAATTACTTCTACGTCAAAATTGCTTCTTAACGAGTCTTATAGTTGAACTTGACACAAATAACAAGTATCGATGGATTTGCACTGCGAACAATTTTAGGAAGATCGATGTTTTGTAGATATGGCAATTCGGCTACCGCGTCCTTGCTCTCTACTGACCCTTCATGACCGTGCATCCAGTTAGAAGTGGATATTTTCCTTACTTCCTGAATATCCTTTTAAAGTAAGGGCTAGTTTAATTTGAAAATTTCATTTTGAATCTCTGGACCAATTGTTAGTTACAACGTTATTGAATGAGAGTGTGTCTTCCTTTCTTGTGTTGGAGCAGGCCGGGGCGTTGAGTGGTACTCGGGCTGGAAGAGCGCCTAGTCCATCATAGCGTCGAGTCGTGTCGGACAAAGACAATCGGTAAGAGGCGCCGCTTCCCCCTGCAGAAATATAAAGAAGATCGTTGCAGTTTCGATTAGTATTCTCTCTCCGCCGTTGCCCCTAGCCTAAAGCAACGTTGAAAAGTTCTACAAGTTTCGCAAAATATTCATAACCCTCGTATTCGTCCCTATTGGCTCCACTAAGTTAAACGGCTCGCTATGAGCGATTTGATGAAATGCATTTGTATTATGTCGGCACCGGTAAAGAGAAAAAAAATCCAATATTATATATTGGGGGTTTGGGGGGAGGGAGTCGCTGCTATCTTGGAAGAACAGCGCTAGGGTTATTTTATTGGGGAAAGACGTTGCCCCAAAAGTAGACCCTGGGGGTACGACCCCACCCCCATCCAGCGAACTCATCACCCGTTCGCCACGCCACTCTTAAATGGCCCACACACTATATTGCGCCTAGACATATTAAACACCGCGGACATCATCAGGCCTTCATGGCTCAGGGAAAATTTGGAAAACCAGGGAATTTTATGAATTTTAACCAAATTAGGGAATTTGATTTTAGTTGGGAAGATTTCGTTGGGCTGTTACTCAAATTGCGACGTTGAATGTTCCAATATATGCGTTGATTTATTCTAACAAATGTACTCTAATCATTGACAACTTTTGTCAGGAAAATTTGCATACTCTGAATATTTTTTCTCTTTTCAAATTTTGGCAACCCTGCCTCGTCTCTTTACCTTCAAATCTCAAATATTCTTACCACGGTAAATAAATTTTTGGCATATTTTTAATGAACTGCGGATCGGGTCTCGTTCGAACTAATAATTGTGTTAAGGAACGTTGTCCTTGGGCTAAAATTGGTCTGTTTAGTACGCCACTCTTATCTAAGCGGGGCCACGAAAGGCTTGGGGTTGAGAGGGTTCAATCAATATTATAGAAGGGGTACGGGGGGCACGGGGTGGGGTGGGGGTCAAACTATTGCCGAAAGTGACCTATAAAATGGTAATAAATATGGAAATTAAAAAAAGTGGAGAAGCCGTTGAATCTAAAACCAATGGATTATATGAACGTCAAAACCGCCAAAATATCCCAACTACGATAAAAAAATTCAAAGATCGATTTTATTCGCGCCTTTTTTTACGGAGCTGCTTAAGCAGAAACTGCCAAATATACAAAAATTCCCTGCACCTTATCAGCGCCAACGCATTTTTTACCAATGTCATTTATTAAAATTTAGATAATTTATTATGCGTATTTAACTTACCCTCTCCGCCACACAATGTATATTTTTATACAGTTGAAATTACGCCAGGTAACAATTACATTTGGTTGAAAAGTCATTTGCGGCACAAATACAACAAAACCCCTTCATTTTGAAAGAGAAAATTTAAGCCTTAGGGTTTTAATAGTTTTTATTGTCTTTATTGATAATTGTAGATCGTAATTAGGGATTCAATTTGATTTCAAAAAATACAGAATTGGTACAGAATTAGGGAGATACGCAGTTATAGAAAAAAAAAATTAAAAATTAGGTACACCGGTGTATTGCGGGCTGGAGTTTTACAGGGGCTGGTAGAAAATACATTATTAGGTTTACCCCTGGAAGTTCGGCTTTCGAAATATCTCAGTTTTTTAACTCAAAACCATAAATAATATTACCTTCCCGTGTTAATACTTAATACGCGTTAAAACCTTTAGTTTTTAATTTTAAAACTCGCACTATTGTTGTTGATACCATAAATCTTTCTCATTTCAAACCATGAATAAACTGTTGAATAATTACTACTTAAAGAAAAGTTATGCAAATTTTTAAGATAAATTCGATTCCGAGAACTATAGCTATATATCACGATTTGTAAATGAACCAAACCTTAAGCCTATATAGCATAATCCAAGCGCGCTACTTTCTTCTGAATGAGTTTAAACATTACGTATATCAATGCGCTTCAACTTCGCCCAATACATTCGCGATACATTTGAATCTCGTTGTACGTTTTCCTAATTCCTTTTAATCTCTGGGGAAATTCATCGGATGTTTGCTCCTTGCCCCCATTGCTTCCTCACCAGTTATACTCCTTTAGCAGCTTGGTTTCCCATTGAATAGTGTGTTTTAAATCGCTTAATTTCCTTTGAGAAACGGCGACTCATAGACTATACGCAATCTGTATTCTTCTGGAAGCCAATTAATTTTTTAACGAGGAACGGGGTGGGAGGGGGTGTCGTTAATCGCTAAGGAAAACATCTAACGAGATTCGAGACATTTGCATTTCCTTAAAATCCATCCAAGACACCGGATGTATCTGCTATTGACAATTGCAGTTGCCAATTTAAAAAAAATTAAAAGAAGAAAATCAAATACTGCATGCATTGGCAATTTGTCATAATTTAAAAATTTTGTTTAGTTTCCTAATGATCGGAATCGTGTAAGGATCTTAAACTGCAATGCGAGGGCGTCTTAACTAAGGAAATTAAAATTGCTATTCTAGAATGTCGAAGGTCATTCTAACTTTGTAATTTCAGTGTATTAGTTTGTTACTAAAAATAATTTCAAATAGATATGCGAATTTGGTAGCAACGTTGTTAATTATTATCCTTAGAACTATTTCTAAACAGTTTAAGGAGTTCAGGTGGAGTTTTCGTACTAATTTCTGTCTTGCTACTAGCGGTGGTATAGAAAACTGTAAGCTGTCTAACACTAACGTTTTTTGCTTTGAATTAGTGTTTCGTAGAAAATGAAGGCATCAACTATAGGGGAGCAACTCTCTCTCTCTCTCTCTCTCACTCTCACTCTCTCTTTTTCGGTCCTCTCTTTAAAAATAGTGGTGCCATATTGTTTCTTTTTTCTTTTTGTATACGCGGTTACGTGCTTAAAATACCTTTCATAAGCACATACCTGCCCCGTACAAGCAACCACTCAATCCTACCCTCCAACCTCTTCTGACAAACCGCGAAATTCTAGGGTCGTCTTTGGGCCATTTTAAACGAAATACCCAAAGTTTAAGTACCTAGAATCGTTTCAAGATGTATAAATTGAACCGGGAAGATGTGTAATTTTGCGTGGTTGTCTTTGTACGTTGAATACCTGCAAATTTGTATGGACAATTGTCCAAATTTGTATGGGGAATTTCCGATTTCAAAACTGGGTTGTTGGGGAGTTCATCATACTGGGCATTTCTAGATACTACAATATTCTGAATTTAACAAAAACCATAATGGAAGTTGAAATTTGTGAAAGAAAATGTCTTTAAACTGTGGGGTAACACTGGAAAGGTTTGCATTGGTCCCACAGTGACCCTATCCCGTTTAAAAAAAAAAGAGGAGTGTATGTGGTGGGCATAGAATGGCGTCGAGAGCTATTTTTTTGGGAGCGTCTGGTAGAAAAAGCATTAAAACGGAACGTGACGTTTAAAACAGATATTCCACTTCCCCCCCAAGTAGACTGAATGGTTTAGAACCAAGGGGACATTGCACATTGGACTAAAACCCTCGGTTACGACTGTAGGGTCGCAACCACACCATCGCTGGTTGGTGTTGGAACCGCGTGTAGCTTCAATTTTGGGCGATTGTGCTCGTAAAAAGTATGGTGCTACAAGATGTAATTGGAGATATAGTCCCCCTCCACCCAATGGTAGCCGGGTATGCCTTATGATTCACTATCTCGGCCGAGCGAGTTATTTCGTGGCCAACAAACGAGAAAGCAAGCAACCTTTAGAAGTTTTATATTTAATTAGTTTTAAAGCAAACTATGTCTGTTCCCTTCAATTGATTTCAATCTACTTTTTTCTTTTTAATATACCTAATAGGTATATTTAATGACAAAAACTAACTTTTACAGATAAGGCTCTCCGTGCAGACTTTAAGCGTAACTGCATGCGCGCGTTCTGATTAGATACTGTCGTACTAGTTATCAGTTATACTAGACAATGAATTAAATTAAAAGGGTTTAATTTAATTTTAATTTTAATTTGGAATTAAACTACTGAACTTTCAGGCTCAAGAAAATTAATTATTCGTTTTTGGCACCACGTTAATTTGAAAACAATTCTAAATCTTATACGAAGAAAATTTTGGATGACACCAAAGAGGGTATAGACAGTAGGTTGATGCTAAATAAATTACGATTGGAGTGTTTTATATAGGACCCCTTAAATTTAGGTAATAAACAAACTGAATACACAATGATTGCTAATTTAAATAAGCTTAGGGGTCATCCCTAAAACAAATCAGTCGTAACTTAACTAGTGTTAGTGGGTGTCTCTTGGCAAAATGTGATTGAAGTTACATTTTCGACTCAAAAATGATTTCCCATTGTACATTTTATGGAAAGAACACCCTGTATGGGTCTATTTCTTTAAATCTAAAATTAGTCAAAAAATAAATAAACTTGAAAAAAAATTAAAATTAATTTAGGCCTACTCGTAATTTTTCACAACTGACCCTCCAACTCTGTAGCGTACAAGTAATAGCTCTAAAAGTAAGTCTTTGAGCTGCTTAATGTGCACGGCGTTTGGCATTATAAGCCTCTGAAAGAGTATATATATAGTGGAGGGACAAAAACGTCTTAAAGATCTGGTATAGTAATTCCTAGTTGATGCGGCGGTACCATTATTTTACCAGTTCTCTGTGTTAGCAAATCCCGTAAAAGGAAAATCGGCTTATACTTTCTGCAGATGTGACGTCAGACTAGGGCTGGTAATTGCTAAGAGGAGAGAAGTCTCAATCAATCCTCGAAGCTCCCCCCTCCGTGTATACCTTCATTTAGCTTCTTTTTTTAAGCTACTTGTCTTTTTGGAGTTAATTCTTTTAGGTAGACAAAGGAATTAGGTGCACGGCTCTTTCCTGCGGACATTTTTAACAAAAATACTGTTATCAATAAATGACCCAATTTCAATTATAGATATTAAGTATGAAATGTTGTTATAAACCGGGCAAGATTGCAACTGTTCTTGTTTGGGGGGGGACCAAGATTGATTCATTTTTAGTTTAATGCCAGCTTTTAAAAGGTTTCTGTGGATATGTATTAGGACATAAGTTCATAAGATATGTTGGCCATAAGTTTGTCCCTGGTAACTTAGAAACTGTCATGAAGTGAATGAGGTAGGTCATAGATTCAGGGTAAAGCGAATGAGGTCTGGTGAGGCGCAGCTGTTAAATTTGGGCTTAGTAATGCAGACTAAATAGGACCTAGATGGAACTTGGTCCTACATGCAAAATTAACCACCACCGAGTGTAGTCAATTCTTGTTGTTCTCAAACTAGCTCGAGCTGTAAGTCTCTAGCATTACAAGGTATATTGGAAGTGTCATACTTAATGGAACATATCACTTATAAACTTATGATTCGGAATATATTCAATATATAAATGAATAAGTAGGGTTTTTGCATGGCTAATGCGAAAGGTACTTTCCTCTAAATTCAAGGAGTATCAGTTTATTCGTGGCAATTATGATTAAATTCAGTTTGATATTGTACTCTATAAAGAGCGATTAAAATTTTTGGGTCGATGGAAAAAATCAATGTGAAGAAAAAAAAAGGATTAAAGTCCGAGTGCAGATAGAAACGGACTTTTTTTATATATGTATATAAAGCAAAGAAAATGAAATTCGGCCTCTTCAAATGAATTTCTTTTTAAAGTCAAATTGATGCTTTTAGAAGAGAGAGAGAGATTAAAATTGAATTAAAAAAACTACAATGGAATTAGCCCTTCCATAAAAGGGCTTCTAAATTCAAAACAAATGATTTTTTCATACAATATTAGAAAGAAAGAAAGACCTAATTTTCCAATTTGAAACATTGTACCTAGTCCAAGGGACTTATCCCTCTGTATTAGATTGTTATAAAGCTGCGTATTAATTCGAATGGTGCGGGCTTTATTTTTAAATTTAAGTAGGTAGGGTAGTTCTGAATTTAAGGCGAAGTATGTTTCTTTCCAAGGTGTTAAACTAGAAATCTTTCCCACGGAATTTTAATCGATTTTTCTATCCAATGTGTAACCTTTTATCGAGGAAAGTTAGTTCAGTCTCACTCGGCCGAGTTGCTTAGCTATTCGAGTCACTCGAACCCATAAATCTGCAATCTCAAATTGTGGATTAATTATGATTTTGAAAAAGTTACTGGATGGATTTCGTGGATAGTTCTTGATTAGTTTTAAAACCGAAGATATGGTTTGTATTCTCTCAGAGGTACGTCATTCGATTAGGTCCATTTGCCTCTGATAGTACCAAGAAGTGATGTCTAGTTTATTAGGGAGAAGGTATTAGATGCCTAAGTAAGTATTCGCACGCGCCATAGTTCCTGCAGAGCTCAGCCTTTCAAAATACAAGGGGGGGGGACGTAAAAGGAGAGAGGCCCCGGGCTATTTCGCTACACTCTCCTCAGTCGGAAAATACAACTGTAATTTTCTTACTCATTCGCATCGCGCTGACGTGAGTTTTCCTAGAGCCAATGAGATGCTAGCTGGTTGTAATTTAGAGCCGGTGGGCGGGGATTAACTCCGGGATACCTATTATACGCTTGGACTGGAGATAAAGCTAGAATTGTATACCCTAATAAACTAGATATCACTTCTTGATCACTCTGGACCTACTATACGTTTGGACTGGAGATAAAGAGCTACAAATGTACAGGCGAATTTATTAAACCTTCTCCCTAATAAACTAGATATCGCTTCTTGGTAGTACTAACTTATCGTAGGATTTCGAATAACTGAACCAGCCTTTTAAAGTCGGGTGAAAATTGTGTGAAAACGTAATCAATAGAGGAGATAGTATCCTATGGAATCTGGACGTAAAAGCTGATTGGTTGGTGTGTCAGGGCGAGGGGGGTGCTGGTTGCAGCTATACACTGGTGAAAGGATGGTTCTAATACCTTCATTCATGTCATCGTCGCGTGCGAGTACAGCGGACGGTGGTCGTCTCGGATTATCTCACCCCGAAAAGCGTTAAATGCCACTCGGAGGGGGGTTGCTGGGGGATGGAAGCCGGGGGAAGCCCCCCTCCCCACTGCAGCCTGTCCATAGTCTCTATTTTGACGGGATATGTCGTCCGAACCCTAAAGAAAGACTTGTGGCTCAGCGGCGCGCATCCAAACAAGATACGAAATAGAGTTCAAATTGAATTCTTTGTTCATTATTATTTGAACTGCGTCTTGTTCCGCGAGCATTGACTCAGTAAAGCCACGTTTACACGAGATTCACCTGTTTGGAACCCTTTTGGAAACGTAACATTTGGAATTGTTAAAAGCTCAAATATCTTATATGAAAATGTAATCGCTATTCTTGACAATGGGTTTTTAATTTTCCAAGGTGGTTCTGAAACGGGTTCAAAATGTCTCGTGTAAACGCGGCTTGAATGTTAGTGGCAGAAGTAAGGTACATTGACTCAGTATAGCCACGATTACACGAGATGCACCTCTTCGAAACCCTTTTGGAAACGTAATTAACGTTTGGTTCATTGTTAAAAGCTTAGATATTTTATATGAAAATGCAAAATTTTGCTATGGGTTTAGATTTTTTCCAAGGCGGTTTAAACTAAAACGGGTTCAAAGCGTCTCGTGTAAATGCGGCTTGAATGTTAGTGGCAGAAGTAATTGGTATGTTTTTGAGCCCGTAGTGGCGAGCGCAGCCTGTTTGCTTTGAAAGCGGATATAGTGAAGGCACACGATAATTTTAGCAGCCGACGCGGTCTGGATCTTGTTACTTTTCAATAGGAATGTTGTCTCCCTTTAAAAGGTCCCACATTCAATTGGCCTTTGTCCATCTAGGAGGTGGCTCTTTCAATCTCTCTAAGACAATCAAATGCAGGCCTAAGCCTCGAAATTAAAGTTATAGATTAGTTTCTTGTTTCATATTTAAAATTAAAAGGTTGTCGTCAATAATAAATCAGAGAAATTTTGAGTTTTATGGTCGTGTATTTGAACGGCAAATACCATTTTCTGACCCCATGAATTACTCAATGACGCCTACGTATACGGCAAGCCCAACCTCTCAAGTAATTGATCAAGTTCCCGTTCATCTTAACTGATTAACGTGTACGTCAACCGTTTAATTTAACACGTACTGATGCAAGTGCTACGCACGCGTCGAGTTACAAGTTTTTCCTTAAACTGGGTATTTTGTTTATTCGACTTGTGTTTCACGCTCTCACTGGCGCAGGCGATTGTACTTGTAAAAAAGGTGGATAAAGACTAGTGACTGTACTGATGTCCTTTGGGAAGAGTCGTCTTTGCTTTTACGGATCTTTACTCTTAGCCCCCGTGTTTTTTTGCCGCTCTTCTCTATATTCCAACCCCGACTCCAACTCCGACCCCGGGTTCTGACCTCTGGGGAAATTTTGCGTTTCGCGTAAAGCTCTCCGAGTAAATTGTTTTTCATTCCGTCATCTGTCCCAGCACAGCTCTCCGTTTCAACTGCCTTCAATCAATGCAAATGCGGTGCCGGGTGCTGGTGATCATGCCCCAAAACGTGTTTTTGGCAAAGGGGTAACATGGAAATTTAAAAGTTGAAGCAAAATGTAGATGACACAAATTAGGGAATTGGATTTTAGTAAAGAAATTAAGTTTTCGATGGATTAAGAAAACTTGAGCTTTTGAACGTTTCGTTGTTCCAGCAACGTTGTGCTTCTGGCAATAATTATGTTTTTGACTTCAATAACTTCATAATTGTTGATTTGTTTATAACGCAATAGCTTAACCTTGACCAACACTTAAGTATCTGACCTAAATAGGTTAGAGAATATCAAATGAAGAAAACACAATTTTAAAAATTATCAGTTTGCCTTTTCAATCTAAAAACACTTTCAAATTATGCTAACCTCTTTATATTACGTATTCGAGTTCAAAATTGTCTCGATTGGTGAATGTGTGGCGAAGTGTCCGACCCCTTTGATGTAGGTAAGCACCGATATTACATCAGAAATATGACGTTATAGAGGGTATTTATTTTTTCGTTATCTGCGTTGAGGGCAGGCGCGCGATTTTTGCCCTAAACGAATAAGAGAAAGGGCCTCTAACCGTACCCTGGGGTCCCATACGGCCCGGGCCCGCGCCAGCTTTGATCGGGGCCGCTAGGGACCCACGAATACGCGTTTATTTCGTTATATATCATACATACGCTAGCAACGAAAGAAATATCCTTACTACTACTATTACAGAAGGGGCCTACCCCGATCCCTCTAGTCTTTGAGGGGCTTGAAAGGGACGTGTAGAACTCGCACAAATAAGAGTAATTTCATTCACACGTATGGCAACGTCATAACCCTCTATCTATTACAAAGTTGCTCCCAACGCTGGGGGTACGCAGTTCACGCCCCCTCTCAACAACTTGTTTTATAATCGATTTTATTTTATTGAGGGTTTTAACTGGTCAGGCGCTCAAATACTATAATAAGAACAAATTTCCCCGCTAAGCCTAATGAATAGTTTATTTCTAATTGCTCGAAAGCAATAGAGTAATAATTCTTTACTAATATTGTAGGGGGAAAGCAACTATACAATAGAGGAATTCTACTGCCCATAAAACAATGTGTATTTCACCTCACATGAATTGGGAACGATTAGGCATATCGTTACAGCAAATGGCTTCAAAAACTGTGTATTAAAGGTTGTGGCTATAGGATTATGGGCCTTGTAAATTACGCTCTCCGTGTAGAGGATGAGTCCATAACTATGTCCATAGAAAAATTTATAATATCGGACCCCCAGAAGCAATAGAATTAATATTAGGATTTCGTGGTATTTCAAGGTCGTGGGAAATTTCATTCCAGTGAACTCGCTGTTGAAACCTTGGCGTGTACTTGGGGACATAAATAATTGTTTCTGCATGGTATATGATGGTCACTTTCAAGTAATAACTGAACATTTAAAGTTGGGCAAGCCTGTGGAGTAAATAATGCATTCCCCTAAACTAGCTCACTCCCAAAAATATCATTTCCTCATGGCTGGTCCCTCTTTAGTATTACAAATTCCTTGTGTAAGAAGATCTCGTGTAAAGTTTGTCTGTTAGGCGATAGGATAGGATAGGATGGGCGTGGGGGAAAGGAAGGGTACTTGTGATGTTGCGCCATCTGCGGAGCGATTAAGGTTTGAAACCATTAGGGAAACACGCGTCAACATCTTGTAAGTAAGAATTTACAAAGTAGCTCGTCACCTCCCCACTACCACCCAGTTGTCCCCCCGAAATGGTACCGCCCCTCTATCTTCGCTCGGCGTTAAGCCTCGGCTTCTTTCGCCTTGACCGAGTGGATGTCCGCAACGGGGCATAAAAGTGGAAGCCCGAGTGATGAGCTCCAAGAAAAGACAAAAAAAGGCGAGTCTTTCAACTTTCGAGATGGTTGTTGAATCTCTCTAGAGCTTCGCACCCTCCCCCACCCCCACCCCCATCACCTCCTTGATGTCTTAAGCAATTATGTACTTGCCAGATCAGAAATACATTCAACTAGAAATTGTCAATTTTTCAAACTGACTCTCTCCTTTTTTTCTTTGGTCACATCGTACATGGCTATTAACAAGCGTCATAAGTTTGTCACTGATAACTTAGAAACTGGAGCTTGTAATTTTGAAGTGAATGAGGTAGGTTATAGATTCAGGGTAAAGCGAGGGAGGCCTAGTGAGTGAGGCGCTGCTGTCAAATTTGGGCTTAGTAATGCGGACTAAATAGGACCTAGATGGAACTTGGTCCTGCATGCAAAATTAACCACCACCGAGTGTACTTAGGACTTCAATTGACTCTCTTCCGTCGTTCTGGAACTAGCTCGAGGTGTAAGTCTCTCAGTAGCATTACGAACTGGTATAGATAGTGTCATACTTATGAAACAAATCACTTATAAACGTATGCCAAGGCTAGTGTTCTGTTTTTCCTTATGGCATATGAAAGGAAGAAGAAGCCAAACATAGTGATCGAACTTTGGTACCTATACGGTGTTCCATCATCCATGGACATTTATGAACTCGAAAAAATGTCTATATCCCTAAACCCTCACTTGGCGTGTGTTAATGCGATGGTACAGCTTGTGCTGCACCGCCCCTGGTGTCGTGTGGGTTTAATAATTTTATTGTTAATGGACTTCGGTTGTATTTGGTAACGAGCGAGCTGGAAAACGACGAGGACTAGCTCGATGTCTTAATGGGCATTTTTTGCAACTCATTTTGTCGGGCTGCAAAAATTCCAGCAGATCTGTATGGGGATAATTTAAGCTGACCAAAATAGAAATCCCACTTTTATGTATTCATCTCATAGACGAATCAAGACTGACCTACATATAAATAGACTAAATAAATTAAGAATGCGTTTTTATAAAAGAGAATATAGTGTGTCTATAAGGCATCATTGAAATCAAAATAGCATGCACTTAAATAAATTGTATGTAGGCCTACATTAAACTTTTGTTTGTATTTGGTAGTCCGTTTCATAAATAACATTTTCATTCGTAATAATTTTATTTATTTATTTTTTTGTAATGGGATCATTCACATTCACGCGCCATTTGCTGCCAGAGTACCAGTACACCACCACCTCTGATTGGCTGTAATTACTGTGACGTTATGAGCGGGTGTTGTCAGTAATCGATTTTTAATAAGCCATACTACGTTCCGAGCCAGTGCTTGGTACGTACAGCTGATGAAGCGTGTATATATCTTGTTGTACGTGGCGCTAACAGGTGCCCCTAACAAAATGGAACCGAAAAACAAAGTTGGGAAGAGAAGCGTAGTAACCGCGTGCACCTGAAAAGAATTATTGTTATTTTGTCGCGAGGGGCAAACGCCCAACCGACTTTAAGGGTAAACGTAGCTTGACTCCCGGAACAATATTTTCCTTGGAGACATAATAACAAGGTGAAAACCGCTGCGTTGCAACCCTTGCAAGGTTGGACGGTGAAGAGCGTGTCTATTAAGCACGGCTCGCTAACCGAGTTAAAACTCTCAGACTGTTAAAAGTTTCAACTTTCCGAAACTCTCGGCCTCATTAACAAAAGCCCGCTTGACCCTACAGAGATGTCCTTCACTCCACCCCCACCTCACCTCACCTCTCTCTCTCTCTCTCTCTCTCTCGAAGTCAATACGTCATCGCCAGGCGCCACCTATTAAACCGAAGTAATCAAAGACACACGCACCTTTTTGAACATAAGTTTCCTGCTTAATGGCGGGGAGTGTACTTATTCAGTCTAATGTGAGGAATTTTTGGAGCTTACTTCTTCGGGTTAATTGAGTTCGGAGGTCAGTATAAAGCGCGTGACTCTTGACCACCTCCCGCAATTTTCCTTTGTAGTCTTAAATAACAAGAAGGCGATCAATACGACGAAAAGTGTCGTATTCGCTCGAGTTCAAGTGTAATCAACACAATTGTAAGAATCAAACCCAATCAAAAGTCACAATAACAATAAATTTGACACCCTCCATTATTGTAATGCTATACATTTCATAAGGAAGGTCTGACCTTCCGTGGTAGGTCAAGTTTTGCTTGAAAAAGGACAAGCTCATTGTCTCATTACTCTGCTAGTATAAATTGGTGGCTTGGGCGGAAATCATGTTTTTACTTGAAATTAACGCGCCTACATTATGCGTATTTTTTGTTGTCTTACTTAGAGACAATCTTGGACGGTGCCCATTAATGTTGCCTTTACCCAAGAGGAGGATCAAGTAAAAGAAGCCTATAATGTTATTTTGAGAGTGCACGTACTTGCTTGGTGCATGCACTCACTGCACTATCCGCGAGTACAAAAGGATCGAGGCGAGCGGCTTCTTATTTGCTTAGCTTTTGAGTGAAAGATTACCTGCCAAAAAGAGGTAATGATGTTTGGCTCTCCAACACTCATTCTCTACGTCCGTATCACGCTCCAAATACAATGGAGAATCAATATACCCAGCCAGTGATGATGCTAAACAACTTCGGATAGACCTGGTGCCTTTCAAGAAAAAAGTCCTTTTCTTATAGAGAACTGATTTGCGCGCCACCTGTGGAAAACTAACGAAACTTTAAAGGCCCCTTCAGTCAGTGAAGTAGCTTTGATGGCTTAGTTAGACACGTCTCAACGACTACGTGAAATATTCGTGCACGGGTTCAGTTTGAAAATGGTTCAATTTTGTCGGGAAGCGCATCGAGATGGCGCCACCTCGTTAGCGCCTTTTCTTTAGCCATAGCTCACTCGATCATGCCTTGCTGACGCGTGATTGAGTGAGCTACGCTTTAACAGACCATATATGAAAAATGTTTTGGGATTCTTGAGGCACTCATGGCGGCATTTGACACTAAGTCGTCTGCTCTCGCGTCTGAACAGCGAAATGGATGTACCAAAACGAAGTTAACGAGGCGACCCCGAGTCTGAATGGGCTTGAGTTATCGAATGAGAAACGTTAGAGTACAACCGTTTCAATGGAGGAGCTGGTAGACGTTCTGATTTGTTAGTAACTTCCACGGAAATAATTAGACGTATGACAGAGCCGAATTGTTTGATCTTGAGTCCGTCCCGTTGAGCTCTTGGAGTGAGACGCGAGGTATCGTTGTGTGTTTGGACATTCTGCTGCCAAATAGTATTTGACCAGGGTTGCGTTGAAAAAAAGGACGCCATATCTCGCTGCCCGGAGTAAAGAAGAACAGTTGCATGGACTGGGGGTATATAGCTTACCCAATTTCCTCGCGCGTTATCTTGGTTCCAGACATTTCTTATTCATATTTACTTCTCTGTATTTTTTTTTGGCGTTCAGAACCTTGGATCAACTTGAATATTATTTGACATTCGATACCAAAGCAAGCAACGAATAATATAATTTATTGCTGTTATCCATGAATATTCAAATGACTTTATTTCAACGAGAAGTAACTATAAGCCTCTATGGATTAGGCGTTGGGGTGTTTGTTTCGTCTGCGGTCCAATATCAATTGAAACCTATCGAAAGTGTATCTGATATCTGGCTTGAGGGTGTGATTGGCTACTCGCAAATAGAATAGGTCTTATCAAAGTATCAAGTGTTAGGAGAGTGCTCAATTTTATTCCCCGGCATGCAACGGGCCCCAGACAGTGGCTGAATTCACTCGAAGAAACCCATAGAGTAAATCCTCCTTAGAACACTTGCCACTCACCATAGCTTCTTACAAACTCTTGGACGCATTAAATAAGAATGATTTGATATCGGTTTGAGGACATTTATATTGAACATGTTATTTGAAGAAACCATGTTTTGTCTTTGCGAAAATATTACTTAACCAGGTGGTTTAATTTAGAAGAAATTCCGAGTGACGTGAGATAGTATAGGTGTACGAATTATCGGGATCATATAAGATTGGACAATGGATCATAGATCAAACGAGGTAGGCCATCTTAGCTCAGTATCAGGACACACGTGGGGTTGTTACGTATAGAGTGCCGTCAGTTGTGACGTCAGATCCAAGGTTAAACGTCACGAGTCTGCCTTTAGCAATGGGCGGCCATGACAGTTACCGTTTTTTCTTTATGGGAAAACAGCATGGGTGACGTCACACCGGCGCTTCTGACAGCACTCTATAGCCATCTCTTAACACAAAAAGTCTACGGCGCATGTGCCAAAACGTTCTACCCTCTTAGTTCCATCAGGATACCACTAATTTTGTAGGAGGGAATTGTTACAAATGTTGTCGTGGGCAATCCTTATTTAATTCTTTGGTTCCTTCTTTGGGGTATTGGCTCGTCTGTAGAATGTGTAGTGGAGTTTGTTGGGGGTAGGGAGGGGGGCAGAGGGGGTATAACTGGGAGTAGGATTGCATCGCCTCATGAATTATGCATGGCCATGAAGTGAAAGTATCTTCTCTCTCTCATCACCCCCCAGATATCGGTCGCCTCCCGATTTCAGCTTGTGTGTATCCGCAGCCAGACAAGATTGATTTGCCCATTCCTACAGATTCTATATAGCCTAGACCGCGTTCATCCTTAGTCCATCAAACTAAGGCGAATACCACCCTAGTACCATCATAAGTAAATAATAACCCCCTCTAAGTTAATCGGGAAGACGGTCTTGGGTGGTATACTGAAATTGCTTGGTTGAATATTCCATTAAGTATAGGTTAATTGAAACACGAATACAATAATATTCTTATGAATTTGACAATTTGTGGTCTAAATAATTCAGGGAAAATCGCTTGGTATTGTCAGGGAAAATCGCTTGATATTATCAGGGAAAATGGCTCGTTATTGTCAGGGAAAATCGCTCGTTATTGTCAGGAAAAATCGCTCGTTATTGTCAGGGAAAATCGCTCGTTATTGTCAGGGAAAATCGCTCGTTATTGTCAGGGAAAATCGCTCGTTATTGTCAGGGAAAATCGCTCGTTATTGTCAGGGAAAATGGCTTGATATTATCAGGGAAAATCGCGGCATTTAGTCAGGGAAAACTCGGTAAATTCAGGGACGAGTTTCAATCTGAAAATTCAAATCATCTTTTGGACAGATGCGGAGTAAACCATTGATTCATCGCAACAGACTCTAGATAGGGTTTCGCGAATACCGAGTAATCCGTTCAACTTACATTGCCTTATTATTTACTTATGATATAGCGTGTGATAGTTCATTCCCGTTCATGGAATTCGCTTTAATACGCGGAATGGACAATGGGCGAAAACCTTTTGCGAATATAGCCGTGAGCAGAGTTGCTTGCTTTCTCTACTTTCGTTTAGCATCCGCGCAGAGTGAGTGAGAGAGAGAGAGGAGAGAGAGAGACCGAGTATCCTTTCTGAATGCTATTAAGACCCTCTTTCTCAGCACCAGCTCTAGCTCTTCTTCCTTTCTCCGTCGTCTTATATAGAGTCGATGACGATACTCTAATTCTTATTTCATGGCGATCTCTCCACGGACCGTACTCCGAGCTAGTCCTCGATGGCGTCAGATGGAAATCTAGCAGCTCCTTCAGTATTTTTAGCTCGTACCGAATTATACCCGCTTTTGTCCTTCAACCACCTACCTTCCTTCACAGATAGGGACGGCTTGGGTTAGCTATTCGAGGAGATTATAGGCGAGTCTAGGTTACCAAAGTCAGAGTCTAACCTTCCTCGGTTACCAAAGTCACCACTCGTGGATGGATGACCTTACTTCATCGTGCGTCATTTGTTAACTTTTTATCATTTTCTAATTCCCAGTTTTTGCCAACAAGAATGACGTGACGTGACGCAGTCCATCTAGTGACGTATTGACTGAAGTAGGGAGTGGAATTATACATCCTCCTTGGTAGAAGCCAACGCCAGTTCTCGGTTTACTTAAATTTCATTTATTTCTTTAATTTTCCTTGTAATTTCCGGTTCACCATATTTTAACCAAAAATGATACCAAAAAGTTTCAAACTTTGAAGAAGAGAATATTCTACACTCCAGCTTCAACTCCCCTCCCCCCTTTTAACCCTTCTTAACTTATTTTGACGTCATCGAATTAATTCATATAATCAATTTTGGAAATTTCATATTTCTCCTAAAATTTAATGAATTCAATATAATGCAAATAAGTAGTGAAGTGTAAACGAGCAATATTAAAAATAGTGTGACGCTGTTTTGGAAGTTTTCGCGGCGTTGATACGGTTAGTCCTAATGTTCGAGTGTATCTATGTACATACACCTAGGAAAGTGAATACTTTATTCCGTGGCAGCCGCTTATGATGAAATCTCGTTCAGTCTTCGTGTTTGGCTAAGCCTTTGAAAAAGCAAGCATCTGGCTTCGTGTGTGTGAGTATGTGTAGACCCTAACCCTAATCTGTGGGCCATTAGGCTTAAGGTAGACTGGCTCGAGCCGCTCCGTGTTGGAGAAATCCATTAAGACGAAACACTTAGCCCATTCTTAACGCTTAACTTCGAGACGTTGAGCGCGCCACACGGTATTACAAAAAAGAAAAGCTAAAAACATAAACCGCCAAAACTTGTAAATGACTTTGGATATTTCTGCACCGCTTCAGTCTGCGCTCTTTAACGAAGATTGATATCCTCGGTCAACCAGACAGACATCAACCGCCCAAAAGGAAAAAGTTAAGCCACTTGAAGTAAATATTTTCTTTTGTAGGGTTGTCTTGTTTACATGGATAAGACTTGAAGGAAAGATGTATGGAGCCGAATCTCCAGTTGCCGTCTGTACCCCCATCTACGGAACAGCACCGAGTCCTCCCAGCATCCTCAGTGGCGTTTAGGTAGGGTAGTACGGTATGGAAGCGTAAAGGATGCCCCCTGTCTTAAAAAAATAGCTAGTTGTAATACAAATACAATGGCGCTAGGCGGCAGCACTTAAAAATAGCCTACACAAGGGTAGGGGTGTGCGCGGAGTACATTGTGAGAATTACAGTGCAGTGGAGGGCCCTTCATTATTACCGCTCCATCTTACCCTTTTTCTCCCTGGTTAAGTTGGCTTAGAATGTTATAATTAGGTTATTGTAGGGTTAGGTTAGGTTAGGTTATTGTAGGGGTAGGTTAGGTTATTGTAGGGGTAGGTTAGGTTATTGTAGGGGTAGGTTAGGTTATTGTAGGGGTAGGTTAGTGTTGTGTACATAAAAAAGTAGTCGAAATAGTTTTTTATGTAACAACGTAAAATAAAGAATAGGCCAAAATTTGTATATATATAGATAAGAGAATCTAGAACAGGCAGCATTCCTACGCGCGGTGTGACGACGATCAGTTCATTTCTAATGTATAAAGTTTAACGTTTAATGTTATCATTAATAAATTGATTTTAAATTACAACCAGTATGTTTGTCAATGTCGGCTCTTACTTAAGTTAACCCCACACACAAACACAAAAACTGGCGACGGACACTACGAACTTTTAAAAAACGCGCGGACGCTGACGTTAGACTTCAAGCAACTCTACTCATCGTATCCGTTACATCGGGAGCAGTTCGCACACAAACGACATGGCTTCTGGTCGACTTTTTGACCCTTTCGATGAAAACTTGGAAACTTGGACTATTTACGCCGAACGGCTGGAATTCTTTTTCCAAACTATGGGCATCACGGACGAAGCTAAGAAGAAAACACACTTACTTACTTGCGTTGGCTCTACAGTATACACGACTCTTCGAAGTATCCTGAATCCAGTCACACCACAGGATGCCGCCTGTACTTACGCGACAGTTTTGGACACATTGAAAAAGTTCTACAACCCCATTCCGACTGAAATCGCAGAGAGGGAAAAATTCTACAGCAGATCACGTCATCCCGGAGAAACCATTGCCACGTACCTCACAGAGCTACGAAAGATGAGTGAGTTTTGTAACTTTAAAGACCTGGAAACAATGATACGTGATCGGTTGATATTTGGAATAAATAACCAACAAATCTACGAGCGACTGATTACTATAAAGGACATAACCCTGGAAATAGCAACATCCACGGCAGTCGCCATGGAAACCGCTGCCCGAAACTCCAGAGAATTGAAGCAAGGCCCTAACGCCAGCTCAACAGTAGTCAACGCAATACACAACCGTAGACCCAGATCTCACGCTAAATCGTCTCAAGCAAAATCTCAAAACCCCACGTTCAATCCACCAGCAAGGAAACCGGATTATACACGTCAACGTAGCTGTATTCGTTGCAAGGACTCCAACCACATACCGTCAAGTTGTCCATACCTCAACGCTACGTGTTTAAAGTGCAACAAAAAAGGCCACATCGCCAGAGCATGCCTCGCCGAGAGAACGTTTTCCAGACAACAACGTCACCACACGAATTTGATCACCTCGGAAGAACCAATGCAATTATCGACAGAGACCGGCCAAAACCATCAGGAACACCATGGATACGAAGTCTTCCACCTGAAAACCGATGGAGCCTGCTCGAAACACAAAAAACCTCCGAAACCAACGATCATCGTATGCGAAATCAATGGCCAAACCACGCATATGGAATACGATACCGGATCCGCATATTCCATTATGCCTATGGACAAATTCAAAACCATATCTACAACGGAAGACATACAACCTTTCACGGAAAGAACGCTTATCGCCTATAACGGGGACCCTGTAACCATCCTTGGACAAACCACAGTCCACGTCAACTTTTCCGGACGATCAGCGATGCTATCACTATTAATTGCCAGTGACAACAGACCCACCATTTGCGGTCGAGCATGGATTTACTCTTCACTACGAATTGAAGACCCTGCATTTCAAGCTCTCCACGTCAACCATATTAATAGAAATAATCCTGAAGTAACGGCAATCCTGGACAAACACAAGAAGCTATTCTCAGACACTATGGGTTGTCTGAAAGACGTCAAGGTACATCTACACACTAAAGCCGGAATCACACCCAAGTTCTACAAAGCCAGAAGCGTACCATACGCGCTGAAGGACAAGGTCAATGAGGAACTGGATAGACTGGAGAAAATGGGGATCATTGAACCAATACCTCATTCCAACTTCGCCACACCAATAGTACCAGTACTGAAACCTAATAAAACAGTGCGGATATGCGGCGACTATAAGATCACAGCGAACCTGATGATCGATACGGAAGTTTATCCATTACCCAAGGCTGAAGATGTCTTTGCCAAAATGGCTGGATGTAAAGTTTTCGCAAGACTAGATATGCGCGACGCATACAACCAGTTAGCCCTGGATGAAGAATCAAAGAAACTGGTGGTCGTCAACACGCCGAAAGGATTATACGCCTACAACCGCCTACCTTTCGGAGTTTCATCAGCCAGCGCTATATTCCAGAAGCAAATGGAAATATTACTTGCCAAACATGATGGTGTTTGTCCATTCCAGGACGACACACTCATCGGTGGAAGAGACGACCAAGACTGCCTAAAAAGAATAGATCAAGTACTAACAACACTAGAAAACGCTAACCTACGCTTACGCAGGGACAAATGTTTGTTCATGGTACCGGAATTGGACTTTCTGGGCTACAGACTTGATCAACACGGACTTCACCCACAAGAGGAAAAATTGAAGGCCATAATGGAAGCGCCGTCCCCAAAGAACGTCGACGAACTACGCTCGTTCCTGGGATTATTCAATTATTACTCGAAGTTCATACCGAATAATTCGACGCTGTTATCACCATTGTACCACCTTCTGAAGAAATCCGTAGCATGGACTTGGGGAGAAGATCAAGAAAGAGTGATGAAGACAGCCAAGCTCGCTCTTAAGAACTCCAATGTACTAACGCATTTTGACACAACAAAGGACGTTCTACTCGCCTGCGACGCGTCACCTGTTGGAATCGGAGCGGTTATATCGCACATAATCGACGGCGTAGAGAGACCGATTGCTTTTTCATCGAGAACCCTCACCACGGCGGAAAAGAAATATCCCCAGATAGAAAAAGAAGCCCTCGCACTAGTCTATGGAGTGTCCAAATTCAGAGATTATCTACTCGGACGGACATTTACTCTTCTCACGGATCATCAACCATTAGTATCAATCTTATCAGAAAAAAAACCTATATCACCGATGGCCGCCTCCAGACTCCAACGATGGGCACTTCTCTTATCATCACACAATTACAAGATCGTATACAAGAAAGGGATATTGAACTCGAACGCCGACGCCATCAGTCGTTTACCATTGATAACCGACGATTTCACTACATCTCAACCTCAAGAATACGTGCTACTACTTGAAGATTTGAACAACCAACCAATTACCACCACCACGATGATGAAAGCAACATCTCAAGACCCGACTCTACAGACAGTCATGGGATATTTCCTCCATGGATGGCCGTCGAAATCAGAAATTGAGCCCGAATTAACGCCCTTTTTCAAGAAAAAAGACGAACTATCCATTGCGCACGATATAGTCATAACTGGATCGAGAGCTGTCGTTCCAAAAAGTTTGCAGCCTGCAGTATTGCAAGAACTTCACACGACACATGACGGCATCGTTCGAATGAAAAACAAAGCCCGCACAACCGTGTGGTGGCCAAAAATCGACCAGCAAATTGAAGAAATGGCAAGGAATTGCAAAACGTGTAACGAAAACGCAGCCATGCCACCACGAAACTACAATCCTTGGCCAATCACCAATCAAGCTTGGGAAAGAACTCATATTGACTATGCCGGTCCTCTTGACGGAAAATACTTATTCATCATAGTCGACGCATACACCAAATGGATCGAAGTCTACATAAGGGATAACACATCATCTGAATCTTCAATCACAGCACTAAGAGACCACGTTGCTAGATACGGGATAATGAAGACATTGGTCAGCGACAACGCCACGTCTTTCACAAGCGAACAGTTCAAATTATTCACGTCTCAAAATGGAATAAAACATCTTACGATCGCACCATACCATCCAGCTTCAAATGGACAAGCGGAGAGGAGCGTCAGAATAATCAAAACGTCACTTAAAAAGAACCCCGGACTAACAACTGAAGAAATCAACGTCTTAAATCATGGCTTCGACACTTACAGAAAAGGAACCCTAGCACAACGTTTGGCACGAATCCTAATCAACTATAGACGCACTCCACTGAATTCTGGAAAGTCACCGTCTGAACTACTTTTCGGGAGGAATATCACAACAAGACTAGACCTACTTCATCCGAAAAATTTATCTGCACAAGAAGTTCAGACGTCACATGAAAAGCAACCGCACCATCGATCGTTCGATATAGGAGATGCAGTCTATGCCAACGTTCACAATCAATCAAGAAAAACCACATGGCTTCCAGCACTAGTTACTAAACGACTGGGCAATACGATGTATGAGGTCAACTCTGAAAACGGGACATTGCGAAAGCACTCAAACCAGCTACGAGGACGTTCATCGAACAGCGATAGACCGGAGACTGATCCTGAGCCTGAACCATACAGCTATCCTTTAGATTTTCCGGAACCCACAATCAACGAATCAGGAAGCACGACCCAAAGGCAAACTACTGAACAAGTCATCCTCGAGTCGACTGATCAAACCTTGCAGCCAGAACCTTCTACCTCCAGCGTCATTCCAATTCCTGTTGAAGCAACGTCCAAAGCCAAATCTAAATCATCGACCTCAGCAACCTCAGCACCTGCCGGACCTATCCTTACCAACGATAACGACATTCAAGAGAATCACTCCGCTCAAGTCAGACGAACTTCCGGACGACGAATTAAACCACCCGATAGATTAGGTCTTTAAAAAAGGGGATATTGTTGTGTACATAAAAAAGTAGTCGAAATAGTTTTTTATGTAACAACGTAAAATAAAGAATAGGCCAAAATTTGTATATATATAGATAAGAGAATCTAGAACAGGCAGCATTCCTACGCGCGGTGTGACGACGATCAGTTCATTTCTAATGTATAAAGTTTAACGTTTAATGTTATCATTAATAAATTGATTTTAAATTACAACCAGTATGTTTGTCAATGTCGGCTCTTACTTAAGTTAACCCCACACACAAACACAAAAGTTAGGTTAGGTTATTGTAGGGTTAGGTTAGGTTAGGTTATTGTAGGGTTAGGTTAGGTTATTGTAGGGTTAGGTTAGGTTAGGTTATTGTAGGGTTAGGTTTGGTTGGTTTAGACAGCAGGTGACTCGATCTGTTGTCGTTGAAATACCCAAGTATTTTTAGTGTCATTGAATAAATAACATAATTGTCTATAATTGGTTAAAGATTTTCGATAACCAACTAATAATATTTAGAAAAATAACATTATTTACTAAATTTGTTTAAGTTGAGTTGAGCTATGGACTGTAGAAAATGGAATGAACTGTATAGTGCATGGGGTTTAGACCGCAAAAATAAGTGAGGGTAGCTTCCCCCAAATCTGCATCATCGAAGTGGCTGCGGCGGCGACGGAGGCTATGTTGAATTTTCCGCTCGGCCAGATTTGGATTGCGTTTCCAAACCAATGCTCTCTCTCTCTCTCACTCTCTCCGTCCCTAGTCAGTCCCTGGCGCCTCAAAACCGCCAAAACCCCAGGAATTTACTCTTCCAGACTCTTTAAAAATAGAGAAGCGCCGAGTTAGGGCCGGGACCCATTCACTCGCTACTGCGGGACCCTTAAAACCGCGCGCGCCCTACTGACCAACCTCAAAACCACCAAATACTAAAGAACGAGGGATTGGACACTAACAACCTCCTCGAGTTAAATTGTAATAAATATGGAAAACAATTCAAGTACCCATTACTTGGAATTGTGTATAATTTTGAGACATGTTTCACGGTAAAAATTTGGGTTAAAGTATAGCCTATCACCATGGATATGTATAAATATTAACGTATAATGGATTCCCATCTCTTACCTTAATTCCACTATGTATATCGGTGAGACTCCCGTTGACGAGAGAGCAAAATATAACTTCAAATCACCCCCCCCTAACCTTGAATTTTTCTCTCTCTCTGCGCATGGGCGGAATTTTCAACCCACCACTCACGTTCTCCGGCGGGAGATAGTTACTTCCCCCCCACGTGACCTGCTTGTATTTCCATCTCGATTTACAGTCGTCTCACACCATCGGGTTGGAACGCGTACGTATTTGGTGGCCGAGTTTTTGTCGTAGTTGGGATGGGAATCCATGACGCGTTAGTATTTCTCCATATCCATGGTGTAAATATGTTCTTGGCGTAGCTAGTGTCCGATCCGTCGTTGTATTTGGTCCGTGTAAGGAGGCGCGTGATTAACTGAGGGGGGGTAAAGAAGGAAGGGAGGAAAAGGAGAAGAATGAATTTTAGTTGCTGGTGCAAATATTTTTGAAGATTTAAAAGCGCTCGAGTTCACAATAAATTCTTGGTGTGGCCGAGCGGAAATTATAACTCGCACCAGAAACCCCTCCCCCCGGCCACACCCCCTTCCCCCACCGAGTTTTTCCCGCTTAAACACCCGCAATCCGAGTATACTATTTAAATTACGTGCACTTATTTAATTTAATCTAGTTTAATTCATTCTTTTTAATCGCGCGGCGACACATCGTGTGGCCATGAGATGAGAGACAGTGAGACACACTCCGGGCCCACTCTAGGATATTAACCAACAAACAAACAGCGCTTTAATTAATAAATTAAATTTAATTTAGTTTAATTAAAAACAACTGGCTAAATGAAAAGGGTAGACATTGATATCTGGAATAGATAAATCGGAGTAAAATAGATGATCAAATAATGTTTTATACGAAATTGCGAAGTTTCAGTTTCAGTCAAAGGTTTATGTGTGACGTTTCATTCTCCCTTTAAAAGGGAATATAAAACAAATCTAAAACTATCTTTTAAAGTGATAGTCGCGCCAAACAAAGCGTTGACGCGTGAACGTCAATATTTATATGGGTTTGTGTAAATTGGTTTTCAACATGAATGCCTTGCCTTAAATTTTTGGGTTGGGCCAAGTTGCTGTCTACTTTGTTTGTATTATAGTTTAACATGTATTTTGCGTTTTATACAAGCATTTGCGCTTTATAAGAGCATCTTACAGTCAGATCTGTGTGTAAATTTGCTCGAGGGTATACGCTATGTAGAGATACAATCTTTTTCTCGCCTATATATAAAAAGCCGAAGGAAAAACATTTTACAACAAGGAATATTGAAAGAGGCTCGAAACGAAAAAAAGGATGAAGGCTTTATGCAAATATACTATCTTAAATTCTTATCCTATCTCTCTCTCTCTCACTCACTCTCTCTCGGGCGGGCGCTAAGTATTTTTGGCCGCCTAACCTCGGGCAAGCTAAAAATAGATCGGATGGTGAAACGTCCAACTTTCAGTCGAATTTGTTTTTCTATATTCAAAGCTGATTATCTACTGCCTTAATTAATTTAGGACCACCTAATTAGTGTCGTTAGATAGAGAACATTTAAGTCTATTATTACCTCCATGGATTTCTCGTTAAGTTTTGTTAAACTAAAGTTATGAGCTTTCAAAGCAAGTTTAGTTTTGATTTGAGTCTGAACAGGCGTCAAAGATACACTTTTTCTTTTCTTTTATTTATAGCTGATTGTCCGGTGTCCTAATTGGCGTAGACCACGAGAATTTGGTATCATCTTATAGAGAACATTTAGGGCTATCACCTCCTCGAAGGATTATCCTTCCTAAACCGCGGAGTTATGACGTTTCAAAGTTGACCAAGTTAATTCGGGTTTGTGAAAATGTCAAGTATTTCTTTCTATGTAGGCGAACAAGAATCTTATCTAAGGGTATGAAAAATTCCATTGGTCCGTTGAAGGTTTAGCTTCTCGCGCGCGGATTGTTAAGCGTCTTTCGCTGTACTATTTACCCTAATGCGCTTGTCCCTAATATCCCCGATGCCTCCCCCCCCCCAACGCCCCCGCTTTACATCTTTATAATCTCTTTCTTCTCTCAGATAGAAAATTCCGGCGGCGGTTCAACTTAATAGGCGCAATGAAGTGTAAGGCGTATAACCATGCTCTTGGATAATCCATGGACCAGCTAGCGCCTTCCACTCTATTCCGATTTATTTAACGGATAGATTAGCCGCGGGTAGCGAGCGACCGCGCCGATGTAAAAAGTGTCCGCTAGAAAAAGGGGAGTGACAAAAGGGTCATTACCGTTTTTTTTAGGATAAGCCACATTTCCGGGGGGTCGGACAACTTCTATTTTTTAATTACTCTATAATTTCATTTACTTTCTTGGTATTGATAGATACGATGAATTTCTGTTGAAAATCGAATCTGATAAACTCGTGTTGCTCCTTATGTTACTTTGTTTGTTGGTTGTGCATTGGTGTGCGGAGAGAAAAACATTTTTACAGGCGCTCGCACAAAATACAAGGCCATTTAAACCCTGTAAGATCACTTTCCCTCAATGGTTTACTTCCTTCGTCAGCTCAATTTTGCATTATTTAAAGTATTCTCGTTTTGAGTTAGGCCCTAGTAATTCCTAAGATGGTTGTTATTATTTATATATATTGGCACGTGTTCCACCTCTTTTAAGAAAACTCACTGGAGGAAGAGATATTAGTCTTTTGGGGTTTAATGCTCTATCGTTTATTTTATTAGTATTTCTAATTGAAACATTATTTAAATGGTTTATTTTAACGCTCCAACTTCGATTAGGAAAGAACTTTAACGATATCTAATTAAGTTTCGTTGGAAAGGAGAGAAATAGGACTACGACATAGCCAAAGGACTTTCTCGTATCTCTTATAGAACCAGAGTTAAAAGGTGTCTTGTAAATATAAGTCGATGTTAACCCTATAGTGAGGATGTTTATGAACATTTTGCTTAATTACTCGGGCCATAATTGTTGTAACCAAAGGTATTTGATATCATTGGAAAGGAGAGAAATAGGACTACGACATAGCCAAAGGACTTTCCCGTATCTCCAATAGAACCAGAGTTAAAAGGTGTCGTGTGAATGAGACCATGTTAGTAACTATGAAGGGAATGTTTATGAACATTTTGCTTAATTACTCGGGCCCTGATTGTCGTAACCCCAAGTACCTAGTATCGTTGGAAAGTGGAGGAATGGGTCTATAACATACTCAAAGGACATCCTCGTATCTCGTATAGAACCAGAGTTATGAGCCTCCAAATCTATGGATTGCGATACGCCATGTTTTTTACTTTTTCTTGATTGCTCAATTATAAGCTTAACGCAAAATACTTGGCGTCATTTGCAAGTAAAGACACGAGACAACAAAGTCCTTACTCTGCATGAATATTATGTCATTTCCAGATAAATATCTTTAATGGAACTTCACGATAATATAATTCATTCTTTTATGATAGGCGTTGTAAATCCCGTGTTTGGCTGGAAGGTCTGTCTCGGAGTCGGCTCTTCGTTTTTTTACGAAGGTAGTTTCGAGTTACAAAAATGATAGTTTGTAAAATGACGTTGAAGGGGAGGGAAGGGGGTTACGTGATTCGAAAGAGATTTCTCTATTTTCATTCTATTTTGAGGATAAAAATGGGATTTCGGGGAAATAATCGGAAATAATATGGGAAGAAGAGCTTCCCTTTCGAGCCAGTTCAAAGCGAACCTCACACCCCCACCCCCCCCAACCCGTGCCCGGCATTGATATATTACGCACCTTCTAGCGTTATGACGCTAACATCTAAAAACCCATACCCTTATTTCTATTTCTTTTTCTTTAGAGAGAGAGAGACATATGTTCAAAAGTAACGCCATAAACAAAAGTATGAACTGTCAAAGATATTCGTTTAAAAAGTTTATGAGATATGTTACATTATAAGTATGACACTACCTGTACTTCGTAATGCTACTGAGAGACTTACAGCTCGAGATAACTAGTTCGAGGGGGAACTACGGAAGCGAGTCAATTGCAGGCTACACTCGGTGGTTCATTTTGCATGCAGGACTTCCATCTAGGTCCTATTTAGTCTGCATTACTTACTAAGTCCCATTTGACAGCAGCGCCTCACCAGAATCTATGACCTACCTCAATCACTTCATGACAAGCTCCAGTTTCGAAGTTACCAGTGACAAACTTATGGATGGAGCACATCTTATTAACTTATGATTTCAAAAAATTTCAAATATAAATTTGAGATAATTACGATGGTGTGCGGTGTTTAATTGACGAGCTATCCTACGTAATGGTAATGGAGAACCAATCGCGTACAAGAGTGTCGCTTGTCAATCGCGTACGTTGTCATACTTTTCGTTATCGCGTTACTTCGGATCGTATCGAAGTCAAATTGCACCTGCTAGAGTTTTTCTATCCTAGGTTTTAGGAAAAATGGGCAATCGTAAATCAAGCTGCAGAGTTTTCATATATAGTAAGCCTCGAGACAGTACCGAATTTAAGCAAATTCTGGAATTGATGCCTTCAAGACACTTAAATGATTTCCTCTTTCTCTACAAGACTTCTATGCCTATACCTATCCTACCTACCAACTCTATCACCGACAGATATGGCCAACAAAGCGAGGGAGTGTATTCACGAAATCATTGTAATTATTTTTCTTTGCAACGATAGTAGATTACCTGCCCTAATCCTTAAGAAAAGCTCGTAATCTGCATTAAGTTACTGACTTTTAATATTCAATTCTCGATATGATAACTAATAGAATGACGACAACCGTACATGAAATCAGGGATAGATTTAATTTTAGAAGAAGGAATGGAGAGCTGAGTAATGTGGGCGTGCGTCAAAGTCCCGGACCCCCTTCCACGGGACGGAGGGGGGCATGAAAGAAGAAAAGGCGGGAGGGTCATAGCGAAAGAGGTAAAAAGGAATTACGTATTTTTCGCCGCTGTACCCGTCAGCAACGTCATCAAAACGTAGTTTAAGCGAGCCAATAAGATAATTTAAACTTTTCGTTACGTGTTGGAGGTAGGGGTGGTCTATGAGTCGGGGGAACTGAAGTAAATACTAATCGTTCCGTTCTCCATTCCTACTTCTAAAATTAAATCTATCCCTGATGAAATAGACGCAAATTCCTTATTAAAAACCGCTTAAAAAGCGAGCGAGAGAGACAAAGTTATTAGCGATTGAGACGGTTTAGTAAAATCAATTTTATATTTCAATGGCCCGAAATATCTTTAGGGGTTGAACCGTGAAATAACTCGAATGGTGACTCGAAAAAAATGTTCCCATTTGACCGTAAGCGAAGCTTTATTCGCCATTTCAATATACGCGGTGGTTCGGATTGCCGTCGACAGCGGCGCCATCAACGGAATTCGCCCTAGAACTTATTGAGTTTTCGTATCCGAGCCACGCTGGTGGTGAATAGATGAGTGTAACTTGCCTCGCGAAACCTATTTGGCCCCGTGATTGATTGCCGGCCCTCCCCCGTTAAATGCCTTAATCCGCAAGTGGGAATGGTTGGCGGCAGGTGGTGTTTTAAAGTATATAGGTGTATATGGAGCATCTGCCATGAAACGATACAGGTATGTCCCGCCATGGCCAACTGCAGCAGCGTGCTGCAACGGCACGCATTCATGGCTGAATAAATAGGGAAAAATATAGACACGAGTGACTATACCGGAAAGACAAAATCAATCGACTATCCATCTCTCATTCTCTCTACCCCCCCCCCCCGGGGTGGTTCGAAAGGGATAGTCGGAGCTTCAAAGTATTACTAAATACGAGTTTGCCAGTTGCCAGCACTGGTAAATAAACACCTGGAAAATTCGGATAATTTAAAAATGATTCATTAAGGTTAGGGCATACGGGTGTTACTCAAAATTGCTTGATTGAAGAGTGTTATTGAAACAGCGCCGCACTTGTTCCACTTATAAACATGTTGGTAAAGATAATTGCCCAATAATTAAGAGAGACTTTGGGCTTTTAAAATACAGATAAAATGAAGTGAAGGAAACACGGTAAAATCATGGCCAAGTCTGCTAGGAATTGAACTTGAAATTTTATGCTATCAATTAAATTGGAATATTTATTTACTTGCCATTCCGGTTTACTATCCCTTTAAAGGTTGGTTGTAGGCATAGGTTAAAGCTGCAGTATTGTATTTTTTATGGCTTAGATTTTTCGTTTTTATGGAGTTTAAGGAGTTGGGGTGGGGTGTGGGGGTGTTTCTTTGGCTTTAGCTATTGATTGATACGGACGTTTTCCTAAAGCGTTCTTCTTCTCTCTCTCTCCGATCCTTTCTTCTGTTTCGGGAGTCAGCTCGCGCATTCTTAAATCCGTTAAGACTTTGCTCGCATTTATTTCGACGGTAATGATTCAAAGTGTCGCCCATCGCTCGCTTACATAGCGAATAAAGTGTCACTATATTATAGACCCTCGGCGATAGCCGTCCAACTCCCGCGATTGATATTATTGCCCCGTTTACGAATTGCGACTCGAAACCCCAAATAATTTGGTTGAACGCGAGGGTGACTTTTGCGTTTCTATAGACCATTACATATATTTATTGCAGAGAAGTAAACACCACAGGGGTGGATCGGGATGTCACCTTCTTGGGTTATTTCCATGGCGCCAAGGAGCATCGCCAGAGGCAGCTCGAGTTGGGACTAGTATCCCTCCGCGTGTATAGTGAACTAGGGTGAACTCCGTCTGGCTTTGCCTCTTGGTTGGCGCCAGAGGGTGATCTGTAAATTGAACTGAACTGAATTGAGTTGACTGAACGCTCGGTGCTTTCAACGCAGATAGCATGGCATGCCTTGCCTCGAGTTAGGTCCGCTCAATTACGCGGCCACGAAAATAATGGTAACATTGAACTATAGGAAGACTGCGTTGTTACTTACTTCTTGGAAGTTTTGTTTCTTATCGGTCAAAACTTGCCTCGGGCTTCGCGCTCCTTCGAGTGTTTCATTCGGGACAATACTTGGATTCTCTCTTTTTTGTCAAATAAGGTAAATTCCAAGAAACTCAAAGTACTTCTACACTTTTACCCGAAGTGAATTCAACAGAAGGATGATTCTATAGTTACGTATCTACATTGTCGACATTCGCAACGATTTGGGATGAAGTTTATCAAGGTGTGGCTTCAACTTCGCCTTCATTTACTTTTTGTTCTACGTCCTGCCAAAGATGGACTGTTTCAAAAGAACGTGTAGCGCCTTACAAAGCGACTTCTTTTACCTGTAAGAAAAGCGCGGTTAAAGGAGAAAGGTAAGTGAGACTTGGAAGTTGAAATGGAAAGGTGCATGGTGCTTGGATTCAAGTTGAGACTCGTATGGTATGGTCTTTAGTATTGATTAAAAGTACCCGAGGCCAAAATCTTTTAACGATGTCGGGAAAATCGTTTCCCCTTTCATATAAACTATAGCCCCCGGGGTCACTTCGCGAGGATCGCCCCATAACCCCCCCCTCCCCCTCGACTACACTCTCGCTAATAACGCGACAAACTTTCATCGGACCATAAAAAAGTATGACCTTCTACCCAGAATTTTTCATACTTGAAAACTTGAAATTTTCATTGAACAGTGAAGAACAATGTGTTATTCGAATATAGTCATTCTAGACATAAGTATCAATTGGCAGCAGTGCTGCAATAAAATTCTATTTTTTTGACCAAGTCTAACTTTTCCAATATATACATGTTGTTTATTAGTAACAAAATAATTATTTGTGTACCCCCCCCCTCCGCCTGTGGTACTACGTTTTCTAGGTGAAAAGGCAATTGCCCAGGTTCTTTGCCTCCACTGACCAGTTAGCCCCGTGTCCAGTTGAAATTAAACCTGGTTCCTTTTCTAAAATAGTGAAAAATATCCTCAAAATAATAATTTTTATACCCCTCCGCCTATGGAGCTACGTTTTCTAGGTGAAAAGGTAATTGGGCAGCTGCCCAGGTTCTTTCCCTCCACTGACCAGTTAGCCACGTGTCCAGTTCGAATTAAACCTGGTTCCTTATTGCAAAATAGTGAAAAATATTATTTTTCTAATTTTTTGGTCTAGGCTCCTTGCCACGGATATTTATTTTAATTAACCTTTGTGGGTGAGGGGGTGTGGGTTGAAAGGTCAAGCGTATAGTATTCTCGGGTCAAGGCGTTCTTAATTTCGGTCGGGAAATGGGAATTCTCAAATTCTTTATTCCTGGAAAGATAAACTCTCTTGGTTTTACGGAAGTTTATCGCAGCGCGAAATTCCCCGTTTTTTTTTTTTTGGCCGCTTAATACCTATTTCTCGGAGCTTAGAAAAGTTTTTCCTTATAGGGGCAAGGCCGAGCGAGCCATACACCGACCGACAGAACAGTCTGCGGAAGAAGCCAAAACTCGAACCATTTACTTTTTCCCCAAGGAGGTGCGTCGCCTCGAAAGAATTTCCCAGGATTTAAAACTGCTTCTTGTCGTCATTTAGCGCATTTCTCACGTTAAACTAACCCATACTCTCCGAGTGACTCTTAAGTCTCGAGAATCAGCTCCACTCTACCAATAATATGGCAACCCTCTCCACTGAAACAAATTCTCTTCAAGGTCACTTCGTGTCACGAGACACAGATGCGATGGACCTGAAGAGTCACGTGGTGTTGTGGACGCTGATTGGTTAGAACCAGAGGGATAAATGAGGTGAGATGGATATTGGAATGATGATATGGGCGACCTGCGGCGTGCACCGTTCGTAACTCTCCCAGCGTACCTCGCGCGCGCCACTACCCTTTGGTAGACGATTGTTAAGTGCTGCCACGTAGCGTCATTGTTCTTTACGATTCTGTTCTGTACGACTCTATCTGGGATGACTACTGTGCAGTCTGGGAAATTAGGATATTTTTTAAACTAGTCCTTGGGACCAGTGACCCCCTAGTGTCCGAAATAATAAACTGATCCCTGCCTTTGTTCTCTTATAGATTTGCAATTAATAAACTGGTCCCGAGGACCAGTAACCCCCACTTCTTGCATTAAAAAACTAGTCCAAGCAATTAATAAACTGGTTTTGGACCAGAGGAAGTGCGCTGCCATTTTCCATACTGCTACTGTGGCGTGGCATTCCTTTGGTGGGGGGTACACAGGCAACGTTAGAGTATGGGGGGTTCCCACTTCATCCCTCTCTCTCTCTCCTTCAAATTTGATGGGTAGCTTTGTAATTTTCATGAGTAAATTTATTAAATTCTTAGCATCCGTCCTGGCGAAAGAAGTTAAGGATGTGTGTGGGGGCGAGAGAGGTGGTGTAAGGCGGAGTAGTTTTGTAGCGAAATGAAAAGTTTGCTCATTTTAAAAGGCTTCTGTTTTGATGTTTTGCCCACAGGCTTCTCTTTTTCTACCAAACTAAAACTATCTTTAAAGCCCAGAAAATAGCTGGGCTCCCTTTTAAGATGCCACTAAACTACGCTTATTTTCAAAGAAATGTTAAAAGTGCCTCGTTAGAAGTAGGTTAGAAGAGTGATGGAACGACGGCCCCGCGTTCTTGCATCCTGCTTTTTTAATCTTTAAGCCATTACTACCTTCCTAGCCTTATCTTATTACTTCTGCGAATGGACTTCAGTAACAGTTTTGACG
The DNA here is from genome assembly GCF_054372755.1 of Phalangium opilio. Taxonomy (NCBI): domain Eukaryota; kingdom Metazoa; phylum Arthropoda; class Arachnida; order Opiliones; family Phalangiidae; genus Phalangium; species Phalangium opilio. The sequence goes on along the minus strand of NW_028324166.1, from coordinate 328,843 downwards.
GTGGAAGAAATTCGTCTTTAAAAATATAGTTGGTGTTTAATTTTTGAAAATGGACTTGGGGGAAAGTCAACTTTCTACTCTCTCTTTTCGTATTGTTGTGTTATTGCAAGCTCTTTTTTTCTTCTCTCGCGGTTGAAGAGACTTTCGAATGACTAATTATTTCCACTCAATTCGTGGTTACTCTGAGGCCTCCTTTGCCTTGACAAACGTTTACGGTATTCACGGGGGGGAGGGCTGGATGGCAAAGTGTTTCTAATTTTACTTTGTACTGGAACCTCCAGGCGCCGAAGAACTTATTTAAACTTTCATTTAAGGAACAATGAACTAGTTATTATATTAAATAGACTCCAGGCTCTACATTTTTGGGTAAATCGTGTAAAATTAGCGGCAAATGTGAATATATTATCACACCTGATGTAGAACAAGTCAGTTAAAACCAAATTATAAATGAATCTACAAAGTTCAAAATATTATAACACTTTGACTACCCTAATACCCCTCTAATGTTGATACTCTATGGTCGCTTCAGAAAATAGACTCCAGGCTCTACATTTTTGGGTAAATCGTGTAAAATTAGCGGCAAATGTGAATATATTATCACACCTGATGTAGAACAAGTCAGTTAAAACAAAATTATTAATGAATCTACAAAGTTCAAAATATTATAACACTTTGACTACCCTAATACCCCTCTATGGTCGCTTCAGAAATTTCACTAACCAAAATTTATAATACATACTGCTATTTTTGTCTCTCCATTGTTTAGTATAAAACTTAACGCTAATTCTATTGTAATCATACTTACCTGGCGTCGCTGCGGCCTTGATCTTGTAGGAGGCGGGCTGGGGTGAGACCCGATCATTGCACCCCGATCGGGTTGACCCTCACCACTATCACTAATCGTGATCAGTGGGGCGTACTATTTTTGGTAGCGGGGGTCGTGCGTTCGCGCTCACCCCCAACTCACTTTAATAAATACAAAAGCAAATCTACATGTGGACAAGTATCGTGATATAGACAACGTATATACGCTTTTACTAACAGAATTGATCCCTAAAAAAGTGAAAATATGTTGTGACAACATTCTTTACGGGGGCCTCTAACGTTTACTATGGAAGGTATAAGTGGATTTCCTGAAGACGAACCCCCCACCCCCGAGATCATTGTTGAATTTGTTGTAGTCGATGCGGGTCACGATCAAATTGTATCGCGGCGACATACGTGTCTGCTTTACCACCGACCTTATCCGCTGTCTGGCACGCTTTAAATTAAAGTAAGCGCTCTCTAGCCAACACTGCCACTCAACTGTAAGAAATTGCAACTGGTGCCGTTTCGAAGAAACTGAAGGTCACCTCCACTTGTCTTCAATTTAATCTCGCTATGAAATATTAACCGAAACAGGGGGGGAATTCATTTTTAAGACGCCGAAAAAAACCATACGTTGGTATAATTATACACCGTTTTTAATTGGCTGATAACAATCTGTCACCATGGAGCAATATTTAATGAGATCTAGTCGCAATAGGCATGTAAAATCTATATTATTTTGCTATTACGTTACTTTCGGTATCATTTGCTTCGTACTTTCCTCGATGTTTGTAAATACGCTTTATTTTTCGCAATCATCGCGAGTGGACACTTTGGGTGGCTCGAGAAGCCGAGGGGGTGTACACTACATCGTTTCGGTCCAAGCACGCCTTTTTTAGAGCATGAACCTCTAGCACGCGCTCTATTGAATTTGACGAGCCTTTCACTTTGGATTTGGCTGGTTTTGGGCAATTTTCTCGTTAAATGGCATGGTAGGGTTTGGGTCGAAAGAGTGTCGGGTCCCTCGACCCGATTGAATCTCTATCGACTTTTAAAAATTGGTTTGTTTTGTTTCGTCAACAGGTCGAAGCAAAACGAAATACAAACGTAATTGGAAAAGTCATATTTTAATCAGAGAGTGTGCCAAGTGTTTAATGCCGCTTTCCATTGGCTACTACCTTGGAGCAATATTATAGGAGACACAGACAAATTTAATGCAATTTAAAGGAACTTGGTTTACTTTTCAATCCAAGAAAATTACTCCATGGAAAACGGCATTAGCAAATCACCGAGTCACGTTGTTTTTTAACCGCGGAGTAAGAGAGACAAGCCCAGCTTTATTCAGTACTCCTTGTTGTATTCTAATTACCCGACTTGCTTTATTTCGTCATTTTGTTTGCCAACGGTTATTGGCTGTATGGCGCGGTAGACTTTTGAAATTTGTCAAAGCGAAATGATATTTTGTGATGATGAAAGACTCCTTATTATTTATTGCTCCTTGGTAGCGTGCATGGAACTTGTTGATTTATCTCGTAATCGCGTGCGACGAACGCTAATTGCGTGAAAGGAGATCTGTGTTTCTTTACTCTGTTTATATTGACTGCGGTGGCGTTAATGATCCTGCAACGTTTGGTCGAGTCGTTATGAGAGGTTGTTTCCGCCATTTAGTCCGGTTAATTCTATGCCACGATAAATTGATTGGCCTATTGATTCGGCCTTCGAAACCTGCAAGTAAGTTCTCCGATTTGAATCTTTATTTCGATATTGTTTAAAGATAGAATTTGAAGAAAATGAACAGTATCGTAAGTTTATAAGGTATATTCCATAATTTTGTCACTGGTTTCTGAGAGTTTTTCAAGAAGCGATGTAGGTTATAGATTCTCGTAAAGTTACACCTGATGAGGTGCTGTCAAAGACTTAGTGCAAACAAAATAGGAAGATGGATTGCAAAACTAACCACCGAGTGAAGTCTGCAATTCTCGGTTCCGTCGTTCTCCCTCGAACTAGCTCTCACTTGTAAGTCTCTCAGTAGTATTACGAACTTGTATAGGAAGTGTCATGCTTATGGTGCATACATATCTTATAAACTTATGATAATATTATTAAGCCAAGTTGATCCAAAAATCAAATTTAATTTTTTTTTTCAAGTTGTTCAAAAAGTGTAATAAAAGGCCTATTCAAATTACTATAGAATATAATAAACATTATTTTTAATTAAGATTAAAAGCCATTTTTTACCTCGGTTTTTGTGAAATTAACCCATGTAGGGGCTAGATAATATATCTTGGGTATTTATAATTTAAATACAATTATATCTTCGCGCGCGTGTCCATCCCCTCTAATGTGCAGCTGAAATGACGTCAATTCCCCCTTAAGCGATGCCCATTTCGATTGAGCGTAGCTTACTGTAATCCAAGCTTAGAAACGGTAACGTTAATGTATGAAACCTGCCTTACTCCTTAATAAACTCGACCACTTCCGAGTCTGACTCTGCTGCATGCAGTGTCCCGAAGAAGGCCCGGCCGGGGCCTCATTTAGATTGGCCTATTGGTACTAGGCCTACACCATCACCTTGAGCTCTTCGGCTTGAGTTATATAACACACGTCCTGAGCGAAATCTATTTCTTTTCTGAAGTCTGAACCAATGAGAGTGAATGAAGTAAGCGTCTTTTAGAACAGCTAGCACTCTGACCCCCCCCCCCTAATTTGAGCGCCCCTTAGCGGTTGCCTCAAAGGAGTATTGACAAAGAATCCACTCACCCAAAATCGGACAGAGGCACTCACCGAAACACAAGTAATCGGTAGTATTATGTTACCACAATTCAATTTTTAACGAGGTCTCCAAAAGTTCATGGCGATTTTAAAATAAATTGGACTCTGTGCCAGTTCAAAGGAAGTTCTTAGACCTATGACCTCAATTTGAAATTAATTTGGATTTTGTTGTAATTTCTATTTTAATTACGCTGATCAGTTAGTTGTCTTTAATAGGAATAGTACAGTGTTTTATTTCAACTACTGCTGGTATTTGATCATTTATTAAATACTTGTAAATATGAAAATGAAGCCAAATATGTTTGGGGTAGTTTGTTATATATTTAAAATATTTCAAAAATGAAAAATTATAGAAAAAGTTCATTCCAAAATTTAACGATGAATTTATATACTGTAACTGTACTATCCCTTTGTAGAGATTATGATTCTGCAGGCTTTGACGTACATTGGTTGGTCGTGGTTGAACGCGCGGACACGTTTATTTCTTCCGTTTACAATCAACGTGCACCCTCTCGAATAATCATTAAAGGGGATATAACCTGACTAATTCGCTTCGAGTGGCGACGTAGCCGCGGTTTAAACGAGAACTCGGTTTGGTTGTATTCCCTTTGAATGGCCATTTGATGTAATGGGAAATAGAGGAGATATAATGTATAGGAAGATCTCCACTTACTTCCTGCCTACTCGTCCCTTGCTTTGAGCATTTGTAAAATTGGAATGCCATTCCTTAAATGAGACGTCGTTTGTGCTAGAAAATCCCTTCGTTGAATTAACGCCCGCACAGTCTGTATTGCACAGTCTGTATTGCATTGCCTATTTTTACTCACGTATCTTCTCTATGACGGAAGCAAAGGCTGCAACATCCGCACTGCCTTGGAACTACCCTAGATTTAAAACTGACTTCGAATATATCCCAAGTTTTATTATGAAGGTTAATTTGCTTCTGGTTTTTGATTATACTATTTATTTCTTTTAATTAGTTTAAATTACACCAATCAAGTCGTGTCAATATGGTTAGAGAGACTTTTAATGAATATTTTAAAGGGAAGGTTCAGCTACAGGGTTCATACAAACCTGTAAAATTCAGGGAAATAAATAGTTGACAAAAACCTCAGGGAAATCAGGGAAATTTTCGTCAAACAGGGGCCGAGTAATTAAGTAAAATGTTTATAAACATACCCCCCTCCGTAGGATTAACATTACAGTATACTTTGGAGGCTCACAACTCTGGTTCTACTAGAGATACGGGGATGACCTTTGATTATGTAATAGTCCAATTTGCCCCCCCCCTCCTTATGGTTAACATTTGCTCCATAGGATACTCCATATATACGGGAAAAACCTAGAAAATTCAGGGAAGTATATGAAGAAAAACCTCATGGAAATCTCAGGGAAATTTGTTTTCCAAAAGTTGTATGAACCCTGACGAATGGAGTAACTTAATTCGTTTCTTGGTTTTGAAAAATTTAAAATATAACCATTAAAACGATTGTTTTGAAGGACTCTGTGTCATTTTGACAGATGGGTGACTCTCGCCGTGTTATTTATGCTCGTGAAAAGCGGTTGACGAAAGAATTTCATTTGGCCAATGCACGCAATACCCCTTTCACTATTATTGGTTACATAGTTGTTTATTTAAAAAGTCCCAACTAGGCCTATATAGCTGTTAATTTAGCAAAGTATCGAATAATGTTTTGACTCGTGGCACGTTTCCGAGTTGTCACGAAAGTCGCACTCGATACAAAAAAACGTCGTTAAATATATTCAATATTTATGGTGTTTATCTTTCAGCTGGTCAATTCGTACAAACAAGAAAGAGCCTATTTTAAACTATAAGCTCTTGGTCCGTCCAAACGTTCGCTCCCAACTGTACGAACCAAGTCAAATACGCTGTCTACTGTTAATTGAACTCGACAGACCGGAAGCCAAGATGCGGGCTCGAATTATGACTTAAATCATGTCTACTTTGCTATTTAAAGGTAATTACTATTAAGTTTAAGTTCATTTATAAGATATGTTGGCCATAAGTTTGTCACTGGCTACTGAGAGCTTGTAAAACGACGCCTGGTCAGGCGCTGCAGGCAAAGGCTTAGTAATGCAGACTAAATAGGACCCAGATGGAACTTGTTCCTGCAAAATTAACCACCAAGTGTAGGACTTCAATTGACTCGCTTTCGTCGTTCTCGAACTAGTTATCTCGAGCTGTAAGTCTCTCAGTAGCATTACGAAGTATAGATTGTGTCATACTTATGGAACATATCACTTATAAACTTATGGTTTAACAAGTTTTGATTCTAATTTATTTAATTTGGTTAAATAGTTTTAAATGTTTTTGGACTTCCCCTTGAAAATGTTTCAAGCGCCGTTTCGGGGAAAGCTTCCAAGGTCAAGGAAAAACTGAAGAAATTGACCATTTTTTGGCTGGTCATTTTCAACAGTTATTTCGTCCATTTATGCCTGGGTCCGGCAATTTACGCTTACCGCATGCGCAGTTTGACCGAGATGTTCTTCAGCCTATCGGATTCCTTTCGCTACGGCTGCGCCTTGCTCTCTTTTAATTACGTCGTCCGACGTCACGCTCGTTTCAACCAATTATATTCCTTCGTCAAAGGCCAGACTAAGTCGACCTTGAAATTGCGCCTATTCGTGGCAATATCTTGCATTTTGAGTCTCGTATTTTACGTCATCGACTTAATCGTAAATTACATTGAGATATTCGAATCCGAACAAGCCTTGGATGAAAACATTGATTTATATTTTTATAATATTACAGTTTTAAAGGTAAATACTCGCAATTTTTAATCATTAAAGATATGTATTGAATAAATTAATTCTTATTCCCCCATCATAGGACCACAAAGTATTAGGAAGCGTACTATCGGCCATGGACATATTAATCTACGTGGGGATGACGAGTCTCGTTCGCATTCTACTCTACGTTTACGCCATCAACGTATGCGGAATATTCGCGGTTGAAATGCAAACGTTTCTAAATAATTTAAAAGTGTTATTGGCCAAGCGAAAAGCCTCTCGTATTCTAAGCAATCACACGCTGTTTCTCGTCAAAGCCGCTATGATTGGTGAAAACTTTGGTTTCCTGTACTTCGTCTGGCTCTCCGATTGGATGGAGACCTTCTTCACGGACGTCCCGAAACTGGTTCACTTCCAAAGCGTCAGCGGCAATAAATCCGTTATCGAAATGGCCATCGTGGCCGTTCCCTTGTTCTACGGATTCGTCACTTCCCTGGCGGTGACCTTTGCCTTTGCCAGAGTCGAGGAGCTTCAAGACCAATTCGTGGCGCGATTTCATAAACTGATGACGTCACTCTTCACAAACGATACGCGGTTCGAAAACGAGTTGTGCTTTATTAACAACAAGCTGTGTTTCGCTAAAGTGCGCGTCACCTTTTACAAGTTTCTTTCCGTTTCAAAATTGTTTATCCTTAACTTGTATTCGTTCGTCAGTACGTTTTCGGTCGTTGCCATACAAAGGATTGTCGTACCCAAGTCTTAGTGCAAGTTCAGTATATAGAGTGCTGTCAGAAGCGCCGGTGTGACGTCACCCATGCTGTTTTCCCATAAAGAAAAAACGGTAACTGTCATGGCCGCCCATTGCTAAAGGCAGACTCGTGACGTTTAACCTTGGATCTGACGTCACAACTGACAGCACTCCATAAAACAGTGTCAAGCTAAGTATTACCATAAGTTCATAAGATATGTTCCATAAGTTACCGTGAGCTTGTAGGTTATAGATTCTCGTGGTGAAGCGCTGTCAAAGGCTTAGTGCAGACAGACTAAACAGGGAGATGGACTGCAAAAGCAAGTGTAGTCAATTCTTATTTCTCGTTCTCGAACTAGTTCGAGCTGTACTCTCTCTAACATTACGAAGTCTGGTGTCATACGCATGGAACATATCTTATAAACTTTTATGCTAAAATTTATATCTCTCTAAGTTAAACTGTGACAACGAGCTGCATGAATATGACGGTATAAGTCGCGGATAAGCCTAAAAAGCTTAATAACAATCCCTTAGTAACGGCGAAACACGATCCGGCTTTCAATTCTGTTCTGCGCAACTTCATTTCGGCGTAGAACAATTCCAACTCGGTTAGGTGACCTCTAGCGATGGCTCTGTCAGTTAAGAATCGAGTGCTTTCGATCATTTTCGACTCGATTTCGGGAATTCGATTCGAAACGAAGGTTAGCGTTAAAATCAGACTTAAATCTTTGAAGAAAAGACACTTGTAAAGTTCCTTTATTGTCATTGGTTTTCCCATAAACCATACTTGACTCAAAATCTTGGCGAAATTGTGACAGGAAACGAACAAAGTTGCCGCGAACCAAAGAAAGACGATGTTCTTGAAGATTTCGTTCGTGTCTTTCACCATTTGTCGCGTCTTTCTCATAGCTTGCCGACATTCGCTTAAACACAATTTCAAAGTGACCGTTTTGTCCAGGCATTTTTGAGAGAAACGTTCTTGGTATTGTTGCATGATGTCCGCGATTGCAGCGGCCATGAAACAATATAGAAAAACTTGCAACGTACCGATACTCACTGAGGACAGCGACTGGCACAACATACGAAATAGCAATAGAATCTAGAAAGAAAGTTATTGGTTGACTTCCGGTCAAATATTTAGTTACATGGCGAGGGAACTATGATCGAAGTATACTTTTTGTTATTATCTATAAAATTTTGGTAATATGATAATAACTAGTAAGACACTTGCCGTTGTTTTGACGAATGAAAGCGCAATTACCTTGAAATTTTGCTTTCCAATTTTCCGCAAGTCGCACCCAAAACACAAATGTTTGTGTTGTTCGGGCAAGTGCTCGTAGAGAGCGTCGAACCTAGTTGCGGCCAAGAAAGTGGCTATATAGGCGAGAAAGGCGCAATAACCCATAGAGATGATTAAAAAGAAGCAAGATGTTAGACGTCGATTCCGCAGTTGTTTCGGGTTAACCGTTTCCAGCTCGTTGATGATTCGATAGAAGAGTTGGGTCAGTTTCTTTCGTTTTAAAATGAGTAAAACGTACGAGGTGGCGAAGCTGAAGCCATTGGTCAACGTGGGAATGTATTCTCGAATCAAATTGAAGGATTTGGAATCCATCAGTTGGACTGTCGCCGTACTGACTAATGTCGTCACCACGACGAAACACATTAGAGACCAAGTAAGCAGAATGTGCAATAAACATCTCCATTTTCCAAATTTAAACGTCATTTTGAAGACTTAAACTGACTTTAAACCGCTTTACTGAAAGAGTACCGTAGAAATGTTAACACTTTGCAACACTGATCAAAGTCGCATTACAAACGGCAACCTTGTTGCGAAGCTCAGTCTTTTTTCAAACCGAATCATAAGTAAACTAATTTGGTCCAAGTTTAAATCTCGTACTTGTCTACCAGCTATGCTTGTAAAATATTCGAATAGTTCTAGAACAGCCACTTCAGTAGCAAAATAGAAATTGAGATAGCAATAGGCAGTATCTGCTCCCATGCGCGAAAAACTCTCTGCGCATGGGCGAAATTTAATAACACACCAATGATGATTTTCCGGAGATATTTACTTCCCCCCCCTCACGTGACCTTGGTACTTCCGCCTCGATTTACAGTTGTCTCACAACCGTGGGTCTAACGCGTATTTGGTGGCCAGCTTTCTGGGTCTATCTGGGATGTTAATCGTTAGTATTTATACATATCTATGTTGCTGCAATTGCAAGCTTAACGTGGTTAGAAACTTGGACCAATTTCTAGGTAACGTTCGGGTGAGTGTTTTGCTTGCTATGTCAAGATTGTTGCGAAACGCGTAAGATTGATTAGGGTTTTTTATAAGAAACTCTGTCTTTGTTATTAAGATTTTATTACAAATATGAGTGATCGTTTTATTATGCGAATATTTCAAAATCACGAAACGTACGTCAAGAATTAACATTACTCAATACCTGGCGTCATAATTGAAACGCCGTCATAGCGTGGCTAGGAAGGACTACTGGTCGGACAGTTACAATGCTGAGCTTCTTTAAGCGCGTTAAATCCCGTATAGAAAAGATATTAGTGCATAACGGCGTATGGAGAGCTTTTATGACCATTTTATTCTGCTGGTCTTTCGTGTCGTTTCTCCGGGTCTCGTATTTCTGCATATCCATAACGAAATGCGCCATTCAAGAAAACTCAACGCAATTACTGAGAACTTATTTAATTACGATTGTGACGTCACCCTTTTTCGCTCTCTCCTACTTAATGTTAATTTTAAAACGGAAGAAATTAACGAAGATCTACTCCGAAGTGACCGAAGATGCCTGTGACAAAATTTTAGTTAAACGTCGCTGCCATTTTGCGATTGTTATAACAATTTCCGTGGTAGCCACTATCATCGTAACCTGGAACACCGCCCATGCCTTTCTTCATTTTTACAAGTATTTGTACTATGGTAAAATTAACGAATTCGCTTACGTCTGTTTCGGGTGCGATTTGAAAAAACACGTATCTTTGGAAGGTTTTAAATTCATTTGTATCTTGGGCATCTCCACTTCGAACGCGTTCACGTTAGGCTTAAGCGCCTTGCAAATCTTTATCTATTGTTACATCGGCAGTTTGTTATCGGACACGTTCGAAAATGGAATTATTTCCAACGGTAACGAATTCGACTACGTTCGATATTGTAGGATGAAATTAAGGCGTACGCGATTGTTAGTTGACGAATTGAACGAATTATTTCAAAATCTGGTTTTCGCTTGGTTCGCCTCTACCCTTTACGGTGTCTGCCATAATTTCTCGCTCATTTTTACGCATCTAAACGGGACTTACAGGACGAACCAGATTTCGATGCACGTCGTTGTTTTCGTTAGAGATTTGACGTTAATCTTGATGTTAACTCTGGTTTCTTCGCGACTACCCGAAATCGAAGCGAAAATGATCAGATCTGTTCGAAGCGTCACCCTAAGAGACATTTCTCGCGGACATTTGGCGGAGTTGCAACTGTTTTACGCCGAGGCTTTGTCCTCCAAGATGGGTTTGAAAGCCGGATCCTGTTTAGACATTACTAAAAGGTTGTTAGTTTCGTTTATGGGTTTGGCATTTACCTACACGGTTGTATTCATTCAACTTAATGACGATATCAAAAGTCACGCCGTTGTTAAACCGTGATACACCCCACGTCATGGTATTCAAGGCGCCACGGTACTTAATGTTAAACCTCGTATCTAATACTGTTCCTCGAAACCTAATTGCTAAATATTAAAACACTTTGTTAATTATGGATCGTTATGTAAATAAGAATTTGTAAATGTTCATTAAGATATGTAATTATTAAAAAATATTGTGCCGTGATGAAATAATTACCAAAAATAATATTGTACCATAAAAAGGTGTCCTGGAAGATTATTGGACTTGTGTCGGATTTGTTGAGAGCGAGAGTCCGGTGGTAAGTGCTTTATTGATTTGTAAAGGAGGGGCTGTATTGGTTGGTCCAACCGCCGTGTGAGAGAGCAACCAGGTGACGCTCTAACAACCGCCGAGGGATTATTTTTAAATGCCTTTCCATAGAAGTAAGTCATTATTGCATTTCTTGAATCCCTTTTTAGCATCTTCCCCAAACTATTCAAGGTCGACAATATGGTGTCATTCTTTTTGGAAAAGTTGGTCGTTCTTAATAAATTCCAAAAGAGCAAATCCATTATGCATCATTTAATATCTTGTTTAATGTTGTTCTGTTTCCTTATATCTTATGTTACGCTCTTTTTTACTGTTTTATTTGGTCTTACGCTGATTTATCTAGATTTGTATTATTTAAACATTAAGTTTTTTTTTACCCCCTGCTGTGACCCCTGCTGTTACCCCCGCTGCGACCCCTGTATTTACCCCCTGCTACGACCCCCTGCTGAGACCCCCTGCTGCGACCCCCTGCTGTTACCCCCTGCTGTGACCCCCTGCTGAGACCCCCTGCTGTTACCCCCTGCTGCGACCCCCTGCTGTTACCCCCTGCTGTGACCCCCTGCTGTTACCCCCTGCTGTTACCCCTGCTGAGACCCCCTGCTGTTACCCCCTGCTGTGACCCCCTGCTGTTTCCCCCTGCTGTGACCCCCTGCTGTTACCCCCTGCTGTGACCCCCTGCTGTTACCCCCTGCTGAGACCCCCTGCTGTTACCCCCTGCTGTGACCCCCTGCTGAGACCCCCTGCTGTTACCCCCTGCTGTGACCCCCTGCTGCGACCCCTGTATTTACCCCCTGCTGCGACCCCCTGCTGTTACCCCCTGCTGTTACCCCCTGCTGAGACCCCCTGCTGTTACCCCCTGCTGTGACCCCCTGCTGAGACCCCCTGCTGTTACCCCCTGCTGCGACCCCCTGCTGTTACCCCCTACTGCGACCCCCTGCTGTTACCCCCTGCTGTGACCCCCTGCTGAGACCCCCTGCTGTTACCCCCTGCTGAGACCCCCTGCTGTTACCCCCTGCTGCGACCCCCTGCTGTTACCCCCTGCTGTGACCCCCTGCTGTTACCCCCTGCTGAGACCCCCTGCTGTTACCCCCTGCTGTGACCCCCTGCTGTTACCCCCTGCTGTGACCCCCTGCTGTGACCCCCTGCTGCGACCCCTGTATTTACCCCCTGCTGCGACCCCCTGCTGTTACCCCCTGCTGAGACCCCCTGCTGTGACCCCTGTATTTACCCCCTGCTGTTACCCCCTGCTGCGACCCCCTGCTGTTACCCCCTGCTGTGACCCCCTGCTGAGACTCCCTGCTGTTACCCCCTGCTGTGACCCCCTGCTGAGACCCCCTGCTGTTACCCCCTGCTGCGACCCCCTGCTGTTACCCCCTGCTGTGACCCCCTGCTGTTACCCCCTGCTGTTACCCCTGCTGAGACCCCCTGCTGTTACCCCCTGCTGTGACCCCCTGCTGAGACCCCCTGCTGAGACCCCCTGCTGTTACCCCCTGCTGAGACCCCCTGCTGTTACCCCCTGCTGTGACCCCCTGCTGCGACCCCTGTATTTACCCCCTGCTGCGACCCCCTGCTGTTACCCCCTGCTGAGACCCCCTGCTGTTTCCCCCTGCTGTGACCCCCTGCTGTTACCCCCTGCTGTGACCCCCTGCTGTTACCCCCTGCTGAGACCCCCTGCTGTTACCCCCTGCTGTGACCCCCTGCTGAGACCCCCTGCTGTTACCCCCTGCTGTGACCCCCTGCTGCGACCCCTGTATTTACCCCCTGCTGCGACCCCCTGCTGTTACCCCCTGCTGAGACCCCCTGCTGTTACCCCCTGCTGTGACCCCCTGCTGAGACCCCCTGCTGTTACCCCCTGCTGCGACCCCCTGCTGTTACCCCCTACTGCGACCCCCTGCTGTTACCCCCTGCTGTGACCCCCTGCTGAGACCCCCTGCTGTTACCCCCTGCTGAGACCCCCTGCTGTTACCCCCTGCTGCGACCCCCTGCTGTTACCCCCTGCTGTGACCCCCTGCTGTTACCCCCTGCTGTGACCCCCTGCTGTGACCCCCTGCTGCGACCCCTGTATTTACCCCCTGCTGCGACCCCCTGCTGTTACCCCCTGCTGAGACCCCCTGCTGTGACCCCTGTATTTACCCCCTGCTGCGACCCCCTGCTGTTACCCCCTGCTGTGACCCCCTGCTGAGACCCCCTGCTGTTACCCCCTGCTGTGACCCCCTGCTGAGACCCCCTGCTGTTACCCCCTGCTGCGACCCCCTGCTGTTACCCCCTGCTGTGACCCCCTGCTGTTACCCCCTGCTGAGACCCCCTGCTGTTACCCCCTGCTGTGACCCCCTGCTGAGACCCCCTGCTGTTACCCCCTGCTGAGAGCCCCTGCTGTGACCCCCTGCTGCGACCCCTGTATTTACCCCCTGCTGCGACCCCCTGCTGTTACCCCCTGCTGTTTCCCCCTGCTGTGACCCCTGTATTTACCCCCTGCTGCGACCCCCTGCTGTTACCCCCTGCTGAGACCCCCTGCTGTTACCCCCTGCTGTGACCCCTGTATTTACCCCCTGCTGCGACCCCCTGCTGAGACCCCCTGCTGTTACCCCCTGCTGTTACCCCTTGCTGTGACCCCCTGCTGTTACCCACTGCTGAGACCCCCTGCTGCTACCCCCTGCTGTGACCCCCTGCTGCGACCCCTGTATTTACCCCCTGCTGCGACCCCCTGCTGCGACCCCCTGCTGTGACCCCCTGCTGTTACCCCCTGCTGTCAGGGGTAACAGCAGGGGGTCGCAGCAGGGGGTAACAGCAGGGGGTCGCAGCAGGGGGTAACAGCAGGGAGTAACAGCAGGGGGTCACAGCAGGGAGTCACAGCAAGGGGTAACAGCAGGGGGTCACAGCAGGGGGTAACAGCAGGGGGTAACAGCAGGGGGTCACAGCAGGGGGTCGCAGCAGGGGGTAACTGCAGGGGGTCACAGCAGGGGGTCGCTGCAGGGGGTCGCAGCAGGGGGTAAATACAGGGGTCGCAGCAGGGGGTCACAGCAGGGGGTCTCAGCAGGGGGTCACAGCAGGGGGTAACAGCAGGGGTTCGCAGCAGGGGGTAACAGCAGGGGGTCACAGCAAGGGGTAACAGCAGGGGGTCACAGCAAGGGGTAACAGCAGGGGGTCACAGCAGGGGGTAACTGCAGGGGGTCGCAGCAGGGGGTAACAGCAGGGGGTCTCAGCAGGGGGTCACAGCAGGGGGTCGCTGCAGGGGGTCACAGCAGGGGGTCGCAGCAGGGGGTAAATACAGGGGTCGCAGCAGGGGGTCACAGCAGGGGGTCTCAGCAGGGGGTCACAGCAGGGGGTAACAGCAGGGGTTCGCAGCAGGGGGTAACAGCAGGGGGTAACAGCAGGGGGTCACAGCAAGGGGTAACAGCAGGGGGTAACTGCAGGGGGTCGCAGCAGGGGGTCTCAGCAGGGGGTCACAGCAGGGGGTCGCTGCAGGGGGTCACAGCAGGGGGTCGCAGCAGGGGGTCTCAGCAGGGGGTCACAGCAGGGGGTAACAGCAGGGGTTCGCAGCAGGGGGTAACAGCAGGGGGTCACAGCAGGGGGTCACAGCAGGGGGTAACTGCAGGGGGTCGCAGCAGGGGGTAACAGCAGGGGGTCTCAGCAGGGGGTAACAGCAGGGGGTCTCAGCAGGGGGTAACAGCAGGGGGTCTCAGAAGGGGGTAACAGCAGGGGGTCACAGCAGGGGGTAACAGCAGGGGGTCACAGCAGGGGGTAACAGCAGGGGGTCGCAGCAGGGGGTCGCAGCAGGGGGTAACAGCAGGGGGTCTCAGCAGGGGGTAACAGCAGGGGGTCTCAGCAGGGGGTCGCAGCAGGGGGTAACAGCAGGGGGTCACAGCAGGGGGTCTCAGCAGGTGGTAACAGCAGGGGGTCGCAGCAGGGGGTAACTGCAGGGGGTCGCAGCAGGGGGTAACAGCAGGGGGTCGCAGCAGGGGGTAAATACAGGGGTCACAGCAGGGGGTAACAGCAGGGGGTCACAGCAGAGGGTAACTGCAGGGGGTCGCAGCAGGGGGTAAATACAGGGGTCTGTCTGTGTGTCACCGCGTTCGCAGTTGGCAAATCGGAGCAAACGTGTTCGCAATTTCCGGACCGCGTTCGCAGTACACAGAAATTCCGAAAACTTTACTTGATTGTTTTAACTTTCTTAATTAACGTCAATCATTTACTTAGTCGTTATACCTTCATCTGCTGAATTACCGCCAATTCTTTCACTCAACCCCCTCAGTATTTATTGGCTTCTAACAACAACACCATGCACTAGTCTTTCATGTACACCACATACACACCAATCCGATCTTATTGGCTTCTAAAACCACCATCTACTGGTCTTTCGTCTATACCACATAGACACCAATCTGCAACATTGGCTTCTACTCCATCATCGTCGTTAGGCTTAAGATGTACGCGGCTAGGGTTACGAGAAACGTCTAGCCTCCCAATGGCAGGGCTTCCAAACCACCAAAGGTTCACGCAATTGCGCATTTTCTTATCCGTTATTGTGAATCAATCGCCTTATATACCCTAAATTTACAAAAGTTCTGATATAGGTGTTCCCTAGAAGTATAACGTTAAATATAGCTATGTTTAAAATTATTTTAAGAATTAAGTTTCTTAAACCGACTTAACTATAATTAACGTAAAATACTGACGATTAAAATAATTAATATCATTTATATTTAATTAATTATTTAAGATAAACTTATTTCTATGTAATGACACAGGTGAGAGTTTATATAGAACGAGTAATGAAGATTGCATCTGAATCGAAACACTACACGAATATCAAAGTTAATATAAAGCGAGTAGGATGATAAGATCTCTTACAAAACGATAACATTTCCTTTTTGCAGAATATTAAATGGAAATATTTTAAATATTTTTCGGCATTACGATTCTTTAAGTAGTTGTGTAGCTATAAAGCTCTGTTTCATCTCAATATTCCAAGAACATCTTTTGATATTACAATTCAAATTTGGTGTTTACTCCATAATTCAGCTTTACTACATTTATATATAGTGTAAACGCAACTCTTAACTTCATAAGATAATATAGATGTTAATACATCATCTCTCCGTAAGTGATGAAATTATTGGGTCTATGAAATAAGATACCCTAGATTTAAACCAGAATTGACCTTGTTTCGTGTCCTCTTATAGGAGGTGTTAACGGTTCAGAGTGAGCCGAAAGTTAAATACACACTTAAGTGATAGATTATAGGTCCTCATTAGAATTATTGAGGATACACAGGAAACCTTTACAAATTACCTTGGCAATATTTCGCTAATTTGAACTATTTAATTCCGGTTTTTTCATTGGCTGGTGGACCTGTGTTTAGAAAGTAAATTCGTCTCGGCTCGGAGAGGTTCATTTTGGTTTTCCAACTTGTTTCGAATAAACAATCGTTGAAACGATCGTCAAACCATAAGTTCACAAGAAATGACGCGCAAGTTTGTCACTGGTTACTGAGAGCTTGTCAAGAAGTGACGTAGGTGAAACGTCATAGTTCCGTTTATCCAGTACTCACGTCGTTTCTCAGTACGCGTCTCTAGAATTATAAAAATTTGCAACTTAGCTTATAAACTTATGGTCAAAATTAAAGCTGGCTTCCAAGTCCACCTGCAACTGAATAGGGAAAGTGTAAATGCCGTAGCCGACCGAATCCAAAACTAACCACCCATTCCCAGCCGCCTTCCGTATTTCATTTTGTTTACCTCGACAACAAACAAAGAAACAAACAAATTTACCATATGAACATTAAATAAATAAATAAATTTATTTTAAAATATAATTAACGCCTTCATTTCCCGCAATGACCTTTGACATATACAGAAACAAGTCGTCTCTGCCCCAACACCCCACTTATAAACAATTAAATGAGCAATTAAAAAAAGTTAAATTTTATTTATTAGTGAACCATAAGTTTATAAGATATGTTCCATAAGTGTGTCACTCGTTAATGAGAGCTTGTCATGAAGTGACGTAGGTGAAACGTCATAGATTCTCGTAAAGCGACGCGTACAGACTAAAGAGGAGGATGGACTGCAAAACCGAGTGTAGTCAATTCTCGCTTGTCGTTCTTGAACTAGCTCTCATTAAGCCTCTAACATTACGAAGTATGGGTAGTGACATACTTATGGAACATATCACTTATAAACTTATGGTGAACAACGTGACTTAACTTTTCCTTCAAAAATCTTTTAAAAACCTCAATTACAATGTTGGAAGGCATTAAAAAAACCTTATTTTTATTGTTAAAATCGACCATTCCAAGATTGCAATTACAAGTCAATAACTATCAACTCTCTGTCCAGCTCATTCGAGAGTTCTTTTTCAAAAAAAATTCCCAAACTTACTAGGCCTAAATAGGTTGTGATTAAACTGATTATGCCGTAAACTCTCTCTCTCTCTCTCTCTCTCTGGTACCTCTAGTTATATTTAGGGGCAACAAGTATTTTAGGCTTGTGGAGCTTCCACTCCTTCCCTGTAGCCTCTTTGGTAAGAT
The DNA here is from genome assembly GCF_054372755.1 of Phalangium opilio. Classification (NCBI taxonomy): domain Eukaryota; kingdom Metazoa; phylum Arthropoda; class Arachnida; order Opiliones; family Phalangiidae; genus Phalangium; species Phalangium opilio. The sequence goes on along the minus strand of NW_028324166.1, from coordinate 311,300 downwards.
AATTAGATAATAGAAGATAGCGTAGGCGGGAGGCCGGGCCAACGCCTACGATACAATTTTGGGAGAAGTGTATCAATTTTATTTCGGCACAAACATATCGCGCAATAATGTCCGAAATAATCGGGTTATCTGATGAAAAAGCCGAAAACTCTTGCTCGGAACCGGACCCAACAACAAAAGTTAGTTAATATAATTAATGACTTAATATTAGATTTAATCGTAATTAAATTTTAATAGGGTTTCATTATGCATAAAACGATGTATCGTATTAAAGACCCGCAAAAATCCTTAGCTTTTTACACGAATGTTTTGGGGATGAGGTTTTTAATTAACTTTAATTAAATTGATTTAATTTAACGCGGATTAAATTAAAATCGTGGGTTTTTTGTCGTCAGGCTTTTACTCAAGTTAGATTTCCCGGAATGGAAGTGTTCTTTTTATTTTATGGGCTACGAAAATGCGGAGGAAATTCCCAGTGATCCTAAAGAGCGGAGAAAATGGGCCTTTTCACGAAAGGGGACCATAGAGTTGACGCAGTAAGAAAGTCAAAGACGTGACGTCAATGTTTAGGCTAACCAGATAGTTAATTCGGTTTAATTGCTTATTATTTAATAGCAACTGGGGGAGTGAAAATGATGACAGTGTTAAATATCATAATGGCAATTCTGAACCTCGTGGTTTTGGTAATTATTCTCTATTTATTCTAGCTTTTTTAGCTTAAAAAATGTTATTCAATTGTAGAAAAAGGTTATTTTATTGTAGAAAAATGTTATTTCGTTGTAGAAAAAAGTGTTATTTAGTTGTAGAAAAATGTTATTTCGTAGTAGAAAAATGTTATTTGTTGTAGAAAAATGTTATTTCATTGTAGAATAATGTTATTTAGTTGTAAAAAATGTTATTTCATTGTAGAAAAATGTTATTTAGTTGTAGAAGTGTTATTTCGTAGTAGAAGTGTTATTTCGTAGTAGAAAAATGTTATTTAGTTGTAAAAAATGTTATTTCATTGTAGAAAAATGTTATTTAGTTGTAGAAGTGTTATTTCGTAGTAGAAGTGTTATTTCGTAGTAGAAAAATGTTGTTTCGTAGTAGAAAAATGTTATTTCGTAGTAGAAAAATGTTATTCGTTGTAGAAAAAATGTTATTACACTATAGAAAAATGTTATTACACTATAGAAAAATGTTATTACACTATAGAATAAATGTTATTACACTATAGAATAAATGTTATTACATTGTAGAAAAAGGTTATTTCATAGTAGAAAAAAGTTATAACATGGTAAAAAATGTATTTCATAACTTACCATCTCTTTAACATGATCCTAATTTTTCAGGTAATATTGGAATCATGGTTCCGGACGTTAAAGCGGCTTGCGACAGATTCGAGTCACTGGGCGTCAAGTTCGTCAAGAAAATGGATGAGGGAAAAATGAATAATTTCGCCTTCATTCAAGATCCAGACGGATACTGGATTGAAATAGCCAATATTGAAACTGCAGCTGAATCTATTCCTTAATAAATTGTTTACCTCTACAACAAACAAAGAAACAAACAAACAAACTTACCATGTATCATCTAAATATGAACATTAAATAAATAAATTTATCTTAAAATATAATTAACGCCTTTGACCTTTGACATATACTTACCACTGATACGGAAACAAGTCGTCCCTCCCCCCAAACACCCCATTTATAAATAATTAAATGAACAATTAAAAGAAGTTAAATTTTATTTATTAGTGAACAACATGACTCTAACGTTTCCTTGAAATTTTTTTTACAAAACTCAATTACAATGTTGGAAGGCATTAAAAAAAGCCTTATTTTTTAATGTTAAAATAGGACCATTCCAAGATTGCAATTACAATAACTATCAACTCCTTTAACTGAGATTAATGATTAAATCTAGTTTGTTCGCAAATGTGATTAAAACGTCTGAAAATAGAAACGAAATTAACCTAATTAATTTCGAGAGAGTGCGGGGGGGGGAGGGTAGGGGGAGGGGAGGGTCACTTACTCGGCGTGAGACATTTTATGCTTTTGAGTTCTGCAGTTTTTGCCCCAATAACAGTCGGGCCTGCGCTGCACTTCTTCTAACAATTTAATAAAAAGGGGCAGGACATAAACGGTATTATCAGGAAAAAATCGGATAAAAATTAACACCATTCAAATGCTACAGTACATTCCCTCGGCTATCTCAAGGGGAAACTGTCCATTCCCTCACTCAGCTATCCAAAGGGGAAACTGTCCTTTCCCTCAGCTATCCCACCCAACGCAAACTGTCCTTTCCCTCAGCTATCCCACCCAACGCAAACTGTCCTTTCCCTCAGCTATCCCACCCAACGCAAACTGTCCATTCCCTCAGCTATCCCACCCAACGCAAACTGTCCATTCCCTCAGCTATCCCACCCAACGCAAACTGTTCATTCCCTCAGCTATCCCACCCAACGCAAAATGTTCATTCCCTCAGCTATCCCAAGGGAAACTGTCCATTCCCTCAGCTATCCCAAGGGAAACTGTCCATTCCCTCAGCTATCCCACCCAACGCAAACTGTCCTTTCCCTCAGCTATCCCACCCAACGCAAACTGTCCTTTCCCTCAGCTATCCCACCCAACGCAAACTGTCCTTTCCCTCAGCTATCCCACCCAACGCAAACTGTCCATTCCCTCAGCTATCCCACCCAACGCAAACTGTCCATTCCCTCAGCTATCCCACCCAACGCAAACTGTCCATTCCCTCAGCTATCTCAAGGCAAACTGTCCATTCCCTCAGCTATCTCAAGGCAAACTGTCCATTCCCTCAGCTATACAAAGGGGAAACTGTCCATTCCCTCAGCTATTCCAAGGCGAAACTGTCCATTCCCTCAGCTATCTCAAGGGGAAACTGTCCATTCCCTCAGCTATCTCAAGGGGAAACTGTCCATTCCCTCAGCTATCTCAAGGCAAACTGTCCATTCCCTCAGCTATCTCAAGGCAAACTGTCCATTCCCTCAGCTATACAAAGGGGAAACTGTCCATTCCCTCAGCTATTCCAAGGGCAAACTGTCCATTCCCTCAGCTATCTCAAGGGGAAACTGTCCATTCCCTCAGCTATTCCAAGGCGAAACTGTCCATTCCCTCAGCAATCCCAAAGGGGAAACTGTCCATTCCCTCACTCAGCTATCCCAAGGGAAACTGTCCATTCCCTCAGCTATCCCAAGGGAAACTGTCCTTTCCCTCAGCTATCCCAAGGGAAACTGCCCATTCCCTCACTCAGCTATCCCGAGGGGAAACTGTCCATTCCCTCTGGTAATCGCGCCTAAAACGCTAGACTGTCGCGCCGCGATGTGAGAAGATATAAAAGTTGAACTTACGTGGCAGTAAGTCGGCCGAAATCTCCTTTCTATACAAGTAAAGCAGCGTTTTGAACTTGCGCAATCCGCAACTGTGGCAAATAACGGAATTGGAAGTCAAGGTTGAGGCGACCTTGAAACGCCCGGAATCCAACGCCTCCAAACATTCCTCGAAACAACTGGCCCAAGTTTTGTCAACCGAGCTCAGATAATCCTACGCGTCCCCAAAAACAATTAGACAAGTGTCCCGCCCTCGGGAATGCCGGGGGGAGAAGGGGGAGGGGGATTGGAACTCACCAATAGAATTCTAGATTCAATAATATTGTCATTTATGGCGCGAACTAAATCCAAATCATTGAACTGCAAGTCTTTAATTGAAATTAAATAGGAATGAATAAATTAATTTCAGTAAACGCCATTTTAGACTAAAGGAGAGAGTTATTACTTTTGAATAAAATGAGGCAGCCATTACAGGTGCCGCTCGTGCAACCACCCTCATAATAAAGATTGCAAAATGGCGCCGAACACTCGCAACCTATCGTCATCAAAACGAAAAATTTCCTTGATATTGTATATTAAAATTTCCCTGACATTGTAAATTAAAATTTCCCTGACATTGTAAATTAAAATTTCCCTGACATTGTAAATTAAAATTTCCCTGACATTGTAAATTAAAATTTCCCTGACATTGTAAATTAAAATTTCCCTGACATTGTAAATTAAAATTTCCCTGACATTGTAAATTAAAATTTCCCTGACATTGTAAATTAAAATTTCCCTGACATTGTAAATTAAAATTTCCCTGACATTGTAAATTAAAATTTCCCTGACATTGTAAATTAAAATTTCCCTGACATTGTAAATTAAAATTTCCCTGACATTGTAAATTAAAATTTCCCTGACATTGTAAATTAAAATTTCCCGACCTATTTTTAAATTCGCGGTTCTTATTAGACCTCTTTTAAACGACAGGATAGTTTAGGCCTATTTTTTAAATTCCCCTATCTTTTAGACCCATTTTTAAATTCCCCGATAATTTTAGACCCATTTTTAAATTCCCCGATCTTTTCAAACCCATTTTTAAATTCCCTGCCATTTTCAGGCCAAATTTTAAATTCCCCGATCATTTTAGGCCAATTTTTAAATTACCTGCCATTTTCACGCCAATTTTTAAATTTCCCGACATTTTTAGGCCAATTTTTAAATTCCCCGACATTTTTAGGCCAATTTTTAAATTCCCTGACATTTTTAGGCCAATTTTTAAATTCCCTGACATTTTTAGGCCAATTTTTAAATTCCCCGACATTTTTAGGCCAATTTTTAAATTCCCTGACATTTTTAGGCCAATTTTTAAATTCCCTGACATTTTTAGGCCAATTTTTACACTCCCCGACATTTTTGGGCCAATATTTAAACTCCCCGATCTTTCTAGACCTATATTTAAATTCCCCGATCTTTTTAGACCTATATTTAAACTCCCCGACAATTGTAGGCCAAATTTTAAATTCCCCGACAATTGTAGGCCAAATTTTAAATCCCCCGACAATTGTAGGCCTATTTTTAAGTTCCCAGACCAATGGTCAATCCTAATCTAAAAAAGCAAAAGAGTGGTGACTCACATTTTTGAGGTGGAATTTGTGAGTCATCATTTCTTTCGGCTCTCCTATCAGGCATTAGGGTTTGACAGCACTGACAAGAAATGTGCACTTGACCCGTTTTGCAGACGTAACCGTTCGATGGTTGGGCATTTGCATTTGCATTCGCGCCTTGAGGAACATTGTCGGCGCTAGTACTGGCGTGTGAAGAGGCGGATCCTTTGGCGCAACTGGCCCCACCTTTCCCCTTCCCGCCTTTCTTGCCTTTACAATTACCACCCGCACTTGGACATTGACGGCAAATTTGCCTCGAACTGCAATTAACAAATAAGTCGGACAACCAAGCAAAAGAGTTCTCAACTAATTTAAACTATGTTCAGATTGAAATTTCCCGACTTTTCCCAGATTTTAGACCTATTTTTAAATAAACGGGCCATTCTGGTCTATTTTTAAGTTCCCTCGACTGCTTTGGTCTATTTTTAAGGTCCCTCGACTGCATTGGTCTATTTTTAAGGTCCCTCGACTGCTCTGGTCTATTTTTAAGGTCCCTCGACTGCTCTGGTCTATTTTTAAGGTCCCTCGACTGCTCTGGTCTATTTTTAAGTTCCCTCGACTGCATTGGTCTATTTTTAAGTTCCCTCGACTGCATTGGTCTATTTTTAAGTTCCCTCGACTGCTTTGGTCTATTTTTAAGTTCCCTCGACTGCATTGGTCTATTTTTAAGTTCCCTCGACTGCATTGGTCTATTTTTAAGTTCCCTCGACTGCTCTGGTCTATTTTTAAGGTCCCTCGACTGCCCTGGTCTTTTTTTAAGTTCCCTCGACTGCTTTGGTCTATTTTTAAATTTTCCCCGATTGTTTTGGCCTATTTTTAAAATAGCCTAACGTTCCCCTGATGAATGGCAACACCACGCGCAACTTTAAATAAAATGGTACTTACCGCCCTGTTGGTGCTGTAGTTGATGTTGGGATATGTAGACCTAAAACGCCTCCTGGAAAATTGAAGGTAAAATTCGGGTCACCATCGTTGGGGTCCCCAAGCGAGTTGTCACTGTAACTATTATCATCATCACTCGTGTCATAATCCGAGTCGTAGAATTTCTCATCTTTCTTTGAAAACTTCATCTGGAAATGATAATAAATAACGCAACAACAATTAGTGAGACGCTACCACGAGTTTATGAACATGTTGCTTTATTACTCGGCCCCTGTTAGTCGTAGCCCTACGTTTAGTATGGTTGGATGGGGGACAAATAGGACTAAAACATACTCAAAGGACATCCCCCTATCTCTAGTAGAAACAGAGTTACGGGTGTCCGAAGTTGGGTGTAATTCAATTCCTATGGAGGGAGTTAAGTTTGTTTACTTTTTCCTTAATTACTCGGCCCCTGTTTGTCGTAGCCCTATGTTCTTAGTATGGTTGGATGGGGGACAAATTGATCTATAACATACTCAAAGGACATCCCCGTATCTCTAGTAGAAACAGAGTTACGAGCCTCCAAAGTTGGGTCTAATGCTATTCCTATGGAGGGGGTGGTTTGTTTACGTTTCGCTCAATTACTCGGCCCCTGTTTGTCGCAGCCCAAAGTTTTTAGTATGGGTAGATGGGGGACGAATTGGACTATAACGTACTCAAAGGACATCCCCGTATCTCTAGTAGAAACAGAGTTACGAGCCTCCAAAGTTGGGTCAAATGCTATTCCTATGGAGGGGGTGGTTTGTGAACGTTTCGCTCAATTACTCGGCCCCTGTTTGTCGCAGCCCAAAGTTTTTAGTATGGGTAGATGGGGGACGAATTGGACTATAACGTACTCAAAGGACATCCCCGTATCTCTAGTAGAAACAGAGTTACGAGCCTCCAAAGTTGGGTCAAATGCTATTCCTATGGAGGGGGTGGTTTGTGAACGTTTCGCTCAATTACTCGGCCCCTGTTTGTCGCAGCCCAAAGTTTTTAGTATAGTTAGATGGGGGACAAATTGGACTATAACATACTCAAAGGACATCCCCGTATCTCTAGTAGAAACAGAGTTACGAGCCTCCAAAGTTGGGTCTAATGCTATTCCTATGGAGGGGGTGGTTTGTTTACGTTTCGCTCAATTACTCGGCCCCTGTTTGTCGCAGCCCAAAGTTTTTAGTATGGGTAGATGGGGGACGAATTGGACTATAACGTACTCAAAGGACATCCCCGTATCTCTAGTAGAAACAGAGTTACGAGCCTCCAAAGTTGGGTCAAATGCTATTCCTATGGAGGGGGTGGTTTGTGAACGTTTCGCTCAATTACTCGGCCCCTGTTTGTCGCAGCCCAAAGTTTTTAGTATGGGTAGATGGGGGACGAATTGGACTATAACGTACTCAAAGGACATCCCCGTATCTCTAGTAGAAACAGAGTTACGAGCCTCCAAAGTTGGGTCAAATGCTATTCCTATGGAGGGGGTGGTTTGTGAACGTTTCGCTCAATTACTCGGCCCCTGTTTGTCGCAGCCCAAAGTTTTTAGTATAGTTAGATGGGGGACAAATTGGACTATAACATACTCAAAGGACATCCCCGTATCTCTAGTAGAAACAGAGTTACGAGCCTCCAAAGTTGGGTCTAATGCTATTCCTATGGAGGGGGTGGTTTGTTTACGTTTCGCTCAATTACTCGGCCCCTGTTTGTCGCAGCCCAAAGTTTTTAGTATGGGTAGATGGGGGACGAATTGGACTATAACGTACTCAAAGGACATCCCCGTATCTCTAGTAGAAACAGAGTTACGAGCCTCCAAAGTTGGGTCAAATGCTATTCCTATGGAGGGGGTGGTTTGTGAACGTTTCGCTCAATTACTCGGCCCCTGTTTGTCGCAGCCCAAAGTTTTTAGTATAGTTAGATGGGGGACAAATTGGACTATAACATACTCAAAGGACATCCCCGTATCTCTAGTAGAAACAGAGTTACGAGCCTCCAAAGTTGGGTCTAATGCTATTCCTATGGAGGGGGTGGTTTGTTTACGTTTCGCTCAATTACTCGGCCCCTGTTTGTCGCAGCCCAAAGTTTTTAGTATGGGTAGATGGGGGACGAATTGGACTATAACGTACTCAAAGGACATCCCCGTATCTCTAGTAGAAACAGAGTTACGAGCCTCCAAAGTTGGGTCAAATGCTATTCCTATGGAGGGGGTGGTTTGTGAACGTTTCGCTCAATTACTCGGCCCCTGTTTGTCGCAGCCCAAAGTTTTTAGTATGGGTAGATGGGGGACGAATTGGACTATAACGTACTCAAAGGACATCCCCGTATCTCTAGTAGAAACAGAGTTACGAGCCTCCAAAGTTGGGTCAAATGCTATTCCTATGGAGGGGGTGGTTTGTGAACGTTTCGCTCAATTACTCGGCCCCTGTTTGTCGCAGCCCAAAGTTTTTAGTATAGTTAGATGGGGGACAAATTGGACTATAACATACTCAAAGGACATCCCCGTATCTCTAGTAGAAACAGAGTTACGAGCCTCCAAAGTTGGGTCTAATGCTATTCCTATGGAGGGGGTGGTTTGTTTACGTTTCGCTCAATTACTCGGCCCCTGTTTGTCGCAGCCCAAAGTTTTTAGTATGGGTAGATGGGGGACGAATTGGGCTATAACATACTCAAAGGACATCCCCGTATCTCTAGTAGAAACAGAGTTACGAGCCTCCAAAGTTGGGTCAAATGCTATTCCTATGGAGGGGGTGGTTTGTGAACGTTTCGCTCAATTACTCGGCCCCTGTTTGTCGCAGCCCAAAGTTTTTAGTATGGGTAGATGGGGGACGAATTGGACTATAACGTACTCAAAGGACATCCCCGTATCTCTAGTAGAAACAGAGTTACGAGCCTCCAAAGTTGGGTCAAATGCTATTCCTATGGAGGGGGTGGTTTGTGAACGTTTCGCTCAATTACTCGGCCCCTGTTTGTCGCAGCCCAAAGTTTTTAGTATAGTTAGATGGGGGACAAATTGGACTATAACATACTCAAAGGACATCCCCGTATCTCTAGTAGAAACAGAGTTACGAGCCTCCAAAGTTGGGTCTAATGCTATTCCTATGGAGGGGGTTGTTTGTTTACGTTTCGCTCAATTACTCGGCCCCTGTTTGTCGCAGCCCAAAGTTTTTAGTATAGTTAGATGGGGGACAAATTGGACTATAACATACTCAAAGGACATCCCCGTATCTCTAGTAGAAACAGAGTTACGAGCCTCCAAAGTTGGGTCTAATGCTATTCCTATGGAGGGGGTGGTTTGTTTACGTTTCGCTCAATTACTCGGCCCCTGTTTGTCGCAGCCCAAAGTTTTTAGTATGGGTAGATGGGGGACGAATTGGACTATAACGTACTCAAAGGACATCCCCGTATCTCTAGTAGAAACAGAGTTACGAGCCTCCAAAGTTGGGTCTAATGCTATTCCTATGGAGGGGGTGGTTTGTGAACGTTTCGCTCAATTACTCGGCCCCTGTTTGTCGCAGCCCAAAGTTTTTAGTATGGGTAGATGGGGGACGAATTGGACTATAACGTACTCAAAGGACATCCCCGTATCTCTAGTAGAAACAGAGTTACGAGCCTCCAAAGTTGGGTCAAATGCTATTCCTATGGAGGGGGTGGTTTGTGAACGTTTCGCTCAATTACTCGGCCCCTGTTTGTCGCAGCCCAAAGTTTTTAGTATAGTTAGATGGGGGACAAATTGGACTATAACATACTCAAAGGACATCCCCGTATCTCTAGTAGAAACAGAGTTACGAGCCTCCAAAGTTGGGTCTAATGCTATTCCTATGGAGGGGGTTGTTTGTTTACGTTTCGCTCAATTACTCGGCCCCTGTTTGTCGCAGCCCAAAGTTTTTAGTATAGTTAGATGGGGGACAAATTGGACTATAACATACTCAAAGGACATCCCCGTATCTCTAGTAGAAACAGAGTTACGAGCCTCCAAAGTTGGGTCTAATGCTATTCCTATGGAGGGGGTGGTTTGTGAACGTTTCGCTCAATTACTCGGCCCCTGTTTGTCGCAGCCCAAAGTTTTTAGTATAGTTAGATGGGGGACAAATTGGACTATAACATACTCAAAGGACATCCCCGTATCTCTAGTAGAAACAGAGTTACGAGCCTCCAAAGTTGGGTCTAATGCTATTCCTATGGAGGGGGTGGTTTGTGAACGTTTCGCTCAATTACTCGGCCCCTGTTTGTCGCAGCCCAAAGTTTTTAGTATAGTTAGATGGGGGACAAATTGGACTATAACATACTCAAAGGACATCCCCGTATCTCTAGTAGAAACAGAGTTACGAGCCTCCAAAGTTGGGTCTAATGCTATTCCTATGGAGGGGGTGGTTTGTTTACGTTTCGCTCAATTACTCGGCCCCTGTTTGTCGCAGCCCAAAGTTTTTAGTATGGGTAGATGGGGGACGAATTGGACTATAACGTACTCAAAGGACATCCCCGTATCTCTAGTAGAAACAGAGTTACGAGCCTCCAAAGTTGGGTCTAATGCTATTCCTATGGAGGGGGTGGTTTGTGAACGTTTCGCTCAATTACTCGGCCCCTGTTTGTCGCAGCCCAAAGTTTTTAGTATAGTTAGATGGGGGACAAATTGGACTATAACATACTCAAAGGACATCCCCGTATCTCTAGTAGAAACAGAGTTACGAGCCTCCAAAGTTGGGTCTAATGCTATTCCTATGGAGGGGGTGGTTTGTTTACGTTTCGCTCAATTACTCGGCCCCTGTTTGTCGCAGCCCAAAGTTTTTAGTATGGGTAGATGGGGGACGAATTGGACTATAACGTACTCAAAGGACATCCCCGTATCTCTAGTAGAAACAGAGTTACGAGCCTCCAAAGTTGGGTCTAATGCTATTCCTATGGAGGGGGTGGTTTGTGAACGTTTCGCTCAATTACTCGGCCCCTGTTTGTCGCAGCCCAAAGTTTTTAGTATAGTTAGATGGGGGACAAATTGGACTATAACATACTCAAAGGACATCCCCGTATCTCTAGTAGAAACAGAGTTACGAGCCTCCAAAGTTTATTGTTATTAGTTTTCCCAGAGATTTTGTGAAATATTGATTTCCCAGAGTTTCCCAGGGAACCCCATCTATGACTTACCACATCTTGGGTGATGACGCTTAAAGACTGGAGTCTTTTGATTTCGGCGTCGCTCCGTTTCTTGGCAGGATTGGCTTTAATGAATTCCTCCACCATATTGCTAACTATGTGGTTCTTGGAAACTGATTCCACAAAGACGCGACACTAAAAACGACACGTTACAAACAAAGAGCGCGTCATCAACAGCCCCAAATTTTTATCGTTTTAAAGATCCATAATCGCGACACGCCCATCCTTTGACGGTAAAAAAATAAATCCGCAAAAACTTACTTGCGGACAACAAGACGACTTTTGCATCCATTGCGAGTAACATCCGGCGCAATAACAATGCAAGCAAGGCTGGCAACTGCAATTCACGCAAAAACAAAACATTCCCAGTTGGAATAAATGACTAAGTTGAAATGGACTAAGAAGGCAACGGGGGGGGGGGAGAGTGGGGTAAAAATACGTCATAGCCACCACGTGACGTGGTTCAAAGAAACTTTGTTCGTTGGTGCCGCAATATCGCGAAAAACAAGGACTAAGTGTCTCCAGTCCCACTCGACGCGGAGTCGTTCAGGGTTCGGAGGAAATTTTTAAATTGAAAATCCCAGCTGACGTTTAAAACCATCTTATCCCTGACCACCAAATTTTGACACCAATATCCCTGGGACCTTTTAAGGACGTGTTTACCAGAGTCCACTCCAAGGACACACATGGGCCCATATTTAGCATTGCTCGATATAACAAACGAAATCCCTGACCTATCCCTGACTTTTTAGGGAAAAAACTTTAAACCCCTGACTTATCCCTGACACTTCCCAAAATCCCTGACCTATCCAGGTTCCCCGTTGGAGTCCATTTAAGTATATAACTTTAAATATAAAGACGGAAGTACTTACCAAACGGGTTCAAATAGAATTTCAATGCACAAACTACACTGTAGAGTTTCTTCCATTCCATCTTTTTGCGAACTCGGTTTAACACTTTTAGTCGCGACATTGTCATCATTTGTCACCAATTTGGGCTTCAATTTATCTTCATCATCATGGTCTAATTGTAGGAGTTCCTTTTCGAGCGTATCTTCAACATTATCGTCACCAACACCAACAACATGGTCACCATCGCATTCCTTTTCCAATTGTAAAAGTTCATTTTCAATCGAATCAGAAACTTCGTCCGACGTGACGTCAATGGTGCTGGATTCCCCGCTAACCCCGAGAAGCGGGATGGTATCGACAGAGTCCGTATCGACGCCATGTACGACGTCCGACGCGTCATGGATGGATTCACTTCCGGGTGAGGACTCATTCTTATTAGCGCGAGCCACAAATTCGTCCCAAGGGATATTTGACGCGTTACCAACAACAGGTTCTTTGGTCACGGACGCGTGAGACTTCGCGGAAGTGACGCCATTTTTCTTATCCCTAGACGCGTTTTGATTGGTTGAATCTAGACAGACGACGTCATTCTCGTCATCAGTGTCACTGCAGCGAATACTATGGCTAAATGGTTCCTGTTTCACGACGCAAGTTTCGGCTAACGCGTCTAATGGTTCGAGTTTGATTCGTTTCGCGTTTGGTTCATTCTAAATTTATCATTTAATTGTCAGCTGCGAATACTGATATCAAAAGTATATAGATATAAAACCAAAAAGTATCTTACACTTCTTTCATTGTAACTTGCTGACTTGCCGTGTAATATGAGAAGCCCCGCCCCCACCTCCTTTACTTCCCCACCTCCAAGAACAGTGTCAATCCTCGCCCCCTCTGCTGCGTATGGTTATTTACCTTCCCGACTATGGAGAGCACAGGGAACAAGCCGTCCCTTGAATAGGCTCAGAAAGTAGCTCTAGTGCTAGCTCTAGTACAGGGCCGGATTAAAGGGGGGGGGGGCAAGGAGGCGCTGGCTCCCGGGCACAATACTTGTTGGGGGGGGTTATTGAGTTAAAGGGACTGTAAAGAAAGCATCGGCGGGTGGGTAAAAATTATATGAATTACGTCAGAGGCACGTGACCGAGGAGAGGCGTGGTTCAAAGAAGCTTAGTTCGTTTTATTTCAAAAACCACCGCTTCGGTAATTGGCGCTGGAATCTCGCGAAAAACAAGGACTAGGTGTCCAGTCCCACTCTATGGGGCGTCTTTCTATCATGTTGTCACGTGGTGCCAGTGACGTATTTCAAATAATATTTAACCGCCCGCCGATGGCCTCTTCACGGTCCCTTTAAAACTATTCCCCCTAAGCAACATTTGCCGTTCCTTTTTTCCGATTTAAGGGGGCGCGCGTTATATCATGTATTTATTAATTTCTATAAACGTCAAGAAGCTCTTCCCTGATTGGTTAGTTCGTTTAGGGGGTTAATTAATTTAGAGGAGGGGGTAGTTTGCCTATTCCAGTTTACGTGTTAACCAAAGGCAGCTAGGGAATTGTTAATGAAGTGTACTTTTCGTTCTTATATCTATAGACTTTTGCTGATATTTTGCGATTAAAGTAATTACTTAACTTAAATTATCCAATTAATTAGTCCAATTAGTTTAATTGCATTTAAATTTTTATGCCCAAACGTTAGTACGCGTTACAAATTTAATTGATTTGAATTAATTGGATAATTTAAGTAAGTGTTTCTTTGATTAAATCTTACATTGGAAGTTGGGCGATCATTCTGATCAAATCGAGATTTAAAAATCAAGCAGAAATCTAACGGAGAAACAAATTGCCTTCCATTTAAAACTAAATTAACTGAATTTAATTATCGCATTTAATTAAATTAAATGAAGGTGTATTCACCAGTATGTGGGTCCCCCTTTTTGCTTATCAAGTAGATTTCGTCATTGTCTTTCAAAATGTGATACTACAAAAACATTTATCATTTTTCATTTCATTTCTAATTCGCTTTAAAATTACGAAAATTTTGCGAATTTAAAGAAAGACTGAAATGTCGCGTTTTGATAAATACGTCATCAAAAGTCTCTCTGGTCATTTCATTCTCCCTTTAAAAAGCAATATTTCGTTTTAATTCGGAGAATGAATGAAAGAATGAATGAATGGGCCAACCTCTCCTTTGGATATTTTTTTCTGTTTGTTGATGAAAGTTCCGTTTTGGCTGGTGTCAACCAAATAAACCACGCCCCCTTCTTCTTTCAAATAGCAATGGCGACTGGAGACCATTTTTTTCACCAATTGGTAATTGCAATCTAACAACCAATAGTCACTGGTCACTCAACTATTTACATCCAACTTTTACAGGGTTGCCACAAAATATTAAGATTCCAAAATTCCCTAATTTTCCCTAATTATTTCTAGGACTCCAAAAGCTAAAGTTGTCAATGTTAAGTGGGATATTTTGTTAACAATTATGGACCATTTATTTATTGTAACACTGCTCCAACACTAGTGACCCCCCCCCTAGTGTCCAAAATAATAAACTGGTCCTTGGACTTGTCCCCCCCTCTTCCCTTAGTTTTCCTATAGATTTGAAATTAATAGACTAGTCACAAGGACCAGTAACCCCCACTTCTTGAACTCAAAAACTGGTCCAACCAATTTTGTCCAAAATAATAAACTGGTCCTTGGACATGTCCCCTCCCACTTCCCTTAGTTTTCCTTAGTTTTCCTATAGATTTGCAATTAATAGACTGGTCACAAGGACCAGTTACCCTCACTTGAATACAAAAACTGGTCCAACCAATTAATAAAAATTTTTTGGAACAGAAGAAGTGTGATTTTTCCCAAACTGTCCCACACTCTCAAACAGTACAATCTGAACCCAATGTCAACCACTAAAACCCAAATTCCCTGACATTTTAAAATCCTAAAAACTTCCCAAATGTTTTTGGCAGATTTTTAAATTCCCTGACTTTACTAACAGGAACAAGTTAAGTTTATTTTTAACTAACCGTTCTGTTGTTAAAGCTATGACAGCAATTATCATTTCACACAACTACCAAATTACACTACTGACTAATTCTACCGCCTCATAACATTGCAATAACACTGCTAAAATTGTCATAAACGGCAACAAAATTGACAAAAAGCGTGAAAGAAATAGGGGGGACTCACCATCAGCTCTCCCAATGACAAATTTCTCTCCCGTTAACGGAATGATTCTTTTGAAGCAATTTTCTTCATTTTGATTGGCTTCCGAAGTATTCCCCATATCTTCCAGCATCTTCTTGGGCAGCCTGATTTGCAGTTCGCCCCAAACACGCTCCTCTCTCGCAGAGGCTGACATTGTCACGATTGTTCAACAGAAAATCAACGCAAAACTGGAACAATACAGAAACTTCCGTTAAAAAACTAATAGCAAATAGTTCAGTTGTAGCCACAACATTTTTCTAGCTTTATCAATATCAACTGAAAGGATGGTTAAGTTTAAAGCTTGCATTTGACAGTGCTTAATTTTGTTTTGATATCAAGGTTCAAGGTTGTCAAAAAATGTATTCCTAAGGGGTATCCCTTCCTAAGCTGCAAAGTGCTAAAACTTAACATTTAACTGAAATGATTTATGGAATAACTCACTAAGCCTTGATCAATATAACTTTAAAATTTAAGAAGTAATATAAGATTGATTATTACTTACCGTGAAATATAAAACACCTTGAAATACACTTTATTTTTCAAGGATTTCACTTTAAACCTTGAAATTAAACATAATCAACACTGTACCATGCAAAATCACGTTCAAAACTTCAAACAACTTCAAAAATCCGGAAAGGCGGTAAACGACGGACGCAACTAAATTGCATAAGTTTCGAGCAAACCAATTTTTTTGATAGGGCCGCCATTTTCAAAAGTTTGCTTCCAAAATACTAATTTGCATAAATTCGGAAAAACTTTTTCATGCATAAAACCAATATTTTCAATAGTTTGCAGCCAATATACTAATTTCAATAAAATTCCCCAGCAAACTTCCCCATCCATAAGGCCACTAATTTCAAAAGTTTGCTACAAGAATACTAATTTGGAAAAATTTACCGAAAACAAGAATGAAACTCATGGTTTTTACAAGGAAACCTATTAAGTTATTTACGTTCATAATTTAGCGACTACTTTTAAACCACAATATCAAAGGTTTCACAGGTTTCAAAGCAAATTTGTATTTTGCATAAATTTGATATTTAAAGCAAACTTGATGAAACTCACGATTTTTTCAAGGAAACCTATTAAGTTAGTTACAAAGATAATTTAAAATTTCCATTTTGGATTTATATAACCATTCCACAATTGAAATTTTTATTTTCTTAACATTTGAGTTTTTAACAGGGATTTTTGACATGCATAGTGTTTAACAAGGGATGGTGGAATAAAGGATAAATGTATATAGGGATCTGGGAGTCTTCGACTGCTTGTTCTTAGCTTAGCTTAGCTTAGCTTCGCTTAGATTAGCTTAGCTTCGCTTAGATTAGCTTAGCTTAAATTTGCTTAGCTTAGCTTCGCTTCGCTTAGCTTAGCTTAGCTTAGCTTAGAGTGGCTAGAGTGGTTTAGAGTGGTTAAGAGTGGTTTAGAGTAGTTTAGAGTGGTTTAGAGTGGTTTAGAGTAGTTTAGAGTGGCTTAGAGTGGCTAGAGTGGTTTAGAGTGGTTTAGGGTGGCTTCGCTTAGCTTTGCTTAGCTTAGCTTCGCTTAGCTTAGCTACGCTTAGCTTCGCTTAAATTAGTTTAGCTTCGTTTAGCTTCGTTTAGAGTCGTTTAGCTTCGTTTAGAGTCGTTTAGCTTCGTTTAGAGTCGTTTAGCTTCGTTTAGCTTCGTTTAGAGTCGTTCAGCTTCGTTTAGCTTCGTTTAGAGTCGTTTAGCTTCGTTTAGCTTCGATTAGAGTCGTTTAGCTTCGTTTAGAGTCGTTTAGCTTCGTTTAGCTTCGTTTAGAGTCGTTTAGAGTCGTTTAGCTTCGTTTAGCTACGTTTAGCTTCGTTTAGCTTCGTTTAGCTTCGTTTAGAGTCGTTTAGCTTCGTTTAACTTCGTTTAGAGTCGTTTAGCTTCGTTTAGCTTCGTTTAGCTTCGTTTAGAGTCGTTTAGCTTCGTTTAGAGTCGTTTAGCTTCGTTTAGCTTCGTTTAGAGTCGTTTAGCTTCGTTTAGCTTCGTTTAGCTTCGTTTAGAGTCGTTTAGAGTCGTTTAGCTTCGTTTAGCTTCGTTTAGCTTCGATTAGAGTCGTTTAGCTTCGTTTAGAGTCGTTTAGCTTCGTCTAGCTTCGTTTAGAGTCGTTTAGCTTCGTCTAGCTTCGTTTAGAGTCGTTTAGAGTCGTTTAGCTTCATTTAGCTTCGTTTAGCTTCGTTCAGAGTCGTTTAGCTTCGTTTAGCTTCGTTTAGAGTCGTTTAGCTTCGTTTAGCTTCATTAGAGTCGTTTAGCTTCGTTTAGCTTCGTTTAGAGTCGTTTAGCTTCGTTTAGAGTCGTTTAGCTTCGTTTAGCTTCATTTAGAGTCGTTTAGCTTCGTTTAGCTTCGTTTAGCTTCGTTTAGAGTCGTTTAGAGTCGTTTAGCTTCGTTTAGAGTCGTTTAGCTTCGTTTAGAGTCGTTTAGCTTCGTTTAGCTTCGTTTAGAGTCGTTTAGAGTCGTTTAGCTTCGTTTAGCTTCGTTTAGCTTCGTTTAGCTTCGTTTAGAGTCGTTTAGAGTCGTTTAGCTTCGTTTAGCTTCGTTTAGCTTCGTTTAGAGTCGTTTAGTTTCGTTTAGAGTCGTTTAGTTTCGTTTAGCTTCGTTTAGAGTCGTTTAGCTTCGTTTAGCTTCGTTTAGAGTCGTTTAGCTTCGTTTAGCTTCGTTTAGCTTCGTTTAGAGTCGTTTAGCTTCGTTTAGCTTCGTTTAGCTTCGTTTAGGGTCGTTTAGCTTCGTTTAGCTTCGTTTAGCGTCGTTTAGCTTCGTTTAGCTTCGTTTAGAGTCGTTTAGCTTCGTTTAGAGTCGTTTAGCTTCGTTTAGCTTCGTTTAGAGTCGTTTAGAGTCGTTTAGCTTCATTTAGCTTCGTTTAGCTTCGTTTAGAGTCGTTTAGCTTCGTTTAGAGTCGTTTAGCTTCGTTTAGAGTGGTTTAGCTTCGTTTAGCTTCGTTTAGAGTCGTTTAGCTTCGTTTAGCTTCGTTTAGAGTCGTTTAGCTTCGTTTAGAGTCGTTTAGCTTCGTTTAGCTTCGTTTAGCTTCGTTTAGAGTCGTTTAGCTTCGTTTAGCTTCGTTTAGAGTCGTTTAGCTTCGTTTAGCTTCGTTTAGAGTCGTTTAGCTTCGTTTAGAGTCGTTTTGCTTCGTTTAGCTTCGTTTAGAGTCGTTTAGCTTCGTTTAGCTTCGTTTAGAGTCGTTTAGCTTCGTTTAGAGTCGTTTAGCTTCGTTTAGAGTCGTTTAGCTTCGTTTAGCTTCGTTTAGAGTCGTTCAGCTTCGTTTAGCTTCGTTTAGAGTCGTTCAGCTTCGTTTAGCTTCGTTTAGAGTCGTTTAGAGTCGTTTAGCTTCGTTTAGCTTCGATTAGAGTCGTTTAGCTTCGTTTAGAGTCGTTTAGCTTCGTTTAGCTTCGTTTAGAGTCGTTTAGAGTCGTTTAGCTTCGTTTAGCTACGTTTAGCTTCGTTTAGCTTCGTTTGGCTTCGTTTAGAGTCGTTTAGCTTCGTTTAACTTCGTTTAGAGTCGTTTAGCTTCGTTTAGCTTCGTTTAGCTTCGTTTAGAGTCGTTTAGCTTCGTTTAGAGTCGTTTAGCTTCGTTTAGCTTCGTTTAGAGTCGTTTAGCTTCGTTTAGCTTCGTTTAGAGTCGTTTAGAGTCGTTTAGCTTCGTTTAGCTTCGTTTAGCTTCGATTAGAGTCGTTTAGCTTCGTTTAGAGTCGTTTAGCTTCGTTTAGCTTCGTTTAGAGTCGTTTAGCTTCATTTAGCTTCGTTTAGCTTCGTTCAGAGTCGTTTAGCTTCGTTTAGAGTCGCTTAGCTTCGTTTAGCTTCATTAGAGTCGTTTAGCTTCGTTTAGAGTCGTTTAGCTTCGTTTAGAGTCGTTTAGCTTCGTTTAGCTTCATTTAGAGTCGTTTAGCTTCGTTTAGCTTCGTTTAGCTTCGTTTAGAGTCGTTTAGAGTCGTTTAGCTTCGTTTAGCTTCGTTTAGAGTCGTTTAGCTTCGTTTAGCTTCGTTTAGAGTCGTTTAGCTTCGTTTAGCTTCGTTTGGAGTCGTTTAGAGTCGTTTAGCTTCGTTTAGCTTCGTTTAGCTTCGTTTAGAGTCGTTTAGCTTCGTTTAGCTTCGTTTAGCTTAGCTTCGTTTAGCTTCGTTTAGCTTCGTTTAGCTTAGCTTCATTTAGCTTCGTTTAGAGTCGTTTAGCTTCGTTTAGCTTCGTTTAGAGTCGTTTAGCTTCGTTTAGAGTCGTTTAGCTTCGTTTAGAGTCGTTTAGCTTCGTTTAGCTTCGTTTAGAGTCGTTTAGCTTCGTTTAGAGTCGTTTAGAGTCGTTTAGAGTCGTTTAGCTTCGTTTAGAGTCGTTTAGCTTCGTTTAGAGTCGTTTAGCTTCGTTTAGAGTCGTTTAGCTTCGTTTAGCTTCGTTTAGAGTCGTTTAGAGTCGTTTAGCTTCGTTTAGCTTCGTTTAGCTTCGTTTAGAGTCGTTTAGAGTCGTTTAGCTTCGTTTAGCTTCGTTTAGCTTCGTTTAGAGTCGTTTAGTTTCGTTTAGAGTCGTTTAGTTTCGTTTAGCTTCGTTTAGAGTCGTTTAGCTTCGTTTAGCTTCGTTTAGAGTCGTTTAGCTTCGTTTAGCTTCGTTTAGCTTCGTTTAGAGTCGTTTAGCTTCGTTTAGCTTCGTTTAGCTTCGTTTAGGGTCGTTTAGCTTCGTTTAGTTTCGTTTAGAGTCGTTTAGTTTCGTTTAGCTTCGTTTAGAGTCGTTTAGCTTCGTTTAGCTTCGTTTAGAGTCGTTTAGAGTCGTTTAGCTTCATTTAGCTTCGTTTAGCTTCGTTTAGCTTCGTTTAGCTTCGTTTAGAGTCGTTTAGCTTCGTTTAGAGTCGTTTAGCTTCGTTTAGAGTGGTTTAGCTTCGTTTAGCTTCGTTTAGAGTCGTTTAGCTTCGTTTAGCTTCGTTTAGAGTCGTTTAGCTTCGTTTAGAGTCGTTTAGAGTCGTTTAGCTTCGTTTAGCTTCGTTTAGAGTCGTTTAGCTTCGTTTAGCTTCGTTTAGAGTCGCTTAGCTTCGTTTAGCTTCGTTTAGAGTCGTTTAGCTTCGTTTAGAGTCGTTTTGCTTCGTTTAGCTTCGTTTAGAGTCGTTTAGCTTCGTTTAGCTTCGTTTAGAGTCGTTTAGCTTCGTTTAGAGTCGTTTAGCTTCGTTTAGAGTCGTTTAGCTTCGTTTAGCTTCGTTTAGAGTCGTTCAGCTTCGTTTAGCTTCGTTTAGAGTCGTTCAGCTTCGTTTAGCTTCGTTTAGAGTCGTTTAGAGTCGTTTAGCTTCGTTTAGCTTCGATTAGAGTCGTTTAGCTTCGTTTAGAGTCGTTTAGCTTCGTTTAGCTTCGTTTAGAGTCGTTTAGAGTCGTTTAGCTTCGTTTAGCTACGTTTAGCTTCGTTTAGCTTCGTTTGGCTTCGTTTAGAGTCGTTTAGCTTCGTTTAACTTCGTTTAGAGTCGTTTAGCTTCGTTTAGCTTCGTTTAGAGTCGTTTAGCTTCGTTTAGAGTCGTTTAGCTTCGTTTAGCTTCGTTTAGAGTCGTTTAGCTTCGTTTAGCTTCGTTTAGAGTCGTTTAGAGTCGTTTAGCTTCGTTTAGCTTCGTTTAGCTTCGATTAGAGTCGTTTAGCTTCGTTTAGAGTCATTTAGCTTCGTTTAGCTTCGTTTAGAGTCGTTTAGAGTCGTTTAGCTTCATTTAGCTTCGTTTAGCTTCGTTCAGAGTCGTTTAGCTTCGTTTAGCTTCGTTTAGAGTCGTTTAGCTTCGTTTAGAGTCGTTTAGCTTCGTTTAGCTTCATTTAGAGTCGTTTAGCTTCGTTAAGCTTCGTTTAGAGTCGTTTAGAGTCGTTTAGCTTCGTTTAGCTTCGTTTAGCTTCGTTTAGAGTCGTTTAGCTTCGTTTAGCTTCGTTTAGAGTCGTTTAGCTTCGTTTAGCTTCGTTTAGAGTCGTTTAGAGTCGTTTAGCTTCGTTTAGCTTCGTTTAGCTTCGTTTAGCTTCGTTTAGAGTCGTTTAGCTTCGTTTAGCTTCGTTTAGCTTCGTTTAGCTTCGTTTAGCTTCGTTTAGAGTCGTTTAGTTTCGTTTAGAGTCGTTTAGCTTCGTTTAGCTTCGTTTAGAGTCGTTTAGCTTCGTTTAGCTTCGTTTAGAGTCGTTTAGCTTCGTTTAGCTTCGTTTAGCTTCGTTTAGCTTAGCTTCATTTAGCTTCGTTTAGAGTCGTTTAGCTTCGTTTAGCTTCGTTTAGAGTCGTTTAGCTTCGTTTAGAGTCGTTTAGCTTCGTTTAGAGTCGTTTAGCTTCGTTTAGCTTCGTTTAGAGTCGTTTAGAGTCGTTTAGCTTCATTTAGCTTCGTTTAGCTTCGTTTAGAGTCGTTTAGCTTCGTTTAGAGTCGTTTAGCTTAGTTTAGAGTCGTTTAGCTTCGTTTAGAGTCGTTCAGCTTCGTTTAGCTTCGTTTAGAGTCGTTTAGCTTCGTTTAGAGTCGTTTAGAGTCGTTTAGCTTCGTTTAGCTTCGTTTAGAGTCGTTTAGCTTCGTTTAGCTTCGTTTAGCTTCGTTTAGAGTCGTTTAGCTTCGTTTAGCTTCGTTTAGAGTCGTTTAGCTTCGTTTAGAGTCGTTTAGCTTCGTTTAGAGGCGTTTAGAGGCGTTTAGAGTCGTTTAGCTTCGTTTAGCTTCGTTTAGAGTCGTTTAGCTTCGTTTAGCTTCGTTTAGAGTCGTTTAGCTTCGTTTAGCTTCGTTTAGAGTCGTTTAGCTTCATTTAGCTTCGTTTAGCTTCGTTTAGCTTCGTTCAGAGTCGTTTAGCTTCGTTTAGCTTCGTTTAGAGTCGTTTAGCTTCGTTTAGCTTCATTAGAGTCGTTTAGCTTCGTTTAGAGTCGTTTAGCTTCGTTTAGAGTCTTTTAGCTTCGTTTAGCTTCATTTAGAGTCGTTTAGCTTCGTTTAGCTTCGTTTAGCTTCGTTTAGAGTCGTTTAGAGTCGTTTAGAGTCGTTTAGCTTCGTTTAGCTTCGTTTAGAGTCGTTTAGCTTCGTTTAGAGTCGTTTAGCTTCGTTTAGCTTCGTTTAGAGTCGTTTAGAGTCGTTTAGCTTCGTTTAGCTTCGTTTAGCTTCGTTTAGAGTCGTTTAGAGTCGTTTAGCTTCGTTTAGCTTCGTTTAGCTTCGTTTAGAGTCGTTTAGTTTCGTTTAGAGTCGTTTAGTTTCGTTTAGCTTCGTTTAGCTTCGTTTAGCTTCTTTTAGAGTCGTTTAGCTTCGTTTAGCTTCGTTTAGAGTCGTTTAGCTTCGTTTAGAGTCGTTTAGCTTCGTTTAGCTTCGTTTAGAGTCGTTTAGCTTCGTTTAGCTTCGTTTAGAGTCGTTTAGAGTCGTTTAGCTTCGTTTAGCTTCGATTAGAGTCGTTTAGCTTCGTTTAGAGTCGTTTAGCTTCGTTTAGCTTCGTTTAGAGTCGTTTAGAGTCGTTTAGCTTCATTTAGCTTCGTTTAGCTTCGTTCAGAGTCGTTTAGCTTCGTTTAGCTTCGTTTAGAGTCGTTTAGCTTCGTTTAGCTTCATTAGAGTCGTTTAGCTTCGTTTAGCTTCGTTTAGAGTCGTTTAGCTTCGTTTAGAGTCGTTTAGCTTCGTTTACCTTCATTTAGAGTCGTTTAGCTTCGTTTAGCTTCGTTTAGCTTCGTTTAGAGTCGTTTAGAGTCGTTTAGCTTCGTTTAGCTTCGTTTAGAGTCGTTTAGCTTCGTTTAGCTTCGTTTAGAGTCGTTTAGCTTCGTTTAGCTTCGTTTAGAGTCGTTTAGAGTCGTTTAGCTTCGTTTAGCTTCGTTTAGCTTCGTTTAGCTTCGTTTAGAGTCGTTTAGCTTCGTTTAGCTTCGTTTAGCTTCGTTTAGCTTCGTTTAGAGTCGTTTAGTTTCGTTTAGAGTCGTTTAGCTTCGTTTAGCTTCGTTTAGAGTCGTTTAGCTTCGTTTAGCTTCGTTTAGAGTCGTTTAGCTTCGTTTAGCTTCGTTTAGCTTAGCTTCGTTTAGCTTCGTTTAGCTTCGTTTAGCTTAGCTTCATTTAGCTTCGTTTAGAGTCGTTTAGCTTCGTTTAGCTTCGTTTAGAGTCGTTTAGCTTCGTTTAGAGTCGTTTAGCTTCGTTTAGAGTCGTTTAGCTTCGTTTAGCTTCGTTTAGCTTCGTTTAGAGTCGTTTAGAGTCGTTTAGCTTCATTTAGCTTCGTTTAGCTTCGTTTAGAGTCGTTTAGCTTCGTTTAGAGTCGTTTAGCTTCGTTTTGAGTCGTTTAGCTTCGTTTAGAGTCGTTCAGCTTCGTTTAGCTTCGTTTAGAGTCGTTTAGCTTCGTTTAGAGTCGTTTAGAGTCGTTTAGCTTCGTTTAGCTTCGTTTAGAGTCGTTTAGCTTCGTTTAGCTTCGTTTAGAGTCGTTTAGCTTCGTTTAGCTTCGTTTAGAGT
Source organism: Phalangium opilio (assembly GCF_054372755.1). Classification (NCBI taxonomy): domain Eukaryota; kingdom Metazoa; phylum Arthropoda; class Arachnida; order Opiliones; family Phalangiidae; genus Phalangium; species Phalangium opilio. Next base: position 287,870 of record NW_028324166.1, on the reverse strand, counting down.
CGTTTAGCTTCGTTTAGAGTCGTTTAGCTTCGTTTAGAGGCGTTTAGAGTCGTTTAGCTTCGTTTAGAGTCGTTTAGCTTCGTTTAGCTTCGTTTAGAGTCGTTTAGCTTCGTTTAGCTTCGTTTAGAGTCGTTTAGCTTCGTTTAGCTTCGTTTAGAGTCGTTTAGCTTCGTTTAGAGTCGTTTAGAGTCGTTTAGCTAAACGAAGCTAAACGACTCTAAACGAAGCTAAACGAAGCTAAACGAAGCTAAACGACTCTAAACGACTCTAAACGAAGCTAAACGACTCTAAACGAAGCTAAACGACTCTAAACGAAGCTAAACGAAGCTAAACGAAGCTAAACGAAGCCAAACGAAGCTAAACGAAGCTAAACGACTCTAAACGAAGCTAAACGAAGCTAAACGACTCTAAACGAAGCTAAACGAAGCTAAACGAAGCTAAACGACTCTAAACGACTCTAAACGACTCTAAAGGAAGCTAAACGAAGCTAAACGAAGCTAAACGACTCTAAACGACTCTAAACGAAGCTAAACGAAGCTAAACGAAGCTAAACGACTCTAAACGAAGCTAAACGAAGCTAAACGAAGCTAAACGACTCTAAACGACTCTAAACGAAGCTAAACGAAGCTAAACGACTCTAAACGAAGCTAAACGAAGCTAAACGAAGCTAAACGACTCTAAACGAAGCTAAACGAAGCTAAACGACTCTAAACGAAGCTAAACGAAGCTAAACGAAGCTAAACGAAGCTAAACGACTCTAAACGAAGCTAAACGACTCTAAACGAAGCTAAACGAAGCTAAACGAAGCTAAACGAAGTTAAACGAAGCTAAACGAAGCTAAACGACTCTAAACGAAGCTAAACGAAGCTAAACGAAGCTAAACGAAGCTTAACCACTCTAAACCACTCTAAGCCACTCTAAACTACTCTAAACTACTCTAAACCACTCTAGCCACTCTAAGCTAAGCTAAGCTAAACTAGCTTAGAGTGGCTTAGAGTGGTTTAGGGTTGTTTAGAGTGGCTTAGAGTGGAAGGAAACCTATTAAGTTATTTACGTTCATATTTTAGCGACTATTTTTATACCATAATATCAAAGGTTTCACAGGTTTCAAACCAAATTTGTATTTTGCTTAAATTTGATATTTAAAGCAAACTTGATGAAACTCACGATTTTTTCAAGGAAACCTATTAAGTTAGTTACAACGTTAATTTAAAATTTCCATTTTGGATTTATATAACCATTCCACAATTGAAATTTTTATTTTCTTAACATTTGAGTTTTTAACAGGGATTTTTGACATGCATAGTGTTTAACAAGGGATGGTGGAATAAAGTATAAATGTATATAGGGATCTGGGAGTCTTCGACTGCTTGTTCTTAGCTTAGCTTATCTTAGCTTAGCTTAGCTTCGCTTAGCTTAGCTTAGCTTCGCTTAGCTTAGCTTAGCTTCGCTTAGCTTAGCTTAGCTTAGTTTAGGTTAGCTTAGCTTAGCTTCGCTTAGCTTAGCTTAGAGTGGCTAGAGTGGTTTAGCGTGGTTTAGAGTAGTTTAGAGTGGCTTAGAGTGGCTAGAGTGGTTTACAGTGGTTTAGAGTGGTTTAGATTAGTTTAGAGTGGTTTAGAGTGACTTAGAGTGGTTTAGAGTGGTTTAGAGTGGCTTAGAGTGGTTTTGAGTGGTTTAGAGCGGTTTAGAGTGGTTTAGAGTGGCTTAGAGTGGTTTTGAGTGGTTTAGAGTGGCTTAGAGTGGCTAGAGTGGCTTAGAGTGGTTTAGAGTGGCTTAGAGTGGCTAGAGTGGTTTAGAGTGCTTTAGAGTGGCTTAGAGTTACAGAGTGGTTTAGAGTGGTTTAGAGTGGCTTAGAGTGGCTAGAGTGGTTTAGAGTGGTTTAGAGTGGCTTAGAGTGGCAGAGTGGTTTAGAGTGGCTAGAGTGGTTTAGCTTAGCTTCGCTTAGCTTAGCTTAGCTTAGCTTAGCCTCGCTTAGCTTAGCCTCGCTTAGCTTAGCCTCGCTTAGCCTCGCTTAGCTTAGCTTAGCTTAGCTTCGCTTAGCTAAGCGAAGCTAAGCTATTCTAAGCTAAGCTATGTCTTTTCTCTGTTATTTCAACATAGTATAATAAATTAAAATGTTCCTCCTACCACGGGTAAATAATTCTACATCAACAAGAAATTAGTGTTGCCCAATTCACGTTTTCGCCGTTCTGTGTTGGTTGGCGACGAGTAGACCACTATGATCAATACGGTAATCCAACTATGGGCCTACTTTATTCTGCAGTACTCGCTTCAGGGTCATTAATACTTTAGTCCAGGAATGACATTTTACGAGTTTGTTCTTTCCCCCATACCTAGTTCCAGTTTTTAAATACGGCATAAACACTATTCCAAGTATACATATTTTATTCCTGTTCGTTATTATGCCATGTTCCCATTATACTTTATTCCACCATCCCTTGTTAAACATTATGCATGTCAAAAATCCCTGTTAAAAAACTTAATGTTAATAAAATTTAATTGTGAAATGGTAATATAAATTCGAAATGGAAATTCTAAATTAATGTTGTAATTAACTTAATAGATTTCCTTGAAAAAACCATGAGTTTCATCGAGTTTTCTTGTTTTATACTTTTCATGCAAAATAAAATTGATTTTGAAACCTGTGAAACCCTCGATAATATGGTATAAAATTAATCGCTAAATTATGAGCGTAAATAACTTAATAAGTTTCCTTGAAAAATCCATGAGTTTCATCGAGTTTTCTTGTTTTATACTTTTTTATGCAAAATAAATTTGGTTTGAAACCTGTGAAACCCTTGATATTATGTTATAAAATTAATCGCTAAATTATGAGCGTAAATAACTTAATAGGTTTCCTTGAAAAAACCATGAGTTTCATCGAGTTTTCGGTAAATTTATGCAAATTAGTATTCTTGTAGCAAACTTTTGAAATTATGGGCCTTAAGCATGGGGAAGTTTGTTGGTGAATTTTATGCAAATTAGTATATTGGCTGCAAACTAATGAAAATACTGGCCTTATGCAAGATAAAGTCTCAGAATTTACGCAAATTAGTATTTTGGAAGCAAACTTTTGAAAATGGCGGCCTTATGCAAAAAAATTGGTTTCCTGCAAACTTATGCAAATTAGTAGCGTCCTAAACAACCGAGTCAGATCTTATCAGACGTCACTTTGAAGGTAGTGTCGTCTGCTACATACAGTTGAGATAAAGTGGAGTATTATACATGGAGTAAAATTATTTAATTGGTTTTCACTAATGCCGTTTATATTTAGTTTCTCTACTTAATTTTATTAAAGAACTAGGGCCCTACAGTTCGCGAACTACAACTTGTGTAGAACGTATCACAGTTATAAATTTGCATTTCCTATGGAGTAATTTTACGGCAGTGACAATCAAAGCGTCAATAAACACGACCTTTTTCTCCTTAAATAGTGCTCCATGGTGTCAGATTGCTAACAACCAATGGAAAGTAATAAGTAATTCAATTGACGCCGCAAAATGCGTCTACTAAAGGATTGTTTCGGACCAATTAATTTCTAAATTCCCATTAAGACAAAGAAATTGAAATAGCTGGTTTTAATTTAATTAATAAAATGTAATATTGCACAATAAAATAGTATGGTGATACAGATCCAGACATAAAAAACAGGGTTATTACAGTGTAAGGTTAAAATTGGTGGGGCATTCAGGAGTAGATAAGGGAGGCTTCCCAGGCATTCTTCCTACGAACTCCGTCCAGTTCGTCTTGGGTGTCCGTGATGCCGCTAATTACCGGCAGAGCGTCAGCCTCGCTCCTCCGCAATTGAATATTGAAGACAACTACAAACAGCAACCCGAATAAAATCGCCACTCCCATGATACTCAGTAATGGAACTGAAAATCAAAAACAGTCCAGAGTTCCGAAGTCTGTCCTATTGGGTAAATCGTATTTCAAAGTTTGTCTTACTGGAGTCATCTTGGGGTTGTACCATGCTGTGAAATCGGGTCGCTTTGAAATGCGTGCACACTTGTTTCTTCATGTCGGTGGCGTTCAGATCTGTACTGGCGTATTCACGGAGTAAAATGTAAAACAGACCTTGGATATGGCTGCAACCATAGAGAAATCAGTATTAAAAAGATTTAAAGCGAAACCAGACAATGTAGTTGTCCCCCTTGGCCACGCGTTTTATAAAAGTTGACGGTAGAACTGGGTTTTTTTGACCTTGAAAATCAAGGTCATTCGCTTCTTAGTCTTACCCACAAATAATGATGAAACCAGTACTGGTGGCTTCCGGTATGACGCGGAAACAGAATTCGGCCGAAAGTTCCAGACCGACGGGAAAAGCGGCGTACCCGAAAAATCCAATCAACCCGGAGGATGTCATCACTAAGTACTTGTACTCGTAACGAGATGTCTACATTGTCAAGACGGTCAACTTAACTATAGTGACGGTTCACCTTGATAACATTGCTCAAGTACAACGCGATTTGAGCAATTGAAAGAAAGCGTTTACTGACCACTATGAATGCCCCAAAGGCGGCTAACATCAGGGGGATAAGGACCTTCATGGCGATGTTGAGTTTAATCTTTTTGCCAACCAGGAAACTGGTCAAAGCGGCACCAATCAGGCCACAACCTAATAGAGCTATTGAACAATATCCAGCGAAGTCCTTAACGAGATTCATTAAGTTAATTAATTCACTGAAAAATAAAGTTTATTATTATATGACTGACGTTGTCGAATCCACGAGCGCACAGAATCTCTTCCATACTGGCCACGATTAAATCGGAAATTCCCAAAATACTTCCGGTGGCCAGCATCAAAGCCAGGAAGTTCCAACTGGTCACTAGCTTTATACGAATACATTCGGACGTTGTTTTTAAGTTTACCAGTTCGTAACTCATATCTACTTTAAATTCATAATTTTTGTCACCTTAAAGATGACGGGTATGTAGGGATAGTCCGTCGTAATGGCCGCACTTCCGCTCGGCGGCGTCGGTGGCGCTGATTTTCTTACGAACGCCAAGGTCAACAAGAGAGCTACCAGAGATGGCACAGTCCACATTCTGTTCATGCATTTGATGCCGCATATTTGATCATTGACGACAAATGGCGTGACTCCGCTGGCTATCAACTGACCCAACAAACTGGACATGACGATGAAAGAAGTTGCCAATAACCTTTGTTTATCGGGAAACCACGTTTCGGCCAATTTGGTCGGTATACACAGAAGCAAGGGTTGGGCCAAGGCGGCCACCACTTGTCCACTCAGGGCCAACGTGTAGGATTGCGTGAAACTATCCGCCAATCGGATAGCCGCTCCGACAGCGTTGAAAACGCTACCCAAGATGATCTAATATTACGAACGCGATACTAAGATTAAGCGTGGATCTTATAAACCCTACAGAGGATGTGATAAGTGAATAGTAGCTTTTTGAACCATACTAAAATATATTATAACGGAACAGTACGAGGCCATTTCGAATAGCACCGCGTGCTAAGACTTCCGGAGAATGACGGTACACTTATGAAGGTGGTACGAATTTACTTACAGCGTAGGATAGTCCGTGTTTGTCCACGAGTCTGACAGAGACGAGTCCAGAAACGACTGTCGAAATGGGAAAGACCAACGAAAACCAATTGATTCTTGTTTCTTCAACGTTGTAATATTTGGAAGCTATATTGGCAATGGGCGCGTACGAAAGCCATAACTAGATATAAAGAAGCGAAATCTCTCAATGGTTCTTGAATGGTGTCTCTCTTGTACAGTACTTACTATAGCGTTGGTTACGTTGAGAAGGGCGACAATTCCAATGACGATCCATCTTCTCCGGTACAAGACGTATCCCGTTTCCGTTTCCTGACTGAGGTCGCTGCTAGTGTCGCTGGATATTTCGTCAATCGCCATATTGTAAAACTACACACCACTTAAATTGTTGTTCGAGGACAATGTTTACGAGATACGAAAAGAGATTCGATGACAATTTCAGCACGTGCTCGCTTAGGGTGGGCGTTCCCGAGTCAGAACTCTCTCCGTTTGTACTCGTTTCGATAAGGTTCCCATTATCGCAATTTCAATAACGGATAAGAGACAACGCGGAGATAAACGTACAAACATTCTTCTTTTATTTGATCTTTTACCAAAATTCCAATTTCCAACTACATTAAAAACTGTAGCAATTTAACAACATTTAAAAATAACACTTCTCTTTTTTAATGGCATATTTTTAAGGTTGTTTTTTTAATCCTTCGATAGCCTGTAAGTTAACCCTTTCCAGTATAGGCCTAGATTATAAGCGTAAGTTCATAAGATATGTTCATTCCATAAGTTTGTTAATCTCTGGTTACAAATTACTTGAGCTTGTCATCTACTGACGTAGGTCTTAAATTCTGGTAAAGCGAAGACACCTGGTGAGGCCCTGCTGTCAAATTTGGGGTTAGTAATGCAGACTAACTTGGTCCTGCATGCAAAATTAACCACCACCGAGTGTAGGACTTCAATTGACTCGCTTCCGTCGTTTTATAATATTATTCCCATACTACTCTTAATTATCCTTGGAACCTCAAGGATAGTTAATAGCTTCGGTCTCAGTATTAAAAGTTACCATTTAAACGAAGGAAATAATCATGTTTCCAAGATAAACATCATACTGGGCCACTTATTTTGTTATTCATTTTATTCTACACGCTCGTTAACTATTCCGACACTTAAGAGTGGTTTACCCCTCGGCTTATATAAGATACTCAAGTCGAAATGTCGCCTGATGAAATCGGGATTGGAGTTGTTCGTCGGCGTCATTTAATTAAAGAAATTGGCTTTTATTGGAGTGACTGTCTGGCGTCATGATTTTGAAGGCGAATCGAGATCAGATATTGGAAGGTGCATGGTTTCTCCTTGACGAGTTCGGTTAATGAACCGCCGTCTGCTAGAAAAACCAGATCACCAGAGACGCACTCACTCTAGGGGCAGAGAGAGAGAGAGAGAGAGAGAGAGAGAGAGAGAGAGAGAGAGAGAGAGAGAGCTTTCTTGTTTTTAGAAATAATACCTATCATAAGAACTTCTTAATGGTCTCTCACTTTCTCCCCGAGGGCCTAACACCTTCCCTAACGACAACATGGTTAAAACACATTTCTCATATTTTCCGCCTTACAAAAACCCCGTATCTCTCTTCAAGCATAAGTTCGTGAGATGTGTTACATGATAAGTATGACTCTACCTATACTTCGTAATGCTACTGAGAGACTTACAGCTCGAGATAACTAGTTCGAGAAGGAGAACGACGGAAGCGAGTCAATTGAAGTGCTACACTCGGTTTTTCAGGACCTATTTAGTCTGTATACTAAACTTCACGATAAGCTCTCAGTAAACAGTGACAATCTTATGGAGGATATCTTATGAACTTATGCTAGCGTTTTGTCAAAATAACTATATCTAATGTCTGCAAATCATGTTTTACTTGAAAACATTTCTCTTTATACTTTGTAAATCGTTACTTTAGGCGTGGTAGTTAGTTGTAAGTTGCTCACATGGCTTCACGTACTTTCGAAGATACGTTCTTTTGGATTTCATTGGCGCGTCGTAGTCTGTCTAAAGTTTGTTTGAAGGGAAGGGAAGGGAAGGTAGAGTTAGAGACAGACATCTTGTTAATCTGGAATATTTTCACGTACGAAGACAAATTGAAACAAGCGACTTGTAATTACATTTTCCCACCGAAGAACCTTGACATTTTTTTAATACGGGGAAATTTATAATTGCCCAAATTTGATTGCGCAGAAGTAATTAAACAGAAATCTCAAGAAAATTTAAAGCGAAAGTCGCGCCATTGATACATTGTCACTTTCCAGGGTATCCACTCTTGAAATTTGTTAAATCCCATGATGACAATTTTCTGTAGAAAAAGGGAGAATGAAATGGCCAAACAACCATTTTTTCTAACGACTTAAAAATTATGAAAATCACTTCAAAATTATTAACAAAAACTTAGCCTCAGGGAACTGTTATTTGGAAATGAAGTTTGATTTCCCGATAAACGATTCGAGTGGCGACTATCCCTTGAAGTTAAACACGTGACGTGGAAACCACGCCCTTTTAGGGTATCAAGGTAGGAAGAACGTTACATTTTATTTTAATCCGCGCGCTGCATCATTGAGGCGAGTGGCGTTGAGATTAACGGACAGATAGGTATAACGAGGTATAAGGGAGATTTAGATTAGTGTGCACGGCTCGCCCATATTACCGTTCTCATTTCCTCAAAATGTTGTTGGCCCGAAGACAACACGCGCCTCCAAGCAGCGCCTTTCACTTCCTCCTTTTAACACTAACGTGCGTCTTTACAATATGCGGTAAGATGCTTTCAAATACTATATTCACTTGCTTTTATTACGAAAAAGAGTTATTAAATATTAAGAATAAAATCTGCTTCTTGAGTTAATTCAAAATTTCACCTCGATCAACTTCTTTACAATAATAATAATAATAATAATAATAATCAAAATTTTGATCTGGAAATAATTTTGAAGCGAAAAAGGGGTTCAATATACATAGTTTACAGACTAGGTGGATTCATACCATTTACACAAGGAGGTCCTGACCTCAGGTGGTACGCATGGAGACTTGACTCACTCAAAAGTTAGGCCTTCTTGCGTAAATGGTACACATCCTTCTAATCTGTACGACGTAAACTATCTATTAGAGAAGAGAAAATGAATTTCGCGGGTGTTCATTTCTCAGAATGCAACAATTTCCACCACGTGGAATGGAGGTTCGGTCCATTGGTCACTCTCGAGAACTTATCAACAATTAAACCAAAGAGTATCCACCACCAAGAAGGTGGCTCGGCCGCCTCCACTACCGCCTCACCAACGACTACAGACGCAGTTCCTCTTAAAGGTAACTATCTAGTCCTTAACCCTTAAATAATGGCGCACTAAATATTACTGTACGTGTACAGCCGAAGTTTGCCGTCAACCGGCGGAGAGCGGTTTGTGTTACGCGGCCATTACGAGGGTCTACTTCAACTTCGAGAACAAAACGTGCGAGAACTTTCTCTGGGGAGGATGCAACAAAAACGACAACAATTTCGCTTCCAAAGAAGAGTGCGAAACATTCTGTAATGGTAAGCCGATTCGCGTACCTTCATTTTAATCTCGATTAAGTTAATCGCTTATAACAGAACGTAATCAATGTAACAAAGCGCTCTCCTAAAGGCCCTTTCAGACGGTACAATATTTTAACTCATTTAGATGAGTCAACTAGCTAGGTCGTGTGAGTAGAAGTTGAACAACCAACAAATCTTTTGAATTTTTATAACGCCTCAGATCTCGAGCTCGGGTTTTGAAGTGAGAAAGTGATAACCTGATTGGCTAGTTGATTTTGCCATGCGCAGAACCCGTTCGTTTAACCCCAAAGACTCAGACTCTAAACCAATCAGAAAAATAAGGGTTTTTTTTCGTCGCTCAACGACAGATGGTACTACAGTCAACTAGCTTTGTTAGTCACGTGATCCTATATCCCTTGATGTAGACTAGACCAAGCCAACTTGTTTATTTATTTATTTATTGCTTGGGTCTATTTTTGTTGACTAAACCATTTGACCCATCTAGTTGAGTCAAAAGTTGTACAGTCTGAAAGGGGCTTTAGAATATTAACATATCATTGACCTATTTGTAATAAATACTTGACGGAAGTAGAATAGGGTGTTTTGGTCGATTGTCAAAATCAAATTCAAGGAACTTGCAATTCGTGATTTCGTTTTTGTTTATCGATAAAAATCAATTTCCTTAATAGACTATTTATTTTTATTTTTCATTCAGGTGTTGAATGAAGAAACGAAGAAAGAAAGAGAGAAAACTGGTTCGAAACGAAAATACTTTTCTTGTAAAAAATATAATTGCCACCGCTTCTAACAAAAGCGCCTTCTATTCATTAAAGATTTATTTTTATACTTCCAATTACTTCAATTATTTAATTGTACAGTGCATCTTAAAGGGAGGGTGAAATGAAAAAAAAAGCAATTACCACCCTCCTCCAATAATCCTATCCTACGAATTGCAACTTGCCCAATTCTTAAATTGTTCCGAGCGTATGGTGGAGGGGAGGGGAGAATGGCTGGCAATGCGTATAGTAGGGATAGGAACAGGGGGCAGGCGCCCACTTAGCGCGATTGACGCCAGGGCGGGGGCCCACCTAGGCTGCCTGCCTGCCCTTAAGAATAAAAGAATAAAAACGGGCCGAATGTTAGAGAGAAAATAAAAGATAAATAACATTCTTCATTCGAGTTTCACCCTTGAAATGGCTACGAATTGGGCCCAAATTCAACGTAAATCGGAGTCATTGTAAGAGTGCTGGCTAGCATACCTTGGAGAGTTTTTACTTTATTTTCCGCTACAGCTTTTTACGGTTAAGCGCTTTCACTCCAGACGACTACTATGGCTAGCTCCAACGAAAAAATATATAAAATGGATGAACAAAAGAAACAGAATTCGCCAAACCTTTCTCTTTTAGCTCAACTCCGGTTCATCCATTGGCTGAAAGCGACTAGAGTGGAAGGCGACGAACAACACCCTTCTTGGTTTTGGTAGAAAATACCATTCAAACTATCTTCGAGATAAAAATGATGGAGCCTTTAGTCCAACCTTCAACAAATATAGAAGACTTTAACTAACAAACGACACTTTTTAATTCTCGCTAATTTTAATCTGATAGTGGCGAGAGGTTTAGTATTTAACATCTCGAGAACGCTTGGCTCAAGGTTACTAAAAGAGGTTTTCACCATTAAAAGGTGTTGAAAGATAGTTGGTAACCAAAAGGCATGATTACGGAGAGGAATTCTAGCAGTTCGGTATAGTTTTGAACTAGTAATTAGGCCTAGTAATCGAGTAACTTAGCTAACTGGTGCGGGGCCTGACATACACAGCGCGCTAATTAAGTAATTACAACTGAGAACTTTTACTGAGGATCTAATCAGTGAATTAGTGACTCATTTTGATCCAGGAAGACTGGAAAATTAAGTAAAACAATTTAAAATTGGCAGTCCTACTAGATTCTATTCTATCTTCGGGGGTATTTCCAGGTTTAACTAGAGCTAAGACATCTTCATTCGCCTTGGACAAAGTGAACAAGAGAGAGAAGGGGGAGTAGGGACGGGGGAGGAAATGGTTTGTACGAAAGCTGTGACCAGGCAATTTAAAGATATAGATTACCAATAAAAAGTGACCCGAGTGCGGCCATTTAACCATTCGAGAACTGCCCGACCGAGACCCCCCCCCCCAATCCCTGCCTAGCTTCTCTCAGACTCTACGCACTTGGGCTATAGCTACGGAGCCACACCGGAGAGAGCATCCATTTCGACAGAGGAGACGAAACACATACGCAGAACACAATGTCGTAAGTTCAAATTATTAACACTTTCAGTCCTTTCAATTCTTGTTGGTCTAGTATGGCAGACAACACTGTGCTAAGATGTATCTTCAGAAAGTTGTCCTTTGTGTGATTAGTTCTTTGGGAACAGTCACAACTCGATAATTTCCCAATTTGAAGTTCAAACAGTGCAAACAGCTTTATTTGCTTGAGATCTTGGTCAAGGTTAAGACGGGGGCCAGCCCCAGGGCACTAAGCCTTCAATTAACCCTCCTGTCCTATCCCGGAACCCTTCCCTCCTCCCCTCGAATTGACCATCTTGATTTTTATGAGCACGAGGGGAATCGCCTCTAGGCCACCACCGCTTTTTGTTCAAGGTTAGATGACACCTAAAACAAATTGCCTATTTAGGTCTGACACTCTCGTAAAATGGGGTGTTGACTCGCGAGAGAGACACGCAAACCCTTTAAGCCATAGTTATCACTTCCGATAACTGGCTAAAAATGTTAGGGAGGTTCCCATTGCAGAAGAAGAAAACTTTTAAGGCTAACAACATTCTTCGCCGAATTTCAAGTTATCACCTTTTTGTTACGAAAGAGAGATATTTGCTCAATTGTAGGTCCTTCGAAATTGTTCGTTCGTCCAAGAGGTTATTGATTTCATTCTCGGGTCCCGGCCACCCAAAAAAAAAGAAAAGAAACAAAAACTTTCTTCCTTGGAGGAATTTTCACGGTGGCCACGGATCGAGGGGTCCCGAGTAGTAAGGCTCCCGAACGCGAGCGACTATTGAAGTGATTCGAGTGAAAACTCCGGCAAAAAGAAGAACTCTTAGACTTTCTCCCATAGGCCATAGACCATCGAGATTTCCAGCAACTATCCCGGGTTCCATTCGGAAATACGACGCCATCAAAGTCAGACTCGAAATGGCTTGAGTTTCCAATCGAAATGGTTCATCCCTTCGTGAAGGACCGTTTCGAGAAACTATAAATTTGAACGTTGTTTGGAGAAAGTATACTTTAAGAACGAGTGGAAAAGTTAGTCGAGAGGTCGGACGCTTAACATTAAGAGAACGGCTTCCCAATTACTTTCATGGACAATTTGAGCCAAGTGTTAGAGGCCTCGACTCTCGAGGGGGAGGGAGAGAGGTAGTCCGCGTTTTGTTCAGTCCTCTTAGGAGGAATAAAATTAATGAACGGAAAATAATAGTGGCAGTTTCTCTTTTCGTAACTAAGATATCAAGGAATTGACACATTGACTCACACGCCCCCGCCCCCTTTCCCCCTCCCCCCCAAAAAACTAACGCTATACTTGCCAAGTAAAAAACAAAAACGAAATGGGCGCGTGAAATCATCCACTTTTACTTTAGTACCAGAACTTTGTTCGCACTTTGAAAAATAAATAAATAACAGACACTAAGATATAGTTTAAGTAAAGGGCCATCATAGAGGATATACAGTAGAGTAGACACTTTAGCCTTTACCAATATTCGGAAGTAAAAATGGGAAGTGGAAAATTCGGAAGTAAAAAAGGGAAGTGGAAAATTCGGAAGTAAAAATGGGAAGTGGAAAATTCGGAAGTAAAAAAGGGAAGTGGAAAATTCGGAAGTAAAAATGGGAAGTGGAAAATTCGGAAGTAAAAATGGGAAGTGGAAAATTCGGAAGTAAAAATGGGAAGTGGAAAATTCGGAAGTAAAAATGGGAAGTGGAAAATTCGGAAGTAAAAAAGGGAAGTGGAAAATTCGGAAGTAAAAATGGGAAGTGGAAAATTCGGAAGTAAAAATGGGAAGTGGAAAATTCGGAAGTAAAAATGGGAAGTGGAAAATTCGGAAGTAAAAAAGGGAAGTGGAAAATTCGGAAGTAAAAATGGGAAGTGGAAAATTCGGAAGTAAAAAAGGGAAGTGGAAAATTCGGAAGTAAAAATGGGAAGTGGAAAATTCGGAAGTAAAAATGGGAAGTGGAAAATTCGGAAGTAAAAAAGGGAAGTGGAAAATTCGGAAGTAAAAATGGGAAGTGGAAAATTCGGAAGTAAAAATGGGAAGTGGAAAATTCGGAAGTAAAAATGGGAAGTGGAAAATTCGGAAGTAAAAATGGGAAGTGGAAAATTCGGAAGTAAAAAAGGGAAGTGGAAAATTCGGAAGTAAAAATGGGAAGTGGAAAATTCGGAAGTAAAAATGGGAAGTGGAAAATTCGGAAGTAAAAAAGGGAAGTGGAAAATTCGGAAGTAAAAATGGGAAGTGGAAAATTCGGAAGTAAAAATGGGAAGTGGAAAATTCGGAAGTATAAATGGGAAACTTCAATTCCGGTTTTTTCTGTACATGACGTATCATCATTGGTCGAAAATTTTCGTCCGTGTCACTGTATGTCTTCTATGGAGGCGTAGAGTAATATTAAGACAAAGGTAAGAAACCAAGTACCGGAAGTAGCTCCAATATTCTTTTCGAAATTTAATTTAGCGTTAAAACTTTGAGGGAATTTCATTTGCTAATTTCTTGCCTAATTATTCAAAAATCTAGCGTAGTAAGAGCGTGTCAGGCTACATTTATATTTGCAATTACGCGCTCTCTTCGTATTGTAGAGTCAGACTCAGTAAGGAGGAGAAGTGGCTGGCTCGGGGGGGTGGGCGGGGGATTGCGATAAAACAGCTCGTGGAAACAAAATAAAAATCACATAAGCTCCAGCTATTAAAACAATAAATCAAGACTCGATTCTTTTAAGAGCTAGAGAAAGATACGTAACATACACGCGTACATACATACATACATATCCAACCTCATAAGAAAACAACTAATGGCTTTACTAAGTTACTAAACAAATTACTCCACCACACTCGTTTTGCTAATGGATAGGCTTATCGTGGATATGTTTAATTACTACCGTATTATGAATTTCGAACTAGGCGCAAAAGCTGGCCACCGAGGAGGAAAGAGCTAGGTCACGTGGGGAATAGGAACTATACCTCTCTGGAAACTCTGAGTCCTGAGTGGTGGGTTTGAAATTGCGCTCATCTCCTGGCTCATGCGCAGAGAGATGGAATACGAATTTCCCTCTCATTCACATGGTTGGGTACGTGGTAGGGGGTTACAATTCATATTTTGTCTCGCTCCGCAACGGGCGTCTAAGAGATGAGAATCCATCATAATCCGTAGTAGCTAAATAGAAATTAAGCCACCAGGTTATCGTCGTTATTCCTACAGACTTGGAGTGTGGAACTAGTTTACTTATGTCAATAGAGAAATCAAACGTATAAAAACAAAGCGAACCCCATTCCTTTAATAAAGGATTTATAGGACAATATCGGTTGTCATTGAACCGAGGATATCACCAGGGTCTTCCAGGCTTGGAATAACGCTGACCGGTGACATCGACGTATCTTCGAGAGTTGAGAACTCGATGGTAGAAGGGATGTTATAGATGAAAAAGGTTGTTTCTTTCAGGGCCATTTATCTTGCCATGAAAACCACTTGTAAATATATATCTATAAGATATAGGCATCCAGAGATATTATACGCTTCCCTCAAAACAGAGTTTCAAAGACTCGCTCCGACAAAAATACCACGCTAACTAAAAGTCTGACAAACACCAAATTCACGCTCAAAACGAGTTCGATGGGAACCATTTTGATGACCTTCTTCAAGTCAAGGTCATGATGAAGTTGAAATTATAATCTCGTCGTTACGGTATTCAGATTGGTGTAGTACCAAAGGCAAATAGAATTAAGAGAAAGTAATTAGGCCTTAAGAAGAGAGTGCCCAGCGATATTATGTTTACCCTTCAAGTCTCGAATTAAATGGCATTTGCTTCAAGGAGATTATCGTAGAATTAGTAGTGCAAGTAAACCTAGTGCTGCGGAACACGCGTACGCAGGGCCGGCTTGTCCTTTGGGCCTAGATGGACACTGGCCCAAGGGGCCCCCCAAACATATAGCCTTTGAGGGAGCCCTGTGATTCCTATTTTTATTTGAATA
This sequence comes from Phalangium opilio, assembly GCF_054372755.1. Lineage (NCBI taxonomy): Eukaryota > Metazoa > Arthropoda > Arachnida > Opiliones > Phalangiidae > Phalangium > Phalangium opilio. Next base: position 272,565 of record NW_028324166.1, on the reverse strand, counting down.
TGGGGCCCATGCCCGGGAGCCAGTAACCCTTTTATACCACTAGGGGGCAGTAAATACTCTTTTTCTCGTCAGCTACGATCTCGCACTTATTATTTTTGAACAATTCTCATCGTCAGACTTTCTTTGGAGAGAGATTGCTCGGTTATTTTTGTGTTGGGTTGGGTGCGGGCTTGGCACGGGCATCAATAATAAGTGCGGGGTGGGCAGGCGGGCGAGTGGGCTGGGGCCCCAGGCGCTAACAGTCCAAGGCGTGGTTGCCAATAGTCCCGGATCTTCGGATGGCCGCCGGTGGTGTGGGTGGAGGAACAATCTCTGGGACTGCCATCCATCAAGGAGAAAGTTTTTGACACTGGGCACAGACTATTATTACCCCTCACACTGACACCCCAACCCAACTCCTACGTCTACTTGAGGGTTAAACTCCCCTTCCACAATCGAGTCTAGATGAAAAAAAATATGATATTTTATTGACAAATCTACTTAAAGCTTCGTAGCTCGCTTACTCGAGTTTTTGAATCATGAAATAATAATATTCTGATTTAGCGAGACTCCTTTTAAAAACCGGTGTAAAATGCAAATGCAAACGTCAACGCGTAGAGTATGATTGCCTTCGATAGAGATGTCCCTTGGCGTACGCGTTCACGCTTTCATATTTGAAAATACAAGTCTCATTAAAGGACAAGTGTTATGAAAAATAAAATAATTTAAACATCGCTTACGATTTTTTAGAAAAACTAAATTTCTCTTAAAAACAAACCTACACTCCCTAAAACTGCAGTTTAAGTTTGCGTGGTCTAGCATCCTACTTAACCATACATAGCCTTATACAGCGTGAGTTGGTACCTGACTTTAAATTAAACAGCGTGACCTGGTCCAAGACTTAACCTTATCATTAGCAAGGGGGAAAATACTCCGACTCGTGAAATCAGGTAAATTCTAACGTCATAGTACCTTTAGAGGTACTGCTTTCCTAGTACTTAACACTATAGCTTGAATGGTATAGTGACAGCCCGTGTTATCATACGAAACAGTCAAACGTAGTCAAAGGCTGGACTCTGCCATGACTTAATACCCTTTATCTAAAAAAGGGCCTTGGCGTCTTTCGGAATCGATTCGGGTTCACGCTTGATTTAACACCTGTAGCTGAATCGAGGCGTGTTTGCAGGGAGGGAAGGCCGCTGTAATTATAGCGTTATGTCTGGTTCACTGTCAATAAACTGTCCGTTTACTAAGTAACTCTAATTCCAACGGGGAAATCAGAATAGACCCATTCAAATGGCAAATTAACTACATCGATTAAAGTACACTCTCATTCAGTGTAGAACATAAAAAACTCGTACAATAAGCCAAGTTGTTTTTATATTTCCCGAGACAATTCTTAGATGGAAAACATTTTAATGGGATAATTCGACCGAGAACAAAAGTGGTGGAGAAATAGAAAGAGACGGGGATTCAAGTTGTATTAGCTTAGATTTGGTTAGGTTCAATGGGAGGTCACTCGTAAATGTGACGCTGGACACTATAAACTTCCTGTTATTTATATTTGCTCTTGATGAAGTGCATTTCATTGTCAACATTTAAAGGGATCTACGATGCGCGTGTCAAGAACTATATTTTGAAGTACTACCGTAGCGTTACCATTTCACGCAGTAGTGATTGGGAAATATCACGTGACTGTAAGCGTTGAACGACTCTTTCCACGTCCATCCTCAATGCGCTTTGAAAACGTTACGAAACTCAGGCATGCCCAGTAGAGCTCTATTTGAAGGAAGCTAAGCATGATTAGGCCTCGCCCCTACGTGACGCATTAAGCATCCCTTTAATTTTAAACATTACCATCCTCAAATTAATTTTTCAATGAAAAAAAATTACAATATTTTTAACGTCAGCTATATAGGCAAGCTATTAAATCAAAATCCCCCAAAAATGTAAATCTAAGAACACTTATTAACGTGTAATTAAAACCAAGTTCTGACAGGGGGTTAACCCAACATTATAGAGTGAGAGGGGGTACGTTTATTCTTGTGGCAAAAAGCGGGACAGCCTAAAAGAAGCATATGATTTAAATAATAGCTTGAGCGTGGGAGAGGGGGTTAGGTGGGGGTTGGGCCCCCGAAACGAATCCCGAATGATTTAATGTAGATATTCAGTGTTGGAATAGAAGCGGCGGAACTTGGTGATTAATGTCACTCCGGACAATGGATCGTTCTTCCCACCCAACTTGACACATACAATTAGAAAAAAACACACTACGAAATCCAAGAATCGGTTTTTACTCTCTCCGCTACGCCCTACCACCCCAACCGGGGGATTCACCCCTCTAACCCCCCCCGAGGCAAAGATAAGATACCCTTTGGCTCTTGAGCGCCCTCAGCCATCCGGAATAAAAATCTAAACCCCACCACTACCCTCTACCCCCCCCCTGGGAGTGGTTTGTGGGTTGGGTATTCGAGTGTTACTCTACCGTTGTTAGTAGGGTCTCGGGTTCGATCCCGGGATTAAAGCCCTTTTCGCGTGAAGAGTTTGCAAAGTTCTCTGCACCACTTGTTGAAAGGAGTTCTTCACGGTCTTACCCGGTTTTTACTTCCCATGAAAACTTGCCGAGGTTAATGGCGGTAATAGTTAGTACAGGACGCTGTCGGTTTAGTGTGGGGCATAGGGGCACCCCTCAACGCATTAAGAACGTGGACCCACACGTAACAGAGAGGCACCTGCATTGGTATCCCTTTATGGGTAAGGCTTAGGAGTCTTATTGTTACGGTTAGGCGAAGGTCTTCAAATGATGGATACACTTACAGGTTCTACTCCTCGACTAGCTAAGCCAGGCTACATATGGGAGGTTTTACAGTAACTGTTGGCCGGGCGAGGGTGGGGTGGGCGCTTGCCCCACACTGGAAAAGTAAGAAACTTTATTTCGCGTCGCTTGGGCGGTCACGCGTGAATTCGACTTAGACAGCGAAATTATGTGGTTCCTCGGAAAAATAGAAAATTTTTGTCTGAAAAGGGGAAATGCATGCCGCGTTTTGCATCCAAAATCTCCAAAAACCGCCCCCTAACGGATAAAAACAGTATACCATCGAAACCGAGGGAGTATCCTCGTCTACGATTAACCCATACCGTCTGCTAGAACTATATGAAAAATGTAACGCGTACTGTTAAATAACTTCGAAAGCTGCTGTCAAAGGCTTAGTACAGAATAAATAGGAGAAGATGGAAGTCCTGCATGCAAAATTAACCACCGAGTGTAGGACTTCAATTCTCGCTTCCGTCGTTCTAGAAATAGTTCTCACTTGTAAGTCTCTCAGTAGCATTACGAAGTGTAGGTAGTGTCATACTTATAGAATAAACTTATGATAACATCAGGAGTTCATAATAACCCCCCTTATAACATGAATGTAAAGGATCGAGTAGTCGTAGATGTTGTTAAATTGTAATCTAATTAAATTGTTGGCAGACAAACAATTAAACCACGTGGGCCAGACCTATTGTTTAGTTGAGCGTAAACCATTTGAAATGTAGCAACCCATCACCTATTATCTCGATTCCGATTATTATGGGCGTGGTTGGCCTCTCGAAAAATATTATTTTATCTAAGTAATCCGTGAAAAAGGGTGTCGTTCCTTTGTACCATAGATTCATGGTCGTAACTAATTTTCAAGGGGAACATAATAGCCAATTTTTATTAGAAAGGCCCCGGAAGATCGTTAATTTTTTGTAGGCATTTTGTAGAGCGGCCGCCCGCTTATAGACTGTATAGCTCTATCAATGGTTTAATGGTTCGACTGTTTTACGGGGCCACACATCGATTTTTGAGCCCAAAAACTGCGAAGAAACTTAAGAAAGTGGAACCTTTTTCGAAATATAGTCATGTAAGAATATAATGGTACTCTATTCGCTATTCGGCGAGTTTCGAGCGACTAATCCCGAGTATAGCGCCGAGCCCTGCTAGCCTTTGACACGAAGGCCCAGAAAGATTCCCACACAAACAACACTGTAAAAATGGGTCGTGAAAAACCAGATACAATTAAAAATTTGTACTTGGCAACGGCAAGATCTGTCCGAAATGAATATTATGAAATAATATTTGGTAATATCTCAATTGTTGAGATAGAAAGTGGGTTTTTTTTTGTGAGGCTAAAGTTGTCGGCCCAGAGATTAAATGACATTACATTTCAATCCCCCCCTCTATCCTCAAAGGACAAAGGCGCAAGTGGGAGTGTTTGTCTTAGCTTCGTTGTCAAAATGCATGGAGTTGAGCAAAAATGAAGGCTATAACAAAGTTCCCTCACTCGCATCTCTAGCGACGCCGCTCGCTTTAGCTCTTAAGACTCTCTTAGCCCCATTCCCGAAACAAGAGAAGCCAAACGCCATCTACACTCAACAATGTAGTTTAGTATTGGTCAAAAGCGTCAACACTGAGTTAATTACGGACCAATTTGGAGGCTCATAACTCAAATTCTATAATAGATAGGGGAAGAAGCCCTTTGAGTATGTTTTAGTCCTATTTCGCCCCCCTTTTCAATGATACTTACAACGTGGGATATCAACAATCAGGGCCCGAGTAATTGGGCAAAATTATTATAAACGTCCTCTCCATAGGATTAACATGGTCTCATTTACACTCTGGTTCTTAAGAGGTACGGGTAAGTCCTTTGAGTATGTTATAGTCCTATTTCTCTCCTCTTCCACGATACTAATTACTTGTGGTTACAACAATCAGGGCCCCAGTAACGCAGCAAAGTACTTCGCTGTCCTAACTGTGGATTCGAAGGATGTAACGTTGTCGGCGGCCGTCCAGCAACTGTAATGAAACGAATAGGACAGAGAATGTTTCCGGTATATATTTGGGGGGTTTGAATGAGTTGCTTGTTTGGGATTGGTAAAGACTTATAATTCCGGGGAGTTTGTTGATTAGAAAACCTTGTAAATCTTTTCTAATCCTGGGGAAACCCCCTTAACTTACCTTTCCTCGGACCCGACGACGCTGCACTGGCAACAAAGAAGAAGCAGCACCGGGGATGAAAGAAAAAGCATTACATCTCCCAGCACTCCAACTAACCTATACACTTGAAACACAGATATTACTCGACTCGCACACACAAAAAAGAACTTCCCTTAGAGATTACACTCTAGCTAAAAGACAATTACCCTGAAAACATCAGTAGAGAAGTATACGTCATCTCAAAAATTATAAACTGACTTTTCCTGATCGTCCGAAGTACCAATATTCACTGACAAGTAATTTTTCATTTCCACTTTTAGGGCTATTTCTTTGTAGACAAGTTCGAATGTTGCTCTAGACTAAGAGTCGACAATGGTCTGAACTACGAACTTGTAAATAGACGCTAAACTAGGGGAGGAGCTACGGGGATGTGACGTTAATATTGGTGGTTTAAATTGTATGGCCTGAGCTGACGACTTCCAACATGGTGGCCAAAACCGAGGTAAAAGATAGGAGGGCGTGACGTCACGAGAGAGTTCGTAGAAGCAGACTATACCAAAATTACAGAGCCAATATGAAATTTTCTGACTTCTAATGTTACAATTTTAAAATTCGACCCAGCTATATACAGTGGCAACCCTTGCAATGCATTTTCCCCACCCATAGTTTTAGTCGATTATCTGACAACTTTGAATTAATCGACTTTATACGGTGGTATCGCAGAGAACCGGATAACCGATCTAAACGAAGGCCACCGTGTTCAACCGGTTTCGTTTAATAGGTGGGAGGGTGCCAGTAAGCCATTCTACTACGGAAGGGGTTTGGATCGCGGCTTCATTCAAGCGGATAACTTGAACGGCGGCAAACTTTGTTCCTTTCACCGACTCCGTTATTTTCTTGACCCTTTATCGATTCGAGAATTGTTTTTCTTTTTTATACATTATTTCTTATAATAGAAGAAAAACAATAAAAAATGCCTTAAGAACAACTCGCAATTTTTAAAGGAATAGTATCACGCCCATACACTTTGCCTTTTTTGAGGCGTAGAGCATGTACATATTTCAAAGAGACGAGACTTTCCCTTTAGTTTGCCTCTTTGTTTCAATGAAAATCTTTTAAATGTATTAATCTTTGAGTGGCTTGGAAGAGAGAAAAATTCGCGTTTCAAGCCACTGAAAGGCTACGCTTCATCTAGACGGTATTCGCGAAAAATTAGCGTCACCGACACTTTATTAAACTAATTAATGTTTTTATTGCGAAATTAAACTTAATTAAAGTTTTCTACTTGGGCTATATTTAGCGTATTGCTCAAAATTAAGTGATTTTAGTGTCCGAGCGCCTTTTCAGTAATTAGTGCGCTCGATAATTATTGGCTAATTGCTAGATTAGCGCAACGTCAAGACTAATTTGATTTAAATTAAAGCGTGACTATTAGTAAAAATAAATTGGTAAATTTTACAAATTATTAAAAATGAAGAAATTTCGGAACCCTAGCAAATTTTAAATTAATTGTGGCGCTAGATAATTTGTGCCTAATCGCGCTACTAACCCTAATTAAATTAAATTAAAGCGTTCTTACTAGTCGAATGAAATTGAATCAAAATGATAACGATGGTGGCGATGGAGCCCAAATACGAAATATAAAAATTCTTGGTAATTAGAAAAAATCCGCCGATGCTAACACCAACGGGTTCCGTTTGAATTTGAGACAACAAAATATTCAACTCGGCGTAAACTTCCAATGGGACGTTATCGCGTTTCAAGGTCAAAGCTTGCATCTCCGAAAAGATTTTCTTAAACATTTCGGGGATCTTGGATGAAACCCAAGATATAACGAAAACGCCGATAAACGATTGGCCGTAAATGACGAAATAAATGCATATCTGCAAGAACGTCACGCGATTGACCGCTTCGTACGCTTGCGTCAAAAAGTGACAGGAGCACAGCAAGGAAGCGCCGTAAAAGAAAACCAAAATGGGCGCGAAAATCTCGTTGACGTAGGTCAACAACTTCTTCTGTTCTTGGCAGAAAACCCGGTGCTTCAAGATGACCTCGCGGTTCAAATTGACCACGTCGTCTTTCATCAAAACTTGCTGGAAATGATCGGAGTACGTCTCGGACAAGGACATGATGGCCAAACAAGAGTAGCTGTAAATCATATTGATGAAAACTGTGGCGCTGACCGTTCCCAGACTGTAGTAGAACAGATCCAAGCTGTAAAAGGCGTTCTTCTTGAATTCCGATAAGGTTCCGAAGTCGCACAAGTCGATGGAACACGCCATTTGGACCCAGACGTCGCGATCGGGGGCGTACGGAGCCCTGAAGATGACCGCAGTCACGATCATGACGCAGAAAACGGTGTACAAGGATCCGTAAAGGATGAATTTCGTGGCGTGAGGGAAGTTCAGCACCTCGATGTTTTTGCGTTTGAACATTTCCATGTGCCGATAAAATTCCTTATTCATGCTAGTGACGTATTTGAACCTGGATAAGATTGTTTTAACATTAAATATCTGTCATTATTTCTCAATGTACCATTACGAATCTGACTTCAAAACGCTAGCTAAGTTCACTAAAATACGACTCAAGGTTACCACCGAGGCTTCCAATTGTTGTGAACTAATGAAATCTTCACCACTAAAATCATATTGATTGAACCGTGGTAACCCTGTGGCTAATGAAGTTACTGAAAAATAATGGTACTTACTTGAAAACGGAAGTGTTCATGGAGATGGCGATACTTCCGCAAGTGAGGAAGCGGGCTAACATGGACCAAATATCGACATCGCGATGCGTCATACGGTAGACGATGATGACGGAGTAGATATTGTGGTACAGGAAGCAAAACATGAACATCAAGCTGAGGAAAACGATGGCCGTCATTTGAACAACGGGTTTATCCGACAGTTGCGTCAAGAAGAAACTTCTAGAACGGATTCCATCCAACCAGCTTGGTTTGACAACTTTCTTTTCAATTACGATGCTTATTTCGTCCATCTTGAACTGCAAATACTATTTCCCTTCAACAGCAATGATACAAAAGCTGTTGCTTTCGATGGAATTTTAGACTTCGCAAAACGCTTTCACTGAAATCTTCTGATAAACAGTTTCAAAATGCTTGGACCGTGGAGTCTTGGCTTCCGTCCGTGAGTGGTCAGCCGCCTTTTCAATTTAGTCTCTTCAATATTGAGAACTGTAATCCATACCAGTTGAATCTAAAAATGGCGGTCTTAAGTTTCGCGTCCATTTGGTTGGTCAAACTGTGTAAAACAAATCGGATCACCGTAGTCAAATCTAATTCCGAAGGTACGATTTTCTAATAAGACTTCAAATAATTATCCATGATTTTAAAACGTCGCTTTGAATCCGTTACTGGTTCGAAGCTCGATTGGTAGAAGTTTGTTATGTTTCAATTGCAAGTAGTTAGTTGGCGACCGAAGAGAGAGAGGGTGACTCTTTAATGATTGTTCAAATGCAGTAGGACATTGAGTTTTAGGAGAACCTCGTGCACTTTTGTCCTCGTAAAGGAACAGTCTAACTAAACCAATAACCCATAATTTCTTTTCGAAAACTAATTATAGCTTGAATAAGGGATACGGGTACACTGTCCCTTTGCGATTTTAAGTGAGTGAGGCAATGGGTAAACGAATGGAAGCGTGACGACATTGAATTAATGCGGATAATTGAAAAAGCTAATAATTCTTATCGATCAATCAATTGGAAAGTTCTTCGAGCTGCTTTGTTTGAAAAGGACTCGTTATCAAATGTTAAAATCGCCGTTTCCAAGATAACAATCGGGAACCTCTTAACCCGTTATAATTAATAAGCGATTACATTGAATAGAACAAAACTATTTATTTCGTCGTCTCTCGGGTTCGTTTGGAAAAGCTGAAAATATCATATAGCCTTTGAGGGACTTGGACGTTTGCGAGATGGGACTGAGAAGGATATGGTTAAGTGTCAAGTCGTTTATGGAAGAAGGAATGCGATTACCGGGTTTCATGGTGTCGCGCGTCTCGGAGCGAGCCTGGGTTCGAGTCTCTTTGATGGCCGCCAGCAATATTGCCATGTTTTGCTTCATGTTATACCAAAACGTCTACTTTTGTCTGATCGTTTACCGTTTCATCAACCAAGGGATGGTCATTTGGAGCATGTTGATCCGATTCTTCACCTGCGCCAGTATCGTCTTTGCCTGCTACATCCCCACCTTTAAAATACCCAAAATAGGCCAACTAAATCAGTTTTACATGGTAAGGTCATGAATTCTTTGTCCGCGTCATGAATAGCGTACACTGGGGTGTTTTAGAGGCATTTCGAGGAGCTAGCGTCGGCCAAGGTTGAACTGGTGAACTTTCCCAGAGCGGGTCGTTACATGCTGGGTGGCACAGTCTACACTTTCATTACCACAGCTCTGGTCGTGGTTCTGGTCTTTCAGTTTGCTCCGTTCGCGCCTGACCGCGAAGAATGGATCAGGACGGCGTGTCTGGTGGGCGGTTGCCAATACGAGTCCATGAACGAATACATGAGGAATTTGGTCTACACCATCGACCTGTTTTATTACACCTTGACGACGGTGGGCGGGATCGCTATGATCAACATCTGCTACGGTTTCATGTGTCTGGCACTCATCTCCCTCTCGGAAACCACCTTCGCCCAAGTGAAGAGCTCCTTGGAAAACAATCCGGAGGAACCTTTGACCCGAGAGGTCATTCTAAAATACCGGGAATTGATAACCGACATCAAGATTATACTGGGATATTTGAATGAAATCTTCTCAGGTATGTTAATTAGCGCGAAAAGAGACATTTTACGACACGTTTTGTCAATGTCGTTCTCAGGTATGATGGTGATTCTGTACGGTTTATCGTTGTTGTGCACTTGCCATTACATTTCGCAAACGGTTCTTTCGGCGGCCAAAATCGACGCCCTGCAAGTCTTCGTCTACTTCATGATCTACGGTCAGTCTTCGATCGGCATTCTGATCGTGTCCTTCTCGTCGGCCAAAATCCCGGAGAACTTTGCCAAAATCCACGCCGAGATGCAAAGTTTGACGCTGAAACGGAAACGAGTCGACCTCGAGGTCTTCGCCGAGTTGAATATCTTGTTGTCCCAAATCCAGTCGCCTCCTTTGGGTGTCAGCGTCGGAGGATGTTTCTTGATAAACAGGAATTTCTACATCTCTTACTTGGGCACCATTATCACTTTCGTCATCGTTATTATACAGTTCAAAAATCAGTTTATTTAAAATTAAATAAATGTTTATCGAAAACCCACGCCAATTAGTTATATCGTTCGCTTAGAAATCCGTAATGCAATACTTATCAAAAGAAAATGATTAAAATCATAAATTGATAAGGTATGTTGGTCATAAGTTTGTCACTGGTTACCGAGAGCTTGTCATGAAGTGATTGAAGTAGGTCAAAGACTCTCTTAAAGCGACGCCTGGTGAGGCGCTGCCGTCAAAGGCTTAGTACAGACTAAATAGGACTTAGATGGATTGCAAAATTAACCACCACCGAGTGTAGGACTTCAATTCTCGCTTCCGTCGTTCCTCTCGAACTAGCTCTCCCTTATAAGCCTCTAGCATTACTAAGTGTAGGTAGTGTCATACTTTTGGAACATATCACTTATAAACTTATGCTATTAGTATTAAATTGACGAAATACTTTTAGTAAATTAAGTTTGGTTACGGACTTGGGACGTCAGTCTTTCAACATGAGACGATTTAAAATGGTTGTCTGTCGGAAGTTGAGTATCCCATTGAAATATTTCTAAGTTCCAATCAAGTCAATTAAAGTTTTTGTGGGTAGACGAGAGAGAAAAATGGGCGTGTGGGGGGGGGGGGTGGCCTAGTCATGGGGAGGAAGAAACTTTTCGCGCGGATTTCATCCAACCAGCTTGGTTTGACAACATTCTTTTCAATTACGATGCTTACTTCGTCCATCTTGAACTGCAAACATTATTTCTCTTCAACAGCGATGATTCAAAAGCGGTTGCTTTAGACTTCGCAAAACGCTTTCACTAAAATCTCCTGATAAAACAGTTTCAAAATGCTTGACCGTGGAGTCTTGGCTTCCGTCCGTGAGTGGTCAGCCGCTTTTTCAATTCAGTCTCTTCAATATTGAGAACCGTAATTCATACCAGTTGAATCTAAAAATAGCAGTCCCAAATATCGCGTCCATTTGGTTGGTCAAACTGTGTAAAACAAATCGGATCACGGTAGTCAAATCTAATTCCGACGATACGATTTCCAAGACTTCAAATAATTATCCATTTTAAAACGGCGCTTTGAATCCGTTACTGGTTCGAAGCTCGATTGGTAGAAGTTTGTTATGTTTCAATTGAAGAGAGAGAGGCTCTGAGTCTTTAATGATTGTTGAAGTGCAGTAGGACATTGAGTCTTAGGAGAACCTCGTGCACTTTTGTCCTCTTAAAGAAATAGTCCGACTAAACCAATACCCCTTAACTACCTTTCGAAAACTAATTATACCTAATTGAATAAGGGATACGGGTACACTGTCCCTTTGCGATTTTAAGTGAGTAAGGCAATGGGTAAACGAATGGAAGCGTGACGACATTGAATTAATTGAAAAATCTAATAATTCTTATCAATCAATAAACGGCCGGGGGGGGGGCGCTTGGAAAGTTCTTCGGGCTGCTTTGTTTGAAAAGGACTCGTTATTTAAAGTTAAAATCGGCCTTTCCTAGATAACAATCGGGAACCTCTTAACCCGTTATAATTAATAAGCGATTGCGTTTTATTTCGTCGTCTCTCGGGTTCGTTTGGAAAAGCTGAAATATCATATAGCCTTTGAGGGACTTGGACGTTTGCAAGATGGGACTGAGACAGATATGGGAAAGCGTCAAGTCGTTTATGGAAGAAGGAATGCGATTACCGGATTTCATGGTTTCGCGCGTCTCGGAGCGAGTCTGGGTTCGAATCTCTTTGATGGCCGCCAACAATATTGCCATGTTTTTCTTCGTGTTATACCAAAATATCTACTTTTGTCTGATCGTTTACCGCTTCATCAACCAAGGGATGGTCATTTGGAGCATGTTGATCAGATTCTTCACCTGCGCCAGTATCGTCTTTGCCTGCTACATCCCCACATTTAAAATACCCAAAGTCGGCCAACTAAATCGGTTTTACATGGTAGGTCATTTATTGCCAGCAATCATGGATCTAATCATAAATAGCGTACTGTGGTATTTTAGAGGCATTTCGAGGAGCTAGAGTCGGCCAAGGTTGAACTGGTGAACTTTCCCAGAGCGGGTCGTTACATGCTGGGTGGCACCGTCTACACTTTCGTTACCACAGCCCTGGTGGTGGTTCTGGTCTTTCAGTTCTCTCCGTTCGCACCCGACCGCGAAGAATGGATCAGGACAGCGTGTCTGGTGGGCGGTTGCCACTACGACTCCATGAACGAGTACATGAGGAATTTGGTCTACACCATCGACCTGTTTTATTACACCTTGACGACGGTGGGCGGGATCGCCATGATCAACATCTGGTACGGTTTCATGTGCCTGTCTCTCATCTCCCTCTCGGAAACCACCTTCGCCCAAGTGAAGAGCTCCTTGGAAAGCAATCCGGAGGAACCTTTGACCCGAGAGGTCATTCTAAAATACCGGGAATTGATTACCGACATCAAGATTATGCTGGGATATTTGAATGAAGTTTTCTCGGGTAAGGAATCCGACATCTAGGTAAACAAGTTTGGCTTGATTATCAGTTAGTCAGTCGGAACTTTTGATTTCTAACGACCTTTCACTAACCTTGAAGGTCACGTCAAGATATGTCAATTACCACTCCCCAAAATAATGATAATTTCAGCGTCTTTACGGACCCCACATATAGGGGGGACAGTTCAAATTGTTCCCCCCCCCCCCCGATCTTTATCAGTCTTACAATCCGCCCGTGTCAATTATGGTTCATACAGAAGGATGACACTCTGTATCCTCTTAATAGTTAAGTTATGTAGTTAACATGATTTTTTCCAGGCTCACCATTTTGGTTTGCTCTCACGCTCATCAAACTTCAGAAGGGTAACTATAGCACCGTGCTAGGGTGAATTCTAGAACTGTTTGGTACCAAATCCTCGGAAATTACCCACAAACCTTGATTGTCTAGACGTGGGACAAATACAAACATGCGCATGCGTCTTGGCAAATAGTTAAGCGCTAATAGAGTAATGATGAGGGGGAACTATTTATCGCGTATGTGATTCGGTTTAGTAACCTTGTGCACTCCAAATGTAAAATGATGTTGGGAAGAATCAAGTTACAATCACCCCGATTTGTTCAGTACATTCCTCTTGAAGGAGAGATGCTTAAAATCAAATATTGACCAGGGTCCAGTAAGCTCTTTCGATTTCAATATGTCATTCTCAGGTATGATGGTGACTCTGTACGGTTTATCGTTGTTGTGCACTTGTCATTACATTTCGCAAACGGTTCTTTCGGCGGCCAAGATCGACGCCCTCCAAGTTTTCGTCTACTTCATGATCTACGGTCAGTCTTCGATCGGCATCCTCATTGTGTCCTTCTCGTCGGCCAAAATCCCGGAGAACTTTGCCAAAATCCACGCCGAGATGCAAAGTTTGACGCTGAAACGGAAACGAGTCGACCTCGAGGTCTTCGCCGAGTTGAACATCTTGTTGTCCCAAATACAGTCGCCTCCTTTGGGCGTCAGCGTCGGAGGATGTTTCTTGATCAACAGGAATTTTTACATCTCTTACTTGGGCACCATCATCACTTTCGTCATCGTTATTATTCAGTTCAAAAATCAATTTATTTAAAATTAAATAAACAGTTATTTATCGAAACCCACTCCAATTCGTTCGTAATATTGTTCGCTTATCCAGAATGCAATATTTATCAAAAGAAAATGATTAAAATCATAAGTTGTTGATAAGATACGTTGGCCATAAGTTTGTCACTGGTTACCGAAGTGAGTGAGGTAGGTCAAAGACTCTCTTAAAGCGATGCCTGGTGAGGCGCTGCCGTCAAAGGCTTAGTACAGACTAAACAGGACTTAGATGGATTGCAAAATTAACCACCACCGAGTGTAGGACTTCAATTGACTCGCTTCCGTCGTTCCTCTCGAACTATAGCAGATTGAGCTGTAAGTCTCTCAGTAGCATTACGAACTTGTATAAGTAGCGTCATACTTATGGGAGGAACATATCTTATAAACTTATGGTATTAGTATTAATAAGTAATATAAAATTAACGAAATACTTTTGGTAAATAAAGTTTGGCTACGGAGGACCTGAGACGACTTAAAATGATTGTCTGTCGGAAGTTGAGTATCCCATTGAAATATTTCTTCAATTCAATCAAGTCAATTAAAGTTTTTGCGAATAAACGAGGGAGAAAAATGTGGGGTGGGGGTGGCCACGTCATCAACCTAGATTTTGTCGTGGCGGCGGCATTTGTCTCGTTCAAGCAACTCGCTCGACACTCACTCTCGGACGTAGTACAACAGCTGCGAGATATTGATTGGATCATTTTCATTACCCCCGGTCCCGGGCCCCTATCAGGCCCCCGCGCGTGTTTAAAAGCCCGATTCAAAGACATCTTTGTTTTTCGGCTTTAAAAGAAGGGATTCAAGGGAACTTCCCCTTTTTAAACATTTTCAGTCAAAGTTTCAAACATATTCCTAAAGCCATTTTACCAGCGTTCTTATTTTTCAAAGAAATACGCTATCAAATTTTTTTTAAAGCTTAAGCCTTGCTATCTTGTCCCGGATTAAAATGGTTAAGCAGAAGGGCTTTACGATAAAGTAATGGCAGTCCCCTGTCCTCTAAGGTACTATGCTCTACGTGGAAATAATACGCGGTGACACTAGTCTATATTATGGGTTATTTTCCTACACGTCAAATGGTTTTACCCCTATCCTTTTATCAGAGGACAATTACTGACGCAATAACAACAATAAGTGAGATACGTTTCGTAAGTGTGACGACACCACATAAACTAGCTTCAATGGTAAAAGCCATCAACCCCTGGAGAAGTTAAAGCAAAGGGTGGCTCCGTTGATGCCCCTTATAGGTGGCTTTTCCGCTACACAGTGGCTAAGCTTACTAAAGGCTAGTTAAGCCAAAGGCAGGAACCAATGGGAACTAGTGCATTAGGTCTGATTGGTTCCTGCCTTTGGCAAGGTAAAATTCGTGTCCAGAAGATTAGCCAGAATGCTAGGGGTCATCATGGAGCCGCGCTTTCCTTTAAGCGCTTATCAGACTTATTGTCAAGTAGGTTACTTATGTTCGTGATCATTAAAGTTTTCCAGCCAGTTGCGTTGAAGCGATGACGACAAAGGAAGACGTGTGTTATATTTGGCCAATTATATAGATTTATGTAGAGGGAAGAAAGTGTCAAAATATTTGGTGCCTTTCACGCTACGTTGGTTCCTTTAAGAAAATCACGTCGCAACGAAGTATACGAATCTACTGTCTTCGTTGCCGCAACGTGTTCTGTCGGTCAGTTTTCGGAAAGCAATTTTTGATCTGGTGTCGCCAGAGATTTAAACTTATTGATTATCAATAAATATTCGCAATGTTTGACATTTTTTTTACTTCGCTACGGGGTAAGATATTGAAAGCATCTAGACAACCCTAACTTCTAAGGCTTTGAAAACGCTCAACAATCAACATACATTTCAAACCCCAATTTTGAAATGTCAGACACTGTAAGGGGCCCTAGAATATGGAATATAAATGACCTTTATAATTTGTTTGAGTTATATTAAAAATGACGATCAGGGCTCGAGGTAATGAGTGAACTTTGAGCTCAAAAAATTTAAGGTCGGGTTTTTTTGCGACCTTCGCGTCACGTGACCCGAACACCTGACTATGGTACGTTACAACCGAGGTGGCTATGGTTCTCAAATTCCCCGTTCATATTGGCTAAAACGGTTTTCATTCTTAAAAAATATAACCTAGGCTACGTTTATATAGAGTAATTTCTTTCCCACATATTGCAACGTCATAACCCTCTATCTCTTACCTTAGTGATATCCCCCCTCCCGGGGGCGATAGTATTCCTCTTACAAAGTTGCCCCCAACGTTGGGGATATGCAGTTCACTCCTCCACTCTACCGAGATTACTCTAATATAACAAATGATCATTTGGCTTAGCAGGCTAACAATTTACGAAAATTTAAATGAAGAAATTAAGCCTTGTATAAAATTAATTCATCATATCTCATACGATTATAAACTGGTTATCTGGTAATTTCATTCTCCCTTTAATAAATTCTTTAAAGCTAAACCTTTCCTTACCCTCAGAGACCGTAAATGCTCGAAACTAAAACTCAGTTGACGATACCTCATTTCTAACTAAACTGTGGCTGTGGTTCAACGCAGGATCAGGATCCATAACACCTAACCTAAGTAACTTTAATTACGGGTAGGTATAATCTAGCCTTTGACGCCAAGGTGACTGGGTGGATGGTTGGGTGGGTTGTTGGAAGCCGCGGGGACAATCGTATTTACTTACGAGAAATCGTGCATTCAGCGAAAATAAACAGAAAATAGTTTTTGCTGAGCAATTCCCGCCATGAAGGGAACCGAGGGGGGCTGAGGGGGAGTTGCCCCCGGGAAGGGGGAGGGGCCAAGGAGGGGGAAAGGGGTTAAAGCTGATCCGAGCTATTTTGACATTTCACCCCCCAAATACCGACTGAAAAACTAAAATAAATCGACAGAAAGACCAATGCTGACTCAAAGTTAAAAATAATGCAAGATGAGATGGTTGCCACATTCCATCACTAAAAGAGCCACTTTTAAAAATAATTAAAAATGAGATGGTTGCCACATTCCATCACTAAAAGAGCCACTTTTAAAAATAATTAAAAATGAGATGGTTGCCACATTCTATCTCTTCTTCCATCGTTTGTAAAAGGGCCACTTTTTTCCCAGAATTATTTTAAAGGAATTTAAAGGGAGATTGAAATTAATGGGAATATTTAAATTGCTAAGATTAATCATAATGAAATTGACCTGACGTTAATTTATCAAATTAAATCAATTAAAAAATGGTTCTCAAGTCAATTTCATTCTAGACATCCCTTTAAAAGGAAAACGTTTTAAAGGGAGAATGAAATGAAATAATTGGAATAGTTTTAAGAAGAGATTTGTAAAGTTGATATTTTTGATCAATTTAAATTTATTTCGAAAAATGGAATCCATTTCATTCTCCCTTCAAAGCCATAAAAGGTTTCATAGCAAATTGTAAAGTGGTGTTCTTCCCTTTAAAAGACTCTAGTTACGTTTTCGGTGACAGTAGCGAGTGTAGCGACATCTTTCATTCCAGAAATAAACCCGATATATATTGGACTTGAATGAAGGCAATTTTAAAAGGATAGAATAAAGATTGGATTAAATGATTTCCTAATTAGCTTTGTCCGTTTCAAGTAATTAATGTCGTTTCGTCCAAAAACCAATCAATATTTATTTGGTTCAATCGATAAACTTGTTTTCGAGTGAACAAGAAAATCACAAAGTATTGTTCGGCGAATTTGAAGGTCAAGGGTAAACGAAACCCAATGACAATAATTGACAAACAATGCATCGAGTCATTATTCATTGAAAGATATAACAGCTAATAACGTTAACTTAAATTTAAGCCAAACTCTCGCGGCTCGCTACTTAAAGCGAATAGAGTGTTCTCAGAAGAATTAGTGTGACGTCACCCACGCTATTTGCCCATAGAACCAAACCGGTACCAAACATGGCCGCCCACGACCAAATCTAAGCCCGAGACATTTTACCTAGGCAATGACGTCACAACTGAGATAGCTCTATAGATAGTTGGGGGAAAGGTGTTGCCAGTGCAATTGCAATTCAATTACAGTTATCTACAACAGACTGAATTAAGCTCGTTGTAGTATTCTGTTCGATTCAGCAATTATTATTCAGTTCCAAACCTATATACCCGAGATGCTCTAATAACAAACGACTGACAAACCTGAAGCGCATGCGCAGTTAAAGGAATAGCGACGTGATTTAAAAATTATCTCAAATCTAAAGAAAACCTTACTTTTTTGAGAGTTTAAACTCTTCTGATTCCAAAAATATGCTTGAATAATATTTAATTATGATGGAAAACACAGAAAAAACACTTTGAAAACTTGAAATTTGGGGGACAAAGGCAAATTTGCGGAGAAGATTTTTGGCGGGTTTTTCACCTTGCTACGTCATTCACGGCATCTCGCGGAAAAGCCAAGCGCGAGACTCCCGAGTTTACTAATGCGGCGCGCGCGCGAATCTGAATAAATTAGGCTTAACACTTAGGCTGAGACACTTATAGGCGTCACGTGCCAAGCGCGCGCGCCCGAGACTCCCGAGTCTACTAATGCTGCGCGCGCACGCGCGCGAGCAAAGAAAATATAGAACTATCGTCTGCGCGCGAATCTGAATAAATTAGGCTTAACGCTGCGCGGCGACATTAACAGGCGCGTCACGTGAGCGACATCTAGAGTGAAAATTTCTCCTTACTACGTCATCAAACGAAAGAAAATCTCAACTAGGCCTTTTCCAAACACAAAACTTTGATTGCAATTTAATAAATTGCTACGAAACCAAATAAAAAAGTAAACATATCATAATAAACTAGATTTTTCAAGGATTTTTTTCGCATTTTAAGTTTGTGGGTGACGAAAATTATGTCACTAACACTTTAAAGTTGAGAGAAAATTTCTATAGCCCCTTTCAGTGCAAGATTCCCAGACTTTTAAAAGCAATTTTAAAATTCCCTTACATTTCAAATGATTTCCTAAATTTACACTGCAAGGTGTTCCGACTTTAATTACGGTTAGTCCTAAGCTTTATTCGCTCGTCCTTGGTGGACAAAGTAGAAAAAAGGGGAGCGATGGGGAGGGGGAGGGGGTGGACACAGGTTAGTGTCACAGGTGTTCATTGAAAAAACACAATGAAATGTTTTTGAGCGCAGATTCGTTTTCAAGTTAAAATTAATGAGTTATTATTCGGGTCGAGTTTCAACCATTAATTCAGTTTGATTAATTCGTTAATTTAACTTTGGATTAAACATATATAAAGAGTTCGAGTCGATACACGAACAATACTGAACCGACAAGATGTTCACCACCACCGTCCTATTCGCTCTCCTAGCTCTCGGTAAGTACAGATATTCGCCACTCTTATTCGTCTAATGCCGAGCAAGTTTATCGCAATATTAAAGCACTCGTGACCCCAATGTACTTAGCTGGCGTTAGGCTATGACCCTTATTGACCCCCAAATTGATTTCCCATAGAACCATCCCACTGCATGTCCTTGGGTCCCATCCCATAATTAGTACTTACCCTTACAATAAAAATAGGTATGCATTTTTGTAGGGAACAAATGAAGCTAGGGTCCCAGTTTTCCCATCCCGGATAGGGTACTGTTTTATCACGTTTGTGTAAATGACAACTATTTCGTTATAGGCGTCGCCGATCACGAAGAGTTTCTTGCCAATTCCAAGATGAACTTTTGCTCCAAGGAATTTCACCAAGACGCGACTGACGAACTAGTCTGGGCCCTCGACGTGCAAGGCTCGGACAACTGCCAATTCAATTGCTTCGTGGGTACCGAAAGAATGACCGTGGCCAGGCACGCCCCCAATTTGACCCCTTGCTCCGAAGGAGTCGTAAGTACACTCCTACATCATAATTTGTTCCTAATTCATTGGAACCAATATTAATCGCCTCTTGGTGGGGTTTGGAAAAGTGCCTCAACGGAACATGCGTAGACGAGAGTGACCTGAGAGCTTGCCTGGACAAACTGGAACCCCAACAAACGCTGGCTGCATTCAAAACGGAAGGTTGCGCAATCACGTGCCTAGACGAGCACTATAACGCCATGAACGCCATCCGCGGTGATTACAACTATTGCAAGTTGCCCGAGACCCAAGATGGCGACGAGTTCACGTCCGAATACGTAAGATACAACATTGTCTTTTTCGTTCCGGGGGGGGGGATTCTATTCTAATTGGTTGACCAATTCAATTACGCGTGCAGGGATACTGTTTGGACGGTACTTGCCACCAGTTCGAGATGCCCGAGCCATACAGCGGCGAAGATGGTCAAAGCGGAGAAAATAGTCAAGGTCAAAGCGGGGAAGATTCGCAAACCCTATACGACAGTACCGAAGAATAAATAAATATTTGTAATTAAGGCCTTAATTAAGGGTCTTGAGTAATTAAAATCAAATAAAGATTAGTTCAAAAATAAAATAATCTAAGCTTTGTCTAAGAAACGATGAAAATCCCTGCTGACTTTTAAAACCAGCTTATCCCTGACCACCAAATTTTGACACCAATATCCCCGGGACCATTTTAAGTACGTGTTTACCCGTAGAGGCCACTTCATGGTGACATGGTCACACCTGCAGCTCATATTTAGCATGGCTTGATGATACCAAACGAAATCCCTGACCTTTAAGGGAGAAACTTTAAATCCCTTACTTTTCCCACACATTTTCCAAATCCCTGACTTAAACAGGTTGGGCACGGACGCTGGGGACTATGACCTATAAGACGCGGCGCTCAAATTCAGATAACGATTTTAAAATTTTATAGTCATTTAAATAAATGATATTAAAAATTAGTTTTTATTGAACAAAGTTCGGGGAAAACATTTGAATAGATATTGAAGACATATTAGTAATATCTG
This sequence comes from Phalangium opilio, assembly GCF_054372755.1. NCBI lineage: Eukaryota > Metazoa > Arthropoda > Arachnida > Opiliones > Phalangiidae > Phalangium > Phalangium opilio. The sequence continues at coordinate 251,952 of NW_028324166.1, read as the reverse complement.
AATATTGAATAATGAACTCAAATTTCCGTTCCCTCCGAGGGATCATTGGGCTAAATTTGCAAAATAAATATAATTCCATCAATCAGTAACTCACTAGAACAAGTAAGTTTATACGTGTTTATGGTGATACGTTCCATAAGTATGAGTGCACTAGGTACCTAGACAAGTTCGTAATGCTACTGAGAGACTTAGAGCACGAGCTCCTATTTAGTCACGAAAAGCGGCGCGCTAAAAGAAGACTTCAAAGTTGCCTAAGCCATCGCGATTTAAAAGAAAACCCAAAACCAATATTCAAAGACTTCAAAGTCAGCAAAAATAGGTACTTAAAGCTACGTCAAAGTCCCCAAAGATAGTATTACGGCAATAATAATAATAATTATTTTCCCAATCAGCTTTCTCCGTTTCAAGGGATTAATGTCGTCCCGTCCTAAAACCAATCAATATTTATTTGGTTCAATCGATAAACTTGTTTTCGAGTGAACAAGAAAATCACAAAGTATTGTTCGGCGAATTTGAAGGTCAAGGGTAAAGGAAACCCATTGACAATAATTGACAAACAATGCATCGAGTCGTTATTCATTCAAAGATATAACAGTTAATAACGTTTACTTAAATTTAAGCCAAACTCGCCCGAGAGCTTTCAGTTGGAGGGGGAGGAGCTGAGTCTCGTGACCTAATTTACTCGGCCATATTGGTGGGTGGGTTTAAACTGCGGGAATGAAGCCGAGACCACCAACAATATGGCTACCACAACAGCGCCGGGACTTGGATGGGTGTGACGTACTACTATCCCATCTGAGAGCTCTCTATAGAACCAAACCGGTACCAAACATGGCCGTCGACTGCCAAAGCTAAACCGTGACATTTTACCTAGGCACTGACGTCACAACTGAGATAGCTCCATAGATAGTTGGCGGAAAAGTGTTGCCAGTGCAATTGCAATTCAATTACAGCTATTAAGCTTGTTGTAGTATTCTGTTCCATTCAGCAATTATCATTCAGTTCCAAACCTACATACCCGAGATGCTCTAATAACAAATGACTGGCGAACCTGAAGCGCATGCGTAGTTAAAGTTGCGAAAATTTCCCTAGCCCCTTTTGAGTGCAAGATATCTATAGCTAAAATTCCCAGACTTTTAACAGTAATAGAGCTAGTTCAGAAGTCTAAGAGTGACGTCACCCATGCTATTTGCCCCATAGAACCACCAAAGTGGTACCAAACATGGCCGCCCACTGCCAAAGCTAAGCCCATGATGTTTTACTTAGGTACTGACGTCACAACTGAGATAGTCCTATTTTAAAATTCCCTAACATTTCAAATGATTTCCGAAATTCCTGACTTGAGTCTGGTTGACCAGATATTTGGGTGTTCCGACTTTAATTACGGTTAGGTAGTCCTAAACTTTATTCGCTCGCCCTTGGTAGACAAAGTAGACACGAAAGGGGAGCGATGGGGAGGGGGAGGGGGTGGACGCGGGTTAGTGTCGCAGGTGTTCATTGAAAAAACACAATGAAATGTTTTTGAGCGCAGATTCGTTTTTCAATTTAAAATTAATGAGTTATTATTCGGGTCGAGTTTCAACCATTAATTCAGTTTGATTAATTCGTTAATTTAACTTTGAATTAACATATATAAAGGGTTCGAGGCGATACAGGAACCATACCGAACCGACAAGATGTTCACCACCACCGTCCTATTCGCTCTCCTCGCTCTCGGTAAGTACAAATAATCGCCACTCTACACTAATTCGTCCATGAAAGGTTTCGGGGACATTACGCTGTTGTTTAGACCATCCAAAGTTTATCGCATCCTTAAAGCACTCGTGACTCCAATGTTCTTAGCAAAATCGTGTCACAGAAGTTACATTTTCGACTCCAATCATTGATTTATTATCTGAGCATGCCACTCTCGCACTTTAGTCCATGCATAATTAGCAATTACCCTTTCAATAATAATCTGTCTAGGACCCAGCTTTCCCATCCCCGATAGGCTGTTCTGTCTAGGGCCCAGCTTTCCCATCCCCGATAAGGTGTTCTGTCTAGGGTCCCAGCTTTCCCATCCCCGATAGGGTGTTCTATCACGTTTGCGTAAATGACAAATATTTTGTGGCAGGCGTCGCCGACGAAGGGGAATCTCCCGATTTCAAGACGAAATTTTGTACCACGGTTTTTCCCAAGATTCTATTAACAGCAGTCCAGTCTGGGCCGACGCTGTGGAAGGCTCGGACAACTGCCTGTTCAATTGCTTCATGGGTGTCAGGCGAGTGACCGATGACACGGTCGTCGTCGATTTTACCCCTTGTTCCTCCGAAGGAGTCGTAAGTCCTCATTTTCTCGAAATTGTAATCAATATTAATCATCTTGATTTGGCAGTGTTTGAACGCTAAATGCGTGGACGAGAGTGACGTGAGAGCTTGCTTGAAAAAACTGAAAAACTACCAAAGCCTGGTGTCATTCGAAAGAAAAGGTTGCGAAATCACGTGCCGAGACGATAACGGCGGCGTCACGAACGCCACCCGCGGCGATTACAAGTACTGCGAATTTCCAGAGACCGAAGATAGTGACGAGTTTACGTCCGAATACGTAAGATACAACATTGTCTTTTTCGTTCCGGGGGGAGGGATTCTATTCTAATTGGTTGACCAATTCAATTACGCGTGCAGGGATACTGTTTGGACGGTATTTGCCGTAAGTTCGAGACGCCCGAGCCATACAGCGGCGAAGATGGTCAAAGCGGCGAAAATAGTCAAGGTCAAAGCGGGGAAGATTCACGACCCCAATTCGACAGTTACGAAGAATAAATCAATAAATAAATAAATATTTGTAATTACAGCCGCCTTAATTAAGGGCCTTGAGTAATTAAAATCAAATAAAGATTAGTTCAAAAATAAATAATCTAAGCTTTGTCTGTGAAGCGATGAAAATCCCTGACTTTTATAACCAGCTTATCCCTGACCACCAAATTTTGACACCAATATCCCTGCGACCATTTTAAGTAAGTGGTTACCCGTAGAGTCCACTTCATGGACACACATGGGCCCATATTTAGCATGGTTTGATATACCAAAACGAAATCCCTGACATATCCCTGACCTTTTAGGGAGAAACTTTAAATCCCTGACCTTTTAGGGAGAAACTTTAAATCCCTGACCTTTTAGGGAGAAACTTTAAATCCCTGACCTTTTAGGGAGAAACTTTAAATCCCTGACCTTTTAGGGAGAAACTTTAAATCCCTGACCTTTTAGGGAGAAACTTTAAATCCCTGACCTTTTAGGGAGAAACTTTAAATCCCTGACATATCCCTGACCTTTTAGGGAGAAACTTTAAATCCCTGAGTTATCCCTGACCTTTTAGGGAGAAACTTTAAATCCCTGACCTTTTAGAAAACAACAACTTTAAATCCCTGACTTATTCCAGCCGCATTTTCCAAATCCCTGACTTACCCAGGTTCCTTATGAACCCTGTAACCCAATGTCCTATAAGACCCGGCGTTCAAATTCAGATAACGATTTCAAAAATTATTAGTCATTTAAGTAAACGATATTAAAAATTAGTTTTTATTGAACAAAATTCGGGGAAAACATTTGTATTATATCTGAATAATGAATAATGAACTAAAATGCTTTTCAGGAACTACAAAATTTCGCAAAATATGCTGGGAAATTGAAGAACATTACACTACGCATTACACGCGTGTTTAAAATATAATATATTAGGAACTCAAATTCCATGAATTCATTTCATGGTTTCATTAAACAAGGATATCATAAAACTTGAAAAATGAATAATTATAGAAAATTCACTTGGAATGAGAGTGAATTCGAAATATTAGTAATATTATATAAATGAACTCAAGGAGAGGGAATTCAAAACAGTGCGCGTAAAAACTAGTGGATGAGAATGAATGAGCAGCTATTACGTGAATCACAGGGGTTGACTAGCTAAAGTGAGCTCAGAAAATTCAACCTTAAATTATATATTAAAAAGAATGTGCTGCTCAAATATAGCTCATTAAGTAATACATTAAAAATATGCGTGTTTAAAAATGGAGTAATCAATTATATATTAAAAATATGCGTGTTAAACTATATATTAATAAGGTGCGCGTATAAACTGCGCGTTAAACTATATATTAATAAGGTGCGCGTATAAATTGCGCATTAAACTATACATTAATAAGGTGAGCGTATAAACTGCGCATTAAATTATAAATTATAAATTAATAAGGTGCGCGTTTAAATTGGGCATTAAACTATACATTAAAAAGGTGAGCGTATTAAATTGCGCATTAAACTATAAATTTAAAAGGTATAAACGACGCATTAAATTATAAATAATTCACTCTAGAGTTGAATCATCGCGAAATCGGCGGACGTATAATGTCCTGAGTTCCGTTCCCAACGAGGGATCATTGGGCTAAATTTGCAAAATAAATATAATCCCATTGGTCAATTACCAACTCACCAGAACACGCGGAAGTTTATAAGTGATACGCTCCATAAGTATGAGTACAAGTTCGTAATGCTACTGAGAGACTTACAGCGCCATCTAGGCACTCCTATTTATTCTGCGCATTACTAAGCCCAAATTTGACATCAGCCCCTTTGACCAGGCCTCCCTCAATCTATGACCTCACTCACTCATTCACTAATTTACCAATTAATGGCAAGAAGCGATATCTTATAACTTCTCCCTGCTAAACAATAGATATCGCTTCTTGGTTAAAGTGACACACTTATGGAACGTATCACTTATGAAATTATGATCTTAACTGGCAAACTTCAAACTCGATGGAAAAGAGGCAAAAGAGGCAGCAACTCGCCATACAAAAAGGGTGCGCGCAAAAGCTGACAAATTCATTAAAAAGCAATCATTCATCGCCCCCCCCCCACCCCCCGGGGGCCTGAATAAACCCCTCCCCTAATGAGACTTCAAAGTCACCTTGAAAAGTAACTCGTTAAAGTACGTAATCAATATCTCAGCGTTTAGAAGAAGAATATAAGCAGCCGTACTCAAAGACTTCAAAGTCACCCACCACAGAGATTACCAAAGGTATTTAAGAAGTCACGAAAATCGGCACGCCAAAACAAGACTTCAAGTTCAAAGTCGCCTAAGCAATCGCGGTTTAAAAGTCAACCCAAAAACAATATTCAAAGACTTCAAAGTCAGCAAGAGGTACTTGAAGCTACTTCAAAGTCCCCCCAAAGCGAGTATTACGGCATTAAGTCGCAAAAAAAGAGATACTTGAAGCTACTTCAAAGTCCCCAAAACCGAGTATTACGGAATTAAGTCACAAAAAAGGTACTTGAAGCTACTTCGAAGTCCCCAAAACTGAGTATTACGGTATTAAGTCACAAAAAGCGATAATTAAAGCTACTTCAAAGTCACAAAAATAGGTACTCGAAGGTACTTCAAAGTCACCAAAGCGAGTATTTCAACATTAAGTCACAAAAAAGCGATACTTAAAGCTACTTCAAAGTCACCAAAGTCAAGAGAATGTGTGAAAGGGTACTCACGGGTCTGAAGGCTCCCAAGATGGCGTCGGCGCGCCTGTAACACTGGCGGTGATGGGAAACGATGATGCATTGAAAGTGGCCTCCGTGGGGGGCGGTGGTCCGGCTATTGAGGAAGGCGGTGACCTTGGCGATGTTGTTCTTGTCCAGGGCCTGGTCAAACTCGTCGAGGATGAGGAAGGGCGCTCCCTGGTGCTGGTGAATGGCGAAGACCAGGGCCAAGGCCGCCATGCTCTTCTCGCCCCCGCTCAAATCCTCCATGGGGGTGACGCGCTTCCCGGGGGCCACGCAGTTGTAATGCAAACCGCCCAAGTACGGCTCGCCCCCATCCTCGCCCCCCTCCAAACTCAAGCTGGCTTCGGACCCCTCGTCGCCCGTCAAGTCCTCAAAAATAGACGCCAGTTAGACCAATTAAATTAGACCAAATAGACGCGAATTAGACGAAATAGACGGGAGTTAGTCCAATTAAATTAGACGAAAAAGACGCGAAATAGACCAATTAAATTAGACCAAATAGACGAGAAATAGACCAATTAAATTAGACCAAATAGACGAGAAATAGACCAATTAAATTAGACCAAATAGACGAGAAATAGACCAATTAAATTAGACGAAACAGACGCGAGTTAGGCCAATTAAATTAGACCAAATAGACGCGAATTAGACCAAATGAATTAGAAGCGAATCAGACCAAATGAATTAGAAGCGAATTAGACCAAATAGACGCGAATTAGACCAAATAGACGCGAATTAGACCAATTAAATTAGACGCGAATTACACCAATTAAATTAGACGCGAATTAGACCAATTAAATTAGACCAAATAGACGCGAATTAGACCAATTAAATTAGAAGCGAATTAGACCAATTAAATTAGAAGCGAATTAGACCAATTAAATTAGAAGCGAATTAGACCAATTAAATTAGAAGCGAATTAGACCAATTAAATTAGAAGCGAATTAGACCAATTAAATTAGAAGCGAATTAGACCAATTAAATTAGAAGCGAATTAGACCAATTAAATTAGAAGCGAATTAGACCAATTAAATTAGAAGCGAATTACACCAACTATAAAATAGAAGCGAATTACACCAACTATAAAATAGAAGCGAATTAGACCAATTAAATTCGAGGAAATAGAGGCGAGTTAGGCCAATTGAATTGGCGAATAATTACCTTGTATATTTGGTTGATGTTTTGGGCGACATTGTCGAAGCATTGGTGGAATAGTTGGCAGCGGCGCTTTCTGATTTGCGCGAACTTCCGTCCATCGTGCTTGGCTTTCATGTTCATTCTCCGGAAGGAATTGGTGGCCAGCGCGTACTCCTCTTGAGCCACCCGCAACCTAAACACCCCCAACCACGAGATTTTTTAAATTCCTTGCCTTTACCAGGACATTTTTGACCTCGTTCATTTAAAATTCCTGGACTTTTGACCCCCTTTGACCTTTTTACCAATTTTAGACGCGGATAAAACGAACCAACAATTAAATGTATGTCATTTATACTCACGTTCTTGTGGCTTGCGGATGATTGCACTTCCGTTGTCTCAAGACCCTTTTGGCCTCCTCGATTTCCTTCTCCATCTCTTGACCCTTCCGGGTCATTTCTTCAGGCTCATCAATGAGTCGCAATTCAACGGGCAAAAGCTCATAATCGAGGGTCAAGGGGGGCGCCACCCCATCCAAGAGAGAGGGCGTGGCCGTCGGGTCCGAGGAGGGGGAAGAGCCGGACGTTGTTGTTCCCCCCGGGGTGTTGATCGGCAAACTGGACAAAGACCCCGATTGCAATGGCAACGAAATATTCAACACCCTGCAAGCCTAAGCAATTTAACCCCAGCCTTAATTATCAAAATTAATTAAGCTAAAATATTAATTATCAAAAAGGCGGCGTGTCTGACCTCTAGCAATCTGTGACGTCGCGATTCCTTGACCCTTTGTCGCTCTTGGGCCTTTTGCGCCACCTGATTGGTTCGCAGCCATTTTTTCTGGGCCTCGATCATCCCGGCGTATTCCTCTTTCAGCTCTTTTTCCATTTGGCGGCATTGACCCTTCAGGTCATCCCGCTCCGCGACCGCTTCGGCCAATTGACCGCTCGCCCTCGCGACCGCTTCCTCCGCTCCCACCCTCTCCGATTCCAATCTTTCAATTTCGAGGTTACCATCCCGCACGGTCGACTCCCATTTCGAAATTAGGTCTAAATATACAGGCCCAGTTCAGTTCAGTTCAGTTCATAAAAAAGAGGAAAAATTCCCGATCCGCGAGAAATGTAAATGGAGGGGAGGGGGGAAATATACTAAATGCCTCTCATTTCGTTCCTATAAACTGAACTGAACTAAACTCGGGAATATCTAAAATAAGGTACCAGTTCGGTTCAGTTCAGTTCATAAAAAAAATAAAAATTTCCTGATCCGAGAAATGTTACCCGGGGGGGGGGGGGATACTAATCGCCTCTCATTTCGATAATATAAATGAACTGAACTAAGCTCAGGACTATCTAAAATGACGTACCAGTTCGGTTCAGTTCAGTTCATAAAAAAAGAAAAATCCTGATCCGCGAGAAATGTTACTGGGGTTGAGATACTAAATGCCCTCTCATTTCGTTCTTAATAATGAACTGAACTAAACTCAAGAATATCAAAAATGACGCACCAGTTCAGTTCAATTCACAGGAAAAAAAACACTGGCTGGAATTTGCAATTTAAGGAAAATTAAATAAATTTCTTATAGCAGACGACATCAGCATTATTTTCCTTAATTTTTAAAATAGAATGAACTGAACGGAACTAAGAAACATCTAAAAAAAGAATACGGACCAGTTCAGTTCAGTTCAGATCAAATACTGGGGCCAGATTTTGCAAAATGGGAATTTAAATAAAGATCCATGGATGAAGGATGCGCGTGCGGAAATTTGTTTTCACGCTATAGGATCGGCAACTCCCTATCTCGAGCGACAGAATATTCTGTATACACTCTGTTACAACGTCGGTTGTCAGCACGCGCAAAGCTATTTCTCTATGTAACGTAGCTTTGTACGTGCTGTCAAGAGACAAAAAACTTCAGGATCTTCAGGATTTAAAATATCCGCGAGTTTTTTAGCTCGAGTGCACGGACCTCTAGGCCTTAGTTTCAAATGCGTGTAGTAGACTGTATACAATTTCACACGTATTTGAAACTAAGGTCTAGAGGTCCGTGCACTCGAGCTAAAAAACTCGCGGATATTTTAAATCCTGAAGATCCTGAAGTTTTTTGTCTCTTGACAGCACGTACAAAGCTACGTTACATAGAGACCTAGCTTTGCGCGTGCTGACAACCGACGTTGTAACAGAGTGTATACAGAATATTCTGTCGCTCGAGATAGGGAGTTGCCTATCCTGTAGAGTGAAAACAAATTTCCTCACGCGCATCCTTCATCCATGAAAGATCTATGAAAATTCTTATAGCGGACGACATCAGCATTTGAAATAAAATGAACTGAACTGAACGGAATTAGTAAAGTGTGTACATACCTCGGGCGTGTTTGGCTTGTTCAAATTCCAATCTGTTATTGATGGAATTGATCAGATTTTCCAAATCGAGCAACTTCTTCTTGTTCTCGAGTTTCGCGTTAATTTCCCGGTCCTCGTATTGCCTAAATTACAATTCATTAAAGCTTAATTGCGATTAAAGCAATTAAAACACGAACCTTCATAAATTAAAATATTAACCCTCATTAATTAAAATATTAACCCTCATTAATTAAAATATTAACCCTCATTAATTAAAATATTAACCCTCATTAATTAAAATATTAACCCTCATTAATTAAAATATTAACCCTCATTAATTAAAATATTAACCCTCATTAATTAAAATATTAACCCTCATTAATTAAAATATTAATTAAAAATGTTAAATACCTTATATTTTGCAGTCCAAGTCGCTGGCAAAATTCGTGAAAGACTCGATCCTCGATGGCGTCCATTTCCTCTTGTCGTGTCCGGAGTTGGTCCTCGAGTGTCTGGACCTCTTGGACCAGTTGCTCCAAATCGGCGCGGCATTGTCGCTCCCGTTGACCGAGCGAGTCCACCTCATTCCGCAGCGTGTCCAGGGCTTTCTGGTCCTCGAGAAGTTGCACTCCCAGGTAGTCCGATCGTTTGTCCAACTCGGCCTTTCGCGACATCTTCTGCTCCAGTTCGTACTGTCGACCAATCACTTTGGTGGCCCGCTCCCGCTCCGCCAATAAACTCTTCTTGCTACCTTTCAAATCCCGGAGGTCTTTTTCGTCCCAACGACGAGCGCGTCGCTCCAAATCCCTACACACAACGGACGGAACACGTGACCCCTTCGTACCACGTGACCTAGCTTACTCTTAAACCAGTTATACTTACAGTTGTCCGCCGGAAATGAACCCGTTTTTGCGATAGTAACTTCCGTTCAAAGAGACGGCCTAAGGAAGAAATGACCCACGCCCCCGCCCAGCCCACGGTTTATTTCCAGGAAGCATCAACGGGTGCGTTCAGTGACAATCAACGGTGTCAGCGCTGAGTTCACCGGTTGAACCCGTTGAGTGGTGCTGAACGCCCCGGCTCGTAAAGCAGTATGTTTCCAAAATTAAGCTTAAATGATACACCCTCCAGTCTGGGAAATAGCAGTGCACTTCCTCTGGTCCAAAACCAGTTTATTAATTGCTTGGACTAGTTTTTTAATTCAAGAAGTGGGGGTTACTGGTCCTCGGGACCAGTTTATTAATTGCAAATCTATTGGAGAGCAAAGGCTGGGACCACTCCGGAGACCACTTTATTATTTAGGACACTAGAGGGTCACTGGTCCCAAGGACTAGTTTAAAAAATATCCTTATTTCCCAGACTGACACCCTCCCCCCCCACGCTTTATTTCCTGGTAAAACAAACGGGTGCGTTCAGTGACAATCAACAGTGTCAGCGCTGAGCTCACCGGTTTAACCCGTTGAGTGGTACTGAACGCCGAGGCTCATATAGCAGTATGGTTCCAAAATTAAGCCTAAATGATACTAGGCATTGACTTACGTTTCGTCTCTTTCGGTCGGGCATCTGATGGGCGATATAACTAGCTTGTTCGGGCGTCTCGCAAATGAAGACGTTTCCGGTGGCGTAGATGACGGCCTCTTTGAATCTCCTATCGAAGCGGAGGACGTCAATGACGCGTTTGACGTCAGCGGGCATATTGGGGTCCAGCAGTTTGGGGTTTTGAACCCACAATCCGTCCAAGGGCAAGAAGGTTTCGCGCGGTTGACGTTTCTCCTTCAAGAGGTCAATGCATTTCACGGCCACTTCTCCGCTCTCAACCACAATGGCGTCCAAATGCGCGGACATCACTTTGGTCACGGCCACTTTGTACCGATCGTCGGGCACATCGCACAAATCGATCAGGCGACCGTGCTGAGATACAAAGTGAAGAGACGTTTGACCATTTTGGTCAATCCCTGACATTTTCACCCGAGCACTTTGGTCCAGTTTGAAATTCCCTGATCTTTCCCTAAACTTTTACGCCCTGACCTTTTTTGACCTTCATGACACATTCTTAAATTCCAAGAATTTTTCTCCGACCTTTCAGACACAATTCTTAACTTTTCCTGACCTTTCCTCGTCTATTTTGGCCTATTTCCAAATTCCCGCCCTTCTCCGGTCCATTTTGGCCTATTTCCAAATTCCCTGCCCTTCTCCGGTCCATTTTAGCCTATTTTTAAATTCCCCGCCCTTTCCCGATTCATTTTGGCCTATTCTTAAATTCCCTGACCTTTCCAGATTCATTTTGGCCTATTCTTAAATTTTAAAAGATCCCTGACCTTTTTGGTCAATCCCTGACATCCCCCCCCCCGAGCACTTTGGTCCAGTTTGAAATTCCCTGATCATTCCCTAAACTTTTACGTCTATTTCAAGAAACCCCGACCTTCCTTTGACCTTTTCCCTGACCAACTATTACTAATAAAACCCTATAATAAAGAACGTAAAAAAACGGATACTGACCACTCCGCGGTTGAGCGCCTTGAGATGGTCCAATCGGGCTTGCTTCTGCTCCATTTGCTGTTGGACATATTTGGCGTCTTGGACTTGTCCCAACTTGCGGACCACTTCCTCCAGTTGCCGATTAACGGACACCAAGGTATCCTTCTCTTCGCCGAGTTGACGTTGAAACGCCTGGACTTCAGCCTCGAGGTCACGCGAGGTCACCTCATTTTCCCTAGACCACGCACGAAGGTCGCATCGTCTTACCATTCCATCCCTAACTAGTACCAAGAAGGACAAGTAAGAAGGGTACTTACGCGATGGCGTCTTGTATTTTGGTGAAGCGGTCCTTTTGGTGTTCAAAGAGCGCCACTTTCCGGTTCAAGCTTTGTTTCAACTCGGCGTCCAATCTCTCTTGGCACTGTTGTCTTTCCAACTCGGATCTCAGTTCCTCTCGAAGGGCGTCTACTTCCGGTTTCAGGGCGGCGGAGCGTTCGGCCACTTCCCGTTTCAACTCCCAGTACCGGTTCCGGTCATCCTCTTCCAATTCAATATGGCCGCCACCGCCAACTTCCGAGTCCTGGGAATTTTGGCCTATTTTTTGTTCCAAAGCCGATTTCTCTTTATGGGCGGAGCTTTTTTCGGCTTCCAAGTCCTCGATGAGTTTGGCGTGATGACGTCGTGCTTGGAGCGCCGCCTCCAAACATTTCGCGTCGCGTTTCACTTTGCTCACGGAGTACTTCAACTTTTCTTTACACTCCACTTCCGATCTCTTCACTTTGTTCAATTCGCCTTCCTTTTAAATTAACGTTAACTTTAAATGACCTTGAACTCGTAATTAACGACTTTCAAGGTCATAAGGTCACGCATTGCCCCTCGTTTTTTTTTAAATATTAATAATGAAACCAAAGGTCGAGATAAGTGAATAAGATGAAAGGCTAATAAGTAAAGAGTGTGACCACGGGTACAAGGTCAAAAGGTCACGTAACCTTAATACGATAGAAACTAAACATAATGTAAAGAGTGACCACGGGTTCAAGGTCAAAAGGTCACTTAACCCAATTACGATAGAAACTAAACAAAATAGGTAAAGAGTGTGACCACGGGTTCAAGGTCAAAAGGTCACTTAACCCAATTACGATGATAGAAACTGAACTAAAAGTAAAGAGTGACCACGGATTCCAGGTCAAAAGGTCACTAATCCCAATTACGATGATAGAAACTAAACATAATGTAAAGAGAGTGACCACGGGTTCAAGGCCAAAAGGTCAGCATACCTTAATACGATAGAAACTAAACAAAAAGTAGAGTAGAGTGACAACGGGTTTAAGGTCAAAAGGTCACGTTACCTCATTACGATAGAAACTAAACAAAAAGTAGAGTAGAGTGACCACGGGTTCAAGGTCAAAAGGTCAAGTTACCTTATTACGATAAAAACCAAGGGGTTATTTGAAACTGAGTCCGTGATAAGCCAAATCAAAGGCCAAGAAAGGGGAATAATGGAAACGGGGGGGGGGGGTCATAAGGTCAAATACTTAAGCTTCCTTTGGGGTCAAATTAAATGCTCTGAACTAAATCAGGGTGACCCATGTGGTGCTGAGGTGAAAGAAGGTTGAGAGAGAGCTTACCAATTGGGCGATAGTGGTGTCCTTGGTGGCCAAGTCTCTTTGCAGTTGAGCTTTGTGTGTCTTTTTGTCCTCGAAGCGTCGTTTGCGGTTGTCCTTCTCGAGCGAGCACTCGTTCATGACATTATTGTGCCTCTCGAGTTCCAACTCTCCGTCTCGCAATTCCCTCTCAAGGTGGTACAATTTGAACAGGTAATACGTCACCTCCATCGCTTCCTAGGCGGGGCGAGAGGTGGAGGGGGGAAGGGTAAAGTAGGCCAGTTTAGGCCCGACCGAGACACTAATCGAATAAGAGAGAGAGAGAGAGAATGTTATTTACGATTTTTTTCTTGAGGTTTTTGCATTTGTTGGTCCTCTCCAGTTGTAGTTTGGCGGATTGCAGGGCTTTGTAGGTCCTCTTCCTGTTGTCCAGGCCCACGGCGCAGGCGCGTCTCCCCTCCTCCATCTCCCGCTTCAGACGGTCGTATTCCTCTCTCAAATCGCTCGTACTGAATGACAAACAATACCACCTTAGCTTAATCCTATCTTACAAATTTCCCTGACTCAGTTTTACTAAAAATTTTCCCCGAGTTTTTTGTCAACTGTTTATTTTCCTTGAGTTTTCCAGGTTTGTATGAACCCTGTCTCGAGAACTTTTCAATTTCCTCCATCCAATCCCGTGACCTTATGACCCCGACAATTTATCCCTCCAATCCCGTGACCTAAACATTTCTCCATCCAATCCCGTGACCTTATGACCCGTCAATTTATCCCTTCAATCCCGTGACCTTGTGACCCCGACAATTTCCCCCTCCAATCCCCCGACCTTCTGGGTGACCCCTTAATTTCACGCTCCAATCCCCTGACCTTCTGGATGACCCCTTAATTTCCCCCTCCAATCCCCTGACCTGGGTGACCCCGACAATTTCCCCCTCCAATCCCCTGACCTTGTTGGTGACCCCGTCATTTCCCCCTCCAATCCCCTGACCTTGTTGGTGACCCCGTCATTTCCCCCTCCAATCCCGTGACCTTATGGGTGACCCCGTCATTTCCCCCTCCAATCCCGTGACCTTATGGGTGACCCCGTCATTTACCGCTCCAATCCATTGACCTTTTGACCTGTCAATCTCTCCCTCCAAACCCCTGACCTTGTGGGCGACCCCGTCATTTCCCCCTCCAATCCTCTGACCTTGTGAACTGTCAATTTTCTTAATCTTCTTCTCCACCAACACCATGACCTTTTGACCCGTAATTTCCGCCCCCCCCCCCCAATCTCCTGACCATTTCAACTACAATCCTTATTCCACAAAAGGAGGTTACAATCCCCAATCCTCCAAAGACGGTATGATCCCCTAACCTTTAGCCCCCCCCCCTTTTGAATTTCGATCCCGTGACCTTTTGCCCTCTGTCTGAGCTAACTTATTAAGAAGAGTGTAAGGGTGTGTGTACTGACTAGGCCATTCGTTCGAAGAGTTCCATCCTGGCTTTGGGTTTCCTGGTGGCCAGGTTCTCGATTTGACCTTGACTGACGATGAAATAGTTGGCCTTCATGTCCACCTTCAGTTCGGCCAATCGCTCCCGATACTCGCGACTGCTGACCGGCACCTCGTTGACCTCGTACTCCATCTTGAGGGTGTCGTCATCCGAGCTGACGATTCGAGCGAACGAGACGGACTCTTCCGCTTGACCATCTTCCTCGGACACTCTGGCGAAGGTGGCTTTCACTCGACCTTGAAAACTACCGTTCCTTTCGCAATTATAAATCAACTCCTGAAACAAAACACTATTATTGTAATGAGGGGTCAAGGGTTCAAACGTCGTCTGCAAAGTTCATTTCGCAAATTATAATTGAATAAATTGATCCACATGATTTGAGTTCAAAGGTCACTCCATAAAGTCATTCATCTTCCCTGACAAATTTCCACTTACCCAACCAATAGAAAATTACTTTTATGACAAAATGTAAAATTCCCCCAAATTTGACGACAAAAAGTAAAATTCCCCCAAATTTGACGACAAAAAGTAAAATTCCCCCAAATTTGACGACAAAAAGTAAAATTCCCCCAAATTTGACGACAAAAAGTAAAATTCCCCCAAATTTGACGACAAAAAGTAAAATTCCCCCAAGTTTGACGACAAAAAGTAAAATTCCCCCAAATTTGACGACAAAAAGTAAAATTCCCCAAATTTGACGACAAAAAGTAAAATTCCCCCAAATTTGACGACAAAAAGTAAAATTCCCCCAAATTTGACGACAAAAAGTAAAATTCCCCCAAATTTTAAGACAAAAGTAAAATTCCCCCAAATTTTAAGACAAAAGTAAAATTCCCCCAAATTTTAAGACAAAAGTAAAATTCCCCCAAATTTGACGACAAAAAGTAAAATTCCCCCAAATTTGACGACAAAAAGTAAAATTCTCCCAAATTTGACGACAAAAAGTAAAATTCCCCCAAATTTTAAGACAAAAGTAAAATTCCCCCAAATTTTAAGACAAAAGTAAAATTCCCCCAAATTTTAAGACAAAAGTAAAATTCCCCCAAATTTTAAGACAAAATTTAAAATTCCCCCAAATTTTATGACAAAATTTAAAATTCCCCCAAATTTTATGACAAAATTTAAAATTCCCCCAAATTTTATGACAAAATTTAAAATTCCCCCAAATTTTATGACAAAATTTAAAATTCCTCCAAATTTTATGACAAAATTTAAAATTCCCCTAAATTTTATGACAAAATGTCAAATTCCCCCGAATTTTATGACAAAATGTCAAATTTCCTCGAATTTTATGACCAAATGTGAAATTCCCCCAAATTTTATTGCAAAATGTAAAATTCCCCCAAAATGTAAAATTCCCTGACTTTAGGCTTAACTGGGTTTTGGAAAATAGAGTGCTGTCAGTCTGTCTGAAGCGCCGGTGTGACGTCACCCATGCTGTTTTCCCATAAAGAAAAAACGGTAACTGTCATGGCCGCCCATTGCTAAAGGCAGACTCGTGACGTTTAACCTTGGATCTGACGTCACAACTGACAGCACTCTATACCTTTCGGTACTTTTAACATGCTTATCACTAAGCCAAACAACGTTGAGCAAATAAAAGAATGAATTTCATTTGACCCTTAGGTCCGAAAAGGTCATAAGGTCATCCTTACCGTATACTTTGAAACCCTAAGATTCGCTCTGTTGGTCTCTCCAAGCACGAAGCTAAAAGCATCCACAATATTCGACTTTCCTGATAAGTAAATGGTCTAAAATTAGGCGGGAAACCACAGCAGTGTTTATTTATAATGGTTATTTACCTGAGCCATTAGAACCAATTATGGCCGAGAAGTTTATAAACGGGTCGATCTTGGTTTCATTTTGGAAAGACTTGAAGTTTGAAATCTCCAAGCTCTTCAACGAAAACATCCTTTCTGAATTAACTAACTAATTAGCGTTAATTAGAATTAAAATTACGCTTGACTCCGCGATTAAAACGTCTATCTTCACGGAGAAACGCGCCAAAAAGTAACGGTTGCCGGCGTTAATCACCTGGCGGTCATTTTCAAAAAATTTCCAGGCCGGCAACGATTGGACACCGAATTATATTATTTATTTCAAAGTTTCTAATCAAATTTAGCTCCTTATTCTGTTTATTTATAAATAATTTGAATTAATTTACTCGATTTTACGCTATATTTCTTATTATTCTACCTTATTTTCATTATTTTAAAATTGTCAAACTGACAACAATTACTTATTTACAGCCCGTAATCATTGGGAAAGTATAAGCAGACTGCTTTTAGATTAGTCGTCTGCTAAAGAGCTTAAGCCTCGGTTGTTCTTTTATCGAGTTTAGTTCCGCGTTTTCGTGGCGTGATTACGTTATGTCGTCAATTAAATTTGGTTTTAAGGCAGTTAGAAGTTTTTTACGCGTTAATAACCTGAAAAATTATAGGCAATTTCATTTCGACAAGTTATCGCATATCGGCACCGAACCCGACAGAAATTCAGATGAATTTAGGGTGAGTGATCATGTTCGAGTTTGACCATAGGATACTACTAAGCCAATCAAACTTTACCACGGTGGTATTGGACCAATAAGAAAATTCCCATAGATATAATGTACCAATAACAATGGATATTTTACATGGATTTAGGCCTAGTAGGCCAAAAAAATAAATAAAAATAACCTCTGTGTGAGATTGGACGCATAGATATATTAATTCAATATACATTTCCCCTTTTGATATATTGGTCAAATAAGCGTTTTCAAATAAAGACACTGGTCAAATAAAATTACCCCATAAAGATACTGGTCAAATAAAAATTACCTCATATAGATATACTGGTCAAATAAAAATTACCCCAGTTATAACCCAAAATGATCCAAAGGTTTCATTCAAAATCCGAAATAACAATAGCGTATTGGCAGCCCCTACTTTTACCTATATTAAGATCTATGTAGAAATAACACGGTGTGCTATTAAGGCGTACAATTATAATTTTGTGATAAATTAAAATTTGGATTTTAAGGAAAATTACTCTCGCATGAAAGTACTGGTGGACAATTTAAACGCTAACATATCCAAAATCAGCAAAGGTATATACACGCGTCATTTTAATCTTAATCACTCACGTGGTCAAAGCTCTTAATTGGGAAAATCTTAATTAAAAAATGGTGAATTAATTAGGAGATGAGAAGGCAGCCGAGAGACACGTGTCCAGGGGGAAGTTATTAGTCAGGGACAGAATTAACCAATTACTCGATGTCGGGTAAGCCACGCCTCTTATAAGTCCGTTTAAAGGGACACTATAACTCTTAAGACTTTTAAAGAGAGTTATAGTGTTCCTTTAAGAGCGCCAAAATACGATGAAGAAATTAATTTTAAAATGAAATCGGCGCTCGGCTTGACCCTTCATTGGTAGGTCACCATTTTTAGAATTATCGCAATTGGCAGCTTGGGATGTTTATGGTTACGACGAAGTGCCCTCTGCCGGCATAGTTTGCGGCATTGGAAGGGTCCAGGGGTAAGACCTTTAATGGGATACCATGGATAAAGAATGCGCCTGAGCTTGAAATTAGTTTTCACGACGCTATAGGATAGGCAACTCCCTAGGCTATCTCCGACGACAGCTTATTCTGCATATATACTCTGTTACAACATCGGTTGTCAGCACGCGCAAAGCTAGGTCTCTTGTGTCAGGTTGTCAGTACGTTCAAAGCCAGGGCTCTATGTAACGTAGCTTTGTGCGTGCTGACAAGAGACGAACGAAATACTCATTTTCAGGGTCAAAAATCCTTATAATGAGTATTGCGTTCGTCTCTTGTCAGCACGCGCAAAGCTACGTTGACACAAGAGACCTCGGTCTAGCTTTGAACGTACTGACAACCGAAGCTGGAACAGAGTATAAGCTGCTGTTAGAGTAATGGCAGTTGCCCAGCTTTGACTGTATTAAGGTATATGGACAAATAACATGGGGTGCCATTAGTCTGTAAGCTGCCGTCGGAGATAACCTAGGGAGTTGCTTATCCTATCCTGTTGCGTCGTGAAAACAAATTTCACGCTCAGGCGCATTCTAGCTTTATCCATGGACCCAATTTTGTTTATTTTGGGGTGGACTGGTCAATTTTTCAGGGTTGAATGCATGATTGTCGCAAATGACGCGACTGTCAAAGCCGGGACTTATTTTCCATTAACGGTCAAAAAACATTTGAGGGCTCAAGAGATTGCCCAAGAAAATAATCTACCCTGTATATATTTAGGTAAATAATAATTAAGTAGAAAGAACCAGGGATAGATTTAATTTTAGAAGTAGGAATGGAGAACGGAACGGTTATTATATTTTACTTCAGTTCCTCCGACTCATAGACCACCCAGTATAGATAGGGCCCCTCCCTTCAACACGTACGTAACGAAAAGTTTAAATCATATCTTATTGGCTCACTTGAACTACGTTTTGATGACGTTGCTGATGACGGGGACGGCCAGAAAAATAGTGACGTAATTCCTTTTTACCTCTGTCTCGCTATGACCCTCCCGCCTCCTCTTCTTTCATACCCCCCCCCTCCGTCCCGTGGAAGGGGGTCCGGGACTTTGACAGATTACTCTGTTCTCCATTCCTGCTTCTAAAATTAAATCTATCCCTGGTAGAATAGAGTAGAGTACCCAGGGACTCCTGGAAAATTCGTGGACTAATTTTAAACGTATTGGCGCGATCAATAGTCGATTCGGGCGGGGCCAACTTGCCGCGTCAAGCGGAAGTCTTTCCGGACACGAACCATTTTGGGCGTATATTCTACAACCAGGCGTCCATGTCTTGCAAGGGTATTCCGCAGATCGCGGTCGTCATGGGCAGTTGCACGGCGGGTGGCGCCTACGTTCCCGCCATGGCTGACGAGAGCGTCATCGTCAAGAAACAAGGGACCATCTTCCTGGGGGGACCCCCGCTCGTCAAAGCCGCCACTGGCGAGGAAGTTTCTTCCGAAGATCTTGGTGGTGCCGATCTTCATTGCAGGTTGGTGTACCCTTAATCACCAAGTTGACCAAAGTACAAGCGTTTTGAGCAACTGAATTTTTTTGAAAAATTTATACAAAACTCGCCGTTAAAGTCCACCATTTTACAAAATGGCGGACGGCGTGTTACGTTAAATATTAAGGAAATCGGTTAAAACGAACGTAGGTTATTCCACCAGGAAGTTTATTTTGTATTTCCGGTGTCCATTTTTCACGATGCAAACGGATTGAAATATTTTTTAGTTTCGTTAAGAAATGTTTCTCTGACCATTTCATTCTCCCCTTGAGTTAATATACCGCGATTCGCGAGTATCTAAAGGCCTCTTCAGACGATACAACTTTTCATCTCATTGACATGATGAGTCAAGTTGGGACACGTCAACGGAAGTTGGGACACGTCAACGGAAGTTGGACACGTGTTTCTTAACCAAATTAACAATTGACCAACAGTGTCCAATTTTTGCTGTCTCAACAATCTTTTTGACCCAAAAGTTGTATCGTCTGAAAAGGCCTTTGTTTGAATTTTGGTATCTAAAATTGTTAGGCAATCGGGTGTGACTGACCACATGGCGGAAGACGACCATCACGCCTTGCACTTGACCAGGAAAGTCGTCTCCAACTTAAACCGAACTAAGAATCCTCAAGTAAAATTGAACTCTTAAGACCTATTCAGACGATACAACTTCGTCTGAATGGGATGGGACTTTAAGTTCTGACGTCATCTTGATCGATTCTAGATAAGTCGCGAAACCCCGGAAGAACCCCTTTACCCTTTAGACGATATTTACGGAATTGTTGGCGACAATCTCAGAAAAAGTTTCGATGTCCACGAAGTAAAATAATATTTTAATTATAATTATAATTAATTGTAATTAGAAATGGGTAAAGGGTGAATTGTGGTGTTTAATATTGTTTCACGGAAAGGTTATAGCCAGGATAGTCGATGGAAGTCGCTTTGACGAGTTCAAAGCGCTCTACGGGGAGACCTTGGTCACTGGTAAGTAATTGTTGCTACAAAAAAACCTCGAAATCTAAGAGTTTTTTAGGCAAAAAATGTTGTCCGTGTAATAATGTAATAATGAACAGGGTTCGCGCGTTTGTACGGATACCCGATTGGTATCATCGCCAACAATGGCGTCTTGTTCTCGGAATCGGCCTTGAAGGGAACGCACTTTATCGAATTATGTTGCAAACGAAAAATACCTTTACTGTTCCTTCAAAATATTACCGGTAATTAGATCGTCATTATCGTAATTAGATCGTCGTAATTAGCGACGTTTGATGACGGATTGTCAAATTGTATTATTTTAACTTGGGGGGAATAGGTTTCATGGTTGGGAAAGATTTCGAAGCCGGTGGTATCGCCAAACACGGCGCCAAAATGGTCACCGCCGTTTCCTGCGCCAGGGTACCCAAATTCACTGTTATTATTGGTGGTTCCTATGGCGCCGGGAATTACGGAATGTGCGGAAGAGCTTACTCGTAAGTTCGTTCAATTTTATGACTTTGTTACTAAGTTCGCGGGGTCAACATCAACAGCTGGGACGATGAGATCTCTACATTAAGGGAAACCTTGCATGGCAGCAATTTTAAGAATAGGCCAAATATTTGAGGGATAAATTTGGGAATTTTAAGAATAGGCCAAATATTTGAGGGATAAAATTGGGATTTTTAAGAATAGGCCAAATATTTGAGGGATAAAATTGGGAATTTTAAAAATAGGCCAAAAAATTGTCAGGATAAATTTGGGAATTTTAGGAATAGACCAAAAAATTGTCAGGAACTCAGGATAAATTTGGGAAATTTATGAATAGGCCAAATATTTGGGAATTTCAGAAGAATAGGGCAATAATTTCTGGGAAATATTTGGGAATTTCAGAAGAATAGGCCAATAATTGTCAGGGGAAAAGTCACGAAGTGTAAAAATAGGCCAAAATGTCTGAAAATGAAAGCTTGTAAATAATTTGGAGGGCGTTTGATTTCAGTCCTCGATTTTTGTACATGTGGCCAAACGCCCGTATTTCGGTGATGGGAGGGGAACAGGCCGCCAGCGTTCTGGCTCAGATCACGCGTGATCAAAGGATTAAACAAGGAAAAAAAGTATATCTCCCCCTTCCCCCCCCCCTCTTCAATTAGTGTTAAGGTTTAAATTGTTTATCCACCACCACCGAACAGTGGACTTTGGAAGAGGAGAAAGAGTTGAAGGAACCCATCATCGAGCGGTTCGAGGCCGAGGGAAACCCTTACTTCTCGAGCGCCCGCTTATGGGACGACGGCGTCATTGACCCCAGAGAGACCAGGAAGATCTTGGGACTGAGTCTGAGCGCCGCCCTCAACGCCCCCATTCCCGACACACAATTCGGCGTCTTCAGAATGTGAACCACTTGTACCCGCGCGCTGACAATACATACAATCGCCAAATTAACAAAAATCAAATTAAAAATCAAAACCCAATTTAACTATTTTTCTACCAATTAATGTTGCAGTTCAAATGTACTTTATCGTTCATGTTGGTTAAATAAAAAGAAATAAAGGTTTATTTTCAATTACTTACGGTTTTTCCTTGACCCTTGCATGCCTTGACCATCAATGAATACTTCGCCATTTATGATGGGAAGGGTGGGGGGGGGGGTACGTAATCTGAGATAGGGAAATCAGTGGACACGATAACTGTGGAACGACTTAGGTCGGGTGGGACGCTAGAAAATGGGGGAGGAATACTCGGGGAAAAATGGCGGCCGGTCTACGTCAGACTGAGTGATTCGTGCCGGGTGGGACGCTAGAAATGGGGGAGGGATACACGGGGAAAATGGCGGCTGGTCTACGTCAGACGACTCTGTCTCGGGTCGGGTGGGGTGGGATTCTAGAAAATGGGGGAGGGATACTCGGGAAAATGGCGGGCGATCTACTTCAGACCGTCCGCCATTTTCCTACAAATCGTGAATCGAAATGAAGAGAGACGCAATTATTAAAAACTATTTAAACATTTAAGAATTTAACAATTAGCGACGTACGCTATACAATTATTGACAGACAGACAGACAAATAACTCGATTCCATTAGACTCCTTCTTTTGTTGATCCATCCTTAACACGACTGTATATTATTAAATTTATACACTTTTGATTGGCTGTTGATATTTTGAGCTATCCCCTCCTAATTTATATAACATTATTTCATTATTCAACTTTCGATATGACGTACGTAATCCCCGAGGGGTCGGACACACTCCGACCACACCCCCTTTCCGATTAAATCGAAACAAAAAGGAGATTTCCGTAGCGGAAAATCAAGCGTGTGACGTCACAGAGAGCCGACGTAACTCATTGTCCGTTTAAAGGGACACTATAACCGGCTAGCTATTGTTATTAGTAGTGTCCCTTTAAAAAAGCTTAGAAGCTCCAAAATCAATTGGAACGAGTAATATGAAAAAAAAAATTTATTTTAAAATTAAATCTTACGAACTTGATTTTTCACTTCAGAATCCCTTTAAAGTTGACTGATATCATTCTGTCCTCGCTGATATCATTTTGACTGATATATTTTGCTTAGTTGTAGATAAACGGTTCCTTAATATTGCTCTAGGTAGTTAACAGCCCACTCGATCACGCAAGTTGCAGCGGTTTGCGTGATCGAGTGGGCTGTGCTATTACAAACGGGGCTTTTAGTACAAAAAAGTGACGTCACGTGATACAATCTCACTGCTATAGAAAATAATTCACCAACAACGTCTAAATATATCTCTTCTTACATTATTAACACCACAATTAAATTTTCGTCTAAAAAACATTGAAATTCCGTAATAACAACGATAATACAGCGATGACACCACGTGTTATTTTCCAGCCCGGTTTAATACGGTCAAAGGCGGCTAGGTGCCATTACTAATATACATTAATATTTCGTCCATATTATAAAATAGAGCCCTAGCAAATATCACTTAACAATATTTAACACTTAACGGTTTATAATTACACCTCGTTAACTTTAATCTCCATTTAATTTCAGAATTAATACCGTCATTAATTATTCGAAATTAATTATTTTTAAAAATGACTAGAATTTAATTCAGGTTTTTCCCGTCGCGGTATTTTGTTTTCCGTCACGTTATTAATTTTTCCGTCGCGGTATTTATTTTTCCGTCGCGGTATTTATTGACAAGACGTCACAACTATATTTCAGGACGTCACTAGCGATTGAATATTATTAATAGCCTTTGAATGGCTTGGATTTCCGCAAAATTTTCGTACGAATTTCGTGGCAGTCCAAGGCGCTAAAAGACTACGAATATGATCTCAGCAGAGCTTGATTAAGAACTCTGGTCATTGCGCATGTCCGAGTATTTCGACGGGAATTTGAGCCTAGCTACGTTAAAATGAATGATGTAGGCCTATTTCTATATAACAATTAAATATAACGAACGCTATACACTAATTACAATTATTCTTATTATATCATCGTGGAGTTTGAACTGAATTGAATTTGGGTGATTCTTTGTTTACGTTTTCGCCCTCCTGACCTTTATTTCGTTTAGGCTTAGAATTACGATTGTCTAGAAAGTTTCCCATCATCCCCTTCATTTTAAAGGGGTACTAAAATGATTAACGCAATGACGTCAGAGAGGAGATAATTTCCGCCTCTCCGTTGAAGTTTCGTTAGTTTTAATTATTTGGAAACGCGTGACGAACTGACCAGTACCCCCGTTAATGTTGGAAGGCTTGAATTTTTTAGGATATGTTAATTTGTATGTAATAGGTTATCGAAGGTCGAAAGTACTTGTAAGCTCATTATTTATTTAAGATTAAAGAGGCTACCCCGAACTACTTCGTAGTATATAGAGAGCTATCTCAGGGGCCTTAGTGTGACGTCACCCACGCTATTTTCCCTTAGAACCAAAGCGGCGGTACCAAACATGGCCGCCAAAGCTAGTTAAGCCCGTCACGTTTTACATATAGTCACTGACGTCGCGACTGAGACAGCTCTATTACCAGTATGATATTTATGACGTACGCGATCTGTTAGTTTCCTCGACCAATCAGCGCTCTACTTTAAAATTACCTTATCTCTTTTACCTACCTCAATCTCGCCTAAACACTTTCCGTTAATTCTATTTGCCTCTGGACTTAAACACCCCCCTAAGCGTGACGTCACTACTCGTCTATCAAAGAGGGTATAAAGAGGGGGGCGGGGTTAAAGGTAGCAGCTATGGCAAGGCATTGTGGGAGTTGTCGCTAAAATTATTTGTTTTATTTAGCCGGGACTAATATGATCCGATTGGTTGACCCGTATGGCGCGACCAATAAGAGAAGGGGGAGGGTGTAGAGATACTTAGTTAGTCCATTAGTAGGCACGAGGATCGTCGTAGGTCCAGGAGCGACTTGGCTTTGTCGGTGACGAGAAACTCGACTTGGTCGCGGTCGTTGCCGTAGAAGGAATCGGCGATGAACTTGGCGGCGTCTTCGTGCCGTTTCCGGTGCATCTTGACGCCGTCCACTTCCAGGATGACGTGTCCCACTTTCAGACCCCCCGCTTCGAAGGCCGCCCCACTCGCCTACACATCCCCCACACCCCCCAACACATCAATAAACTTCCCTTAAAACAGTTTTATTACAATGGAGACGCGCCAATAATCAAGAAACCATGTTCAATGATAAGATATGTTCAATGATAAGTAGGCCTATGACCAAGTTAAGGAAATTTCTCAAGTTGTCCCTTTTGCAATTAAGCGAGTCCAAAAATTTTAAGTGACCATTGGCGCGTCTCTATTTTACAAAAGTTACAACGATTAAGCTTGCAGGGTGCGTTCCAGTACACAACACCAAAGGGGAGACGGACGGTACAACTAGGCCTAGGCGTGAGAGAGAGGGCGTGACCGTGTGTTGGAGTACGCGAATGATCTAGCGCGGGTAGTACACTTGACACACCACAACTATTACGGAATTACTACAAGAGACATCAAGACACGTGACCAAAATTAAACGGGGCAGGATTGTAATGCGGGGGGGGGGAATGGATGGTTAGACTTAC
This sequence comes from Phalangium opilio, assembly GCF_054372755.1. Classification (NCBI taxonomy): domain Eukaryota; kingdom Metazoa; phylum Arthropoda; class Arachnida; order Opiliones; family Phalangiidae; genus Phalangium; species Phalangium opilio. Next base: position 226,350 of record NW_028324166.1, on the reverse strand, counting down.
GTGTATGCTTATGATGCGCGGTAAGGGTTGCGTCGTGTTGGCCCCGCCTTCGATGGCGATCCCCAATATGGCTCGAGATTTCTTAATGGTCACTCTGATATTGCTACCCTCCGGTACCGTCCGGTGACCCTACAATTTCGAAAATGACCACGGGGTTCCGAAAACTCGGGTGTTAGGACCTCGGTAGGTTGGTGGGTTCTACGCGAGGGGCCGGCTGTACCTTTGACTGTACTAAATTGATTAGGCCTAATCTTAAAAATCCCTACCCTTGACAATGCCAAAATTATTACGCGTCATCGGTGTACAGGGACTTTGACAGTGATTAGCCCCTCGGTTCTATGGGTCAAAAGGGGAATTCCCCTCCGTACACTTGACCATAACTGTCCATTAAATACTGCTTAAGGCTTTCATTAAGCCGCCCTTGTTGGCCTAACATCTGACCCCTTACACCCACAAATTACAAATAAAACAGGACTTGGGAATTGTAAAATGAGTACTTACCGGGTTTCTGAGGGAAGCGCTTCGAAGTTGTTGTTGTTGTTGTTGAGGCGGAGGAAGGGCGAGTTGTCGGTTGTCGGGTTGGGCCGAATGCGAACTGGTTGACATGTAGGTGGAAGGGTCCAGAGCGTTCCGACGCGTCCCGCCACCCCGAGGGGAGCCGATACCGTGAGGGTCCGGTAGCGAACGATGACGACGTACCTGACAATTGAAACAACCCAACCATGCAACTTCATCGTGACGCAATCGACTTCTCGTAATGTTATTTGCAAAAGCGTTTTGCTTTATTCAAATTGATTAGCGATGTCCGAATAAGCGTTAATAATAAATTAAAAGCGTACAACTGAGGCGAGATTTGCAATGACGCGAAACGGTGCACCTACGTCATAGTTGGTCCCGATTCTTTTGCGCAAGTACGGATTAAGAAGCATGTTAAGTATTCTTTTTCTTAATGGCACCGGACCACCAGAGATCTCTCTCTCTCTCTAACCTAACGTGTGCCTAACGTAACACTAGTTACTAAAACTAAACTAAACTAAACTAAAGAGGGCGCGAGCGAATGTCAGATACTCAGATTCCATATCAATTTAATAAGTACTTACCATGAGTGAAAACGCCATATCTTACCACCACCCCGGAGTGAATTTCTCACTCGATAAATATATATATATATATATGTATTATTTTTGACGACTCTAAAAATGGATGCGGACTCTAAAATTAAGCGACGCTTTCAATCCGTTTGCCAGAAAGGACGCGACGCGACAAGACACTCAATCGCCACGCGCGGTGCTTAAGGACGTGCCAAGAAATTAAGATTCGGGCCAATACTCAATAGAGAGGTTAAGAAGACGGGATTTGGACCGCGTTCAAAAATGTCTATGTTACTATACACAAGAGCGTGATGTCGATTATCAAGTACATTTTCATCTCAACCACCTCCGTTTATTTTTATCAAATTAGAAACATTCATTCCCTCTTTTTCGCTCGCTAATTGCCGATGTTTATCAGCGTGATGTTATTTACCAGGGTTCATACAGCTTTTGGAAAACAAATTTCCCTGAGATTTCCAGGTTTTTCCCCCATATACGTCCCTAAATTTTCCATAGTTACGAGCCTCCAAAGTTTGGTGTAATGCTATTCCTATTGAGGGGGGGGGGGTTTGCGTTTCGCTTAATTACTCGGCCCCTGTTTGACGGAACCCCAAGTTTTTAGTATGGTTGGATGGGGAACAAATAGGACTATAACATACTCAAAGGACATCCCCGTATCTCCAGTAGAAACAGAGTTACGAGCCTCCAAAGTTGGGTCTAATGCTATTCCTATGGAGGGGTTGTTTGTTTACGTTTTGCTTAATTACTCGGCCCCTGTTTGTCGTAGCCCTAAGTTTTCAGTATGGTTGGATGGGGAACAAATAGGACTATAACATACTCAAAGGACATCCCCGTATCTCTGGTAGAAACAGAGTTACGAGCCTCCAAAATTGGGTCAAACGCTTTTCCTATGGAGGGGGTTGTTTGTTTACAATTTGCTTAATATCTCGGCCCCTGTTTGTCGTAGCCCTAAGTTTTTAGTATGGTTAGAAGGGGCACAAATTGGACTATAACATACTCAAAGGACATCCCCGTATCTCTGGTAGAAACAGAGTTACGAGCCTCCAAAGTTGGGTCTAATGCTATTCCTATGGAGGGGGTTGTTTGTTTACAATTTGCTTAATATCTCGGCCCCTGTTTGTCGTAGCCCTAAGTTTTTAGTATGGTTAGAAGGGGCACAAGTTGGACTATAACATACTCAAAGGACATCCCCGTATCTCTGGTAGAAACAGAGTTACGAGCCTCCAAAGTTGGGTCTAATGCTATTCCTATGGAGGGGTTGTTTGTTTACGTTTTGCTTAATTACTCGGCCCCTGTTTGTCGTAGCCCTAAGTTTTAAGTATGGTTGGATGGGGAACAAATAGGACTATAACATACTCAAAGGACATCCCCGTATCTCCAGTAGAAACAGAGTTACGAGCCTCCAAAGTTGGGTCTAATGCTATTCCTATGGAGGGGTTGTTTGTTTACGTTTTGCTTAATTACTCGGCCCCTGTTTGTCGTAGCCCTAAGTTTTCAGTATGGTTGGATGGGGAACAAATAGGACTATAACATACTCAAAGGACATCCCCGTATCTCTGGTAGAAACAGAGTTACGAGCCTCCAAAATTGGGTCAAACGCTTTTCCTATGGAGGGGGTTGTTTGTTTACAATTTGCTTAATATCTCGGCCCCTGTTTGTCGTAGCCCTAAGTTTTTAGTATGGTTAGAAGGGGCACAAATTGGACTATAACATACTCAAAGGACATCCCCGTATCTCTGGTAGAAACAGAGTTACGAGCCTCCAAAGTTGGGTCTAATGCTATTCCTATGGAGGGGGTTGTTTGTTTACAATTTGCTTAATATCTCGGCCCCTGTTTGTCGTAGCCCTAAGTTTTTAGTATGGTTAGAAGGGGCACAAGTTGGACTATAACATACTCAAAGGACATCCCCGTATCTCTGGTAGAAACAGAGTTACGAGCCTCCAAAGTTGGGTCTAATGCTATTCCTATGGAGGGGTTGTTTGTTTACGTTTTGCTTAATTACTCGGCCCCTGTTTGTCGTAGCCCTAAGTTTTAAGTATGGTTGGATGGGGAACAAATAGGACTATAACATACTCAAAGGACATCCCCGTATCTCCAGTAGAAACAGAGTTACGAGCCTCCAAAGTTGGGTCTAATGCTATTCCTATGGAGGGGTTGTTTGTTTACGTTTTGCTTAATTACTCGGCCCCTGTTTGTCGTAGCCCTAAGTTTTCAGTATGGTTGGATGGGGAACAAATAGGACTATAACATACTCAAAGGACATCCCCGTATCTCTGGTAGAAACAGAGTTACGAGCCTCCAAAATTGGGTCAAACGCTTTTCCTATGGAGGGGGTTGTTTGTTTACAATTTGCTTAATATCTCGGCCCCTGTTTGTCGTAGCCCTAAGTTTTTAGTATGGTTAGAAGGGGCACAAATTGGACTATAACATACTCAAAGGACATCCCCGTATCTCTGGTAGAAACAGAGTTACGAGCCTCCAAAGTTGGGTCTAATGCTATTCCTATGGAGGGGGTTGTTTGTTTACAATTTGCTTAATATCTCGGCCCCTGTTTGTCGTAGCCCTAAGTTTTTAGTATGGTTAGAAGGGGCACAAGTTGGACTATAACATACTTAAAGGACATCCCCGTATCTCCAGTAGAAACAGAGTTACGAGCCTCCAAAGTTGGGTCTAATGCTATTCCTATGGAGGGGTTGTTTGTTTACGTTTTGCTTAATTACTCGGCCCCTGTTTGTCGTAGCCCAAAGTCTTTAGTATGGTTAGATGAGGGACAAATTGGACTATAACATACTTAAAGGACATCCCCGTATCTCTACTAGAACCAGAGTTACGAGCCTCCAAAATTGGGTCAAACGCTTTTCCTATGGAGGGGTTGTTCGTTTACGTTTTGCTTAATTACTCGGCCCCTGTTTGTCGTAGCCCAAAGTCTTTAGTATGGTTAGATGAGGGACAAATTGGACTATAACATACTTAAAGGACATCCCCGTATCTCTACTAGAACCAGAGTTACGAGCCTCCAAAATTGGGTCAAACGCTTTTCCTATGGAGGGGTTGTTCGTTTACGTTTTGCTTAATTACTCGGCCCCTGTTTGTCGTAGCCCAAAGTCTTTAGTATGGTTAGATGAGGGACAAATTGGACTATAACATACTTAAAGGACATCCCCGTATCTCCAGTAGAACCAGAGTTACGAGCCTCCAAAATTGGGTCAAACGCTTTTCCTATGGAGGGGGTTGTTTGTTTACAATTTGCTTAATATCTCGGCCCCTGTTTGTCGTAGCCCTAAGTTTTTAGTATGGTTAGAAGGGGCACAAGTTGGACTATAACATACTTAAAGGACATCCCCGTATCTCTACTAGAACCAGAGTTACGAGCCTCCAAAATTGGGTCAAACGCTTTTCCTATGGAGGGGGTTGTTTGTTTACAATTTGCTTAATATCTCGGCCCCTGTTTGTCGTAGCCCTAAGTTTTTAGTATGGTTAGAAGGGGCACAAGTTGGACTATAACATACTTAAAGGACATCCCCGTATCTCCAGTAGAAACAGAGTTACGAGCCTCCAAAATTGGGTCAAACGCTTTTCCTATGGAGGGGTTTGATTGTTTATGTTTTCCTTAATTACTCGACCCCTGTTTGATGCAAATTTTCCTGAATTTTCCCTGAGTTTTTGTCAACTATTTATTTCCCTGATTTTTCCAGGTTTTCCAGGTTTTCCAGGTTTGTATGAACCCTGTTTACGATAGAATGTTTTAAATTGCACTTGTACTTGTACCGCGTTAAATGACGTAACAACGATAAGTGTAAGGAGTGGGACTGGACACGTAGTCCTTAGACTTTAGCGAGACTAATTCCGCGAAATAAAAAAACTGTTGTTTAAGACCACGTCTCTCCTAAGTCACGTGGTGCCCGTGACGTATTTCAAATAATTTTTCACCCACCCGTCATTACCCCTCTTTACACTGACCCTTTAATCGTTATTCACTCTAACTTCCCTTGAAGTGGACGCTAAACAAGAAGAAGTGAATGAGCGACTTACTTGAGGATGTGTGGGCGAGGGTATCTGTAGCCAAGGCGCCTCGTCGTTCCTCCGCAGGTCGTTATTGTCCAAAGAAAGGGACTCCTCCTCCGTTAAAGAAGATTCGTTGCGGGTGGTGGGTGGTGGTGGTCCCATGACCGAGTCGGGGACGACGTTGGACACACCCGCCTCGTTACTCAAGATCAGCGAAGGCGGCATCAGCGAGGGAACCGCGATGGGAACCGGAAGTGGCGCCGGCATACACGGACTCTCCTCCTATACTCAGGGATTGTCAAGAACCGAAGAACCAAGAAACATTGACCACCAAAGACGCGACTTAAATAGGTTATTATCAATTTGAAAGGTTACCCTGGTGTGAACGCGCTCGTCGAAGGTGACCGTGGGAAGATCTTGTCTGGGGAGGGTCAGTTCGTCCAGGCCGTTGGAGTTGCAAGGACCGTACTCCTCCGATTGGGGCACTTGGCTCCCGATACTCCAACGACGCTCTTCGCTACTCGTACCCCAACTACCGCTACTTTGCTGCTGACCATTACCTGCCCGCGTGTACAAGTACAAAAGTACCGAGAGTCTATAACCTTGCCTCCTTTAGAGGACATTTGCAGAATACACTTTCGCGATTGGATAAAATACCCCCCAAGTTTTAAACTACGATTGAAATAATTCCCGGGGCTTTAGGCTTAGCACCTTACGCGAAAGTTCTTGTACAATTAGCTAGAAAGATGTCTAAAGTGGTCAGCTTACCGTAGTTTTGTCTCTTGTCATCGTGGTTGCCTCCCTCGCCTCCGCTGCTGTGCCGCCTCAACTGCGTCCGTCGTTTCTCGGCGGCGGACATGACGCGCGATCCCTGGACGCAACTCCTCAAGTCGAAGGAATGTCGGGGTCCCGTGTAGGAATTGCTGGAAGAGGCTCCGGCCACGTCCATCTTCCAATCGTTCCTGGACAGGGACAGTTTGCTTCCGGCGCCGACGCCGCTTTGGAAGCCCAGCGCCGATTGTCCGGGTCGGTTCCCCGGCATCCCCCCGTTGGCCAAATCCACGCCGCTGTCCTCGCTGGGCGTCGTGTTCAACTCGTTTTCGGCGCCCAGCATCAGGAAATCGCGATTGTCGTCTTGTTGACGCGTTTTGCGGCTCATCGAACGCGGAGATTTCTGCTGCCGGGTTCGGACCAAATTTTTCATATTGAAAATCTACGACGTTCGTGGCTTGTCCCTGACCACAATCTACCAATGTCCCCGACCACAATCTGCCAATGTCCCCGACCACAATCTGCCAATGTCCCTGACCACAATCTGCCAATATCCCGGACAACAATCTACCAATGTCCCCGACCACAATCTACCAATGTCCCCGACCACAATCTACCAATGTCCCTGACCACAATCTACCAATGTCCCTGACCAATTAAGGTGCTTCCCAGAGCTCAGAGCCCACATCCATCACACCTGGCCCATTCATTTTCTAAACCCAAGACCGACTAACCTAGCTTTTCCAGGTTCTCTACAAACTCCGCGCTGTTGTTAAAGATACGTTCCCAATGTGGCTAACGTGAAAACCGAGTCAGACTGAACCAAGGGCATCAAATGACGCGTGAAATTAAGTATTAGCGGACTTTGACGCGTCGAGAATCTTAACGGGTGTTTGGAATTCCCCCAAGACGCGAAATCAATAAAAAAAAGTGTAATAACTTACCGAAGGTGACAAAGTTTTGTCGGTCATTTCGTCCGAAACGTATTTAACGGCTTCCTTACTCTGCAGACACCCAAAGACAAAACGCGACAATATTTCCTCAAGGGGCGCTGATTGGTCAATTTGAAAGGTCAAGAAATGAATGGAGATGGGGGTCTTACCTTCATGGCTTGAACTTCTCTGCGATAAATAAGCTCGTCAAATTTGTCCAAGTCTTCCTGTCGAACCAAATTACGCACTTCCGTCATCAGCGTGTACTGGAAATACGCGCACAATTGAGGTCATGACGTCATTGATGATGGTGGAGACTCGAGGTCTGAATAGGACAAGTACCTTTGGCGGCGTTTCGAGTAGTTCCAGAAGAACGGCGACAAAGGCATCGATGGTCATTGATTTCGTTTCGTATTCGTTGTGGTAATAAGACAAGGTCAAGAGTTCGCCCCGGGTCAGTAACTGAGCCGCCTTGGCGTCCACCCTCCTCTCCGCCAATAAACTCTGTTCCGATTCCTGGGTGGCCTGCAATTGCGAGTCGGGCACCACCTGCTCGTCCCCGACCACCCCGGACAGACCACCGCCACCGCCACCACCCGCTCCCGACAGCAAACTGTTCTTGACGCGAGAACTGCCCCGGCGAGTCAACCTAAACGACGAGGGTCGAGTCGCGATTATCGCGGTGTGGGTGGAGAAGGGTCAGAGGTCATTAGTACCTGTTAGTATTGGTTTCGGAGGAGTAGTTAGTGAATTGCATGGCGGCGTTAGAGAGGGGTCCGTTGTTAGTGGGGGAGAGAGGGTTATTGGGCATCGATGGATCGTTGAAGGAAGGCGGGAGCTTAGAAAGACGCCGGATGGCCACGCGCATGTTCGGACTGTGTTGCAACAACTCGGCCGCTTCCCCGTGACAAATGTTCAGGAAATCAACGTCGTTAACCGATAGGATTTGGTCACCGACCTTCCCAGATAGAAAACCATTCCAATGACCAATAAGATCGCGAGCGTGACGTCACCCACGCCATTTACAAGGGACTATCCGACCCCCTTACCCACCCGCTACGCTAAGCTCAAGGAGGAAGAACGCCGTTTGTCCCATGGCCTGAACTACTTGTACCCTAAGAGGAACCCAGCTAGTACTGGATGGTGACACTTACTTGCAAACCGACTTTTTCCGCCACGGAATGTCTCTCGATGGCCGAAATGAATATTCCCAAGCCGTACTCCGAACCACCTTTAATGGTCAGACCAAAACATTCTCCTTGTCGAACTTCGAACGTCATCTGCAACCGAGTGGTGCAAGATGACCAATTAACTAATTACAGATCGCGACTTTGGAAATTAAATTTGGTCATCATGACCTTCAACTTAATGGCCAAGGTTATGATGATGATTGCACTGACTGGAATGGATTGGGAGTATTAAATGAGCATTCCTTACCACTCTGACTTCAGACTGGTCGCCTCTGGAATTGGCACTGGACAAAGTAGGTGGGGCGTCATTGGCCTTTTTGGATTTCTTCCTGGAGGAATGCCGATTAAAGAGGCTCCGATCGTCGTGGGCCGAACTGGGCGAATGAATCAATCCATCGTGAGTGGGACCAATGGGTGAAGCGCCGTTTGAACCGTAACACGCGCCCGCGTCACACGACAACTGACCTTTACCCACGTGTTCCTTGCAATACAATTAAAATCCCTTTCAAGGTTTTCAATAACCGCGAACATCGCCTTTTTCGGGGACCTCGGGTTTCTGATCTCGGTTTTCGGGACCTCGGGTTTCTGATCTCGGTTTTCGGGACCTCGGGTTTCTGATCTCGGTTTTCGGGACCTCGGGTTTCTGATCTCGGTTTTTGGGACCTCGGGTTTCTGATCTCGGTTTTCGGGACCTCGGGTTTCTGATCTCGGTTTTCGGGACCTCGGGTTTCTGATCTCGGTTTTTGGGACCTCGGGTTTCTGATCTCGGTTTTCGGGACCTCGGGTTTCTGATCTCGGTTTTCGGGACCTCGGGTTTCTGATCTCGGTTTTCGGGACCTCGGGTTTCTGATCTCGGTTTTCGGGACCTCGGGTTTCTGATCTCGGTTTTCGGGACCTCGGGTTTCTGATCTCGGTTTTCGGGACCTCGGGTTTCTGATCTCGGTTTTTGGGACCTCGGGTTTCTGATCTCGGTTTTTGGGACCTCGATTTGGGACCTAGGGTTTCTGATCTCAATTTTTGGGACCTGACACTGAGTTGGGTTTTGACACGATCTCTAGCTTTGGGACCTGACACTGAGTCGGGTTTTGACACTATCTCTAGCTACGGGACATCGGTTTGGGATCGGAAGAATTGCCCTACCTGATGGGAGTATTTGGCGTTGGGCGGCGACGTGGCCCGACCCGATCTCTCGACCCAGTAATGTCTCGAGACTTGAGCGTCATTGGCGGCGGCCGCCGAAGACTGCGTCATCGTCAGAGGTAAATGTTGAAAGGGACTCGGTGGTAACACCGTCAAATGAATCGTCTTGTTTTGGTTCAACACCTGAACACAAGAGAGGTCGTCGTTTTGGGGCCTGGCTTTGATTGACTGACCGATGTCAATCTGGAGTTTTTTAGGTCTTACCTCGAGGGCCTCGTCCAGGCTGACGTCGAGGAACGAGAGGTGATTAGCGGCCAGTATCTGGTCGCCCCTTCTAAGCCCAGCTTTGTCGGCGGCGCTACCCTTCTCCACTCGGTGGACGTAGATGCCCCCCAAACGGCTTTGCCCGCGACCCCCGGCCTTGATGGTGAAGCCCAGGTTGTCCTGGTCCTGGTGAGAGCGTCGGATCGAGAGTTTCCTGATGTGGAGGTTTTCCTCCTCGCCTTGTAGTTCCTCAATGTGGGCGTCCGAGTGTCTGACCAGGGAGTCCATCTGGCCCCCCTCATCGTAGCCGTACGCCCCGCCCCCACGACCCCCCTGATTTGACGAGTGGAGAGACAAGCCCGCGAAGGCTTTCGGCTTGAAAGAAGGCAACGGAGATGCTGACCTGCAACACCCCGCCCCCAACGAAATATTTTTACGTCAATTTACGAATGCCTTGAACTTCCAATCAAATTAAAACATTTCTTCTTCGCACGCCCCCCCCCAAAACCCCCGACTGTTCTTGCTAACTACTTCAAAGTAGCAAGTTGTACCCTTGTAGGCGTGTTATTTCCTTGTGGTCTAACCAAAATAAGATTCGTTAGCCCCCGTAAACAAAAGTGGTACAAGAAATTTTACAGTTTTTAAAATAATATATAATAATACAACATAATAAAGAATAAGGCTTTTTGATACATGAGAAAAATTGCATAATTTTAAAAATTCAACCAATATTTCACATTCAACTTTACACATTCAACGTTACACCTTCAAATTCGGTTAAATATATTGGTAAAATCAGGGATAGATTTAATTTTAGAAGTAGGAATGCAGAACAGAGTAAGTAAAGTGGGGGCGCGCGTCAAAGTTCCGGACCTCCTTCCCCCACGGGACGGGGGGGGGGTATGAAAGAAGAAGAGACGGGAGGGTCATAGCGACAGAGGTTAAAAGGAATTACGTCACTATTTTTCCCTGCCGTCCCCGTCAGCAACGTCATCAAAACGTAGTGTTTAAGTGAGTGAACCAATAAGCTATAATTTAAACTTTTCGTTACGTACGTGTTGGAGGGAGGGGCTCTTTCTATACTAAGTGGGCTATGAGTCGGAATAACTGAAGTAAATACTAACCGTTCCGTTCTCCATTCTTACTTCTAAAATTAAATCTATCCCTTTTAAAATACTTAAGCTTTAGAAATACGTTTCAAGGTCTCTTAAAAATAACGCACTAACAAGCGATATATCAAACTGACAGTAAATTTCGCAACAAGGTGACGAAAAAACGAAGAAAAACAAACATAAGACGAATAAGTATGATATACATTCCGTGAAATGCTTCTATAATAAAATGTATGTTAAATTCCGAGTAAAATGTAACTCCCGCCACGATTTTTAACGGCTATCATACTTATAACTATTATGTTACTTAAAATGTCGCCATAAATCACGATCTCCGATTTTTCTCGGGAACTCGCGAATGGCCAACCCCAACCCCAACCCCCTCTCGCCCCTGGGCTTTAAGCAAGGCGACCTTGGAAGGGATTATTTCGTTTTTGGTTGGCAAATACTGGGACCACACACGTGTCGTGTCCTCGCTTTTAAATTCTAATCCTTACAACAAATAAACGGCCAATCCCCTTTCCCTATTATCTACTATGACTTCAAACTCACGAGTCACTACCCCAACCTCCTTTCAGTTGGAGGACATAATTTACGCTGCCCTATTGGTGGGTTTAAACTGCGGGAATGAAGCTGAGACCACCCTGGACCAATTGGGCTACCAGAAGGGCGGTAAGACTTGGGAGGGTGTGACGTACTACTACCTTCCCATCTGAAAGCTCTCTATGACGCGCGTCACCTGACCAGTGGATACTTCTGGCCGCATTTTTAAATTTCTTAGCCTTAGTTCATTTTCCCATACCTCGCGAATTAAGCCCTTGAGATAAAAAACCACTTACCTAAATCTTGAAACGCCTAATGAGTCATCGTCATCGTAAAGAGAGTGGTAATTTCCTAGACCAGTCAAATTGGTGCTAGGGGTGTTAACTTGTTGCAGCGTGGTCAAGGAGCGGACATTCTGTCCGGGCAAAAGAGGGGAGGACGAAGCAGACGAGGAGAGGGAACCTCGATGGTAAGTTCTATCGTAGATGCTGTCCGAACTGGGCACTTTCAAGTAGGTCCTGTCCCCTCCGCGAACTCTTCGACCTCCTCCGTGAGAGCCCACGTGCTTCGAATTAGAACCGGACCCCGCCTCTGACCACATAACGCTGCCGCTTAGACCTCAACTACCACGAGTACATCTGATGACCTGAAATTCACGCGTAAACTGAACTTGTACAGCTACTGACGACTAATCATGCACTTTTAACCAGCAATTATTGCATTTTGAAACTAATTACTATGAGAATATGGTTTTAACCAGCAATTATTGCATTTTATAACTTTGAAAACATTATTTTAACCAGCAGTTTAAAAAATTTTAAATATATTTTATCTTTAAGCGCTCGGTAAATTTATACTACCGGAAAGCCTACTTGCAGGGGCACCAAATCAAAACATTCATTAAGCCTACTTGCAGGGGCACCGAATCAAAACATTCACTAAGCCTTGGTCTGTCCATCGATTTAATACGGAATTTCAATGCTTTTTATTGGAAATATGGGAAATTAATTACCTTGGAATGGTTGCAATACGACGACCGACCTTCCTTTTGCCATTTTTAGTCCATATAGTTCAATTCCAAATATTTTTCATAAATTTTTCGATGTCGGGTGAAGAAAACAACAAATTGTCAATAGTGAATGGAATGGTTGCCGGCTGCGGCGGTCCATTTATTTAGAGCAACCTCCAAGTTCGTCTGCTACGCCGGATTTTTGAAATTTTGTAATTTATATAAATAAAGTTAATAATTATCATCATCATTAATTAACATTTATATTAGCATATTTTCAATAAACCTTCAATAACTTACGACTGATTATATTGAAGCATTGTAATTGAAATCTATGTAATAGCAGATTCAATAATCACATTGGACTCCTTGAGTCCTTGTGGCCCGTGGGTGCTGGGCAACCGGCCCAATTTATTCCCGATGCGTGTACCAAGGCTTATAGCACGATGTTAACTGACAAATCTGGATGGAAATGATGAAACTTTTCGATATTTTCCACCGCGAAGCAGACGACGCACTTTACCACCCAGAGTTGTCAGTTAAAAATCCCCAAAGCACATCCTAACCCAAAAACTAAACTTTGATGAGATAAAATGAAGAGACGACATTATTACGAAACAATGTTTTAATTACAAATGACATTTTTTAATTCTTGTCAATTTGACAAAAATAAATGATACACAATTTGAAATGAATTATTTTACACAAAATTGCGTTATTAATCTTCATCTTCGTCACTATCTTCAATCATGGCGGTTTTCTTTTTACCCTCGGCCGCTTGACGACTCTTCTTGTCGAAATAATCCTTTGGGGGGGAACCAAAACCAAATTAATTAATTCAAACCTTGATTAAGAATAAATTAATTTCTTTTTACCAAATCGCTATCTTCGTCTTCGTCGTTCTTGGCTTGTTCCAGTCTTTTCTCCCGTTCCTCTTCACCACCCGATTCCTCGTCGGAAGAATAGATTGACGGACGTTCTAGAAATACGCGCGAATAGCGAATAAACGTTAAGCCTTGGCGCGAATCGCGAATAAACGTTAAGCCTTGGTGTAGGGCCTCAGCGCGGGAAGGCGTCTCGTTACGGGGTAACTTACCTTTGAGGGCGGCTCCGCCTTTCTTGTATTTATTTTTAATGGCCGAGAGGGAAATGGCGCCATCATCGTCGTCATCGTCATCTCTGTCGGGTTCCAAGTAGGAGGAGCTTAATCCGCGACCGTGAGATTTTTCTCTGATTCGTCGCTGTTTGTTTTCGCGTCTGATTGAAGCCTTCAACCTGTCTTCCTCTTTCTAGATTCGGTGGTAATTGGTTAAACCTTAATATCGCGTCATTAGAGGGTCACCTTCCGGGACTTACTTTGATCATTTCGGATCGGTGGGCCTCGGGATCTTTGCCGACGTTAGGTAGAACGCGAATCTTTTGAGTTTTCGTGCTCCTGTCCGCCAAGGACAGAGTCATTTTACGATGGGTGAATGAATCCGTCGAGTGAGGCCTGAAAGTCAAAGGTCGCGCAAAGTTTAAAGAACAAACCCTTGACGACAATTGGCCCTTTTCCGCCAGCCAACTATTCCCTGACTATTCCCCGTGACGTTTGTCTATTTTTACCTGAAAGAGAGTTTAGTTCGGAAGACGGCTTGACCCTGAAGACCGGTTCCCTGTCGAATGAACAAATGGTTGTGATCTCCGGCCATCAATGGTTGTTTGTGAACGTCAAACATTTCGGAACCCAATTGCAAAGATAAACTAAATAAAAAAAGGGGTTAACAAAGGTTAAGACGCGTCCATTTTGGGGGTAATAATAATGACGGGGCGTCGGACCTTCCATCGGACCATCGGATCATTCTGGCGTTACTCTCTTTGGTGGCGTTTCCGAGTTCGTCGTACTTGTAGCGCCACCGGATGGTGTTCCCCACTTTCAATTTGAGTCGGGCTCGTCCCTCCTCGTCCAAGACTTCGTCTTCGTCAATCTCGTCTTCGTAAAGCTGTGGGTCAAAAGGTCGCGTGTCCACGCTCAAGAAATTGGGTAATTTGACAAAATGGACCTCTTTCCCCAAATTGGTGGTGATGCGCGGAATCTCCACTTCGATCCTGGTTTCCGGAATCGGTTCCGGTTCGTCCACCGCCTCGGCCTGTTCCTCCTCGTCATCGCGCCTCCTTTCGTCTAGATCCTCGTCCTCGACGCGTTGAGTCGGTTCCGCGTCCATTTCGTCGTCGTTGTCCTTGTCCCGTTGCGTCGTTGGCGCGTCGTCGTCGGAGCTGAGTTCGCCAAAGAGGTCCTTGGTGGTTGTGGTCGTCCCGGGACCTTCGTTATCCTCATTGTCGCTACCGATTTTATTTTTCTTCCGCTCGGGTTCTTCCGTTTCGGAATCGTTTCCGTCTTTGCCTCCTTCGCTGCTGTCCGAGATTTTCCTTTTGTTGATCTTCTTTCGTTCTACGTCACTATCAGAGTCGTCTTTTTTCTCCTCAATGTCCGACCCCTCTTTGTCGCTCGACACTTTCTTAGTCTTTTCCTCAACATCGGAACCTTTCTCATCGTCGGAATCTTTGGTCGAGTGCCGCTCGTCATCGGACCCTTTGACAGAACGTCGCTCGTCATCCGAACCCTTGGTCGACCTTCGTTCATCATCGGAACCCTTAGTCGACCTTCGTTCGTCATCGGAACCTTTGGTCGACCCTTTTTCGTCATCTGAACCCTTGGTTGAACGTCGCTCGTCATCAGAGCCTTTGGTCGACCGTTTTTCGTCGTCTGAACCTTTCACAGAGTGTCTTTCGTCATCTGAACCCTTGGTTGAGTGTCTTTCGTCATCGGACCCCTTTGCCGAGTGCCTTTCGTCATCGGAACCTTTGGCCGAGTGTCTTTCGTCATCGGAGCCTTTGGTCGACCTTCGTTCGTCATCCGAACCTTTGGTCGAGTGTCTTTCATCGTCCGACTGGGCGTTTTTGGAATGTACGCTCCCTGATCGGGCACTGTGCTCGGATTCGGCATCCGAGTTGTCCTCATTATCGCTATTTTTGACCACGGCCGTTTTTTCTTGTCGTTTCTTGACAGGTGCGGCCTCGTCATCATCTTCGTCTAAGTCTGATCCGCTGGGAACGGGTGGAGTGGGGGATCTTTCACTCCCCGAGGCCGCGGATTCGGCTTCCCCTTCCGATTGGGCTTCGCCTTCGGACTGGGCTTCCGAGCCCGCCTCCCCCTCTGATTGGGCGTCTCCTTCCGCCTCTGATTGGGCCTCGCCGTCGGAGTGCGCTTCTCCCTCCGATTGCGCTTCCGAACCGGAATGATTCGAACGCTCATTGTCGCTCCCACCTAAAGAATTGCGCTTAGAACCTAAGTTAAACGTCGTGACAACCTTACAACCCCGTCGAAATAAACTGACAACGTGACCGAATACGTCACTAAGCCCCATTGGGGGCAATTCCCTAACTTTTTAAGCGAGTTATGGCGAGTGATAACTATCGTCTAAAGGGTTGTTGTCAACCTCGTGCCGTCTATGAGTGGGCGATATCTAAATAGGTGTCATCAAACCTTGAACGAGAAAAAGCGGGGCGGATGTCTCGCCTCGAATTCCCCTGGTGCTAATAAACAAACAAGGTGGTCAAGTTAAAATTTTGACATTTTTAATTATGACGAGAGTGATAACTTATCGAAAGGGTTAAACTGGTCGATAAGTTATCACTCTCGTCATAATTAGAACAGGGTAAAATTTTATCTTGAGCACCTTGTTTGTTTATTAGCACCAGGGGAATTCGAGGCGAGACACCGCCCCGATTTTTCGTTCAAGGTTTGATGACACCTATTTATATTAATCAAAACGCGTCTTGGATTTAACCAAGACCTACAAAGTATCGATAAGAACAAGGTTAATCACTTGACTGAATGCGCAGATATTGAAACTTTTTTTTTAATTAAAACTTACATGCTTAAGAAAGTATGTTCCATCACCCTATTCCATTGAATAAACTTACTTTACTGGTAGTAAATTTTTTCCCTCTCAATAATTTGAAAAATTTACTTATCTCGGGTTTTCGAGCACAATTCCATTCCCCGAAAACATTTTATAACTACATTTATTATCACTTTTAAGAGAGTACGTGTATGACATTGTGTCGTTAATAGGTTGCTAACATATCCCCGTTTATGCCCTGAACGCTCCATAGTGAAACCTTTTGTTAATTTTAGTGCAAATTTCAACAATGGCAGCACATTCAACATGGACGTTATGATTTTTACTCTTGGTTAAACTGACTTATGTTAATAGACCACTTCGACATGGGAAGACACGGGGGTAAAACTTTGCCTTCCATCTCGCTCGAGTGAGTCGAGTCGATGGAAAGATCATAAATAGAGCAGAGACGGCGAGGGGTCAAACCCCCCCCCCTCCCATATGTCCCGATACTAAGGATTGACATCTCTTTTTTACGTAAAAAGGGTCTATAGCAACGGTACGACAGACAATGGTCAAACGGTTCTGCCATGGCGTTTCTATGGTTCGCAAGCAGTAGGGGCGTGCATGATATTCGTAATTTTTTGATTTTCTTTGTTGTAATTGTTAACTTAAGCGTGGTCGTAGCCTGAAATTTATGACTTGGTTATTTTGAAAAATAGCCCGCGTTCACCAAGTCGCGTGATCTACGACGCTGTGGCTCGACTCTGCTACTTAGTCTGTATATCTTCAGGAACAAGGATAATGCATTAACGGTTTTTAAAGGAATATTGGATTTTTAAACTTGTCGCTGCGAATCTTCCTATAGTAAATGTTGTATTTCTAGTAGCCCCAGAGACTTCTGGTAGCACTCTTTATGCATTTGGTAGAACAGTTTTATAGAAATTGAAATGGTAGAAGATATTTATAAAATAAGATTTGTTCGAATATTTAAACTTCAATTTGGTCGAATTATTTCGTAGTTGTCCTATTTCAAGGCGAGGAATGCTCTCAAAAACAATTACTATTTGCTGACGAATACCTTAAAAAGTGATTCACACAGAATTCTCGAGCAGCTTAACGCGTAATTGAGTGGGCTATTGCCTTGGTGACGAGGCCAGCGAAAGACAAGGCATGAGAATGGCACAAGGCGTACTTCTATCAAGGGAGGTATACAACTATACATCCTCCTTGTTCGTATCGGGCGCAGCAGAAGCTAAAGCAGACTACCCCCTAATCGTTTTTTCATTGTTACGTGTAGTTACTAGTTATGAGGTATTTTTCCACACGAAAACTCTTAAAAGTGATAATAAATGTAGTTATAAAATGTTTTCGGGGAATGGAATTGTGCTCGAAAACCCGAGATAAGTAAATTTTTCAAATTATTGAGAGGGAAAAAATTTACTACCAGTAAAGTAAGTTTATTCAATGGAATAGGGTGATGGAACATACTTTCTTAAGCATGTAAGTTTTAATTAAAAAAAAAGTTTCAATATCTGCGCATTCAGTCAAGTGATTAACCTTGTTCTTATCGATACTTTGTAGGTCTTGGTTAAATCCAAGACGCGTTTTGATTAATATCTGTTACTTCGGTCTTAATTTTTATTAATTTTGCGTACATGCGGTGGTGATTAATTTATTTCAGTGCTCATTCCCGCTAGCTGCAGAAAAGGAAATAGTTTGTCATTCAATAGACTGAGAGTTATTAGCTAAGGGGACGTCACATCAATATTTTTAGTCTTAATTTAAGCTGATGAAATTCGTAGATATACGAGGGTGTGATGTCATGACAAAGATTTTAGTTCGACTATTTCTGATGAACCCAGACCAGAATATACCAGTTGCTTTCACGTTAATTTTGAACCCCATTTCCAATGTCATTGTGTCAACAAGATCTTATTCAGAACGGATATTTCTCTTAACCTTTACACGAGATTCAACATATAGATTACCATCTTTTGTGATTAACTTTAACCTAATTTAAGAAACTAAAATAGTAATTTTTTTTGTTAAAAGTGGCATTAAATAAGACAACTAGCAATAATTTGGCAATATTTCAGGGGAAAAGAAATACAATTTTGTAGTGTTTTGGAAAAGCTGGCAATATCATAATAATTATAATATAATATAAATATAACGCGTCTTAAAAAGATTTTCTCTTCCGTATAGTGTGGTAGTTTGGCATATTTTATTTTTCGCTCTGTCCTTAAGTACAATTTTAATTGGATTTAGCCATTGGGATAGATGATAAATGATTAGCCAGCGTACTACAGGAGTCTGGCAATGGAACTGTGCTTAGATTTATCATTGAATATAGGAAATAATAGGATCAACAAATTATTTAGTAGTATTTATGAAACTAATGGTAACTATTTTACCTTTGATAAATAAAGTGAAATGAGAGTTACAGTAGTTTATTGATGACAAAAGTTAGGGTTAATAGTATTATTTATTTTATATAATAGTTAAAATATAAATTGTAATTTTTTAAAGTTATGGCTGTTCAGTAATTACTTAAAAGTCATTAAAACAATAAATTGCTTTAAGAATATTTTTGCTAAACTTTTTTTTCAAAGTTAAAACACGTATGATTATTATTTTATTGGCATGTGCTAAAGATTTATTTTAAAAACACATTTGGTTTGATAATTGCTACATTTATTTATAGGACGCAATTTGGAATTGAATTTCCCTGGTTGTTATTTGTATTCATTATAATTATTTTCCAGTAAATAAAAATTTTATTTTTCACGTTTAAAGCTAATAGTTGCGTATTTTTTAAAGGGTTTCATTCGTAACTTTATAAGGAAAATTATTTTGGACACCAGAAAGGCTTTTGAGAATAATTAGTGATAGCGTCCTAACTGTCAAAAAATAGACCTTAACAGGGAAAAGCTAGGAATAACTATAATTAATTTTAACTGAATCTAAAATGTAAGTTTCACTATGAATACATGAGAGGGATTAAAAAAATGTTCAAAGAGAGTCATACGTGAAGGTTGGATTTAAAAAGTGTGAAAAGTTCAACATTAACGTTAGAGCACCAATAATCATTTTGTTAATCTCTCAAGTGAATAATTCAATGATGAAAAAATATTTATACACATGTAATCCTAGGACTGTAAAATTGAGAATATATAATAGCCAGAAAAATAGTAAGCATGGGTTTTAATGTTAAATTATTTTAGGTATAAAAAAGGGAAGGGGGAGTTTGTTAAAATACTGCTAATATACTTAAAGATGCTTTTTAAAAAGGGTAGTGATTTGTTGGTGTAGAATCTGCAGTTTAGCTCAGAGAGTTAATGAAGCGCCTTGTATTTCGTTAGTGACATCTTCAATCCAGTTGATTTATTTTTTTTTCTATATTTAATACTATTGAACTAAGATGGCGTTAGTGGTTAATGTCATTAATTGGTAGCTTTTTTTACTGGTTCCATCGCGCTTGGTTTTGTTTTGTTTTATTGATGTAGAGTCTGCAGTTTAGTTCACAGTTAATGAGGAGCCTTGTGTTTCACTATTGAACTAAGATGGCGTTAGTGGTTAATTTCATTAATCGGTAGCTTTTTTACTAGCTCCATCGCGCGTGATTTTGTTATGTTAATGTAGAATCTGCAATTTAGTTCAGAGAGTTAATGATGTGCCTTGTGTTTGGTAGCGACATCTCCAGTCCATTTTATTTTGTTTTGATATTTATTACTTTTGAACTCAAATAGCATTACTGCTTAACGTCATTAATTGGCAGCTTTATTTTACTAATTCCATCGAGCTTGTTTTGTTTGGCAAACGTCCGTAAAATAACGTTCATAAGGCGTTTCGATGGAAATTTAAATTGAAGTCCAAGGTGATTAGGCGGTTAATCACAGTTGGGTTTTTTAGAGTTACGAGTGAAGTACTTGAGGTCTAATCGGGTGGTGAAGGAGGGGGGATTTGGGGTATTTCACCACCCGCGGACACGGGGTAGTCAGTTCCTGTAGGGTAGGCATGCTGACAAGTCCCTTATTCCCTCAAAACTTTGTCGCCCAGAAGCTTGGCTTACAGGAGTGCTTCCACCTTAATTGTGCAATAAAAAATTTAAAATTTGCAAAAATATACTATGAACATCTTAAATCTAATCAAATGGTACTACAGAATTGATGGAAGGCAAGTATAATAAACGGTCCTCGTTTCATTTGATTGTATTTTTTGAAGTCTTCATAAAAATTTATATTTTCTATGGTTAGATCAGTTTGAATTTCGGCAGTTTTGTATGTATTATTGCTTGTCTGACTCGATGCCTCCACCATTTTAACATTAGCTTGAACAGATGCATTTAAAAAAAGTGGTACGCATTGACAAGCAACTTCAGCTCTTCCAGAATCTTCAATTCTGTCTTCAAGAATGCTTATTTCCATAATCACAGAATCATCTAGACTGTCTACCGTTAACACAGAATCATCTTGACTATCTTCCGTTAACACAGAAACGAAGAGATCATTTCCCAATGATGACATTGAGATCGCATTTTCACTTTTTGATTCCAATTCTCTCTTCTTCTCAGAACGCTCTAAATACCGATTATGTAAATCTAGTCTGGATTTTGGAGATCTTAAGCTTTGCACACTTCTATATCCCAGGAAAAGTGATGGAACCCAATCAGGGTGCGTCTCATCTTCCAAATTTGATGGTTTTCCTAAATTAAAATACATTGCATTAATGAAAAAATTTTAAAACTTGTACCATTTCTTTAATTTTAGTATTTCTTACCTGAAATAAAATGACGACTACATATTCTATGCCATTTCTGTATTAGATCAAAAGTTGAAATTTTTTTTTCAAGATGAAGGGCGTTAACCCAAGCCTGCCTTCTTTTACGCGAAAGTTCTTCAATATAAGGCCCATATTTCTTATTTACACAAGGAAAACAGTAAAACGAAATCCCCTTATCTTTTTCCGTGCGACTTTTACACTTAAAAACTGAACAATAAACCATTTTTAACTAAAATATTAATTAAAATTGCTAAGCCTGTGCCACTCTATGAGGATTTTAAAGGAAAACTCATTTGTCGTCTGCTACGTCAGACTCACTCAGAATCTGGCAGCCCGAAACCGGAAATAAGCACAGGACAGTGGACATTGTCTAATAAAATTTTAAAATGTCCCATAACTTTTTTTTAAACTATGGACAGTTTGACCAATGAGTATCCCGAAATTTTGATATCTTGACTATGGAGAAGCGACAATATTTTGGCACGCACACTCCAGTTACAATGTCCTATACATTTTCGAGTCAAATAGGGGGTCACTGGACACACGTCCTATAGAGTAATTTCAAATGAGGCGGAGCCTATTTTGTCGTCTGCTTATAGCCTAATGCAAGCACTCAATAAGATACTTGAGGACTAATCACGCGTAAAATTAGTATATAGTCTTTGGCAGCCGCCATTAGGAACGCGGTATGTTATTTTGTTTTGATGTAACATTTTACTTCTCTTTTAGACTCCAAGCTGTTTTTTTTATATTTTTCGATTAGCTTGTAAGAAATGGACATTCCGTCGCTATAGATGGCTAAGAAATTCACGTGAAAAAGATATTTGGTTAAAATAGCATGCTTAAGTGGGGTCGAGTCTGGAGTTTGTTCTTTTCAGTGGTTTCACGTTACATGTCTAAAACTCAAGAAAATCCCCAAAGGAAAATGGGTTTGTCCTAACTGTAGTGATGTAATCAAGAACAGAAGAAGACTGAAATTTTAATGAGTTCCTACTTTTTACCCAATTAATTGATTGACTAGGATATAATACCTATTTAAATGAATGTGATAAACTAGCTGCCAAACGTTTAACATAATGTGATTAAGAAACTAGCTCACTAAACAAACTACTTAGTTTTAAACCAGTTAATTAGAAGAAAATGCATTAATAGGAGAAACTGAGATTTAATTTTGAGATAAAGAATATCTGCCTGAAATTTAATTTTGTGATAAAGGATAACTACCTGAAATTTAATTTTGTGATAAAGAATAACTACCTGAAATTGAATTTAGCGATAAAATATTCAGTTTAAAATAATCAAAGTAGACGAAGTTGAAAAACTATACTACAAATAGCTTTATTAGTGGATGTTCCGATCAAACAAAAAATCTTGTTTACATAGGAGTTTGTTTAATTATTAAAATTTACATTTGGCAAATATAATTCCTATTATTATTATAATGAATAATATACTTTTTTAAAATTAACCGGTTCATCATTCGCTAGAAGTAACAAATTAAATTCTTAAGTATTACTATTATTCAATGGAAACCACTGAGCTTAGTTTACAATTTTTAAATAAATATGGTTCAATTTCCTCTAAAATATCATTAAGCTGGTCGGAAGATTCAAGGCCAGTGAAAAACAGAACTTTGTCCTTATCACCCTGAAAGAAAGACTGACTCAATTTTAGCTTTTCTATTTTCTCATTTCTCTTTTCTATGTCACAAGTTAGTTTCCTTATTTCCTCATCAGAACTTCTAATCATGTCATTAACGTCTTTAAGTTGAGTTGTCAAAGCTTCAATTAATTCTTTATATTCTTTAATTTTCAATTCTAAACCTTCCGCTTCAAACCTTGGGCAAACCCTTAAAATTGTTTGTCCGCAAAAGTCAGTTGTATTTGGCTCTATCTGACAGCAGATATCAACACCAACGGACTCTGTTTGTTCACAAAAATCAACGCCAACAGACTCTGTTTGTCCACAAAGGTCAATGCCAGACCGCTAATTCAGGTTCACTTAATTCTGTCAGTCCAGAAATATCTGTATCTATTACCTCCATACATTCACAAAAGTCAGTTTCATCCTGGTTAATATTTTGTGAAGTATGCACAATAATATCTGATTCGGATTTATGGCTATCGCTTTTGTTGATAGACGACAAGTTTTCCTCAAAAGCAACTGAACGGGAAAAATTATCCAACAGTGTTGATGTTGCTTCTGGTTGATGGGATACTGTCGAACTACCCCTCTTTGGTGTTGAAAAATGTAGTCTTGACCTTTTAAATCTTCTTTCGTAATGTGCCACTTTAGCGGGAGTCTGAAACGTGGACGTATCTGATAAAGATTGACTATTTATATCATCAAATGATGGTAACCAGTCTGGATTAGTTTTATCATAAAGTTTCGCTGCTTGCCCTATAAGAGGCGTTAAAATTAACATATCTGAATGACTAAATGATAATATTTTGACATCTTACCTGAATAAAAATGCCTCGAGCAAACTTTTAGCTTAGACTTAGAAGCTAAATCAAAATCGCTAAGCCTTAGCTTGATAATCCACTGTTTTCGTCTTTCAGTAGATAGTTCTTCAGTTTGGGTTCCTTGTCCAGATATTACCCCAGGAATACAATAAAATTTAATTTCCCGAGTGTCTTCGATGCTTCTAAATTTTCGCTTTTCACCCACGCAATCTTTTACACAACAACGCTGATGTTTCCTGCTCATTTACGCGAAACGCGTTTCTAATGGCGGCTCTCTTGTTTACCTTTGAAAATCACATGGCGCCACCACGCGCCACCATCATTTCTTCTACTTCTCCCCCCCGCTACGTAAAAGATGACGTTGCAGCCAATGCCCAAAAAATTACTCTATAAGAAATATTTCTTATTTCCAACCCTGATTGCAAACCAGCAAAAACAATTTTGATTGGTCGGTTACGAAAGTTCTAAAGACCACCACTAACCTAGCTAGCGCTGAAGACGAATTATTGGGGGCAGCACTGTAGAGCGTCTTTTTTCAAAAAAATTAATAATCATAACTGTCAAAAAATATAAATTTAATAAACCAAAACTTTTTAAAATGTATTAAACCAAAAATATTTAAAAATGTAATAAAACAAAAAATATTTAAAATGTAACAAAATAAACATTAATAAAACTTGTTAAAAGTGTTTGAGATAAATTATAAATCTGGGGTCCATTAGTTAACAAAATAAGGTGTGCTGTCATTACTTTCCTTGGAAAATCACTGTTAACGACAGTGCTTTTTCTTATGTTTAATAGTTTGCAAGATAAACAAAGATGTTACGTTGGCGAGAAATATGTGGATATCTTCTGTAGAAAGCGTGGTTTTTCATAAAGCCTTACCTAATTTAAGATTTTAATCATTTGGGTAGAATTATTAGTTCAAAATATTCCTAAATCCAATTACAGTCAAAGCTTCCTGACATTTAAAATGTAGTTTGGTCTAAAAGCTATAAGGAGCTAACAACTGGCTAGGGGGAACAGATAGTCTGACGTCACACAGCCCCTCTCTGGTTGGAATTTTTGCGAGTAGAATACTGTTTCCAACCGTTAGGGGGGATGAAACTCCAGTAAGAGATAGAAGGGTGTGACGTTTCAGGGTCAGAACTGTTAGCTCCCTATTGTCTCCGTCATGAGTTCCCATATCAGAAGGGGAAAAGAAGTATTATATTCTTCCCCATAATATTTATCAAATTATTATTAATTTATTAATTTCTTTATCAACTTGCGTTAATCATTTCCTTCCTAACATAACTAATTAAAAGATTATTAATTTCTTTATCAACTTGCGTTAATCATTTCCTTCCTAACATAACTAATTAAAAGATTATTAATTTCTTTATCAACTTGCGTTAATCATTTCCTTCCTAACATAACTAATTAAAAGATTATTAATTTCTTTATCAACTTGCGTTTATCATTTCCTTCCTAACATAATTAATCAAAAGATTATTAATTTCTTTATGAACTTGCGTAAATCATTTCCTTCCTAACATAACTAATTAAAAGATTATTAATTTCTTTATCAACTTGCGTTAATCATTTCCTTCCTAACATAACTAATTAAAAGATTATTAATTTCTTTATCAACTTGCGTTAATCATTTCCTTCCTAACATAACTAATTAAAAGATTATTAATTTCTTTATCAACTTGCGTTAATCATTTCCTTCCTAACATAACTAGTTAAAAGATTATTAATTTCTTTATCAACTTGCGTTAATCATTTCCTTCCTAACATAACTAATTAAAAGATTATTAATTTCTTTATCAACTTGCGTTAATCATTTCCTTCCTAACATAACTAATTAAAAGATTATTAATTTCTTTATCAACTTGCGTTAATCATTTCCTTCCTAACATAACTAATTAAAAGATTATTAATTTCTTTATCAACTTGCGTTAATCATTTCCTTCCTAACATAACTAATTAAAAGATTATTAATTTCTTTATCAACTTGCGTTAATCATTTCCTTCCTAACATAACTAATTAAAAGATTATTAATTTCTTTATCAACTTGCGTTAATCATTTCCTTCCTAACATAACTAATTAAAAGATTATTAATTTCTTTATCAACTTGCGTTAATCATTTCCTTCCTAACATAACTAATTAAAAGATTATTAATTTCTTTATCAACTTGCGTTAATCATTTCCTTCCTAACATAACTAATTAAAAGATTATTAATTTCTTTATCAACTTGCGTTAATCATTTCCTTCCTAACATAACTAATTAAAAGATTATTAATTTCTTTATCAACTTGCGTTAATCATTTCCTTCCTAACATAACTAATTAAAAGATTATTAATTTCTTTATCAACTTGCGTTAATCATTTCCTTCCTAACATAACTAATTAAAAGATTATTAATTTCTTTATCAACTTGCGTTAATCATTTCCTTCCTAACATAACTAATTAAAAGATTATTAATTTCTTTATCAACTTGCGTTAATCATTTCCTTCCTAACATAACTAATTAAAAGATTATTAATTTCTTTATCAACTTGCGTTAATCATTTCCTTCCTAACATAACTAATTAAAAGATTATTAATTTCTTTATCAACTTGCGTTAATCATTTCCTTCCTAACATAACTAATTAAAAGATTATTAATTTCTTTATCAACTTGCGTTAATCATTTCCTTCCTAACATAACTAATTAAAAGATTATTAATTTCTTTATCAACTTGCGTTAATCATTTCCTTCCTAACATAACTAATTAAAAGATTATTAATTTCTTTATCAACTTGCGTTAATCATTTCCTTCCTAACATAACTAATTAAAAGATTATTAATTTCTTTATCAACTTGCGTTAATCATTTCCTTCCTAACATAACTAATTAAAAGATTATTAATTTCTTTATCAACTTGCGTTTATCATTTCCTTCCTAACATAATTAATCAAAAGATTATTAATTTCTTTATGAACTTGCGTAAATCATTTCCTTCCTAACATAACTAATTAAAAGATTATTAATTTCTTTATCAACTTGCGTTAATCATTTCCTTCCTAACATAACTAATTAAAAGATTATTAATTTCTTTATCAACTTGCGTTAATCATTTCCTTCCTAACATAACTAATTAAAAGATTATTAATTTCTTTATCAACTTGCGTTTATCATTTCCTTCCTAACATAATTAATCAAAAGATTATTAATTTCTTTATGAACTTGCGTAAATCATTTCCTTCCTAACATAACTAATTAAAAGATTATTAATTTCTTTATCAACTTGCGTTAATCATTTCCTTCCTAACATAACTAATTAAAAGATTATTAATTTCTTTATCAACTTGCGTTAATCATTTCCTTCCTAACATAACTAATTAAAAGATTATTAATTTCTTTATCAACTTGCGTTAATCATTTCCTTCCTAACATAACTAATTAAAAGATTATTAATTTCTTTATCAACTTGCGTTAATCATTTCCTTCCTAACATAACTAATTAAAAGATTATTAATTTCTTTATCAACTTGCGTTAATCATTTCCTTCCTAACATAACTAATTAAAAGATTATTAATTTCTTTATCAACTTGCGTTAATCATTTCCTTCCTAACATAACTAATTAAAAGATTATTAATTTCTTTATCAACTTGCGTTAATCATTTCCTTCCTAACATAACTAATTAAAAGATTATTAATTTCTTTATCAACTTGCGTTAATCATTTCCTTCCTAACATAACTAATTAAAAGATTATTAATTTCTTTATCAACTTGCGTTTATCATTTCCTTCCTAACATAATTAATCAAAAGATTATTAATTTCTTTATGAACTTGCGTAAATCATTTCCTTCCTAACATAACTAATTAAAAGATTATTAATTTCTTTATCAACTTGCGTTAATCATTTCCTTCCTAACATAACTAATTAAAAGATTATTAATTTCTTTATCAACTTGCGTTAATCATTTCCTTCCTAACATAACTAGTTAAAAGATTATTAATTTCTTTATCAACTTGCGTTAATCATTTCCTTCCTAACATAACTAATTAAAAGATTATTAATTTCTTTATCAACTTGCGTTAATCATTTCCTTCCTAACATAACTAATTAAAAGATTATTAATTTCTTTATCAACTTGCGTTAATCATTTCCTTCCTAACATAACTAATTAAAAGATTATTAATTTCTTTATCAACTTGCGTTAATCATTTCCTTCCTAACATAACTAATTAAAAGATTATTAATTTCTTTATCAACTTGCGTTAATCATTTCCTTCCTAACATAACTAATTAAAAGATTATTAATTTCTTTATCAACTTGCGTTAATCATTTCCTTCCTAACATAACTAATTAAAAGATTATTAATTTCTTTATCAACTTGCGTTAATCATTTCCTTCCTAACATAACTAAGTAAAAGATTATTAATTTCTTTATCAACTTGCGTTAATCATTTCCTTCCTAACATAACTAATTAAAAGATTATTAATTTCTTTATCAACTTGCGTTAATCATTTCCTTCCTAACATAACTAATTAAAAGATTATTAATTTCTTTATCAACTTGCGTTAATCATTTCCTTCCTAACATAATTAATCAAAAGATTATTAATTTCTTTATCAACTTGCGTAAATCATTTCCTTCCTAACATAACTAATTAAAAGATTATTAATTTCTTTATCAACTTGCGTTAATCATTTCCTTCCTAACATAACTAATTAAAAGATTATTAATTTCTTTATCAACTTGCGTTAATCATTTCCTTCCTAACATAACTAATTAAAAGATTATTAATTTCTTTATCAACTTGCGTTAATCATTTCCTTCCTAACATAACTAATTAAAAGATTATTAATTTCTTTATCAACTTGCGTTAATCATTTCCTTCCTAACATAACTAATTAAAAGATTATTAATTTCTTTATCAACTTGCGTTAATCATTTCCTTCCTAACATAACTAATTAAAAGATTATTAATTTCTTTATCAACTTGCGTTAATCATTTCCTTCCTAACATAACTAATTAAAAGATTATTAATTTCTTTATCAACTTGCGTTAATCATTTCCTTCCTAACATAACTAATTAAAAGATTATTAATTTCTTTATCAACTTGCGTTAATCATTTCCTTCCTAACATAACTAATTAAAAGATTATTAATTTCTTTATCAACTTGCGTTAATCATTTCCTTCCTAACATAACTAATTAAAAGATTATTAATTTCTTTATCAACTTGCGTTAATCATTTCCTTCCTAACATAACTAATTAAAAGATTATTAATTTCTTTATCAACTTGCGTTAATCATTTCCTTCCTAACATAACTAATTAAAAGATTATTAATTTCTTTATCAACTTGCGTTAATCATTTCCTTCCTAACATAACTAATTAAAAGATTATTAATTTCTTTATCAACTTGCGTTAATCATTTCCTTCCTAACATAACTAATTAAAAGATTATTAATTTCTTTATCAACTTGCGTTAATCATTTCCTTCCTAACATAACTAATTAAAAGATTATTAATTTCTTTATCAACTTGCGTTAATCATTTCCTTCCTAACATAACTAATTAAAAGATTATTAATTTCTTTATCAACTTGCGTTAATCATTTCCTTCCTAACATAACTAATTAAAAGATTATTAATTTCATTATCAACTTGCGTTAATCATTTCCTTCCTAACATAACTAATTAAAAGATTATTAATTTCTTTATCAACTTGCGTTTATCATTTCCTTCCTAACATAATTAATCAAAAGATTATTAATTTCTTTATGAACTTGCGTAAATCATTTCCTTCCTAACATAACTAATTAAAAGATTATTAATTTCTTTATCAACTTGCGTTAATCATTTCCTTCCTAACATAACTAATTAAAAGATTATTAATTTCTTTATCAACTTGCGTTAATCATTTCCTTCCTAACATAACTAATTAAAAGATTATTAATTTCTTTATCAACTTGCGTTTATCATTTCCTTCCTAACATAATTAATCAAAAGATTATTAATTTCTTTATGAACTTGCGTAAATCATTTCCTTCCTAACATAACTAATTAAAAGATTATTAATTTCTTTATCAACTTGCGTTAATCATTTCCTTCCTAACATAACTAATTAAAAGATTATTAATTTCTTTATCAACTTGCGTTAATCATTTCCTTCCTAACATAACTAATTAAAAGATTATTAATTTCTTTATCAACTTGCGTTAATCATTTCCTTCCTAACATAACTAATTAAAAGATTATTAATTTCTTTATCAACTTGCGTTAATCATTTCCTTCCTAACATAACTAATTAAAAGATTATTAATTTCTTTATCAACTTGCGTTAATCATTTCCTTCCTAACATAACTAATTAAAAGTTTATTAATTTCTTTATCAACTTGCGTTAATCATTTCCTTCCTAACATAACTAATTAAAAGATTATTAATTTCTTTATCAACTTGCGTTAATCATTTCCTTCCTAACATAACTAATTAAAAGATTATTAATTTCTTTATCAACTTGCGTTTATCATTTCCTTCCTAACATAATTAATCAAAAGATTATTAATTTCTTTATGAACTTGCGTAAATCATTTCCTTCCTAACATAACTAATTAAAAGATTATTAATTTCTTTATCAACTTGCGTTAATCATTTCCTTCCTAACATAACTAATTAAAAGATTATTAATTTCTTTATCAACTTGCGTTTATCATTTCCTTCCTAACATAATTAATCAAAAGATTATTAATTTCTTTATGAACTTGCGTAAATCATTTCCTTCCTAACATAACTAATTAAAAGATTATTAATTTCTTTATCAACTTGCGTAAATCATTTCCTTTCTAACATAATTAATCAAAAGATTATTAATTTCTTTATCAACTTGCGTTAATCATTTCCATCTATTATTATTA
Organism: Phalangium opilio; assembly: GCF_054372755.1. Classification (NCBI taxonomy): domain Eukaryota; kingdom Metazoa; phylum Arthropoda; class Arachnida; order Opiliones; family Phalangiidae; genus Phalangium; species Phalangium opilio. Next base: position 196,227 of record NW_028324166.1, on the reverse strand, counting down.
TTATTAGTTCCAAACCATTGTTTGTTGGATGGCTCACTAATAGTGGTTTTGTTCGAAACTGAGCTTCATTCATGAAATATTACATATAACCACAATTAATATAACTTGTTAAAAGTGTGTTTGAGTTAAATTATAAATATGTAAACTATTAATTAAGAAAATAAGGTTTGCTGTCAATACTTTCCAGAAAATCACCGTTAATGGCAATAGTATTTATTGTATTTAATAGTTTACAAGGTAAACAAACGTGTTACGTTGGTGAGGAATATGTGTATAAATCTTCTGTAGTGAGCGTTGTTTTTCATAAAGCATTACCAAATGAAACATTTTAATCATTTAGGTAGAATACAAGGTTTTAATTAATACAATGGAACCCTGATTTGAGTAAATAAATAACGGCATTTTTAACTATCACTACTGTTACCTATGCTTACGAAATAAATAAAGCATAAATTCATAGCATAATACAAAGCAGACTTCGAAGACAGAGCATATATGAGGAAACCAGGATGGGAAATAAGATTGACGGGCCTGGTGCACTATGGATATTGTTTTGACCAAGGCTTAGAGAAATTAATTCACCATGGCTGCGCACCACGATTAGAAGCATTAAAGGGGCTGAAGCGACCAAGGCTTAGCGCAATTTCACGGGTTTCACCGCCTTAAAAAAAGTGGCAAGTTTAGAAACAGATTGTGGGACAATAGAAAGGTGGAAAATTATGAAATTAGGCTTATATTAAAACTTGAAACCTACTTTATATTATATTTAAAATCTATCCATCAGCAAATCCTCAAAAAATATGAAAATGACAACGATAAAGGACCCACTCTCAAATTTTTTCCCCTTAAAAAAATGGCGACCACAAACGGGGTATTTGTCACGGCGGCAATATTAAAGCAGTCTTATCTCACTACCGATAGGGCATTTCAACCAAAAGGCATTAAGAAAAAACAATCGGATTAATATGACGCAACTAAACGCAAAAAAAGGCCAATTTTGGTCGCGCTGCAATTTTCTAGTAAATCAGTCTATCCATGCTTAAATAACGCAAATTGGGGTAATTTTGAAAATTTAAAATTAAACATACTTAAACTTAAAATTAATCAATGAAAGCTGGAAAGCACAAATACTAAATATGAGGCTTTCATTTGAAACCGTTTTCAAATCAAACAAACGTATAGTTATTTCATGACGGCTTCCACAAAAAGGCTATCTGTTAAATTTTTCCCATGTTATTTCTATGGAAAATTTCATGATTTTCATCAAAATATCGTAAAATTTTTATGGAAATGAAAACCACCCTTAGCAACTTTATTTTTTATAAGAAAAACTAATGGATGGATCTTTTTGAAATTTTAACCACATATTTAGGTCCCGAATTGTAGTTCTGTGGAATTTTTTCAAAGCAGTTAATACGATACAAAAAAAGTTATAACCAATCAAAAAACCATCCTTATACATTAAAGTCGGTATGAGGTCTTATCTAAGAGAGCTATCGCTCTCCTAGAATATCACCCTCTCATAGAAGGCACGAGGTTGACACCAACCCTTTAGAAGAATCACTCGCGATAACTCGGGGCTTAAAAAGTTAGAGAATTGCCCCCCCCCCCTCTACATTGTAATATAACATAGGCGCCAATCGAGTAATGGCAGTAACCCACCTTTGAGTGTATTAGGTTCTATGGGGCAAATAACACGACATGCCATTAGTCTATACTACTACTCGGTGGTCTCTCCGACGACTTCGTTGTCTAGCTAGCTACCAGTTTTAAAGCCCGTGAGATTCAGAGATTCGGGGCAATTATAACTGTCAATCAGTCCATTGTAAGTTTTCCCCACCAAATTCTCAGAAAATATATTTTGGTCGGGGGGGGCGACGCTCAAGGGGTTATATTCTATGAACACGATCCCCCCTCCCCCACTGCCCTCCCGTTTCCAGAAATTGCCAGAATCTGGTGGTATTTTCAAATTAGTACCCCTTTATGGATGGAACTCAATAAGTTGTTCATATATAATATTGAATTTCGGTAGTGGTATGGAAACGGTTTAATAGAGTAGTGGCACTCCGTGTTAACTACCCGTAGAGCTTAATATAATCAAAGGCAAGTAGGTGCCATTACTCTATTCTATTTTTGATTTCGGTAATGGTTGGAAATGAAAGAACCTTTCCTAATTTGGAACTGGGAATGGTTGGGGGTATTTGGTAATTGATGCAATAAAAGTGGTATGGAAATGGTAAATTAAAATAGAAACAAAAGTGGTACGGAAATGGTAACGTTTTGAAATTGAAACGCGGCTCTCACGCTGAATTACAATTTATAAATACGCGAAAATTAATAAACGAGGAAACTTGGCTTTCAAAGAGGAAACAGATACGCGATCCCCCGTTATGGTTAACCATTTTAATTACTAATTAATCTCCAATTGATTAAAATTCATAAGACAAATGAAGAAAGAACTGACCTTTGTTGCTCTGAGCCGATTGCGCACTAGCGGCGCTATGGTTCGATTTTACGCTCTGTTGAGATTCTTCACTGCCAAATAGGTCGTCCATCGCGATTACCGACTAATATATTAATAAACTTAGTTAATTATCTATTAATTTCTCCGTTTATATCGCCATTAAAGGTAACATTAAGGACGGTTCACGTATCCGAAGTAAACTTTCCTACCTTCGACTTCAATTCAATCACCGAAGCAGACGACGTGAAACTACAGCGTGTTCGCTTCTGGAGCTACGGCCAACCGTTTTCAACTTCGGAGGGAAATATGAAACTGAACCAAACCACATGAATTGCAGTTCCAAGATCTTAAGCCTAATTTAATTCAATTACGACTAATTCGATTAATTTTAATTGATGAAAATAAAAAGTGTTTTTATTTTTCGACAATATTTTTTATTTTGGGCTTCAATGTCCATTAAAGAGTGATGGGGCTTTAATTCCATTTATTTTTCTTATAACAATGAAAGCAAATTTGTATTTGCCAAAATACACCCGGGTTTTTACCACAGTAATTACCGTTTTCGTCAATAACCTGGGAAAATCGAAAATCACAATTACCCTTGTAAATTACCGTGTACGTTACCATGGTAAATTACCGTTCAAAACTGTATTTATTGAAAATATTACATATTTTACCAAAACAAAGTGTAGAAAGTTAAGAAACTAACTGAAAAACATTGGTGGAAAGTATCATAATAACAGTTGCAGTTGGTAACCCCCCCCCCAAGATGCAGGATGGATTTGAACTATACTTAGTAATGCGAGCCTGCGAGGTCCAAGTGGAAAAAAGCTTTCTCACCGCGGTTCTCTTCATTTGGGTACACCCTGTACGCCTTTCCTATGGGGGGCGGTTTTCTAGCCGACTTAAATTATTTGGGAGAGAGAGGGTCTCGGTTCAATTAGGAGCTCGTTTTCAGAGTGGCTAAGACGTCCTACCAATTATGTCGCCGACTATTTGCTGCTTTCTCTTCATTTGTTTCGTTGGCGTCAAAATGGAAGTCACGACTAAAGGTCAGTATATTAACGAGCAAAGGTCATGACCTTCCATCCGGTCTGACCGCGGTGACTGACTATTACACAATTGCATATCTATGGTCCAAAAGTCAGATTGCGGGAGACGTTGTTGGCCAATTACGACAAGACTGCCAGACCCAAAAGACAAGGAAATGGGACGACGATACTCGAATTGGGCTTCATCCCCACTCACATCTTGCAACTGGTAACCAACTATTAAGTATACCTCCTGAGGACCAAAGACTATAAGTTCATAAGATATGTTGGCCATAAGTTGTCACTGGTTACAAACTGGAGCTTGTCATGAAGTGATTGAGGTAGGTCATAGATTCAGGGTAAAGCGAATGACGCCTGGTGGTGGGGCGCTGCTGTCAAAGGCTTAGTAATGCAGACTAAATAGGACCTAGATGCAAAATTAACCACCGAGTGTAGTCTGCAATTCTCGCTTCCGTCGTTCTCGAACTAGCTCGAGCTCTAAGTCTCTCAGTAGCATTACGAACTTGCATAGGTAGCGTCATACTTATGGAAGGAACATATCACTTATAAACTTATGGTCAAATAAAGCCATCAATTTTCAAATAAAAATCTTTCTCGCATCGTTTTAGTATGCCTTTAAAGAGATAATGAAATGAGCGGACAATTATAAAGTAATTATCGTTTATTTTGCACTTAGGACGAACAACGGGTGGAACTGACAGTCAATGGATATTTAGTAATGGTAAGAGAGAGATCCAATTACAATCGGGTAGACGGGGGCGAACTACATATGGCAATGGATCGCGTTTCCCGGGTAACGCCCCCCAGCCGCCGCTTGAAAAATAAACGGAGAATGAAGTACAAAAGAAAATCTCGTTAAAATCCTTAAAATAAAATCAGGATATAACCGTCTCGCAGACAAAACCGTTTCAATTCCTAATTCTTAATAAACTGGACTTTATTGTCCCGGCCCATTGTTTCAGGAGTGGCTTGACGAGCGTCTGAAATGGGAACCGAGTCAGTTTGGTAACCTGACCAAAATTAATTTGCCAACTAGTCGACTTTGGACTCCCGGAATACATCTATACCGAGGGTAAGTAATTACGCTTCGAAGTCTTACATTTCCGTAAAGCGGGTAGCCAGCTGGTCAAGGAATTTTAAATTGCGTTAACCCTTAATCCTGATAGCAAAACTATTATCATATTAATATTAGAGGTTGCTTTGAATCAGATTCGAAGACTCCTTGGGGACATGGGACGATTCGATGGTCAAGGTGGACCGGTCGGGCAAGACGTTGTTCCAACCGGCGGTCACTTTCATGATCCCCTGCAAACTCGACTACAAGTACTTCCCCAAGGATAGCGGAAGCTGCGCCTTTCTATTGGGATCGTGGAGACAAAGGGGAGGAGTACTCTACCTTCAAACCCTCGACGACAAACGGTTAAGATAACTTGAGTCGAACTTATTCCATTTAGACAGATTACTCGCTGTCCAATGTAATTCGCTAAAAGAGTATTTTCGCTGACAGTTTCGTGGTGACGGGTGACGAGGTGACGGGTGGAGAATGGAAGCTGAGGAGTTACGAGTACGAAATGATAAAACACGCCGTCGAAGAAGAGTACTCGTGGAATTTCTTCAAGGTCAACCTGACTGTGGAAAGGAGCAACGGCAACAGCCGATTAGCCACCAGCGCCTTACCCTTCTTCTCGGGCGTCATTCTGACAGTGGCTGGTATTGCTATATTTTCAACCAATTAGGCAATGACTAACTTCCTACTTATGGGAACGGACTCGATTTCAGTTTTCTGGTTGGAGATAGGGGGTCCCGCTCGCTACGTCTTGGCCTTGGCCAACTATCTTCTACTCCAGTTGCGCCTCCTCAGTTCGGCACGCACCATTCCCGCGGGAGGCAACACGCCCCTAATGGGTAAGTACTCGGCCACAAGAATGGCAACCCTACAACCCTCCACCACGGTATTCGTAGCGTGTCGGGCAATAGGCTAAGTTAGGTAACGTTGCTTAGGCTCAATGGGGGTCAGTTTGGTATCATACCTCGGCTACCACCTCCGTGGCAATCCTACAAAATTGCCATCAAATGCAACAATAATTGGTTTGTAGATTGATATTTGCATTTGCAGGGCAACTGGAGGGCGTCGCCGTCTGTTTAGCGTTGATAGTGACGCTGGAAACCATGTTACTGGACGTCTTGGTTCGACGGGCGAAGTTTCGAGCCCCTCCCGAGTTTCTGAGCAAGATAACCGGGGCCATTCCCCAAAAGTTGCTCGGATTCTGCCCCATCCCCGAGAGCGACAGCCAATCAGGAGGCTGGTCGAGCGTCTTGACCGCACTCGACAGAATTATTTACTACCTTTTGATCATTTCTTACGTCGCTGTCATTGCGACAATGTTCTACATTTAAAGCTTTTGTTAGAAAATGAATTAAAAGATTATACGATTGTTGTTGATTTGATATTAAAATTGCAACCCGTACAAAACATTCGCGGAGAAATAAAGAGAGAATGAAATGGAAAGACAAATATTTTCTAATCGAATTTGATTAGCACTTTGACAACTTTTGAGAAAAATTCAAAATGGTGGGCCTATTTCTGGTAAATGATTTTGACGTATTGACATAGTTTTCAGACTAGGAGGATGTATACCATTTACACAAGGAGGCCTAGCTTAGCTTTTGACTCCACCGGGGGGGGGGGGAGCCAGGCCTCCTTTTGTAACAAACTAAACTATTTATCCAACCAAGGACTTTTATAGTAACGTGTAATGAAATAAAGAAATTGACTAAACATGTATGTATGTATGTATATTATCACCTTGGGACTTGTCCCCTCGCCCCCCCCTCCCTTCTTTCCCCTACTTAGGCATATCGGACTGAAGAATGAGCGAGCGTGTACTTATAATTATTCCTGGACCACTCTTTCCTTAAGGTTCGTGTTGTTTACCCAGTTTGGCGCATTTTTAATGTTCTACCGTCCAAGAATATCTATTAATTAAACGGCACTCAACCTAATGAAGCGACTCGACTCCGCCTCTTAAGACGCCTCCACACTATACACTATTTGAAACCGTTATGAACCGTTTGGAAAAAAAGGTCAAATTCTCACCTTTTGGGGTTAAACGTAGAGATCTTCCATGAGATAACGCAATTATTATGATTAAAAATGCAAGGGGTTATTCAGAAACGGTTGGAAACGATTTGAAATCGAGCAGTGTGAAGGGGGCTTGAAGAACACGTACGAAGTCACCAAAATCGATAGGCATACATTTTGTCACGCTGCTCACGCAATTGCGACTCTCGTGGCCAACCGACGACTGACGAGCAAAGAGAATTAAGATTTTGTTTCTTCGCGAGTCAAGTACTCGGGGATCTTAAATATATATAGGAATGCTATTGGTCAAGAAGACATGTTCGTTTCCAGCGTCAACTTGATAAGCTTCTATCTGGTCAGCACTTTCTTTCAACTCTGGTCAGTCAAACGAATTTCCTTATTCCATTCTTTTGTCAAAATAGTTTTCCCGTAATAACCCATCACGTTTTAAATTTAATTTCACGTTTTATTAATTAAACTAGTAGCAAAATTGACCGACCATGGCTGGTCTAAGGGATGTTTTAGTTACTATTCGGGCCGCCATTTTAAAAGATGGAGGCTGTAGATATCAAATAATATACTAAATATTAACGGTTGTAATTAACATAGAATCAGTGTTAATCCCCTTTTTAAGTGTAGGTTACATTTCTGTTCTGGCCACACGTAAATGTACGTTCATGCTAAACTAGTTACAGCTTATTGGGGGGTAAAGCAATGAAGGGTTTGAGCTGGAAGTTGCATGATTATCAGTCAGTTATTATATCTAGATCTTCTAAACCAGGGTAAAACTAATTAATATTACGTTCTTGTGCACGGATTCAGGTGTTTAGCGGGAAATTTTGACTGGCAGAAATACATGCCAGACACTTGCGCCGATGACCTGAACTATTCTCTACCACGTAAGCCAGTTGTTTACTCAATCAAACGCCAATGGAGAGACAGCATCATTTAGTGTCTTTCTATCTTTATTAAGAAGTTATTTTTTCTTTTTGACGCAGCTAAACCCATTACAATGAACGTTAGTATCTGGGTCAACGCCATCTACGAGATTTCAGAGTCCAAAATGGTAGATTGACTCGAGCGCTGTCTTGACGTCTAATTAAACCGCTCTCTTTTGGTTGGTTTCAGGAGTTTGGGACGCAGATTGATTTGCTGGAGTTTTGGAGAGATCCGTTCATCAATTTTTCGACGTCGGACGCTTTGGCGACGCGAGGATCGTTGCTGTTACCCAAGCAGTTGATCGACTGCATCTGGAAGCCGGACACGCTCTTCCAAAACGCCAAAGCCGTCAAACTGTACGACGACACGGCGCCCAATGTCTTCTACAAGGTCGTCTTGCCAGAAGGATATCTCCTAAGGAGAAGCCGGTACAAAGTGACGGCCGCTTGCCCCATGCACTTCAAGTTCTACCCAATGGACTCGCAAGTCTGCTCTCTTCAAATATCCTTGCGTAAGAGAATCGTTCCGCCGTTGTCAGAGTTGTACAAATACCGTCCGCCTCCCAACTCATTTCAAGTACTTCCCCTTTAGATCATTCGCGAACGGATCACGTCGTCCTGGGATGGTCGGAAGATTTTTCCAAATTTACGTTGGACGACTCTCCCATGAACTTCGCCATCAAGATCTTGCCACGGACCAAGAAAATCAAATTGAACGACAGTAAGTACGTCAGTTGGTGGCCTCTACGGTCTCAAATTAAGACCACCGAATAATACATTTCAGAGGTCAAGGTAGCGACGGAGACTCTGTTCGCCAACTTCCTGTTCGAGAGATCTCTGAGCGCCAGTTTGTTCAACACTTATTTGCCGTCGCTCTTGGTAGTGTGTTTGTCATTCGTTAGCTTCTGGTTGGACGTGGGGGCGGTGCCGGGGCGCGTGACGTGCGGCGTGACGGCCATCTTGACCCTTTCGACGCAAATGGTGCAGGCACGAAGCGGCCTTCCCGTCCTGGACTACATGACGGCGCTGGACGTCTGGCTCTTGGCTTGCCTCATCATGGTCTTCTTATCACTTATAGAATTCACTTTCGCGCACTCTTACTGCAGGAACAAGAAGGTACCTTAATCCATCTACCAGTCCAACTGACGCGGGCTTTTAACCTAAATTATTTTCGACCAAATTAGGCGCCCCCCGAGGTCAAGAAGGAAGAAGCGGTGGTGAAACCCAAGGGACCATTAACGGCACCGTGGCTTCGAGAGGGTCCTGGTGGACTCTCTCAGACCTGGAAGCGTCCGATTCAACGCGTTCCCTTTCGCCCAGTGACGTCCAAGGGCCGCAAGATGGTCAATAAGGTCAAAGCTGTGTTGAAGGCCGGTTTCAACGCCGATAAAGACAATGTTTACGACCGCGCTTCGCGTGTCCTGTTCCCGCTTAGCATGTTGCTTTTCAGCGTTCTCTATTGGCTGCTTTTTTACAACGCCGCTTACTCCAGAGACTTCATTAAAGAACTTTCGTCTCCTTAGAACTCCATGTAAAATAGTGAATAAAGCGAAGTAAGCGTGTTGTTGCAAGTACACGCGAGACAAGACGTTGACGTTTCAATACGTACGCGTACGTACAGAGCATTTAATAAACAAGTACCAGTTCTTTCAAAACAAATTTGTTTAGGTTATTGTTATTAATAAACAAATTAATAAAAAAAATAGAACGATGTCAATCTTCAAATCAAATGAAAACGCAACGCGGTAATGTAATTTAAAATAAGTCATTTTGTAAAGTATAGTTTGGGAGTTTGTCCAGGCGTGTCGAGGCGCGACTATCTCGTCTGGACATCAGCCTAGAAAGCCTACCGCGTCACTTACAAGCTGGTTTAAGATTAGAGGAACGGGGTAAGGGGGCGGGAGGGGCGTGTAATCCGCCCATAAAGACGAAAACTAAAGCACCACCGTCAGGGTAATTTAATTTTACAATGTTAAACGGCGTGCGAAGGAAAAAACAAAGCCGTTGTTATTCACTGAACATTCGGTATGGGAGAAATGTATCCATAAACAAGTAGTTGAAGTTTACTTCCGCGCAAATTTATGCCTAAACAAGAACGTTTTACTTTCCCTAATTTAAACGAAAGCGCGATAGGTCATTCACCTACAAATCAGACCACTTGCTATTTTTCATAAATCATCATCGTATTTGACCAATCAAACGATCAAATTTGCACGAGACATCTTTAAAGGTAAACTAAAATGCTCCAAAGGATAATTTTATCGCCAGCGCAAAATTAGTTTCCTAATTTTCATTTGTCAACTCACTCGGCATCATTGGTCAAAAAATGGTGAAAAAAATTAATTATTTCTGAGTGGGGGAATAAGACCATTGCACAAATATTTGGCTCTTAAACGTATTCTCCGCCCTCCCAAGTACAACAAAGAACTTAATAGAACATTTTAGTATCCCTTCGAGGTCTTACAAAGGAAGAGAAATGGAAAAGTGTTTTGTTAAGGTGACGGGGAAAGCTCGAATTGTTTGGGATCCAAAAGGTATGATTATCCCAAATATCCGGAACAAGACTTCATTTACTCGAAGAAGGGAGACGAGCAAAAATCAAATCAACGTCACTGTTGCGAGTGAGTAGCGGTCACGCGTGAAACGACCCTTTAATTCCCCTTTCATCTGAATTATGATGGCATAAAAGGCGCGTCGTTCGACAAACAGAAGTCAAAAACGAAAGTGAATCCTCACCAAACGGAATTACCAAACCTCGCACTCCGCCAGCACCATGGCGAAGAAGGTAAGTCCTTATGGTCACTTCTCTGATAAAGACTCCAAACCTTAAAGCCCGTGGATAAGTTTGTGATAGTAGCTATTCGAGGGGACTATTACGGATGGTTCACATCTTTTAATACTAATCGCGTCATGACCGTTTTCCAGTACGTAGCCGTGATAAGTATCATGGCGTTGTCATTGTGGTCAGCGTGTGACGGTATGCCGGACCAGGGCGCGGTCGATTGGGACGCCGTGGCCCAAGAGACGGGTGGTTGGAGCAGCGCGGGCATGAATATGGGCGGTTGGAGCGACGGAGGAGCTGGAGGAGGCAGCTGGGCGGCTCCCACCGGAGGAGGCGGTGGTGCCAAAGGAGGTCTGTCCGCGGGAGGTGGACTAGGAACTAAAGTTTCCATTCCTGATTCTTCCTTTACCCTTGGAGGTGGAGGTGGTGGAGGAGGTTGGGCTCCTCAAGGAGGCGGAGGCGGCGGTGGAGGAGGTTGGGCGCCTCAAGGAGGCGGAGGCGGTGGAGGAGGAGGTTGGGCACCTCAAGGAGGCGGAGGCGGTGGAGGAGGAGGTTGGGCACCTCAAGGAGGCGGAGGCGGTGGAGTCGATCTAAGCGCTTTATTGGGAGGAGGAAAAGGTGGCGGCGGTGGTGGAGGCGGTGGCTGGGCTCCTCAAGGAGGTGGAGGAGGAGGCAAAGGCGCGGGTGGTGGTGGTGGTTTGGACATCAGCTCCTTGTTGGGAGGCGGAGGAGGAAAAGGAGGAGGCGGCGGTGGCGGCGGAGGTTGGGCGACTCAAGGCGGTGGAGGAGGAGGCAAAGGTGGAGGTGGTGCTAACATCGTGTACATTCCTTATCCCGTGGCTATCAACTCGGGTGGAGGCGGAGGCGGCGCTAAAGGAGGTGGAGGAGGCGGAGGTGGTGGATGGGACCTCGGAGGGGGTGGCGCTGGTAAGTGACCTAATCAATCATTAACTCCACTTTGGCAAAGAAATAATTGATTGATTGATATCATTATAGTTGGAGGTAAAGGAGGTGGAGGAGGAGGCGGAGGTGGATGGGACCTCGGAGGAGGTGGCGCTGGTAAGTGACCTAATCAATCATTAACTCCACTTTGGCAAAGAAATAATTGACTAGTTGATTGACATTGTAGTTGGAGGTAAAGGAGGTGGTGGAGGCGGAGGCGGCTGGGACCTCGGAGGAGGAGGTGGTGCTGGTGGATGGGACCTCGGAGGAGGTGGCGCCGGTAATTTATTTAACCATTAACTTTTCTTAGTACTTCAGCAAACATAATTGATTGATTTCATTTTAGTTGGAGGTAAAGGAGGCGCCGGTGGAGGTGGATGGGATCTCGGAGGAGGAGGAGGTGGCGCTGGTAATTGACTTTACCATTAACCTTACTTAGTACTTTGACAGTGAAATGACTAATTTATTTAATTTTAGTTGGAGGTAAAGGAGGCGCGGGCGGTGGAGGTGGATGGGATTTAGGAGGAGGTGGCGCAGGTGGCTGGGATTTAGGAGGAGGCGGCGGAGGTGGCGCTGGTAAGTGACCTAATCATTAACTCTTCTTTAGCAAAGAATTGATTAGTGACTGATTGATATCATTGCAGTTGGAGGTAAAGGAGGCGCAGGCGGTGGATGGGACCTCGGAGGTGGAGGAGGTGGCGCTGGTAATTGCTTTAACCATTAAAGCACTAATAGTTCATCATTTATTTAACACCGACGCATTTAATTTCAGGAGGTGGTAAAGGAGGCGGTGGAGGGGGAACGACAATTCCCGTTCTAGTTACAATTCCAGCAGCTGGAGGTGGCGGCGGAGGTGGCAAAGGGGGTGGCGCCAGTGGATGGAATTAAAATACTAATTTTATATGTCCATTTTAAAGTCTCAATAAAAGCTGTCTATTTTTTGAAATTATTCCTTTGAAAATCTTACTTGTTGTCACTGATACCCCATAATTAATAGAGTAGTGGCACTACATGTTAATTTCTCATAGAACATAACGTAGCCAAAGGCAGGGAGGTGCCATTACACTATAGCCATAAGACCAAAATATAACGTATTTCAACTTACACTAATTAAGCTATGGACTAAGCTGACCACTCTTACTTTTCAAAGGTACACGCGTTAAAGGGTAAATTAAATAAATACGTACTTACTATTGACAAAGAGATATCCACGGCCAAGGCTTAAGACATCAGTACAAATTACATTTCAAACCAAGAAAGAACAAAGCTACAAGTTACAAAACTTAACAGGGAGATTAAGAGCAGACGGAAACGATCAACGACAACCAGATGTCTATTTCCATGGAGTATTAATATCAGAGTCGTAATGAATATTCCCTTAATGCTACTCAACTCATAGCTAAGACTACGTAAATATTGCTCCATGGAGCGGCTGATTCGAACCTTACCTACGCTACAACCAATCAGTGGAAAGAACAACGTCTCCCGGAGTCCCGGGTTTCTTTTTAGGCCTAGACGAAAAGTGGAAATTTGAGAATAATAATTCAGAGGCCGTTTTTTTAATATTAACAAAAGTTTTAATATAGATATATTTACATCAAAGAGACGGATAATTAATTACACAATGGGAAAGTCAAGAATGACGTGGGCAAACTTAATTATTATTTACTCGGGGGCAGGGCAAACGCTATGATTCAAGCTCTCAATTTTATTTAAAAGGCCTAGTCTCACTAGGACTTGGCCTGCGATAACCAACCAGGATTCCTTCGCCAACACAATTCCTTCCGCTAAAAAATAAAATACTAATTCTTTAAAATTAATCGTACAACCAAATTAATTAATATTAATTTAGAGTATTTTCAATTAAAGTTTAAAAATTAAAACAAATTTCGAAATTAATTTTTTTTTTTTCAATTTTATAGCTCAAAAAGTCGCAATTAAAAATTAAATTAATTATGATTAGTAGTTAAAAAAAAGATTGAGAGAATAAATTTTGCAACAACAAAAAAAAAATGGCGGTATAAAAACTTGTCTTGGGAATGCTCGAGTCGTTTGCAAACAAAAATATTATTTTCAAATTAAATTTACATAATTTTTTTTTCATCGCGTAATAAAATTCACTCTTCATTTCTTCGCTGGCCAATCATTGACCCTGGTTACATTTTGTTGTGCGTTTGGCAGCCAAGAATTCAACGTTAACACGTAATTAATAACATATAGGTAGCGCTTGTTAATTAAAATGAAAAGAAATTGTTAATTGGAAAAATAAAAACCGGTTCGCTGTTACAAATTTAAAGGCTAAAAGCACGGAGGCGGGGGTTTAATTAAAATTAAAATTAACTAGACCGGTAATTGCGAATACTAAGTTTAAATGGAGGGGGGAAAGGAGGAATGCCAAATATTGATTAAGTTTTTTTAAATCAAAGGGGTTGAAATTCTTAACCGGAAATCTTTGGTTTCATTCGTTTTTAATTATCTTTCCTATAATTATATCCTATTTATTTTTTTTTACAAACACTTATTATGGAAAAATAGGGGATGAAAAGTAGACATTCCATTTTCCAATCCAACCTTCTCAACATTATTTACACACTCGAAAATACTTGTCCGTTTTACAAACAGTCGCGGCATCCGCGATCGCGCTTTCTCCAAAAATATATAAAAAACTTTTAGAAACAGTCTCTGACGCAAACTCTCACATCATTTCTTTTTATTTGTTTGTTTGTTCCTATCTCACTTTCAACATTTCACGACAAAATTCTCCTTCTACTCGACGCACTCGACAAATTAACCGAGAATACCCAATTCGAATTGTATAACTATTATCAATTTTGAACAACGGATTTAACACTTTAATCGCGAAAAGGGATTATTTCTTCTCCGTTAACTACATCCTCCCTGGCTTTAACGGTAATTCTCAAATAAGAAATATTTAAGTTGGCACGCGAAAACGAAAGGCGGCCAGCCAGCCTGCCAGCCAGAATGGGTCGGAACAATACTTTTGCAGCATTACATAACAATACCGCAAAAGTAAAACTTCCGCATTCTAATTGGTTTTAAGGCTAAAAATTTTGAAAATCAAATGTTTTTAATTTGCGAGTGCTGTCGATACAAGGAAAATTTGAGTAAAATTGTGCACCAATGTTTTTTAGTTTGTTTATTTCCCCGGGTAAATTTTCAAGAATATAATTATTTTCTGCGCAATTTTTTAACGATTATTTTGTTTTATCACTTATTGACAATTTTAACAATTTTTTTTTTAAACATTCAATTTGTTCAACATTGAATATTTTCTTTATTTATTTTGTAACAAAAACTATTTTTTCTTATTCTTTCTTCCAGTTTTTAAAAAATAGTTTTCTGTTTTTTTGAAAGCGTATTTTGTCCCCCAAAAAGAGGGAGAGAGACAGATAGAGATAGAGAGAGAAGTTAACGTTGGTTTATTTATTTTAAGGCTCAACTATGAAATTTTTCCAGGGGTTTCCACGAGTTTCCAGGAGTTGAATTTATTATTTTAATTTGCCTAAATATATATATATATATTTCTTCTAGATTTCAGAGACTGGCAGTGTTTGTTTGTTTGTCTGTTTACGTCTGTTTTAATTTTTAAATATAATTGGACGTGTTTGAGTTAATTTAATTACTTTTTTGAAACCTCTCTAACAATTCCCATTAAAATTTGAATTTAATTAATTAATCCGAATTAAAATTTAGTATTTCGAAGTTACGTTTACGTTTTTTAAAAGCCAACCAATCACCATTAAGCTAGCTAGCTACCCGGGGCGAGGGGCGGGGCAAGGGGGAGGGGAAATTAATTTCAATGCATCGAATAGGTTAAAATTTAATCTTAATTAAATTATCTTTTGAGGTATTAGTTTAGTTTAATTATCATATCTTAGAGTTTAAAAGAAAGAATTAAAAGACAGACGGACAGACATAGAGAGAAAACGTTGTAAGATGGTCTGTGGAATTTTAACTGTTGAAAAATGATTGACGTCTGTCAGATACGCTTTGTACTATAAAATTGGCTGTTTATTTAATTTTTAATTATTTATTTATTAATTAAAATTAGGCCTAACGAATTTTCCATCATTTCAAAAGCTTTCTTTACCCTTTGACTACAAACTATTCGAGATATATATTTTTAAATGGATTAGTTAAGCTCAAAATAGTTAAGAAACTTTTGAAGTTTGAGTGGAAAGTGAAACGTGATTTTGAAATAGAAATCCTAAAACGAATTTTGAAAAGAGATTTTTGAGATAAAGACAAAGTAAAGATATAAAGATTTGAAGGAAATAGTTCTGGAAAGTTAGAGATTTTAATTAAAAAGGAAACAGAGATTTTAATTAAAAGGAAACAGAGATTTTAATTAAAAGGAAACAGATTTTAATTAAAAGGAAACAGATTTTAATTTAAAAGGTTTAATAGATTTTAATGAATAGATTTTAATGAAAAGGAAACAGATTTTAATTTAAAAAGAAACAGAGATTTTAATTAAAAGGAAACAGAGATTTTAATTAAAAGGAAACAGAGATTTTAATTAAAAGGAAACAGAGATTTTAATTAAAAGATTTAAGTTGAAATTAAAGAAGGTTTTTTAGAAGAAGTTTGAAATAATTAAAATAGAAAGATTTAAGTTGAAAAGAATTTCGAAAGTTTGAGCTTAACTTATCCATTTTTAATTACGCAATTAAAAATCTTTTAATTATCATTATTCCTTCATCTATTCTATTCTATTCGATGCAATGAGAACCGTAATTTCCACCAATAACAGAGAGAGAGAGATAGATAAGGGGAGGGGGCGAGGGGGGCAATGTAGTATGACGTCACGATAATTACTTTTATAATTAATTAGTAACTTAATTAAAAAATGATTTTAACGATAGAATATATATATATACTATGAAATAACGATTCAAGGAAAAAAGTTAAAAAATGGCTCGTGATGAGTGAGTTGATGAAACAACACTTAACAAGAATGAACGGGGGGGGGGATGACGTCATGGCGTCTGACGTCACGGAGACCATTTTCGTAATTAACTAAGACAGACAGGAGAGATAATTCGTTCACTCACCGTCCCTTCTTCATTTTTTCATTTAAATTATTTGTTATCACGTGACGACTTGACCAGTTCAGTTCAGTTTTCTCGGCACCACCGTGATGTAGAAGTAACTAGAATTTGTTTTTCGACGCGATTGGTTTAATTCACTCGTGACGTCACGGGTCCTTCTCCAGGATTTCACTCCTGACTCCATTTATTGTTTTGTTTGTTTTTTTAATTTCAATACTGTTAAAAGACACCGTATTTTTCTGTTTGTTTTTCCTTCCTAACGATTGAAATCGGGTTTTGAAAAACAAGAGGTGACGTAACGCGAGTACGCGAATGCACAACACAGACACACGATTTCGCGCCGCTAATCCTCGTTCTTTCTCGGGACGATTCTCGTCGTCGTGACAAATGTTTTTAGTCAATGTTATTTATTTAAAATACGCGACAAAAAAATTAAATATTTTCTGAAAATAAAAAACCAACGGGGAATTAATTCATAAGTAATTAAATAAGAACTTAATACGTCGATAAACTAAAATTAAATTAATTTAATTTAATAAAAAACAAATAATTTAATAAACTAGAAAAAATAATTTAATAATCTAAAAATAAATAAATAAATTAATTAATAAACTAAAAATAAATTAATAATCTAAAAATAAATTAATAATCTAAAAAATAATTTTATAATCTAAAAATAATAAATTAATAATCTAAAAAAATAATTTTAAAATCTAAAAAATAAATTAATAATATAAAAATTAATTTTATAATCTAAAAAAAAATAAATTAATAATCTAAAAAAAATAAATTAATAATCTAAAAAATAATTTTAAAATCTAAAAAATAAATTAATAATATAAATTAATAATATAAAAATTAATTTTATAATCTAAAAAAATAAATTAATAATATAAAAATTAATTTTATAATCTAAAAAAAATAAATTAATAATATAAAAATTAATTTTATAATCTAAAAAAATAAATTAATAATATAAAAATTAATTTTATAATCTAAAAAAAATAAATTAATAATCTAAAAAAAAATAAATTAATAATCTAAAAAAAATAAATTAATAATCTAAAAAAAATAAATTAATAATCTAAAAAAAATAAATTAATAATCTAAAAATTAATTTAATAATCTAAAAATTAATTTAATAATCTAAAACATAATTCAATAATCTAAAACATAATTCAATAATCTAAAAAATAATTTAATAAGCTAAAAACATAAATTATAATCTAAAAACATAAATTAATAATCTAAAAACATAAATTAATAATCTAAAAAAAATAAATTAATAATCTAAAAAAAATAATTAATAGTCTAAAAAAAATAAATTAATAACCTAAAAAAAATTAATTAATAGTCTAAAAAAATTAATTAATAATCTAAAAAAATAATTAATAATCTAAAAAAAATAAATTAATAATCTAAAAATAAATAAATTAATAATCTAAAAATAAATAAATTAATAATCTAAAAATAAATAAATAGACTTAAAAAAATAAATTAATAGACTTAAAAAAAATAAATAAATAAATTAATGAACTAAATAAAATATAAATTAATTTACAAAAATTAAATAAAGTAATAAATGAAATAAAATATAACTAATTAATAAATAAATTAAAAGTGAACTAAAAGTTAATTTAAAGTGTCTTACCATTGTTTGGAATTAAAATAATTGGGGTGTTATTTCTTCTTAGCGTGCAGCATCTCCATGAGTAGAGTTTGCGTGGGGGCGCTGCCACTGAGATGCCTGAAGTAAAGATACTCCTCGCCCCGAATGCCAATCAAGTGGATCTCTGGCAAGACTTGCAACAACTGATTGAACTTGTCCTAAAAAGACAATTTGCCAACACCATTCAAAGGGAGGAAGAACAACAAGATTAGAAAATGTCCCTTCAAAGAAGATAAGTCAACATGTGGACAATTTAAAGCGCTAATTCGGCCCCGCCTCTGACCAAACAAAGAAAGACAGGCTTTGGTCATTGGTCAGACGCGGGCCGAACTGATTGGTCAACAGAAATCTTGAGCGAGTGGTGGTAGCAACCACTTCGTTAAAGACTTACCCAATCAAATCAAAAAGGACACCGATTCCTCCAAAAAAGGGTGGGGGACCTCCCAGTCTCTTAAAATACCGCCACTTTCCCTTTAAAAATGGATTAGCTAGACTCCTACATTATCCCTTTAAAGGGAATATCACCCCTTTTCAATTAAAAATCGGTCGCGAAGTTTATATTCCCTTTTCGCTACAAAGATGGTATAGTATTTCGTCTCCGTTGGGGTTGGGGTTCGGGGGGTTGGGGGGGTGGTACTTACGTTGATTTGAGGATAACAATTGATGGTGTACTCTAACAAGGTCTGCTGCGCCTGTTCATGGGCTTCGGCCACCAGCTTGGCATTCGACAAGCCTCGAACGTCTAAACAAAACACAAGTAACAACAACGATCAAGACCCGAGTTCCAGACCCCAGATAAGAAAGGAGGCCTAATAGAAGACATCAAGCGGTCATTTACCAAATACCGCGGTAAATAACTGTCAATTACCGGTAAATTACCATCAAACCGCGTAATAATAAATGTTAAAACCAAAGTTTCAGTAACTTTTGCAAAAGTTTATAATATAAGGTACATTGCCGGGGTTTTTTTTTTAAAGTACATTATCTGCGGAAGCGTCATCTATGGTAATAATTACCTGGATTTAATAGTAGCATGAACTTGAGACAAATGTAGTCGACGGGATCGAGTTTGAGCTCCTGAAATTTGTTGGCGATACATTGGAGGTTGTCGGCTAGACTCGTCTGACCCAAGAGAGCCAGGGTCAAGAGATCAAACTTCTGCCCATTGGCCAACGTCGTCTCGTCGGGTAATCCGTGGTGAATCCTCTGGTGCAAGTGGTCCAGGATTAACATGTCACTCCACGAATGCTGCAGTAACTTCATTTGGTCGTCAACCTGCTCAAATAGCAAACGCCAAACGAGACACTATCAACAACTCAATCCCGCTAAATGCCGACATAGTTTGCATTTCAACAATTCCCCCAAACTTTAACAAACCAATTTAAAAATACCCAGTATCATTAACTTTAAAATATAGGCCTAGTACTACACCAAAATTACCCAAATAGGCCTAAAATTCCACCTTCTACAACCATTTAAAAAAAATCCCCCGACATTTACGAGCATTTTAAAATTTCCCGCCATTAATTTCCCCCGATAGATGGCGTAAGAGGTCCCGTTAATCGCGTGTCCGGGCGTGACGTCACGGCCAGAGAAAACACGGCGCATTCATTTCACTTTTCCTCCATCAACCGTCCAAAAGAGAAAGGGCAAATTTTTTGTAATAGAAAGTGGCTGCAATGTAGCGGTGCCAGTTTTCCTTTTCAATGAGATGGAATGGAGCGGGGGGGCGACAGGAAAGGCAGCCCCCCCCTCGTCCGTCCAGCCCGCATTTCCAGCATTGCCGCCGCCGCGCGCTTGTCCCACTGACCTACTTTCACCGATAAAAAACCTAGCAAGTTTTTTTTTCCACAAAAATTCAACTCTCTCTCCCTTTCTCCCTTAAAAAAAAAGAGATAGTAACACCAATCCAATTTAAAGGCGAGAACCGTCCGTGAGATGCGAGTTAAGCAGACGACGAAATAACCAATAGGGACTTGGCAATTCGGGCTTAACTCCGCCACCAGCGCCATTATGGTATGTTTTTTTAACAGAATGAAAGCTATATAAGCCCCTCTCCTGGTATATTTTTTAGCACTAGTGGAAGGTAGCCTGACGTTGCATGACGTAGTACTGCCAAGTCCCTATACATGCCAGAGCGCGTGGCTGGGCGGGGCTTAACGTTTCCCACCGGGAGGGGGTCAGAAATTTAAATCACCCGCCGCGAGACTGAAATAACCAATAGACCATTTCGATGTAACTATAAGAGGGTTGCCATCCATCTCGCTTCTTGGCGCCTGCGCCGTAGTCGTTTTGTATCACGAGACTGCGCAGAGACGGATGGCAAGTATCTCCCGATACCTAACCCCCTTTTTTACGTCCCCTAGTATTTGAAAGGGTACAAACGGGAGTTTACGTTTATAGAGAGCTCGAGAGAGCTTTCAGTTGGAGGAGGAGCTGAGTCTCGTGACATAATTTAGGCGGCCATATTGGTGGGTTTAAAGCGGGAATGAAGCTGAGACCACCCAATAGAGCTATTTCAGAGGGGGTAATGGCTACGTCACCAATGCTATTTGCCCATAGAGAAAACCCTCATAAAATGGCCGCCCTACACTCTCAAAGGCAGGCCCAATTTTCGTAGCAGACGAAATTTTTCCCCCACTGAAATAGCTCTATATGGCTACCAGAATAGCGGTGAGACTTGGGAGGGTGTGACGTACTACTACCTCCCCATCTGAAAGCTCTCTATAACCACATCACGCGACAAAGGGTCTATGGGAGGGAAAATGAGGCCTACCGAATGTAATAACCATAAGTTATTAAGAGACGCCCACCGTTATATTTTAACAAATGAATTTTGAAGGGAAAGCATTTCGTACAGCTATCCCTTGAAAGTAGAACACGGTGGCGGACGGAGGGAGGGAGGGAGGCGCGAAGTGAAAGTGGCTAAGCAAGTTTTTGTTAACGAGAGAGATATAGAGGGGCCATACCATAACCAACTATAGATATCGGCGGCGGATGATTACAATTTCCAGGGGGGGGGATATTAACGGGAGGGGGTAGAGCGCGAAGGTATCTGTATAAAGTGGAAACCGGTTGGGATACGATTATGCTGGGAGAGTAAGTCAAGTGGCACGAAGGAACGAACCCTTTCTATAGAATAGATAGATTTCATTGGCAAGGCGAATGAGAAACACACATTCAACATTAATAAAAAAACTCCAAGAGCGGCGGCTTTTTCATTATCAAAGGCAGCAGCAAACCCGTTCACGCTGAACAACATTTGGAATCTAGGGCACGGCGCCCTTTCGCTCTCTCCACAAAACATAAATCCCATCAGAATTAAGTTAGCTAAGCCTATTTCTATTTCGTTTTCAAATACGTTTTAGCGCGTTTTTAGGTTAGGCGGCTATATAGGGTTAGAGCTCAATTACAGACAACAAGACCGTTGTAACTGTAACGCCTTCTTAACAATAAGCGTACAGGGTTTTGGAGTGAAAACTAAACTCTGCCTTTCGTCTCGCTTTTTGGCGCCTGCGCAGAGACGGCAAAGTACCGATTGTTGACTACGTCGAAAAGGCCTATTAAATATGGATGAATATCCATCATGGCGAAACAAGGAGGGTTTAAATTCCGTCTCTACCTGGAAATGAATGACGAATTTGCTTGTTCTAGTAATTGAAGAATGAAGAGGCGCGCTTCATTCACCTTGGAGCGCCGGTATCCATCCCCCTAGAGCCTTGGATCTTAATTGACAACAAAAATATTGACAACAAGGTTGCCTTCCTCCAACCTAATCTTCGAAACTTATAAATAAAAAATCCTTCAAATCTAACAAACAATTACGATAGTGGTTACCAAACATCTCGAGGGTTGCCAAGCGAAAAGCCAAGGATTAGTTTTAACATTAATTGCCAACGACTGCTTGCAATTTATCATAAGTATAGTAATAACTGGTACGCGCGTCGTGTCACACGTTTTGTATAAGCATTGCTAGCTTCTTTTAATCGATTACGCCTTAAATACGCGTCTATGGACAAGACGCCAACATGGATAACCTACAGTATTATTAATGGTGTATTAGGTTTACTTATAATTAGGGTTAGATTAAGTTCAGAAACCTAGGCAAGGTATTTATGGTATGTTAGGTTGGGTTAGGTTGGAACCATTGAATGGAGGGTCTAGTTTGCCGATTAACATCAACATTTGCCCACCGTTAATTTTAGAGAGTTAAAAATTAGACCTAAATAGTCTTAAATTTGAAGGCGCTACCTTGAAGCGCGGAGATTGTTGTCTCTTCTTCTTTCAGGGCATGTAAGTAGGCCTTGGATAAAACTCGGGTGGGTGGGCGGTAGTTATTTAGAAAAGGGGAATGTTAATTGGCGAGTGAAACGAAGCCTTTGCTACTTTGTCTCCATTCTTAAGCCTCGGTTATATATAGACGTACAGTCGTGGTGTGGCTGGTTGCCTGGCTGCATGGCAGCGCTAGGCCTAGCTCGAAGGCAGGCAGCCGCAGCCCCGATAATGGGTCAAGGTAAAAAAATCACAGAGAAAACTTTTTCCTCCAAAACGCGGAGAAAAAAAAACATTTAAAGCCTTTCGAACAGAATTAACAAAAAAAAAAAACATGGCGGCCGCCACCGACAACTTAGCGGTAGAGTACAGACACCGTCCGAGGGGAAGGACATGGGACTACCAATGGTTTTAATAAAGCGTCATCCCCTTAAATGTTAAGGGGGATAAGTGAGGCGCCCCTCGGAAATAATTTTGCTGAATTAGACAACCTTCAATCGAAATTTGTTAACACCGATTTATGTCGCTATTACGTTAACTAAAGGGATAATTAAACTAGCTATTACGTTAACAAAGGGATAATTAAACTAGTTTAAATAAAGTAGGCCTATTTCAAAGCGTGATATTCAAAGGAAGACGAGATAATCGTCACGTAATGTTGGGCATGCCGCTATTTACGCGAGGCCTTTTTAATCGTGACACAATCGCCTCCGCCGCTCGTTGCTGCCTTGTCGGAGGACATACGAAACGAATTTCGTTCACGTATCTCTCTGTAAGGGGGGGGGGGGCGAGTTGACCCACTTTTCAAGTTACCCCCCCCCCCAATTCAACGTCTACATTGAAGATTAGAATTTGCTCGCGTTCGAAATAAATAAATAAAGTTTATAAAAAAGTTGGAAACATCTTTCATGAAATACACACACGAGTTCCAAAAGCTAATCTTATCATATCTTATCATCAACTCCTCTAAATTATTATAGTATGTCATCAGTGGAGAGAGTTAAATGGGATGGAAGCCACCACCATCATGACCTTATTGGTGACGTAATGGGGGGCGTAAGTTTAAATGTACTCGCTCGCGCGTCATAAGCTTGGTTATCATTGACCTTTGTCCATTTGTGGTACCGTTTTATGTAGAGACACAATATGACCAGGCAGGGTCAGGGTTCGGACAATAATTTTTATATTGAAAATCCCAGCTGACTTTTAAAACCATCTTATCCCTGACCACCAAATTTTGACACCAATATCCCTGGGACCATTTTAAGGACGTCTTTACCACAGTCCACTTCATAATTACACTTGAGCCCTCATTTAACATTGCACGAAGCAATCATGGTTTCATGTACCAAACGAAATCCCTGACCTTTTAGTAAGAAAGCTTCAAATCCCTGACCTTTCCCCCCAATTTTTCAAATCCCTGACTTATCCAGGGTCGGTATGAACCCTGGACCGAGGGGGGTAGACGCCCTGGATCTCTGTGTACACCCGAGTTCAAACGAGTTCAGCTTTGATAGTGCCTTGAGTCCAAAGCCTTGGGAACTGTGCACAGTTCAGCTTTGACAGTACATTGAGTTCAAGTCATATTGAACACCTGAGTTCTCAAGGGTCTACCCTCTCGCCCTGGACAATGGCTACTGGACAATGGGTACTATTTAATGATAATGGGACTGACCTTTAAATCCTTGAAGAAGATGCTATTCCTGGCCCAATCAACTTGACTGAAGAGAGACTGATCGATGACTTTGCACATAAGTTCGAAAATATCGACTTCGCACTGATTGTACGATTGGTTTTGCAATAAACTGAAGATTTGTCCTTGCCATTCCTTCTCGTCCATAATGGACAACTGAAACTCGCGCAATAAAACGTTCGTCGTCTTGCCGCCAACGCCGGCACCGCTACTCGTACCACCGCCAGCACCGGCACCACCCGGAACCACCAAGGAGGACTCCTGAGAGCCGCCTTGTCCTTGTAACGGATGCGAAACGGACGGATGGTAGAGGGGAGCCCCCTTGGGCGACGAACTCGGATTGGGCGAGGAGACGCGATGTCCGGCAGCGGCGTTCGGACTACCCGGAAGCCAACACGGTTTGCCTTCGGGACCCGAGGCGCCGCTCAAGGAAGCGGCGCTCTGCGGGCCGCCTCCCAAGGGTCCGCCCGGGTTGAAAGGAGGGCCGCCCAAGGAGGCGACGATCTGCGCGCCCGTCGTCAACGGCGAGGGCGAACTGTCCGGCGAACTGGTCGAAGAACTGAGTTGGGGGATTTGAATGAGTTCTTGTTTGACGCCGCTCGAGTCCGAGGCCGGACCGTAGACGGGACTGCTCAGGCCCCCACCGCCGAACGGGGGTCCCAGAGCCATCGGGTTGCTGTTGTCCCCACGCGGGTCACTGCCGTTGCCCGAACACTGATTGCGCACCAATTGCTTTTGACGCATCATTTGCAATCTCCTGGCGCGATCTCGTTTGTACATCGGGCCGAACTTGTTGCGACCGCCTCTCATTCTGTCCGCTCGGACGGCTGCAAAGTGAAACCACAAACAAAATTAAGAAACCATCAAAGCCTTTTATAACAAAGCCAAAATACAAATAAGAGTCGCTCCCGAATGAACGCTAATAAGTCATTGCTTAACCTAGCTGAAGGCAGCGGCTACCCGGAGGACAAAAAGCAGACGGGTTTCTGTCCTCAAGATAGTCCGGCCTCCTGGTGTATAAATAGGTATAAATCCTCCATGTGTAAACTATCCATTAGGGGTAAACATTTCAATTGACCCTTAATACTAGTTGATCCGCGCTTAATGGTTGCAACGTTTAGGTGTTGAAGATACCCGCCCACTGCAACCTTCCAAGGGTCTTTCAAATTAGGGGTTACATAAGTAACAAAGTTGACCTGACCTGACCGGGTCAAAATATGATTTCATTTAAAAGAACCGCAAAAAATGGCGCTTAAATTCTAAAGGTTGAATTAAGCTCGCTCGAGTGTTTCGTAATTCATCGAAGCGTGTCCGCATGCACCGAGGTTAACCTATTTTCGCAGTACTCGATAACAATGGGCCGCCGAATTTTATTATCAATTCTGAAAGGTTGACTCGCGCGTATTTCGATAGTTCGGGTTCCCTTTAAAGGGGCACGCGTCCCCGCTCACTCTCTTAAGAACCGAAATCGGTCACTCGGAAAATTCAAGCCCGGCCGGCTCAGACCTTCCTAATTATTCTAACGAATGTTTCAGTATCCCTTTAAAGGGTGAGTGAAAGGAAATATCAAGTCAATTTTTTTTATAGATTATTCTATCAATATCCGCGTAGGGAAATATCCAGGAAACGCTTGTGAATGAATTAAAAATTGAAATCACTTTCAGATTTCATAGACAATTTGTAATTTGCACCTCCGACCAATCGCGTAACGCCCCGCCTTCTTGTTAACCAAATTGCCGTAGCACGCTCCGTGCCTCGCGCCACAACTGTCACGTGGTGCTCAAGTTTCATTCGAATTTTGTTGACAAGAAGGTCGGGCCTTATACGCGATTGGTTGGAGGTGCAAATTTCAAATTGGCCATAAATTTGAATTTCACAATGACGCGAAGGTATTTCCTGTACAAAGAATAGGTTCAGCGTTCCTTTTCAGTCTCCCTTTGAGCGTAGTATTGAAAATGAAAGTGTCGGTGGTGGCGGCGAACAACTTTGAAATTCGCGTGTGTCAATATCGTCCTCGGTCGAGCGGCACGACCTACTTTCCAACAACGACTACAAAAGAGAAGGCTCGGACACTCGCCGCCCTCAAACTACAACAAAAGCCACCCCGAGACCCAGAACGCGAGACCATGGAAGAACCAGGCGAGATGGAACGGCGGCGAAGATAGCGGAGCCTCTACCAGAAATGAAGCGAGTGACGTAGGAGAGCTCTCCGAGATAGTGGGAGCAGAAAGTTCGGTCTGCGCAATCGCGCTCCTCTGATTTTTTATTGGTTACAGCTGTTAGAGTTGACGTTTAAAGCCGCAAAGGCTTAGGTATTTTATACCGGTTTTGCATTCACAGTTTCGCTAGCGTAGTCGTGGAATGGGGTAAAAGAGTAATTATTAAACATGGTGAACTATATAAAAATTTTCGTAGATATTGAATTTCTGATCCATGGTATTTTAAACAACATTCGAAATATAGAAAAATTTCTCGATGTTTGACTTTATATTAGGGAAACGTAAGAAAAAAAATACCGTCCATGTACTCGCGATCCTTATATCGCGAGTCATTTCTGCAGCCTTTATAGAAACAATTTTTCATTACCATGTTTTTGCTTTTGTATAATTTCTAAATTAACTTTAACCGAGCCGAACCCTACGTAACTCGTGAAACTTGGCGAGAGTGGCGTAAGCCTTGGTCACTAAACCGTCACTAAACTTTGAAATTGGTCTGGAGCGCGCAAACCGACGCGCGCAGCCTTTCCACCGTTTCCACGCACCCACCTTTAGGAAGGGAGGAGGAATCTAAAGGGGGTATTCAAGTTTTTGGACGACAGGTTTTTCAACACTAGGCGGCTGTTCCATCTCGTAGTTCTTCCATGGCGAGACTTGGTTCAAATTCCCTAATTTTTCAAAGCTTTCCCTGACTGTCTAAAACAATTTTTCCCTGACCAATTTTAATTTCCACTTTAGTTTGTCAACGATGAAATGTCAGAAATAACAGCGCAGCGGTCCTAACCTTTTTCCCCTGACAATCTACAGACATTTCCCAAATCAAATTTCCCGACTTGTCCCTGTCCCGTAGAGATGCCGATGCTCTGAATAGAACCTACTCGTTAGATTTTCATCATATTATAATAATTACGAAAATTAGTTCCCACGCAAAGGTGTAAGTACCAGACCAGTATGGGTTACTCAGCAAGTATCCGAGCCCATAACCTCCCCATCTCGTTATGGCGTATTGTCTGTCCTACGTAACCAAGCTAGTATTAAAAGTGAAAGCGAAGCCATCTATAGCTCCCCAGAAAGAGAGAGAGTATGTACAGCAGCAACGACTACTACGGGGTCCCGTCCAGCAGGTTGCCTTCGAAAAAGAGGTCTCAGTTGCCGGCCTATCAACGAACGCGAGTCGCGATACGCCAAATAGCAGTGCTACCACCGAAAGTAGGCCACGTGGGGAGAGAGACAGAGTAATGACGAAGCCCCGGAATGGGGGGGGCGCAGGGGGGACGAGATGTATAGGTGTCTCGTACGTCATTTGGCAGTGAAAATGAGGCTAGACTGGATAGACGCCATTGAGAGCGACTTTGGCCCGGGAACCTGGTTAGATTCGCGAGCGAGCGACCGTCCGTCTTACCCCCTTATACTTCGCCTAACCTAGAACAAACTGGTTCTCCAAGAGCTTGATTTCATGATTCCATCTTTCGCCATTTCAAATTGAAGACACCCCCAATTAACAGTTATTATCCAAAAAACAAAGCTACAAGAATGGCCGACTCTGGCAGCGACATTAGCACCTTCCTCGCGACCTATCGAATGTACTAATCACTTGACACTGATCTTTCAATAGACCATTTCGACGTAAACAAACGGTTGTAGGCAAGCCTTAGTATCGGGACGTACAAGAAGGTTGATACATTGAAGTATCTGCACGTGCAATGTCATGGTACAGAAAGACAACCGCGCATGCGCCAAAAAGCGAGATGGAAGGCCAAGTCTTAAGGCCCTTTCAGACGATACAACTTTTTGTAACTCATTTAGAGGAGTCAACTTGAGTTGAGTAAAATAGTTGGGTCGTCTCAACAGAAGTTGAATCACCAAATTGTAAATTGATCACTGACCAATCTTTGTTGACTGAACTTTTTTGACCCACGCGTCTTGTTGAGTCAAGAGTTGTACATTCTGAAATGACCTTTAGTTACATTACATCAAAATGGTCTATCGTTACATGGCATGGAATGGATCGAATTTCAAAAACTCAAGATCAAGAAGCGAGTCTTAAACGAATTTTTCAAAATTCATATTCTGTTTGTCGCTCGTTGCACTTATCCAATCACCCTCAAAAGACTTAGATAATACCATTTAGATTTTAAACGATTTCAACACAGACACACACTCACACGTGACGCTGTAGAGTGATTTCCGAAATAGCTATTTCAAATAATTAAAAGAAAGTAACGGTAGGGGTAAGGGAAGGGAAGGGAAGGGGTGTTAAATTCTGTCGGCTTTTTCGAAATTCGGTTTGCATAAAATTTAAAATTAGGACACGTTGAGCGTAGCTGTGTGCTCAGACAGACAGACATAGAGACACGACAACGACAGACCGACAAGCACCTACCGAGCCAGTCAGCGTGTGTGTGAGAGAGAGAGAGAGAGAGGGAGAATGTAGGCCAAACAAGGAACGAACGGCCAACACTGACTGTTCCATACCCATACATCAACTCGCGAACGCGAGTTCTAAAAACTATCTCTACACTCTCACCCTATCTTTTCTCTTTTCGAGAGAGGGGACAACGGGTACTTCTTTGCCCCCTTCCCCAACCGGGCCAGAGTTCGACCCCACGAGCTTAACTCTCGGTGGTGCCTTTTAAATTTGGTCACTCTCACCTCGGAGAAGAGTGGCGAAATGGAGTAAAAATCGAAATAACTTACTACTCTACCCATCTACGCAACGACAACTAAGATCAAGTCTGGTTTACATCCGAGTCCCTTGTTTTAAATTAAAATACAATGAAAGATTCTTAACAAAGTCACGTGATACGAAAAGGTCAGCTATGCCCCCCCCCCCTTGGCTTAAATATAGAAGCTAATTCGTAAGAACTATTGACTAAATTTTTAAATGGCGCTAGGCGGCGGAGCATAATAATTCCCCAGGGCGCGTGCACGAAGTACTCGGGGAAACTTTCATCACTAACCAACATGACTACTCCATTTCACCTCTCTCCTCTAAGCCGGGCAATACTCGTTGCGCAATAGACAGAACGGGGGAATGATAGAAAGGTGAATTGGTTCAAATAGGCGAGCTTGATAAATCAACATCAAAATAATTTAGCAAAACGTTTCATTTTCAATAAAGTTTCGACTAATTTTCTTAAGATGATTCATGCAGTGTCAAGCCTAAACCTCGTTTTTGGATTTATTAATCAACGAGGGCAAAAATAATTTCGCAATACTCCGTGTGGTTTCCAATGTGCTAAGGTTGTACAGCACCTAACAGTGATCAACTAAGGCTATACAATATAAAGTTACTATATAAGAGTGATACATAAACTCGAGAACGCCAAGGTCTGCATGGGACAGGGGAGGGACAAGCTAGGCAGAAGCGTTTGGTTATAAAGAAAGGGGGGGTGATTATAGGAGGACAGGTACGGACGGGACTTGCGAAACGCGGCTATAAAATGTCTTGAGAAAGAGTAGGTACGGAAGGCCGCCTGACCCAAATTATAAAATTTTGAAAAATTCAAATTATAAAATGTTGTAACGCGTCAACCGTAATAACGAGCATTTTCAATTCAAAACACTGACTATGACAAGATCCCTGCTGCATTTATTAGTCATTCATTATAATATTGCGCATTCTTGCCAAAGTAAAACCCGCTCCAACGAAACTATAAAACGGCCCTAAACCTTTGATTTTCAAGGGGAAGTCTAACATCCAGTTCCGCTAAAAAAGGGACAGTCACGTGAGTAAGGGAGAGACGAACTTGTCCCATAGTTCTATTTGAACACCGGAGTTGCACGGGCACTTACGCAACGTGAACCAATTCAATTCGGGTAGTTAATGAAGCCATTTCTATTGTCTGTCCGTCCCATTAATAAGAGTTCGCGACCTTGGCTTTGGGGTTTAAAGCCCCTTTGAGCCCCAGGGCTACCATTTGATTCGTTTGACCTAGCTCGTAATTTGAAGCCTTGGGAGTGAGTGGACCACCCCGAGGCTATATAGTTTTCAATTGGAATTTGCTAGATAGAGTTCCAACCTATTTATATTCTATTGGCGTAATATCCGATATTGAATTTTGTGGCATCGTGAGTTGGTCATATCCTATCAAGTACAGCTACGCTCGAGTCCCGAACAACAACAACCATATATTAGGCTTATTCACACTTCCAGGGTCCAGTACCACCCCCCCCCCACCACGCATCCCATCAAATGAAATATACAGAGTGTTCCTTCAAAATAGGGAGGAGGCTGCTAGGACAGTGCTGCGGCGATTTTAAGTGGAAAATGTAACACATCTATACTTCTTTCTATGACCAGCAGCCGATTTTGGCCCCAGTAAGGGATGCACCCCCTAACACAAGTTATAATTTTGAACATTGGATGGAGCGTTTTAGAGATGACCCCCTTAAATTTAAGTAAGAAGGGGTTGATCAGTAAAACACAGTCTAATCATAACTTGTGTTAGGGGACACGTGTCCCGCATGGTGGGGGGGGGGAGGCTAAATACCTTGGACTCAAAATTGATGTCCCATATATAGAACCATCCCAATGTTCTATAACTAATAGCCTCCATTTGGACCACCCTGTATAAGCCCGGTGGTCATTATTTGACCATTCTACCTTTCATAACTCCGTAAATAAAACAGGAGACGAATTTTAAAATTTCTTAACCTTAGCTTATTTCTATTGGCTATTGTTAAGCGTGTTCAACTTCTCAATATTTCAGACTATGAGGATTGATACCATTTACAGTGCAGGAGGTCAAAGTGAGGTATTACCAAGCAAGCATAGCCCTCATGGCCTCCTGCAGTGTAAATGGTATCAATCCTTAATTCTAGTCTGAATTAAAATTAACTACATGTATATTAAATAAGAGTAATAGGTATTATAATAGAGAATGCGCCTTCGCAATGGCGGCTGCATGAGCGTTTTTGCGCAATTCTCTGTTTCTAGTTTTCTTCTAAAGTGGAACACGTTGGCTCGCACCAAACCAAAGCAAACTATGACGAAATCTCATTCTTCTTAAGCCTAACCCGAGCCCCGAGCCAGCGAACGAACAACAAACACCACGCGTTCGCACACGCACGACACTAGAACCTATATTCACCAGTTATAACATCGTATAACACTAATCAAATCACTCCGTAACATTGAATACGGAGTCTAATGTCACTCCGTATTAACTTGCCATACAAATTAATACAGTCAAAGGCGGGGGAAGTGCCATTACCCTGTATCCTGAACAGTGAAAACTTCATCGCGTTTAAAACGTAACTAACTCCATTAGAAACAGTTGTTATTTCGTTAAATTAAATTAGATTAAATACAAAATTTAGAGCGTTAATTCAAATGTAAAAAAGTAATATAGTAATTTCAAATTTTCCGCTAAGGGGCGTGGTCGCCTTGAACAAAAGCACCAGCACGTGTTCGAGATTAGATAATGTTGCGTAGTATACAAGGCACGTGACACCCCTATGAAACACGCCTATTATGATATTTAGTCACGTGGTGGCGCTGCCTGTAACGGGGGGGGGGAGTTTACTAAAAGTAACCCTTTCTCGCAAATAAATTTCAAGCTACGTTTAAATTTAAAACGCGAGACTTAGGCTTAGACGCGATCGTGATCCTTTGAAGGGAGGATGAAATGCACCCAATTAGTGTCGGAGCATTTCGTTCTCCCTTTAAAGGCGCGTTAATACATAGTTTACAGACTAGGAGGATTCATACCATTAACACAAGGAGGCCAGGCTCTAATTTAGAGTCAGGCCTCCTTGCCCAAACAATGTATATTTTTAAGAGTTTAAAAGGAATGAATGTACTTACCTTCGAGTTTCATGCCCACATCGAGGCACTTTTGAAATCGGCAATAGGGACACCTCTTCCTCTGGGACTTGTCAATGTGACAACTGCGATCGGCGACGCACGTGTACACCTTCTTGTTCTGCACGGTCCTCTTAAAGAAACCCTTGCAAGACTCGCACGTCAACAGACCGTAATGGTAGCCGGACACTTTGTCGCCGCAGACGGGACACAACTCCTCGATGCCCTCCTTCGTGTCCGGGGCGTCGGGGGCCGGATGTCCTCCCGGTCCCACTCCCCCTCCTCCAACGTACTCCAAGCCACTCATCCCGGGGGGACCGTCCCCACCGCCGCCGTTGTAAACCACAACGGCCGCTCCTCCCGTCGAAGAGGAACTAGAAGAGGTCATGACCCCTTGCGGCGGACCCGCTGAGGAGAGAAAACAATGCGGATTATCCATGATGAAAGGGCTATGATGATGATGACCGGATGAGGAACTCATCATGCCCATCGTATCCGCCGAATGGTAACTCATAGTGACAGACGATGAATTATTTCTTCCTTAATAATTTAATAAGTTAAGTTGACGCAGGCTACCGTGGCTCGATACCGGCGTGCGATTGGTTGATACAAAAATATATTACTCCGGTAATAAATATAGATATAAATATCTTTCGATTATAACAATATAAATAGTGGACACAAATTTGAGCGGCCGGAAGATCACCTGGCCGGTCGACGAGACGCGAAAGTTATCATTTTAACCGTAATTTCCTTAATTTTTAATTTAGTTAAATGAATATTTAATTAATTGTTCGCGCACCAAACGAATCACACCACACACCATAAAACCGAGTTAAAGACGAATAAGAGAAGTAATCCAAGAAGGGAGCGAAGGCGCCGTCTAATACTTCGTCCAAAAACACCGAGAGTTAACGTTAAAAACTTAACCGTTAAATAACTCAACAAAAAATAATCGGGGATACAGAGGAGTAAGAGAAATAGAGAGAAATTGAAATTGGCTTTCACTCGGCACCAAGTTTCTATAGAAAGTGAGAGTCTTCGGGAGCGCAGAGAGAAAGTTGTTAGTAGAACGCGTGACGTCGCCGAGTCCCGAAAGTGTGCCACTAGGTTAACCCCCCTCCCCCCTCCCAAACATCGCCCCCCCCCCTGAAAGCGAAAGTATTATACGGTACCTGTAGAACTCGGGCCTGCCTGCATCTATACACATTCCCCCTATCAAATATACCCAGAGAGAAAACCTCGATTTCTGGGTCTATGTCAGCCTAGCCTAGTGACCTACTAAACACTCACTCACTGTGCAAACCCCCCCCCCCTTCCCTTTACTGCCTCCGCCGGAAGGATTGAGGCCCCCACTATGCCAATGCATTTAGCCTTTTTTCTATTTTGATGCCTTAACCCGAATTCCCCGGCTTATTTTGATTTCTAAGCCTAACCCTCCTCCCTCCCCCCTCCCCTTAAAACCTTGGGTCGCTTTCGAGTGTACGATGTATCTAACAACATATCCACATCTCCACCACCATCCATAAATCGCTTATCTACCCAAGAGAAAGAGAAAGAATGGCAAAAAATAACGGCAATTGCATTGTAATATTTTTACCGAATTTATTCGATTTCATCTTGAAATACTTTTTGGGTTTCTTCTTCAATGGGGCAACTGATCCACACAGGGTTTAAGGGTTAACGCAATTTGAAATCATTTTCAGAGCATCAAATTCCACATGTTCTCTTGCCAAGCGTGGTGTCATATTTCAATTAAGAATATTATAACAGTTAGAAACAAGCTCGGTAATTCTTAATTTTGGTTAATTATCTTTTACCCACTTATTTATTGTAACAAGGGTTCAACGTTGCAATTTAAGTAACAGCAACAAAATGAACTCCGTTGCAATCAAATTATGAACTCCGTTGCAATCAAATTACCTGACGTAATAGCCCGAAATTTTAGATCCATTTTATGCAATTTCCCTGACTTTTCCATCCAGGAATCTATCAACCCTGATTTCACCATGCACGACTACAAATCATTTCTTTAAAGGGTAAGGGGTATTTTATGGTTGGACTACTTGAGCCTGCCTGGGGTCCAATAACGCTGGCTTACTGTTGACAAAAAGAGTTCCGAGGGGTTCAACGCTATATAATCACCAAAATGACGATTTTCGTGTAGATATAATAATTCAAAGGGAGGAGTGTGCAGCCTCTCGGACAATATATTGCGTTATAAAAACGAAGGTTGTTGTTTAATGGAGGGGGTGGGGGGAGGGGAGTCCATGAAAGTTTTGAAGATGAATTTGCCCGCATCCCAGAAGAAAGAAATATATATACAATATTTATTCAAATTGCTGCGGCTCTTTTACATTTAGAGAACTTTCTCCTTTCAACCGCGTACCGATAACTTTGGAAGATTTCCCCAAATATAATCTATAGCCATTTAGAGGCTTGGACATGGCAGTAAACTATAGCCTTTTAGAGGCTTGGATATGGCATTAATCTACACCCTTTTAGAGGCTTGGACATGGCTTAGTTCTACTGCCTTTTAGAGGCTTGGACATGGCTTAGTTCTACTGCCTTTTACAGGCTTGGACATGGCTTAGTTCTACTGCCTTTTAGAGGCTTGGACATGGCTTAGTTCTATAGCCTTTTAGAGGCTTGGACCGCGGCCTAGTTCTATAGCCTTTTAAAGGCTTGGACCGCGGCTTAGTTCTATAGCCTTTTAGACGCTTGGACATGGTTGGTTCTATAGCCTTTTAGAGGCTTGAACATGGCATTAATCTATAGCCTTTTAGAGGCTTGGACATGGCATTAATCTATAGCCTTTTAGAGGCTTGAACATGGCATTAATCTATAGCCTTTTAGAGGCTTGGACATGGCATTAATCTATAGCCTTTTAGAGGCTTGGACATGGCATTAATCTATAGCCTTTTAGAGGCTTGGACATGGCATTAATCTATAGCCTTTTAGAGGCTTGGACATGGCATTAATCTATAGCCTTTTAGAGGCTTGGACATGGCATTAATCTACAGCCTTTTAGAGGCTTGGACATGGCATCAATTCTATAGTCTTTGAAAAGTTTGGACATGGCATTAATCTAGTCTTTAAGGAGCTTGGTTGGACTGGTATTAAATTTCCAAAAAAAAACCCATTACGTAGCGTTTAATGGGATTGCAAATAGGGGATTAAATTATTTATTTGGGCGTTTGGCGAGCGAGCCAGAGCGAGCGGTAAGGCACTGAGGGTATATTTGTCCTTAAGATCGGAGCATGCTTTGCGGCACGCCGGCAAAACAACACGTGGTAAACATTGTCGATGACGCAAAAAAGTAACGCTGTCCTACTTTAGAAAATTTACTAAATTACGATATACTAGGCCTAGGCCTAGCGAGCGAGTGAGTGAGTGTTGGTAGCTGTTTAGGTCTAGGTCGTCCCTTTCGAAAGAAATTAAAATGAATGCGCAATTTTAGACCGGCGGCGGAAAAATAAGTTTGGAATTTCGCAAATATTTTAACAGAAAATGAGTTCGGCAATTAATAATTGGAACAAAAGGGTTGATACGCGCTCTTTTCATTCCCGCCAAATAATCGCCCACCCTTACACTCTCTCTCTCTCTCTTCCCTCGCCCCCCCCCCTTCACTCCGCGCACGCGCAACTAATAACTGGGTCACCCACTTTTCCAGCGCGCGAGCTCCTTCATCCGATCCCACCAACAGAAAGAACGCGCGCGCGCCACGCCACCTCGCGCCCGTTTCCCGCTCTTTCTCTCTCTCTCTATCCACTATCGCTCGCGCACCCACCAACCAACTACGCTAGATGACGTAACGATTCACCAAAGAGGATGCCAATACACTGGAGGGGAAATCGACAATCTCTTTTGGAAATATTAAGTAGAAGTCCCCATCCCAAACCCCTACACGTAATGAGCTGAAATTTTGCAGGGACGTAAATCTTAAGTAGTAGGTAGGCGATAAGAAATATTTTCCCATTTCGCCTCCATCTTTAAAAATGGCGGCATGAAATGTAACCTACATCTTGCTGACGGAATAACGTTGATTTCTTTAAAGAAATTAATCATATAAATACAATATATTTAAATAGGAACGTTACGTTACACAACGGGTGCACTAAATTCAAAAGAGCATATTTCAGTTTAAATAGTGTCAATAGCTGGGAGTACACTCCCGGTGTCAGTGTTGGGTATTCGTGCTCCTTGGTGTAGATGTGTGTTTGGAGAGAAAGAGTGAGTGGAGAGGAGGAGGAGGGGGGAGAGAGATTAAGGGCGAAAGTAGGACGCTCGGCGGCGGCGGCGGCGGAAAATGGTTGCGAAAGAGCGGGGCACCGAAAAAAGTGAAATCTCTCCCGCTCTCGGGTTCTCCTTTCTCACTATTTTCGGGGAGAAAGTGGTGGTGCTGCTAGCATAGAGGGAAAATTCCCAATAATAAAAGGGAAAGTCGACCTACTGCACTTGAACTACTTTCTTTCTTCATGCAGAAGCGGGGAGGGGAGGGAGGGAGGGAGATGCTCTTCATTCTGATAACAGTGGCCACGGACAAGTTACCTAAATATGGCACGCCAAAAGGGACCACACCAAATTAATCGCCAACAATTATACTCTTTTCAGCGCCCTGCAATTACGAGCAAAGTTTCAACAGCGGTTCAGATAATCAGATGACTTTTAAAGGTTTCCCTGTCTAGCGCCACTTCATTTAAATTTTCCCTGATTATTTTTGGGAACGTCAAAAGTTAAGGCCCTTTCAGATGATACAACATTTTGAGTCAAATAAATGAGACAACTTGAGTTGAGTAAACTAGTTGGGGGTCGTGTGATTAACAGAAGTTGGATTGCAAGTCGTTTGATCAATTAGCCTTATTCCTGATCAGCGCCATCTACCCATAGCGGTGACTTTGAGAACTACTGTAAGCGGCAAGCCAATCAGATGTCGCTAAAATCTGGTGACGTCATTTTTGGTAAGACCCCGAGAGTGCCAGTCAGTGACGTCACCAGATTTTAGCGACATCTGATTGGCTTGCCGCTTACAGTAGTTCTCAAAGTCGCCGCTATGGGTAGGTGGCGCTGATCAGGAATAAGGCTAATTTTAGCTGACTCAACTTTTTGACCGATCTAGTTGAGTCCAAATGTGAATGGGGCCTTTAGTTGTCAATGTAAAGAGGGGGATAATTATGAAACAGGTTGTAAACAAACGTTACCTCGGTTTATTTAGACAATTATCTATTAAACATACAATCCTGTATTGAGATATGAACGTGTCAATATGGAATGAAATCTTTGAAACGAGAGTGAAGTTTGTGTATGGTTGGCGTTCCATTTAACACAGACTCGTATCAGGAGCAGCGCTTTTAGAGAAAGTGGGCTAATTGATTAAAATCTATTCATAAACGCGCTGCAATTCACAATCAAGAGTCCCCCACCCAACCTCGTCTCCTACTCTCATTTACTCTCTTATATAACGAGCCAATGACGTACAATTCACAAGCTCCCTTTAAAGGGATAATGCAATCGAGATATAATTCGAAACTTGTATTTATTTCAGATAGGTTGCGTGTGCTTTAATAAAGGGGTAATGAAGTGCCGAATGAACCAGTTAATACTGATTATTTCTAGTTATATAACCGAGCCAATGACAATTCACAATCTCCCTTGAAAGGGATAAAGCAATGCAGATACAATAGGGGATTGTAAAAAAGAAAGAGGTCACGTGAAAGTGTTTTCAGTACTGCCAGATAACTTTAAAAAGAAGGCTGGACATATTTAAAACGTCCTACTACACCCCCTCCCCCGCCCATAATCTATTTTTTTGGTGGGACAAGGCCTAACTGAAAACTTTATTTTGTGGATTTGGGCGCTGCAGATAATTAAACATTTTAATTTAAAACTGAAGGTGAGTTTTTCTTTTACTACGTGCAATATGAAGTACGTTTGCATTACTCATTGATGTTCATTTTTATAAATAAAGGTCCAACTAAAGGAGCGTCTGCTCAAAGGTTCAAAGCAGCTGCACCACGTGACGAAACACTTTTTAGTGCCTTCCCCCCTATTTGTTTCCCCTCCTAATCTTTTTTACAATCCCCTATTCGAAACTTTATTTCAGATATTAGAGATAGTGGCGCGTGGGCTTTAGTAAAGGGGCAATGAAGTGCCGAAGGAACCTGTTAATACTGATGATTTCTAGTCGCTATATAGGGAGGCGGTAATATTACAAACATAACCCTAATCCAACCACCTTTCTTCCCACTAGGCGCTAATTAGCAAGCTTAATCAGTTATATTTAGTCATTATGTAAAACAATCGAAACAATTAGACTCAAGGTGTTACCTTGAGGACAAATATCTTTTTGGGGGGCCACAGTCATTACTAACCTATTCTCTGCCATTCCTTATATTGGAGATTTCTTTTTCGTTATCCCTTTAAAGACAAGCTATAGAAGTCTTTGTTTCTTTGTTACAGTTCGGTATCCCTTTGAAGGACGCCATTTTCCTTATAGGAATAGAGAGTTTAAGCATGGGTTCTGTCTCTGGGCGCTTTGCTACAGAATTGAGCAGCAGCGGCAGCAGCAGTAGGGATATTCATTTGGCAATTCCAATTCCGTACCACGAGTAAACCTTGACCCATATTTTTTTATTCATTTTATTTTATTTTTTCATTTCTTGAAGAAAGAAAGAGTTATATATATACTTGTATATAATGAGAGGGTGTATTGCGTAGACACGCGTTTTTATGCCACAAATACGCAATACCATAGGGACACCCCCCCCCCCCCCTCACAAACTATACGCTAAACCAAAAGAAATAAAAAATACAATATGTGTATAATATTATTAAATTTTCTTTTGGAATAGCCGTCATGTTTCTTTAAAAGCCAACCCCAAAAGCGCCCCTGTCATTTTACAAATTATTATTTTATTTTTTATAGTTGGAAAATTTCGATTCATTTGTCAATTTTAATAAAAATTATGTTTAATCGAAAATTTTAATGAAATTACGATTAATTCATAATTTCGACAAAAATTATGTTTAATTGTAATTTTTAGTAAATTAAGTTTTAATTGTAATTTTTAGTAAATTAAGTTTTAATTGTAATTTTTAGTAAATTAAGTTTTAATTGTAATTTTTAGTAAATTAAGTTTTAATTGTAATTTTTAGTAAATTAAGTTTTAATTGTAATTTTAAGAAAATTAAGTTTTAATTGTAATTTTAAGAAAATTGCGTTATTTTAAAAATTTTAAGAAAATTGCGTTATTTTAAAAATTTTAAGAAAATTGCGTTTTATTAAAAATTTTAAGAAAATTGCGTTTTATTAAAAATTTTAAGAAAATTGCGTTTTATTAAAAATTTTAAGAAAATTACGTTTTATTAAAAATTTTAAGAAAATTACGTTTTATTAAAAATTTTAAGAAAATTACGTTTTAATAAAAATTTTAAGAAAGTTATGTTTTATTAAAAATTTTAAATAAAATTATCTTTAAGTTGTAATTTTTGTTTAATTGAAAATTTTAGTAACATTTTGATTGAATTGATAATTTTAAGAAAAACTTTTTGTTCATTTGAAAATTTAAGTGAAATTTTGTTTTAATCGTAAATCTTCGTAATTTATGGAACAACTATCCTTCCCTTTAGAGCATTTCGAGGCATTGTGGGTTAGAAACGGACTATAGGCCTAGCATTAACGCCATTTGAAATACATTCTAAATGTAAAATCTTGTTAGCTAGTGCAATTAAGTGTACAGGGTGTGCTGTAATATTTACCTTGGCATTCGCGAGAGAGAGGGGGGGAATGTATTTTTAGCCCCCCCCCTTGCTCCTCGATAGATTGTAAATGATTCTGATTATAAAAGGGGAATTTGGTGTCAAGGCGAATGTCTACCCCCCCCCCATCCACCTCTTTCCGACGATCTACACGACGACCTACTTTCGCTTTTAGTCATATTTTCGTCATCCCAAATTGCCAACCCCCTTCCCCCAACCTACGGACCAATAGCTATTCATCTACCTGATGCAGGTAAAGATAGAATCAGTTAAGAATAGAAAACTTAATACCCACCCCATCAAGCACTCTCGAGATTTTAAAAGTCAACAAAGTCCTATAGGCTATATTCAGTAACAAACAAAAAACAGATCATAATATCAAAGATAACATTTCGTTTAATTACTCGGGCCCTGATTGTCCTAACCCCAAGTTTTTAGGATCCTTGGAAAGGAGAGATATGGGACTATAACATACTCAAAGGACATCCCCGTATCTCCAGTAGAACCAGAGTTATTACACTCCAAAGTATATTTTCAAAAATCAAACGTAACCTCCTAACAATAAGTGAGACAAAAAATAAGTTGACGACGATATTGAGGTAGCCTCAAGTTTAAAGTATCCTTGTATGGGGAGCAAAGAGGACTATAACATATCCAAAGGAGATCCCCGTATCTCTAATAGAACGAGAGTTGTGAGCCCCCAAAGTTCAGGGTTAAAAATCATAAGTAACATAATTACAATAAGTGAGACGATACCATAAGCTGACGAACATTTTGCTTAATAACTCGGCCCCTGATTGTCGTAGCCCAAAGTTTTTAGTATGGTTGGATGGGGGACAAATTGATCTATAACATACTCAAAGGACATCCCCGTATCACTACTAGAACCAGAGTTACGAGCCTCCAAAATTGGGTCTAATGCAATTCCTATGGAGGGGGGGGGGGTTATGTTATTGAATATTTTGCTTAATTACTCGGCCCCTGATTGTCGTAACCCCAAGTTTTTAGTATCCTTGGAAAGTGGACAAAAGGGGCTATAACATACCGAAAGGACGTCCCCGTATCTCTTATAAAACCAGAGTTACGGGACAACCATTGAATGTGGTGGTATGGCCATAAACGACACGATTAGGTTAGACTATAGAATCAGTACGTAGACAGTCGGCTACTAATGTTGACTTAACAGAGGATGCCATAGACGTTTATCCGGTGGTAATATATTTACGAAAATTTGGTCTATACGAGCCATTAACCACTTTCTGACTCTAATTAGCCTTATTCCTAATCAGCGCCACCTACCCATAGCGGCGACTTTGAGAACTACTGTAATCGGCAAGCCAATCAGAAGTCGCTAAAATCTGGTGACGTCACTGACGGGCACTCTCGGGGTCTTACCAAAAATGACGTCACCAGATTTTAACGACATCTGGTTGGCTTGCCGATTACAGTAGTTCTCAAAGTCGCCGCTATGGGTAGGTGGCGCTGATCAGGAATAAGGCTAATTTAAAAGCTGAGTTGAAAATGAAGAGTGCATGTGGCGTTGAATGGACTTAATCCGGCGCGGCTTCACCCATGAATCATGACGCATTTTCGCACCGACGATACTTCATTGTTTGTTGATAAATCTTAGTTATCAATTCCCCTCAATAACGTATAATATGGCCATTTGTTTATTCCTTTTAAGGCGCTCAAAGAGTACGCTATAAAGAAGTAAGTACTCGCAATGTAGATTACCCAAGTGAGAGTACATGTGTGTTAGCCAGAGAGAGAGAGAGAGAGAGAAGAGAGAGAGAGGGTGAACTCAATTCTCGACACACTTTCATTCAGAGTCGTAGGAAAGAGCGTGTGTCGTCTGCTGCTGTTGTTTGAGGGTTAGTAGTACCAAGGACAAGTTATAATGGCCGCCGCCGCCGCCGAAGCCGACATAGAACACAATTCACGTATTCAAATAACGTTGGTTGTTTTCCGGGAAGATTTTATTAATAATAATAAATTAGATAACTCGTCAAATAATTAAGGCCCATCGGAGATTGTCACGAAAAACGGAAGTAACTGATTTAGTAGAAGCATCATAAGGAAAACATGACGCTTAAATTCATTTTTAAAATATTAGCTTAGCGCTTCTTTCCAGCAACTAATCATCAACGTTCAGGGTTGACACGCAACTCAAAATCATCCCAAATTGAAATTCCCCTAAATTAAGGCACCAAATTTTAAAGTAAAAGATTTGCTAACAAAACATTATACACCTTAAAAGAAGAAGGGCCTTTTTCTAAATGTAAAACTGAATTAAATATTCAAAAAAGAAATAAATGATCTCTTATTACAATATGATAATTAGAACATTTAATTAGTCTTAAAAATAATCAAGGACTACTGCCTCGCCACCCGGCCGCCATTGCTTTAGTGCAGGCGTCTGCTAAATTGAACCCCACTTACCCCTAAAGGGATTGGTTGAATTCTAACGGGCGTAAGATAAGAGGTTCGATTTAGCAGACGCCATCCACTAAAGCAATGGCGGCGGGGTGAAGCGGTAGTCCTTGATTATTTTTAACCTGACTAATTAAATGTACTAATTATCATATTGTAATAAGACATCATTTATATCTTTTTTAATATTAAGAAAAAGCCCCTTCTTCTATTCTATATGTTATAATAAAAATAAAGCATTTTATATTGAGGGTTTTATTTTTAAATATAATCTTAAGCCAATCATTATCCTCTTCTAATTAACATTAATTAAGTAAAAGTACATTTTAAAATTGGGCCAGCATCAACAATCAGGGCCGGAAATAAGAAACATTTTTTACGTGTCAAATTCAATGGAAAATTTATAGGACATTGTCCACTGGAGTACTGCGCGTAAATAGTGTCGCATCTTCATAGTCAAGCTATCAAAACTTTTTCCAAAAATTTATTGGTCAAAATGTCCAGTGAGCCCCTTAGTTTTTAAATAAAAATTATGGGACATTTTAAAATTTTATTGGACAATGTCCAGTGTCCCGTGCTTATTTCCGGCCCTGTCTACAAATAGCGTAGAGATTACTTATAAATCCGCCCAATTTGGCTACCTATATTCTTGGGGGGGGGGGGGGGAGCAGCTTCCGGGCCAAGGTTTTCCAGCCCAATCAGGTAGAAAAGAAGCGAGCTCGTTATCATTCTTAAATTTAAAATATTGTAATACATTTTTAACTAGTGATATTCCAATCCGAGACACGTCACACGTGTCTTAAAAAGGGGAGCGAGGTGAAACCGTATGTCTCAACACAAAAAAAAGAACCCGAAATTGAAATCACGATCTCGTAACACCATAAGTCTATAATAAAGTGGTCAGGGGCCTAAGTCTGCCTGCCTACGCTGCACATGCGCAATTCTCTTATACTTGTTCATCAAGTTCCACGCACGACGACGACGATGTGATGTAACGCGATAAGAGAGCGCCTTACCCCTCCCCCCTCTCTTCGATATTCGCAATATAACGAGTAACCTAGATTCGATTAAATTCAATTTTAGCTTCGAGCGATAACCGACGCGCGTTTCCCAATTGACAGACTACTGACTAATTACAACCACAATTAATCCCCAGAGCAATTATTCCATAACTTTCAAATAGAAATTCATCGATGGCATTTTATTATTGGGTAATCGCCCCCCCCCCTCCCCCAGGGCAGGGGGCTAGAAGGTCAGGCGTACGTGCAAAAATTAAATAGCTAATTAAAAATAAATAAAACCCCCGAGTTACTCCCCCCCTTTGTGGGCTTAAACTTGCGAGCTGAACTGAGGTTAACTTCTGCAGGCTTCATACAGCTTTTGGAAAACAAATTTCCCTGAGAATGAGATTTCCATGAGGTTTTTCCCCATATACTTCCCCCTGAATTTTCCAGGTTTTTCCCCCCGTATATGGAGTATCCTATGGAGCAAATGTTAGCGAAGGAAGAGGGGGATAAATTGGACTATTACGTGATCAAAGGACATCCCCGTATCTCCAATAGATCCAGAGTTATGAGCCTCCAAAGTATAGTTAATCCTATAGAGGGGGGGGGGGTATGTTCTCTGAACATTTTGCTTAATTACTCGGCCCCTGTTTGACGCAAATTTCCCTGATTTCCCTGAGGTTCTTGTCAACTATTTATTTCCCTGAATTTTCCCCGAGGTTTATGTCATCTATTTATTTCCCTGATTTTTCCAGGTTTTCCAGGTTTGTATGAACCCTGTTCTAGCAACACTGGAGAAACGGCAACAAATATAAATTTCGTTTTTTGGGAACCCACGTATTTGGCCCATTTTAAAATATCCCCGACCTTTCCCTAACTTTGATCAAATAAAATTAAATGAAATTTCATAAAATTCCTTGGCCTTTATTATTTATTTTTAACCCTTTTTTGTACTCTCCCCCAACATAGTCTCCCCCCCCCCAAACCCCATCTTGAGTCCATCTTCCCCAACTAACAATACCCGGCTCAACTAATTTTAAAGTCAATTAACATAAAAACATTTATGTCATATAATTAAACCAATATAATTAAATCTCTTAATAAAAATAATAAAAAAAAAAGAAGTGAAACGATTAC
Organism: Phalangium opilio; assembly: GCF_054372755.1. NCBI lineage: Eukaryota > Metazoa > Arthropoda > Arachnida > Opiliones > Phalangiidae > Phalangium > Phalangium opilio. The sequence continues at coordinate 151,910 of NW_028324166.1, read as the reverse complement.
AAAATTTGCAAGAACTTAATCGCAGCGTCTTAAGAAGTTAAGCAACACGTCCTTAATTGTTCTTTATGTATTAAAAGGAGTAAAAGCCTTGAGAGAGAAAGAGAGAGAGAGAGAGAGAGAGAGAGAGAGAGAGAGAGAGAGAGAGAGAGAGAGAGCAAAGGGTACGGCGCACGCGTCGACAATTTTAACCCCCCCTCTTCCCCAGCCAGAAAGGGTAAAGAGAGAGGGGAGGGGGAACGACCTTGGCACACTGACACACTAACAGCGGAGAGAGAGAGAATCCGGCGAGCTTTAGTGGTGTCTACACTCTGCAGGCTCTCCTCTCTCTCCCTCGGAACTATCGAAAGTGGGTTACCAGCGTTAAGGCCTTCTCTAACTCCCCCCCCCCCCTTCTAGGGGGCTACATTGTTGCCAGCCAGGCATGGGTGCTGGGTGGTGGTATGAAATAATCAATATCAAGCTAGGATTGGATGCAAGGAGGGGGAGGAAGTTGGAGCAGGAAGCCACGTGACCCGACTCCCGATCGATATGGTTCTTCTGTTCATTTTCCGCTGCAGGATTTCGAATGAATGCAATGCAATTGCGCCCTTAGTAGATAGAAATGAATGCCATCTTGACAATGTCGCCGCTTAGTGACAATTAACAATGTCCGTGTTGTAACAGATTAATTTCAAACTTTCAAATTTACATTTTTAGGCGTGATTTTTAGTGAGTTATCTTTAGAAAATAAACATTGGCTTGTAAAAATACGTTACCCCTTCGTGCATAGTCCACTCGATCAAGCGCAGCGTCCGCGAGCACGGATCGAGTGGGCTATGCTTCGTGAAAGGAGAACATCCCATAACCCCTTCCCCCAACTTGTTAAATAATTTAGTTGTTAATAATTCAGTGGTAAAAGGCAATCAACCCCCCCCCCCCCAACCTCGGGAAGGGTATTACCACCCCCTCCCCCCTTTTGCAAGTCGCTTCTAGAGCTAATTAAGGTATAATTACGTAAGAAATGTTGTAATACATATTACATAGGAGAATTCATACTGGTATTTACACAAGGCTGGCTGGCTTTAGACTCTACCACCCCAGGGAGTCAGGCCTTCTAGCCTAACATTTGAAGCCTGCAGTGCAGTCTCCGGTGTAAATGGTACGAATCCTCCTAGTCTATAAAATATGCATAGGATGAAAATTAGTTGTTCAATGAAGAGACTCTGGGAAATGTCGTTCGTTTTGTTAAATGCTTGGTACAGAGAGGTGATGTCTAGCTAATTGGGAACACTCTCATTATAATCACTTTAATCATATTGGGGGGGGGGGCGAGATATCAGGGATTCATGGAGAACTCATTAAAACCAATTCCGAGCTCGTAGGAATTTACTTAAACCATCCATAAGTCCTATGTACATAATGAAAACTGATTAAAATTAAAATTAGAAGACGGACAGCAAATCGCAGATTTATCAATTCTCCAATTAAGCTTCTTCTGCCCATGACTTTCAGAATTAAAGATTCAGTTCAGTTGCCAGTAGTACCAACCAATCAATCGGTTGTCTGTCTGACGCGCTCTACAAGTCGCGTCGCGTCATGTCGCCCTAGACGCATTCACCAGGAGGACAGAGGGACAGAGTCGTGGGAACTTTTGACGCTCCGTGTGAGTGAGAAAATTTGCAAAGTGAAAGTGAATGCCTAGATTTAAACTAGATTGGGGTGCCCTACCCCCTCCCTCCCCCCAAAGAGAGAGAGAGAGGGAGAGAGAGAGAGAGAGAGAGAGGGTGAGAGAGAAAGGAAGGGAGAGACGATGGGAGATGGCCTACTGCCCTACTTTCCACAATCCACCCCCCCTTCACTCTCTCTCTCTCTACAAAGCACACAGACAGACGGACGGAGAAAGTAGTGTACTATAGGGGGAATAATGGAATGGGGGGAAATCCCCCGACTTCCCCAAACCAAAGCCGTCTCCATTACCGTAGAAGAGGGGAGCTGTTTTTCATCAATACGTCCCAACCTGTTCCGTTCCATCTGACCTACAGAGTACATCCAGGTATACTTTCCCTTTCAAAATGATCCTACCTAGACGTTCTTACCCCCCCCCCCCCCGAAGGATCAGCCCCCGATGGGATAGGAGAATCTATATTTTCTATTGTTAAAAAAGGGGAGCAGCGGAGCGGTGGGTGCAAACTGGATTATTCTCGATTCTCGCTTGGAATCTCACCGTCACCGCCGGCAACTGTCACCTTCGCTTAGGTAATATGCCCCAACGAGGGGATCGACACTCCGGAGCTATAGTTTCCTTCCAATTAAGGTTTCAAAGTTTCAGGTCTACCTAACTATGTTCCGTTTAAAATTAGACCTGATCCGAAAAGGGCGCATTGTTCCACCAGTGACCAAATTACATACAGGCTCGGCTTCTATGGGTCTATGACGTTACAATTGCAGGGTTGCCATGAAATTTTCAGATTAAAATTCCCTGCCTTTTCAGGTTTTCCCTGACATTTTTCCCTGACATTTTAGGCCCAATTTTTCAAAATATAATTAAACTATCGCGTCTAAATCGCGTGTTTGAATATGAAACGTAAAACACTGATTTTGGTGTCAAAGGTCAATCGGTCATCTCGCCGAAAACGCGGCGTGTAAAAAATCAACCAACTGAAGGATAATTGAATATTTTAGCCCCTGTAGCCAAATTCCCCGACCTCTCCGGTCCATTTTGAAATTCCCTAACTTTTTTAGGTTTTCCCCTGACCCGTGGCAACCCAGGATTGGACTCTTTTAAAGGATGACCCCTAAGACTTAATTAAATCCGCATTATCTTTCAGATATCTTGCTTAAATGTAACGACAGTATAACTCGGGTTAGGCAAAAAGTCTGTCTTTACAGAATAAAAATGCACGCAAGCATACATTACCTCCTTCCTTTATAATTTAATTAATTTGTATCTAATCATTTTTAACAACTTAATTATTTAAAAAAAATTAATATCATTTAATTGAAGAGAGAGTTTGAAAGTTTCCTAAACAGTAAATAAAACACGACACCCACGCTACGTCACAATCCCCGCTATAATACAAACAACAACAGATAGAGAGAGTAATGGCACCTACCCGCCTTTGACTGTATTAGCTCTATGGGTAATTTAACACGGAGTGCCATTACTCTATAGATTAAAGCTTAGAAACTCCCTAGTGACACCTAACGTTATACCCCCATCGCCTTTAACACAATCGAAGGCGGGTAGCTGCCATTAGCCGGCCCCGCCTGTTTGTTTGTTTCTCCACGTGCTTGTGTCGTGAAGCGCGCGAGCGCGCGCGCGCGCCCATTTAAAGTGATAATAAAAGGCGTAACCTTGCTCTAGAAACTCGTAACGAGCTAACCTCATTTAAATAATATTAATATGAAATACTCAAATACAATTTTAGAACCACCAATTAAGACTACAAGGAAGGGGGAAAGGGGGGGTTTTAAAATTTTGAAACGAGTGACGCAACTCGAGTGAGTGAGTGAGTGAGTACTCGTGTTCGGATTTCAATTGAATTTGTGGGAACGCGACAACGCGCGCATACACAAAATACAAGTAGGTCTAGGCCGAAGCATTCTACTTACATAAATTTATTATTACAATACACGTTCCCTTTGGGGAATTATAAAAAGAAATTTTTTTTTTTTTTTAAAAAATAAAAAAGGGGATATTGAAGGACTGGCAATCAGAATTAAAAAAGGGTTAATTTAATTTAATTAATTTGATTGGTCTAAATATTTAGGCTTAAATTAACAGAGAGGGATTTAATTTGTGGTACCTAAGGACTAAGGAGGATTTATTCCGGTAAGACATTCAAAACGCAAGCAGTCCTAGTGTAGAAGTAAGGGCCAGGTATCTTGTAAATAATTTTACGTAATAGCATAAGTTCATAAGATATGTTGGCCATCCATAAGTTTGTTTAATTAATCTCTGGTAACTTAGAAACTGGAGCTTGTAATTTTGAAGTGAGTGAGTGAGGTAGGTCATAGATTCAGGGTAAAGCGAGGGAGGCCTGGTGAGTGGGGCGCTGCTGTCAAATTTGGGCTTAGAAATGCACAGACTAAATAGGACCTAGATGGAACTTGGTCCTGCAAAATTAACCTGCACCGAGTGTAGCTAGGACTTCAATTGAATTCTCGCTTAATTCCGTCGTTCTCCTTGAGTCGAACTAGTTATCTCGAGAACTGGAAGTCCATCTCAGTAGCATTACGAACTTGCATAGGAAGTGTCATACTTATGGAAGGAACATATCACTTATAAACTTAGGATAGACCTAATAATTAAGACGGTTTAACTGCAGATTCGAAAGAGAGGCGGTGATAACAGGGTTGGTACAAAATTTTTGTAACGAAATTCGCTGACTTTTCAAGGTTTTCCAGGTCGTGTAAGAACCCTGGATAATGGTCATTTGTCGATCGTCACTGCATGCTCGGAGTTTGAGCGAAAGTAGACTAGAGAATTTGGAAAGGATAGAGGTATACACTAAGAGAGAGAGAGAGAGAGAGAGAGAGAGAGAGAGAGAGAGAGAGAGAGAGAGAGAGAGAGAGAGAGAGAGAGAGAGAGAGAGAGAGAGAGAGAGAGAGAGAGAGAGAGAGAGAGAGAGAGAGTTGTGACGCAAATGGGTGGTTGCAGTCAGCCGTCGTTGCCGCTAACAGAACAGAACAGATAATTGGTTCAAGGACAACGCGTTCCACTTTCCACCCAATTCAATTGATCCCCGAAAGATGGAGGCAGCCCCGACAACCCCAACCCAACCGCCGCCGCGCTAACCCTAAATTATTTCTAAAATTGTTTCTACTTCGTTTTTACCACCGGTTTATTGTCACTAAATCAGTCGCCATTACTGAAAAATGGCTTCTATTTATTTCGAGCACCCGATGGGTTTTCTGCAGGCTCTCATTGCGAGAATGGTAGCCCCGAGGGGGTAGACACTTGACAACAACTCGGGTGTACAATATGTCTTGAACTCGGGTGTAGGTGTACTGTCAAAGCTGAACTGTGAGTTCCGAAGGCTTTGAACTCAAGGCACTGTCGAAGCTGAACTGTGAGTTCCAAAGGCTTTGAACTCAATGTACTGTCGAAGCTGAACTGTACACAGTTCCAAAGGATTTGAACTCAAGGAACTGTCAAAGCTGAACTCAGGTGTACACAGAGATCCAGAGTGTCTACCCCCTCGGGTAGTCCCCTACACCCGTTATTAAAATTGCAACTAAACCCCGCCTTAAATTCACAGAGGACCAATCCCCGAGTACCGACTCTGAGTCTCCCTGGGTGCAAATTAAAGTACACACTTCATTAAAACAATTCCCTCTGCCTTTGTAAACTGTAATAAGTAAACCACTACTACCTCCTCTAAAAGTCTAAATCAACCCCCTGCACAAATTAACCAATCAGAAGAGAGCTTCCCGATGTCACAGGCTTATATTATAGAAAGTAGTACATGATACTGGCGATCCCTAAAAGTAGTTCTATTCTGGGGGATAAAAGAGAATGAGCTTCTCAGCAAGCTTCAATGAAGTGTACTTTTAGTGTTTATTTATCTATATACTTTTGCTAAGTGCAACAGTCGGGGGGGGGGGTAAAATAGTGTCTTGTTGCTTATCCAACTTGTTGTCTCAAGACGGGGAAGTTATATCCGCTACGTGGACTGTCATCAAAGACGTTAGATTTGACTACAAACAAAAATTGAGGACTGCGTGTAGCCTTCAAGCCCCATCTAGCGTCTTTGGGATGCGCACACACACCTAATCAACGTTCCCTAGTCTCAACTACCTAGCTAAGTCACCGAAAAGGGTCATTATTTAGAAGCACACTTCCGGAAAACGTAGCTACCCGTTTCCGAAATGAAATTCAAACGGTACAAAAGCTGACCTTGTACTATTTTAAGATGCATCACTAAAATCTTGGCAAAAAAATCTCTCAGTTTCGATGGCGAAACAATGTTTCTAATTCCTAGAGTTTTTCCAGCGAAAAGGCGCGAATTAAACGCGCGAAAACATATTTTGTCACGGGTGGGGTGGGGTGGGGTGGGGGGCGTGCTCTATTTAGGTCTATTTCAAATCAGGTGCGCGTGCGCCAAACCACACTGTTTAAATCAGAAGAAAAACGCAACAAGTTGGACCATACCCGGCAAGAGGGAGGGGGTGGTGGACCGTCCCGTTTATTCATAACGGACGATACCAAATTGGCCCCACGGGGGTGTTCTTAGCCTGAACAAGGAGAGAGAGAGAGAGAGGCCTAAACTTAACCAACAGAAGAAGAAACCAAACGTTGCTGCCACAATTTCACGTGCAGATCCTGATGCCCCCCCCCTTCCCCCCAACCCTAGATGGAAGAAAGCAAAAGTCGGGGACAGACACTCGTCTCAAAAAAAAAATCGAAAGTGGTGTAAGAAAATAAGAGAGTAAAGGCAGCTACTAACTTGTACTGTATTAGGATCTATGGGAAAATAACGCGGGGTGCCTTTAGTCTATCTAATTAAAGTAGATAATACAGATTTTACCCAAACTATGTTGCTACTAAACAACAACAAGTTGGTTGTTAAAAAATCAAAACTTGAAAAATACAAATTTGAAGTCGAATGACGAGCCCCTCGGATGGCTAAAATTCCCCTTTTGTAGTCCCGCACCCCCTTCAACACTTATAATACAAAAAGCAGTTGCCCCCCCCCACCGCCATCCACCGGCTCCTATTCACCGCTAGAACGAGTTTTGACTACCCCCTACCTCCCCATCACTTTAAAAAAAAAATCTGAACACAATGGAGAGGTCGGACACTAAACTTAACTTAGTTTAGTAAAATCACCAAATTTCTATTCATAATTCTCGCTCTTTGATAGAAACTTAACAAGGGGATTGATACACTAAGATAAAAAGCAACCCCTCTAACACCGTTTTGATTTTTTAGATATATTTTCAAGGGGATGCTAACTAATCAGTGTTAACGCGATACCTTCAAACGGTTATATTTTAGGTGTTCTATGTAAAATTTTAACCCTTCCAAAGATGGATTCCGTCTACGACCATAAAACGCTGGGCCTAAAACTATTTCGACATGACCAATTAAAGAAACGTAATCGTTTTCACGAACAATCTCGTTTTGTATGTTTAGGTAGGAGCGTTGTGGGGCGATGCCACTTTCAGAACATTCTATCGTTACGGGGGAATCTACGCTGATTAAATTTGGGATCATAATTTGAGGAGTGAAGTGTCCGACACCTTTTTAAGAGTCCGCGCGCGCCGCTACATTTTCGTTTGGAAGGGTGGGGGAGAGGGGGTCTTGTTAAGAACGGGAAAGAGGGAGGAGGGGCGGAGGGGTTTAGTAGGAAACTGGCGCGAAAAAAAATTTGGAATGCAGCAGCACCTGAAGACCCCTTTCACTGAATCATGTGTCGACTACGTTTTTCTAAATAAACAATTAAATAAAAAAATATATTTCTTAAGCCTATTTTCATTTTTCCTTGGAATAAATTGACGCAATTGCAACTCGTTGAGCGCAACTTATAATACAATACGCGGTCCAAGGCCCAAAAAGATGTTTAAAGCTTTTCAAAAATCACTGTCATTTTGGTCTAAAAAAGGATAACGGCGGACGGCACGCGCCGACTAGGTCCGACGTCACAAATGCACTTTTTAAACCGGGCCTACTGGTTCCCGCTTTCAATGGGGTTTCACCCCAATAAAAGCACCCCCTTTGTTGTAATATGATAGGTAATAAAACACGATTCACGTATAGTAATTGTAGATTAGATAAAACGGAAAGTGGGTCAATCAATTACATTACGTAGTCGCTGTTTATTTTAAAATACGTTTCGTAATGAAGGATTATTTTTCCGTGTTAAGGACGAAGCATTTTCATATTTTGGCGCTAAACGAGTAGAGCCCCCAAAAATGGGTGAAGGTTCAGCCCCTGATAATGAACTTGGCCGAGTAACACACTGGGGAGCGAAACTAGGTCTGCGCGGCGCGCGCCCTGCCACTACGAGTACCAAAAGGGCTTGGAAATGAACAAGCGGCGTACTTCGAGGCTTCGAACCAAGGCCGAAACAAACGCGCTCACTGCTAAAGATAAAAGTTGTTAGTTACTTACCAGTGGATTGCGCGGGTACGCTCGACACGATAACGACTTCGGAATTTCCATTTTCGTCCGCTTTGGGATCGGGCTCGGACCCTTCCACCAACATGCCGAATTAGGCGATGGGTTAGCCGCGACGGCTAGGCCTACTGTCCCGTCGAATAATAGCACCCGCGCCGCCGTAGGGGGAACCCCGACTTACTTTAAATTTACTACGCACTCCCACGACTTAATTTTTAAGTCTTTTCAATTTAATAACCGCGATTAATTTAATTAGTCGTCGGTAATTAGAAGGGGGGTGGGTGGCGTGACGGTATTTTTAAAATGATTTCGTATTCAGGACGAAAATTGATAGCTGTCGAAATGGTCGTGGCGTCGGGAAGAGTGGAGCGGGGATTCTAGATCAAGGGCAACTTGGGCTGGCAAGCAGCAACGCGGACCGAGGCTTAACGGGGGAATCTCGGTGGCGGCGAGGCCGAGGCGATACGATGCGCGTGACAATCCCTAGAAAGTTTTCTCCTCGAGAAGCGCGAGGCGCGTACTGAGCAGGCGCGAAAGTGGGTTAGCAGAGCCGGCTTACGTCAACGAAATTGGGTCAGTGTGAAAGTTTCCCAGACTTTCGTTTTCAATTCGAATATCTTTATTCCTTCATTTTATTCAATTTTAAAATCAAATTTGGTCAATTTTTCGCTTTTCCGCCGTTAATAGGGACGTTGCGAGCTTAAGGTACTCGCCTACCTCGTTAGCTTAAGCGCGCCCGTAAACACTTTTGCCGGAGGGGAGAGGAGTGAAAGTCACGTGGTCCGAGAAAGCCCGGTAGAAAGTGTACGGGCGGAAAACACGGAGTAATAATACACGTAGCACCGGGTGTGGTGGTCTCAGCTTGGAGTCGCGACTGTAAACGGCGCGAAAGATTATTACAAAGAATTCCCAATACAATTATAGCGTACATTTATTTATATAAATACACTGAAATCTTTACAAAAACACGATGAAATATATTATTATATGGCGTCATTCTTATCTTACTCCTCAATTTGAGAAAGCATTTCGGGAGGCATTTCTCGCGCTACCCTGGCCACTGGTTTTCCAGGGACCAGTTCCCTGGCGACCCTAGCCGCTGAAGGGTTTTCAAGGGGGGCGCTTTCTACTGGTTCTTCGGGGGCGACTTCCGCGGCACTAGCAACCGCTTCCTTGGGGACCAGCTCCCTGGCGACCCTAGCCTCTGCAGGATTTGCAAGGGGGGCGCTTTCTACAGGTTCCTTGGGGGCAACTGGGGCACTTTCTATAGGTTCCTTGGGGCCCAGTTCCCTGGCAGCCCTAGCTTCCGCAAGTTTCTCAAGGGGGGCGCTTTCTACAGGTTCCTTGGGGGCGACTGGGGCACTTTCTATCGGTTCCTTGGGGCCCAGTTCTCTGGCAGCCCTAGCTTCTGAAGGATTTGCAAGGGGGGCGCTTTCTACAGGTTCCTTGGGGGCGACTGGGGCACTTTCTACAGGTTCCTTGGGGAGCAGTTCCCTGGCCGCCCTAGCTTCCGCAAGTTTCTCAAGGGGGGCGCTTTCTAATGGTTCCTTGGGGGCCAGTTCCCTGGCCGCCCTAGCTTCCGAAGGATTTTCTAGGGGTTCCTTGGGGACGACTCCCGCGGCAATTGCAACTGGTTCTTCAGGGTTAAGATTTCTAGCGGCCCTACCTTCTAAGGGTTTGACAACGGGAGCGCTTTCTAGTGGTTCTTTGGGGGCAAGTCCCCTGGGGCCTCTGCGTTCGTCGGGGCGTCTGGCTCGGGAATTTCGTGGTGGTTTTGGTTTATCACCCGGTCCACCACCTCGAGGGCGGTCACCCGGGCCACCTCGAGGTTTGTTGCCGCCACCCGGACGGTTACCGGGGGGCTTTTTATTATTGGGTCCGGACGGACGGCGACGCCGATCCCGACGCGCTTTGGAATCATGCGATAGACGTTCGATTCGCTTCCCAATGTCTTTCGGCTTCCGGCCTAGAGATCGCGCTCCCGAACGCTCGGCCGGCTGCTTCTCTTCCACGTCCAATTTCTCAGCTACTTTGACTTCGGTTTCAGCTTCCGCTTTGGATCGCCCTACTCTGGGGGCTTCCGCTGGCTGCTTTGCTTCTAAGTCGTCCGACCTCTCCACGACTTTGGATCTCCCTGCTCTTAGGACATCAGCTGGCTGCTTTTCATCAATGTCCGATGTCTCCGCGTCTTCGGCTTCGGCTTCAGATTCGTCTCTGGCTCGCCCTAATCGGGCAACCAGCGGCGGCTCCCTACCATCGTCCGACCCTAGAGATCTAGAAACGAAGTGGTGGTGGTACTTACGACAACGTCCCGTTAAACGAAGGTGACGCTGCTAGAGAAACCTTACCTTCCTCCGCGTCCGTAATAAGGCACTTCGACATTGGGTCCGCCTCTTCGGTAGCTTCCCTGGTACTGTTGGCCACTGGGGGGTTTGTAAACGTACCTGTCCCGGTCATCATCTTTGTACTTGTCCCTGCCCTTGTCCCTGTGCACGGGGGGACGCCTCCTTCTCTTGGGGGGAGGCTTGGGCATTCTCCTGTAGCCAGTGTCGTACCCCTTGTCGTCATCGTAGCCTTTGTCGTCGTAGTAGCCTTTGTCGTCATCGTACCCTTTGTCGTCGTAGTAAGCCTCGTCATCGGCCGAACGAATCCGACGAGTTTTGGCCACCAGGCAACTTTTGACGAAACTGTCCATTTTGTCGGCGTAGCTTCGAGCTTCCTCTCCCGTGATTGACACTCCCAGACATTTCTAACCCAAAAAGATATCACCACACCATTCCACGATGTCGTCAGGTCCGTTTTAACAGGACATAAAGGGGATCACGCGTTATGTAGGGGTGGGACCTATCAAGCCCGTCTACTGGGAACTCTTGAATTACGTAGCGTTATTGCAGTGTTAAAATATCGTTCTGGACACGCCCCCTACATCCCCCTACATGACGCGCATTGTAGATCCCTTTAAAAGGTACTTACGTGAAATTGGACCAGATTGTTCAATTCTTTCTGCGGAAACAAGTATGGCATTTGATTTCGGACTAGTGGGGAATGCTTGGGGGATTTTACTTACCGAGGATTTGTGAGGAGTATTTCTCAAGATACACAAAGCCACGCTTCCCTACATTAGAAATAAATACACTTATGAAATCTATCTGCACGTTGAAATTCCCTAGCTGAATTCTATAGCTAATTTTTCCCTGTATTTCTTTAATTTGATTTTCCCTGATCATTTTTAGGCCCATAAAGCTTATGTTAAGAGGGACAGGTATTTGTAAGAATATTATCGGGTTGTACTGACGTTGAGGGGAGGTCCGCATTTTTTGACGGCGCTTCTAACGGCATCAAACCGGGACTGACATTTTTCGAATCGCTCGATGGCTGAAACGCTTCCGTTTTCTGTAATGGAAGTTCAAAGGTCAATCGTTATTGGTGGGGGGGGGGGGGCTATGCGAATCGGTGGTGTTCGGTTCAAGGGGGGGGGCGACTTACTTACCGCAAAAGGCGGTTAAGTGTTTGACGGCCAGTGTTTGGAAACGTTGGTAATCGCACTGGGAATTGGCCGCGACCAAACGACAAAGCCAAAGGTAACCGGTCACGATGGACCACAATGGCAAAATCATTCTCTAGCTGAGAAACGAAAACTGAAACTGCGTCAGGGCTCGCGGACAAAATTTCCCGAATGAAATTCCCTGATTATTCTAGGTTTTCTTGACCATATCAAAACAAATTTACAATAACTTTTACCAGGGATAGATTTAATTTGAGAAGTAGGAATGGAGAACAGAGTAATGTGGGCGCGCGTCAAAGTCGCGGACCCCTTCCCCGTGACGGGGGTGGGGTATGAAAGAAGAGGCGGGAGGGTCATAGCGACAGAGGTAATAAAAAGGAATTACGTATTTTTCACAGTCCCCGTCAGCAACGCCAACAACTTAGTTTAAGCGATCCAATAAGATAACTTAAACTTTTCGTTACGTGTTGGAGGGAACTGGGGCTCTATACTGGGTGGTCTATGAGTCGGACTGAAGTAAAATATACTAACCGTTCTCCATTCCTACTTCTAAAATTAAATCTATCCCCGCTTCTACTATGAACTAGAACACCAAAATATCTTTCCCTGACTTTATCGGGTCGTGTTCGAACCCCGCACGTAAATGGAATTGTGGCTGCGAACCTTTCTATAGCCTTTGAGCGCCTTGGCCAATTAACATTCGCTAATAGGAAATATCGAGCTACCCAACACAAATCGATAACAACATAAGATTGAAATTGATTTAAAGATCAACTGTAATCGATAACAAAATAAGATTGAAATCGATTTAAAGTTCAAGTGAAATCGATATAAAGATCAACTGAATCGATATAAAGATCAAGTGAAATCGATTTGAAATAATAATCTAATCCGATAATTGGAGCGTTAATTACTTCACTTAGAAAATGAACACTTTAATTTTAATTTAATGGCGTTAATAAAAATGGTTAGTTTTTAATTTTCCTGGTGAATTGATCGGAGTTTTATAATTTAATTAATTGTTGGTGTTTCTTTGTTAAACTAAATTGCAATTAAGGAAAAGATACTTACGCTTGATGGACCAATCGATTTGAATATTTCTTTGTAACAAAATATTGACGAGTAAATTGGAAAGTCTCGAGTGAGCGAGCGATCGAGTGAACACGAGATCGTTTGAAGGCGATTAATAATCGAATCGTTTAATATTTAAAATCAATTTTTGTCGACAACAAAATAATAAATGACACGAATAAGGAAACGTGTCGCGAACAAAGTACAAATAAAATGTTTGGCTTCAAATTCATTTCTTTAAAAATAAATAAAATAATTAACTTTCGACTGCCTCTTTTTAAATACGTTGGCAAAAATATGTTAAAACACCGATGTAAAGTTCACCAAATTGCAAAAACATCGCGCCTTTCACAAGTACTAAATTTTAAAGTCCAATCGCCGCCGCTGCCATGGTACAGAGGCCGCGACAATTAAATGCTAACGCGACAATAATGACGACAGCTTTTCAAAGTCCAACTGCTAAGGCACTCACAATCAGGTACTAATTAAAACCCATAACAACATTTAAAGTCCAACTGCGCCGCCATATTGTAGAGGTCAAGGACAACGGTCAAGCATTTTTAAAGTCCAACCGCCGCGATATTATAAAGGTCAAGGACAACGGTCAAACATTTTTAAAGTCCAACCGCCGCGATATTATAAAGGTCAAGGACAACGGTCAAACATTTTTAAAGTCCAACCGCCGCGATGTTATAGAGGCCAAGGTAAGACAACGGTCAAACACTTTTAAAGTCCAAGGGCGAAGGCACCAAGAGGTAAGCACATTAAAACCTATAACACCATTGTAAAGTCCAACTGCGGCGCGATGTTTGAGAGGTCAAGGTTGTCAAGGTAAGACAACGGTCAACCACTTTCAAAGTCCAACCGCGACAAAGACAATGATTGGGACATTTTTAAAAGTTCAAGTGGAATGGCGGTAAACGTTTTAACCGTACTTAGCTAATGTCAATTAAAATAATAAATAAAGACTAAAAACAATAAAACTAAAACAAGCCCCCCCCCCCCAAGGGGCGCAGCCGGGTCAGTTCACTTGGTGCTCATTTTGTAAAGAGTTTTCTTGAGCAACTGGTGCGAGAGTTTGGTTCCTTTGGCGCTGATCAGCAGATGTTGTTTCAGGGGTCGGACGCTGACCGAACTGACCCCGGACTCCTTCTTCAGGTACGATTGCAAGGGGGCGTAATGGTCGGCGCTCAGGTCTTTGACCAGGAGCGCCTGCACTCGGACGGGGTCCATCTCCGTCTCCTCGATGACGTCATAGGGGGCTTCCCCCCCGCGCAAACCCAGACACCCAAAGCCGCTCCCCACCGCCAGACTGTGGTAAGTCGACATGGCCTTTTTACCCAAGTACTTGTGCTTCTAACGGAGGAATAACAAGCGCAAAGACACCGTCTTGAATAAGGGACCACGAGGTCAAAGGTCAAGGGGTCAAAAGAAGCGGCTTGTTGCCATTAGACGCAACACGCGAATCCAAAGACGTTTTTACTGACCCTGTGTCCAAGGTTTGACCATTTTAAGTAGCCAATGCCCCGTTGTTTAATTAAAAGTGCTTTGGCTCTACTGACCAAGGCCCGAGGGTGCTGAGACCATCTATTAGTTACATCCCGCTTAACCATTTTAACCCCCGTTCCAATCCCCCCTATTTCCACGCTACGTCACATTTCATAGAACTATTGGCCAATCAAAACGATTGAAGCAATGGGCAGAGTCAAACGGGGGCATAAAAAAGAGGGATGGAGCTGGTTACCTTGAGATGATTGTGACTTTGTCCGTTGTTGGTGTTGGTGACGAATCTGAGGGAGATGCAGAGGCAGAAGAAGTCCAAGACGAGTTCCATGACTCTGGGAGTGCGTTTGTAGTTCTTGACGCTCATGAAGAAGACCCGGGCGAAGTAGAAACGCGGCACGCTCTTCCCCTCGCCTTCCAAAGCCGGCCTCACGTCGCGCTGCAAATAACTCGCTTCATTCTTAAGCACCCCCACGTCCGGGTCCTTCTCGTCCGCCCCAATCACCGACGAGTAAATTCCCCAACGCAACAGAATCTAGTATACACGTTCACGTCATTACCTAATCATCCAATTGCCTAGACGACTTTTAAAGCTAGGCTTTCAATTCGCTGACCTATTTTTAAACGACCCTGACCCCTTTTGGCCTATTTTTAAACGACCCTGACCTTTTTGGCCTATTTTTAAACGACCCTGACCTTTATTGGCCTATTTTTAAACGACCCTGACCCTTTTGGCCTATTTTTAAACGACCCTGACCTTTTTTGGCCTATTTTTAAACGACCCTGACCCTTTTATTGGCCTATTTTTAAACGACCCTGACCTTTTATTGGCCTAATTTTTAAACGACCCTGACCGTTTATTGGCCTAATTTTTAAACGACCCTGACCTTTTATTGGCCTATTTTTAAACGACCCTGACCTTTATTGGCCTATTTTTAAACGACCCTGACCTTTTCTTGGCCTAATTTTTAAACGACCCTGACCTTTTATTGGCCTAATTTTTAAACGACCCTGACCTTTTATGGCCTAATTTTTAAACGACCCTGACCTTTTATTGGCCTAATTTTTAAACGACCCTGACCTTTTATTGGCCTATTTTTTAAACGACCCTGACCCTTTTTGACCTATTTTTAAACGACCCTGACATTTTTTGGGCCTCTTTTTAAAAGACCCTGACCTTTATTGGCCTATTCTTAAACGACCCTGACCTTTATTGGCCTATTCTTAAACGACCCTGACCCTTTTTGGCCTATTTTTAAACGACCCTGACATTTTATGGCCTATTCTTAACCCTAATGTCCCAATTGAAGGTTTTCTATGGACTAACCTGTAGGGCCACCTCGAGTTGGTAAGTATCGACGAAGCTGAGAGGCTTGACGGACTTCTTGAGGTTAGTCCGGCACAAGGTCTTGAGGACATCGCTTAGGGGTTCGAGCTCGTTGTTGACCAGCCAGGCGTCCAGTTCCTGGTCAATGCGGGCGATGTAGGGATTGTGGACGATGCGCGTGGCTCGCGTCTTCTTGATGGCCAAAAGACGTTTCCAGACGATCCACGGGAAACTCAGGAAGTACTTCTTGGGGTTCTTGTAGGCGATGACGTAATAGGCCGAAGCTTTCATCAACTCCTCCTCGGAGTACTCGGTCTTGTTGGCTCGCTCGTCATTCGCCGATATTGTTTGGAATTCCTCGGCGAACTCGTTTTCAAAGACTTTCCACATGTGCTGGATGTTCTTGGTCAACACTTCCTCAATGTCCAGACGTTCTTGACGCTCTAGACGGCAGTGCGTCTTCGTCAGAGCTTTACCGCAAGCTTCGTAGTCGCTTTCGATGCCGTAATGGCTCAAAAGCGAACCTAAAACGCGTCTAAGAGATCATGGCCAATTAAGACTCGGCCCTTAGACAGACTCCGCCAAGAAAACGCTAAGCCTTTCCAAAAACAATCGGGGAAACTATGAGCCTTGGCAAAAACTAGGGAGACCTAAATAAAACTAAGCCTTGTCAAAAACATCCCCTCCTTGAAAGTCGTAAGCCTTGCCTATTAAGACTTGGCAGTAAGAAGACACTAAGCCTTGCCAAAAACAATCGGGGAAACTGTCTTTCAGCCTTGGCAATAACTAGAGACCTCAATAAAGCTAAGCCTTGTCAAAAACATCACCTCCTTGAAAGTCGTAAGCCTTGCCAATTAAGACTTGGCAGTAAGAAGACACTAAGCCTTGCCAAAAACAATCCGGGGAAACTATCAGCCTTGGCAACAACTAGAGACTTCAATAAAGCTAAGCCTTGTCAGAAACATCACATCCTTGAAAGTTGTAAGCCTTGCCAATTAAGACTTGGCAGTAAGAAGACACTAAGCCTTTGCCAAAAACCATTAGGAAACAAGTCAAACTAAGCTAAGCCTTGTCAAAAACATAACATCCTTGAAAGTCGTAAGCCTTGCCAATTAAGACTTGGCAGTAAGAAGATACTAATCCTTGCCAAAAACCATTAGGAAACTAATCAAACTAAGCTAAGCCTTGTCGAAAAAGCGTTAAGCCTTGCCAATGTAAAACACGTGGCTTACCTGTGTAACGATAAGATATACCAGATGTCGCTAGTGATACCCCTCAGCAATATATATATGTAGGCTACTCTCTAGCGAGACGCAGAGAGAACCGGGACAGTGACGAAATAAAACGTAGTTATTCATGTTTACATCCGTAGTAGTAATTTCTAAACAACGTTAACTAATAGTACGTTAAACTAATGATAACGACACAGTAACACAGTTTAGTAAACAAGAAAACATTACATGGTGCCAGAATTTTGACATCACGTTTTTTTTTCGAGGAGAACGAGAGTAGTAAGCCTCGGTCAAGGTGCGTAATAGCAAAACCAAACTAAAACTAAAAAACAACATGGCGGAACACGTGAAGTCACCCCCGGAACTTCGTTTGCGGTCTGGAAATGCACAACACGCATGGAAAGTTTTTCTGCAACGTTTTGAACTGTACGAAATGGCAACAGAACCAGCAGCAGCAAGATCAGATAAGCAAAAACTTTCCCTATTTTTAACTATCGCGGGTCAGGAAGCTATCGATGTGTATAACACTTTCACATTCGCTGCACCAACGGATAGAACTTATGACAATGTTGTCGCGCTGTTTAAAGATTATTGCACGCCAAAAGGCAATGAAGCCCATGATCGCTACGTCTTTCGATGTCGTTTACAAATGGAACACGAGTCGATAGAACAATATGTCGTTGCATTACGGCTATTAGCACAGTCATGCAATTATCAAGCACAAGAGGACTCAATCATACGAGATCAAATTCTTGCGGGCATAAGAGATGTCAGGGTGCGTAAACAGTTATTGGCAGAGACCGATTTAACGTATAAGAAAGCCATGGCGATATGCCAAGCAGCGGAAACACTTCAGAAGCAAATGAAATCCTTCCAGGAACAAGAATCATCATCGGCAGACAACCAGCAAATTGATTTTGTTCACAAAACTACGGCAAAGAAACAAGGGAAACGAAGCCAATTTGACACTAGGAAGGCCCCTAATCAAGGGAAAAATACCACAGCGTGTCCCCCTGCCAAACCACAGGGTAAGGGCTTCATAAAGAATTGCTTTCGTTGTTTGGGAAGTCACGAGCGACGCAAGTGTCCTGCGTATAACCAGGAATGCCTACTTTGCCACGGGAGGAATCATTTTGCTAAAGCCTGCAAAAGCAACAGTAAAGGAAAGATACATGACGTAAGGGACGATGAAGAAAACGACTTTATTATCGGTACGGCAGTCGAAGAACAAGAGACCGTTACCAAGATTTCAAGGTCACGCGACTGGATGGAGGAAATGTCACTGCAAAATCTCCCGGTCACATTCAAAATCGATACGGGTGCGCAAACGAACTTACTGCCAGTCAACCTGTTCAATCAACTGAAACCAAAGCCAGAGCTAGTTGCACGGAAGGCAAATTTAACTGCGTATGGAGGATCCCAAATCAACTCATTAGGATCGTTTGAGGCAAATGTCAAGTACAAAGACTTTACCATCAAAACGAGTTTTGTCTTAGTCGACGCACACTTAGTACCACTCTTAGGGCTAAGAACTTCGGAAGAGTTGGGTTTGGTGAATCGAGTCAGTACTGCAGCGGTTACGTTAGAAGACGAACAGGAAGATTTCAGAAAGACAATACTAGAGGAATTCCCTAAGGTCTTTTCAGGAATTGGTTGTTTAGCCACGTCATGCAACATAAAACTCGAAGCCAACGCTGTACCAGTAGTGGTACCACCACGAAGAGTACCGTTTGCTCTGAAGGAAGGCCTTAAACAGGAGCTACAGCGTTTGGAAAACCTGGGCATTATCAGGAAAGTAGATGAACCTACTAGTTGGGTTAGTCCCCTAGTCATAGTTGAAAAGACAGACAAAACAACAGACAATGGTCAGGCAAGGCGGCAAGACCCTCAACTTAGACTGTGTCTTGACCCACAAGTACTGAATCAAAACATCAGGCGAGAACATTATCAAATCCCGACAAAGGAGGAAATTCAAGCCGAATTGGCAGGTGCTGGCTATTTTTCAAAGCTCGATGCGGCATCGGGATTTTACCAAATTCCGTTGGACGACGACAGCCAGTTGTTAACAACATTTAACACGCCTTACGGTCGATACTGTTTCCGACGATTACCATTTGGAATATCGTCCGCACCGGAAATATTTTACAAAGTATTTAGTCAAATTTTTGATAGTGTCAAGAGAGCTCGCCCAATCCATGACGATGTTTTGGTCTGGGGTTTAAC
Source organism: Phalangium opilio (assembly GCF_054372755.1). Lineage (NCBI taxonomy): Eukaryota > Metazoa > Arthropoda > Arachnida > Opiliones > Phalangiidae > Phalangium > Phalangium opilio. Next base: position 132,948 of record NW_028324166.1, on the reverse strand, counting down.
ATTGGAGGATCATGACAAGCAGTTACGTGCAGCGCTCAAGCGGCTGGAACAAGCAAATGCAACCTTAAATCCGGCTAAATGCGTTTTCCGTGCTACGGAATTACGATATATGGGGGAGATTATCTCAAAGGAAGGAATGAGGCCAGACCCCAGCAAAGTAGCGGCTGTGATGCACATGCCGACACCACAAACAAAGGCTGAAGTTCAAAGAGCTTTAGGTCTCGTCAACTTCGTGGGAAAGTATATCCCAAACCTCTCATCAAACACAAGGTATCTACGCACGCTGCTCAAGGACGACACTGATCCACAGAAGCTGCCTCAGCACGACAAGGAATGGCAGTATATCAAGGATACACTAACAAGTAGTCCCGTTTTGACCTTCTACGACCCAAGTCTCCCTACGAAACTGTCTACGGATGCATCGAACAGTGGCTTGGGATCTGTACTACTGCAGCAAAACAAGGAGGGACATTGGAAACCGGTTGCATACGCTTCTCGAGCCCTCACAGATGCCGAGACGCGTTATGCGCAGATTGAGAAAGAGTGCCTTGGTCTTGTTTATGCCTGTCAAAAATTTCACACATACGTGTACGGCAAAACCTTTGTTTTAGAAACAGATCATAAACCACTGATAACAATGGGTAAACGAGTTTTGGCGGAAGTCCCACCTCGACTACAAAGACTGTTTCTCAAGTTAGCCAGGTACCAATATACCATGGTGTACAAGCCGGGAAAGGACTTGGTAGTGGCCGACGCATTATCTAGAGCCAGTTTACCTATCACTAAGGAGGACCATGAGCTATGCGAGGAAACAAATGAAGAGTTGCAAGTACATATCAACTCAATCGTGCGATCACTGCCAGTCAGCGAGAATATGCTTCAGGAAATACAAGAAGCAACTCGACTTGATCCAGTTTTGCATAGGGTCAAGGAACAAATTCGAAACGGATGGGTAGATACGGACAGACTAACGTCAACGTACGCTCCAATGAGATCCGAACTAACAGAAGCCAATGGCATAGTGCTGAAAGGTACAAGAATTGTCATACCCAAATCGCTACGAGGGCGTATTCTGGAACTCATACATGATGGACACATGGGGATCGAAAAATGCAGACGTCGCGCACGACAGGCGCTGTATTGGCCAAATTTAAACAGGGATATTGAAAATGCTTGCAAGAGTTGCCCCACCTGCAACAAGTTTCAATATACACAGACGCAAGAGCCGTTACTAATGCGCCCCACCCCAGCCAATCCATGGGAACGGGTGGGAACAGATATATTCCATTGTAACAATAAGGATTATCTTGTGGTCATCGATGCCTACTCCAACTACTTGGAGGTAGAAGACCTTAAATCCCTGAGCGCTCCTGCTGTGATCAAGACCATGAAGAAGATTTTTGGAAGACACGGCATTCCATTGGAGGTATTGTCCGACAACGTTCCCTACGGGTCTTCAGAGTTCGCAGAGTTTTCAAGAACGTATGGTTTCAGACATACCACGTCGAGTCCGAAGTACCCCCAGTCCAACGGCTTGGCCGAAAAGGGTGTGCAGATCGCGAAGCGATTGTTACAAAAGTCCCTGGATTCCGGTCAAGACTACGACCTGGCTCTGTTAAGTTTTCGAACAACCCCCCAGGAACATGGACACTCGCCTGCCGAGTTGTTGATGGGTCGATCGTTGCGAACGCGGCTACCTGAGTACAAACCTCACGCTACAGGAATCGCGATAAGGAAACAGACTCAAGCCATAAAAGGCAAAGAACACTCTAAGCTGAAGAAAGGGATGGCGGTTCGCATTCGCAATCAGCAAGGCGTTTGGAATAGGGCTGCGGTGGTAGTCAAGGAAACCGCGCCAAGGTCCTATATCGTCGAAATGGAAGACGGTACTACGCTTCGTCGAAACAGAAGGCAGCTACGACACGTTATCGAGCAACCATCTCCAAAACGGGTTAGCCAAACACCACTGAGACCACAGATGATAGCAACCCCGAAGTCGCCAGTCAGAGTTGCACCTACACCAGTTCAAACAACTCCTACAAGATCTCAAGAAGTTCCTATACGTTATCAAGAAACTCCGACACCGGTAGTTCCGGATGCTACACCCCAAGCTAACGTAACGGTACAATCATCGCCACTGGAAGACGCACAAGTCGGAAGAACGAACGGCGACACTTCACGGACACATGACACCCTAACGCCAGGGTCAAAGAGTATTAGGCGGTCTACCAGACAAGTCAGACCACCGAAAAGACTGAACCTTTAACTTTCAATTCAATTTAACTGTCTATCCACTGGAGTAACAATATAGTACAAAAGTATTAAAACTAAAGATAAATAATTTAACGTGTTCTAAACCAAAACGTGTTCTAAACCAAAATTTAATAATATAGCAAAGGTTGTGTAACTTAAATCTAAACTGGCATTTGATAAATGTAAAAAAAAAAAAAATAATCCTAGGTTAAATGATTATCTGAGGGGAAAGATGTAACGATAAGATATACCAGATGTCGCTAGTGATACCCCTCAGCAATATATATATGTAGGCTACTCTCTAGCGAGACGCAGAGAGAACCGGGACAGTGACGAAATAAAACGTAGTTATTCATGTTTACATCCGTAGTAGTAATTTCTAAACAACGTTAACTAATAGTACGTTAAACTAATGATAACGACACAGTAACACAGTTTAGTAAACAAGAAAACATTACAACCTGTACTTTTGACAAGCAGCTTGGGCCTTGGGCGCGTACTTCTCAAATCCGGGCAGGACTAAATCGTGATCAATTTCAATCTTGAATCTGGTCTCGGTGGAGATGCGGTTCTCCTCTTCGTACTCTTTGCAAATGCGGTACAAACGTCCGAGAACCCTCTTGGACTTGTAGGTGTTGGCGTGACTGCCCTTCTCCATAAAGTCCGGATACTTTTCGGGCCGTTCCTCGGGCGCCAGCTTGACCTCCTGCCCGTTCTTGGCAAAGTCCACCGCGATACTGAACTTGCGGGCGATACTCCAGCAGATGGGGTGCCGCAAACCAATCTCGGGGTCGTCGGCTCGGGCCAAGTGCGCGTTGGCGATGACGCCCAATCGGTCGTTCATGATGTACTTCTTCAGGAAGAGGAGCATATCGCGCACCCGAATCTCGCCCTCGATCACTTCCTGTTTGGGAATCGGGAAAATGGAAGCCTCGTCGTTTCCGCCCTCGAAAAATAGTTCCTCTTTCCAAATGACCGCGTATTCGTCACCGTCCAAGTCAGATCCTAATCAAGCCAAACCCAAACTGATCATTAACACACCCACCCACCCACCCGCCTTATTCCCGTTGCGTCAGCCGAGGCTTAACATGCCGTGAGAAACAATTCAATGTATTCGATTCTAAAGCAGACGACGCAACATTTCGACGCGGATTCATTAGTTAAAAATAGCGCGTTAAGCCTCGGAACAGACATCGAGAATAAAGTGGATTAGCTGGTCAAGACCCTTAAGCCCCAAATTGAACCTTGTCCGAAACTAAGACGTATCTAATCCGAAACTAAGACGTACCTAATCCGAAACTAATCCCAAAACTAAGCCGAACCTAATCCGAAACTAAGCCGAACCTAATCCGAAACTAAAGCGAACCTAATCCGAAACTAAAGCGAACCTAATCCGAAACTAAGCCGAACCTAATCCGAAACTAAGCCGAACCTAATCCGAAACTAAGCCGAACCTAATCCGAAACTAAGCCGAACCTAATCCGAAACTAAGCCGAACCTAATCCGAAACCAAGACGAACCTAATCCGAAACCAAAACGAAACTAATCCGAAACCAAAACGAACCTAATCCGAAACCAAAACGAAACTAATCCGAAACCAAAACGAACCTAATCCGAAACCAAGACGAAACTAATCTGAAGCGTAGCCTACAATAAACTTGTCAAATCGGTTATGACGTAGCACTGACTAAGCCTTGTCAATACCCGAATCTTGTTATTGTTTAAACTTACCGGCCATTTCGGAAGGATGTGGTCTGGGGCCTCGACTGGGGAAGACGATACAGTCGACGATATGACTCAGTTCGGGAACGTCGATGGCCTCGAAAATACGAACGTCGCCCAGTTGCAGGCAAGGGTTCTTGGTCACCATCACCTTACCTGGACATCAACACTCGCGTAAAGGAAAACGAACCATCGACCCAAGTGAAAAGAGAACTTTGTTCCTCAACTTACCAACGTGAACGGTTTTGTGGCTTCTGTCCGCGTTTTCACTGATGTCCGTCGTGAACTGGACAAAAACTTGACCGTATTCCAGAATCCCCGTCTCGTCCATGATGCCAAACATGTTCCTGGCCAGAGAGGGGTCAAGGTCCAGTCGAGCTTTCTCCTTGATACCGTCTAATCAATTAGAAATGTCTTGACCTTAGGCTTGACCGCTTGACCCAGGCTTAGGCGGTCCTTACCGAGAGCGACTCTATGTTGCGCCAATAAGATATTCCTAAAGAAGGCTTCGTTGTTCAGGCCAAATCCGGCGCTGGCCAAGGCCTTGTAATCGATCCCGGGCATGGCGCTGTGCGTCGACAAGTACTTGGCCGCTTTATCGTTGACGAACAACATCTCGGTCAACTCGCGAAGCATTTCTTGTTGCAGATCGAGGAAGACGGCCGCCGGAACCCCTTTCTGATCCAGGATCGTAATCAACTGCTTGTTTAATTGCAGAGCCGCTGAAAAGAGCCAATGACGCACCTGGGCTTAGCCTTGCCCCTTGGCAACCGCGTACACGTCATCTATTTTTAAACGGATCACTCACTGGCGGTACTTTTGCTGACAACTTCGAGTTTGTCGCTGACGTCACAAGGGAATTTGAGTTGGCTTTGTCGGAAAACGATGTCGTATTCTTTCAGAGTTGGATCCAAAGTTAACATCCCTTTGTAACCCGCCAAACGGAACTGGATCGCGCTCGGGACGTAATTGTAACCAACGACTTCCGCCGCCTAAGTTAAGAATGACAAAGAGAGAAGCGCCTAACGTTACCACACCCAGGGCAATCTGATCTCCCTGGGCCCTTAAGTTAGAGTTACGGTAGGGGAAGGCTTAGAAGAAGGTCAAAGAGGGTCAAGTGACCATCTACTACTAACCTGTTTCATGAGATCGAGGGATACGCGTCCAACTCCATCGGAGAAGCAGTAGGGTTTCCCATTGGCCGGGTTACGACCTCCCTCGACGTCGGGGACGGTGGCCACCCTGGAGGAATTGAGGGCCACGGCGACGGTGGGTTCCGTGTGAGAGAAACACTGTCCCATCCTGGCCATGAACTTCGGAACGTTCTTAATGGAACTGAAGTCTCCCATCCACTTGCGAATGGAAGCGGCCGTATTGCCCAGCTCGTCCTTAGCGTACATGTACACTCCGTGGTCCCGGAGTTGCGAATTGGACCAGCCCAAGAACTCGTAATGGCGGTGTCCGATGGTCAATCCTTCCTCCATTTGGTTTAAGATGACGGCGTTGATGTACTCGTCGCTGCAGTAGTTGGCCACGCGACTCAACCGCTGGAACGAGTCGTCGCGGAAGGAGACCCTTAAGGCGTGCGAACACGAAAATTGCCGGATGACGCGGTTCCCGAAGATCTCCTCGGCCGGGTACAGCATCAGACGCGTCGGGGTCACCACCACTCGCCAAACTTTCTTCGTGTTTCGGGGCAAGGCCTCGTGGTCCTTTTCCAGTTTCTCGACGTTTACGTAGTAACTGTGGAACAGATCCAGAATGACTTGTCCGTAATCCAGGATGACGCCTTCGTCCATCAACTGCAGGACTTCCTCCAAGGCCGAGTACAAACAGAACGGACTCTTGCCGGCGCAATTACGCAAGTCGCGCAACAAGTCCTTCATCTCGTCCTGGGCGTTTTGCAACTGGAGGGCGAAGCGCCGCCTGACCAAAGCCGTCAAAGCGTAAGTGCAGTCGAAATGACCAATGTCCAGATCGGGGAATCCTTTGGGGGCGGCGACGTGGCGCGTGTCCATGACGGCGTAGGCGATGCCGCGTTTACCCGAGCGAAAGTGCAGACGCGAGATGACGTTGCGCGCCGTGTACACGTCGGGGACGCCAATGGCCAGACAGTTCGAACGCCCCAAAACGTCCTCGTGAAGACCAGGCACCGTCAGAACGGTTCTGAAAAGAGATGACGAGTCGGGTCGGGTTAAGTAGGTCGTGTTGGGTTCATTATCTCTGACGGCGATCCTGGGGGTGATGACCAAAGTACTTACTGTCCGTAGAAGAGGGGCGCCTTATAAGTCAGAGGATTCAGATCGCGCGTTTTGACGGAGGTCATCTCTTGGCACTCGACGACGGAGGGAGGATTGACCAGTACCAAATAGATGGTCAGTCCGGCCCCCGATCCCTCCGGTTGCGCTTCGACCACCACTTCTCTGACGCCCGAGTACTTATATCGCAGAGCGTACTGTTCATCCACGATGATCTCCCCTTGTTTGGTGTCGTGGAAAAACGAGGCTTCCAGCGATGACACGTGACAACTATCCCCGTCCCCCTCATTGGCCGCCGTTTGAAAATGAGCGTGACACGCGAAATGAGACCAATTCAACAAGGAGCCAAATTTTAAGCTGAAAAAAGGGATGGGCCAACAAATTTTGGTTCAGGATGTAGCAAGCGGAGTAACGATTGGTTAACGCGGACGTACAATGAGATAGGGATTCTTTCGTGGCTGGAATCGAGGCGATAGGCGAAGGCCTTGTCACTCTTTAACAAAATCCAGGGACTGGACTCGGACTTGGCTTCGGCCAATTCCTGATGTCCCATGTAAGGTTTGACTGATTTCAAGGTTTGGGTCCATGCGCGAATAAAGGCCTCGTAGGCCTGATGACTCTCGACGCGATGGAGCGCCCCCGTCACTTTGAAATCGCCTTCCACGAACACCCTTCGAACCGACTCTTGGAAATTGACGCGTTTACCAAAGGACTTCTCGTTCAATGGTTGCAACTGAGTATTTGTCAGCCCCGCTCGCGATAACAGTTTCAATAAAGTTTTATTGCCATCCTTGCAGTAGGCCTCGTCATAAAGCACCATGGTAAATTTTAGACGCATCTACAAATTATTTAGGCTACATTACTAAGCCTTTGACAGCAGCGCCTCACCAGGCGTCTATGACAAGCTCTCAGTAACCAGTGTCAAACTTATGGAACATATCTCATGAACTTATGTTATTATCAGGGTTAATACAACTCTTGGAAAACAACAAATTTCCCTGAGATTTCCATGAGGTTTTTCCCCATATACTTCCCTGAGTTTCCCAGGTTTTTCCCGTATATATGGAGTATTCTATGGGACAAATGTTAACGAAAGAGTGGGGGGGGGGCAAATGTGACTATTACATACTCAAAGGACATCCCCGTATCTCTAATAGAAACAGAGTTATGGTATGTTTGTGAATATTTTGCTTAATTACTCGGCCCCTGTTTGACGAAAATTTCCCTGAATTTTTTGCAAGGTTTTTGTCAACTATTTCCCTGATTTTTCCAGGTTTGTATGAACCCTGTATTACGTAGGTGACCGGGGGGGGGGAGAGTATTAAGGCAAGGGCATGCGCGGGAGGAAATTTGTTTTCACGCTATAGGATAGGCAACTCCCTATCTCCGACGGCAGCTTATTCCGCATTCTAGCTTCGGTTGTCATGACGCGGAGGTCTCTATGTAACGAAGCTATGTGCGTGCTTACAAGGGACGAAAGAAACATCCATGTTCAGGATTTAAATCTAGAGATTTTAGAGAGATGCCGTCGGAGATAGGGAGTTGCCTATCCAGTAACGTGAAAACATAGGCTTAAAGTTTAGGTCGAAAGAGCGGCATATTTGTAATGGAAACACTCCAACTTGACCATATTAACAAGTTAATTAAATATTTCTTACCTTTGAGTTAATAATGTAATGTTAAAACTTCAAATTAAAATGAGGGAATCCTACTATACTCGCATTTTAAAAATTCAATTAAGTAACAGGAACTGCCGAGACGCCACATGACATAATTCCATGTCCCCGTTTCACGTGTACAGCTCGAACGATAACCTATTTTACCGCGTCTCGTGTCAGTAAACTTTTCAAAATTACCTGCAGAAAACTAAGCAGACCATAATATGATACTCGACTTAAAAAAGGGGCTGCAAATAAGTAACACTCTCAAAATTAGGAGATCGATACCCCCTATTAAAGCTGCATCTATCACATTATTTCCGCTCTTAATTATTGATTTGAAATTAATAATTTGATCCCGAGAATCAGTAACCCCACTTCTTGAATTCAAAAACTAGTTAAATCAATGAATAAACATGTTGTGGAAGCATCAATTTCCAAAGCGTGATGGAGTGGGCTGTGCCCAGACCGATGGGTAGAGAGCTTATCGTCTGCTACTAATTACGCTTCCGGCTAAGCCTTGCTCTCTGTCACTTGACGTTCATTTTGACATTTTCTTGTGGTCTAATGAAATCAAACTGATTTATTTAACAATGGCATCGGGTACGAAGAAAAAATGGGTGGCACCTTCATTCGACGATGACGTCATGATAATAGAAAGCGCCGTTAACGAAAAAAGTCGTAAACGTCCCGCTGAAGAAAGCTCCTGGAAGTTGCGACCAATGACCACTAAAAGTGTCAGAACTAAAATATCGGAGGACATTTCTTGGCTGGAACGATTCGAACCGAAAACTAAAAAAGAACTGGCCGTTAATAACAAAAAAGTGGAGCAAATTGAAACGTGGCTTTTAAGCAAATTCAATAATAGTAGAGGTGGTGGTAAGAGTTCGGCAATCTTGATTTTAACGGGACCGAGCGGAGCTGGAAAAACAGCCACCCTCAAAGTTCTGTCCAGGGAACACGGCTTCGAGATTCGCGAATGGGAAGACCCCACGAAACTAGCCGACGAATGGAAAGTTGACGGACCAGAATTAACCAATCAGACAACTGCCTTCAACAATTATCTGTTTCGAGCCAGCAGATACACTAATCTTCTCAAGGATGACAATCTCAATGGCCAAAAAGCATCTGGGTAAGTGTCTGCAAGAATATTTCGGGGGACATTGCAACAATAGGTCGGTCGGGGGGCATTTGCAACCAATAGGTCGGGGGACATTTGCAACCAATAGGTCGGTCGGGGGACATTTGCAACCAATAGGTCGGTCGGGGGACATTTGCAACAAATAGGTCGGGGGAATTTGCAACCAATAGGTCGGGGGACATTGGCAACAGTAGGTCGGGGGGCATTTGCAACCAATAGGTCGGGGGACATTTGCAACCAATAGGTCGGGGGGCATTTGCAACCAATAGGTCGGGGGGCATTTGCAACCAATAGGTCGGGGGGCATTTGCAACCAATAGGTCGGGGGGCATTTGCAACCAATAGGTCGGGGGGCATTTGCAACCAATAGGTCGGGGGACATTTGCAACCAATAGGTCGGGGGACATTTGCAACCAATAGGTCGGGGGACATTTGCAACCAATAGGTCGGTCGGGGGACATTGGCAACCAATAGGTCGGTCGGGGGACATTGGCAACCAATAGGTCGGTCGGGGGACATTGGCAACCAATAGGTCGGTCGGGGGACATTGGCAACCAATAGGTCGGTCGGGGGACATTGGCAACCAATAGGTCGGTCGGGGGACATTGGCAACCAATAGGTCGGGGGACAGTGGCAACCAATAGGTCGGGGGACATTTGGAACAATAGGTCGGTCGGGGGACATTTGCAACCAATAGGTCGGTCGGGGGACATTTGCAACCAATAGGTCGGTCGGGGGACATTTGCAACCAATAGGTCGGGGGACATTGGCAACAGTAGGTCGGGGGACATTGGCAACAGTAGGTCGGGGGGCATTTGCAACCAATAGGTCGGGGGGCATTTGCAACCAATAGGTCGGGGGACATTTGCAACCAATAGGTCGGGGGGCATTTGCAACCAATAGGTCGGGGGGCATTTGCAACCAATAGGTCGGGGGGCATTTGCAACCAATAGGTCGGGGGGCATTTGCAACCAATAGGTCGGGGGGAATTTGCAACCAATAGGTCGGGGGACATTTGCAACCAATAGGTCGGGGGACATTTGCAACCAATAGGTCGGTCGGGGGACATTGGCAACCAATAGGTCGGTCGGGGGACATTGGCAGCCAATAGGTCGGTCGGGGGACATTGGCAACCAATAGGTCGGTCGGGGGACATTGGCAACCAATAGGTCGGTCGGGGGACATTGGCAACCAATAGGTCGGTCGGGGGACATTGGCAACCAATAGGTCGGGGGACAGTGGCAACCAATAGGTCGGGGGACATTTGCAACAATAGGTCGGTCGGGGGGCATTTGCAACCAATAGGTCGGGGGACATTTGCAACCAATAGGTCGGTCGGGGGACATTTGCAACAAATAGGTCGGGGGAATTTGCAACCAATAGGTCGGGGGACATTGGCAACAGTAGGTCGGGGGGCATTTGCAACCAATAGGTCGGGGGACATTTGCAACCAATAGGTCGGGGGGCATTTGCAACCAATAGGTCGGGGGGCATTTGCAACCAATAGGTCGGGGGGCATTTGCAACCAATAGGTCGGGGGGCATTTGCAACCAATAGGTCGGGGGGCATTTGCAACCAATAGGTCGGGGGGCATTTGCAACCAATAGGTCGGGGGACATTTGCAACCAATAGGTCGGTCGGGGGACATTGGCAACCAATAGGTCGGTCGGGGGACATTGGCAACCAATAGGTCGGTCGGGGGACATTGGCAACCAATAGGTCGGTCGGGGGACATTGGCAACCAATAGGTCGGTCGGGGGACATTGGCAACCAATAGGTCGGTCGGGGGACATTGGCAACCAATAGGTCGGTCGGGGGACATTGGCAACCAATAGGTCGGGGGACAGTGGCAACCAATAGGTCGGGGGACATTTGCAACAATAGGTCGGTCGGGGGACATTTGCAACCAATAGGTCGGTCGGGGGACATTTGCAACCAATAGGTCGGTCGGGGGACATTTGCAACCAATAGGTCGGTCGGGGGACATTGGCAACCAATAGGTCGGTCGGGGGACATTGGCAACCAATAGGTCGGTTGGGGGATATTTGCAACCAATAGGTCGGTTGGGGGACATTTGCAACAATAGGTCGGTCGGGGGACATTGGCAACCAATAGGTCCAATAAGTCTGGGACATTGGCAACCAATAGGTCCAATAAGTCTGGGACATTTGCAACAATAGGTCCAATAAGTCTGGGACATTCGCAACAATAGGTCCAATAAGTCTGGGACATTCGCAACAATAGGTCTGGGACATTTGCAGCAATAGGTCCAATAGGTCTGGGACATTTGCAACAATAGGTCCAATAGGTCTGGGACATTTGCAACAATAGGTCCAATCGGTCTGGGACATTTGCAACAATAAGTCGGGGACATTTGCAAGAATGAGTCGGGGACATTTGCAACAATAGGTCTGGGACATTTGCAAGAATAAGTCGGGGACATTTGCAAGAATGAGTCGGGGACATTTGCAACAATAGGTCTGGGACATTTGCAACAATAGGTCTGGGACATTTGCAACAATAGGTCTGGGACATTTGCAAGAATAAGTCGGGGACATTTGCAAGAATGAGTCGGGGACATTTGCAACAATAGGTCTGGGACATTTGCAACAATAGGTCTGGGACATTTGCAACAATAAGTCGGGGACATTTGCAAGAATGAGTCGGGGACATTTGCAACAATAGGTCTGGGACATTTGCAACAATAGGTCTGGGACATTTGCAACAATAGGTCTGGGACATTTGCAACAATAGGTCTGGGACATTTGCAACAATAGGTCTGGGGCATTTGCAAGAATAAGTCGGGGACATTTGCAAGAATGAGTCGGGGAGATTTGTAACAATATTGTTGTGAATGGAAATTTGGCACTGTCCTTGAAAATGATCTTTTCAGGAAGCGAATTCTACTTGTAGAAGAAATCCCGAACATTTTCTACAAAGACGCGTCAAATTTGCACTCGTCTTTGAGAAAATTCCGTCAAACATCTCTATGTCCCGTAATATTTATTATATCGGACTCTGGCAATTCGGGTCAGCACCACAACTCGGAACTAACTCTCTTCCCCAAAGACATTCAAGAAGAATTGGGGGCGACGGTCATCAACTTCAACCCGGTCACTTCGCTGTCCATCTCGCGAACGCTCTTGACCATTTTAAACGCGCTTTTCCCCAAACAAAACGTTCAAAGCTACAAACCAGACGCGAATAAATTGGCCGAATCTTGTCAGGGCGATATTCGCGGCGCCGTCAACGCCCTACAACTGACCTTGGGTCAACAAAGTTCGCGACCTCATAACAAGGGAAAAATAAAGAGTTTCGGCCATAAAAATTCCTCCCTGGTTTTGTTCCATTCATTGGGCAAAGTTTTGTATTGCAAACGGCAACCCGATCAACGCGAACCCAAACTTCCAACGCATTTGACCAAAATGACGCGTGTCCCTTTGAAAGAAGTCCCCGAAACTATTTTCGAGCGGACTTTGATCACGGCGGAGGGTTACGTCCAATTTCTACACGAAAATTACTTGGACTTTTTCCCCACCACCCAGATGGACAGAGCGGCCAATGGCGCCGAGGTTTTCAGTCAAATCGACTCTACCCTCCTTTCGGATTGGTCAGTCCGCGATCAGGTGACCGATTACGTCCCCTCCATCGTCACGCGCGCCCTCATGTTCAACTTACCCGGCGGTGACGTAAAAGCGTCCAGTCGCGCATTGCACCATTTTCGCAAAGCGAAATTCTACTTAAATCGCAAAGAAATCAACTCTCGTTTGAGTCGAATTCGGGCTCAGTTTCAATGTCACCATTTGGGTTTGGGTCGCGACCTCGAAACGACCTTGATTCCTTACCTGGGGATGATCCGTCCCGCCGGTTTGACGCGTGCGCAGCTCGACCTCAGCGCCTCCTTGACCAATTTTAACGCCAAAAATCATCATGATTCCAACCCCAACTGGACAATGAACGTCGAGACCAACGAGACCAAGTCCACGACCTTCGACGGAGTTTCTACGACGTTGGAGGCTGAAGATCCGCGAGAGTTCAATATTGAAGAAGTTTAATTAAAAGATTCGAGCGCTTGGAATGGTTCAAATACGTCACGTGACATGTTTGAACCATTTGATTAATTGCGAAAACCTTAATTAACAAAATTACGTTTATTCTTTTTTAAATTTTATTTGAAAAACTTTTGGTATAAACTTTGTAAGTTCCACTTTGGATTGTATTTGAATAAAAACGCGTCATCAGAACTGGGTGTGTTTGTACATTATAGTAATTTCAAGTCGACTAGTTTTAAAATGTCTTTACAAATAAAAGTTAATTAAAATTAAGAAGAATTAATAATATTATTATTATTATTAGGAATTAAAAAATTTCTCGAGAGTTATATTGGTCAGTCTTTGTCCAAGCCTCTAGATTTTACAAGGCACAAACGTAAGGCGAAGTGAATTAGCTTTCAAGATCTATTGGCTGTACAGTATTACCCCTACTTGTTCAGAGTTACCCCCCCCCCCTCCCCTAGTCACACACACGATGCTGTGATGAAAAATATAAAGTAAGTTTCGATTATCGATGGCTGTTCAGAGTTACCCCACCTAATCCTTAAAAATGACGCCGCCTTTTGAGCTCCAACGACTGTTCAGAGTAACCCGACCTAATCCTTACACACAGTGCCGCGTTTCGAGCTCCGACGACTGTTCAGAGTTACCTTAAATTGGTTCGCGTCACCCTGGATTAGAAGTGAACCTGTTCAGGATTACCACGCGTAGTCCATCCATAGACGTACCAAATGGGGGTGGGGGTTTAGGCTGTTCAAAATGAGCCCAACTTGTTCAGAGTTGCCCCTCCTGTTTCATTTCCGCGTCCTGATATTAAATCGGGGCTTTCCAAAACGCGATTGACGAAATTGGAGATGTTGGCGCGCGAGAAACTGTCACTCGAATCTTCACTGCCAAAGGAATTGTCCTCGAATTTGAAAGGTGCTGGCAATGTTTGCTCGGAATTTCCTTCCGGTAAGTAATTAGCGACAAAATTAGGTAAAGGCCCCGATTGTTCCAACAAATTGGGATTGTTGTTGGCGTTTCGGGTACTGTTCCTCAAAATGTCCAGCATTTGTTCCACTTTGGCGCAGTCGCCAGAATCGTTGGCGTTTAAAAATTGATCTAAAATGTTACTGAATTCGTCTACCGGAGGAGGAGATTGTTGGGGCTCAAGGGGTTCCGCATTTTCACCCTTTGAAAATGAATTTAAATTTTGGCCTACTGGCCAGGCACTTGGGTTTTGTACTAAAACGCTCGCGTTTGGACTTTGGACAAAGGTTTCGTGCACGAAATTTGAGTTTTCAAAGTTTTGGGCGACATTGTCGAGGGCGAAGTTGGAGCTTTCTTCAACAGATTTTTGGGCGAAATTTGAGCTTTCTTCAACAGTTTTTTGGGCGAAGTTGGAGCTTTCTTCAACAGATTTTTGGGCGAAATTTGAGCTTTCTTCAACAGTTTTTTGGGCGAAGTTTGAGCTTTCTTCAACAGTTTTTTGGGCGAAGTTTGAGCTTTCTTCATTAGATTTTTGGGCGAAACTCGAGTTAAACTTCAAGGCAAATTGGCTCCAATTTTGAGGAAAATCGGGGCTTAACAAGTTCTTCGTTAGACTCGAGTCAAAGTTCGAGGCGCTTCCGACATCATGGGATAAATTGGGGTCATCCAATTGGACCGATTCAAATTTCAAGGCACCTGGCTTTTTATCCATTAAATTTTGCTCTTGGACGTATTCGGCTAAAATGGGCTCGCGTTTCAAGGCACTAGCGACGTCAAATGTCAAATTTTGACCCAAATTCGACTTTAGGTCATTGTAGTTCAGTACTGGGCCACTTTGGTCCAAATTTCGATTTGATTCGAATTCGAGTGTTGAATTGGAGGAATGGTTTTTAAGTTGGGTTTCGGGAGCATTCTGAACGCGAACGGGGGAACCCACTTGGTCAGAACCCAAAGAGGACAAAACTTTGCAAGGTTTTTGTCTCCGGATTTCATTGGTGAACGAGGTCAAGCTCTCGTCGCTGGCGAACCCGTTTGAGGCGCTGGACTCGTCGCTTTGGGAGCTAAGAGGGTCGCCGCCGCTGTGTCGCTCTAATTCGCTGACGATGCCAAACTGCTCGATGACGTCGTAGATGCATTGCAAGTTTTCCTTCTTCCTGATAAAGGCTTGATGTCTGGGACCGTTGGTGTGGCGCTCGTACGAACTGAAGTTGGTGTTGCAACACTGGCAGTAGAAACGACGGGCCACGCCCCCCGCTTTTCGCGGACCTCCTACTTGTTTGGCCGCGCCAAAAACTAAAAAAAGCGGACAATAGAAGAAGGATGTATCATCTTAATACAGATGGGTAACTATCGCACTGTGCTAAGGTGAATTCAAATGGTACTACAGTGTTGCCGCAGATGTTTTCATTTCAAAATTCCCTGACTTTTCCAGGTTTTCCTTGACCATCTAAAACAATTTCCCTGACCATCTAAAGCCAATTTCCCTGATCAGTTTTCAAACTTAGTTGAAACTATTATTAAGTAATTAATAAAACTTTACTAGGAACTATCAGAAACGGTTAATGCATGGCCTATAGAAGGATATCATTGTCCCGTATTTGATTGAGGTGGTCCGCCTAGGGGGCCCCTGACTACACATTCCCAAGTCAATATGCAACGGAAATTCCCTGACTTTTTACACCTTTTTCAAATTCCCTGACTTTTCCAGTTTTTCTAGGTACTGTGGCAACCCTGTACTAAATCCTCAGCTATCAAATGGGCACAAACCTTGATTGTCTTGACGAGGGGGAACAAAAACCCACATGCGCATGCGCCTTGGCAAATAGTTAAACAGCGCTAATAGAGAACTATTTAACGCGTATGTGATTCGGTTTAGTAACCATGCTATAATAAAAGTTAATTCTGATGATGTTGGGAAGGATCACGTTACAATTATCAGGCCCCGCTTTGTACTTGGTACACTTCTCTCGAAGGAGAGATGAATTATATACTTCTGATGGGGTTTTTGGTTTTCTTACCTTTATTGTTGTTCTTGATGCTTTCAATTTGAGGCGAGGAACTGTGAAGAAGCGTGGTATTTTTGCCCTCTTTGGTGGTCTTGGGTTTGGCGGCGCTCGAGAGTGCAGCAGGCGTCTCTTTGCCGAGTTCTTTGTCGTTGAAGGGACTTCCGTTGCGCGTCTGGGTGCAGACTCGGATATTGGGGTAACTGGGCAAGTTCTTGTAGATGGGACACTTGTTGCGTTTCACCGACTCCACTTTGACAAAGTATTTCTTCAGGTAGGTGACGGGCGTCGTCTTATCACTCATCACCCCGCGACCCACCGTCCCAGCTCGAGATGGAAACCCTGCTTTGCTTTTGGACGCCGACTTACTAGGGCTGAATCAAATACCATCATTAGTCCTCCTAAAGCCAGTGAAAACTAAGCTAAAAGAAAACTAAGCTAATATCTTTCAAAGGCTATTTTATAATCAGTGTAGCTAAATTACTCGGCCCTTGTTTGTCGTTAGCCCTACGTTTTTACTATGTTTAGATGGGGAACAAATAGGACTATAACATATTCAAAGGGTATCCTCGAGGTACGGGCCTCCAAAGTTGGGTGTGATGCTTTTCCGATGGCATGTTTCTTTACGTTTTGCTTAAGTACTCGGCCCCAGTTTGTCGTAGCCCAAAGTTTTTAGTATGGTTAGATGGGGGACAAATTGGGCTATAACATACTCAAAGGACATCCGCGTATCTCTACTAGAAAAAGAGTTACGAGCCTCCAAAGTGTATTTTCAAAAATCAAAAGTAACCTCCTAACAATAAGTGAGACAAAAAATAAGTTGACGACGATATTGAGGTAGCCTCAAGTTTAAAGTATCCTTGTATGGGGAGCAAAGAGTACTATAACATATCCAAAGGAGATCCCCGTATCTCTAATAGAACGAGAGTTATGAGCCTACAAAGTTCAGTGCTAAAATCATAAGTAACATAGCAAATAAAGGTGAGAAGATACCATACGTTGACGAACATTTTGCTTAATATCTCGGCCCCTGTTTGTCGTAGCCCAAAGTCTTTAGTATGGTTGGATGGGGGACAAATTGGACTATAACATACTCAAAGGACATCACCGTATCTCTTGTAGAAACAAAGTTATGGGCCTGCAAAGTTGGGTCTAATGCTATTCCTATGGAGGGGTTTGATTGTTTACGTATTGCTTAATTACTCGGCCCCTGTTGGTCGTAGCCCTATGTTCTTAGTATGGTTGGATGGGGGACAAATTGGGCTATAACATACTCAAAGGACATCCCCGTATCTCTACTAGAAACAGAGGTACAGGCCTCCAAAGTTGGGTGTGAGGCTTTTCCTATGGAGGGGGAATGTTTGTTAAGGTCAGATGGCATGAGGTTGACAACAACCCTTTAGACCATAGTTATCATTTGTGATAACTGGTTTTAAAAGTTCAGGAATTGGCCCCATTGTTAACTTAGGTATAAAGTAATGCTGCTAGGTCCATTGGAAAGATCATGAAAGGGGATTGGGGGGGAGGGGGGTTCGTGGTGAGTTAGATTACCCCTTCTTATGCCAACCCTTATAGAGTAATGTCAGTTGTAGGTATGCAAACGTCATACCACCCTTCTATTTCTTAGCTCAGTGTCATCCCCCCCTACCACGCGTGTAAAGTACCCCCCCTCTTACAAAAGCACGCGCTTAGAGGGAGGGGTACACAGTCTACAGGCCCTGTGTTCAGGTACAATATATACCTTACATATGGTGTGATAATTACCCCTTATCACACCATGTATATGACAAATTACTGCTAAATGATCACACCACATATATGGCAAATTACTGCTAAATGATCACACCATTTATATGGGAAATTACTGCTAAATGATCACACCATATATGTGGCAAATTACTGCTAAATGATCACACCACATATATGGCAAATTACTGCTAAATGATCACACCATGGATATGGCAAATTACTGCTAAATGATCACACCACATATATGGCAAATTAGTACTAAATGAGCACACCATATATGTGGCAAATTACCACTACTTTATGAAACTAATTGCAGCTAAATGACTAGAGCATATTTATTGAATTAGCGGCAAAGTGGAAATAAAGCAAAGTGGGTGAAATTACCTTTTAATTTGGCAGCAAATCATCTTAAGAAAGGCCAGGAAATTATTCAACTTCCAGATGGCTTGTCCCCACAATTTGGCCTTATTGAAGACATTAACGACTGACGACTTGGGGCTGCTCTTCTTGCCACTCGGGATGGCAGCTAAGGCTGACAAGTTCCTGCTTCTAGCACTGATTAACAAGGAGCTACTCCCCCCTGACATTTTACCCCCACCACCATTATTGGACTCCGAATCTGGCATTTCGGGCCAAACAAGTTCGTCCGTTATGACGCAGGTCACCTCTTGCCCGAAAAACGATTCCAAGCGTCCCCCCAGCCTCTCAATGTCCTCTTTAATCCTTTTCTCATTGGACAAACACTTCCGAGTCACGCTTAAGAAGAACACGTGGTTTTTAAAACATTTCAGCGGCGCTTTATTCGGCGTAGCTTTACCATCGCGCGCTTCTTCCACGCGTTTCAACATTTCGCGTAAAAACCCCGAGTTAATTCGAGTCGATTCGTTAAGAAAACTAGAATTGCTCAATTTTGGATTTCTCACACATGATTTTGGTGGCCCTAAGCCTTGGCTAATTTTACGTTTAGCAACCGGCTTTTTCTTTGTTTCCGACATTTTAAATTAATAAACGCTTCCGGAATCTTTTAAATTTATATTTTCCAGTACTTACGTAGTTAAAATTAAGTTTAATTTTGATTTCACGCCACTTTAATTAACATGTTATGTTTCGCCAGTCGCCACACGTGACACGACACGACCAAAGTTCTTTGGACACGACATGCTCGACCAAACCAATTTACCAAAGAATAAAAACATGAAGCAGACGATACCAGGAAATGCCGCCAAAATTTTCTAGGCAGCATTGGAGCAATATTATAGGATACGAAGATGTATTAAAGTAATTTTAGATGAACTTTCATTCCTACTCTAACAACATTACTCCATGGAAAACGTCCTAAATTATCAGCGGGAAATTCGAACAATTAACGCGTGGTTCTACGAGGAAAAGTAGATTAACTTCAGTCTTCGGTTCTGGCGAAACTTTTATGAAAGACTTAGGCCTATTTCGACGTATTTAATGTCCAGTAATTTCTGTCTTCCAAGTACTAGCGTCGTATGAACAGGGCCAGAAATAAGAAAAATTTCTTATAGGATATGTGTCCAGTGGCAGTGACCCCCTATTTTACTGGAAAATTTATAGGACATTGTGGCTGGAGTGTGCCAAAATAGTGTCGCTTCTCCATAGTCAAGGCATCAAAACTTCGGAAAACTTATTGGTCAAACTGTCCAGTGACCGCCTTAGTTTTAAAAAGAGTTATGGGACATTTTAAAATTTTATTGGACAATGTCCACTGTCCTGTGCTTATTTCCGGCCCTGCGTATGAACCCCCTAGTCTGAAAATTACGTGGTTACATAGCCAACTTCATCACGCACGGATGAGCGCGTGATCGAATGTGCTATGGTGAATGTAGGCGACAAAAAAATAGCCAAGTCTTAATTGAAAATTTTGTATATTTTTAATTAATATTTTGTTGTTTCTCACTTATCGGGGGGGGGGGGAGGGTGTTAGGATTTTTAAAATTACATTTAATTGTTGGGGATCTAGTTTAGTTTTTGGGAATGTAAATTGTTAACTAACGTTCTTCTCACTATAATGGTTACGCAAAAATAAAAGACACAAAATGTGACACTGAGATTGCTTCTTAAGTAAATATATATATATATATACGAGAGGGAAAAGCCTTTCAGAGGTCAAAAGGTCACAAATACAGAGCCCTTTTGTTTTTCATTGAAAAAAGAACCCAATTGCCAAATAAAATAAATTTTCAGAGCTCCCAATTTTTGATCGAATTTTTTAAGGCTTAGCGATGACGTGACGCGTTCGTGACGTCATCAACTCCTTCGAGCGAAAAATATCATTTTTGTAAATTTTCAAAATCATTACGTCGCTTTTCAATTCATTAAAACTGCGCTGTAAAACATTTCTAGCGATTTAAGAGTTATTTCTAGAAAATTAGCGAATATATTGGTTGTTGTAATAAGGATAATTGGGGCAGGGAAATCGGTGGACACGCTAACTGTGGAACGACTAAGGTCCGGGGGGACGCTAGAAAATGGGGGAGGAATACACGGTAAAATGGTGGCCGGTCTGCCTAATTCGTCTGACGTAGACCGGCCGCCATTTTCCCGAGTATTCCTCCCCCATTTCTAACGTCCCACCGGACCTGAGTCGTTTCGCAGTTAGCGTGTCCACCCATCTCCCTATCAGATTACTCATCCACCCCCATCATCCTTGGTTGTAAGACTAGTTGAAAAGGGCACGTTAAAAATTGAGAATTAGAATGCCTAGATGATGATTTGGTGACGTAACAGTCTTGTAAATTAAATATATACAGTTTGTTCCGCAAAGGGTTAAAGGACCGAAGTAAAGTTAGTTCTATGGGCTCTAAATCCACCTTATTCCCTATCGCTGGAAAATATGCTTATGCCGGGATTCCTGGAGGGGAGTAACGGGGGAAGAAATTAGTCTGTCGTCTGCTACAAAGGCCAAAAATGTAATGTAGCAGACGACAGATGAGTTTCTTCCAGTTACTCTTCTCCACCAAGGATAATGGGGGAGGAATTGGTAATTTTTCAATAAGGGCTACAAACGAACCAATCACAATCGAGTCAGACTATTCCTCCCCCATTTTTGTCGTCCCACCCAACCTGAGCCGTTCCACACTTAGCGCGCAGGCCTATTTCTCTCAGATTTCGCATCCCCTACCCATCACCCGTGCCTCCACGAATTCCCGGAATAAGCCTAACTTCCCGTGGATTTATTTCCCATTGAACCATCCCACTCACTTACGTCCCGTAATAAACCTCTCTTTTTGGAACACCTTGTACATTTTTGTGTTTTTTGGTTCAATTGCGTTAAAACAAAAACTACGACAACTAAAACTGAGTGATCAAAAAATAATGACGTAATAGCCACCGCGAGTATAATAATACAAAATGAAGCCGCTTCCGTTCTATGGTGAGCGGCCACCGAGCTCCCAACTAACTCATCTCTCAAAAACAATTCAAAAAGTTTAAAAAATATTTTCGTAGGTAAAATAATTGTCTAGCTGCACTCAAAGCATTGGCGGCACTCGAACGCACCGAGTCAACAAAAAACAAGCGTTAGCCAATGGGGGGGGGGGGAACAACGCAACGCGTCCTTCTTAAAAGATTCTCAAAAGAGCAACAACTCGAAGTAAATATTTTAACCCAAAATGAAATTTTGATTCCGCGGCCGCCTTCAAGAAGACTATAATTAATTAACCGGAATTATTATCACTTAAGTCGTGTATAGTCTTGGCTTCGAAAATTAATTAACAAAGAAAAAAAAATCGATTCTTGATTAATTACCGCTTTACAAACAAACAAACAAACAAACAAAGATGAGATTATTAAATGAGTAAAGAAAACAAGTTGTAACTCGCGTCATTATCAACAAACCAACCAACATCCACCTTATTCCCGATGCGTTTAATTAAATTTCGACTCTGAAGCAGACGACGCGTCATTTTGACTCCGATTTGTCAGTTCAAAATGGCCGCCCGTTAAGCCCTGACCCACACACACACACGTGACATGGGCAACGATATTGTATGCTAAGGCTTAACGCGAGGTTCTTTTTAATTGACAAATTCTGGTTAATAAAGCAGACGACGCTTTTTTTTTCATTTTGACCCCGATCTGTCAGTTAAAGATGCCCGCGCGTTAAGCCTCCTCAATCCACCTTATTCCTAATCTTAACGAGTGAATTAGGACTCTGAAGCAGACGACGCGTCATTTATTAACTCCGATTTGTCAGTTCAAAATGGCTCCCCGTTAAGCCTCCTCAATCCACCTTATTCCTGACGAGTGAATTAGGACTCTGAAGCAGACGACGCGTCATTTATTAACTCCGATTTGTCAGTTCAAAATGGCCGCCCGTTAAGCCTTGGCATCGGGAATAAGGCGGATACAAAAACGCCTTCGCTCTGAACAAACAAATGCAAGTTGACACGACCAACCTAATTATAATCTAAACATTTCTTCCCCGTCATGATTAGCGGCGTCTAATTAGCAGACGACGGTTTCTAACTAAAAAGTAATTAAATACCTTTCTTGAATATTGTGGCTCGGAAAATGGAGAACGAAACAAGCCGTCGCGCGCACACCCACCCACCTCAACAGCGAATTAAACGAAACCAAGTCACCCGGCGGAAGGACGCCATTGTTTAAGATTGGCGTAATCAGTTGCGCCAGTGAGTGACGTCAGCGATTGTACAACAAAGCGCGGGCGCGATTGGCTAAAACAAGCTGCTTGCTCACTCGACACTAACTCTTTGCGCGTTGATACACCCTCCCTTTAAACTCGAGGTTGTGGAGGTGGTGGCGCTAGTGACGTCACAAGATAAATTTGATCCAATTAATTTGACCCGCTGCTGGTCATTCAGTTCAGTTCTACTTCAGTTCGCGTTTGTTCAAGAATTCAAAATGGACGTTGGTCTTTCTTTCTTTCTTTCTTTCTTTCTCTTTTATATGGGGTGGGGGCGGGGGACTGAAGGGTCAAGGGGTGGGGCGGGGGCGTGTTAAAAAATTAGACGAGTCCTTCGAGTACTTTGGTGGCGCTTTGGCAGGCGAAGACGAGATGGTAGTAGACGCGTTCGTAGAGTTTCTCCACTTGGGAGTGTTTGCTCTGTGACTGTTGTTGCTTGTTGTTGGGGTCATCGCCGCCGTCGCCCTCTAGCGGGAAAATGCCCCAACTGTTGGACGTGGCCGGCGTGAACAACAAATCGTGAAGAGAAGAGTCGGAAATCTCCGATTCAATGGCGGATTTTCTGAGAGACCAAATATTATATTGACGCTCCCATTTTCAACACGCCAATTATTTATTCGCGATGCTCTTGGCAAGGCTTAGCGAACTCTACCAACTCTTGGCAAGGCTTAGTTAGCGAGACTACCAACTCTAACTCAAATTGCTCTTTATCGGAAAGCGCGAAATTCCAACAGAAAACGCGATTACTTGATAAGATACTCGTTAAACCTCGCCAGTTAAAGACGTTAAGCCTTGCCAGTGGCATCGGGAATAACCCGTCAAATTCTACCCCATTCTAAAGATATTAAGTAACGAGCTATGACGTGCGCATTCCTCTAACTAACACGATTATTTGATAAGATACTCGTTAAACCTCGCGTGGGTTAAAGCGAGCGCGTGCGTTAAATACGTTAAGCCTTGCCAGAGGCATCGCGATTAACCCGGGAAATTCTACCCCCTCTAAAGGTAAGTAACGAGCTTTGACGCGTGCATTCCTCTAACTAGTGGTTGTGCGGAATGGTGACGCGTCTGAATGGTGTGGTCTACTCTCTACTTACTGAGTGGGTACTTGCCGTCTTATGTTAATGGGATCCACGAAGATCCTCTCCAGGATCAACAACTGGTCATTGATGCGACGGATTGTCATTGGACTGAAACCAACGATAACAATCGTAATAAGTTACGCGCACGCGTCAATTACAATTAAACTTAAGTGGTCTTACTCTGAAAGGTCAAGTTTCTCTTGATTCTCGTGAAATTTGACGGCGGCGGCTGTGAACCCTTGAACCGCGCTATCCAAAGCGGCTATCAATAATGCGTTAAATATTATTAGCCGAGGCTTAGCGATTAATGTCACTAAGCCTTGGCAAACTAAACAAAGCCCCCCATAGGTTACAGTTCAAAGGGGAGGGGCCACTTCTGACGTGAAACCATTAAAGATAATGTGTCTAGGCTAGGGTTAATGTGGGATTTGCATATTTTTATTAGCCAAGGCTTAGCTATTATTGTCACTAAGCCTTGGCAAACGAATCCGGATTGACAAAGCCCCCCATAGGTTAAGGTTCAAAGGGGAGGGGCAGCGTCTGACGCCAAGCCATTAAAAATAATGTGTCTAGGCTAGGGTTAATGCGGGATTTGCATATTTTTATCAACCAAGGCTTAGCGATTAATGTCACTAAGCCTTGGCAAACGAATTCGGATTGACAAAGCCCCCCATAGGTTACGGATCAAAGGGGAGGGGCCGTCTGACGCGAAGCCATTAAGGGGTTAATGTAAAAGGACTTACATATGTCAACGTCGAGGGCTTCCCGCTTGAGTAAGGGCGTGAGTCTCGTTTGGACGGCAATTGAGAGATCGCGCAGATGCTGCGCGTAGTCAATCAGGTTGAACGGGATGAAAAGGGAGTCGGACACGTCGCGAATCAACTCCCCCAAGACCTTGGCCACCGCCGCGTGAACCTGTCAACAATGACACACACCAATGGTCAATGGTCAGCCCACCCCATCTAATAGAGACTGACCTTGAAGGTTGGATCGACGAATTTCTCGATGGCCTCGAAAGTGTCGTACTGCGAGTGATAAAGAGGGTAGGCCACTTTGGTCAACTGATAATCGTTGACGTAAGCAATGTCCACCGTCGGGACAC
The DNA here is from genome assembly GCF_054372755.1 of Phalangium opilio. Lineage (NCBI taxonomy): Eukaryota > Metazoa > Arthropoda > Arachnida > Opiliones > Phalangiidae > Phalangium > Phalangium opilio. The sequence goes on along the minus strand of NW_028324166.1, from coordinate 108,285 downwards.
CAATCTGCTTCATGTAACGCACGTTACGATTCTTCTTAGGGTTGACGTTGACCCTAAAGCCGGAAAGCCCGGGGGAAAGGTTAAAGGTCATAGGAGACGCGAAAGAAGAAAGGGGGGGGTCACGCTTACTTGGGTCTCTTTTTCAACATGGCGGCGTGCATGTACACTTCGTGCAGCTTCTTCTTCTTCTCGCTTTCTTTTTCAAGCGGCATATCGTAGACGTCAATGACGAATTCGTCTAAACAATAAGACCCGACTTTCACAATGACGTCACTAACCGCGCGCGCTTCGATAAGAAGACGAAGACGTACCATTATCGGTTCCATCTTGGGAGTATTCCGGGAAGAGAAGAGTCGAGGTATTGCGGTTGTCGGGGAAAGTGGCCACCCAAGTGTCGTAAATGCTACGCGCCCCTTCCAGGTCGTCGTCGCCGCTTCGGGAGAAATCGTGGTCACCGCCGCTCAAGTCCAATTCGTAAGGATTCGGCACCTGAGGACAACAGGAGGGAGGAGCACGTCAAGTACTTGGAACTTATGGTGCGATAAGTACTTGGAACTTAAAGGTGCGATAAGTACTTGGAACTTAAAGGTGCGATAAGTACTTGGAACTTAAGTACTTGGAACTTAAAGGTGTGATAAGTACTTGGAACTTAAAGGTGCGACAAGTACTTGGAACGTATAGGTGCGATAAGTACTTGGAACTTAAAGGTGCGATAAGTACTTGGAACGTATAGGTGCGATAAGTACTTGGAACTTAAAGGTGCGATAAGTACTTGGAACTTAAAGGTGCGACAAGTACTTGGAACTTATAGGTGCGATAAGTACTTGGAACTAATAGGTACAAAGGAACGGGACACGACAGGGACTAACTTACGATTTTGGTAGCGTTAAAGATGGCGCTGAAGAGAAGGGGCGAAGAAGTGGCGGTGATGGACTGATTCTCAAAGACCAAGTCGTCTGCGTTGATATAAACCACCGCCTGTTCCCTCAACATCTTAAAGTTCTCCTAAAAATCAAATAGACACGCGTTAAAAACATCCAGTACGGGACGGAGATAGTCCTGACCTCCATCCACTCGGTGGAACCGATCCACCCGTATTCTTCGGCACCCCAACTGCAGAAAATGATTGTCCGACGCGGCCTCCAACCGTCCTTCAGCAGAATACCAAAGGCTTTGACCAACTCCATCAGAACGGCGGTACCCGCCGCGCTGTCCACCGCCCCGTAAGAAGACGAGTCCCTCTGGGCGCCCACTATGACGTAACGATCTGAAAAGCCACCGAAACCTTCAAGAACTGCCTATTTATGGGGCCAAAGATATGTAATGTCATGTTATATGCTGACCAGGTTCGACTTTTCCCTTGATGTAACCAATGACGTTCTGGATGTTTTTGGGGACGTAGGAACTGTGGATCTCCATGTGGAATTGCCAGAGAGGGTGCGAGAAGTTGGGGCCCAAATGGAAGGACATGTTGCCGCCCCCCGACCACCATTCCTCGGGGGCTTTCTCCCCCGACAACAGGCGCAAGTAGTGCGACGCTTCGTGGAAACTGATGGGTTGCACCGGAAACGGGGCCAACAGAGAGTCGCGCTCGTGCGGGAGCCGATAAGCGTGTTCTGGACAACAACAATATACTGAGGTCATCACTTCCGGTCTAATGGATTAGGGGTTTGGGGGGGGGGGTAACGCACCGGTTGACGGGTATCCGATGGTGGTTGGATCTCCGAGTCCCTCCCACCAGACGGCGTCTTGGATGACGCCGTCTTCGGGCAGCCAGAGGGAGTGGGGGTAAGGGCGGGCGTGGACTTTGGGGGGACAGTAGTCTCCCGGGTCGGGGTACAAGACCAGTCCGGAGACGTTGTACTTTTGTAGATTGTGAACTTGTTGAATGGGGGGGATGTCCAGTTGACGGGCCAAGACGATCTTCTTGCTCAAGTCAATCTTCATCTTTCCCGTGATAAACAACAACTCTTCCTCGCTGGCTCGGTTCACGTAAACCAGACCACCCTACACCAAAACAACACCACCAACTAAATCATGCCTCTATTACCGCTATAATATCCCAATCCGTCTATTATTGGTCTATTATTCAGAATCCGTCTATTATTGTTCTACTACTCCAAATACGTCTATTACTGTTCTACTATTAGTAACCCGTCCATTATTGGTCTACTTTTAGGAAGGCGTCTACTATTAGGGAAGGCGTCTACTTTTGGGAAGGCGTCTACTTCTGGGAAGGCGTCTACTTTTGGGAAGGCGTCTACTTTTGGGAAGGCGTCTACTTTTGGGAACGCGTCTACTTTTGGGAACGCGTCTACTTTTGGAAGACGTCTACTATTGATAAGGCTTCTACTACAGGGAAAGCGTATACTATTGGGATGGCGTCGATTATTAGGGACGCGTCTACTATTGGGAAGGCGTCTACATTTGGGAACGCGTCCATTATTGGGAAGGCGTCTACTCTTGGGAAGCCGTCTACTATATGGAAGGCGTCTACTATATGGAAGGCGTCTACTATATGGAAGGCGTCTACCATAGGGAACGCGTCTACTTCTGGGAAGGCGTCTACATTTGGAAGGCGTCTACTATTGGGAAAGCGTCTACATTTGGGAAGGCGTCTACATTTGGGATCGCGTCTACTATTGGGAAGCCGTCTATTACTGGGAAGGCGTCTACTATAGGGAACGCGTCTACTAATGGGAACGCGCGTCTACTTTTGGGAACGCGCGTCTACTTTTGGGAACGCGCGTCTACTTTTGGGAACGCGCGTCTACTTTTGGGAACGCGCGTCTACTTTTGGGAAGGCGCGTCTATTATTCAGAAAATGTCCGTGATTGGTCCATTATTTTCAATGTAACCAATTTGAAAAAATAGGTCCGATAGGTCTATTACTAACTTGAACCATTCCGCTGGGCGAGTAAGGGCTGTAGCTGAGTTTGGTGGCGTCTTCATCATCCTGATGCGATTCCTTGTGGTTGTCTCCGTTGGAGTTCATGTCAAACTTGGTGTTTCCGTACTCGTCAACTATCTTCAGGCGGTTGGGGTTCGTGGGCGTCGGTGGTTCGGGCAACAAGACGTTGTAGAACTTCCTCTCCACTTTGTCCAATCCGCAGGCGTTCCACAATTCCTCCAGCTCGGAAGCCATCTTCTCGTCAACTTCGCTGCCCGCCGGATGCGCCTCCACACTCAGTTTTCTAATAAATGACGCCACGGTGTCAGGGTTCGTATCTAACCGAGGGACGCGCCAATCCTTACTTAATGTTGTCTTTGATCCGTTGGGCGTCAATAATGTTGAGTAATTTGTCCTGAACATAAGGGTTTTCGTCTCGGACGGCGTTCAAGGAGATGGATAAGTTGGGGATGCATTCCGCGTGGTTAGAGTGAGCGAAAAAACCCACCAAAAGACCCAACAGCGAACAAAACAAGGCCAAAGCGATGCCCCCCACGATCAAATTCCTAAATTAGAATTTATTATAATTACCTGATGTTGTAAGAAGAAGAGGAGGTTGGGGTACCTTTGAGGGACGACTTGTCTATCTTCGACAGTCTTCTCGTATATCTGTACGTATCCCCTGTCATTGCCAGTGTCCCATTCGCTGCCGTGATCGTTGTCATTTTCTACGCTGACCATGTCTCGATAGGGAGTGTATTGGGCAGTCATTTTCATCGCCTCGGCACAACCTGACCATAACCTATCCGTTTTGACCAGACAATACTTCCACCCGGACTACTAGGCCAAAGAAAAACTACCAATTTTTATAAACTAAGCTAATTAAATATTACCAACGGCGCCCGAAAAACTAGGTGGAGACCACCAAAGTCACGGCTAACAAATGGAAATTCATTTTCGCTGACAATTTTAACCAAATTTTGTCCAAATTTCCTCGTTAAATCTACCAAAAGCTGTATTATTAATTTGCCTATTCAACTATTCCGTTGTTATTAACTTAATTTTGTTAATTAGCGCCTTAATTACTTCCGATTTTCCGATTCGTGATCGCGAATGGCGCCGATAACGTTAATGGCACTTGCCAAGGCTTATTTCAAATGTAACGAAGAAATTTTGGGAACGGAGGAGCCATGGAGGATATATACTTTTTACCTGACCTTCACGCGATTGGAGTGGAAAGTGCTGGTCAAATTTTATCAAGATAGTTGCCAACTTCCAGGAAAGTTAACTTCCAATTAATGTTTAGGGATAAAACGTAAAATCAAGGATGATTAAGCTTGGAATAAATACGACTACTAATCAAAAGATTAAGCGTGGAGTTGCCATAAGGCGTCATAAATATTCTAAGCCGTACAAAATTACGACCCCAAGTGACTACACACAGACCAAAACTTAAATAAAATTTTATTTTTAATTTACACGAATTGCAATTAATTATTTCCAAGATCTTAAGCCTAATTTACTTCAATTACGAATAATAAAATTAATTTTAATTGATGAATAATAGGGAGTTTATAGATTAAGCGTAAAAAAGCGTGTACACAAATACACCGAGCGTGTGACTGGCTCATCGTAAAATTACATTACGAAAGTGAATAAACCACTGAAGTTATCAAACTAAAAGAGACATTTTTTGGGTAAGCAGTCACTTTCTCTGTAGATTTAAATAAAAATTTGACTAAAGTCATTTGTTTTTGAGAAATACAATCATCCGCTGGTTCATATTAATTAAGGTTGAAAGGTCAAGTTCGAGGTTTAAACACAAAGATAGCGTTGTCCAATTCAACCGCCAGTAAATCGTTGGTCTTGGTGTCCAGTCCTCCCTTGGGTGGCAAGATCTGGAAGGCTTGCACGACGGCAGTGAAGTACAGGAAGACGCTCATCCTGGCAAGACCCTCACCGGGACAGTTACGCTTTCCTGGTGACAAAACGCCGTCAAAGACGGCAATGTGGCGACGTAGGACATTTACCTTTAGAAAAGACGAGGACATTGTCAACGAGGTTGTTGAGGGATTTCACATCTTTGGACAAGAAACGTTCGGGTCGAAACTGTTCCGGGTCTCCCCAGATCTTGGGGTCCATGTGGACTGACTCGAAGACCATTAGAATATTGGCACCTTTGGGGATGTCGTACCCACCGAGAGTATCGTCTTCTAGAACCCTGAAAATTTCAAAGACATACGCGTCATTTTTACGCCAATGAGTCCAGGGGCACAAGAGATAGCGTCCAAAAAGAAAGTACTTACAAGCGATCATCGTTAACTGGAATCATGTTGACACATCTCATAACCTCCCAGAAGACGGCTTGCGTGTAGGGCATAAATTGACTGTCACTCCATTCGGGCAATCTCTCTTTGCCAATGATGTTGAGGATTTCCTCGTAGACCTTCTTCTGGACATCAGGGTACTGAACCATCGTCGCGAAGATCCATTCTAAGGCACTTTGCGTAGTTCCGGTTCCTGCCACGATCAACAAGAAAACGTTGGCCAACAAAGTCTGTCCTGATGAGAAATACGTACATTAGACGTTTGTTTATAACAAAAATATTTACAATTACTCGAAGATGACTTGAAAGTAGCTTTGTTCATTTCCCGAAGGTAGTAATCGATGTAATCCTTCATTTCTTCTTCTCCGCGGTTTTCTTCGTGCCGAGAAACATATAGGCTGCAACGATTACCAAACTTGGGGATAAAACGCCTCCCACATTTGCGATTGTACTTACTCTATGACTTTGAGCAGCTCCTGCATTTGACGGAGGCCATTTTTGACGCGCGAGTCGAACAGCGTTATGAAGGGCCTCAAGATGGGGTAATAGAACTTGTTTCGGGTAGCCACGACGTATTCCGGAACGGTCGATTGGTATCCCTCGATGACTCGCGTCATTTCACTACCCTGGTCGAATGTTTCGCCCGCGATCATCTTGAACATCAAGTTATTGGACTCGCGCATCAGGATGTCCCGGACTTTGACCGCTTGACCGTCTGATATCCTTAGTTTTTCCACGAAACCAGCGACCATGTCCGACTGATCGCGAGCCGAAATGGCGGCGCCCTCAGTCTTCCCCATGCCCATTTCTCTCAGGGCGCGCAACATCGACTGGCGTTGTTCCTTCCAAATGGGCCCGTTCATCTCGCCCATACCTTCAGGGATAAATCGCTTTAATATCCTACCACTCATCCCGGTAAGATTAGTCGAAGATTCATTACTGGGTGTATTTGGAACGAGTTCGAAGGCGTGCGGGGGTCTTCCGGCGAAGCTCTCCTTGTTCAGAGCTTCGCGAATCAAGTCATTGCCGTTCAGGACGACGTGTAATTTTTCTCCCAAGTACAAACTGAAGTTACAATTTCAAGGAACCGGATTATAGTCATTTTGTCGCTGATTGTGCAACTTACCTGAAAATATTTCCGTATTTCTTGGCCAGTTCTTGATAGTAAAGATGTCTGGCCGGGGGCAAAAAGGGCAAGTGTCCCACGATGGGCCAACTGAAGGGACCCGGAGGCAAATTGTACCTCTTGTAATAAAACCGTTTCTGAAAGATGAACCCCAACAGGAGGCTGACGCCGAAGATCAGAGACAGTTGAAGTTGAAAGCCCAATTCGGACGGAAAGTAATCCATGATTTTTAACCGTCGATATTAGAATGGCGATTAACTAATATTAAAATTAATTCCAGTCTCTTTAACACTAATAACTTATAAACGCCCATTTCTAGACATTTTTCATCGCAATAGATAAAACGTTATCGCGAACCCAGACTCGGGTAACGTACGTGTTTTTCCCAGCGTCTCACTATATAACACTAGAGATTGCTAGTTCAATTCTTTCCTAGACCTAGCTAGTACTAGTACAGTCTCAACAAGAGGGCTCTACTAAAGGGAGGGTGAAATGGAAAAATCAAGTGATTTTTATCGATACTTCTACCAATTATAAAACCCATCTAAGGTTTTTTTGTGGCCTTACCTGAATTTTTTAGTTTTCGTAGAGAGCTAAAAAAGCAAGGTAATAATTAAAGGGAAGCCGAAAATCTTTTCAAATTATACTTTCTTTATCTATTGTTTCCATAATCGAGTGATTCGTGTCGTCGACGCGTTATCAAGCGACAGAGCCAAGAGGAGTGAACTCAATTGTTACTTAATCTTAGATAAGATAATCTAAGTTAAGTACCTCTCAATTGTTACTCAATTTTAGATTGGGGATTCAAGGTTAAGTATCTCAAAAGAGACGCGACAAGGACGTCTTAGCGCCTCCACCCACCCAAATGACTTACAAATAATTCAGGTTACGGTGACCAATTGATTAATTTAATAGTTAGTCGCGGACAAGGGAAAATATTATTTTACAAAATTAAGGGTTTAAAGGGTCAATTTCGGCTTTTGAAGACGAACTTGGCGTTGTCTAGTTGAACCCCGAGGAAGCGATTGACCTTGGTGTCCAGTCCGCCTTTGGGTGGCAAGATCTGGAAGGCTTGAATGACGGCCGAAAAGTACAGGAAGATGTTAATCCTGGCCAGACCCTCACCGGGACAATTACGCTTTCCTATTGACACGTATCGTCAAAGATGGTAAGATTTAGTCTTCATGCACTTGTTTTACCTTTGGAAAAGATGATGACGTTGTCGACGAGGTTGTTGAGGGATTTCCCATCTTTGGACAAGAAACGTTCGGGTCGGAACCGTTCCGGGTCGCCCCAGATCTTGGGATCCATGTGGACCGACTCGAAGACCATTATAACAGCGGTCCCTTTGGGAATGTCGTACCCACCGAGAGTGTCATCTTCCATGACCCTGAAAAGCCATTAACAGCGTCAGTGTAACAAAATCATTACCTAGGACTATGTCGATCAAGGTCGTGTCGCCCGCCCTCTATGGAGGAACTGATTCAACAAGTACTTACCAGCGCCCTTCATTGACTGTCAAGAAGTTAACGTATCTCATGACCTCCCAGAAGACGGCGTGCGTGTAGGGCATCAGAGGGCTGTCTCCCCACTCGGGCATTCTCTCTTTGCCAACAACGTTTGCAATTTCCGCGTAGACCTTCTTCTGGACATCAGGGTACTGAACCATAGTCATGAACATCCATTCCAAAGTCATTTGAGTGGCTTCGGCTCCGGCCACCATGAGCACGGTAGAATTGGACAACAGAACCTTTCCTGCATTTTTTTGCGATTAGATAATGCGACAAATATTGTACTAAAGCCATTACTCGAGAAAGACTTGAGAGAGCTCTTGTCCATTTCCCGTAGATAGTAATCGATGTAATCTTTCATCTCACTTTCATCCAAGTTCTTTTCATGGCGAGAGACTTCGACACTGCAAAAATATCAAGAGTATGAGCGAACTCCACTTGGGATCCTTCGTCGAGTTTGAACTGACTCGAGGGCTTTGACGAATTCGTTCAGATTGCGACGAGCGAACGTGATGGTCGGATTGAATCGCTCGATGAATGGCGCAAACAAGGAGTAGTAGAACTTTTTCTGATTGGCCATTAAGTACTTTTGAATGGACGACTGGAATCCGTAGACAATTTTTCCCATTTTCGAATCCTTGTCGAAAGTCGAGCCCGTGATCATCTTGAAGATCAAGTTGTTCGACTCTTGCATCAAGGGTTCGCGCACCCTGACCGATTGACCCTCGCTCTTCTTCAGTTGGTCAACGAAACTCTGCACCATATCGGATTGGCTACTGGCCGAAATGGCGGCCCCGTCCGTCTTGCCCATGCCCAGTTCTCTCAGGGCCCGCAGAAAGGACTGGCGTTGTTCCTTCCATTCCAGCCCGTTCAACTCACCCATACCTCGAGTGGGTAAAGAGTTTAGAACATCTCAACCTCATTTCAAGTACACTCGAAAATTGAGTAAATGATTTGTTAATTACTTTCGGCGTTTGGAACGAGTTCGAAGGTGTGCGGCGGTCGACCATTGAAGCTGTCTTTGTTCAGAGCTTCGCGGATCAAATCATTGTCGTTCAGGACGATGCATAATTTGTCTCCCAAGTACAAACTGAAATTAAACTCGAGTTAAAAATGCCCTGGTACTTGAACCATTTCTCATTAAAAGCGATATTGTTGAATGACCTTAAAAGATACAATTAGAAAATTACGTCTACACACATTCCTCATCACTGATTTTCCACCATGTCCTAAAATAATTTCAAACGGACTCTAAACTCCTAATTGGGGACTACATACTCCCTTAGCACCTTGCGCGGAACGAGGCACTCAAAGACCAAAACCAATTTCAATGTCTTTTCTTTCTAATTTGAACCACGTACGGTGTCTAAAGAAGATGGTATAGTCTTACCTGAAAATATTTCCGTATTTCTTGGCCAGCGCCTTATAGTAAAGGTGTCTTTCGGGTGGCAAGAAGGGCAAGTGTCCCACGATGGGCCAACTGAAGGGTCCCGGGGGCAAATTGTACTTCATGTATTGAAACCGTTTCTGAAAGATGACCCCCAATAGGAGGGTGACAACGAAGACCAAGGCCAGTTGGACGCGGAGGCCAAACTCCGAAGGAATCATGTTCAAAAGGAACTCCATTGCTAAGTTCCAGTGCCCGAAGTCCGACAGCCTACAATTCTAATTTCAAACTGCTCAGAAATTTACAAGAAACCTCGTAATCTATATAAACTCATCGCAATTTATCTTCTGTGTTTGTTATCGTAGGAGCGCGGAGAATTCGGGTGAAGATTGACAGCTTGAAAAAACAAGGCGATAAAGGATCATGGAAGTTCACTAGAAATTGTATTTGAACGGTTACAGATACACGCTCTACATCCCAAGTACGAAGCCTCCCTTTGAAAGCCTTATCGAGGACACTGTTACTCAATTGTTACTTAATATTAGATTGGAAAATCAAGGCTAAATATTTTTGGAATACTAGGCCGTTTCAATCGCAACTTCAGATCTACGCGGCGCCACCAATCATAAGTTTCCAACGTGTGTCATCGTAAGTCTGACTATTGGTATAATTATTACAATTAGTATCTTTGTAAACAATCCACCACTGTTCTCAAGAGAAATTATTCATTTAATTGATTAATTTTATTTCACAAAATTAAGGGTTCAAAGGTTAATTTCTGGTTTTGAAGACGAATTTGGCGTTGTCCAGTTTGGCAGTCACGCTGTGGTCGACCTTGGTGTCCAGTCCGCCTTTGGGTGGCAAGATCTGGAAGGCTTGAACAACGGCCGAGAAGTACAGGAAGATGTTCATCTTGGCCAAACCCTCGCCGGGACAATTACGCTTTCCTATTGGCACGTATCGTCAAAGATGGTAAGATCAGAAGTACATTATAACCCCCCTTCAACCGCCCCGAAGGGGGGTTTTTATGTACTCCCGGTAAGATTTAGTCTTCACTTATTTTACCTTTGGAAAAGATGATGACGTTGTCGACGAGGTTGTTGAGGGATTTCCCATCTTTGGACAAGAAACGTTCGGGTCGGAACTTTTCCGGGTCGCCCCAGATCTTGGGGTCCATGTGGACTGACTGGAAGACCATCATTATAGTGGCTCCTTTGGGGATGTCGTACCCACCAAGAGTGTCATCTTCCATCACCCTGGAAGGTGAGGATTCAACTGGTCAAATATCCGCACTCATTCCCAATGGACTGGTCAGCCTCCACACATCCTCTTCGCGAGCTTCAAAGGACTTACCAGCGTCCTTCGTTCACGGGAAACAAGTTAACGTATCTCATGACCTCCCAGTAGACGGCCTGAGTGTAGGGCATAAATTGGCTGTCATTCCATTCGGGCAGTCTCTCTTTGCCGACGACATCAACGATTTCCTCGTAGACCTTCTTCTGGACATCCGGGTACTGGACCATAGTCATGAACATCCATTCCAAAGAAATTTGAGTGGCTTCGGCTCCGGCTACCATGAGTATGGTAGAATTGGACAACATCACCTGTCCTATATTGTTGTACCGAGCTTTTAGCGCGACAATTTTTTGGTATTAAAATCATTCGTAGTTGTGTACTTGAAAATGACTTGAGAGAGGTGTTGTTCATTTCCTGGAGATAGTAGTCGATGTAATCTCTCTTCTCACTTTCTTCCAAGTTCTTTTCGTGACGATCAACTTCAACTCTGCGATAATTAGTGATTATTACGTCCGCCATCTTTAGTAACATATAGGAACAAAATCAATTGGTCCATCAGTGTCCTGATTGGACCATTAAGAAAATGACACGGAATACAAACACGCGTCTCTAATGCCACCAGGAACCAAAGCAATGGACAAGGAAAGAAAAAGGTTGGCATGATTGAGCGATACCAAAGCGCACAGACATGTAAGTATAATTTAGGGTTTCGACTGAAAATGTCGCGCCATGCACTTACTCGAGGGCTTGGGTGAATTCGGACAAATTGCGCCGCGCGTTTCTGATGTGCGGATTGAACCACTCGATGAATGGAGCCAAGAAGGGGTAGAAGTACTTTTTCTGATTCACCATCAAGTATTTCATAACATTCGATTGGAATCTGTAAACGATTTGAGCCAGTTTCGTCCCCGTGTCGAAAGTGGTGTCCGCGATCAACTTGAACATTAAGTTGTTGGTCTCGTGCATCAGAGCCTCGCGCACCTTGACCGCTTGACCCTCGCTCCTCTTCAGTTTCTCGACGAAGCTCTCCACCATGTCGGCTTGATTGCTGGCCGCCACGGCCGCTCCCTCCGTCTTGCCCATGCCCAAATCCCTCAAGGCGCGCAACATGGACCGCCGCTGTTCCTTCCATTCGGGTCCGTTCATCTCGGCAACGCCTGAGGTGAAGATACTTTGAAACTTCCTTGTCCTAGGCGGAACTGTCGAAGAGTAGCCAATTACTTACTGGGTCTATTTGGGACGAGTTCGAAGGAGTGCGGAGGTCGGCCCATGAAGTTCTCGTTGTTCAGAGCTTCGCGAATCAAGTCATTGTCGTTCAGAATGATGTATAGTTTGTCTCCCAAGTACAAACTGAAATTACCCGAGTTAAAATTACCGGGCAGTTAAGTACTTGAAATATTTAGTCACGAAAGTTGTAGCAAATAAATACTCGAAAAGGTTGTCGAAGCTCAAGTGCAAAAGATAAATTTAGTAGCGAACTGTTTACCTTCTGATAAGGTTAACAGTAACAGAAGAAAATCGACTCATTCAAACTAAATTTACTGACAATACTATGAAATTAGTCTAACACAATTTAATGTTTTTCTACGTCTTCATCGCCGAATCAATACTTTTCACGTATTTACCGCAATTACGTTTATAGCACTCCATTTTTTTTACCGCCTCAGTTTTCTTAATAAGAATCAAGACTTATCGGTTTTCTACTTCTAAATTTGAAACACGTATTTCCTAGACGTTCCCGTATACGTTCACGTACACGGAAAGATGACCGTCGCGACGTTTAAAACCTCCAGTGAAGATGGTAGTTTTACTTACCTGAAGATATTTCCGTATTTCTTGGCCAACTCGAGATAGTAAAGATGGGTGGCGGGGGGCAAGAAGGGCAAGTGCCCCACGATGGGCCAACTGAAGGGACCCGGGGGTAAATTGTACCTCATGTAATGAAACCGCTTCTGAAAGATGACCCCCAACAGGAGGGTGACAACGAAGACCAAGGCCAGTTGGACACGGGAGCCGAACTCCCACGAAGATACGTTAAAAAGGGACTCCATCGCTAATTTACAAAAATTTGGGAGAAGAAGTCTCGCCGCGATGCGCGCTCGACAACTACCCAATACACTTTTATTAGCACAAAACGCAGAAATTCACCACAAAAACTCTCGATCAGTTATCTAAATAAAGTAAGTGTTTTCGCGGCGAGAGGGGATATGTCGAGGCCAGAGATAACTGGGAACGTAACCACATCCGTTCAATATATAACAGAGTATGCCTAGTTGTGGAATCTAAAGGCCGACTTCCAGCCAAAAGGGTTCTAGCTCAAAGAGAATTAGAGAAAGACGGAGAGAGAATCAGTATAGGCAGCCGTGATCCATGCGTGGTTAAAACAGGGGAAAATCTACGGTACACCACGCATAGTTGACGTAGGGGGTGACAGAGATAAGGCGAGGAGGTCAAGCCCCGCCCCATGCGCAGAAGGATGTGCGTCCTAAAACTAAACGTACCGGAAATTGTTTTTACTACCCCCCTATTTACCAATTTTTCGGAGGATTTTATAAAGCCTGTTTCTATCTCTCTCTCTCTCTCCCTCCCCCTCTCTCCCTCCCCCTCTCTCCCTCCCTCCCTCCCTCTCTCTCCCTCTATCTCCCTCTCTCTCTCTCTCTCCCTCCCTCCCTCCCTCTCTCTCCCTCTATCTCCCTCTCTCTCTCTCTCTCTCCCTCTCCTCTTCTCCTCTTTGGTTCTAGCTAATTGAAAACCGAGCATCGAGACTAACAATGGGGGAAAAAGCTGGAACTGCTCTAACACTAACTGAAAGCCGCGCGCGCAATGTGGTTCTAACTAACTGAAGATGAATAATAGAAATCATTTTTTTCCCTCGACTCTTCAGTTGGCCAGAATTAGCCTTTTGGCTGGAAGTCGGCCTTTAACAACAACAATTTTTATTTCTATCTTTTTGAAGCGCCAAGGTCGTTTCAATTGTCACCATCCACGATATAACCGAAGGCCTTACACAAACTCCAATCGTAAGTTTATAATTCGTCTCTCCCTAAGTATGACACGTTCAGTAATCAGTCAGTTAAACGTCGTCGCTCCTAATTGCAAAATTGTTAAAGGTAACAAAGGAAACTTATTTCAACTCAATAGCTTGGATGTTAATAAAGATGGGTGAAAATTAGGCCTCAAGTTGACTTCAAAGGGCTTTGACCGCTCGAGTTGAAAATAATATTATCAATATTATCCGATTCAGGTTGAGAAATAAGCATTTTTAATTAACAAACTGGACATTGGTCACCTAAAGGGGTTAACCTTGGAACGTTTTTAATTAAGTAGCCACAGGTCCAGTAGACCCCCCCCCAAGCGTTTAATTTTTAAAGTGGACATTGGTCCAAAGTCACCACCACCTTATATAAATGGCGGCTTTCCCTTGATCCTGAAGGGGGACCATTACCGAATGATAAGAGCCGAAAGAAAGTCGACCAGTTCGACTAGTAACTATGTATTTTTAATGATCAATCAAATCAAGCCAGTTAATGTCTGGGTTTAAAGACGAAGGTGGCGTTCTCCAGTAAACATCCCACGGCGTAGGAGACGCTGGAGTCCAGGCCTCCTTCGGGTGGCAAGATCTCGAAGGCTTGAACGACGGCCGACAAGTAAAGGAAGATGCTCATCCTGGCCAGACCCTCACCGGGACAACTACGCTTTCCTGAAAAGGGGTGATCGCGCCTTGTAAATGCCGTTCGAGGCCACCACATAGTTAAATTCCAGGACGTGACCGCTACATATCAAAGCACGCGTTACCTTTCGCAAAAAGCAGAACATTGTCGACGAGGTGTTCGAGGAGTCGGCCATCTTGGCTCAAGAAGCGCTCTGGACGGAAGCGTTCAGGGTCCCCCCAAAGCTTGGGGTCGACGTGCACCGAATGAAAGACCATGATTATATTGGTTCCTCTAGGGATATCGTAGCCACCCAGGCTCTCGTCTTCCACGGGGCTAAAATAATCGTTCCCCGAAAGTGGCGTGAGTTACGACTTCCAGGGAAGAACGTGCAATTTGGAGTAGTTACCGGCGTCCTTCGAGGAATGGCAAGATGTTGACATATCTGGCGACCTCCCAAAAGACGGCTTGCGTGTAGGGCATCAATGGGCTGTCACTCCATTCGGGCAATCTTTCGTGGCCGACGATGTTGAGGATTTCCTCGTAGACCTTCTTCTGAACATCGGGATATTGCGCCATGCAGAAGAAACTCCACGCCACGACTTGTCGGGTCGATTCGGTACCCGCCAGCATGAGAAAGGCCGAATCGACCAACAGATTCTCTCCTGCGGACGAATAAGAAGCCTCGTTGATTTGACGCGAAAGAGATCGTTCGGCGGAGATGAAATACCCTCCCCTCCTTCTAGCGTAATAGGAAAAAAAACCAAAGTATAGTACTTGAGTGTGAGACTGGCGGATGCTTTTCCTTCATTTCTCGGAGGTAAATGTTGATGTAATCTTTATCGGGACAAAGTTCCGGGTTCATTTCGTGCCGAGTAACTTCTTGACTGCGAAGAAAAACCATTTAAATTAGCCTCAAAAACTGGTCGCTCTACGGTGTCAGATTGGTAGTAGCCAACGGAAAACACCACAAGTCGCGAATTCAAAGTGAGAACTACTAACTCGAAGATTTTGACGAGTTCCCTGGCGTTTTGCGCGCTCGTTTTGAATTTTTTGACGAATAGGATCGCGAATCGCGTCATCAAGGGAAAGAGACGCGCGAAAAAGTCGAGCATAAGGAAACTGAAAACGGCCGACCTATATTTCTCGATGTCGCGCGCCCCTGGGCTGCCCTCTTCGATAGTCGAGCCCGTGATCATCTTAAAGATGAAGTTGTTGGTCAAGTGAATCAGGGTGTCGCGCACCTTGACCGCTTGACCCTCGGACTTGTTCAGTTTCTCGACGAAGCTCTCTACCATGACGGCTTGACTGGTGGCCGCCAAGGCCGCCCCCTCCGTCTTGCCCATGCCCAGCTCCCTCAAGGCGCGCAACAACGACTGGCGCTCTTCCTTCCATTGGGCTCCGTTCTTATTCGCGTGAGGAACGAGGTTTAAGATTGGTGGGAGTTTGCTGTTGAAACTGTCCTTGTTCAAGGCTTCGCGAATTAAGTCCTTGTCATTCAGGACAACGCAAAACGTGTCTCCCAAATATAAACTGAAATGAAGCGAGTAAAGTTTGCGAAGGGGTCATTTTATACGTCCAAAATAATGAGTCCCGCTTCGTCAGACCCGGACAAACCTGAAGATATTCCCGTATTTCTTGGCCAGTTCTTGATAGTAGAGGTGTGGTGCGAGGGACAAAAATGGCAAGTGTCCCACGATGGGCCAACTGAAGGGTCCCGGGGGCAAATTGTACCTGATGTAACGAAACCGTTTCTGAAAGATGAACCCCAACAGGAGGGTGACAACGAAGACCAAGGCCAGTTGGACACGGAGACCAAACTCCGAAGGAATAATGTTCAAAAGGAACTCCATACTCATTGGAAATACGGTAAATTATTGCGACGAAAGCAATAGCAACAAACGCCTGCAGGCCTCTCGATAAAAGGACCTTTTTTTTTCCTGTTTCCGCTTTATTGTACGTTTAAAATGTAGGTCGCTTTCACCTATAAGGTTGCAGATACCCACGTGAATTTTATAAAGCCTGTACAGTTTACAACCTTATCTGATGTCCTACATCGTAACGCTCTCATTGCTAGATGTGGTTTTGCAAGCAGACCTAGTTTTGCGCTGATGTTTTGTATGTGTGTTTGTGTGTTCGTTTGTGGCCCGGGTACACCATGAAAAAGCGTGGCTAGAAAGTAGAAACCTATTATTTAGGAAAGATCCAGCACATACAAAACTAACACCAGAAGCTCATAAACTTCCGCTAACACGTTCTCTTCCCATCACCAGCAACCATGCACACGTAGCTAATAGGGAAATTTTATTTACGTGACTTGTTTTACGATCATAACCTGTCGAATTGAATAACCAAGTGAAGGCGGATGAATACCTCTAGTATTCTTTGCGATTTACAAAAACATCCTGACAAATTTGAATTATACATTGTTGAATAAAAACGTAAAAATTAAACTTTTAAAACTCCCCAACCTTTCCATAATTTTCAGGCCCAATCATTTCACTGATGGTATAACCAGAAGTGAGATGAGACTAGAAGTACTGAGCTAACCAAATTCTTCACTTGGCGAAAGTGATTAAATATTCTTGATAAGACACCAACGGTTGGCCCTCTGGTAGCGCTTTCTGAGTTTTCTCTCCGAAACGTGAGACGCTCTCGGGTGGCGGTAGACGGGGGCCGAACTAGATTCAAGCACCCGCTTCCTCCGTGTACACCCCCTTTAGATTGAGGGGAACGGGGGTAGGAAATGTTTTTGGAACTCGACAAATTTTTTTCTCTCTAGTGTGCAGGCGCGATGGAAGCGGTGGCATAAAATCCTCAAATTTGTTCACTAGTGCCTGCAGGATCTACTACCAATGCTAGAGCCCTTCACTTCTAGTCTCTTCTTACTTCTGGTATAACTCATATTGTTTTTAAGAGGTAGACTAGATTTAATCCACTGCTTCTACTCAATCAAACCTCTTAACGTTTGATTGATTGGTTAGCAAAAAAGATCAAGAGTACATCTCGGGGTCTAAAACGACGTAACGCGTTAAAGAATCAGCCTAAAAGATAAGTGGTTTCGCTATCAGGATACGAGCGACATAGAGTTCGCGCCAAAACCCTCACCCCAAGTACCGGATGGACACGCTTTCAAAATTGTTTCTAAAGAGGTTAAAGACGTCGTTGACGCCTAAGTGCATGCTTAGTTAAGAATTGGCTTTCTTCAAGCACTCGACTCGAGATGATGGGCGACACAAAAGGGAATCACCTCAAAGTAAGACGACACACCATAACTTAAAATTTTGAAATTGAGGTCTTTTCGGACGATGCAACTTTTGACTCAACTAGACGCGCGGGTCAAAAAGTTCAGTCAGTAATATTTGGACACTGTTGATCAATTTATAATTTGGGGTGTTCAACTTGTCCAACCAACTTCTGTTAATCTCACGACCCAAAAAGTTGTATGGTCTGAAAAAGCCTCATCTGGAAAATTATTCGTTTATTCCATCCTTTATTTAGTAACCAATTTAGAGGTCATAAGTCCATAGTTCTATACTTGGGGTTACAACAAATCAGGGCCCGAGTAATTAAGGATTAAGACGGGCTTATTTACAAGACACCTTAATTGGTCCTACGAGTTTGTTACGTAACCATGATTTCTCCCCTTCCAATACAATACTTGGTCTTGTAACCCCAAGGAAGGAATAAGTTACTTGTATGAAACCAGTCGCTATTGTCTTTAACTTTGTCGCGTACATGTTTCGTTTCAAGACGCGACTTCTCTTAACCATGTCACTGATGGCTTTGGGCGCATGCGCGGCAACAACGACCACCCGACAAATTGGTAACTATACCTAGGAGGATGGAACGAGTTCCATCCTCCTAGACTATACATTCTTTTATATCATAAAAAAATATATGAAGTTTTGAAAATTCGGTTTCAGGATTGAACAATTCTTATAAAAACGTCACTGAACATCAAACTCGGGTCGAGGCGATAGGTCAAGGAGGGATTGGCGCTGACCAAGCCAACGAAATCGCCAAAATAAGGTCATTATAGTTCTTTAATTAGTAGGCCTAAAGGTCACGTTGGAATTATTAAATTTTACTCGTAAGAGCGGGTAAAAACAAAGATGATTTTTAATTGGTTATGTATCTAAGCATTGGCAATGTTAAAGAACATACAAAGTTGACGAGTAACCCTTTTGAAGAAACTCAAAGGGACAAAATCCCTAAAATTATCCGCACTTCGCGAATGTCACTCTTTCGAATGAAAAACAAATAATTCTAATCCGGTCCTTACCTTTAAAAGAGATCCAAGTCAATTAAGCAATTAGCCAAGTTAATCCTTTAGAGAACTAATTGAAATAAGATTGCATATATACAATCGGTACTGGGATGAAGTGATAAGCCTATAGGACCGTATTTAAACTATAGTCTGGACCAGAACCTAACTCGGAATTAACGCCCC
Organism: Phalangium opilio; assembly: GCF_054372755.1. NCBI lineage: Eukaryota > Metazoa > Arthropoda > Arachnida > Opiliones > Phalangiidae > Phalangium > Phalangium opilio. Next base: position 89,645 of record NW_028324166.1, on the reverse strand, counting down.
CCCCCTTTGCAGGTACCAGCAAAAGGACATTCCCAATTACTGCATGAGCAGCGCGGACGTCTCGGAAGGGGTCCGGTACTTGGAGAAGTTGTTCTCTCGCATCCGGGAATGGCGGACATCGAGGAAGACCTTCTTGAAGGACTTGTTGGAACGCCTCTTGTTCAAGATGGCCCAGGGCGACGGGGGCAAGCGCTACAACATCATGGTCGTCAACCTGGAGGTGCAATTCACCAATTCCGTCGAGGGAAAGTACGTCTACGAGAGCCACAACTTCGACGGCACCATCTACGGCGTCTGGTTGCTGCAAAAGGGGAAGTTCGCCCTCTACGGCAGCAACTTCGGAGAGAGCTGGATCTACCACGGACGCTATCTCAACCTGCAGGGAGCCAATCGCGCCGACAGACAGGACATTGTCTTCAGTTGAATCGACTCCCCAACTAAGGAACGCCACCACAAAACATAACCAAGTTGACACTGAAAACTAGCTTTTAACGGTAGATGCAACCCCCGGTGAGATAATCCCATATCTTTAGAATCTTCAGCATTACTGTCATAACTAAGTATTATACTTATTGCTATTGTTAGTAACTTATGGTGGACTTAAACAGTATAACATCATGAAAAAGTGACGCGATTAGGAAATGATTCACCTTTGGTCCGATCCCTGCTGGCTGGCGCTACGATTAGACAATAGGCGGGCTAGAAGACTCTAACCCTAACCCTACCGTCCCCTATAAACCCAAACCTCCCACACCATGAGCGCAATTGGTTCAGGTTGCCGTCTTATTGACGAAATATGTTTGAATAAATCTTTATTTGTGTAAAAAAGTCTTTCTTTATTATTTCGGTTGTAATTGGTGGAGAGAGAGGGGGAGGGAGAGAGAGGGAGGGAGGGGGGAGGCCAGAAGTCTATTCCTGGTAATCGGAAGACCAGCGCTGAGTTTGGAGGCTCGGGTGTGGATCTTGGACGCAGAAACCAGTTCCGCCACATTGAACTGAATGAAACGAAACAAGTAATTCAAATATCCAATAACTCTTTAATTCACGGAGAACGTGAAGAGGCAAGCCTTTCATAGTACGAAGCAGCGCACGCGCCGAAAACATAATTGTCAAGAAAATCCCGCGCCAACCCAAAGAAAAAGCTTCCGAGAATTTCAAGGAAAAATTTCCCATGAGAAGATCCCGAATAAAAACAGTGTAAACCAACACCACTAGAACCAGCCCCAGTTCCTTCAAACAGTCCCAGTTCAAATGATAGAATTTAGAAAAGGGTTGCACTTACGAGGATACTGGCATTTTCCGCAGTAGTCGTTGTCGGATCGGGCCAGTTGTTGGTCCAAGTGACACCGATCGCCCAATTTGCCCTGAGGCTGACAAGTACTCTTGATGATCAAACCACTCATCAAGTCCATCTTCGTCCCAGTCTCTGCACAAAAGCAAATCAAGGCGCATTTCAAAGTTAATTGGGGATGAATTGGTCTTGGTCAGTGCATGGGCCAAGCTATCGTTCGAACTTAGAAATTATCATTATCATGCTATTCCTATGGAGGGGGTTGTTTGTTTACGTTTTGCTTGATATCTCGGCCCCTGTTTGTCGCAGCCCTAAGATTTTAAGTATGGTTAGATGGGGGACAAATTGGACTATAACATACTCAAAGGACATCCCCGTATCTCTAATAGAAACAGAGTTACGAGCCTGCAAAGTTTATTTTCAAAAATCAAAAGTAACCTCCTAACAATAAGTGAGACAAAAAATAAGTTGACGACGATATTGAGGTAGCCTCAAGTTTAAAGTATCCTTGTATGGGGAGCAAAGAGTACTATAACATATCCAAAGGAGATCCCCGTATCTCTAATAGAACGAGAGTTATGAGCCTACAAAGTTCAGTGCTAAAATCATAAGTAACATAGCAAATAAAGGTGAGAAGATACCATACGTTGACGAACATTTTGCTTAATATCTCGGCCCCTGTTTGTCGTAGCCCTAAGTTTTTAGTATGGTTAGATGAGGGACAAATTGGACTATAACATACGCAAAGGACATCCCCGTATCTCTAGTAGACACAGAGTTACGAGCCTCCAAAATTGGGTCAAACGCTTTTCCTATGGAGGGGTTGTTCGTTTACGTTTTGCTTAATTACTTGGCCCCTGTTTGTCGTAGCCCTAAGTTTATAGTATGGTTGGATGGGGGACAAATTGCACTATAACATTCTCAAAGGACATCCCCTTATCTCTACTAGAACCAGAGTTACGAGCCTCCAAAGTTGGGTCTAATGCTATTCCTATGGAAGGAGTTGTTTCTTTACTTTTTCCTTAATTACTCGGCCCTGTATTCTCGGTCACCCATAATAACTTATCTGAAGTGTAGTGGTTAACACATCCGCCTCACTCACGGAAGGCCACAGGTTCGAAACCGCGAAGTTTTTTTTTTCGCTTGGGATATGTAAAGACCTTTATAATTATCCGAACATTTGTGTCAAGGTCACATTATTTACATCCCCGTATCTCTGGTAGAACCAGAGTTACGAGCCTCCAAAATTGGGTCAAACGCTTTTCCTATGGAGGGGTTGTTCGTTTACGTTTTGCTTAATTACTTGGCCCATGTTTGTCGTAGCCCTACGTTTTTAGTATGGTCAGATGGGGGACAAATTGCACTATAACATTCTCAAAGGACATCCCCTTATCTCTACTAGAACCAGAGTTACGAGCCTCCAAAGTTGGGTCTAATGCTATTCCTATGGAAGGAGTTGTTTCTTTACTTTTTCCTTAATTACTCGGCCCTGTATTCTCGGTCACCCATAATAACATATCTGTAGTGTAGTGGTTAACACATCCGCCTCACTCACGGAAGGCCACAGGTTCGAAACCGCGAAGTTTTTTTTTTCGCTTGGGATATGTAAAGACCTTTATAATTATCCGAACATTTGTGTCAAGGTCACATTATTTACATCCCCGTATCTCTGGTAGAACCAGAGTTCCGAGCCTCCAAAATTTAGTTTAATGCATTTCCTATGGAGGGGTTTGTTTCTTTACGTTTTGCTTAAGTACTCGGCCCCAGTTTGTCGTAGCCCAAAGTTTTTAGTATGGTTAGATGGGGGACAAATTGATCTATAACATACTCAAAGGACATCCCCGTATCACTACTAGAACCAGAGTTACGAGCCTCCAAAATTGGGTCAAACGCTTTTCCTATGGAGGGGTTTGTTTGTTCACGTTTTGCTTAATTACTTGGCCCCTGTTTGTCGCAGCCCTAAGTTTATAGTATGGTTGGATGGGGGACAAATTGATCTATAACATACTCAAAGGACATCCCCGTATCACTATTAGAACCAGAGTTACGAGCCTGCAAAGTTTATTTTCAAAAATCAAAAGTAACCTCCTAACAATAAGTGAGACAAAAAATAAGTTGACGACGATATTGAGGTAGCCTCAAGTTTAAAGTATCCTTGTATGGGGAGCAAAGAGTACTATAACATATCCAAAGGAGATCCCCGTATCTCTAATAGAACGAGAGTTATGAGCCTACAAAGTTCAGTGCTAAAATCATAAGTAACATAATTACAATACCAAAGTTGACGCACATTTTGCTTAATATCTCGGCCCCCGTTTGTCGTAGCCCTACGTTTTTAGTATGGTTAGATGGGGGACAAATTGGACTATAACATACTCAAAGGACGTCCCCGTATCTCTAGTAGAAACGGAGTTAAGAGCCTGCAAAAGTGGGTCTAACGCTATTCCTATGGAGGGTTTGTTTGTTTACGTTTTGCTTAATTACTCGGCCCCTGTTAGTCGTAGCCCTACGTTTTTAGTATGGTATGATGGGGGACAAATTGGGCTATAACATACTCAAAGGACTTTCACGCGACTCAAGTAGAACAAGTGTAAAATAACATAATAACAATAAGAAATAATGTACCGAAAACAACATAATACCTGTGAGTGAAACAAGCTCATAAGTAACATAATACCAATAAGTGATATACTCAAGCCCTGATTGCCATTAATCTAGAGCATTTAATTCAGACACCAAGGACCCCTAAATATTTATGTCGCTGTCCGTAGCTACGGCCACACCATTAAACAGAGGGATTCCGGGTGCTGGGCAAAGGCAAAATTGCCCCCACAAAGTAGGTCAATATTAAAGCTTACCTTTATCCGCTTTTCCTCTAATAGTGACGCAGCAATGTGACAAGCATTGTCCGTGACTGTGGCAAGTCTTGCCGTTCTTCAACTTGTTCTGCAACGGAACGAAAAAAAACCCACAGCAATTGAAAAGAAAGATTAAAGAAAAAATAAACAGCGGATATTAAATTAAAAAAAGTAACAAACAAACTTTATTTTGAGTTGAAAGATGAATTAGACATAAAAACGCTAACATAAAATAAGCAAACTTCATTTTGTTTAAAAATGACTTTAAACTTTGATCGGCGCCGCGTACTACGCTTAAGTCCCTCGGAAGTCACCAAGATATGAGGCACAACTCCTTACTCCCAAAAATGTTTCCCACTCGTATCGTAAAGGGTTAAAAAAGGGTTTTCTTTGAAAACATCTGTTTGAACAGAGTCACCATTAACCCGCTACAAGCTGAAGGGAAATACTAACAGACCTTAGCCTTAATTAACACTAAACAGTTAAGTTGATACTCGACTCAAAAAATGAGATCAGCAGACTTTTAAAAGCAAAACAACCGGTTACGATCGAGGACGTCCACATTTACCTTTCGTTCATCGCTAAATAGGTAATACTGGGAAAGGCGGGTATCGTTTCATTTGGAAATTGCAACGATATTAAACCGAGGGTAAGCCTTGGTATATTTAAGGAGTGTTGCGATTTTGGGACTGAGACGGACTAGCTCTGGTGCATGGTGGTTATTTCGTAATCTTAAGAAACGGATATAACGACTCGAGTGAATCTCTCGGGTCAAGGTAATGAGTAATGGTGATTGAGTGGCTTAGAAAACACCCAAAATATTCTTATTAAGAACGGGTTTTTAATGGGAAAACCCAAGACGCTCAAGGACTATGAAGAATAAACTGAATAATAAAAACTAAAATTTTTTCTCTTTCTCTGGAACTTAATAGATAAACAGAAAGATAGCGGTGCCGTCATTCCAAGCGGCCTTTCTGTGGCGCTTCACCTTAACGCTAATTTAAATGGACGCTTCTCGTATCAGATGTCGAAAGAAAATGCAATAAAAAATATAGAGGTTTCAGTCTTGTTTGAGTATAAAAATAAATATGGCGGAAATTCTTTCAACCAGATTTTTTTAAACGAAACTGAAAAACATTCCATTTAATATGGTAGGCTAAATAATTGGAAACAATTGATCATTAGGACATTGTCCCTAAATTGAATTTGAACTAACTACTTGTGGGAGAACTAAAGCCCTACGTCTGCCCACTGGCCATTATAATTCATTAAGGGGGTCAAAAGACTTCTAATTATGCAAAGGCCTTTTATTTGATCAGCTAAAATCAGGGTTGCCACGGAATTTTTTTTCCCTGACCTTTTTCCGAGATTCCCTGATCTTTTTAGGCCGAAAGCGTAAATGTTTAATCGCTTATAATAAAATAAACTCGATCTACATTAAGTTTTCCAATGTATTTGTTGCACCAAAATGATTAAGAATCACTTTAACTATAAATAACGGTCTGAGAGATTTTTAATGGCATTTATTTGACATAAAAACAATTCTAGACAGCATTTTTAAGGATTGCTCTATGCTAGAGTTCACTCTGTCTTAAGAAGAGATTAGGATGAGGAGGAGAAACTTTCATTACTCTTTCAATAAAGACTTATCCCCAGAAATTTTACCCACTAAAATCAAATTCCCTGACTTTTCCCTGACCTTCTCGGCCCATTTTTAAATCCCTGACCTTCTCGGCCCATTTTTAAATCCCTGACCTTTCCCTGACCTTCTCGGCCCATTTTTAAATCCCTGACCTTTCCCTGACCTTCTCGGCCCATTTTTAAATCCCTGACCTTTCCCTGACCTTCTCGGCCCATTTTTAAATCCCTGACTCTTCCCTGACCCGTGCCAACGCTGAGCTTCGTATTGAGCTAGAAATCTTGCACCGTTTTCAAGCTATACTCGAAATGTTAACTCTTAAATAAATGCAATGCAAGTTAAGGACTTTAGCAAGATTGAACCATGCAATTTTGTCATAATTCATTGACCCTCCTGACTTAATTAAACGACGTTGGTATGTGGTTAACGGTTAACTAATCAGGAATTGAAGGAGAGAGACACGTAAGCGACAGAAAAGTGTATCACGCATGCACGTAACCAACCATTAATCCCTCGAAATTGAACCCACAAACATTAATCAGCATCGCAATTAATTGAGATCTAAACAAACTCACTCGGGCCGGAAATTGAATGCTCCAATCACAAACCGCTATCATTAAAACAGAAACAAAAAACACGCGCCTCAGTGGCAACAAAAGAAGTAAATTAACTCGAAGTTACCTTGCCTAAAGTGCCTTCCTTATAGATTAGGTTGCAAATATCTCATGGCTTTGTCTTGAAAGTTCAAATGCAGCTAGGAATTGTGGGCCAAAACTAAGCCATTATTATGTGTGCCATAGAATTAATTGGTAATGTTTTAAAAGGTAAATTCTATGGTTAAAATTAGAGCGTATAAGCTTTACGGCCTTAATCATTAAAAGTCTGTAACCTTATCACGCTGACCTACACCGGACTATGACGTGTGAACCCTACAACGTACTGTGAAACTTCTATAGCTCATTGTCACTTTTAAGTACACGATAGTATTAAATTATTTAGAAAGTGCTTGACGGCACTAAAATTTTATCCGCATCTTAATAGAGATTAGAGAGAGTTTTAAAAAGTGAACGGAAACGTTTGGGTCGGCCATTTTGGTTCAACTTCTTGAACCATCTATGACGTTTCAATAAACCGTGATCTGGAATCACGATATGGGGCAATAGTCACTCTCGTACACCGAATAATAACCCATCACATTGCGGATCTCTTCCAATTGGGGTGTATATACGTATAACTTCCGTTCATTTACTTCCACTTTTTAAACGAAATCAGACCGGAAATAGTTTTCGATTGCGGCGTTGAAAACGGACTAATTCGTTCAACCGATACCTGGAGTATTTTCGTAGCTTAAAAAGGCTTACCGAAGGCGGGGTGCGAAATAGCGCGTGTTGCTGATGGAAGAAGGGCATTTGGAATAGGTGAAAGCAAAGCTAGCGTGTGGGCGGAATTGAATTTGGATATGATGATTACTACGCGATATTGGTGACGATGAACTCGCGTTGCAATTAAGACCTCGGTGGCGAATATCCGAGTTGGGAATTATTGGTTGAGCGCCGAAAGCATTTCATTCCATCGTTGGCCACGAAACGAACCTAACCACTCGCTAACTAACTACTCCCTCCGAACCAACATGAATCGACTTTTGCAATCCACGATGCTGGCTTCGTGCCTCCTTGTCCTATTCCTAAGCGTACCAATGACCAACGCCCTCAAATCAGACTTAGGTAAGACACTAATAAGATGGCCCCCCTTTAAGACCGTACAACTTTTTGACTGAGCCAACTTGTTGGGTCGTGAGATTAACAGAAGTTGGTTGGACGCAGTTGAATACCCCAAATTATAAATTGACCACTGACCCATCTACTCAAGTCAAAAGTTGTATCGTCTGAAAAGGCCTTTGGATGGCCGAGTACCGAAAGGCCTTATGTTGCTAATGTTACAATTGGGGGCGTATTTGTAGACGCCAGCAGTTTGAAACTGAGCAAGGACTTGCTCAAGATGATGATGTCCACTTTAAAGGTTAAGAGCGTGCCATCGGCCAAGACAGAGTCCGCTTACAGTTCGGGAGGCGGCTCCGGAGGCTCGGTCTACGTCGAAGAGCGAGAACAATCGCCTTTCATTCAAGGAATCAACGCCTTGTAAGGACACACCAACTTGCCTTCTTTCATTTCCTTTTTAAATTAACCTTTGTTTAATTGTCAGCGTGGACGCCTTGGGCAACGTCATCTACGCCATTCTGCAGACGCTGGGCTTGATCGACGCCCGGGAACAGTACCAGCATTATTACTTCAGCGATCAGTGCCGATATTATAAATAATTATTTATTTAAATAACAATTAGAGATTGTCGTTAATTATTTGTCAAATGTAAAAAGTTATTTAATAAATTATTTCTTTTTTTCTACCATAATTACCTAGTATTTTTTATTTTTAATTAAACCGAGTCACCGAGATTAAACTGGGTTGCCGTAATTTAAAATTATTTTCAAATCATCAAATTTCTTTTTAACTTTCAAAGTCTGTAACACTCTAATTTCATTTTCCCTATTATTAGTTCTTAGGACGAAAGCTAATTGCAAGTTGTCAATGTTAAGAGGGGATATTTCAATTAAGAATATTGTCCCGTTACATACAAGCTTCGACTCTTAATTAATTTGGACAATTACCTTTTAATGACAAATTTATTGTAACAAGCGCAACGTCGGTCACTCAAACACACCGAGCAATTTCAGCAATACCCAATGAAATTTTCTCCACTAATATCAAATTCCCTAAGCCTTCAGTTCCATATTTAAAATTCCCCGACCTTTAGCAACGCTGTTATAACACTCGTCCATCTTTCCTCTCTCTCTTTCTAAAGAGGTAGCTCTTAATTACTCTCAAAGATTTTCAATTAAGCTAGATTCCCGCTCGATTATAGATTGATATTCGAAAGTTGCCGCTAATTATTAATCTTATTTGAAGACGTAGCTCGATTGGATTTGGGGGATTATCTCATCCTCGAGATGTAAACGGTTTCTAAGAAGAAGAATTATACGATTGGGTTTTCATTTTTTATCCTTATCGTTAAGGATGCGTTTTCAAAGTTCAATAGATAAGGGGAATTAACAAAACTCCACAATGCATGAGTGTATTTTCTATATATATCAGCTGTTTTCGCTGAAACGGACAAAATTAAGAAGAGACGCCTGCGCTTATGGAGCCTGTTTACTTCTCGTCGAAGCGCCCCTACAACATCGTCTCAATGTTACTCGTCTTGCTTATGCTACTAAGTCACTCCCAACAACAAAGCGTAAGTCAATATACTTTCCATATATTTCCCAACATTTGCTGTTCGTTTCACCCAACTAATGTATATGACATAATCTCTAATCGTTCATTTTACCAATTTGATTGATTGTCCGGACTATACGGTTGTTCAGTTTGTAAGACTAGGGAAATAAGGGTTCTCTAGAAGCTCTTTGGTTCAGTTCTTCTCAAGAGTGCCGGACCAACACCCTGGTGGGCCCCTGGGCACTAGGCGTTCGGTGGGGGCCCACTGCGATATGACAGCTGATATCTTTCGTTTCTCTCATTATTGTAGGAGATGGGTGTGGGGTGTCAATCTCACGGTGACTGCGACAACCAATCGTGTTGCGTGACGGTACGGGGTCCCGTTCCCCCCGAAAAAGGTACCCTCAATCAAGAATGAACGTACGCGGTTAAGACACACGAAGGAAACGTTTATAGAACTAATATTTTCAGTGACGCACACTAAGATGGATCTGTTGGCCGGACCCCTTCTAAGTCAAACTTGCCAACCCTTGGCCAAACTCGGGGAGGCGTGCGCCGTCGGACAACAGCCGGACTCGACCAGCAATAATCGTTGCCATTGCCAAGAAAGACGTAAGTATGGTCAAAAATTACTTAAAGTAGATAAAGCTAGAACCTTCTTATTTTTTTATTTGCAGTAATTTGCGAAGAGGTTTGCCTGGTCAACCCTTGGTCCTACGAATAAACAAAACCACGCCCCCCTTTTTTAACCTGTTTGCTTTTAAACTATGAATAAATATTTTTTTATACCAAAACAATCTACAATTATTTAGTTCCCACGTTAATGATAGAGTGTTGGTTTAAAATTCTTAATCCCGAGGGTTTATGGCCGGGTAAGATAAGAAGAAACCAGTTTTAAAGAGTAGGGATTCGCGTCTTTCGAGAACCACCACGACGGAGATAAGGCGACCAGTTAATTCGTCTTCAATTCCAAAACAAGCCATTCCAAATAAATTTGATACCTCGAATATAATCGGTTATTGCCTTTTAGACCCAACATTCCTTTCCATTTAAGACGAGCTGCCAAATTCAGAAAGATGCAGTATAGTTAAAAAACGGTGGCCAAACAGGACGGTCACTTCGCCAAGACATATTACCCAATAAAGATGATCCCGAAATGGACCACCATTTACTCCCTTTGTTTAATCTCGGTGCTCGCGTTGCTGACCAAGGAATCGCGTCAACAACAACAACAACAACCAGGGGTCATCCTGACTCATTTACAACAACCGGTAAGTAACTGGACTTTGATTTCTCAATATTCCAACGGGTGCGAGTGAGTGACAATTTCAGGTTAAAATAACCGAGTTAGAAAAAAATCACTTTCAAATCCTAAATTGGGGGCTATAATTTCCAAGTGTCTCTTATCTCAAGTGACTCTTTGGTCAAGTACTTAAGAAAAGAGTCGAGTACGCGCAATACGTTAGGTTCAGGCGTGATCTAATTATCAGTTGTTAAAAATTGGGATGGACCAATGAAAAACTATGCTTGTATTTATCATTAGAAATACGAGTGCTACCATAATAGGGATTGCGGTCCCAACGCCTGTTGTTACACGCAAAGAGGTCCCATTCTCGGACAGGGACGGCCCCCAAGACCCAACAACCCACCCCAAAGCGGCTCTAGTTCCAACCAAGCCAACAACAACTCGAGTCTGAGTACACGAAGTCATTTTGGTATGATACCCGAGACAGACAATAATTAAGAGCACGGTCTTCTGATGTCACTTTGTGGATTATTTCCGTGGACAGGTGGTGGAGGAGGCAACATCATAAACCAATATTGCATCGCCCTTCCCAACGAGGGGGACCCTTGCTCCAAAGTGGTCAGAGTGCTAAATTACCACGGAGTTGGATACGCCAAAGGCTGCAATTGTCAACCTTATCGTTAGTCAATTATTGAATGACCAAAAGAACAGCAGTCTTAACCCTTTCACTTTCAGTCACGTGTGACGACCGAGAGATTTGCGTTCCCAGGAGCAATTACCGACCACCACCTCGACCCCTGCGTCGACCCCCGCCGCAATTACTATTCATGAGGGGATAAGCAACGTTGACCTACCCACGAGCGTCCTGAGACCAATTTTGATGTCCACTATAGTTTTATTTGTAGACAAATCAGGAATAATGTTGTAGAGGGTTTAAAAATGACTTGGTACCGAATATTAATTAGAATGTAACCCAACCATTATGAAATTCCCGAATAATATTTATACGTAATCAGGAATAGATTTAATTTTAGAAGTAGGAATGGAGACAGATCGGTAATGTGGGCGCGCGTCAAAGTCCCGGACCCCCCTTCCCCCACCGGACGGAGGGGGGTATGAAAGAAGAGGCGGGTCATAGCGACAGAGGTAAGAACGGGAATTGCGTATTTTTCGCCGTCTCCGTCAGCAACGTCATTAAAACGTAGTTTAAGTGCGCCAATAAGATCATTTAAGCTTTTCGTTACGTGTTGGAGGGAGGGGCTCTATACTGGTTGGTCTATGAGTCGGACTGAAGTAAATACTAAACGTTCCGTTCTCCATTCCTACTTCTAAAATTAAATCTATCCCTGACGTAATCGAAAACAATCATTTCTTTGGAAATAAAACCATTCCCCGTTTAATGGCAAATTCCCTGACATTTTTTGGCTCATTCTTTTAAGGTTTTCCTTGACCCCGTGCGCATCCCGCTCTATATTCCTCACTGAAAATCTTGTTGGCTTAATATTCTGTTCTTCGGTATCGTGAAAGGGCCTTCCGAATTCTGATAGCGTAAGCTACAATTATAATATCAGAGTGGGTTTCATTTATTTCCGATTATCCTAGATCGGTGTATAATATTTTGACGTCCAATATTTATTTCCCGTATATCGTTAGCGTAGGCGTTTAATTTACTTCCGATAAACTCGGTAATGTTTTCGAAAATTGCCGGATCTAGTTTATTACTCGCGTGGATCTAGTTTACCTGAATAATAATAATATCTCATTCGCCTGACAAACGTGCATTGGGGGCGTGGGTGGGTATCAGAGTTGAACCGGCTCGTTAACCCCGGATGTGATCAACGCCACCGCGATCAGCCAAACTGAAATGGAATCGCCGTATCAACAGAATGAGAGTGTTCGGCTTTAATTAAACTAAATCCCTGCATATCCGGTCGGGTTTCAAAAACAAATAGGTACGAATCGTAACCTATAGTCGAATCACAAGCGCCTTGGAATCCAACAGTAACTGATCACTCCGTAACCATTGCCAGCTCATTTAAACTCGAACCAACAATATGAGGGCATCAACGATTTCGCTCCTCTTGGCTTTCGCCCTATGTTGCGTATTCTCAACAGTTCAATCTAGCAAAGGTGAGACGCCATGCACTAAATCAATAGGCCTAGTTACGCGTCAACTAGTACACCATCTCCACCATCTTCGATGGTTCACTAGCTATTTACGCGTTAAATTCCGTAGTAACTAAATAAGAATATTAAGTAGGACACTGTCCATTAAGGCCTTGTTCCCAGTCGTGTCTTAGATAAGGATTTTGCCTTCAAAACGAACTAAATGGACAAGTATTGCATGCCACAGTTGATTGCATCTACCGTTGAAGCTATAGCTTTCATTGGCAACTAAATCATTTAAGACGTTGGATTTAAGGGGGAAATTGCCTTGTCCCAAAGGTCTCAGAGTATTTAAATTGTACGAAGGGGGGGGGGGGCTTCTAAATATCTTAGTTAACCATCGAGTGAAGGAGGACATCTTATCTTAATACGCGTGTGTCTCTATGTAGCAGAAACACCCGTTTTGCGTTTGAAGAGAAATTTGAACAGGTTATCGGAGGTAATGAAGACATTCCCGTACGCCGAACCCAGCCTTCATTTGAGAGTTAAACGAGGTTATTCCAGCGGTGGAGGAGGAGCTTCCGGTTCCTTCCAAATAAAGGAAGAAGAAGCGCCGCTCTTCGCCGGACTCACCGCCTTGTAAGACACCAAGAACTAACTAACTTAGGGACTGGTCACTCCACCCCACCAATCTGGGCCACCAGAGTGGTGTGGTGGGGTGACCAGTCCCTAGGATTGAGCAGCCAACAACCTTCGGACCTTAATTTGAACTTTGTTTGTTTATTGTAGCGTGGACGCCATTGGTCAAATCATCCGATCTCTGCTGCAAATTCTCGGTCTAATTCCGCAAGATTCCGAAGGAAGTCAAATGCATTATTGCTACGGAGGAGGACGCTTCTAAATTCATTCCTTATTTATTTAAATTATTGTATTTAAATATTTGTGTTTTTTACTGTCCAATAAAAATTGCTCAAAATAATTCAATGTCTTCTTTCGAAACATAACAATAATTATTTAAAAACCACTCTTAATTATAGGCCTATATCAGAAAAACACTCAAATTACGCAATTTGCTTATGCAATTGCGTGAATTGCCTACGGGGAGGTGAAGGTTTAGGCATTTTCTATGGAAACTTTCAGTGTATACAAACGTAAAAGCCATTGAGGAAAGTCAACTTAGAAGTGAAATTCTAAACAGCAAGATTAACTGCCTTTTCCCATCAACATCGTTACTCGAGTTAAATATTTAAGTCTTAATCCTTAATTTAATTACTTAAATTAACACAGGGGGTTGTCTTTCGCCCCAATGGCGCGAGGAGAAGGTCATAGGTCATAGAGGACGCGCGTGTTTATAATTATTATATTGTCAGTAATTACGTCGAGTCAATATAAGCAAGTTACGCGTAATTAAAGTATACACCACAGCGACAACCCTTGTAATTCAAAATGCGCACGGTATTAATTACCCCGGAAACATTGAGTCAATCTTGTCAGGAAGTGTCATTAAAAAGCGTCAAGCGTAGTAATTATAGGTATCTACTTCCGGCGCCAACGGGAAGCGATCAAATTCAAATCAAGATTGGCATTGCATTTGAAGGATGCGGCGGATTCATTTATCTTAAATCATGGACTCCGGATATCCGTTACGGCGGCGCCTCTTCCATCCGGAAGTAAAGTGATGTCAAAAGGGGTGCGTTTACAATTTAATACATTGAGGGGGCTATGATCCTGACTAATTCGTATTCTGTTAGAGTCATTGAGCCTTTATCGGAAGCAAGCCAAGGCTGTATTTGACTAGCTGCCGCCACTGACAAATATGCCGGGCAGTTCGCTATCCCTCGCTATGAAACTGCTAATGCTGATATCAGCCTGTCTCGTCTTAGTATCACAGACATCGTACGCCAAAGTCGGTGAGTACCATCATTTCTAGGCAGATATCTTGGAAAACTCTTAATTGCAACTTGGAATTTATGGAGAAATGATCCCACTAGTAACCTAAGAACAGTTAAGGGCTTTTCAGACGGTACAACTTTTGACTCAACTAGATGCGTCAACAAAAAGTTGAGTCAACAAAAACTGGACACTGTTCATCAATCTACAATTTGGTCAACTTCCGGTTACACGTCCCTGCAACTAGTTTACTCAACTCGAGTTGACTCAAAAGGTTGTATCGTCTGAAAGGATCTTAAGTATGATAGCTAAGCGCAGGGCCGGAAATAAGAACAGGACACTGGACAATGTCCAATGAAATTTTAAAATGTCCCATAACCTTTCTTAAAAACTAAGGGGGTCGGTGGACATTTTGACCTAGTTTTGATGGTTTGACTATGATTGTGGGGACAAATCGGTCATAGAAGATTTTTGACTGAAAATCTGAAATGGAATCCGTACTGTACAACCCTCTCCAAAAGGAGAACACCCTTGTTCGCTGCTAATGATACGTGTCATTTTGATAAATAACTAGTACCAAAGAGTCAGGCACTGAAAGCAAAGGATGGTGACATCAATCGTAAGGTAGCCGCCTATGGTGGAGGCAGCGGTGGTGGCTACGCCCCGGAACCATCATACGGTGGAGGCTATGAACCGGAACCATCATACGGTGGAGGCTATGAACCGGAACCATCATACGGTGGAGGCTATGAACCGGAACCATCATACGGTGGAGGCTATGAACCGGAACCATCATACGGTGGAGGCGGTGGTGGCTATGCCCCGGAACCATACGGCGAAGGAAGTTATGGCGAAAGTAGCTACGGCGAAGGTGGCTATGGCGAAAGCGGCTATGGGGGAGGTGGTCCAAGACCCGTATTCATCAGCGGTGGCGGTGGAGGAGGAGGGGGAGGAGCCGAGCTAGGACACAAGTTCACGGGACTAAAAAGCTTGTAAGTATACTTCACGGGGACAGATGTATCGATCCTAAAAGTGATCCTATTGGGGACAGGCGCTTTGTAAACGCGCAAAAATTTACATAGTATCAGAATTATATTAAGATTATAGGGTTATAGACTGTATCGATGGTCCTTCCAAAATTTAATCTCAGGGAACTCGCCGTTTAAAGCCTGTGGGCCGAAATATTTATTGGTCACTTTCTTTGAAAGTGACCTTAATCTTCCAGAAACCATGACCGCGTTCATAGGTAGGAACGCGCTTCTTCGGCCTTAATCTTTAGAATTACAAATTGCACGCTTTGAGAAATATGTTTAAGCCGGCCATTTTCCTTTGGAGATACTTAAATGTTTTATTTTTAGGGTTGGCGCTTTCGGAGGAATTGTCCGGGCCATTTTGCAAACGATCGGATTGGTTCCGCCCGAAGACAAGGGTCCTCCCAGCGGTGCCGTCTACTAATTCCTCAACCTAAGACCATTAAACACAGTATACTGAAACGTTTTTCCACTCAAACCATAGCCATAACATGATCTAAGAATCGAAAAGTTTCGGGAATCTCCCGCTAGGGGCGGGGACAGGCGATGCCATTGGAAGAATGGTGGCATTTCAGACCATCTGTGTTTAATGGTCTTAGCCTCAACTAAATCTTGGGGTCGGAAAAAAAATCTCAAATCGAAATTCTTTTGTACAAAAACGTTTTTACTATATTTATACCTAGATATTTATTAAAATAAATTTTTCCAACTAATCATTACTAAAGCCGCAACTTTCCATTTTACACGGAAAATACGCTAATATTCAAAAACAGTCGCTTATACAATCTTAGAACTGAATTGTTAAGAACTGTTCCAATTGAGTACAACACGTAGGGTTCGAACAATAATCTTTATATTGAAAATCCCAGATGACTTTTAAAACCAGCTTATCCCTGACCACCAAATTTTGACACCAATATCCCTAGGACCATTTTAAGTAAGCAGGGTTGACACGGAATTTTCAGAACCAAATTCCCTGAGTTTGCTGAAATTTTTAAATTTCCTGACTTTTCCCTGACCTTTTCGGCCCATTTTTAAATTTCCTGACTTTTCCCTGACCTTTTCGGCCCATTTTTAAATTTCCTGACTTTTCCCTGACCTTTTCGGCCCATTTTTAAATTTCCTGACTTTCCCCTGACCTTTTCGGCCCATTTTTAAATTCCCTGACTTTTCCCTGACCTTTTCGGCCCATTTTTAAATTCCCTGACTTTCCCCTGACCTTTTCGGCCCATTTTTAAATTCCCTGACTTTTCCAGGATTTCCAGGTACTGTAGCAACCCTGGTAAGCGTTTACCCGTAGAGTCCACTCCATCATTCACACCTGCAGCTCATATTTAGCATTGCACGAAGCAATCATGGTTTGATACACCAAACGAAATCCCGGACCTATCCCTGACCTTTAAGGGAGAAACTTTAAATCCCTGACCTTTCCCCATCCATTTTTCAAATCCCTGACTTATCCAGGTTCCGTAGGAACCCTGTGTAACAATGATCTACTTAAAGCGTCAATAAGAATTAAAGTGAAGTAAGTATTGTCGCGACAATCTGACCCAAGAAGACCAAACCAAAAATAAGAATGCGCATGCGCGGTCCAACTATCTTGAAAGTGGCCAAATAAAAATTGAAAATGAAAAGTCGAAGGAGCGAAAATATTACGGAACAAGTTGGGAGAGACATTTGATTTAGGCGTCAGCTGTCAGGGCCGTGGAAGGTGGGGTGGGTTGAAAAGTCGATTAATATTGTTTGGTGATAACGTTACCATGACAACCACCATGGTAAATGCTGGGAGTTATTTTTCAGCCGCCTTCAGTATATCCATTTAATTTATGCAAACATTCGGCGTTCCTCGCGGCAAAACGAAATAAATAACTCGGTACTCCGTAACCGGAAACGTTCTAACAGCTGCGTTTGTCCCGACGCGAACATCATCCAACAAAACAAGTAAGACTCGGTTACCAGTCAGTAGATCCTTTGCACTTATTAAATTTCGTTAAGGCAAATTAAAACCGTGCTGGGTTCAGTTGAAATAGTTATATTGAAAAAACTTTCCCAGCTTATCCCTGATCAAATTTTGACACCAATACCCCTGGGACCATTTTAAGGTGTTTACCAGAGCCCACTTCATAATCACACCTGGTCCATATTTAATTATTTATTTATTTTTGCTTGAAGCATGGTTTAATATACCAAATGAAAATCCCTGAGCTATCCCTGACTTATCCAGGTTTTCCGTACGAACCCTGAATGGACCAATAGAAGCGGAGAAAATAGTTCCGGAATAGAAAGTACGACCCAAAAGCACCTAACATTTCCGGTATTTGTTCGAAGCTAACCGATAGAAGGCAACCACTGGAACCAAAAAGCTCATGATGGTACACGAACCACCAGCTTGGTCGTCGTGACGAAGAGATGACGCGTCAGGGTAAGCAAATTTAAATTGATTCTTTATGGCGCGCAAAATGGGGGCGTAATTGGCGTGATGGGACATTGATCCGCTTGGTAGTAATCCGAGCGTGGCGCTACAGCCTAATCTCCAGCGATTAAAACATCCAATATCCGCTCCGTAATGACAACACCCCGTGTACTTCCGCGGCTTGCCACGGTGGTGACTATTTACTACAGTATATAGTATAAATATTGTACTTAGTAAGCTGGGAAATGAATTTGATGGCTTGGCACCGGGACATGGCGACAATGCGGTACTCGCAACTCGTAAGAAGTCCCCGTGTCTCCGCCTGGGTCTTAATCGTCACCATCTCCTTCATCGTTGCCCACCAAGCCGTCGTTTACGCTCAATGTAAGTACGACCTCTGATCGCTACCTCAAAAGAACCGATTCAAATAAAACTCTGATTTTAGCGAAAGCGCCGGACGTGTACGCCGGACCAGATTTCGCTTATTCAACCATCCCGGTACGGGAGTCGCCGCCACCACCACCCAAGACACAGTCCGACGATGAAGAACCATACGGAATTTTTGCCGGAATTCTAGCGCTGTGAGTTAACTATTAATTGTCTACGCGATGCGATCAACGTTAACCATTTCCTTCAGTGGCGGCCGCCGCCATGTTTGGTACCGCTTTACCATGAGTGACGTCACCCTAAGGCTCCCAAGGCGAATAGATGGCTTATTGTGACGTAACCAATGCTATTTGCCCATAGAAGTTACCAAAGCGGTACCAAACATGGCCGCTCACTGCCAAAGCTAAACCCGTGACGTTTTACCTAGCACTGACGTCACAACTGAGATAGCTCTATTGACACGAGTTGCTTCAATCGTTTCAGATTCGAAGCCATCGCCAACTTCATTCAATCCTTCTTGGGATTGTTCGGTTTAAATTTCTTTGGATCGGGCGAGACCGGCGACACGTCGCGGTCCAGTTACGACTCGCACTCGACCAGCGTCTCGAGCGACTCCCAAAGGAGCGGACACTCGAGCACCACCAGCGACATATCTTCATTCTCAACCAAATAAGCCTTTCGCCGCGCTCAACCGCACCCTGGACCTACTCTACTACTCGCCAAAATGTTCATTTTCAGTTGTTCATAGTTATTTCAATCACGATGGCAATAATTTTACTCGGTCAAATAAAGTTGATTTTCATAATTATTCACAGTTTTTATTCATTTTTAATTAAAAGCTAATACCATTTCTTGAAGGGTTTAAAGTTATTTCAAAACCTGTAAGGGGTCAAAGGTCTGGACATGGACTAAATGGGGCTGGACGTCAAAACCCTGGGAATGTAAATGCTAAACATAAATGCTTGAAAGATCAAACACGCGAAACATTTGGGTCTGAACTAACTAAGAAGGTTAGAATAATAAGGACCTATTTTGGGACGTCGAACCCTGAGAATTTAAATGCCTTACTGGGGTGTCATGGACAAAAGTCCTCTTTGTCCCGCCTAAATGAACCATGCAGGTGTCGAGATTCAATTTCTAGACCCCCGTGGCACAGGAGGTCAGAATATAAACCCTAACTTCGGACTAACGTCAAAACTAGGGGAATAAAATATTACGTTGCCATCTTGAAATGGTCACTTTTACAGCTCGTAAAGAGACGCGTTTCAATCGGATTTCGGGTCGCTTTCGAGGCTGTAACTGAATTAGCCGGAGGAATATTTGATTTGTTCATTTAAATTGGAAAAAGTTCAGAAGGGATGTATTAAGGCATCTCGCAAAAAATAACAGAACACCAATTATGTTGCCGGAAAAATAAAAAGGAAAATGCTGTATTTGGGACCAATGAACCGCGTGCAGTGCTGGAACCTTTGTCCATGCAATTTGGCAAAACACACGACTAACATCCGGTATGCTAATGGCTTATTGGCGTGTTTAATGGCCTGACGTTTGTTCGCACCGCGAGACAGATACGCCTTTCCCCAGAGTGACAACGATACATGCCGGGGATGCACGACGGCCCGTTGTTGAGGTCATCGCCTCACGATCAGACATAAGGCGTTGATTGCGGAAACAAAACGGGCTTTCCATGACGGCAATAGCTCATCCGATAAAGCAATCGGGGACAGAACTTGATCGTGGGAGCTCGGAGACAGTGACGATATGCCTTGCAATATAAGAATCAAGTGGCAATCGGTCTTATTGCCGAGCGCCACCTCCCTCAAGATTACGCTCGTCTTGTTGCAACTAATCACCCTGACTCAAGGTAAAGTCTCATCCTTATTAAACTAAAGTTTAATTGACACTCCGAAGTTAAACTGCGGCTACTTGGGCGAAAAGTAGGACTACAATAACATACTCAAAGCACTCTATGCTAGAACATCCAAAGTTATGACCTTCCAAAAGTTGAGTTAAAAAAACCATGTTAGTCCTATGGAGGGGGTATGTTTGT
The DNA here is from genome assembly GCF_054372755.1 of Phalangium opilio. NCBI lineage: Eukaryota > Metazoa > Arthropoda > Arachnida > Opiliones > Phalangiidae > Phalangium > Phalangium opilio. Next base: position 69,462 of record NW_028324166.1, on the reverse strand, counting down.
GAACGTTTTGCTTAAATACTCGGCCCCTGTTTGTCTTAGCCCAAAGTTTTTAGTATGGTTAGATGGGGGACAAATTGGGCTATAACATACTCAAAGGACATCCGCGTATCTCTACTAGAAAAAGAGTTACGAGCCTGCAAAGTTTATTTTCAAAAATCAAAAGTAACCTCCTAACAATAAGTGAGACAAAAAATAAGTTGACGACGATATTGAGGTAGCCTCAAGTTTAAAGTATCCTTGTATGGGGAGCAAAGAGTACTATAACATATCCAAAGGAGATCCCCGTATCTCTAATAGAACGAGAGTTATGAGCCTACAAAGTTCAGTGCTAAAATCATAAGTAACATAATTACAATACCAAAGTTGACGCACATTTTGCTTAATATCTCGGCCCCCGTTTGTCGTAGCCCTACGTTTTTAGTATGGTTAGATGGGGGACAAATTGGACTATAACATACTCAAAGGACGTCCCCGTATCTCTAGTAGAAACGGAGTTAAGAGCCTGCAAAAGTGGGTCTAACGCTATTCCTATGGAGGGTTTGTTTGTTTACGTTTTGCTTAATATCTCGGCCCCTGTTTGTCGTAGCCCTACGTTTTTAGTATGGTATGATGGGGGACAAATTGGGCTATAACATACTCAAAGGACATCCGCGTATCTCTACTAGAAAAAGAGTTACGAGCCTGCAAAGTTTATTTTCAAAAATCAAAAGTAACCTCCTAACAATAAGTGAGACAAAAAATAAGTTGACGACGATATTGAGGTAGCCTCAAGTTTAAAGTATCCTTGTATGGGGAGCAAAGAGTACTATAACATATCCAAAGGAGATCCCCGTATCTCTAATAGAACGAGAGTTATGAGCCTACAAAGTTCAGTGCTAAAATCATAAGTAACATAGCAAATAAAGGTGAGAAGATACCATACGTTGACGAACATTTTGCTTAATATCTCGGCCCCTGTTTGTCGTAGCCCTAAGTTTATAGTATGGTTGGATGGGGGACAAATTGATCTATAACATACTCAAAGGACATCCGCGTATCTCTAGTAGAAACAGAGTTACGAGGCTGCAAAGTTGGGTCTAATGCAATTCCTATGGAGGGGTTTGATTGTTTACGTTTTGCTTAATTACTTGGCCCCTGTTTGTCGTAGCCCTAAGTTTTAAGTATCGTTGGAAAGGGGACAAATTGGACAATAACATACTCAAAGGACATCCCCGTATCTCTACTAGAAACAGAGTTACGAGCCTCCAAAAACGGGAGAGCTCACCTTATTTAAAATAATTAATCACGTTTTAATTGTTGCAGCTGGCTACAGTGATTCAGTGACTGAGTCGGATGATGGACCATTCGGCAGATTAATTAGCGGATTCAAATCAATGTAAGCGAAATTAAATCACTACATTCTTGGCTATAATTAAATGGAGATGTGTGTGGTGGGTGTGTCATTGAAGTGGACCCGCCCTAATAATTGGGATTATTGTTTTTCTCCGATTTAGAATTGATTCCCTCGGAATGTTCATTCAAGCCATTTTGGTGATTCTGGGTTTAGTGCCGGCCAATTCCGCGCCCATTTTCAACTTCTCGGGGGACACGCCCTCCGTCTACTTTCATTCCTCCCAAACGACCGCCCTCTAACACTAGTACCATAACTGTTCCCCCACTTTATCATTCACCTCACCTTCATGTACATCATTTTTATCGAAATAAAACCGTTTCGCAATTAAAACGCTATAAATTTACCTTAAATAACAAACCTTTCTAACTCAAAGTGTTTAAAATTATATTTTATAAACATAAGCGAAGCTCTTGTACATAGGTCTGAAAAAGGTTATAGCCATTAATCCCATTTCGAGTCACGCGATACCAAAATGTCGCCAAGGCTTAACAAAACGGGACTTTCTTCTTGGATTTTCAATCTTCCAAAACCAAAATTAAATTGTTCACTCACCAATTCCCAGCTTTCAATGTACTCTGGAGAGAATTACTTTACATCTTTAGGCGCTATTAATAAGTTTCAATCCGATTTTTAGCGTTAAAACTTTGCTAAATCATGTTCGCGGAATCGCGTGGGAAAACATTACCGGCGACTAACTGAATCCTATCCGACCCGGCTCACAGCCGACTCGATCACGCAAATTGCGCGCGCAATTTGCGTGATCGAGTCGGCTGAAACCCGGGAAACTTGAGAGACTAATCTTAGAGGAGTACAGCTATACTGGAGTGGTATTTTTTATAACGGAAACGCTTGAGGGCCGTGGTAAAATTCACCCGCATAGTACCCCCCCCTGTTTTAGATTGGGCATAAGCTTTAGGAACAACCACCTGGTTGGTTCTACCAACAACGTGACTAAAATACTAAAATTATTTCCACCGAGATGTGGCTGCAGTGCTGCACTCAATGGTGCTTTAAAAGCGCAGCCACGGATGGGCCACCAACTATTCTACTCCAGTGTCAAACTTCTCTACTCCGAGCAACATCCGCGCCCGCTGCCACGCGTGACGTCACACTCGAGCAGGCTGCGACATAATCAACTAAGGAGACATTACGCGTTGTAGTATACAAGAGCGGTACACGAAATAACCTTATTTGCATTTCACAATCTGGATAACGTGTATGGTTTTAACAATTAATAAGTTGAATAAATACTAAATTCTTATAACTAAGTATTTAACACTCATAATTTCATACAAATTAAATAAATAAATAATTACATTCATAATCTCGTACAAATAAATAAATAATTACATTCATAATTTCATTCATTCATACAAATACCATGACGCAACTAAATACAACGGGATAGTCTTCAAGGCGAGACCAAGCCAAAAAGTAACAAAATATTCCAAAGTATGTCTCCGAAACCGGCAACACTGAAAGGAAGAGTATTTCAGCTTAGTTCTAAAGGGATAGCGCCGCTTAAATGGCTCAATTAGATGTAGGGACAGAGGTAGTGTCTTACATTCCCTTGAGGGCGATGATGAGCCGAGAATTGCTTTGCTTCTTTTGGGGAATGATGTAAGTGTTGAAAAAGACCTGGTTGACGCTGTTCGTGAAAGACGACAGAAATTGCTCCTTCTCGCGAGCAATTACTTCGTCTAAATTCAGTTTTTTAAAAGGGTTATCGTGAGAAATATATCAAGTATATATATAGAGTGCTGTCAGTTGTGACGTCAGATCCAAGGTTAAACGTCACGAGTCTGCCTTTAGCAATGGGCGGCCATGACAGTTACCGTTTTTTCTTTATGAGAAAACAGCATGGGTGACGTCACACCGGCGCTTCTGACAGCACTCTATTCTATAAAGGAAAATTTTGAGGCCAACCAAGCCGCTTAAAGGCTAGAAATCAATCAATCAATTAACACGCCCTTTCACCTACCCAAATCTCCCCCGATTTTAAAATGAAATTGGGCGTGGCGCATTCATTAAGTACTTACCCATATGGAGATCGAGGGCTCTTGTTTCTTGGATCTCGATTAAAAGGATGGTAAGAGACAAGAAGAAGATAGTAAGCAAATAAGCGATTGGTCCCGCAGTTGACTTAATCAGTTGCATTTTGAAGGAATGACCCGTTGTAGTTGTCGTTATTGACGAGTGTCAAGTGTGCCGATGGAGCAGCGCGTTGCCTCCAAATCTAATCTAAATAAACCAGAGTCGAGCTGCCAATGTTTCCACTGACCTCAATCTCGCAAATTATTTTTGCCAATTTTCATAACTCACCAAAACACGGCAGCGCCAATCGAAGTACACGCAAAGCAACGCTCGACCTTAATACAACGACCCTTATAAAAATCATGCCAAATAAGTGACCGATAACAACAACCTGTACCATAAATTTCACTATCAAACGAGCCCGGGACGTACACCATTCTGCAGGGTTGCCAGCACGGAATTTTCGGAACCAAATTCCCTGACTTTTCCCTGACCTTTTTGGGCCCATTTTTAAATTCCCTGACTTTTCCAGGTTTTCCCTGAGCCGTGGCAACCCTGTTCTAATTGTCGTCAACTCTCCTCGATCGTCAACTAATTACAAAATTTATCCGCATATTCCTGCATTGACGTTGACACTTAAATACGATTTAAGCCTAATTATTAAGCAGGCGTCATTTATGCTCAATTTGAATGCTGCAATTAAGAGGAAAGCCACAAACACCATTTTAGAGTATTAGATATTTGACCGCGGGGATAAAAAGACTAAGCCTATTTATTATTCGGGGAAAGTTGTTTGTCGCTTGGAAATTTCACATTTTATAAAATCGCGCTATAGAGTGCTGTCAGTTGTGACGTCAGATCCAAGGTTAAACGTCACGAGTCTGCCTTTAGCAATGGGCGGCCATGACAGTTACCGTTTTTTCTTTATGGGAAAACAGCATGGGTGACGTCACACCCGCGCTTCTGACAGCACTCTATATTGTTGGCTGAAATCCATTTTCACCAAACTTTCATAAATAATTCAAGTTGAATTTCTTCAAAACCCGAATTATGAATCTACAGTTTCGAAATATGTATACATGAATATGGTTTTGAAATATGAATGTTTTTCAGTTTCAGCACCCCTATGGCCAAGTCGAAAAGTAAACGTGGCAATCGGGAGCTTTCGGTTGGGGGTGGATCTAATATTCGTGAGATAATAGAGCTATATCAGTTGAAGGGGGGAAACGTCACAGTTGGGCCTGCCAATAAACGGAGCCAGTTTTCACCCTCCCTCCATGCGGGTCGCTGAAGAACTCTATGCTAAATTTCCCGCACAATATGGCGCCTAGGCGGGGACTAGCGAAACCCCTCCTCAAAATCTCTCCTTTCCCCCCCCGAATTGAAATAGCTCTATTTTCACGGCCATACTGGTGGGTTGAATACAGAAGCTGATACCCACCAATATGGCTGCCAGAACCTTGGCAAGACTTAGGAGGGTGTGACGTACTACTCAGCCAACTGAAAGCTCTCTATATACAGTCCCATGGGCATAAACACACGAATATATTCGAGTACAACCGGGAATACGTTTTGTGACTGAAGGCCAACTTAGAGAATAAATGATATTTGGGGGGTCAGAAGGCGTGATTAGTGACCTTGCCAAAGATCTTGCTATTCCAAAAGACAATCCTGAGCCTTCCGTCCCCGAGCCGCTCGCATCTACCATTAATAATCGGCGAGTTGGAGGAGATTATGACCCTTGACCTTGATATACATAATTGTCTACGGACGAATGAATTCGGTGTTGAATATTCGTGGGTGTATGGGAGGGCGTGAATTAGCGCGGCAACCTATCTCGAATATAAATACAATAATCGTGTACTTAATTTATGTCGTCGTCGTCGTGGTTTTCCTCGATCGAACCTTGAACGAAAGCCAGAACTAATAATTACGCAAACACTCTGATTTAAACCTAAAATAAAAAAGGGGTAGGTATATTTAAATTATTTCAAATAGAGAAAGAGCTTCATTTCACGACGCAAGATCTCGCTCGAAACAACGGACACACACTCTCTGTGTCTCGAGACTATGACAAGCATCAGTGGGTAAATACCATCTATTTTTTCTTAGTGACAATACGTACCTGCTGGACGCTGAAGTAAGCTTCGGACAATAATTTTTATACTGAAAATCCCAGCTGACTTTTAAAACCAGCTTATCCCTGACCACCAAATTTTGACACCAATATCCCTGGGACCATTTTAAGGACGTCTTTACCCGTAGAGTCCACTTACACTTGAGCCCACATTTAGCATTGCACGAAGCAAACGAAATCCCTGACATATCCTAGTGACTTTTTAGGTAAAAAAGGTTTAAATCCCTAACTACGAATTCGATGATCCAGCAGGTGCCCCAGGCCATAATCGCGTCTTAAATTAAATAAGGTTGCGATATATTAGGTCAGGTGGTGGTTAGAATGAAAAGCGGGGATCGAGTTGCGTGCCATCTTCTCAAAACCAACTTAGGCCTAACTCCTTCAGATTGTATTCAGAATCGTTGGGACGGCTTTTGCCCCCACCGACATGAGCAGATAGCTCAGAAACTACGGGACTGCATCTGCATCGCGTACGCGACGCGTAGTATTTGAGCGGCTTGACCATTCATATCCTTCAACTTCATGTTGGTTTTTAATAATAATCCAATTTATACTTAGAAGCGAGGTTGGGGAAAATGGAGGAGGGGCGTTGACCTTATCGTACAGTGAGTACAATTATGGCGGGGATTCGGCCAGGGACATCCCACCCATCGTCATCACGCACTGTCTCTTAAGCAACCGGAAGACCTGGGATGTCGTGGCCTCCAGCTTGGCTCGACGAACTGGACAAATTGTAAGCTCCGCGAGGTTTGTCTGTCCGTAGGCGATTGGTTGATTGAGATGGTGATGGACGTTTGCAGGTTTACACTCTGGACTTGCGCAATCACGGTTCAAGTCCTCAGAGTCCCGAGGGCGACATCAAGGACTACTTGTCGGATCTGGAACTCTTTCTCAAAGTCAAGGGAATCTCGAAATGTCACTTTATCGGACACAGTTTGGGCGGCAAGATAGAGACAAACTTGGCTTTTAAAAACGTAAATTGAATTTAATTCAAAGCCAAGGCTTATCATTTCAAAAAGTCCTAACATATTTCCCTGACTAACTTTAATGACCAGCTGTTATTGGTTAGTGTAGGCCTAGACAAGTGCAGGGAAATAACGTTGAGCTATAGGATATGCGCCACCAATGAACTCAAACAATAGGGAATTTCTAAGCAGACCATTTTAAAATTGCCTGACTTTCCCTGATACGCCATTTGCAAAGTCTCTGACTTAAGATTGTCCGCGAAACTGAAATGTCATTATTGGCGGGTGTCTCTGGGGTATAGCCGGAAATGGTCTTGTCTTTGATCTTGGTGGATTTCCTGCCCATCCCGACGCCCGAGTTCTTGATGGGCTACATGAACAACGTGACGTACGTCCTCGGGGATCTCCTGGATGACCTGAACGAAAGCGGCTTCAACAAAATGGAAGATGCCATCCAGTATTGCCAACAGGAATTCGTTCGTAGCAAAATTGTAAGAAAAATTTCAATCAAGTTTCTACGTCTTTCGAGCGCCTCGTAATAAAATGCCAAAAGACTACAACTACCATAAGTTTATAAGTGATATGTTACATGATAAGTATGACACTACCTATACAAGTTCGTAATGCTACTGAGAGACTTACAGTTCTCGAGATAACTAGTTAGAGAAGGAGAACGACGGAAGCGAGTCAATTGATGTCCTAAGTACACTCGGTGGTTAATTAATTTTGCATGCAGGACCAAGTTCCATCTAGGTCCTATTTAGTCTGTGCATTACTAAGCCCAAATTTGACAGCGCTCACCAGGCGTCCCTTCTCGCTTTACCACCCTGAATCTATGACCTCCCTACTTCAATCACTTCAAAATTACAAGCTCCAGTTTCTAAGTTACCAGAGATTAACAAACTTATGGAATGAATATATTTTATCAACTTATGGAGGTATTGTAATTGTATTACTTCGTATCTCGAGCTTGGTCATATTGGAAACAAAAATGGCACCAAGGCCAGCCAAGAAGCTTGCAATTACTTTGTGGGGAATTTCAAGATTTAATTACGCAAATTACTCGAAAAAATAAAAAGGCATTTAAAATGTCTATTTTAATTTTCAATCGAATGTATGTTAATATATTAATTCGAAATTGGCAAAACATACGTGCTAAATTTGAACAAATATTTCCTCAAACGATTAAACCGCGATCACCTTGATTGAAACCCAAACCAGCATCCCAGGCTCACTATTTTCAACCATTACTTCCTTCAATCATTAAATCGTAATTAACTTGGCCCTTACATAAATCTCCGCGTAAGTTTATAAGTGATATGTTCCCCATAAGTATGACACAATCTATACTTCGTAATGCTACTGAGAGACTTACAGCTCGAGAAGGAGAACGACAATTAAGCGAGTCAATTGAAGTCCTAAGTACACTCGGTGCATGGTGGTTAATTTTGCATGCAGGACCAAGTTCCATCTATTTAGTCTGTGCATTACTAAGCCTAAATTTGACAGCAGCGCCCCGCTCACCAGGCGTCATTCGCTTTACCTCCTCGAATCTATGGCCTACCTCATTCAGTTCGCGACAAGCTCCAGTTTCTAAGTTACCAGTGCCCAAACTTATGGCCAACATATCTTACGAACCCATGGCCAACATATCTTATAAATCTCTGGAGGTTTTTAGTTAATTTTAGGCTTAATGTTCCCTTGGAAGGAAGGAAGAGGGAGGCGCGTTTAAAAGAAGGAAATTTCGTTTTTGTGATTTGTAGGAACCCGAATCGTTTCGTCGCGCTTTGCTGTCGAGTTTGATTCTGCGCAAGGACGGATTCGGGTGGGCCTTCAACCTGAATTACCTACCCAAGCATTTCCGCAACTTCATGGACTCCAAGACGGAAGGCAAACGCTTCACGGGAGCCACGCTCGTCGTCTCCCCCAAAACATCCTTCTTCGTCACGTCAGTATTTCAAGCATTCCCCTTCCTCTTATAGGGAGCTAACAGTTCTGACGTCCCTGAAACGTCACACCCTGTTCTATCTCTTACTGGCTGGAGTTTCATCCCCTCCCCCTAACGGCGGGTTGGAAACAGTGTATTCTAGGCGCAAAAATGCCGCCAACCAGAGAGGGGGTACTGCGTGACGTCAGACTATCTCTTCCCCTAGCGTGCAGTTGTTAGCTCCCAATAGAGTGCAGTCAGAAGCGCCGGTGTGACGTCACCCATGCTGTTTTCCCATAAAGAAAAAACGGTAACTGTCATGGCCGCCCATTGCTAAAGGCAGACTCGTGACGTTTAAACTTGGATCTGACGTCACAACTGACAGCACTCTATAGAGTCAAATATAGCTTGGGATGGGGGCGGGGAGTAAAGGAGGTGGGGCGCTTCTCATATTGCACAATGCGCGTCAGCCAGTTAAAGTTTCAATTCAAAGAAGTGTAGGATACTTTTTGATTCTTATTCTATATGCTTTTGATTAAAGCGATGTTGCCGCCTTACAGGGCGGAGGAAAGAGCTAAAGTTCGGGGCGTTTTGCCTAATGCTCAATACGAAGTATTGCCGAACGTGACGCACCACTTGCACATGGATGACCCCGAGGCTTTCGTCAAGAAATGCCTCGAGTTTTGGTACAATTGAAACACCTCGTAATTAATTACAGTCGGAGTGTCGGATCATTATACAATCAGTACCTGTCAAATTACCCTCCTTAATATTATCTATTGTAAACCACGCCCACCGTATCGAAACAAATTGTAAACCACGCCTACACGGAAATAAATATTCAAATACTTTTGTACGCGACGAGAGCTAATTGAACTCTTAAGGCCTATTCAGACGATACAACTTTTTGAATTGAGTAAACTAGTGAGATTAAAGGGACTGTAAAGCGGGCATCGGCGGGTGGGTAAAAATTATTTGAAATACGTCAAAGGCACCACGTGACCGCGGAGAGTCGTGGGTGGTTCAAAGAAGCTTAGTTTTGTTTTATTTCGAAATCTGCCACTTCAGGAGGGAATTGGCGCTGCAATCTCGCGAAAAACAAGGTCCCACTCCATGAGGAGTCTTTCTATCTTGGCGTCACGTGGTGCCTGTGACGTATTTCAAATAATTTTTACCCCCCCCCCCCCGATACCTTCTTCGCAGTCTCTATAAGGCCCATTCAGACGACACAACTTTTGGACTCATCACTGACCAATTCTTGGTGACTCAACTCTTTTGACCCACGCGTCTAGTTGGGTCAAAAGGTTACTGGTCATTTCCGGGGTGGGGGGATGAAAGGGGTGAAAGATGCGTTCACTCATTTTAACTTCAGTAAAGATTTTATTTCTCATATAAAAAATACGTTAACAAAGGCTTATCTCAAACAAACAAACAAACAATACTTCCAAAGGAAAATTTGAGTCGCCATCTTGGGAGAGTAATAACTCCTTCTTCCAAGATGGCGACAAAAGTATAGTTGACGAGTTGCCATCTTTCAAGATGGCGCCAGGCCTTTCAAGATGGCGACTGACGGCGGGAAAATGTAAATGACAAATATCTTATTTTGGCCCCCAAAGTTTTGAACACAGTTTTTATCGTTTTTAATTAATTAAAAATAAATTTTGGCAGAATTAATTAATTACGATTGGAATTAATTAACTCGGTATTATTATTAATTAGAGTTTAAGCGTTTTCTCGGTACTGCAAATGCCTTCCTGTTTCAAACGAGTCAGCATCGGCTGGTAGATGTCTTTGGCCATTGGCACCACCATCCCCAAAGTTTGAATCTCCCCTTTTAATTAGTAATTAGCAAGTTAATTATATTAACCAATCCTCGACTCCGGTTCTGGCCGGCCGCTAATCGCGATACCGAGGCCGAGGCTTAGTTACCCGCCAAGAACTCTTCGTTTTAGTTAGCCAAGAAAATAAGCCTTGCCATGGGCATGGCGATTCGTGATTGGTGAATAACGGACTCCGACCCCGCGTTAGAATTAGTAATTAGCAACTTAATTATATTAAGCAACTTAATTGAATCCTCGAGTCCAGTTATGGCCGCTAATCGCGGTGCCAAGGCCGAGGCTTAGTTACCCGCCTCGTTAGCCAAGAAACTAACTAAGCCTTGCCAGGGGCATCGCGATTCGTGGATAACCGACCCCCGACCCCACGCGTTATAATTAGTAATTAGCAATTTAATTATATTAACCAACTTAATTGAATCCTGGAGTCCAGTTCTGGCCGCTAATCGCGGTGCAAAGGCCGAGGCTTAGTTACCCGCCAAGAAAATAAGCCTTGCCAGGGGCATGGCGATTCGTGATTGGTGAGTAACGGACCCCGCGTTAGGATTAGTAATTAGTAATTTAATTATATTAACCAACTTAATTGAATCCTCGAGTCCAGTTCTGGCCACTAATCGCGGTGCTAAGGCCGAGGCTTAGTTACCCGCCTCGTTAGCCAAGAAACTAACTAAGCCTTGCCAGGGGCATCACGATTAGAAAACAAGTAACTAACATAATCTAATTAATTCAAACATAAATAAACCTAAACTAAACTAGGCTAAGCCTAATCCGAGCTAATAACCTACTAGGGGTCATTAGTGATGCTAAGCCTAATAAAAAGCAATGGAGGACGAGGGAGTGTACTGACCTTCTAGGACCATTTTGGCGGCGATGGCGGCTGGATACCCGACTAGTTTCCCCATGGCGGTGAAGCCGTTGACGTCACCGTAGGCCACCAAATCAATATGACGCATTTCGCGTTTGGTGTCCGCCCACTGGATCCCGATGTTGTGCCTCAAAATGACCAAATCCCTCTCACCCGTCTCTGATTGACCACCAAAGAGTAAAGAATGAAGAAAGAATGAATGATTGTCGCCGGCCGCTCATTACTTACTAAAGGCCAGTTTCTTGTTGAGCAAATGAGCCAGAGTGTCGATGGGCGTTGACAGTTTGACGAGGGGCGTGTCCGAGAGCAGTCCCAAGGACTCGATGGCGTTGACGCGGTACTCGGAGCGCTCCACTTGCTCGTAAACGAGATTCTTCAGATTAGCGTGCAAGATGTTGTCTTGTTGACCCAACAAGGCGCAAGCGAATTGTTTCTACCAATGAAGACAGTACGTGACGCGATTCAAAGCCAATTAACGGACTTTGACCCTGAGTTAACCCCGAGGAAGGCAAATTTCTTACCCAAGTAATTTCGGGTCCCATTGGATGCAAAGAGGGGTGCGGTTCCGAACTCATCAGTCCCAATTGATGCAAACCTTTGACGGCGTCCGCGTAACCCTAAAAGGAACTCAAAGGCATTGGCGCGATGACCACTATGATGACCACCACCACTTCCTTCCTTCCTTAATCCATTGTCAATGTAATTACCTTGTATCTGAGACTCCCCCTGAGGATGGTATGGGCATTCTGAATATTATAGAGGTCCTTGTAGACCAAGGAGTTCCTGTTGGGGTATCCCTCCAAGTTGAACCCGGGCAAGAAGTCAATGTCCATCAAATGGTCCATGAGAGCGCCCCCAGACGGAATCTCCTGGACTTCGTCGTTTAATAAATAGGTCGCCGTAGACAAAGTGTTCAACAAGACCCCCTTTGGATTCCAACTGCGGTACGGGCGAGGGGAGATCGAGTAGAGGTCAAAGGGTAAGCGACGAGGCCATCGACTTACCTGAATTTGTAACGGAGGGCGTTGTCAGAGTCTTCGGGGGCCGGAAGTCCGCCGCAAAAGGAGACGAACGACTCGACTTTGCCCCCGTTCATCTTGACCTCGCTGAAGCATTCCATGGCCAGCAAGTGGTCAATGCCGGGGTCCAAACCTACCTCATTCACAATCGTGATACCCGCGTCCACCGCTCTAAGAGAGACCAGTAGTTGAGCGCCTCTTGACCTTTGGGGTTAATAAGTAATATTGTACTCACGCTTGATGGAGTTGCGCCATTTGGGGGCTGAGGTAGCTGGCGGTGACCATATTGACCTTGTGCCTGATGCATTCCTCGGCCACTAAGGGGTGCAAGGAGTAAGGCAGCAAACTAACGACCAGATTGGCTTCCTTGATCAACTGGCTCAAGTTTTCGCTGCCCCTGACCACGTCCAAAATGACGTTCTCGCAGTTTTCGCCCCCGATCTGGGCCAAGGCCTCGCCTTCGTTTTGCAAGGAGGTGCCGACCTTCAAGTAGACGTCCTTGTCGCGGCTCAAGTACTCGACCAAGGGCGCCGAGACGTAACCCGCTCCCAGGATCAGGACGCGCTTATTCGATTGGACGCTGGTCGATGGTGCCTTCATCTTGGACTTGGACGTCTTACGCAGCTCGCTGATGTATTCGAAATTGGGCGTCAAAGACCCGTTCGACGTGATTATGGCCTGAAGGGACACGTTAAATGACCATCGGTTGACCACAATTAAAGGGCACGCCTCGTTTCCTATTTAACTTACATTTTCGACCACAGGATGGAATTTGTGGGCGGATAGGGGTTTGGTCGCATCGGATTCCAGCTAAAACATTTCGGATTAAAGGCGCCAAGCCTTAGCCAAAGTCGCCAAGCCTTAGCCAAAGTCGCCAAGCCTTAGCCAAAGTCGCCAAGCCTTAGCCAAAGTCGCCAAGCCTTAGCCAAAGTCGCCAAGCCTTAGCCAAAGTCGCCAAGCCTTAGCCAAAGTCGCCAAGCCTTAGCCAAAGTCGCCAAGCCTTAGCCAAAGTCGCCAAGCCTTAGCCAAAGTCGCCAAGCCTTAGCCAAAGTCGCCAAGCCTTAGCCAAAGTCGCCAAGCCTTAGCCAAAGTCGCCAAGCCTTAGCCAAAATCGCCAAGCCTTAGCCAAAATCGCCAAGCCTTAGCCAAAGTCGCCAAGCCTTAGCCAAAGTCGCCAAGCCTTAGCCAAAGTCGCCAAGCCTTAGCCAAAGTCGCCAAGCCTTAGCCAAAGTCGCCAAGCCTTAGCCAAAGTCGCCAAGCCTTAGCCAAAGTCGCCAAGCCTTAGCCAAAGTCGCCAAGCCTTAGCCAAAGTCGCCAAGCCTTAGCCAAAGTCGCCAAGCCTTAGCCAAAGTCGCCAAGCCTTAGCCAAAGTCGCCAAGCCTTAGCCAAAGTCGCCAAGCCTTAGCCAAAGTCGCCAAGCCTTAGCCAAAGTCGCCAAGCCTTAGCCAAAGTCGCCAAGCCTTAGCCAAAGTCGCCAAGCCTTAGCCAAAGTCGCCAAGCCTTAGCCAAAGTCGCCAAGCCTTAGCCAAAGTCGCCAAGCCTTAGCCAAAGTCGCCAAGCCTTAGCCAAAGTCGCCAAGCCTTAGCCAAAGTCGCCAAGCCTTAGCCAAAGTCGCCAAGCCTTAGCCAAAGTCGCCAAGCCTTAGCCAAAGTCGCCAAGCCTTAGCCAAAGTCGCCAAGCCTTAGCCAAAGTCGCCAAGCCTTAGCCAAAGTCGCCAAGCCTTAGCCAAAGTCGCCAAGCCTTAGCCAAAGTCGCCAAGCCTTAGCCAAAGTCGCCAAGCCTTAGCCAAAGTCGCCAAGCCTTAGCCAAAGTCGCCAAGCCTTAGCCAAAGTCGCCAAGCCTTAGCCAAAGTCGCCAAGGCTTGGCTAAAGTCGCCAAGGCTTAGTTAAAGTCGACTCATTACTTACGAAGTTTTCTATATAGGGAAAGAGTAGATTTCCAAAGAAATCGGTGGCTTCGATGGGAATCTGCGTTGGCATGTTGTCAATGGAACAAACTAGGACACCGGGACCCGCAAAACTGCAACGTCCAATTAAGTAAGGCTTAAGCCTCGGCCCCATAACTAAGTTGTACTACTACCTTTCGCTGTTCTTGTGCTGATCGGCGTCGTAGAGGCAAAAGGGCGTGTCGATGGTGGTGCACTCGGTCATGAACTCGATGGAACCGCCGGGGTCGGCGCTGATGTCGCAGATGGCCAACAAGCGATGGGGCAGAGAGGGAGAGCCGGCCGCGCTCGGCAACCATGGCGAATACGAAGGCTGCAACAAGTGCTTGGCGTCCGGAATGGTCAAGAGTTTCGGAGAGTTGACTGCCCAATAAATACCGTTGATAATGACCGAGGCGTAAGGGGCGATCTACGGGGGACAAAAAAACGAACTAACATTTCACGCCCCTCCCCCAAACTAGTTTTAGCGCTTACTTCTTTGGCAAACGTCGAGTAGTAAAGTTCGGGGTTATTTTCGTAGTCATCCGCGTCGAAGCCTCCTCCGTCTTTCCGCCGGAAATGGTCATCGCGACTGACTACCGCCCCGTACACCTTATTCACGGCTGCAACGAGATTAAACGATGCCAGGCGGGGATCAGGGGTCAGAGGTCAAATTCTCCTTGACCCAACAATAATAAAACACTTGGTGCCTCTATAGAGTGGTGGTACTGAGAGGGGAGGAGCTACGGGGAGGTGACGTCAATATTGGTATGGCCCGAGCCGATCTGTATGTCACCAAGAGATAGGAGGGTGTGACGTCGATGCCAGGCTGCCGGGGTCAGAGGTCAAATTCTCCTTTACCCAACAATACCAAACACTAGAGAGTGGTACTAAGAGGGGAGGAGCTACGGGGAGGTGACGCCAATGGCGTGAGCCGATCTCTACGGTCACCAAGAGATAGGAGGGTGTGACGTCACGAAAAAGTTCGCGGTACCATACTATAGATACCAATCAGGGCTGAAGTGAAAGTAAGACAAAACTTACATCCGTGTTCGGCGACTTGCGGAAGATCTTTGGGATCGACGTACTCGTAGGGCAGTTCCTGGAAGACTTCCTGCGCTCCCTGAGAGACATTCCCCGAACCAGTGAAAACGAAGGTCAAGGGACCGATGGACTTGGGCATCATGCCCAAACTAATCTCGTAACCAGCGTCCCGGATGGCTTGGCGCGCCATCCCACTGTTCCGGTAATTGTGCGCGGGACCAATATGCTAAAAGGATTGGTAATTGGCCACGGACAATAAATGGGATTGAGAAAAACGGGAGCTTAACTTACCATGAAGGGAGTATGATGTCCGAGCGCCAGGAGTCGGAGTCCCAGGCCATGCAGGATGTTGATGGTACCCGCCACTCCCGCGTACTTACCAAAGGCCACCAATCGATGACTCTTGATATCAGTCATCTTCTCATAGTCAATCAACCGAATATTCTACAACCAATCAATCAGACAATGGGGTTAAGCATCCCACCAAACTAAGGATGGCGTCCCATTACTTTGGCTAGAATGGCGTCGAGGAGGGGCATATTGGCTTCCTGGGCTTTGATGGTGTGCGAGAAGAAGGTGTAGGTCTTGTCCCGGAGCAAGCTGTCAATGGGCACCTGTTTGACGCCCATGATCAAGGAGGCTTCGCTGATGTCCTCCTGGATGGTGGCGCCCGCCGTCACGTAAGACTGCATGGGATAGGCCCTCCGGTTCGAGGGCTGCACCAAGACTTTCACCCCTTTCTTCACCAAGTGCTTGACGTGAGCGGGAGCCAACGGCGCTCGCCTCTCCCATACCGACGCGTCCTCCCGCCGAACCGCCAAAATCTAATAAACATATCCGCCACAAAACATCATCCATCTCAATATTAAGATTTGAATTTAGCGTTTTTAATTGCCCTACGTTATTTACAGTAATAATTAAATCCAAAAAATGAAACGTTTTATAAGAGACACTAATCCCTGCTTGATTCATTCACTTTCCCTTCAATTCCCCTCGATATAAGTACAAGCATAAGTTGATAAGATATGTTCATTCCATAAGTTTGTCACTGGTAACTTAGAAACTGGAGCTTGGCACGAAGTGAGTGACGTAGGTCATAGATTCAGGGGAGGCGCTGCTGTCAAAGGCTTAGTAATGCAGACTAAATAGGACCTAGATGGAACTTGGTCCTGCATGCAAAATTAATTAACCACCATCGAGTGTACTCTTGGATGAGACTGTAATGGATTGGAATATAGCATACATCTAACACGGGCGGCGGGTACCTCACCTCGGGACAGAAGGGGGGCTGTTTGGGGGTTTTTAGTTCGGTCGTACGACTTGAGAGACACCTACTGTAGAATTTTTTCAAAACTCGTCTGTTTTTTTCACAATATCTTTTTTAAAAGTAAAGTGTTAACGGTTTTAACTTGGATGAGACTGTCTCAGTCTCAGGTTTGAAGAGATATTAACTTAATAACGGTATAAAATATTAATTCAATTTAGTATGTACTAAGAAATTATTGAATTTGATGTAGATGAACATTTAAGTCTGAGTTAGGATTTTTAGTTCAAGGCTTAGAGACAAATTGCCGAACCTACGTCATTTACAAGGTGAAATAATTTCTCAAATTTAAAATTCTTCTCCATGATGGCAGCACTAAACGACGACCGAAATAAAAACGATATTGCGCAATCACGTGTCCCGAGCTTAGGTACCGAACTTTTCCAATCCATTACAGTCTCATCCAAGGTGTACTTAGGATTTCAATCCACCTTATTCCCTTTCGCCACCGGAAGTTAGGCTTAGCTCGGGATTCATGGGGGTGAGTACCGGTAAGAAATTCGTCTGTCGTCTGCTACAAAAACCAAATATATGTACTGTAGCGGACGACAGACCAATTTCTTAAGGCTTAGCTCGGGATTCATGGGGGTGAGTAACGGGGGAAGAAATTCGTCTGTCGTCCGCTACAGTACATATTTTTGGCTTTTGTAGCAGACGACAGACTGATTTCTTCCCCCCCCCCGTTACTCACTCACCCCCATGAATCCCGAGCTAAGACTAACTTCCGGTGGCGAAAGGGGGAAAAAGGTGGATTAGGTCAAACTAGCTCGAACTGTATAGCTAGTGACATACTTATGGAACATAAACTTATGTTACGCGCTAGCGGTTTAAAAAGAGACACTAGCGATAACTAAACTTTGAAGAATGATTATTTAATGCCAATCCCTTTAAATTTAATAAATGATTTTAATGTAAAGAAGTGAAAGAACTTAAGATGCAATTACTTTTTGCGTAGCTGATGTGTTTGTCCATCTGCGAGTTCCCTTTAACAAGGAGCATCTACTTGGATGGTGTCTTAGTCTGACCCACATTTTATTTGGAGCATGCGTCAACTGATAAACAACTCTCTCTCTCTCTCTCTCTCTGACAACAACAACAGAAAACAGAACGCTTCATATTTTTGATAAACAAGCTAGAATAATTTGGCAAACAAAATCTCCCTCTCTTATCTCCTTGAATAACAAATACAAGGTCTACTACCACTTACACTCTAAATAATACCCAGGGGCAAATACATCGTACCCCAGAATTAATCCCAATTAAACTTAAATACTTACGTATTATCCCTAATTTAATTTCAAAATTAATAGAAGAATTATAAAGGATTTAAATGACTAGTTTAAAATTTATCGACACGTGGATGACGAATTTTGTAATTCGTGCAATTTTTAGGGTTCGTCCCACTATCTAAATTCCATACTATCTACCATCAAAAAATAACAAGGAGTAATAGTACTGGATGGCCAATTATCTAGTTTTATTACGGGCAAAGAATATCACGGCTTAGGCTTAGTATCCGATTATTATTACTCCTTGTTAACGACCTTCAACTAACATAAATTCCATACTATTTGCCATCAAAAAATAATAACAAGGAGTAATAGTACTGGAGGGCAAATCATCTAGGTTTATTACAGGCAATGAATATCACGGCTTAGGCTTAGTATCCGATTGTTATTACTCCTTGTTAACGACCTTCAACTAACATCTGAACCATTATCTACCTATTGCAGCGCGTACGTTCACTGCACTTTCAAAGTGAAACGCTTTAATTTTGCTATCTGTTAGAATATTATCTAACACTTGTCATAATACCTCTACCAGCACTTTTACTCTAGAAAAACTCTTAAAATTTAACTTCCCAATTCAAATTTAAATTTAAATTAAATTAAGATTCAATTTAAAAGCTTACTTACTTTTAAGTGTTCAATAATTTTCCTTTAATTATAATTAAATAAAATTGAATAAAACTTAAACAGTCGAGCGCAACGTGAGAATTGAAGCAGACAACAACCTGTTGTTGCCTCTCTCATGGAATTGAAAATGTGGCGCGACTCTCCTGGCCAGACACACACCCTCCCGCCAAGGTTGGAAAAAAAGATAATTTTTACGTAAATGTGACGTCACTAAACGTAAGAAGCCGGTTCTTCCCGTACCCCGGAAAGGTATAGGTTTCCAGGATTACTCGTTTCAGCCTTATTGGCTGGCTGGCTGGTTCGCTTCAAAATTAAACACACCCATTTAAAATGGATTCAAAATATATTTATTTAAAACGAAATAAAAATACTATAAAAAGTGCGTGTATTTTTCATTATTTAGCTTAAACACAACCAATATAATTTATTTTTAATTTGGGTAAATTACCTTGTAAATTACGCTGTAAATTACCTTATAAATTACGCTGTAATTGACGGAGTAATTTTGGTAAACCCTGCACTAAATCGAAACTTGAGCTAATTGGGAAATGGGTCCTACCCAAAACGTGTTTAATTTAATTAACTTAAGAGATAAGAGGCATTACGTGGCACCTGCAGGGTTAATTGGGAGTTTTTGCCTAATTATTCGGGGATGGGTTATTGAGAATGTAGTTCACGCAAGGCTAGGGCTTTGTCCTTGGCCTTTCTGGAGCTGATGACGATGGGCACTTCGACGGCCAAGTAGCAAATGTAGGAGAAGACTAGGAAGACGCCGCAAATGACGATCTTGATCCAAACGGTCAAGTAATAACTGTAGGCGGACGCCACCATCCCCCCCACCGTCGTCGGCAACAGAAAGTTGGCGAAGGCCGCTTTGCGATTCTCCGCGAACAGCGTCGAATACATTACTATAATTAAGTTGACCAAGTCGTTAAGCCTAATGTTTCAAACTCATTTCGTTAAGCCTAATGTTTCAAACTTTTCCTTAAGCCTAATGTTTCAAACTCATTTCGTTAGGCCTAATGTTTCAAACTTCTCCTTAAGCCAAATGTTTCACACTTTTCGTTAAGCCAAATGTTTCAAACTTTTCGTTAAGCCTAATGTTTCAAACTTTTTCCTTAAGCCTAATGTTTCAAACTTTTCGTTAAGCCTAATGTTTCAAACTTTTTCCTTAAGCCTAATGTTTCAAACTTTTTCCTTAAGCCTAATGTTTCAAACTTTTTCCTTAAGCCTAATGTTTCAAACTTTTCGTTAAGCCAAATGTTTCAAACTTTTTCCTTAAGCCTAATGTTTCAAACTTTTCGTTAAGCCTAATGTTTCAAACTTTTCGTTAAGCTTAATATTTCTAACTTTTCGTTAAGCCTAATGTTTCAAACTTTTCCTTAAGCCTAATGTTTCAAAGCAAGGAAAAAGCTAGGCTACAATCATGCATGTAAATGACCGCGCTTGAGCTTGCGTAGAAAAGAATTAAGATAGTTCAAGCAAAATCCTGTTTTTACGAGCTACACAATGGTGCGTGTAAATGAACCTTAGCGCTAGCTGGGGCTCAGGCGGGGGGGGGGGGGAGCACTTACTGGACGTCAAAGCCTGGTAGATGGCCGAAGCCAATCCGAGCAAGGCCACGAGCGAATGCAAAATGACCTCTTGACCGGGCAAGGGCCGATAGAAGGCCAAGACGACCAAGAGAACCCCTTGCAGAACAGCCACGAATGTTATGACGCTGATTCGACCCACGAATTTCGCAAAGTACGCTCCGAATAGACTAGAGGAAAATCGAAGCGAGAAAGACGAATGTCATCGCGACCTTGAACCAGGGGCGTCTAGGTCAAACCGTTTTTGGTTATATTTTGTAAAGGAGATACACTCCCCAGTGAGCCCGCTCTTCTCACGGGCTAAGAGATACTGACCTAAATACGCATTGCGAGACGTAGTAGGTTACCATGATAATTCCAACCGAATGAACGCCGGAAGTACACGTGATATACGCCTGAAAACAAACCAAATTCCCATAAATTTAATAGTGCTCGCTAGAAAATTTCCATTCCAAGCTAGTCTTTCAGCGGCTTAGCGACCCCCTCCCAAAAATCAGTGTCAAAACTTAAGTCTGTTTGCAAAAAATCAGGAACTTAATAACAGCCAGCTCTTTGATTAATAATTGAGATACGAGTCCTATATTACTTCCGGCGATAAAAGCGCTTCCGTCTGACCCAATTCATGGCTTAAAACGAGCGCGGTACAACGTACAAGTACCTTAGTGAACTCGTTGGCGGTGAAGGCATCCAGAACCCCCACTTGAAAACAAGTCGGCAACAAAAGCAAATTATCGCGTTTCTTGAAAGTGTGAAAAGTCTCGGCCAACATTTTGAATTTGGAGATGCCTAGGCCGCCGGGATCCTTTAAGGCGTCGAGGCCGACAAGGACGCCGAGACTGGACAAGAAACCAATGGCCGACAGCAAACCGAAGAACGTGTAGATTTGGTATTGGTCCGGGCGTTCGAAACGGGGACTGTTCTCGTGGTCGGGGTCGTAGAATCTGGCCCCGCAAGTATCGTAGCTCGTCAATGACGCGTTTGATTCAAGGACGGCCTTATCGCGAAAGGCCTTCAAGGTGAAAACGCCTCCTAGGACCGCACCAAAGAAGCCCACGCTGTAATAGATGGCGAAAATGACGTTGGTACATTGATAGGCGTTCTTGCCGCTGACGGTAGCGTATTTGTCGGCGAGAATGGCCACGGATGTCTTCTTGGCCGTACGCGAGATGGAGCTGGCCACGGAGGAAATGACGGCGCCCGGGATCAGCGGGTACCAGGACAAGTAGACGTTGGCCATGATCCCCGGGACGCTCTCCAAGAGGATGAAGAGTGACATGGCGTACTTCAAGCCCATCTTGTTGATGACTAAAGTGGGCAGGAACAAAAAGGCGAAGACGCTGAAGAAGCTGGCCAAGGCGTGCGAGGTGGTACCCATTCCACGCGATATATTCAGGGAGCTCGAGATGGCGCCCGAAGGACCTTTGGCCACGTTTTCGAGGGCCGCGCACGTCGTTACAACCATCAAGTTCTTCAAGATTCTATTGGCCTTCATTTCGAAAATAGAGTATGTTACCGCTGCTACCTTGTTGTCGACGCTAACCGACGCTGTAATTCGAGTGTTAAGGTTGTTTCCACCGTATAGAATAAAGAATACGCCTACAGCACTACAACCTCGACAATATTGGCAACTGCCAACGGAGGAACTAAAGCGACAACTGTTAGTGGCGCAATAGATAACATTTAGGCCACTCCCCCCGCTAAAATAGTAGGTGAATGTTTTTAGTGAACATTTCTTTAAAACCAATTTCAAGCTTGTTATAGTCGTCGGCACCCCACGTCCCAAGTCAAGAACAAGGTGAAGTATTTAAGAGGTCAAGAAGCGCGACTAATATAACGGGTCTGCTTAATGTCTCACCTTGGTAAATTCCGTGGAGGTGAAAGCATCCATGACCCCCCTTTGGAAATTGGTCGGGATCAGAAGTAGGTTATCGCGTTTCTTGAAAATACGGAATGTCTCGATCAGCATTTGTCGGTTGGTGCCTTGTCCACCCGGGTTCTCCAAGTAGTCGAAGAGACAGACGATGAAGAGACTGGCCAGAGTTCCACTCGCCGCCGAAATCCCGAAATATAAATAGATCTCTCGTTGACTCGGGCGTTCGAACTGGCTGCTCGCTTGGTGGTCAGCGTCGAAGAATCTCGCTCCGCATGACGAGTATTCTAATTCAATGGAAGAGAGACCTTTGGCCATCAGCGCAATCTTCCGTCAAAATGAGACCAAAAGTACATTTCATTTTAACAATTTTGCTGTCTAAGGAACAACACTGGAATGGTGGGCGTAGCTCAATTTCCAGAGGTTTCCAAGACCCTCGACAACTCGTACATGTAGGATAGGCTAACAGATTTAGAATAATGAATAAATGAACTTACCCTCCTCCTTGGGCATGCTGAAAGAAGAGCCTGCGTTAGTGGCGTTAAATTGGGGGGAGGAGTAATTATTAAGAGCCTCCAAGGCGAAGACGGCCCCGACCAAGTATCCGGAATAAGAAACGCTGTAGTATACGGCGAAGAAGATGTTGATGTAGGCGTACTTGTCCCGGCCTCGGAGATCGGCGTATTTCTCGGCCAACAGAGCCACGGATGTCTTCTGGGCCGGACGCGTGATGACGCCGGCCACCGATGAGACAATGGCGCCCGGGATCAAGGTGTACCACGATAAATAGAAGTTGGCGATGGTGGGAATGCTCTCCAAGGCTACGAATATCACCATCGAGTACTTCAGACCGACTCTGTTGATGACCAGCGTGGGCAGAAAGAAGTAGGCCAGGATGGTGAAGACGTATCCGATGGCCGTTGACGTCGTACCCATACCTTGATTCGCCAACCAATTAAAAAAGAGATCCGTTGCGTGAATGAGCTTTGATTATTTCACCCATGGGAGCTACCATCTAACTAAAGGACAGTACCTCGCGAGATGTTGAGGGAACTATGATCTAACTAAAGGACAGTACCTCGCGAGATGTTGAGGGAACTACTCAAGTCGGACGAGGGTCCCAAAGCGGCTTCCACCAGGAAGATGGCCACAGTGATGACCATCAAATTCTTGATGATTAGGGGAGCCGTGAAATGGCCTTCTCGCCGTTTCCCCCCCTCTCCCGCAGCCTGATTGGGGGGCTCCATTGAGGCGACAACTTAAGCCAAACTCTTTCTCTTTCAATTACAAGTTCGGTATTTGGAAGAAGAGAGGCGTTTTACTATTCAATCGCGAGTGTCGAAAATTACTAATGTAACAGATCCTATTCGTTGGCAACTATTTTAGCAAAGCGCGCGCAGAAAACATTGCGAAATATCGGAAATGAAGCAGCTGCGGTTTTAGTTACCTGTAGAAGACAACACAAGACCCGTACCGTGATGATATTTTTGACTTAAGCTACGTTCACACTTGCCCGGGAGTCGGTTGATAACTCGTTTGCCCAACAGCCTTGGTTCACGCAGTTTAAGACATTTCAGTTAGTGCTGCTGTCTGCTTATCTTTTCGTAGGTGTTGTCCGCTATGGCCGGTGAAAATACCCTTAATACTAGTCTCAACCTATGTGAAATACCCCTGAAAACTAGAAATTTCCAGTGACTCCCCCCTGTTTGAATGAAAAATTTATAGGACAATGTCCACTGAAGTACAGTGCAAAAATAGTGTCGCTTCTCCATGGCCAAGCTCTCAAAACTTTTTCCAAAAACTTACAGGTCAAACTGTCCTGTGACCCCCCCCCCCCACCCCTTAGCTTTAAATAAAATTATGGGACATTTTAAAATGTTATTGGACAATGTCCAGCGTCCTGCGCTTATTTCCGGCCCTGGAAACTAGCTTCCAAAGCCGCTATAAGTTGGTTGTTGGTTCGCGAAGCACATTCAAGAAACGGCGTTTGTAATTTGGATTCTCGAGTATCAGTTTTGTTCACACTTAACTTTGGGCGCGTTTTAAATCGCTTCGAATCGGTTTCCCGTGTAAAGTGTGAACGTGGCTTTACGCGACTAGCGAGCCGATTATAAAAAACACTGTTCACAATTATTGATTCACCGCCGGTTTCCCTTCATTTTTAGGGCCTATTATCTTTCCTCGTTATTGTAATTAACTATCTAACCATAGAGTCTATAGACAAGTACTAAATCCTCTTCTTTAATTGTACTCTTTGGTCTATTCCAACGCCAATTTGAAATAAGTTATATGAAAAAAGTAAAAAAAAAAAAGAATACAAATAAATAATATCAGAAGGGGATAATAGAAGAAGGATGACACTTGGTATCCTCTTAATAAATTAGGTAAGCAACGTGATTCTTCCCAGGCAAGGGAATTACCCTCATGAAACTAGAGATGGGTAAGTATTGCACCGTACCAGAAGCGCATGACATACGAAGTGATTTTCTAGACTCTTTGGTAGACCCGTCTCATACGGAAAGATTTTTATTTGAGTCGGCACTAGCCACCTAAGGGGGATACTGACAAGAACTGCATCGATTTATTAGGGTTGCCGTCTGGCGAGAATAAGGGGAACTATTTCTATTCGGTGATATATGCGTAAGCAGTACAAAATCCACCCGAACCCCACCCGCTTGGATTTCTCGGCGCGAGAGGAAAAATAAAGTTGGAAAGGGGGCTGACATTCCCCCCCCTTGATGGTAAAAGCTTTCCGTATAAGACGGCCGCTATGTTATGCATAATAGAAAATCACTTCGTATGTTATGCGCTTCTGACCGTACCAGGGTGAATTTCTTCAACTCTTTCAATGGTACAAAATCCTCAGCAATCAAATAGGATCAAACCTTGATTGTCTTGACGTGGGGGGACAAAACCCCACCAGCGCATGCGCCTTGGCAGGCAAATAGTTATGAAGCGCTAACAGAGTAATGATGAGTAGGGAACCATTTACATGGCGTATGTGATTCGGTTCAGTAACCTTGCTACCATTACCGACGCGACAATTCCCTAATTTCTCGGCTCATGTTTACTAGATCCCTACGTTTTTAGTATGGTTAGATGGGGGACAAATTGGACTATAACACACTCAAAGGACATCCCCGTATCTCCAGTAGAACCAGAGTTACGAGCCTCCAAAATTGGGTCTAATGCATTTTCTATGGAGGGGTTTGTTTGTTCACCTTTTGCTTAAATATATGGCCTGTATTTTCGATCAAACATCAGCACATATCTGTAGTGCAGTGGTTATCATGTCCGCCTCACTCCCGGAAGTCTACAGGTTCGAAACCGCGAAGTTTTTTTTCTTTTTTTTTTTTGCTTGGGATATGTAAAGACCTTTATAATTATCCGAACATTTGTGTCAAGGTCACATTATTTACATCCCCGTAACTCTACTAGACCCAGAGTTACGAGGCCGCAAAGTTGGGTCTAATGCAATTCCTATGGAGGGGTTGTTCGTTTACGTTTTGCTTAATTACTTGGCCCATGTTTGTCGTAGCCCTACGTTTTTAGTATGGTCAGATGGGGGACAAATTGCACTATAACATTCTCAAAGGACATCCCCTTATCTCTACTAGAACCAGAGTTACGAGCCTCCAAAATTGGGTCAAACGCTTTTCCTATGGAGGGGTTGTTCGTTTACGTTTTGCTTAATTACTTGGCCCCTGTTTGTCGTAGCCCTAAGTTTATAGTATGGTTGGATGGGGGACAAATTGATCTATAACATACTCAAAGGACATCCCCGTATCACTACTAGAACCAGAGTTACGAGCCTCCAAAATTGGGTCAAACGCTTTTCCTATGGAGGGGTTGTTCGTTTACGTTTTGCTTAATTACTTGGCCCATGTTTGTCGTAGCCCTACGTTTTTAGGATGGTCAGATGGGGGACAAATTGCACTATAACATTCTCAAAGGACATCCCCTTATCTCTACTAGAACCAGAGTTACGAGCCTCCAAAATTGGGTCAAACGCTTTTCCTATGGAGGGGTTGTTCGTTTACGTTTTGCTTAATTACTTGGCCCCTGTTTGTCGTAGCCCTAAGTTTATAGTATGGTTGGATGGGGGACAAATTGATCTATAACATACTCAAAGGACATCCCCGTATCTCTACTAGAACCAGAGTTACGAGCCTCCAAAATTGGGTCAAACGCTTTTCCTATGGAGGGATTGTTTGTTTACGTTTTGCTTAATTACTTGGCCCCTGTTTGTCGTAGCCCTAAGTTTATAGTATGGTTGGATGGGGGACAAATTGATCTATAACATACTCAAAGGACATCCCCGTATCTCTACTAGAACCAGAGTTACGAGCCTCCAAAATTGGGTCAAACGCTTTTCCTATGGAGGGGTTGTTCGTTTACGTTTTGCTTAATTACTTGGCCCCTGTTTGTCGTAGCCCTAAGTTTATAGTATGGTTGGATGGGGGACAAATTGATCTATAACATACTCAAAGGACATCCCCGTATCACTACTAGAACCAGAGTTACGAGCCTCCAAAATTGGGTCAAACGCTTTTCCTATGGAGGGTTTGTTTGTTTACGTTTTGCTTAATTACTTGGCCCCTGTTTGTCGTAGCCCTAAGTTTATAGTATGGTTGGATGGGGGACAAATTGATCTATGACATACTCAAAGGACATCCCCGTATCACTACTAGAACCAGAGTTACGAGCCTCCAAAATTGGGTCAAACGCTTTTCCTATGGAGGGGTTGTTTGTTTACGTTTTGCTTAATAACTTGGCCCCTGTTTGTCGTAGCCCTAAGTTTATAGTATGGTTGGATGGGGGACAAATTGATCTATGACATACTCAAAGGACATCCCCGTATCACTACTAGAACCAGAGTTACGAGCCTCCAAAATTGGGTCAAACGCTTTTCCTATGGAGGGGTTGTTCGTTTACGTTTTGCTTAATTACTTGGCCCATGTTTGTCGTAGCCCTACGTTTTTAGTATGGTCAGATGGGGGACAAATTGCACCATAACATTCTCAAAGGACATCCCCTTATCTCTACTAGAACCAGAGTTACGAGCCTCCAAAATTGGGTCAAACGCTTTTCCTATGGAGGGTTTGTTTGTTTACGTTTTGCTTAATTACTTGGCCCCTGTTTGTCGTAGCCCTAAGTTTATAGTATGGTTGGATGGGGGACAAATTGATCTATAACATACTCAAGGGACATCCCCGTATCACTACTAGAACCAGAGTTACGAGCCTCCAAAATTGGGTCAAACGCTTTTCCTATGGAGGGGTTGTTTGTTTACGTTTTGCTTAATTACTTGGCCCCTGTTTGTCGTAGCCCTAAGTTTATAGTATGGTTGGATGGGGGACAAATTGATCTATAACATACTCAAAGGACATCCCCGTATCACTACTAGAACCAGAGTTACGAGCCTCCAAAATTGGGTCAAACGCTTTTCCTATGGAGGGGTTGTTCGTTTACGTTTTGCTTAATTACTTGGCCCATGTTTGTCGTAGCCCTACGTTTTTAGTATGGTCAGATGGGGGACAAATTGCACTATAACATTCTCAAAGGACATCCCCTTATCTCTACTAGAACCAGAGTTACGAGCCTCCAAAATTGGGTCAAACGCTTTTCCTATGGAGGGGTTGTTCGTTTACGTTTTGCTTAATTACTTGGCCCCTGTTTGTCGTAGCCCTAAGTTTATAGTATGGTTGGATGGGGGACAAATTGATCTATAACATACTCAAAGGACATCCCCGTATCTCTACTAGAACCAGAGTTACGAGCCTCCAAAATTGGGTCAAACGCTTTTCCTATGGAGGGGTTGTTTGTTTACGTTTTGCTTAATTACTTGGCCCCTGTTTGTCGTAGCCCTAAGTTTATAGTATGGTTGGATGGGGGACAAATTGATCTATAACATACTCAAAGGACATCCCCGTATCTCTACTAGAACCAGAGTTACGAGCCTCCAAAATTGGGTCAAACGCTTTTCCTATGGAGGGGTTGTTTGTTTACGTTTTGCTTAATTACTTGGCCCCTGTTTGTCGTAGCCCTAAGTTTATAGTATGGTTGGATGGGGGACAAATTGATCTATAACATACTCAAAGGACATCCCCGTATCACTACTAGAACCAGAGTTACGAGCCTCCAAAATTGGGTCAAACGCTTTTCCTATGGAGGGTTTGTTTGTTTACGTTTTGCTTAATTACTTGGCCCCTGTTTGTCGTAGCCCTAAGTTTATAGTATGGTTGGATGGGGGACAAATTGATCTATAACATACTCAAAGGACATCCCCGTATCACTACTAGAACCAGAGTTACGAGCCTCCAAAATTGGGTCAAACGCTTTTCCTATGGAGGGTTTGTTTGTTTACGTTTTGCTTAATTACTTGGCCCCTGTTTGTCGTAGCCCTAAGTTTATAGTATGGTTGGATGGGGGACAAATTGATCTATGACATACTCAAAGGACATCCCCGTATCACTACTAGAACCAGAGTTACGAGCCTCCAAAATTGGGTCAAACGCTTTTCCTATGGAGGGGTTGTTTGTTTACGTTTTGCTTAATAACTTGGCCCCTGTTTGTCGTAGCCCTAAGTTTATAGTATGGTTGGATGGGGGACAAATTGATCTATGACATACTCAAAGGACATCCCCGTATCACTACTAGAACCAGAGTTACGAGCCTCCAAAATTGGGTCAAACGCTTTTCCTATGGAGGGGTTGTTCGTTTACGTTTTGCTTAATTACTTGGCCCATATTTGTCGTAGCCCTACGTTTTTAGTATGGTCAGATGGGGGACAAATTGCACTATAACATTCTCAAAGGACATCCCCTTATCTCTACTAGAACCAGAGTTACGAGCCTCCAAAATTGGGTCAAACGCTTTTCCTATGGAGGGTTTGTTGGTTTACGTTTTGCTTAATTACTTGGCCCCTGTTTGTCGTAGCCCTAAGTTTATAGTATGGTTGGATGGGGGACAAATTGATCTATAACATACTCAAAGGACATCCCCGTATCACTACTAGAACCAGAGTTACGAGCCTCCAAAATTGGGTCAAACGCTTTTCCTATGGAGGGGTTGTTTGTTTACGTTTTGCTTAATTACTTGGCCCCTGTTTGTCGTAGCCCTAAGTTTATAGTATGGTTGGATGGGGGACAAATTGATCTATAACATACTCAAAGGACATCCCCGTATCACTACTAGAACCAGAGTTACGAGCCTCCAAAATTGGGTCAAACGCTTTTCCTATGGAGGGGTTGTTCGTTTACGTTTTGCTTAATTACTTGGCCCATGTTTGTCGTAGCCCTACGTTTTTAGTATGGTCAGATGGGGGACAAATTGCACTATAACATTCTCAAAGGACATCCCCTTATCTCTACTAGAACCAGAGTTACGAGCCTCCAAAATTGGGTCAAACGCTTTTCCTATGGAGGGGTTGTTCGTTTACGTTTTGCTTAATTACTTGGCCCCTGTTTGTCGTAGCCCTAAGTTTATAGTATGGTTGGATGGGGGACAAATTGATCTATAACATACTCAAAGGACATCCCCGTATCTCTACTAGAACCAGAGTTACGAGCCTCCAAAATTGGGTCAAACGCTTTTCCTATGGAGGGGTTGTTTGTTTACGTTTTGCTTAATTACTTGGCCCCTGTTTGTCGTAGCCCTAAGTTTATAGTATGGTTGGATGGGGGACAAATTGATCTATAACATACTCAAAGGACATCCCCGTATCTCTACTAGAACCAGAGTTACGAGCCTCCAAAATTGGGTCAAACGCTTTTCCTATGGAGGGGTTGTTTGTTTACGTTTTGCTTAATTACTTGGCCCCTGTTTGTCGTAGCCCTAAGTTTATAGTATGGTTGGATGGGGGACAAATTGATCTATAACATACTCAAAGGACATCCCCGTATCACTACTAGAACCAGAGTTACGAGCCTCCAAAATTGGGTCAAACGCTTTTCCTATGGAGGGTTTGTTTGTTTACGTTTTGCTTAATTACTTGGCCCCTGTTTGTCGTAGCCCTAAGTTTATAGTATGGTTGGATGGGGGACAAATTGATCTATAACATACTCAAAGGACATCCCCGTATCTCTACTAGAACCAGAGTTACGAGCCTCCAAAATTGGGTCAAACGCTTTTCCTATGGAGGGGTTGTTTGTTTACGTTTTGCTTAATTACTTGGCCCCTGTTTGTCGTAGCCCTAAGTTTATAGTATGGTTGGATGGGGGACAAATTGATCTATAACATACTCAAAGGACATCCCCGTATCACTACTAGAACCAGAGTTACGAGCCTCCAAAATTGGGTCAAACGCTTTTCCTATGGAGGGTTTGTTTGTTTACGTTTTGCTTAATTACTTGGCCCCTGTTTGTCGTAGCCCTAAGTTTATAGTATGGTTGGATGGGGGACAAATTGATCTATAACATACTCAAAGGACATCCCCGTATCACTACTAGAACCAGAGTTACGAGCCTCCAAAATTGGGTCAAACGCTTTTCCTATGGAGGGTTTGTTTGTTTACGTTTTGCTTAATTACTTGGCCCCTGTTTGTCGTAGCCCTAAGTTTATAGTATGGTTGGATGGGGGACAAATTGATCTATGACATACTCAAAGGACATCCCCGTATCACTACTAGAACCAGAGTTACGAGCCTCCAAAATTGGGTCAAACGCTTTTCCTATGGAGGGGTTGTTTGTTTACGTTTTGCTTAATAACTTGGCCCCTGTTTGTCGTAGCCCTAAGTTTATAGTATGGTTGGATGGGGGACAAATTGATCTATGACATACTCAAAGGACATCCCCGTATCACTACTAGAACCAGAGTTACGAGCCTCCAAAATTGGGTCAAACGCTTTTCCTATGGAGGGGTTGTTCGTTTACGTTTTGCTTAATTACTTGGCCCATGTTTGTCGTAGCCCTACGTTTTTAGTATGGTCAGATGGGGGACAAATTGCACTATAACATTCTCAAAGGACATCCCCTTATCTCTACTAGAACCAGAGTTACGAGCCTCCAAAATTGGGTCAAACGCTTTTCCTATGGAGGGTTTGTTTGTTTACGTTTTGCTTAATTACTTGGCCCCTGTTTGTCGTAGCCCTAAGTTTATAGTATGGTTGGATGGGGGACAAATTGATCTATAACATACTCAAAGGACATCCCCGTATCACTACTAGAACCAGAGTTACGAGCCTCCAAAATTGGGTCAAACGCTTTTCCTATGGAGGGGTTGTTTGTTTACGTTTTGCTTAATTACTTGGCCCCTGTTTGTCGTAGCCCTAAGTTTATAGTATGGTTGGATGGGGGACAAATTGATCTATAACATACTCAAAGGACATCCCCGTATCACTACTAGAACCAGAGTTACGAGCCTCCAAAATTGGGTCAAACGCTTTTCCTATGGAGGGGTTGTTCGTTTACGTTTTGCTTAATTACTTGGCCCATGTTTGTCGTAGCCCTACGTTTTTAGTATGGTCAGATGGGGGACAAATTGCACTATAACATTCTCAAAGGACATCCCCTTATCTCTACTAGAACCAGAGTTACGAGCCTCCAAAATTGGGTCAAACGCTTTTCCTATGGAGGGGTTGTTCGTTTACGTTTTGCTTAATTACTTGGCCCCTGTTTGTCGTAGCCCTAAGTTTATAGTATGGTTGGATGGGGGACAAATTGATCTATAACATACTCAAAGGACATCCCCGTATCTCTACTAGAACCAGAGTTACGAGCCTCCAAAATTGGGTCAAACGCTTTTCCTATGGAGGGGTTGTTTGTTTACGTTTTGCTTAATTACTTGGCCCCTGTTTGTCGTAGCCCTAAGTTTATAGTATGGTTGGATGGGGGACAAATTGATCTATAACATACTCAAAGGACATCCCCGTATCACTACTAGAACCAGAGTTACGAGCCTCCAAAATTGGGTCAAACGCTTTTCCTATGGAGGGTTTGTTTGTTTACGTTTTGCTTAATTACTTGGCCCCTGTTTGTCGTAGCCCTAAGTTTATAGTATGGTTGGATGGGGGACAAATTGATCTATAACATACTCAAAGGACATCCCCGTATCACTACTAGAACCAGAGTTACGAGCCTCCAAAATTGGGTCAAACGCTTTTCCTATGGAGGGTTTGTTTGTTTACGTTTTGCTTAATTACTTGGCCCCTGTTTGTCGTAGCCCTAAGTTTATAGTATGGTTGGATGGGGGACAAATTGATCTATGACATACTCAAAGGACATCCCCGTATCACTACTAGAACCAGAGTTACGAGCCTCCAAAATTGGGTCAAACGCTTTTCCTATGGAGGGGTTGTTTGTTTACGTTTTGCTTAATAACTTGGCCCCTGTTTGTCGTAGCCCTAAGTTTATAGTATGGTTGGATGGGGGACAAATTGATCTATAACATACTCAAAGGACATCCCCGTATCACTACTAGAACCAGAGTTACGAGCCTCCAAAATTGGGTCAAACGCTTTTCCTATGGAGGGGTTGTTCGTTTACGTTTTGCTTAATTACTTGGCCCATGTTTGTCGTAGCCCTACGTTTTTAGTATGGTCAGATGGGGGACAAATTGCACTATAACATTCTCAAAGGACATCCCCTTATCTCTACTAGAACCAGAGTTACGAGCCTCCAAAGTTGGGTCTAATGCTATTCCTATGGAAGGAGTTGTTTCTTTACTTTTTCCTTAATTACTCGGCCCTGTATTCTCGGTCACCCATAATAACATATCTGTAGTGTAGTGGTTAACACATCCGCCTCACTCACGGAAGGCCACAGGTTCGAAACCGCGAAGTTTTTTTTTTCGCTTGGGATATGTAAAGACCTTTATAATTATCCGAACATTTGTGTCAAGGTCACATTATTTACATCCCCGTATCTCTGGTAGAACCAGAGTTCCGAGCCTCCAAAATTTAGTTTAATGCATTTCCTATGGAGGGGTTTGTTTCTTTACGTTTTGCTTAAGTACTCGGCCCCAGTTTGTCGTAGCCCAAAGTTTTTAGTATGGTTAGATGGGGGACAAATTGGGCTATAACATACTCAAAGGACATCCGCGTATCTCTACTAGAAAAAGAGTTACGAGCCTGCAAAGTTTATTTTCAAAAATCAAAAGTAACCTCCTAACAATAAGTGAGACAAAAAATAAGTTGACGACGATATTGAGGTAGCCTCAAGTTTAAAGTATCCTTGTATGGGGAGCAAAGAGTACTATAACATATCCAAAGGAGATCCCCGTATCTCTAATAGAACGAGAGTTATGAGCCTACAAAGTTCAGTGCTAAAATCATAAGTAACATAGCAAATAAAGGTGAGAAGATACCATACGTTGACGAACATTTTGCTTAATATCTCGGCCCCTGTTTGTCGTAGCCCTATGTTCTTGGTATGGTTGGATGGGGGACAAATTGGACTATAACATACTCAGAGGACATCCCCCTATGTCTATTAGAACCAGAGTTACGAGACTCTAAAGTTGGGTGTGACGCTATTTTTATGGCATGTTTTTGAATATTTCGCTTAATTTCTCGGCCCCTATATGACGCAACCCCAAACCTTTGGTATAGTAGGATGGGGGACAAATTGGGCTATAACATACTCAAACGACATCCCCGTATCTCTAGTAGAAACAGAGTTACGAGCCTGCAAAGTATAGTCTAAAGCATTTCCTATGGAGGAGTTTGTTTCTTTACGGTTTGCTTAAGTACCTGGCCCCTGTTTGTCGTAGCCCAAAGTTTTTAGTATGGTTGGATGGGGGACAAATTGGACTATAACATACTCAAAGGACATCCCCGTATCTCTACTAGAACCAGAGTTACGAGCCTCCAAAATTGGGTCAAACGCTTTTCCTATGGAGGGGTTGTTCGTTTACGTTTTGCTTAATTACTTGGCCCCTGTTTGTCGTAGCCCTAAGTTTATAGTATGGTTGGATGGGGGACAAATTGATCTATAACATACTCAAAGGACATCCCCGTATCACTACTAGAACCAGAGTTACGAGCCTCCAAAATTGGGTCAAACGCTTTTCCTATGGAGGGGTTGTTCGTTTACGTTTTGCTTAATTACTTGGCCCATGTTTGTCGTAGCCCTACGTTTTTAGTATGGTCAGATGGGGGACAAATTGCACTATAACATTCTCAAAGGACATCCCCTTATCTCTACTAGAACCAGAGTTACGAGCCTCCAAAATTGGGTCAAACGCTTTTCCTATGGAGGGGTTGTTCGTTTACGTTTTGCTTAATTACTTGGCCCCTGTTTGTCGTAGCCCTAAGTTTATAGTATGGTTGGATGGGGGACAAATTGATCTATAACATACTCAAAGGACATCCCCGTATCTCTACTAGAACCAGAGTTACGAGCCTCCAAAATTGGGTCAAACGCTTTTCCTATGGAGGGGTTGTTTGTTTACGTTTTGCTTAATTACTTGGCCCCTGTTTGTCGTAGCCCTAAGTTTATAGTATGGTTGGATGGGGGACAAATTGATCTATAACATACTCAAAGGACATCCCCGTATCACTACTAGAACCAGAGTTACGAGCCTCCAAAATTGGGTCAAACGCTTTTCCTATGGAGGGTTTGTTTGTTTACGTTTTGCTTAATTACTTGGCCCCTGTTTGTCGTAGCCCTAAGTTTATAGTATGGTTGGATGGGGGACAAATTGATCTATGACATACTCAAAGGACATCCCCGTATCACTACTAGAACCAGAGTTACGAGCCTCCAAAATTGGGTCAAACGCTTTTCCTATGGAGGGGTTGTTTGTTTACGTTTTGCTTAATAACTTGGCCCCTGTTTGTCGTAGCCCTAAGTTTATAGTATGGTTGGATGGGGGACAAATTGATCTATGACATACTCAAAGGACATCCCCGTATCACTACTAGAACCAGAGTTACGAGCCTCCAAAATTGGGTCAAACGCTTTTCCTATGGAGGGGTTGTTCGTTTACGTTTTGCTTAATTACTTGGCCCATGTTTGTCGTAGCCCTACGTTTTTAGTATGGTCAGATGGGGGACAAATTGCACTATAACATTCTCAAAGGACATCCCCTTATCTCTACTAGAACCAGAGTTACGAGCCTCCAAAATTGGGTCAAACGCTTTTCCTATGGAGGGTTTGTTTGTTTACGTTTTGCTTAATTACTTGGCCCCTGTTTGTCGTAGCCCTAAGTTTATAGTATGGTTGGATGGGGGACAAATTGATCTATAACATACTCAAAGGACATCCCCGTATCACTACTAGAACCAGAGTTACGAGCCTCCAAAATTGGGTCAAACGCTTTTCCTATGGAGGGGTTGTTTGTTTACGTTTTGCTTAATTACTTGGCCCCTGTTTGTCGTAGCCCTAAGTTTATAGTATGGTTGGATGGGGGACAAATTGATCTATAACATACTCAAAGGACATCCCCGTATCACTACTAGAACCAGAGTTACGAGCCTCCAAAATTGGGTCAAACGCTTTTCCTATGGAGGGGTTGTTCGTTTACGTTTTGCTTAATTACTTGGCCCATGTTTGTCGTAGCCCTACGTTTTTAGTATGGTCAGATGGGGGACAAATTGCACTATAACATTCTCAAAGGACATCCCCTTATCTCTACTAGAACCAGAGTTACGAGCCTCCAAAATTGGGTCAAACGCTTTTCCTATGGAGGGGTTGTTCGTTTACGTTTTGCTTAATTACTTGGCCCCTGTTTGTCGTAGCCCTAAGTTTATAGTATGGTTGGATGGGGGACAAATTGATCTATAACATACTCAAAGGACATCCCCGTATCTCTACTAGAACCAGAGTTACGAGCCTCCAAAATTGGGTCAAACGCTTTTCCTATGGAGGGGTTGTTTGTTTACGTTTTGCTTAATTACTTGGCCCCTGTTTGTCGTAGCCCTAAGTTTATAGTATGGTTGGATGGGGGACAAATTGGACTATAACATACTCAGAGGACATCCCCCTATGTCTATTAGAACCAGAGTTACGAGACTCTAAAGTTGGGTGTGACGCTATTTTTATGGCATGTTTTTGAATATTTCGCTTAATTTCTCGGCCCCTATATGACGCAACCCCAAACCTTTGGTATAGTAGGATGGGGGACAAATTGGGCTATAACATACTCAAACGACATCCCCGTATCTCTAGTAGAAACAGAGTTACGAGCCTGCAAAGTATAGTCTAAAGCATTTCCTATGGAGGAGTTTGTTTCTTTACGGTTTGCTTAAGTACCTGGCCCCTGTTTGTCGTAGCCCAAAGTTTTTAGTATGGTTAGATGGGGGGCAAATTGGGCTATAACATACTCAAAGGACATCCCCGTATCTCTAGTAGAAACAGAGTTACGAGGCTGCAAAGTTGGGTCTAAAATGCAATTCCTATGGAGGGGTTGTTTGTTTACGTTTTGCTTAATTACTTGGCCCCTGTTTGTCGCAGCCCAAAGTCTTTAGTATAGTTAGATGGGGGACAAATTTAACTATAACATACTCAAAGGACGTCCCCGTATCTCTACTAGACCCACAGTTACGAGCCTGCAAAATTGGGTCTAATGCATTTCCTATGGAGGGGTTTGTTTGTTCACGTTTTGCTTAAATATTTGGCCTGTATTTTCGATCAAACATCAGAACATATCTGTAGTGCAGTGGTTATCATGTCCGCCTCACTCCCGGAAGTCTACAGGTTCGAAACCGCGAAGTTTTTTTTCTTTTTTTTTTTTTGCTTGGGATATGTAAAGACCTTTATAATTATCCGAACATTTGTGTCAAGGTCACATTATTTACATCCCCGTAACTCTACTAGACCCAGAGTTACGAGGCCGCAAAGTTGGGTCTAATGCAATTCCTATGGAGGGTTTGTTTGTTTACGTTTTGCTTAATTACTTGGCCCCTGTTTGTCGTAGCCCTAAGTTTATAGTATGGTTGGATGGGGGACAAACTGATCTATAACATACTCAAAGGACATCCCCGTATCTCTAGTAGAACCAGAGTTACGAGCCTCCAAAATTGGGTCAAACGCTTTTCCTATGGAGGGTTTGTTTGTGTACGTTTTGCTTAATTACTTGGCCCCTGTTTGTCGTAGCCCTAAGTTTATAGTATGGTTGGATGGGGGACAAATTGATCTATAACATACTCAAAGGACATCCCCGTATCTCTAGTAGAACCAGAGTTACGAGCCTCCAAAATTGGGTCATACGCTTTTCCTATGGAGGGGTTGTTTGTTTACGTTTTGCTTAATTACTTGGCCCCTGTTTGTCGTATCCCTAAGTTTATAGTATGGTTGGATGGGGGACAAATTGATCTATAACATACTCAAAGGACATCCCCGTATCACTACTAGAACCAGAGTTACGAGCCTCCAAAATTGGGTCAAACGCTTTTCCTATGGAGGGTTTGTTTGTGTACGTTTTGCTTAATTACTTGGCCCCTGTTTGTCGTAGCCCTAAGTTTATAGTATGGTTGGATGGGGGACAAATTGATCTATAACATACTCAAAGGACATCCCCGTATCACTACTAGAACCAGAGTTACGAGCCTCCAAAATTGGGTCAAACGCTTTTCCTATGGAGGGGTTGTTCGTTTACGTTTTGCTTAATTACTTGGCCCATGTTTGTCGTAGCCCTACGTTTTTAGTATGGTCAGATGGGGGACAAATTGCACTATAACATTCTCAAAGGACATCCCCTTATCTCTACTAGAACCAGAGTTACGAGCCTCCAAAGTTGGGTCTAATGCTATTCCTATGGAAGGAGTTGTTTCTTTACTTTTTCCTTAATTACTCGGCCCTGTATTCTCGGTCACCCATAATAACATATCTGTAGTGTAGTGGTTAACACATCCGCCTCACTCACGGAAGGCCACAGGTTCGAAACCGCGAAGTTTTTTTTTTCGCTTGGGATATGTAAAGACCTTTATAATTATCCGAACATTTGTGTCAAGGTCACATTATTTACATCCCCGTATCTCTGGTAGAACCAGAGTTCCGAGCCTCCAAAATTTAGTTTAATGCATTTCCTATGGAGGGGTTTGTTTCTTTACGTTTTGCTTAAGTACTCGGCCCCAGTTTGTCGTAGCCCAAAGTTTTTAGTATGGTTAGATGGGGGACAAATTGGGCTATAACATACTCAAAGGACATCCGCGTATCTCTACTAGAAAAAGAGTTACGAGCCTGCAAAGTTTATTTTCAAAAATCAAAAGTAACCTCCTAACAATAAGTGAGACAAAAAATAAGTTGACGACGATATTGAGGTAGCCTCAAGTTTAAAGTATCCTTGTATGGGGAGCAAAGAGTACTATAACATATCCAAAGGAGATCCCCGTATCTCTAATAGAACGAGAGTTATGAGCCTACAAAGTTCAGTGCTAAAATCATAAGTAACATAGCAAATAAAGGTGAGAAGATACCATACGTTGACGAACATTTTGCTTAATATCTCGGCCCCTGTTTGTCGTAGCCCTATGTTCTTGGTATGGTTGGATGGGGGACAAATTGGACTATAACATACTCAGAGGACATCCCCCTATGTCTATTAGAACCAGAGTTACGAGACTCTAAAGTTGGGTGTGACGCTATTTTTATGGCATGTTTTTGAATATTTCGCTTAATTTCTCGGCCCCTATATGACGCAACCCCAAACCTTTGGTATAGTAGGATGGGGGACAAATTGGGCTATAACATACTCAAACGACATCCCCGTATCTCTAGTAGAAACAGAGTTACGAGCCTGCAAAGTATAGTCTAAAGCATTTCCTATGGAGGAGTTTGTTTCTTTACGGTTTGCTTAAGTACCTGGCCCCTGTTTGTCGTAGCCCAAAGTTTTTAGTATGGTTGGATGGGGGACAAATTGGACTATAACATACTCAAAGGACATCCCCGTATCTCTACTAGAACCAGAGTTACGAGCCTCCAAAATTGGGTCAAACGCTTTTCCTATGGAGGGGTTGTTCGTTTACGTTTTGCTTAATTACTTGGCCCATGTTTGTCGTAGCCCTACGTTT
Source organism: Phalangium opilio (assembly GCF_054372755.1). Lineage (NCBI taxonomy): Eukaryota > Metazoa > Arthropoda > Arachnida > Opiliones > Phalangiidae > Phalangium > Phalangium opilio. Next base: position 30,666 of record NW_028324166.1, on the reverse strand, counting down.
TTAGTATGGTCAGATGGGGGACAAATTGCACTATAACATTCTCAAAGGACATCCCCTTATCTCTACTAGAACCAGAGTTACGAGCCTCCAAAATTGGGTCAAACGCTTTTCCTATGGAGGGGTTGTTCGTTTACGTTTTGCTTAATTACTTGGCCCCTGTTTGTCGTAGCCCTAAGTTTATAGTATGGTTGGATGGGGGACAAATTGATCTATGACATACTCAAAGGACATCCCCGTATCACTACTAGAACCAGAGTTACGAGCCTCCAAAATTGGGTCAAACGCTTTTCCTATGGAGGGGTTGTTCGTTTACGTTTTGCTTAATTACTTGGCCCCTGTTTGTCGTAGCCCTAAGTTTATAGTATGGTTGGATGGGGGACAAATTGATCTATAACATACTCAAAGGACATCCCCGTATCTCTACTAGAACCAGAGTTACGAGCCTCCAAAATTGGGTCAAACGCTTTTCCTATGGAGGGGTTGTTTGTTTACGTTTTGCTTAATTACTTGGCCCCTGTTTGTCGTAGCCCTAAGTTTATAGTATGGTTGGATGGGGGACAAATTGATCTATAACATACTCAAAGGACATCCCCGTATCACTACTAGAACCAGAGTTACGAGCCTCCAAAATTGGGTCAAACGCTTTTCCTATGGAGGGTTTGTTTGTTTACGTTTTGCTTAATTACTTGGCCCCTGTTTGTCGTAGCCCTAAGTTTATAGTATGGTTGGATGGGGGACAAATTGATCTATGACATACTCAAAGGACATCCCCGTATCACTACTAGAACCAGAGTTACGAGCCTCCAAAATTGGGTCAAACGCTTTTCCTATGGAGGGGTTGTTTGTTTACGTTTTGCTTAATAACTTGGCCCCTGTTTGTCGTAGCCCTAAGTTTATAGTATGGTTGGATGGGGGACAAATTGATCTATGACATACTCAAAGGACATCCCCGTATCACTACTAGAACCAGAGTTACGAGCCTCCAAAATTGGGTCAAACGCTTTTCCTATGGAGGGGTTGTTCGTTTACGTTTTGCTTAATTACTTGGCCCATGTTTGTCGTAGCCCTACGTTTTTAGTATGGTCAGATGGGGGACAAATTGCACTATAACATTCTCAAAGGACATCCCCTTATCTCTACTAGAACCAGAGTTACGAGCCTCCAAAATTGGGTCAAACGCTTTTCCTATGGAGGGTTTGTTTGTTTACGTTTTGCTTAATTACTTGGCCCCTGTTTGTCGTAGCCCTAAGTTTATAGTATGGTTGGATGGGGGACAAATTGATCTATAACATACTCAAAGGACATCCCCGTATCACTACTAGAACCAGAGTTACGAGCCTCCAAAATTGGGTCAAACGCTTTTCCTATGGAGGGGTTGTTTGTTTACGTTTTGCTTAATTACTTGGCCCCTGTTTGTCGTAGCCCTAAGTTTATAGTATGGTTGGATGGGGGACAAATTGATCTATAACATACTCAAAGGACATCCCCGTATCACTACTAGAACCAGAGTTACGAGCCTCCAAAATTGGGTCAAACGCTTTTCCTATGGAGGGGTTGTTCGTTTACGTTTTGCTTAATTACTTGGCCCATGTTTGTCGTAGCCCTACGTTTTTAGTATGGTCAGATGGGGGACAAATTGCACTATAACATTCTCAAAGGACATCCCCTTATCTCTACTAGAACCAGAGTTACGAGCCTCCAAAATTGGGTCAAACGCTTTTCCTATGGAGGGGTTGTTCGTTTACGTTTTGCTTAATTACTTGGCCCCTGTTTGTCGTAGCCCTAAGTTTATAGTATGGTTGGATGGGGGACAAATTGATCTATAACATACTCAAAGGACATCCCCGTATCTCTACTAGAACCAGAGTTACGAGCCTCCAAAATTGGGTCAAACGCTTTTCCTATGGAGGGGTTGTTTGTTTACGTTTTGCTTAATTACTTGGCCCCTGTTTGTCGTAGCCCTAAGTTTATAGTATGGTTGGATGGGGGACAAATTGGACTATAACATACTCAGAGGACATCCCCCTATGTCTATTAGAACCAGAGTTACGAGACTCTAAAGTTGGGTGTGACGCTATTTTTATGGCATGTTTTTGAATATTTCGCTTAATTTCTCGGCCCCTATATGACGCAACCCCAAACCTTTGGTATAGTAGGATGGGGGACAAATTGGGCTATAACATACTCAAACGACATCCCCGTATCTCTAGTAGAAACAGAGTTACGAGCCTGCAAAGTATAGTCTAAAGCATTTCCTATGGAGGAGTTTGTTTCTTTACGGTTTGCTTAAGTACCTGGCCCCTGTTTGTCGTAGCCCAAAGTTTTTAGTATGGTTAGATGGGGGGCAAATTGGGCTATAACATACTCAAAGGACATCCCCGTATCTCTAGTAGAAACAGAGTTACGAGGCTGCAAAGTTGGGTCTAAAATGCAATTCCTATGGAGGGGTTGTTTGTTTACGTTTTGCTTAATTACTTGGCCCCTGTTTGTCGCAGCCCAAAGTCTTTAGTATAGTTAGATGGGGGACAAATTTAACTATAACATACTCAAAGGACGTCCCCGTATCTCTACTAGACCCACAGTTACGAGCCTGCAAAATTGGGTCTAATGCATTTCCTATGGAGGGGTTTGTTTGTTCACGTTTTGCTTAAATATTTGGCCTGTATTTTCGATCAAACATCAGAACATATCTGTAGTGCAGTGGTTATCATGTCCGCCTCACTCCCGGAAGTCTACAGGTTCGAAACCGCGAAGTTTTTTTTCTTTTTTTTTTTTTGCTTGGGATATGTAAAGACCTTTATAATTATCCGAACATTTGTGTCAAGGTCACATTATTTACATCCCCGTAACTCTACTAGACCCAGAGTTACGAGGCCGCAAAGTTGGGTCTAATGCAATTCCTATGGAGGGTTTGTTTGTTTACGTTTTGCTTAATTACTTGGCCCCTGTTTGTCGTAGCCCTAAGTTTATAGTATGGTTGGATGGGGGACAAACTGATCTATAACATACTCAAAGGACATCCCCGTATCTCTAGTAGAACCAGAGTTACGAGCCTCCAAAATTGGGTCAAACGCTTTTCCTATGGAGGGTTTGTTTGTGTACGTTTTGCTTAATTACTTGGCCCCTGTTTGTCGTAGCCCTAAGTTTATAGTATGGTTGGATGGGGGACAAATTGATCTATAACATACTCAAAGGACATCCCCGTATCTCTAGTAGAACCAGAGTTACGAGCCTCCAAAATTGGGTCATACGCTTTTCCTATGGAGGGGTTGTTTGTTTACGTTTTGCTTAATTACTTGGCCCCTGTTTGTCGTATCCCTAAGTTTATAGTATGGTTGGATGGGGGACAAATTGATCTATAACATACTCAAAGGACATCCCCGTATCACTACTAGAACCAGAGTTACGAGCCTCCAAAATTGGGTCAAACGCTTTTCCTATGGAGGGTTTGTTTGTGTACGTTTTGCTTAATTACTTGGCCCCTGTTTGTCGTAGCCCTAAGTTTATAGTATGGTTGGATGGGGGACAAATTGATCTATAACATACTCAAAGGACATCCCCGTATCACTACTAGAACCAGAGTTACGAGCCTCCAAAATTGGGTCAAACGCTTTTCCTATGGAGGGGTTGTTCGTTTACGTTTTGCTTAATTACTTGGCCCATGTTTGTCGTAGCCCTACGTTTTTAGTATGGTCAGATGGGGGACAAATTGCACTATAACATTCTCAAAGGACATCCCCTTATCTCTACTAGAACCAGAGTTACGAGCCTCCAAAGTTGGGTCTAATGCTATTCCTATGGAAGGAGTTGTTTCTTTACTTTTTCCTTAATTACTCGGCCCTGTATTCTCGGTCACCCATAATAACATATCTGTAGTGTAGTGGTTAACACATCCGCCTCACTCACGGAAGGCCACAGGTTCGAAACCGCGAAGTTTTTTTTTTCGCTTGGGATATGTAAAGACCTTTATAATTATCCGAACATTTGTGTCAAGGTCACATTATTTACATCCCCGTATCTCTGGTAGAACCAGAGTTCCGAGCCTCCAAAATTTAGTTTAATGCATTTCCTATGGAGGGGTTTGTTTCTTTACGTTTTGCTTAAGTACTCGGCCCCAGTTTGTCGTAGCCCAAAGTTTTTAGTATGGTTAGATGGGGGACAAATTGGGCTATAACATACTCAAAGGACATCCGCGTATCTCTACTAGAAAAAGAGTTACGAGCCTGCAAAGTTTATTTTCAAAAATCAAAAGTAACCTCCTAACAATAAGTGAGACAAAAAATAAGTTGACGACGATATTGAGGTAGCCTCAAGTTTAAAGTATCCTTGTATGGGGAGCAAAGAGTACTATAACATATCCAAAGGAGATCCCCGTATCTCTAATAGAACGAGAGTTATGAGCCTACAAAGTTCAGTGCTAAAATCATAAGTAACATAGCAAATAAAGGTGAGAAGATACCATACGTTGACGAACATTTTGCTTAATATCTCGGCCCCTGTTTGTCGTAGCCCTATGTTCTTGGTATGGTTGGATGGGGGACAAATTGGACTATAACATACTCAGAGGACATCCCCCTATGTCTATTAGAACCAGAGTTACGAGACTCTAAAGTTGGGTGTGACGCTATTTTTATGGCATGTTTTTGAATATTTCGCTTAATTTCTCGGCCCCTATATGACGCAACCCCAAACCTTTGGTATAGTAGGATGGGGGACAAATTGGGCTATAACATACTCAAACGACATCCCCGTATCTCTAGTAGAAACAGAGTTACGAGCCTGCAAAGTATAGTCTAAAGCATTTCCTATGGAGGAGTTTGTTTCTTTACGGTTTGCTTAAGTACCTGGCCCCTGTTTGTCGTAGCCCAAAGTTTTTAGTATGGTTGGATGGGGGACAAATTGGACTATAACATACTCAAAGGACATCCCCGTATCTCTACTAGAACCAGAGTTACGAGCCTCCAAAATTGGGTCAAACGCTTTTCCTATGGAGGGGTTGTTCGTTTACGTTTTGCTTAATTACTTGGCCCATGTTTGTCGTAGCCCTACGTTTTTAGTATGGTCAGATGGGGGACAAATTGCACTATAACATTCTCAAAGGACATCCCCTTATCTCTACTAGAACCAGAGTTACGAGCCTCCAAAATTGGGTCAAACGCTTTTCCTATGGAGGGGTTGTTCGTTTACGTTTTGCTTAATTACTTGGCCCCTGTTTGTCGTAGCCCTAAGTTTATAGTATGGTTGGATGGGGGACAAATTGATCTATGACATACTCAAAGGACATCCCCGTATCACTACTAGAACCAGAGTTACGAGCCTCCAAAATTGGGTCAAACGCTTTTCCTATGGAGGGGTTGTTCGTTTACGTTTTGCTTAATTACTTGGCCCCTGTTTGTCGTAGCCCTAAGTTTATAGTATGGTTGGATGGGGGACAAATTGATCTATAACATACTCAAAGGACATCCCCGTATCTCTACTAGAACCAGAGTTACGAGCCTCCAAAATTGGGTCAAACGCTTTTCCTATGGAGGGGTTGTTTGTTTACGTTTTGCTTAATTACTTGGCCCCTGTTTGTCGTAGCCCTAAGTTTATAGTATGGTTGGATGGGGGACAAATTGATCTATAACATACTCAAAGGACATCCCCGTATCACTACTAGAACCAGAGTTACGAGCCTCCAAAATTGGGTCAAACGCTTTTCCTATGGAGGGGTTGTTCGTTTACGTTTTGCTTAATTACTTGGCCCCTGTTTGTCGTAGCCCTAAGTTTATAGTATGGTTGGATGGGGGACAAATTGATCTATAACATACTCAAAGGACATCCCCGTATCTCTACTAGAACCAGAGTTACGAGCCTCCAAAATTGGGTCAAACGCTTTTCCTATCGAGGGGTTGTTTGTTTACGTTTTGCTTAATTACTTGGCCCCTGTTTGTCGTAGCCCTAAGTTTATAGTATGGTTGGATGGGGGACAAATTGATCTATAACATACTCAAAGGACATCCCCGTATCACTACTAGAACCAGAGTTACGAGCCTCCAAAATTGGGTCAAACGCTTTTCCTATGGAGGGTTTGTTTGTTTACGTTTTGCTTAATTACTTGGCCCCTGTTTGTCGTAGCCCTAAGTTTATAGTATGGTTGGATGGGGGACAAATTGATCTATAACATACTCAAAGGACATCCCCGTATCACTACTAGAACCAGAGTTACGAGCCTCCAAAATTGGGTCAAACGCTTTTCCTATGGAGGGTTTGTTTGTTTACGTTTTGCTTAATTACTTGGCCCCTGTTTGTCGTAGCCCTAAGTTTATAGTATGGTTGGATGGGGGACAAATTGATCTATGACATACTCAAAGGACATCCCCGTATCACTACTAGAACCAGAGTTACGAGCCTCCAAAATTGGGTCAAACGCTTTTCCTATGGAGGGGTTGTTTGTTTACGTTTTGCTTAATAACTTGGCCCCTGTTTGTCGTAGCCCTAAGTTTATAGTATGGTTGGATGGGGGACAAATTGATCTATGACATACTCAAAGGACATCCCCGTATCACTACTAGAACCAGAGTTACGAGCCTCCAAAATTGGGTCAAACGCTTTTCCTATGGAGGGGTTGTTCGTTTACGTTTTGCTTAATTACTTGGCCCATGTTTGTCGTAGCCCTACGTTTTTAGTATGGTCAGATGGGGGACAAATTGCACTATAACATTCTCAAAGGACATCCCCTTATCTCTACTAGAACCAGAGTTACGAGCCTCCAAAATTGGGTCAAACGCTTTTCCTATGGAGGGTTTGTTTGTTTACGTTTTGCTTAATTACTTGGCCCCTGTTTGTCGTAGCCCTAAGTTTATAGTATGGTTGGATGGGGGACAAATTGATCTATAACATACTCAAAGGACATCCCCGTATCACTACTAGAACCAGAGTTACGAGCCTCCAAAATTGGGTCAAACGCTTTTCCTATGGAGGGGTTGTTTGTTTACGTTTTGCTTAATTACTTGGCCCCTGTTTGTCGTAGCCCTAAGTTTATAGTATGGTTGGATGGGGGACAAATTGATCTATAACATACTCAAAGGACATCCCCGTATCACTACTAGAACCAGAGTTACGAGCCTCCAAAATTGGGTCAAACGCTTTTCCTATGGAGGGGTTGTTCGTTTACGTTTTGCTTAATTACTTGGCCCATGTTTGTCGTAGCCCTACGTTTTTAGTATGGTCAGATGGGGGACAAATTGCACTATAACATTCTCAAAGGACATCCCCTTATCTCTACTAGAACCAGAGTTACGAGCCTCCAAAATTGGGTCAAACGCTTTTCCTATGGAGGGGTTGTTCGTTTACGTTTTGCTTAATTACTTGGCCCCTGTTTGTCGTAGCCCTAAGTTTATAGTATGGTTGGATGGGGGACAAATTGATCTATAACATACTCAAAGGACATCCCCGTATCTCTACTAGAACCAGAGTTACGAGCCTCCAAAATTGGGTCAAACGCTTTTCCTATGGAGGGGTTGTTTGTTTACGTTTTGCTTAATTACTTGGCCCCTGTTTGTCGTAGCCCTAAGTTTATAGTATGGTTGGATGGGGGACAAATTGATCTATAACATACTCAAAGGACATCCCCGTATCACTACTAGAACCAGAGTTTATTTTCAAAAATCAAAAGTAACCTCCTAACAATAAGTGAGACAAAAAATAAGTTGACGACGATATTGAGGTAGCCTCAAGTTTAAAGTATCCTTGTATGGGGAGCAAAGAGTACTATAACATATCCAAAGGAGATCCCCGTATCTCTAATAGAACGAGAGTTATGAGCCTGTTCAGTGCTAAAGTCATAAGTAACATAGCAAATAAAGGTGAGAAGATACCATACGTTGACGAACATTTTGCTTAATATCTCGGCCCCTGTTTGTCGTAGCCCTATGTTCTTGGTATGGTTGGATGGGGGACAAATTCGACTATAACATACTCAGAGGACATACCCCTATGTCTATTAGAACCAGAGTTACGAGACTCTAAAGTTGGGTGTGACGCTATTTTTATGGCATGTTTTTGAATATTTCGCTTAATTTCTCGGCCCCTATATGACGCAACCCCAAACCTTTGGTATAGTAGGATGGGGGACAAATTTAACTATAACATACTCAAAGGACATCCCCGTATCTCTACTAGACCCACAGTTACGAGCCTGCAAAATTGGGTCTAATGCATTTCCTACGGAGGGGTTTGTTTCTTTACGTTTTGCTTAATTACTCGGCCCCTGTTTGTCGTAACCCTATGTTCTTGGTATGGTTGGATGGGGGACAAATTGGGCTATAACATACTCAAACGACATCCCCGTATCTCTAGTAGAAACAGAGTTACGAGCCTGCAAAGTTGGGTCTAAAATGCAATTCCTATGGAGGGGTTGTTTGTTTACGTTTTGCTTAATTACTTGGCCCCTGTTTGTCGTAGCCCAAAGTTTTTAGTACGGTTAGATGGGGGGCATATCCTAAGGACATCCCCGTCCGACCCCTCGAGTAGTCCACTACTGCAAAGGGTGAAATGGGAATGTAGAATGAAAGAGACACAGAGATGAAATACTTTATTTAAGAAAAGAAACACGCAAGTACGCTGCCCTGCCCTGACAGTACAAGGTCGGAAAATACACAGCGTACCATTATTATCGACATCGTTATTATTATTATTTTTAAAATAATATATTTATGGCACTATATATATTTCAAATTATACAAAAAAATTTGAGCATTGCAAAAGCGGGTTAAAGTACGTATTGGTTGGCTGCCCGAGGCGATTGTTGGATGGGAGCCAGTGTCCTATCGTGTTCCCCATTGGCTGGTCAATGAGAGCCTGGTGGTATTTCTCCCAAGAAAATATTGGCAGCGCTTGGTCTTCTTCGTGTCATCTCGTTCAAATCGAACTGTGGGCTCAATCCTCTTGGAGATTCGTATTTGGGGGGAGATGTCCATCCAATCTCTTGCCCAGCAACTACTAGATCGGCGCGTTTATTTGACCCCCAAGGGGTTGATAACTCCGCAACTCCGCTTATTACCCGTTGGATATCAGATAAGATAAGATAAGGAAATAGGCCTAAGATAAGGAGATCTATTTGTTCCTTTGATAGGTGGTATCACGTGACAATGAAAACCCCGCCCCGCCCTAGACGTTGGTTGGTTGGTTGGTTGTTGTCCGCCGCCGCGCTTATAGTTTTAATCAATTTTATTTAGTCTCGTAGTAGTCTAATCCTTAATTATTTAAATCAATATTAACCAGTTCTTTCAAGATTGCAAGTATTACGAACCGAAATATATTTTACTCTATTCTTATAAATTAACTTAGTAGCATTTTCGTCGTTCTTGTACGGGTTATTGGTAACGTAAGTAATAATTTGAACATTACCAAACAACTTAATAATTAATTTTAATTATCGGGCAAAACCCTTAAAGTTCCCTTACAAAATAAAAAACTAAACATTTCACACTCACCATAGGACCCTTGAGTTTGGAGGGCTGGAGTGGTTGTATTTCATTATGGTCTAATGGCACCCCATGTTATTTCCCCATAGAGCTTAATACAGTCGAAGGCAGAGGGCTGCCATTACCCTATACCGCTTAAACCCACGGACAGCTAATAAATAAATAAATAAAGTAAAACGGATTTAGGCTTATTTAAATTGATTTAGGATTACCTAAAATTATTTAGAATAATTTAGGATTACTTAATAAGATGAAATCGCGTTAAAATTACTTATTAAACATTTTACTTTACGGTTTAGCCCTTGGCACATTCAAAATACGGCAGTTTTTCCAATAAATAATCATTTATTCAAGGTTAATTAATTACATTTAAGTCGCGGCGGAAACTAACTTAAATTGATATTTTAATGAGCATAAAATTATTCCTGACCATTTCCTTCTTCATAGCCACCAAATACCATAAAATATAACCCAATCTACCCTAACTTAACCCTAACTTAACCTAACCCTAACCCTAACCCTAACCCTAACTTAACCTAACCCTAACTTAACCTAACCCTAACTTAATCTAACCCTAACCCTAACTTAATCTAACCCTAACCTAACTTAATCTAACCCTAACCTAACTTAACCTAACCCTAACCCTAACCCTAACTTAATCTAACCCTAACCCTAACTTAATCTAACCCTAACTTAATCTAACCCTAACCCTAACTTAATCTAACCCTAACCCTAACTTAATCTAACCCTAACCCTAACTTAATCTAACCCTAACTTAACCTAACCCTAACTTAATCTAACCCTAACCCTAACTTAATCTAACCCTAACCTAACTTAATCTAACCCTAACCTAACTTAATCTAACCCTAACCTAACTTAACCTAACCCTAACCCTAACTTAATCTAACCCTAACCCTAACCCTAACTTAATCTAACCCTAACTTAATCTAACCCCAAACCTAACTTAATCTAACCCTAACCCTAACTTAATCTAACCCTAACCCTCCCTAACCAATAATATGAAGGGTAAAATATAGAAAAACATGGAAAATATATATTTTAATTAATTTCCGCGACTTAAATGTAATTAATTATCCCTTAATTAACCTTGAATAAATTATATTTATTGAAAAACTGTGTATTTTGAATGTGCAAAGGGCTAAAGTAAAATCTAGCCCAAAAATTTCATTATTCCGCCCAAAAGTAGGCCTAACAACTTTTAAACCTAAAACTATTAATTACTTTGGCCCTGGAAGTCTTTTAAATAAACCCATCTTCATACGCGGAATCCACAAACTTTATACTAATCGATAAAATCACGTTAAATATAATTAAAACTCAATTAAAATTATAATTAACCACGCAAAACAAAGGCTTAAAAAATTTAGAGACGTCGCTGCGCGGCTGCAGCCTGCACCAGGTCCACCACTGAGCTGTTAGTCTGTTAGTCAGATTTGATTGGCTGCTAGCGTGAAACTTACCATGGAGCAATATCAAAAGATACCTAATTGCATTATATTGCCCTTTCAAGGAACACTCCATTGTAACTCCCAACCCCGATAAATATTATTACTCCTTGGAAAATTCTAAGCCAGTGCATAAACTAGCGCCATCTATTTTTCAAAACTGGTAATAAAAGTTGCGTTTTTGGGTCTAAATCATTAAGCCTTGGCCCGAAAACTTTAAAATAATGTAAATAAATTAAAAATAATTACCAAACTGTTGCATTTTCGTAAAAAGGTTCCATTGGACTCTCGAGCATTCTTTAAAAAGACAAAAACAAATTGGAACCATATCTTAATAACTTTAAATAAGGTTTTAAATTAAAACTTACTCTCCAGGCCCAAGAACTTCGTTACTTGCTCAAATTTCTTGAAAAATAAAAGGAAAAAAGGCAATTAATTGGAGTACAAATTAAATTTAACTATTTTAAATAATTACAACAATCAGGGGCCGAGGAATTAGTCAAAATGTTCATAAACACTCGCTCCATTGAATTAACGCGGACTTATTTTACAAAACACCCATTAACTCTGGTTCTACTAGAGATACGGGGATGTCCTTTGAGTATGTCATAGTCCTATTTGTCCCCCATCTAACCATACTAAAAACGTAGGGCTACGACAAACAGGGGCCGAGTAATTAAGGAAAATGATCTAGTGATCGTACGGGGTGACATTTTTGTCGGGTCGGGTTCCGGGTCGGGTTGCGAAAAAAAACCCGGAAAATCGGGTCGGGTCGGGTCGGGGTTTCCTTTTTAATAATATAAATGGAATTAACATATTCTAAAAAATTATACATAGTAGCTATGTACTATGTAATGTAAGGAATTTATTTTCTGTAATTTAGTTCCAAGTTATCACTGCTTTAATGAATCCAATAGTAGGCGATTCTGCCATATCATTGCTATCTGATATAACGTCGTGGAAGGGATTGGGGTAACTAATTGTCCCAGAACAGGTGCGTCTTCCATCTGTAAAGTTTCCAAATTGTCCTTGCCCTTGGCAGTGGCTGAATGGGGTTTCTGGTACTCGTGAAACTCTTCTACCACTTTTTCAATTTTGAAATCAATTGCTCGCAACTTAACACACAATTAATACATTGGCGTTTGACGGACGACCATGAAATTGCCGAAATATATCAGTTTTCTACTGGCTTTCGAAGCCTCGAGACAGAAAAAAATTAAATATTCAAGCTCGCCCTACTCAGATTCGAGTTCCTATCTACTGCAACACAAAGCGCGACCGTAAATAATAACTTACCCTCTACTACGGGCCCACCCCGAATTTTTTTTAACCCGACTTCAAAATTGACTGGCCGGGTCGGGTCGGGTCGGGTTGGAAAAAGCCGGGGATCCCCGACTTCCCGGGTCGGGTTCGGGTTCCCCGTACGATCACTAAAATGATCGTCCCCTCCATAGGATTTGCGTCACACCCAACTTTGGAGTTATAGGCCTCTAAAGTTGGGTGTGACGCTCTCCCTACAGCATGTTTTTGAACATTTTGCTTAATATCTCGGCCCCTGTTTGACGAAATCCCAAGTTTTAAGTATTGTTGGATGGGGGACAAATTGGACTATAACATACTCAAAGGACATCCCCGTATCTCTAGTAGAAACAGAGTTACAAGCCTGCAAAGTAACCTAACTTAATCAAACCCAACCTAACTTAACCTAATCTATAATATGAAGGGTAATATATAGACATAAAACATGGAAAATGTATATTTTAATTAATTTCCGCGACTTAAATGTTATTAATTGTCCTATAATTAACCTTGAATAAATTATATTTATTGAAAAAACTGTGTATTTTGAATGTGCTAAGGGCTAAAGTACAGTTTGGGAACACAGAAATGTTTTGAATAGTCTTAAATATTAAATTATGCATATATTACCTGTTATAAAAATGTTCCGAACATACTCTACTGACGTAACATTTAACCATCCCGCCAAATTCCAATCTTTTCACTAAGCCTTGGCCCACTGTCATTGCTTAAGCCTTGGTCCTATACCATAAACATTGCTTTTTCGATAACCTTTGGTCTATAGAACTCAATAAAAAACTAAAGTTTCTTTCGCGTAATCATGGTTTCAACACTTCTTAACCATTTTTAATTGCAATTAACGAAAGAACTTGGTTTAATTAAACTAAATAAAGGTGCAAACACGGAAGGTCACACATGACAGAAGCTAAGCAGTGCCAGGCTGAACTCAAGGCGGGCGTATTCGGTGTTGGGATTTTACGGTTTACCGTTCTAGCTACCTCTCTCGTCTAGCTCTTTTCATTGACGTCATACGTGGGCGCCAAAGAATACGCGATCTGTCTTATATGAGATATAAAGTTTGTATGTCCGGAAAAAGGAGAACGACGTTAATCGACGTTAATGGCCTTTATATACGTGTAAACACGAAGGTCTTTTTGCATTCAAAATTGCTATATTAAATAAATTATGTGCACCGTTATTTAGGATAATTATAATGTACACATAATACACATAATAGACCTACATTTAAAATGAGAAGACCAAGTATTTTGTATCAAATTTTATTTCAAGTAGTAACTTTTTTCATTTTCATTTTATCATCGTCAGCTTTGAAAGGTGATGGCAATAATTCATTCTTATAATAGTTCGTAGATTTGTAAAACCTTACATTAAATTAAAAGTTCATGACGTAAATAATATTTACCTTTCAGAAAGAATTAGCAACGCGCCGTTACCGCCTAAGATTTGAATTTATAACGGATAATCGGCCTCGCCCTCTCCCTAAACCATTGAAAGTTAGGTAGGGGTGAAGAAGAAAGGGGGTATACAATTTTCAAAGTAGAGAGACGTTTTCTCTCTGGACGCAGCCACCGCGGATTCTTGTTTCTAGCCCACGTAAGACGTCATAGTAAGGGAAAAAATTACTAGAGCCCCCCTACTACAAAAAGGAGAATCTCCCGCTTACCACCCCTGAAGGATGCTCCGACCTAATAATGCGAAGCGGTATACAGACCTTGGGCTGAACTAAGCTGATGCCGGCCTGAGATAGGACCGGAAATAAGCACAGAGCATTAAGCATTGTATAATAGAATTTTAATGTCCTATCAATGCTTTTAAAAACTAAAGAGAGGTCACTGGACATTTTTACCAATAAATATTGCGTATTTTTGATTAGTTACGACGTCACGACGACAGTAACGACACAAAGAAGGCCTTTCCGGGGATGTAGTTGCCCATTCTCGCTCAAACTGTCTACATTCTTGCTACTCCGTAAATACTTGTGACTGGCTAGGCGGGTTTTTTGAATTTCAGATCTCTGTCATTTTTACTTTCAATTTTCATTTTCGATTTTAAACCCTAATTAAATTTAATTTATGGCTTGAATTAACTTGAATATACAAAAAAGAGTCCGAAAAAGCCGAAAATGTTAGTTTTGAGCTCGTACGACTGATAGGTTTTGAACTATTGACCTCCAAACTTGAAAATTTAAAAGTGCAATTATGCAAATTCTATAAAGAATTTTGAAACTTTCTTTACGTCATTTTATAGATAATTTGATGGGGAATCCAACGCGAGTAACCCCGTACAGATCGGATTCGTAGTTTGAGCCCTATCGTTAAATTTAGTTTCCCGCCATTTTCCAAAATGGCGGCACAAACACAAAAAGGCTTGAAATGTGTAAATCAGTTCAAATCAGTATATAATCCATATCAGTTTCATCAAAATAAATTATATTTAATCAAGGAACACTAATAATCAGTTTTAAACCTCGTTTCTAAAGATATCAGTCTGATTTTTCAATATGACACTCTAAACGGGTCAAGAGACAATATTCAATAAAAATATTCCGTTAAAAATTAAGATAATTAAGGTTTTAACCCTAATTAATGAAAATCAACGTAACTCGATACCAGGAAGTACTGCGAGGCCGTAGACCATAACCTTTACAGTCGCTACACAGTTAGGTTGAAACCAAAAACGCACAAGGCCGTAATTAGTGTAATAACTAATGAACCGCTAGTCGCACGATATTGGGACCACTTTCATTCGATTCCTTAGAGATTTCTACGTCCGAATCGGTTAATTAAAGTTTAATTAATTTAAATTTAAATGGCAAGAAGAGGTTGGAAAGAAGAAAAACTGAAAAAACGGGCTGCTTTTCGGGACGTTTAATTGCGTAGTTAATTAACGGTTGGTCGTAGAGAGACGCGACTAGCACCATCGGATTCAGGAGGTTTTAATCATTCAGATTAAGTGTATTTAATTTAATTAATTAAGTTAATTTCGATGGGAAATTAAAAATAACCGAAAATTGAAATTGCGAAAAATTCTCTCTCATCTCGGGTATCAACCACGTCTCCCGTCCGTAGACTTTTCATGCGTTTGCAAAGACTTTGTTTTGGAGTTTTTAAAATAGGTTTTTCCCTTAATTAAGGCGTCTAATTAAGGTATATTAACAAGGAAAATATATTTCCTGATTAATTTCAATGCGAGGAATCGGAAAAAAATGGTTTCAGAAGCGTACAGCCACATTTTCGGCCACCTTGTTCATTTTAGGCCGATTCGCGTATCGCCAATCGATTTCTCATCTAAAATTAACCCGAAATCCATATCGGGTTAATTAATTTAGGCCTAATTTTAGGCCTAAAACGGGAAAAACATTACGTATCTGCTCTTCTAAGCTTCAAAATGTCTCTAAAATAACCCTATCCTATCTTAAAATCGCTATATCTTTTAAACCGTAGTAGATAGCGTTAATTTGAAAGCAGAATTAAATAGATCACTTAATTATCTTCATTAGTTGTAATGTTCAGTAAATTTAAATGATAATTAACTTAATTACAAGCAAAATAATCTTTCAATGTATTTCCTATGGCCCCTTGCTGGGTGTCTTCTACGCTATACATATATTAAAATCGCTATATCTTTTAAACCGTAATAGATAGCATTAATTTGAAAGCAGAATTAAATAGAGCACTTAATTATCTTCATTAGTTGTAATTTTCATTAAATTTAAATGATAATTAACTTAATTACAAGCAAAATAAACTTTCAATGTATTTCCTATGGCCCCTTGCTGGGTGTCTTCAACGCTATACATATCTTAAAATCGCTATATCTTTTAAACCGTAATAGATAGCGTTAATTTGAAAGCAGAATTAAATAGAGCACTTAATTATCTTCATTAGTTGTAATTTTCATTAAATTTAAATGATAATTAACTTAATTACAAGCAAAATAAACTTTCAATGTATTTCCTATGGCCCCTTGCTGGGTGTCTTCAGCGCTATACATATCTTAAAATCGCTATATCTTTTTACCGTAATAGATAGCGTTAATTTGAAAGCAGAATTAAATAGAGCACTTAATTATCTTCATTAGTTGTAATTTTCATTAAATTTAAATGATAATTAACTTAATTACAAGCAAAATAAACTTTCAATGTATTTCCTATGGCCCCTTGCTGGGTGTCTTCAACGCTATACATATCTTAAAATCGCTATATCTTTTAAACCGTAGTAGATAGCGTTAATTTGAAAGCAGAAGTAAATAGAGCACTTAATTATCTTCATTAGGTGTTATTTTCATTAAATTTAAATGATAATTAACTTAATTACAAGCAAAATAAACTTTCAATGTATTTCCTATGGCCCCTTGCTGGGTGTCTTCAACGCTATACATATCTTAAAATCGCTATATCTTTTAAACCATAGTAGATAGCGTTAATTTGAAAACAGAATTAAATAGATCACTTAATTATCTTCATTAGGTGTAATTTTCAGTAAATTTAAATGATAATTAACTTAATTACAAGCAAAATAAACTTTCAATGTATTTCCTATGGCCCCTTGCTGGGTGTCTTCTACGCTATACATATCTTAAAATCGCTATATCTTTTAAACCGTAATAGATAGCGTTAATTTGAAAGCAGAATTAAATAGAGCACTTAATTTTCTTCATTAGTTGTAATTTTCATTAAATTTAAATGATAATTAACTTAATTACAAGCAAAATAAACTTTCAATGTATTTCCTATGGCCCCTTGCTGGGTGTCTTCAACGCTATACATATCTTAAAATCGCTATATCTTTTAAACCGTAATAGATAGCGTTAATTTGAAAGCAGAATTAAATAGAGCACTTAATTATCTTCATTAGTTGTAAATTTCATTAAATTTAAATGATACTTAACTTAATTACAAGCAAAATAAACTTTCAATGTATTTCCTATGGCCCCTTGCTGGGTGTCTTCAACGCTATACATATCTTAAAATCGCTATATCTTTTAAATTGTAATAGATAGCGTTAATTTGAAAGCAGAATTAAATAGAGCACTTAATTATCTTCATTAGCTGTAATTGTCATTAAATTTAAATGATAATTAACTTAATTACAAGCAAAATAAACTTTCAATGTATTTCCTATGGCCCCTAGCTGGGTGTCTTCCACGCTATACATATCTTAAAATCGCTATATCTTTTAAACCGTAATAGATAGCGTTAATTTGAAAGCAGAATTAAATAGAGCACTTAATTATCTTCATTAGTTGTAATTTTCATTAAATTTAAATGATAATTAACTTAATTACAAGCAAAACAAACTTTCAATGTATTTCCTATGGCCCCTTGCTGGGTGTCTTCAACGCTATACATATCTTAAAATCGCTATATCTTTTAAACTGTAATAGATAGCGTTAATTTGAAAGCAGAATTAAATAGAGCACTTAATTATCTTCATTAGTTGTAATTTTCATTAAATTTAAATGATAATTAACTTAATTACAAGCAAAATAAACTTTCAATGTATTTCCTATGGCCCCTTGCTGGGTGTCTTCAGCGCTATACATATCTTAAAATCGCTATATCTTTTAAACCGTAATAGATAGCGTTAATTTGAAAGCAGAAGTAAATAGAGCACTTAATTATCTTCATTAGGTGTTATTTTCATTAAATTTAAATGATAATTAACTTAATTACAAGCAAAATAAGCTTTCAATGTATTTCCTATGGCCCCTTGCTGGGTGTCTTCTACGCTATACATATCTTAAAATCGCTATATCTTTTAAACCGTAGTAGATAGCGTTAATTTGAAAGCAGAATTAAATAGATCACTTAATTATCTTCATTAGTTGTAATTTTTAGTAAATTTAAATGATAATTAACTTAATTACAAGCAAAATAAACTTTCAATGTATTTCCTATGGCCCCTTGCTGGATGTCTTCTACGCTATACATATATTAAAATCGCTATATCTTTTAAACCGTAATAGATAGCATTAATTTGAAAGCAGAATTAAATAGAGCACTTAATTATCTTCATTAGTTGTAATTTTCATTAAATTTAAATGATAATTAACTTAATTACAAGCAAAATAAACTTTCAATGTATTTCCTATGGCCCCTTGCTGGGTGTCTTCAACGCTATACATATCTTAAAATCGCTATATCTTTTAAACCGTAATAGATAGCGTTAATTTGAAAGCAGAATTAAATAGAGCACTTAATTATCTTCATTAGTTGTAATTTTCATTAAATTTAAATGATAATTAACATAATTACAAGCAAAATAAACTTTCAATGTATTTCCTATGGCCCCTTGCTGGGTGTCTTCAACGCTATACATATCTTAAAATCGCTATATCTTTTAAACCGTAGTAGATAGCGTCAATTTCAAAGCAGAAGTAAATAGAGCACTTAATTATCTTCATTAGGTGTAATTTTCATTAAATTTAAATGATAATTAACTTAATTACAAGCAAAATAAACTTTCAATGTATTTCCTATGGCCCCTTGCTGGGTGTCTTCAACGCTATATATATCTTAAAATCGCTATATCTTTTAAACCGTAGTAGATAGCGTTAATTTGAAAGCTGAATTAAATAGATCACTTAATTATCTTCATTAGGTGTAATTTTCAGTAAATTTAAATGATAATTAACTTAATTACAAGCAAAATAAACTTTCAATGTATTTCCTATGGCCCCTTGCTGGGTGTCTTCTTCGCTATACATATCTTAAAATCGCTATATCTTTTAAACCGTAATAGATAGCATTAATTTGAAAGCAGAATTAAATAGAGCACTTAATTATCTTCATTAGCTGTAATTTTTATTAAATTTAAATGATAATTAACTTAATTACAAGCAAAATAAACTTTCAATGTATTTCCTATGGCCCCTTGCTGGGTGTCTTCTACGCTATACATATATTAAAATCGCTATATCTTTTAAACCGTAATAGATAGCATTAATTTGAAAGCAGAATTAAATAGAGCACTTAATTATCTTCATTAGTTGTAATTTTCATTAAATTTAAATGATAATTAACTTAATTACAAGCAAAATAAACTTTCAATGTATTTCCTATGGCCCCTTGCTGGGTGTCTTCAACGCTATACATATCTTAAAATCGCTATATCTTTTAAACCGTAATAGATAGCGTTAATTTGAAAGCAGAATTAAATAGAGCACTTAATTATCTTCATAAGCTGTAATTTTCATTAAATTTGAATGATAATTAACTAAATTAGAGCCAAAAAACATTTTCAATGTAATTCCTATGGCGATAACCGTTAGTTAGTTTGGTGCAACGCCATCTATAGCGAGATAAATGAACTGCGTTAATGTTATTTAAACTTTAAAGTTTCAGAGAAATAATTGCGTAGTTAATTACGACTATTTAAGCTTTAATTGCTTCTGTAATCAAAAAAATTAAACATTGTAGTTTTTCACATCGGCGCTTGCCTTGTATAGATGTCGCCACACTATTAGTCCGAATTCTATAAATCGTTATATCTTTTAAACCGTAATAGATAGCGTTAATTTGAAAGCAGATTTAGATAGAGGAGTTAATGGGCATTATTATCCGTAATTTTCATTTAATTTGAATGATAATTAACTGAATTAGAGCCAAAAACATTTTCAATGTAATTCCAACGCGAAAACCGTTAGTTAGTTTGGTGCTACGCCATCTATAGCGAGATAAATGAACTGCGTTAATGTTATTTAAACTTTCAAGTTTCAAAGAAATAATTGCGCAGTTAATTACGAATATTTAAGGTTCAATTGCTTCTGTAATCAAAATAATTAAACATTGTAGTTTTTAACATCGGCGCTTGCCTTGTATAGATGTCGCCACACTATTAGTCCGAATTCTATAAATCGTTATATCTTTTAAACCGTAATAGATAGCGTTAATTTGAAAGCAGATTTAGATAGAGGAGTTAATGGGCATTATTATCCGTAATTTTCATTTAATTTGAATGATAATTAACTGAATTAGAGCCAAAAAACATTTTCAATGTAATTCCAACGCGAAAACCGTTAGTTAGTTTGGTGCTACGCCATCTATAGCGAGATAAATGAACTGCGTTAATGTTATTTAAGTTTTCAAGTTTCAAAGAAATAATTGCGAAGTTAATTACGACTATTTAAGCGTCAATTGCCTCTGTAATCAAAATAATTAAACATTGTAGTTTTTAACATCGGCGCTTGCCTTGTATAGATGTCGCCACACTATTATCGGAATTCTATAAATCGTTATATCTTTTAAACCGCAATAGATAGCGTTAATTTGAAAGCAGATTTAGATAGAGGAGTTAATGGGCATTATTATCCGTAATTTTCATTTAATTTGAATGATAATTAACTGAATTAGAGCCAAAAACATTTTCAATGTAATTCCAACGCGAAAACCGTTAGTTAGTTTGGTGCTACGCCATCTATAGCGAGATAAATGAACTGCGTTAATGTTATTTCAACTTTCAAGTTTCAAAGAAATAATTACGTAGTTAATTACGACTATTTAAGGTTCAATTGTTTCTGTAATCAAAATAATTAAACATTGTAGTTTTTAACATCGGCGCTTGCCTTGTATAGATGTCGCCACACTATTAGTCCGAATTCTATAAATCGTTATATCTTTTAAACCGTAATAGATAGCGTTAATTTCAAAGCAGATTTAGATAGAGGAGTTAATGGGCATTATTATCCGTAATTTTCATTTAATTTGAATGATAATTAACTTAATTAGAAGCAAAATAAGATTTTATGGTATAGGTGTTTTCGGATCTCAAATTTCAAAAAAAGCCGCTGCGTTAATAGTGTTGCGACATCTATACAATACAAACTCAAATATTATTTGAATTTAAAACTACAATGTATAATTATTTTGATTGCAGGTAGAACTAAACCTTATTTAGGCAAAAGTAATTCTGCAATTATTTCTTTGAAACAACAAAGTTTTAATTAATCACAATGCAGTTCAATTTTCCACATATAGATGGCGAAACCCGCCTATCAAGATACAAGTATAGACGGAGTAGCAAGAATATGTGTAGCTAGAGCGAGAATGGAGAAACTCATAGCTGGAATAGCCTTCTTTGTGTCGTTACTGCCGTCGTGACGTCGTAATCAATCAAAACTACGCAATATTTATTGGCCAGAATGTCCAGTGAGCCCCCCTTTAGTTTTTAAAAGCATTATAGGACATTAAAATATTATTAAACAATGCTTAATTCTCTGTGCTTATTTCCGGTCCTATCTGTGGCCGGCATCAGCTGAGTTCATCATGGCAGCCTGTGCTTAGCTCCTGTGTGACATTTCGTGTTTGCACCTTTATTTAGTTTAATTAAACCAAGTTCTTTCGTTAATTGCAATTAAAAATGGTTAAGAAGTGTTCAAACCATGATTACGCGAAAGAAACTTTAGTTTTTTATTGAGTTTTAAAGGCCAAAGGTAATCGAAAAAGCAATAATTATGGAAAAGTACCAAGGCTTAAGCAATGTTTAGATAGTGTAGAACACAAGATAGGCCTTTTTAAATGTAATTAACGCATTTTAATTTAATATTTGGGGCAACCCGCTTCCATAATGGATACAAAACAACCCCCAAAAGTACTTGGGGCGTTTAAAACCAGTCGTGTTATCCAAGTAGAGACTGTTATCAAAAGATATGCATGGCAATGAGCTGTACAGCCGCTCGTTCTCCGCTGAAAGATCACTTTGTGTGGGCTCCTACAGTTTGAAGAAACTCAAGAAACACTTCGCTTAGTGCCTGGTAAGTACCTCTTTAATTAATTATAGTGTCCAATTATTATAGCATTAAAATGTAAAGAACTCAAAAGGTACAGGCTCCAAATGGTTTACGTTAGGCTTAGGTTTTATGGCTTGTAACTCTGGTTCTACTAGAGATAACGGGATGTCCTTTGAGTATGTTGTAGTCCTATTTGTCCCCCATCCAACGATACTAAAAACATAGGGCTACGACAAACGGCGGTCGAGTAATTAAGCAAAATTTTAATAAACATTCGCTCCGTTGAATTGAGACGGACTTATTTTACAAAACACCCATTAACTCCGGTTCTACTAGAGATACGGGGTTGTCCTTTGAGTATGTTATAGTCCAATTTGTCCCCTTTCCAACGATACTAAAAACTTAGGAATAGGACAAACAGGGGCCGAGTAATTGAGCAAAACGTAAACAATCAAACCCCCACCATAGGATTAACATTAGACTATACTTTGCAGGCTCGTAACTCTGGTTCTATGATCCTATAGTCCAACGGGGCAAGAAGGACAGGTCCAGTCTAAGAAGGCCAGTTTCAAAAATACTCACCAAGGAAAGAAATGAAAATGAAAACTCATTCAAATTTGTAATTTTTTAATAAAATTCATGGAAAACTCAGTGAAACTTTTTTAATACGCTTCTGAAACCATTTTTTTCCGATTCCTCGCCTTGAAATTAATCAGGAAATATATTTTCCTTGTTAATCTAGCTTAATTAGAAGCCGTAATTAAGGAAAATGCTTAACTGGGGGAAGCGTCACACTTCTAGTTAGACTGTTACTTATAATTTTCACACTAAACTTTGGAGGCTCGTAACTCTGGTTCTACTAGAGATACGGGGATGTCCTTTGAGTATGTCCTAGTCCTATTTGTCCCCTTTCCAAGGATACTTAAAACTTAGGGCTACGACAAACACGGGCCGAGTAATTAAGGAAAATGTTCATAACCACCATACCCTCCGTTACACTAACCTTTGGAGGCTCGTAACTCTGCTTCTAACCTTTACGTGTTACTGTTATGACGTTTAGCTTAGGATAGGGGTGTTTTAGAGACATTTTGACCCTTAGAAGGGCAGATACGGAAGGTTTTTCCCATTTTATGGCTCTATCTATCTCACTCGTTTAACCAACCCACTGCGTCATTCGTTTAGCTTACCCACCCCTCGACACAAAACTTAAAAGCGCTATATCTTTTAAACCGTAATAGATAGAGCTAATTCGAAAGCAGATCTAGATAGAGCACTTAATGGAGATTATTAACTGTAATTTTCATTAAATTTGAATGATAATTAACTTAATTAGAAGCAAAATAAATATGGCCAATTGCTGGGTGTTCTCGGATCTCAAATTCAACAAGTTTAGATGGCGAGGGGACCGTCACTACGCATCAGAGCGTACGAGATTTGAAATCACTACCGATTTTGATGATTTCAATACGATTAATGTGATTTGAATGATTTGAATGATTTGTACGATCATAAGTTTATAAGATATGTTCCGTAAGTAAGTCACTACCTACACTTCGTAATGCCAAAGGCTTAATGAGAGCTAGTTCAATAACGACAAGCGAGAATTGACTATAGAGTGCTGTCAGTTGTGACGTCAGATCCAAGGTTAAACGTCACGAGTCTGCCTTTCGCAATGGGCGGCCATGACAGTTACCGTTTTTTCTTTATGGGAAAACAGCATGGGTGACGTCACACCGGCGCTTCTGACAGCACTCTATACCTGGTTTTGCAGTCCATCCTCCTATTTAGTCTATGGTAAACCTTTGACAGCGCCCCAGTCACCACGCGTCGCTTTACGAGAATCTATGACTTTTCTCCTACGTCACTTCATGACAAGCTCTCATTAACACTTAAGGAACACATATCTTATTTACTTATGGTACGACTCGAATGATTTGGCATTGATTTGAATGATTTGAATTCTTAATTTGACTGCTTTGGATGGTGATTTCACTGATTTGATTGATTTCATAGCGATTTTAGTGATTTTCTAGATTTGGGAAGTGATTTACGTGATTTGAATGATTTGAAAACCTAGGTGTATGAGATTTGAAGGAGTGACGGCCCCCTCGCGTCCCAATACACTGATTCGGACAGACAAACCTCGCTTCGGTTGACTCTCAGTGGTACGACTTGTTTCGTCCAAGCTTTCCCGCCGAACTATTTTCGACCTCCGCCTTTCCAACATTGCTTATCCCTCCGCCTTGAGTCAGTCCCGTTACCGTTGTCTACCCCCCTTCTATTTGTAACCTCTCATCAATGTAGACGTAAACGTCAACTAAACTTAAAAGTGAATACATTGGTCTCTCTTATTCCTCCCTGCCTTTGCTGGCGCTTCAGGTTAGCCGCGTCATAAAATAAAGAGGCGATAAATTTCAATCTCTCTTTTTTTTCTTTCACCCCGCAGTAGTGGCAGCGCTGTGAGTTACTAGCGTTAAACCTTCCGTACATTTAAAACAGGGTGCCATTAATCGAAACCCAATTCATTATTTGGGCTTAAAAATTATTTTAATTGATTTTAACGGCGATTTTTTTACTGATTACTGTTAGTTACGAAGTGCAACGTAGGATAGGGTTATTTTAGAGACATTTTGAAGCTTAGAAGAGCAGATACGTAATGTTTTTCCCGTTTTAGGCCTAAAATTAGGCCTAAATTAATTAACCCGATATGGATTTCGGGTTAATTTTAGATGAGAAATCGATTGGTGATACGCGAATCGGCCTAAAATGAACAAGGTGGCCGAAAATGTGGCTGTACGCTTCTGAAACCATTTTTTTCCGATTCCTCGCATTGAAATTAATCAGGAAATATATTTTCCTTGTTAATATACCTTAATTAGACGCCTTAATTAAGGGAAAAACCTATTTTAAAAACTCCAAAACAAAGTCTTTGCAAACGCATGAAAAGTCTACGGACGGGAGACGTGGTTGATACCCGAGATGAGAGAGAATTTTTCGCAATTTCAATTTTCGGTTATTTTTAATTTCCCATCGAAATTAACTTAATTAATTAAATTAAATACACTTAATCTGAATGATTAAAACCTCCTGAATCCGATGGTGCTAGTCGCGTCTCTCTACGACCAACCGTTAATTAACTACGCAATTAAACGTCCCGAAAAGCAGCCCGTTTTTTCAGTTTTTCTTCTTTCCAACCTCTTCTTGCCATTTAAATTTAAATTAATTAAACTTTAATTAACCGATTCGGACGTAGAAATCTCTAAGGAATCGAATGAAAGTGGTCCCAATATCGTGCGACTAGCGGTTCATTAGTTATTACACTAATTACGGCCTTGTGCGTTTTTGGTTTCAACCTAACTGTGTAGCGACTGTAAAGGTTATGGTCTACGGCCTCGCAGTACTTCCTGGTATCGAGTTACGTTGATTTTCATTAATTAGGGTTAAAACCTTAATTATCTTAATTTTTAACGGAATATTTTTATTGAATATTGTCTCTTGACCCGTTTAGAGTGTCATATTGAAAAATCAGACTGATATCTTTAGAAACGAGGTTTAAAACTGATTATTAGTGTTCCTTGATTAAATATAATTTATTTTGATGAAACTGATATGGATTATATACTGATTTTAACTGATTTACACATTTCAAGCCTTTTTGTGTTTGTGCCGCCATTTTGGAAAATG